>NC_143174.1:23785000-25042500 GCF_047325235.1 Durio zibethinus
CGCGACAAAAGATGGCTGTTCCCGACCGGCTTTTTGTGCCGGTTCGATGAACCAGCGGCTAGATCTTGTCTTTAGTAGGTCGATCTGGCTTCCATCGACCCAAATCCGGCCCCTCACGTCGGAATATAACGTTTTCGTTGAAGATAATTTCTCGAAAGTCGCCAGAATCTAAGAAAAGAAGAAATAATTTGGCTTCCGGCAGACTAATCTAACCAAAAATTTTGCCAGAGGCCGCCGGTGATTTACCCGACGCCGGGTGAGCTGACTGGTTTTTTCCGGTTCGTTTCTCGCTCCTGGTGATGGACAAATTAGGATTTCAAAAATTAAACAAGGGCAAAAGAGACAAAAATAATTATACTATTTCATTTGACCAAAAAAAAACCATAAAAGGCTATTCTTAAAGAAAGATAAGAATATCCAGTCAGGCAGGCAGACGGTGATGCAAATCTTCTTGTGATTTTTATTTTTATGGTCTTTTTCTTTCATGCTAAATTTTAAAGGCTGTCTTATTCTGTCACGAGTTTTAGAAGTTGGGATCTAAATATGAAATTAATTTTAAATTAATACTAAAATTGATTTCAGAACACCGTCAAGTAAGAAATATATCACAACTAATCAAATGAAATTTATTTTTCAAACGAGTGATAAAACCCCAATGCCAAAGAGAGGAAAAGAATCCATTCTACTTGCATCAGCTGTATAACATATTTCAAGGCAATTTCTATATATAATCATATTTTTGTTTTTTTTCACACTTATGTGTTAAATACACTTATATTTCCAACATATTTAAGTAAAATTGTTTATTACAGGCAAACACATTTACCTTTAATCTCTTCGATAATCCTCTCATTTTTAATCAGTCAAACTTTTGTATTTATTTTTTTACTAGTTTGCTTTTGATCAAAAATTTTATATCCTTAATATCTATTTTGAGCCAAGATTAGAAGGAAATTGGCAACAAAATTAAATCCGAGGCAAGATTGATGTTTTTCTTTTAATTTTTGAATAAAATCTTAAATTTGTACAATATTGAGCAAAAATTTTACAGTCATATGAATATGCATTTACGTATGGCTTCAAAGTCATATAGATATGAATATTTGTACGTAAAGCAGCATTGGTGCACTTCATTGATAAAGAAGCTTGTTGTTTTTCAGAGATTGGATTGCTCGAGCTTGTTGGCATAGACGGTTGGCGCGTCTCCATCCACAGGATAACTTACTTTTTTATTCATGCATACATAAATATCTGGAAAGTTCAAAAAAATTTTAAAACGCATGATTAAAAGGGTTTTAAATTAATTTGATATGTATTTTTAAAAATTTTTAAAAATTTTAAATATATATTTCTGCATGAAGTATATACCAATAATTTCAGTTGAAAGAAGAAAAATTAAGTGACCATTGTTGAAGGATAGCAAAGTAATTTTAGTAAAGATAATTAAATAATTTTTATGAGTATTTTTGTTATACTAAATTAAATTTTGGTCGGAAAAAAATGGTTATATAAAAAATTTCTCTTATTTTAAAGTTAATTTATTGAATTTTAAATTTTAATTATTTTGAATTAATTTTTTTATTATTCGAATTCAATTTATATGAGTTCAAAGTTGTTAATCTTTTGATCAAATTAAATTAAGTCAAATTCATATTCAAATAAATTTGAATAAAATTTTCAAATCCAAATAGATTTTTGACTAATTTTTGTTGATATCGTTTGGCATGGTGAAAAAAAAAATTCATTAATAAGAATTTCCTTTTATTGAAAGGTTTACAATGGTGGCAACCATTGAGAAATTCAATAGTTAGGTTATACATTCCACTCATATCATTTTTAATGTGGATGGATGAATTTAACTATTTGAATCTTTTATTAATTTTAATAAGAGAAAGAACAACTTAATAAGGAGAATAATAACCATCGATAATACCAAACATAGTCCATAATCATTTTAAATTTTTGTTTGAATTTTATCATATTTTTGATATAATGTGATTGAATTTATCGTATTATCAATTAAATTTAAATATTAATTTTAATAATATTTATTCAATATAAATTTTTTATTAATTTTTTTTAATAATAATAATTTTTATTTTTTATTTTATTAAAATTAATCTTATCGTTCGTGAGAAACCTAAAAATATGAGTGTAAATATTTGCTTTTGTCACTCATTCTTAGAAAGGAACACCATTGCTAAATTGTTTTGTATTGATAAATTGTTTTGTAGTGCACATGCAAGGATCAATAGCAACATCACATCATGCTTTATTAAACACTTAGATCAATTATCGTTGCATGAGTTTAATGAAAAATATTAAGAAAAACGCGGCGCACCTAAAAAAAGGGTTATTTTTATGTTAAGAATCGCTTGAATTCTTTATAAAAAAACACTTTCATTATCTTATTTTATTTGTTTATATTTGATTTGTTACTATACAAATTTAATTTTGGTCATAATTTTTAAAATATTATATTAAATTAAAAGTTTTAAATATATATTTAAAAATTTTAAAGTTTACAATTTTATTTTAAAAATTAATAATTTTAGTAAAAATAATGATCAAATTTAATATAATTTGGTCATGGTCCAACTTTGAAAATTATTGAGAGGAATGGGACCTACTTCGAGTGATTATGAGGTGGGAAAGCCCGGAATTTGCTGTTATTATTATTATTATTATTTTACTTTTAGGACGCCAACTTTGGAAGATAAAAAGACAAAAAATACGGAGGTGAACCTGAAAGCTTGGAGGACAAGTAAAAGAAGAACGCGAAGAGGAAGTCGCAGAACAAGTAATGGCGACAAAACAGAAAGGAAAAGAGAAGGTAAACGATGGCTACAACGACGCCTGTACGTTTCCAAGAACTGGTGCGTTTACATGCACAACGATCGTTTTGGCGGTCTTCGTCGTCGAAGTCGTGATCAAGGCAGGTATATTCGCTTTCTCTTTAGGTCGAGTTTGAATATAAAACGGTTAAAAGTCATTGAACAATAATTAAATTATAAGATTCATTTTCTTCACCGGTTAAGGTACCGCGTTTTGATTTGTTTTGTTGAGAATGTTTGAACTACCAAGTAACGGTGAAGAAACCGAGAGGAAAAAAGAAGGTAAACGATGGCGACAACGACGCCTTTGCGGTTCCAAGAACCGGTGCGTTTTACATGCACGACGACCGTTTTGGCGGTCTTCGTCGTCAAAGTCGCGATCAAGGCAGGTATCTCCGTTTTCTCTTTAGGTCGAGTTTGCATGCTAAACGATTAAATGTCATCTAACAATAATTAAATGTAAGATTCATTTTCTCCACCAGTTAAGGTACAGTGTCTTGATTTGTTTTGGTGAGAATGTTGAAATACATTTTGATTCAAGTTTTTTAAACTCTCTTCATTAATCTTAGATAGGTTTAAATTTTTTATTTGTTCAAGCTCATTTAATTTTGCCTATGGATTATAGTAGATGTTAGTTCACATGGTGATTCCGAAAAGTAATGGGCATTAAATATTCTGGTGTGTATGGCCTATGAGGCAAGGTATTGTTGAGTTCAATGTTGAAAAATTAACTGACAATAAGAATGTGCTAACCTCTTGATGCGTGATCTAGTTATCACTTTAGTTCTGCTTCATTTAACCATTTAGATTTGCATTAAAACCTCTGGCCTTACTGTAATTAATCAATAGGAGATGTCTGGTCACTGGTCATTTTACCTTTTTTGTAGTCTAGCTGTTAAAATGAATATTCATCAGAGCAATTTATTTGTATATTTTGGTTGCACTGTAAGATTTTAGTTACTGTTATACTCACTAATCGATCATCAATCAGTTGAGATCTATTGGTTATATAGTGGTTTTAGTTAATGTTTTAGGTTGTTAGTATACGTTTTCATGTCACCTTGCTTAGATCGGCATTCAGCAGACCATTTTTTTAATTTTCAAAAGCTGAGTTCATGGTTGATTTTTATAGTTAATGTATAGAGAAATAATTCAATAAAATGCGCGGATGTTGCATATACTGTCATATGATGGATATTGTTTTTTCCGAACCAATTTCATTGGCAATTTTCTTTGTGTTTGGTGATTTCTGTACTTTTTTTTCCATAAATATTCTTTGTAGTTTCTTCTTGTTTTTGTCATTTGATTACACTTCATCTATCATCTTTGTTGTCTTTCTTCTTTCAGGAAAAGAAATATCTGTGAATCGAGATGAATTGAAATGGATGCATGACAAGTTTGAAGAGATGAAACTAGAGGAAGCACACAACGAGGAACTTAATGCCTTTGAAGTTCAGTCTACATGCTGAATACTGTTTTTCCACTTCATGATGCTTTTTTCATAAGGTAGCGGGAAAGAAATCTCGTTGATGAGATTCTACATAAGAGTAATGAAAGCACCAGTG
The DNA here is from genome assembly GCF_047325235.1 of Durio zibethinus. Lineage (NCBI taxonomy): Eukaryota > Viridiplantae > Streptophyta > Magnoliopsida > Malvales > Malvaceae > Durio > Durio zibethinus. The sequence continues at coordinate 23,789,400 of NC_143174.1, forward strand.
TAACACCTTTTTTTTGGTTGATTGTGTCACTAGGTACACAGGACTTCAAATGATTATTATCATCAAGGTTGCTACAAGAATAATACTAGAAGTGGTGGTTATAAAGCAAAAGAATTCTGACCACATTCCAAATATGGCAATTATAGTAGTTCTTCAATAATGGTGAAAGGATGGGCCTGTTAGAAATAAACCTCTGTCAAAGAACATCTTTCTAAATCCACCGATGAAAAGCATGCAGTCAGCTGACATGTTTGGATGATGCTCTCCTCTTCCCGTGTTTTGTTAGATTGCTTTTTGTTGCTTGGTGAATTTTCAGATTGGAGAAGATCCAAGGAAAAAGTCCCACAACAGATTTTCAGCAAATAATAATCAGCAGTAAGTTATAAACACTCGTATGCATGTACTAACTATACCCTTTTAACTCTTTGGTTTGTTTCATTATTCTTGTTTCCAAGACATTGTTGTCTGCTAACATCAGATACAAAAGGTCCCTGGGGAAGACAGCAAATGCAAATTCAGTAAGAGCATTATCAACTAAATGCAAGCAGTAAGTCAAAGCTTTGGATCTATTTGTTCCTCGAAATCCTATGTTCTCCAAATATAGTGCTATTCTATCCAATCTTGGATGATCTTTTTGGCCTGCAGAGCCCTTTAAAATGACTAGAGATACTGATTCATCTACAGTTTTCCGAACAAAGAGCAAGCAGTAAGTTACCTTTTTGGGTAGTTGTTTGGTGAAGCCTCCGTTTGTTGAATATCTTTTTGGATTTATTTTAATTTTTTCCAATCTTTCAGGTCCAGGGACCTGGGAATGGCATCACATGCTGATCCAGTAAGTGTATCCTTCCATGGCTTAAATGTAGATTGTGATTCACTTCCCTCTGATCAGGACCTTCGGCACTGAGCATGAGTTCTTACCTGCAAGTTCTTTTTGTCATGATAACTCTGTAACACAGAAAAGGATGGCTCTATCTGGAATTAGAAATGCCATGTGCCACAAGCCAATGATTTCTTACAAGGGAATATTGCACTAGATATTCCTTATGCTAAGTAGGGAGTTTGTGCGGTTGCTGAAAATTATTTTTCCAAACTTTATTTTCATTATTCATTACCTGGGTGTGTATACACGGCTTTTCCCAAGTCAGGAGACCAGAGAACAATATCATTTACTCATCAAGCAACTACATTTTCGGCCCCTTGTTGAACAAATGCCTGTTGACGGTACAATTCAACCTCCATCATAAGTTGTCACTTAGCAGTTGCATTCACGCCTTTAGATTGGATTCTATCAAAAGTTGCATCTCTGGGGACTAGAAGCAACATCACTAGTCTTCAATACACTGGAATGCTGGGTGACCAAAACTTTAGTGCTACCTCAATACTTTTTTCCTGGTATATAATTTCTTTTTCTTTCTCCCTTTAAACTGTTACAGGAACTTTTGGTTACTTTCGATTGCAGCTGCATTATTAATTACTGTGATTCATACTAATTATTGTCTTACTAACAGTTATATTATTGCAATTTTAATCTTGGTTGTTAGCCAAGGTCCTTAGTTGATACATAATAGTTCATTAGGTGGGATGTAGGTTTAGGTACTTTTCAATACTCTTATTTGGGTTTTGGGGTTGGGGTGGTGGTGGTGGTGTTTGTTATTGAAGAAAGGTGAGTAAATAGGTTGGCCTTCTAATTACATTATCCATAATTTTAATCTCTTAGTTTTCTTTAATCATTTGAAGTTGGTGGATCCTACTACAGGGATTTGGTGCAGAGTAGAGGATTCCAATTGAGTGATGGTATCAGTTTAAAAGAAAACTATGAACACACTGAACTGTCAAGGCATGGCTAATATTATAGTAGTTGCAAATTATGATATGTCAAATATGTTGTAGTTTATCAGACAGTCTTCATTCATTTTGAGTTTGAATGTTGGGGGAAGCAGTTATGAAAATTGGGGGCCTGCATCATGTTTCTCTTGGTGATCCTGTCATTGATATGACTTCTGCTGGATACATTGGTGAATCTCAATTTCATCTCAGGAATCCTGACCTTGCATGGTATGCTAACCTTTATATATGTGAAATTTCTTTTATAAGTTGCAGTTACTTCTTCCCCTTTAATGTGTTAGATATCTTGAATAAAAAGGTTCTTCCTTGAGTTTCTTTCAGGTGAGAGGTATCCTTTCAGTTGGATGGATTTTGAGTGACTAATTAACAGATTTGTGAGTGTTGTATCTGAGCTGCAGTCATCAAGTGGCTCTTTCTTATAAACTAATCAAAGATTGTAATTATGTCATAGTTTTCTTGGGCTAAAAATAATCTGCCTAAGGGTTTCAAAGTGTCATAAGTGTGGGTACAATTAGGGGCTTAGACATTGTGGCTTTATATGTTTCTCTTATGATCATGATTCGTCATTGGCATAATTGATCGTACTTGCTTGCTGTAACAAATTTCAACTTTTACATAAACACAATATAATAGAGGTAAAGTGCAAATAACAGTCTTTAGCAAATGATACTGCAGCACTCCTCCTGAAGTTCAGCATGTCTTTTAAATTGAGAAAATGAATGGGGAGTGTTATTAGGGTCCAGAAAGATGATCTAGAAAAGCTCGTTGAGCTTTTCTGGAAGAAATGACAAGATGATCCCGCTGGTCCTTTATTTTGCCTTGACATTTGGTTTCTTTCCAGTTTAACTAGTCAAATATTTAGAGGCCTATGCTCTCATGGATTGTTTCTGTTTCTTCTTATGGAGAAATTAATTGTTGAAACTTTGAAATATGTTGATTTCAGGATTTTCATTCTTGCCAATATCTTTTCTGATGGTAATGATTAAAGAAACTTATTTTTGTTGAGTTCGTTTCAAAGATAATTCATCCTGCTTTTCTGTCTCCTCCTTGACATTAGTGTGACTTCTGTAGGTTACCAAATTTATGAGCTGCTACTGGAGCTGTAGGTGCCGCATGTCAACCTCCCTATCTTGTTCCTGATTGCAGCTGTCATGGTGATTTTATTATGACGCCTACTGTTGATATTGCTAGGTTGATAGCAATGAACTACTCCTTAGTGTCTCTGATCTCTCTGCACTGGCCACTTTGTCTGAAATATGTTACATATTTGAATAATCTCTTTGATTGTGATCAAGATTTTGCAAAACATTAAAGTCATGGTTAACAGTAATCTTTTATAATCTATTGAACAGAAAAATATTAGTAAAATTCTTCCTACCAAAAAGCAAGAAAAGAAAAGGAGAGTGCTTATGGTCACTTTTGGCCTTGTGTTATTGGGGTTTGCCTCTTTGTTTTCTAAGTTTTATCAATAATCTATTCATGTTTGCATGTTGGCCTTTCCAAGTAGGCTATATTCCATGTGGAATTCTAAAGCTTCTTTGATTGCCTGGTTTGTACTGCTGGTCTGCTGCATTGTATCGTCATATATGTTATGTTATCTTTGAACTTGTTAATCGAATATTATGCTTTACACTATGTTGGGTAGGAAAGATGGAAAGGATAAAAGAATGAGAAAGGAAAGAAAAAGTTTTTATCAAAAGATTGAGTTACAAAATAGCAAACATGGCTATGAATCTCAACTATTAAATTAAAAAACTTTCCATCCTCCCTACCTAACAAAGAATTAATATGCTAACTCTAAATGCAATGCTTTCTTCCTTTATGTTTCCGTTTAGATTCTTATCATTCTCTAGTTTTCTGTACGCTTTTCCAACCCATCTCCCATTTGCCTGCAAATCTACCATCCTTCCTATTTGTAGGTTATCTCTCCCTTCTCCTATTGGGCTATTAAGTTTTAGTGATATAAGTTAGAACTGAAGCAAAACCTCAGTTGTCGAGTATCTATGCAGTTATGGAATGCATACATTCATACCTCGTAATGAAGCTGGTACATCTGGACTTAGTGGCAGTCTGCGTTCTCTGGAAACAGTTAGTTCTGATGTCTGTTCTTTTGGTTGTGCATAATGCATGTATTTTGTTATTGTCCTTTTATAGACTATGCCAAGAAAACTACAGACCAAATGAACAATGAATGTGAAATACAACAGTTCAAGTCTACAAGGCAAGTCTACTCTCTTTATGTGTGTATCTGGATAGATTCTCCTATGCCTGTTTCTTGTGGCTATATTTTCTGCAGTTTTTCAAGGATGAACATGAATGAGTGAAGTGCATACAATTTGACGCATGTAATCGAGCAGCCCAGAGATCGATGCTTCTTCAATTTGTCATCTTTCACTGCTTATATGCAAGTCTATGACATCCTAACACTTTACTTTTTTTAGATTGCATTACTTATGCCCGATTTTAACTAGATTTACTTTCTTCAGCAATTTATATTTTTACTTTTTTTAGATTTCATTCCTTATACCCGATGTTAACTAGATTTACTCTCTTCAGTAGTTTACATTCCAAGCTGTATACATGCAATTATTTTTTCCTTTTGGCTATATGAGCTTTTTATTCCATTGTTTTCTTGATGGCTGCTGGTTTTTTTACCAATATTCTGCATATCTTGGTTGCTTGAGTTGGTTAGACTCATAGGTTAAGGTTATTGGGATGGAAACTATTGATGTCTAGTTTCTTAGTATCTTTATCATCTTTTTGTTATTAGAAGATAATTTAGAATAATACAAATTTCACAATGCTTTTTGCACCTCTAATTTTGGTCGTCCATCTTTTTGCATGAGCGTGTGATGTTATATCTTGTAGGCCTTTAAACATCCGCACCCTCCAAGTGACATGGCAAACATTTGGGAGAATGGTCAAGTCCTTGCGGCTTCCTCTACCTCTAGTGTTCAAAAAAGTAAGAAACAAGTATTTCTGTTGTACTTAACTGGCATCCATTACACTTTCTACCTTTGTATACTGATGATAAAATGTTTCTGAACATGGATGCCTGCTTGGCCATAGTTAGCTTGCTTGGTATTCACTAATGTACATTTCAAATTAGTTTCTTTGCTGAGTTCATTATAATTCTAGAAATGCACGAGAAATGCAACTTTAAATGTTATCATCTGAGTCATTGTGTGCATTCTCTTAAGTGTCTTTTATTTTGTTAATGCAGCTGTAGACAAAACAGCTTGCTAATTTTTTTTTTAATTGAGTGAGCTCAACTATGACTGAACAAGGATTCTACAAGAGGTAGTTCGATGTCAATGTATCCTTCATTGTTCAACTCATATACTATACGAATCTTCAAATTTTCAGATTTGAGATCTACAAATATATTTTCCTCTGTTTTCTTGATATTCAGTTGATTTTGTTGGAAAAATGAGTTCTTTGCTAACTAAGCCTGGCTCAGTCTGCCTTGAGTCTTGGCTCCTTTTTTTCTTGCCTTGAGCCTTGAGGCAGTTTTCTATCAATAGATGTCTTTTCTTGAGCAAACAATCAATAGGAGTAGTTGTTATAATTGTTATTACTAAAGCTCATATACATTTTTTTATTTAGGGCTTACATACATTATATACAGTTTTATACAAGTATGAATGCAGATATAACAAAATGTGAAGTTTTTAGCAATAACACACGTCATATAAAATATTTAATTGATGAAAGAAGTTTTAGAATGTACACATTCTAAACATCTTTTATTGATGTTTAGGTGATATGCGCACACATGTGTGCACATGCTTAGATGTTTAGTTGTTTAGAATGGGTCCATAATCCATATTCCTACTCTAAACTTTTAAGGTGGATAACGTTTCCTTTCGTGGGGTGGAGGGGGTGTCAGTCGAAGATTTAGAAAAGAAAAGAATCTGAAAATAGTTTAATGGTTTAAACTTGTCATGTTCAGGATGAGCAGTTAAACATACATGACCGTCCAGAAATTTATTACGAGTGCAAGGCTCCTGATGGGCAGCGCACATAATCAAATGGAATTAGGTAGCCTTTCCTTTGCTTATTATTTCCACGGTTCTGCAGATACCATATTATTATTATTATTATTATTTTTTAAGGCAGTGAACTGTGGAGTTGGACCACTGCACAAAGGGACGGCGGACGAGCCATTGCTACCACAACCTAATATCATGTCCCCTTCGTCCCACATAAAAATGAATGCCCTTTCACCTTATTGGTTACTATATATATTGCTTTTTTCCTATTAATCTTTTTTTTAGAAGCAAATGTAGTCTGTTAATTTGGGTTTAGGAAATAGGATCCCTCTCTTGAAAAGATTAATTTGAACCACAAACAATTTCAAGTTTTCAACCTCTCAAATTCCCCTTTTGCGCCTCGCAATAAGCCTATTTCAGAAATGATAAGCCTTGAAAGAAATTGCTGGTGCTGTACTGGATTCCACAGGGGGGGCAAAGAATTCTAAAGATAAATGTTGCCGGCCCGATAGTCTTTTGTAAGTGTTTACTGCTGCCTAGTGTTAACGCTTCTCTACCACAGTGCCCTTTGCAGCATTATGTGGCGCACTGATGTTATTATATATTTGGTGATTCAAAATAGGAATGTTTGTAAAATAGACACAAGAGGCGGTGCTTGCTCTTTAGCATGGGCTTTTAGCCAACAAAACAGGACAATTGGCTTCCAATTTTCTTCTTTTCTGTCAAATGTCACCCACATTTGTTGAATGCCTCGCATGAAAAATTGCCAATTGCTGCTTGGGTTTGTTGCATCCCCAAAGGTCATGTAACTAACACGTGCCTAACATGACTTCACTACTCTTTTTCCTTTTCTAAAAATTCGTCCCTTTCCTCCCACTCGAAGGAACCGTCATCACATGGACCGACTTGTTAGAGAATAGTCCCATTAATCTTGTAAAATATAAAGAATAATACACAATATATTCAACCATCCAATAATTTCCAATATCGTCTGTGCTCAAGGGACACCAATAATTGAATGCCGCCTGTCCGCTTCTACTCTATGTTAATATTGAAAGAATGAGGATCAAGACAAGGTTGCCAACGACTTCAACGCTCACTCACTGTTTTCGAATTATTACATCCATCCCATCACATCCGCCTCTGAGAGACTAAGGCCACCTCGGAAAGAAAGTTTACTAATATCTGTGTGCCTTTGAACCTGAACAGTTAGGGAAATTAAACTTGTTTAATCAAATCAATCTTCATGGTTACTAATTAATCATGCTAATCTGCTAATATATCTTTAATCGATAAAAAAAAATGAGGGTTAACAAGGCAGTGATGTAATTAGAAATTAAAACAAACAAACAAAAAACTTTATTAGGTACACAGAATATTCTTCTATAGTTGATTATTAAAATTGTTTTGATCTCTTAAAAATGCATGCTCAAGGTCATGAGCCATGATCATCTACCCAATGTACTTACATACTCTACTAAAGATGCTTATCCAGTCTTTGGATATAAATATTTCTACTTGTTATTTCTTAGCTATCATCGCATGCCATGCCAATAGAGATTGTCCTTAGCAATTTCTTTAACTGATCACTATAACCCCTATTTTAGTGCTTTTCCTACCCCTTTTAAGTCATATGAAATTGTAGCCTTCTTCACATTCGGTGTGTTTTTAAAGTGTCTTTTATGAACAAAAAGGAATAGTTCACACGAAACAGTGAAACAACTCACCTTCAAACTAACTGCAATTCTCACGTGAAAATTCCTTTATCCCTCCCTCTCCGTCCCTCTCTGTCTCTATATGGTGTATACTTTTTTCAAATGGATGCTTGCTGTCTTTGTTAGTAGCTCACCACGTGACAAATGCTGCTGCTTGCGGTGATTAAAGATAAGAACTTTTTGTTTTGAGTTGCATTTGCCTAGTTCCTCTTTGAAAACTTTGTTGACGAGTGGTACCTCTAAACAAAATTTGGCAGCCTTGAAGGTTCTCTTCTTCAATAGCTTCATTAGGTTCTGTCTAGCTTTTGTTTTTCCCAAGAAAATTTGACTTTTAGCGTCCTTCTGTCTCCCTACATATATATTATAATAATGTGGGGATGTAGTTTGCTTTGATTGATTTTTTTCCTATAAGATCGACATTTGGGAACGTAGGCATGTTTCAGTTTCCTAGCGAGTGAGGGTCAGAGAGATTATATTTTATTTTTGTGTGTTAGAAGATCTGGGAGCAATGGGAAAACTCAGTTTTGGCAAGATGCTAGATTGTTTATATCTGTCTTCAGGCTCTTGCTCTTGTTTCTGCATGAACACGTTGGAGGATGAGTTTGAGAAAAAGCCATTGATAACATCTGACAAAACCCAGTTGCTGAGATTGAAAGACGTCGTTGCTGGCAACCAGACCTTGGCCTTTCAACTTAAGCCAAAGGTAATATGTTCTTTTATATCTATAATGTTTTCTTCGTTCGTTTAAGAGTTAAGAACATATAGACATAGTAAATGAAAACTTGAAACGCTAGAGGATTTTCAATATTGGGGGAATTTGAGGAACTTTATTTGACCTTTGTAGATGGTGGTACTAAGGGTATCCATGCATTGCCATGGCTGTGCAAGAAAAGTAGAGAAACATATTTCCAAGCTGGATGGTAAGCAAGATGTCTTTCTTTTCTCTTTTGATTCCCCCCCTCCCCGGCCCTGTTTTCCTTAAAAAGATTCATTTTTCTAGCTCAAACAAAATCCTGCAATATAGTTCATCAGAAATTTGATATCAACATTTTCGGTACTTCCATTTTTCAATTAATTAAGTGATCTTCAGTAAACCTAACACGGTAACACCAAACACAGAAATTATTCAAAAGCGTTATAGCTGTTCAACCACTATACCTTTTTATATTGTGTTTTATTAGTTGTTTAACAATTTCTGATGTCACTGACCTAACAGACTCAAAAGTAAAGCAACATATTGACCAAAATGCATAATGGTCATCGCTCATCCATGCAGAGCTAATATTATATGCCATGTTATTGTATTGCTTGTGCTGCAATTGATTTTTGTTTTTGATTTGTATATGAGCTAGATAAACTTGATCCCTTTTGCTTAGGTCTTTGTTTTTATTACTGTAATGTAATTCATAGATGTCCCATGAAAAACAGGAGTGACCTCATATAAAGTAGACCTGGAAAGCAAAAGGGTGGTTGTTATCGGTGATATAATCCCTTTTGAAGTGCTGGAGAGTGTCTCAAAGGTTAAAAACGCAGAGCTTTGGACTTCTTGTTGATGGATGAATAATTTGAACATCATTTTGCTTTCCTATGCTACCAGCTTGTACCTCCTAAAAGATTGAAGACCATATAAAATGGAGATCAGAACCAAAAAAAAAAAAAAATTCTACTCCTCTACTATTATAAGGATTTATTATAGTACCGTATATCGTATTGCTAGCAGAAAAACGATGTTGTAATTATTACAAGATTTCTATAGCAGTAGTTATTTTGTGTACTTTGACTTTCTTTTCTTTTCTGGCATAGATATAAATAAAATGGGTATTTTGCATCAAACATGGGTGACGGACACCTAAAAAATTACTACTATTCCCCAAGTGATTTTGTCCTGATCTTAGTCGGACATGACATGTGTGATTTAAGAGATTGATTAGTACAAAAACCGACCAGCACCCATTCGGGGCCGATTCTATCTAGCTTGGATTATTGTTGCATGCAAAAGATATGGCTTAGAATAAAAGCAAAACTTCAATCTAGATATGGAAAGAAAAATGAAATCAAAAGTTTACAGGAAATACTCTCGCATCTCAGATGTTTCCTTCACTAGTCTCAGATTCAAATTAACAAATTAAGTGCTGCCATCTTGATTTTTGAAAGGTTGTTTTACCTTTAATTGTTTAAAATTGTAAACTTACATTACATATACATAATACAAAGATTTTTTTTATACAAAATAGGCCAAGGACTGAAGATAAGAGTGATTGTAACTTGTAAATATTACTATTTAAATTTTAAATATTAATTTTTAAAATAATTATATAAAGTAATTAAATTAAATTTTGGATTCATAACGCAAACAAATTTTGTGCATGTTTCGTTATGAATATTCACAGTATCTGAGCCAGCCATTCCCACTATAGAACTAACAGGTTTTGTTATTCAGCTTCCCTCAACCACGTAGTATAAAAGAAAAGGAGTCTTCTTTACAGCCTAAAGGTGAACATAATGTAAATGCCAAAGCAGGAAGGTTCAGTTTGCACTTTGTGCCTCAACATGGAGGTTCCAGAGAGAGAAGAAACTCTATGCCCTCTGTAGGAAACAAACAAAATCTAACTCAAGATTGCAATAATTCATTGCATGGAACACAGAACCAAAAATAATAATAAAATTTTCAATTTTTACAACCAAATATTATGGCTACAAATAGAGAGCTGGCTGCCTGGGAACCTCGGGAAGGCCAAGGACTAACCTGGCCGTCACACAATAATGAAATTGGAGGGCCTCCTGGCAGCTTCTGCTGAGTGGTGGTGTCTGGTGGTGGGGATTATCTGACAGAGTTCAAAGCTAATTAAGAGGATATATGGTATGTGTCAGGTTGAGTTTCCAGTGGCTCCGAGTTCAACCACATTATTTTCTTTAAATCAAATTCCTATATTTCTTCTGGTAATGTTGTACTTTTGTTGTCAATGAAACCTCCCATTTGAATTTTATTTTTAATAATCCAAAATTGAAAGTTTTTTAACCAAAGAAAACAAGAGAAATGGAGTAAAAAATTATGTTGTTCTAGACCTTTTTTTTTTTTTTGAAATATTTATATCCAATACATATTCAACATATATGATATAAAGGTTTAAACCTCTAAATATATATAAAAAAAATAAAAAACACATATAATCGTATCAAATACGTATCTACATCTAATATTTACTCTCCAATTCAAATAACATAATTAAAAAAACAATATTGAAAATAAAATTTAATTATAGATTTAAATTTCTCACTAGTGAGTCATGGGCTTCAAGCATGAAATTAGACTACATTATCTCTCCTAGCAGGAAAGTCCAAGGCCCATTCGTCTAAATTTAACGGTTGGCGGCAGAAAACCAGTGGCGAAAACACCCGTCGCGTTATTTACATAGTACGGTACCGTTTTATTCAAAACTTTACCTCGTCAACACGACATCCATGAGGCCCATTCCCCAACTCTTACCTGCGGTCTTCCCCACTTTCTTCTTCCCTGAACAAACCCCCTGAAAAAGATAATGAAGAAATCTGTCTTTTTCTTCTCGCTTCTCCTTTTCATTGTTCTACCATTCTCTTCCCAAACCCCAACCCCTAAAAACCCGAACCCGAAACCGCCACTCACCCAGGCCCACACCGAGCTTATAAATTACGGTTTCCCAATCGGTCTCCTCCCAGCCTCGGTCCGAAATTACACTCTTAACCAAACATCCAGTGAATTCGCCGTCGATCTCGGTGGTACGTGTAAGATCACGCTCCCGCCTGACAACTACCTAGCCACGTACTCGAAGCGGATAACGGGGAAAATTGACCAGGGAAAGATAGCTGAGCTGGATGGGATCCGGGTCCGAGCATTTTTCAAGTGGTGGTCCATAACGGGGATCCGATCCAGTGAGGATAATTTGGTCTTTGAAGTCGGGATGGTTACGGCTAAATATCCGGCTAAGAATTTCGACGAAAGCCCTTTCTGTGAAGGCCAGCATTCGTCTTCTTAAAAGCTTAAAACAATGAAAAACCAAATAAAGGTTAGACCTTTAGAGCTTATAAAAATTACAAAGTTTCGTTTCTCTCGGTTTATTTTTATTGTTCTGTTGGAAAAGCTTCAAAGTGAAGATTTGGACGCTAATTGGGTTGCTTTTCTTTTTTTTGGTTGGTATGGATTAAAGTTTGTGAACTTTTAGAACGGGTTTGAAATTCTCTGCCAATTTCAGTGAATTAGTCATCATTGACCTTGAATCATCGGTTTCCATTGTCAAATTTGAGGCTTGATTGAGGTTGAACACAAAGTTTTGATTTTGTTCTAATGAGATGTCACATTTGTTCATTTAGGAGGATGGGGCTGTATATATGAACTTATAAGCTAAATGGGTATTAAAAAAATAGGCTCTTTCATTTCTAATTTTGGTAGTAGGATAAGTGTCTATATATATGTATATATTTAAATGGTCTTTGATTTGGGTCTATGTTAGTGTCAGCATACATTTAACCTTTTAGTTTGTTGAAGTCTTTCTTTAATCTAAGCTACTGTCCATTTGTATAATATAGTAATAATTAGGCATCAAGTTTTGTGTGCTTTTTGGTGCTGTGATAATTATTCAGTTTTTCTTGTATACCTGGATTATGTTGTTCTTGTCTCATTGCAATGCCACTTTCTGATTAGGTCTTGTTATTAATATTATTATTATTTTAATCTGACAATTTTAATATGCATAACTAATTAATCCGAAAAGCTTGATATACCTTGCCTACATTGTTGAAGATTTTAAGTAGCCTACTTGGGTAATTTTGAATTTAACTTACTTGGGCTATTAGTTTGTAAGATGTGAATGTGAATGTATATGTATATGTTGTTGAATTAGCTTATTTGAAGTCTAGGTTTATTATCTATACCATATATAAAAGAAATCCCCAAAGGGTCCTTTTATTGAGATGGAAGTGAATTTTTGTTGAATTTCCATGATCATTAATATCCAATTTTAATTGACTTTGACACTTGGTCCTACTTTGAGACTTTGAAGAAGAGATGAAGTTTGAAATTGATGCTGAAGTTTGATCTGTTATGAAGGGATATGGAGAGGATAATTTTACTACTTTATCTGCTCTAGTCCTCTTCTCTAGATGGTAATCAAGACAGGACTATTAGCCTACTAACATAAATTGGGTTATATACGTTCACTAAATGAGCTACTTGTGATGTCCTATTTAGGCAGGTTCAAATTTCATATGTCATGCTTTCAGCAGATATCTTATTACTGATCGACTTTGTTTGGGTTTCCTGCTTGATTTGAGCTTTGTTTTTAATGACTGACTTAGTTTATTGTTAACAAGCAGGATAAATGTGTCTGCACATCTCTGTAAGATTTTATCATGACATGCACACTAAAAAAATAAATTTTGAGCCATGAGAAGAAACCATCCTTCCAATTGTCATGCATCAATATGCAAAAGATATCATTGGGTGGAAAATTTTTTTTTTTGCTGGAATGATAGATTGAGGCTGATAGTGTGATAATTATTTATCTTGGCATTTGGTGTGAAGTGCAAGTTTACAACTTCTAATTTCTTGTCTGTTTTATAATGCAATACACTAAAATGCTAGTTTTCATTTTCTTTACAGGGCACCCCAGTTTGCTGCTTGGTTAAATTATTGTCTGACCTCTGTAATTGTAAGACGTTAGTCTCATCTAGACTTAAGGATACAATTAATGTTATCTTCCCGTATGTATTTGTGAATATGTATCACAGATTTTTTTACTAATATTATCGTGTTATCAGATACCCATCATTAAGTTCTCATTGATTTTTTTTTTTTTCTAAGCATGCGAAAAATTTCCCTTCTCCAAGCCTGTTCCTTTTATCTTGGGAGTAAAGTTACTTATCCCCCTTGCACATGGTATCAATGCGCATAAACATGGATATGGTCATGTGAAACTGATACTGCGAGAAATATTTACCTTTTTTGTCAACAAGCTGGTTGGACCATGAAGTTTCTGTCAGCAAAACCAACAATTTCAATTTTGTTGCATTTTCATGTCCTAACAGGCTTCAAGAGCAAAAGAATGCTTATAATTTATAGATAGGAAATAGGATGGTTCTCTCAGGGGATGTTAAAATTCATTAAAAATATATCATAAAATACACTACTAGTCTTAGTCTTCATAAGGTTCATATTTTATCATAAAAAATACTTGTAATACAAATCATAGTATTTTTAATATTTATTTTACGTTTAAAAATTACGTTTAGAAACTCGAATATAACATTAAAGTATTACTCAAGCGAGTTTCCACATCCCATTCAGAAAAACAATGAAATCCTGTCTGAGAATATGGAATCCAAACCTCCCACTCCAAGGGGATTCGACATTCCAGAACAAATCCTGTCGCCCATCTGTTTAGTTTAGTACTCGAGGTTGTCATTCGCTTGATTTTGTCATATCATATGAGTTACTTGCCTTTTGTAAGTGGTTAATGACTTTCATAATGGGGTGACTCGTTTTCCCATGTATTTTAGCAAGAAATCGTATAATATTCAATTTTCATGCAGCAAGCTTTTTTTTTAATAATTGATACAAGACTGCCGGCTGCAGCAGCAACAAGTTTGGGTCGAAATCTATAACTTTATGTCCATCGAGAAGATACGGCATGCAGCAGCTGAGATTGTTGCCCTTTGCCATTGGCTTTTTTTGAGTGTTGGACATTGCAGGACTCAACAACTCTGTGCTGCTGGCTATGATTTGGTCGTTGATACTTCAGCTATCACCGAATCTCTCATCGGAAATATGACAAAATCATCTTCTCGATTGTCTATGGTACAACTGCTTAGCTGCCCGCCCCCAGTCCTTCCGTTGTTTAGGGTTTTGTGGGACAATTTTCACCTGCCAAAAGAAAAAAAAAAGGTGATGTGATTACAATAAAGAATTTGTTGAACCCTAAAGTATATATATGCTGTCACACGTAAGCATTACAAAATAATTTTTTTTTAGGTTTTTTTGAACTTTCTAGTGACATGTTTGCTGAAATTATGAACTTTTTTTATTCAGTTTGATAAATGTTTTTTTTTTTTTTTTTGTTATTTTGTTATTTTTACTTTACTTTTTTTTTTTGTAAAACAAAAAATAAAAAAATTTATATATATTTTGAAGTTATGTAATAATTGCTGAATGGATCTTAATCCAAAAGTTAGGGGACAAAAATAATTACTTTCCAAAGACTACATAGAGTGAAACGACAGGAAATTATAAAATTCTGATAGAGAAGTCGTATTTATAATGATGCATTGGGATTCATATAGTCACATGCATGTTGTTACAAATTGTTTTTAACTGGCTTTTCTGGTTGGTCGATCGGTTAGAAAGTTAGGTTAAGGAGTAGCCTTCTTTAAATTAAGATGTATTAATTATAACAAACATTTAACAAGCTATTGGACTTCTACTTTTCAAGGACATATGTGCATTATCCACTGCATCTTCATGCATTTACAGGGTAGGGTTTTATATTTTCAATTTTGTAATTAAAATAAAAATTATAACATAAAAATAATTAAAAAAAAAAAAGATTACAAGTGAAAATCGCATATTGAATCGATTTTTTTTTCGTTTAATAATGTTATGTTCCGTACCAAAGTCTTTTAGATATTATGATATATATAAATTATAGTCCATTAATGCCGACTGATAGCTGCATTATCTAATTTGCCAATGGCAACCAACAGCGACAAGTACTTTTACCCACCCACAGCTCACAAATCTCCATCTATGACTGAGACTTTGCATCATTTTTTCCATTAACGTTTCCAAAGCCAAGCCATTAAAATAAAATAAAAAAAGAAAGTTTGCGTAAAAAAAAGTAGGGTTTCTTGTTCAGCTGCCTAGCTAGAAAAAGGTATAGCCCCTAAGTCGAATAACTCCAATTACATTTTATTAATGCATCAAAATAAAAAGAGATAGGAAAATTAGAGCTCCAATAAGCAAATATATACAAATGTGTTGTTATATTATACTATTTAATAAATTCAAAATCTAATTAATTTATATAATTATTTTTAATAAATAATATTTTACATATTCGATATTTAAAATTTAGCATATATAAATTCTTCTACTCTCTTCAAATTACAATATCTTTTACATGTATATTATGTGAATGATGAAAAATATTGATTAAAATAATTTAAAAAACCATTAAATAAAAAATAAAAGCTTATTTGAGTATAATATAAAATATAAAAAAATTATTTAAATAAAATGATAAATTTAGAAACTTTTTTAATATATTTTTTGGTTTGGGATATTCGATATACAATAACCACTTTAAGCTTCGATTAATCTATAATCGATCCGATTAAATCCTATAAAGGAGCAAATTTTTTTAATGTTTGTCTTTCTTCATTCATACAATTTAAAATCAATACCTTATTAAGGGAACCAAGTTTTTTAACTACTTGGACTTTGCTTTTGATTGCATGTAATATTTTTCTCTAGGATGGCTTTTATCAATTAAAATTTTTTTTCTTGTGAAAAAAAAAAGAAAGACTTTTCCCTTAATATAAAACCAACGACAAACTGTCAATGTTATTCAAAAACCTAAAAGTAACAGATTCTTTGACTCATACTTTGCGAGTTAACCTAATTTTCCAAGCACTTGGATTCAAAGAACTTGCTCAATTAGCTAACTATTGGAAATTAAAAACCAAGACTTTTTCGTCACCAATTATAACCCAAAAAAAAACAAAACCAAAAAGTCATTATCACCACAAAAGAAATATTTATAGTAACATTTTTCACGCGTAAGTACATTACAAAAGGCAACAATTTCTTCACCTTCCCATGAATTTTCCCATTCTTGTCCATTCCCAAAAATAAAAAAATAAAAAACAAGTTACGCAATTGATTTATTATGGAGGAATTAAAAAAAATTGAAACATTGTAATAATAAGTCAATAAAATTAAATTATAATAAAAATTCACTTAAAAAATAATGATATTCTAACATTACAATTTATTTATAATTAGAGTAATTTTATTACAACTTTTTTTCTTTTGGTGAAAAAAAAACATGTTTGAATGAATCATGAAAATAGGAAAAGTACTACCAAACCCGCGTCTCACATTTCCGACACGCCAAATTTCTTTGACTGATTCTCCCAATTCCTTCGAAGATTCTACCGCCACCTGTGGGAATTTTCTATAATTTATATAGAATAAAATATAAAAATTTACATATTTACGTTATATTTTATATAAAAATAATACGAATATAAAAAATATATTTTATTAAATTTATATATTATTATTAAAGTTTTAAATTATATTATTTTTTATATTATATTCATATCATATTTTATTTTATTAAGTTTACTTATTAATTTAGAATTCATATTAATTATTTTTGGTACATAAAAGTTTAGGTAAGGAGATACTGTTTCATCCCCAAACAAAGGCATGCTCGAGGCCTTAATGAAATTTTATAAATTATTCAGCTTAAGATGAAATTGAATTTAGGTTTTATAAATAAAATATTTCATAAATTTTATAAAAAAATATTAATTAGTACATAATGATACCGAATGAATAATGTTTTAAAAAATAAATTTACAATTAATGTATTTTTTTATTAAATTTGATAAAATAATATATTAAATATAAATTTTGTTTGTTTTGATAGTAATAAAAAAGTTTTTTTAATAATATTTTAACTAACTTCGTAGGTATAATTATTTATTAACAGATCAAATTTAATAAAATAAAATTCTCCAATTAATTCTTTGTGTTTTTTAGACTTAATAATTTAAAATATAATATATTGATATAATAAAAATAATAAGATTTAAAATTTGAATAATAAATTATATATAAATTTAATAAAAATAAAAAATATTTTATATTTTTCATATCAACATAAATTATTTTATGTAATTTTTTTATAAATATAATATAAATATATAAATTATTAATATCGTGACAACATCACATGTCTAATTTTTTTTATAAATTATTAATTAATCCATTAGTCTTTAGTCAACTGTTTAAAAACGAAATTAGATTCCCCAATAAGAGAAAAGGACTCTTTAAAAAAAAATAAAAGAAATAAAAAAGAAAAGAGCCAGTAGAAAGGCCCTGATCCAACGGTGCTAAACTTTCGACGATTTTGATTTGATCATCTTTCTTTGCCAGCAAACCCTAAATTCATAAAATAATAATAAATAAATATAGCCTACGGATAAAACAATCAATCACGCGCTACCACAGCTGCTGTTATATCACGCATCAATCAGAAAATGAAACCGTGCTTCACGTACTTTTCCTGCACAACCAGAAACCAACAAATCTAACGCTCTTTGGGTTGCGCGTGAGTCTCTTCTGAACTTTTTAGCCTCAAAGCGTTGGCAACTCATACAAGCTTTCTCTCCTCTCTCTTCAAAATCCAACTAACAACGAAGAAACTTTCTCTCGTTTTTTTTTTTTTCTCTTTTGATTCAAAGCAATTTTTTTTTTTTGGGTTTTGGCTTCGCTAAAACCCTAGATTCCTCCCCATTATACGAAGGTATATATATTTCTTGTTAGATTTATTTTTATCTTTAAATTGTTTTATTTTCTGGAATTTTTTGTTTTTTTTATTTGCTCAGATCCGGCCTCGTTTAATTGTTGGCTCTGCTCTTCGTTTGTTGCTTGTGATTCTATCAAATTACGTTCCTTTTTTCGTATAGTTAACCGCTTTAAATTTACGCTCTTTTCTTTATTCTGCATTTGATTTTCCTTATTTTTGAATTATTATTCCGTTTTTTATTTGGTTTTTTTTCTCCTTTTAACTTATTCACTGTTAAATTTGCAGGCATTGTTGTTATTTTGCTTTCTAACTAAGCTTTTCTTTACGAAATTTATTTTTGTTTTATTTTTTATTTTTTCTTCCATGTGTTTCATGATGTAAAGCAATCAATTTTTTATTTTCCAGTTGTTGAATGGAGCTTCCAAATGTGGTGAAAAAGTTTAAATCTTTTTTGTTGGGTTTGGAAAGCTGGATTTTTTAAAAATGGATTCTGTTTTAACGAGAAAAAAATATAATTTTTGTTTTTGATGCAAAGATTTTAAGTGTCAATTTGCTATTTCTTGTTGTCTTTTTTTTCTGGGTTTGGTTGTGAGCTGCATTGCTGAGACAGGAAAAGGAAGAATAAATTTTAAATAAAAAATGAAATATTCTTCCACATGCAGATAGGAGGAAAGCTTTTATTAGTTTTTTGTTTTCTTTTTTGGTTTCATTGATGAGGAAGCAGGGATTCTGTTTTTTTTTTTTTTTTTTGGTCTTTTGGTATATACGGAATTAGTCTAGTATTGATAATTCATTGTTATGCTGAGAGTCAACACTGATTAATTTTGACAGGAGGAGAGCTAAGCTTTGCTGTTTTGACATTTAAATTATGGATTTAGAAGATAAATACCTTGCTAAAGGTATGATTTTCATATTTGCTTTGTGTTCTTTTCAATAACTGCCTTCTTTTATTTCTCTATCTGTTGCTTACACTTGTTCTTAGAAGAGATTGTTTGTTAAAGCAGAGTAATAAGATAGTTAAGTCACTCTAGATTTATGTTGTGATGTTTGCATTATTGTTTGAGGTATCAAAGACAGCTGATTTTGGGAAAAGATACTTTAAATAACTTGGATGGATTAGAAGGATGTATAACGGTGTTTACTGGATTTTAATTGATGGAGGCTGATGAAATGATTGTGTGCAATGAAAATCATTGACAATCATCTTCAATATATATGCAATCTCCCCCATTCTCCCTTACTTCCTTCCTCTTTTCCATTTTTATTACGAGATCATTGCAACAAATTCTGGCATGGGTGTGTGTTGCAGGGTGAGTAATGGCTATGATTAGCTCCGCTTAGTGCTTTAGTAGAATTAAGAGCTTATACAATAAATTACAGTAGTATTATGATCAGTTTTTAGATTATGCTGCTGAATCCCTTGTTTCTTCTGACATATTTTTCTGCATGATTTTTATGGTATTGTATGATAAATTTGCTGGTTTCTTCTGTACTGACAAAATTAATCTTGAATCTCAATCTAAGTGTGTGGGCAAATGCTTCTACATTCCCAGTAAGTTTTATGCTTTTGATGGAAAAATATTATGACTAATTTTAATGCCAAATCAGAATTTTAAATTGCCTTTAAAATAAGATGCACAAGTGACATGTGTGGATGAATCAAACCAACCATAGAAAAATTTGTGACTGCCAGAGTAAGAAGGGAGATCTGGCTATAGGCTTCCCTATATTTAGGGTCTTGCCAGCTTGAGTTGGAGGATTTTCTTCCCAATAATTCCATGAAAATTAAACCACTTACCTCTCTTTTTTATTTAGTTTAAAGTTTGATGGTATGCATATTTACAAGGAAGTTAATGTCACTGGTCTTTACAAGTAATCTGCTTACAGCTTTCTCTATGATTCTGATTTTGGTAGAATTATAAAACCATTGTGAATTGTATGTATTGTTCGCCAATCTGGTTATTAATCTGACTCTGTCGATAATTGAATCTTGTTCGAACCGTTGACTGATCTTTACATGACCTGATCCAGTCCAATAAAAACCCTGTCCAAATAGATATTTTTCTTTATGCAGCATATAAATATAAGGGATTCTTTTGGAACCCTAACTGTATGGATAACTTAACTCAGGCTGCTTTGTGAACCTCTCCTGCAGCCTGCTTCATGGATGCTCTTCCAGTGTGAAATTCTTACAATTTGTTTTCTTTTTCTCATTCTTTCAATTATAAAGAAGGATTGGTGTCTATCAGGTATCTCTTGGCCATTTTTCTTCGGAATGAAAATTTTGTATCCTTTTTTTTCTTTAATTCATAATAGAATTAGCTTTTATTGCAATTTTTTTTTTTGGTTGTAACAGACCTGTGCATGTTGCTGTCAATTTTTTTTCTTTCATTTTTAAGAAACGGGATATCTTTTATTTATCTGATGGTTTTTCTTTAAAAAAAAAAGATGCTTTTTCTCTTTTGAAAGATTTTATTTTACTCATATACCAATCTAAATTTCTAGTAAATACTAGGAACATCTGGTTCACTTGGATGCTATCCTATATTCCTATTTAAAGTTGCTTGCTATTTCTGTATTTTTATTTCTTTTGTTGCTTAACAAAATGATGTGATCTTCTAGATTTGATAGGGTCTAGATGCATGCAGATAGCTGTACTCTGGGTCTTGCATATTTGAATTTGGATAATTCGTTTGAGAAATCTTTTGAAAAAATGAACCAGATAGGATTTTTTTTTCCCCATCTTTCTTTCTCCCTTAATTTTTGGGTGGAAATTGGATGCATTGCAACTTGTCATGGATTAATAAATTTATATGCTAATCCTTGCTGAAAATTGTAGTGAATAACACTTGACCGTTCAGCAGCCTAATGTGGATTGATTCCATTTTCATTATTGTTCCTCTTATTTCTAGTCATTTTAGACATCAGATTATCAGTATTCCCGAAACTGTTTAGACTTTAGATACAAATTCCTTATACGTGCATCATCTGTCTTGTTCTGCTGGTAATGATGTTAATATGTTATTTTTTTTCAATATTGGTGCTGTTAGACTTATTGAAATCTTGCAATTAATTTTCCTTTTCATCTAGATACTTTCCCTTTGAGAACCTATTGGCAGTTTTCAATAGCGAATTTAGATAATGAGTGTAGATGCCAACTTTAATCATTACTCTTGCTGATAATGCAAAAGTCTTTAGAAAGGTACGAGTTGTGACAGTTACAGACATCATAGGCCTGAGAACAGGGCCAAAAAGTGTATACCCAAAATGAAAGCCATCCATCTTAGACAACTTACCATTGAAAAAAGGGTTCATGAATGGGGGTTCACTGGGAAGAAGAAAAAATGTTATGTTTCATGCTCTTGGCACAGAATGCTGAAGCTCAGCTTCTTTCATGACTTAATTTATCTTCAGTATGAGTACATTGTTCCCCTGAAAACTGTCTTTGAAAATTTCAAGGCGGGGACATCTTTTTTCCTCATTCTGAAATTTTGGTTTTATTTCTTAGTATGTTTTTTCCACCCTACCAGAGACTTTCTCATGTTTCTTTTCTCTGTGCAGTTTCTGGCTTACAAAGTCTTTCTTCCAGTGTGCAAAGCACCCCAGAGAAAAATGGACATTCAGATGATGCTTCGGGAAGTCCGGAACTCCTACAGGAGTTCCTGAAATCCGGTCCAAGAAAGGAGCTTCTGCGAACCTGTTTTGATAAAGACAAGAAGAATTCAGCTTCTTCAAAGAGCAAAATGATTGAAGCTTTAAAGTTGGGTAACAAGACAATTAAGAAGTCAGAGTCAAGAAAGGCCTCATCCACTGCCAACAGTCAGCCTTCCTGTAGGAAGCAAAACAGAAAGGGGGAGAACCCGATGAGGGTGCTTCCAACTTCTGAGCAGCCTTCAGATCATGGATTTTCCAACTCATGGATATGTAAAAATTCTGCCTGCAGAGCTGTTCTGTCCATAGATGACACATTTTGCAAGAGATGCTCATGTTGTATCTGTCACTTATTTGATGACAACAAGGACCCTAGTCTTTGGTTGGTATGCACCTCTGAATATAGTGAGGGGGACTATTGTGGGTTGTCATGCCATATCGAGTGTGCACTTCAATGTGAGAAGGTGGGGGTTGTTGATCTTGGCCAATTGATGCAACTAGATGGTAGTTATTGTTGTGCTTCTTGCGGTAAAGTTTCAGGTATACTTGGGTAAGTAATTGGCTTGCAGCTCATTCCTTGTTCAGCTTGCTGAATTCTGCTCTCTCCCTAACCTTACAAACTGCTTTTATTTCCATAGAAGTTGTTACAAGTCATGTTTCAAGTTCAGTCTGGTTGACATTTTAATTTGTCCAGCGAAATTAATGTGGTTTATTTTTCTTCTGGATGTCCGTGTTTGTCATTGTGTCAAATTTTGGGTAGGAGGCTGGGGAAATCCTTTTTCTTGTTTTTGTTAGCATAAAAGAGACATTACAGTCTACATATTTATTGCTGCTTGTAACAAATTTGATGTTGGAAATGATCTCAATGTGATGAATCAGGTTTTAGAGAATATGGTAACTACTGGTTATTCTATCTTTCTTGTATAGTCTTTTTGGCTTTGGGCTGACAGGGTTGATGTGATTTGCTTGCTCCTGGCAGATGTTGGAAGAAGCAGCTAAGTATTGCTAAGGATGCTCGCCGCCTGGATGTACTTTGTTATAGGATATACTTGAGTTATAGGCTCCTAGATAATACTTCTTGCTTTAAAGAACTGCATGAGTTTGTGAAAAATGCGAAGGCCAAACTAGAAACAGAAGTAGGCCCTGTGAATGGGGTTTCTGCCAAAATGGCTCGGGGAATTGTCAGCAGGCTTTCTATTGCTAGTGATATACAGAAACTCTGCTCTCTTGCAATTGAAAAAGCAGATGAATGGCTAGTGACCATGTCTAATACCAACCCAAAGTGCCAAGGTGAGAACCCAAAATGGCTTCTTTTATTTCTTGTTGGTTATTTTCAATTTGGTTATGTAAGAAACTCTTTCTTTTTCCTTTTTGGGCAGATTCACGTCCTGCTGCTTGCAGGTTTCTATTTGAAGAAGTGACATCGTCATCTGTTGTAATTATTCTAATTGAACTGTCTACCGCA
This sequence comes from Durio zibethinus, assembly GCF_047325235.1. Classification (NCBI taxonomy): domain Eukaryota; kingdom Viridiplantae; phylum Streptophyta; class Magnoliopsida; order Malvales; family Malvaceae; genus Durio; species Durio zibethinus. Next base: position 23,812,633 of record NC_143174.1, read on the forward strand.
TCATCTGATGATATTAAGGGCTACAAGCTCTGGTATCTCAAGAGTAGAGACGAGACACATACCAAAGAACCTATCTGTGTCTTTCCAAGAACTCAGAGAAGGATTTTGATATCTGATCTGCAGCCCTGTACTGAGTACACCTTTCGTATTGTTTCTTATACTGAAGCTGGTGACTTGGGCCATTCTGAGGCTAAATGTTTCACCAAGAGTGTAGAGATAATCCGCAAGAATCCTAATTCGGCGGTTGCCATGAATAGGAAGAAAGAGAATACCCTTATTGAAGGAAGTTCTATAGGTTCAAAGGAGCTCACAGCAGTTGGTTCTTCTGGATTTAAGGTTCGAGACCTTGGAAAGTTCTTGCGTCTTGCTTGGGCTCAAAAACAAGGCTGCTTTGAAGAGTTCTGCAGTGTTGATATAGAAAAATGCTGTGGAGCAAGCAAAATTATTAAGCCTGAAGTGCGAGAAGAGGATCATACGCCGTCTGTTTCACGTGGGCTGGACTTAAATGTTGTCTCGGTGCCTGATCTAAATGAAGAACTGATTCCATTTGAGTCCTCAAGGGATGAAGACAATGGTTGCACTTTGGAACAGGCAGTGGAGGCAGATGATGATGCTGCTTCGCATGAAATAGAGAAGAATGGATTTGCAAGATCACATGGTAGTGGTGATTCACAGACCTGGACTAATGGGCCAATAGGGGAAGTGCCTGCTGTTGATTCCCATACGGAATTGTGCAGGAAAAGAGCAGCAAACTCAAATGAAGAGACATATGACTGTGATAGCACTCTTATAAATGGGTCACCATTTCGAATCTCAAATGATTCAGGTTCCCTGGATGAGAATTTCGAGTCCTGTGTCAAGATAATTAGATTGCTAGAATGTGAGGGTCATATTAAGCAGGAATTCAGATTGAAATTACTAACATGGTTTAGCTTGAGGTCAACTGAGCAGGAACGTAGGGTGGTCAACACATTCATTCAAACCCTGATTGATGATCCTAGTAGCTTGGCAGGGCAGTTGGTTGACTCATTTTCAGATATCATATCTAGCAAGAGGGCACGAAATGGATTCTGTAGCAAGCTCTGGCACTAAATTAGTGCAGGGCATTCTAAACTACAGGATTGCAATTTGCTTCATGATTATTCTTTTTCTTGCGGTACGCTTACCCCTGATTGTTTCACCAACTTTGTAAGGGCATTTTTTCCTAATCACTTTCTAAAGGTGATTATTTGTATTGCAGACTAGATTTTCCAGCTAAAATATTTGGGTAGCTGATTGCTGGCACAATTCTCATTTTAGTTAAAGGGGGCCTTGGACGTGAGATTTCATCTTTGTAGGAGGCATTTTTCATTTCCTAAAACATCCTAGTTACATTTGAAGCAGTAGACTTTTAATCATGGAGAAAATATATGTATGGATGCTTTTTATTAGTCTTCTTTAATTCAAAGAAGGGTATATGAATTAATCGCGAATTATATTCGGTTACATCTTTTTTCTTCTATTTTCTTCTTTAACCCTTTAACAAGAGGTTAGAATTTTGCATCTTACTCTTCCTTGGTGATTTGGTGTTCTGTAACAGGCACAATGTCGTTGATATTAATCTGTTGACAAATTATGTGCTACTTCATTGAAGAATTGTATTCGAGAAAATGGTCACTCTGCACATTTTGGCAGCGCTGATTTTCTTTCTGGTACACTGCCATTAACGGTCTGATGGAGACAAACATGCCCTTTTTGTCTTTTGTATGCAGGCAGCAGAAGGCCTCAAGCATTTCGAATTACACTTTATTATGGAATCCGAAAGCATTTCGGAATTTTTAAACATCTGCTTTATATTGGCAACAACTAATGAAACTACTTTCAGTCCTTACTTGAAACCCTGTTCCTTAATCGTAAAATTGATTTCATTTGAGAAATGATTTCAACCATCAACTTCCAACTGCTTCTTTCAGCCTCAAAAACTGGAGAGTTCGATATGGGTATCACCAAATCGGTCCATTTTTAGCTGTTTTGCACCAAAAGCTGCCTCTTTCGAAGGTAATACTTCATATCTTATCTAACAGTAAAACCCAGGAAAACAGAAACTTTCTCTTGCTGCTTTATTATAAAAAAAGCCAACATGTCAAGTGCTTCTCTTTCCAATCAAGAGAGATTTTTTAACGTGAAAGCCTTGGCAGAAAGCATGATTATCTCTTTGCTTTTTCCAAATATATAGAAAATAGAATGGCTTTAAAATAGATGATATTGCTGTTGTGCTCAATAATGTATAGAAAAGAAGTATTATTTTATTTGTGTTTATATGCTTTATGGATATTTTTACTATTCGTTTTCTTAAAACCACCTGAAAAATCTTATCAGAAGTTTTTTTGGCTATGAAATCTGCAAATTTTCACTCCTTTTGTGTTGCAAAGTTAGAATACAACCCATTTTCTTATAAATGCTTGAATATCTCCATGCAGCGCGTGCTTTTGTTCTCTGAATCAAAGTGAAATAATTCAAAATTGTCCAACAAATTATTTGCTACAATAGGATTTTGACTCATTACTGTGCTTCTTACGTCTAAGAACAAAAAACCTGTAAACAAATTGGAGTGTAGGACCAGAACAAAAGACACTCAAAGTCCACAGTCAAATTCATATACTTGTAGCCTTTACAATGTCAAATAAATTAATCTAAGATGGTAGAAGCGATCAAAGTCATTTGTTACACCATTGGACCAAAGATTAGGAGCTAAGAAAGTAATCCTTGCTAGCAATCTAATGCTATTCTATAGACCATTTGACTATTGATTGAAGCATACAAATTGTAACTTTTTTAAAAGAAAAAATGGTCTTGATCATTCCACCTGCGTCGTGGGACTCAAATGTTTCCACAGGCTACAAGTCCTTGTGCTTTGCCTTCTTTCCTATATTTTTTCTTTTAAAATTTAGTTTCATCGTTTTTTTTTCCTTCTCTTTAGTCTTCTTTTTCTTGGTTTAAAACAGGATGATTGGACTGGGCAGCAGAGCTGCGGTCTGTTGACATTCCAGAAGATATTGAACCTGAAGAATTTCGGCCTATGGGTAACGATGCTGTGTGAATAACGTGGCCAGATGGATTAACCAGGTGACTTGACTTATTCAATGTTTCTTTTGCAACGGATGACTATGATTTTTGCTAGGATTCTACGGATTAATTGATGCTATTGTTATGGATCGATATTTAAATTTTGATTCATGTAATTTTAAGATCTTAATATTCATTTATTTGATATTTCAAATCAGTTTATCTGTCACGATTCACACTCTTATGAAGTATTATCCGTTTTGATCTCTTTAACCTTATGATTTTATCTTACAAAAAGTAAAGATGGTGTGAACCTTTTTATATCCAAGTGTTCCTTTTATTATGTTCGATGTGAGATTCAGAACTCTTTCTTAAGTCTTTGACATTCTCTCCCACCTAATCTCATGACGTCCTCGTCACGGAAGCTGACCATCCTGCTTACTTTCTTCGAGGCACTTGGTCGGGTCGAGACTTAAACTCCAACTCATGCAGTGTCCTGGATCAATCTACTTGCCACGGTTCACAAAACCCTCTTATTATATTCGATGTGAGATTCAGGACTCTTCATTAGATCTTGACATTCTCCCCACCCAATCTCGTGATGTCTTCGTCATAGAGGTTGATCATCCTACTTATCTCTTTCGAGGCGCTTGACATAAATCAAACGGTTTAGAGCTGACTCTGATATCATTTGTCATGAGTCGAGACTTAAGCTCCAACTCATGCGACTTTAAGACCTGGACATCTACTCATCCGGCGTCCTGGATCAATCTAACTACTACGGTTTACACTCTTATGAGGTATTGTCTGTTCTGACTCCTTTGGTCGCATAATTTTATCTTACAAAAATCACTTCTCAAGAAAGAGATGATGTGAATATTTTTATATTTCAATAATTTTTTTATTATGTTCGATGTAAAATCCAAGACTCTTTCTTGAGTCTATGACATTATTACCAGTCAAGAAATTACCAACCTGCTAACCTAATCAATGCCAACAATAAGATAACTAACAACTCAATATCAATGGGGATCCAGTAAATTTGATTTTCAATTGAAACGTCATCACAATATAATTAGTAGTAAACCCGACAATCGAGTGGCCTGAATGAAACTACGCTTCCATGCTTTTGGCTTAACTTTCAGGATTATCAATTCCTAATAAAACAGATTGGCTGGTAACCTAGCAGTTTAAATGTTGAATAAGGAAGATGATAAGTAAAGATGTAAATAATACATTAATACTCGTAAATTATTCGGATTTAATTCGAATAAAATTTGAATTAGATTCAATTATTATTGAATTGAGTTTAAACTCGAGTAACTTAACTTATCGATTGAGTCGAGTTCGAATATTTTTATATTCAGTTAAGTAGTTTGAGAGTTTAATCAAATTTTTATATTTTAATATATTTTAATTAATAAAATATCTCGAACTTAAATTCGAACACAAATAATCAAATTTTTATTGAATATAAAATTTAATTTTTATTTTTACATATTAATCGAACGAACTTGAATAATTCGATTTTTATCTCAAGTTAGATTTAAGTTAAAAAAATAAAATTTGATCGAATTTGAATTAAGTTTTGAATTTTACATTTTAAATTAAATTTAAATTCAAATTAATACTTTAAATTTAAATTAATATTATATTAACTCAAATTCGATAAATTACAGTTTTAGCGATAGGTGACGGTGGTTAACAACGGTTAAACTCGTTATTAATGCTTGTCTGGAGCATTTTCAGTTTAAGAATGGTTCGCATTGACATTTAGAAATCATCTTTTCCCCTTTCATATTGTGATCAATAAATTCTGCAGATTTGTGAAAGCGTACCGTCTGGCATGCACCCAGCCACCCAGGAAAATCACATGGAACAGTGCAGTGACGGTCCAAAATTTATTTTTTTTTGGTGGGTCTAATTATAATATATAAGAAAAGATTAAATATAAAAGTTGTCTCAGAATTATATAATTTTAGTATCTAAAATAATAAAATTGTCAATTTTATCATTTATTTTGGTATTTATTTTGATACCTAAAATTAATACTGTTAGTTAATTTATTGATGTAACGTAAACATTTAAGAAGATATTAATAGGTGTCAAAATAGTTCAATTAATATTATATTATCAATATCATGTCAAAATTAAAAGAAAATTTCAAAAAAAATAAAAAAAAGATCTAAAATTTTTTTAAAAAATTATGAAAACTTAAAAACTTTTAAAAAATCTCAAAATTTAAAAAAAATTTTTAAATTTTCAAAATAATTTCAAAAAATTAAAAAACAAAGATTTTAATAAAAATAAATTTTTCTTAAAATAAAAAATTCATAAAAACGTAAAAATATTTAAAATAAACAATCTTAAAAATTTTTTTAAAATAGAAATTTTATAAAAATTCTGAAAATATTTAGTTTTTTTAAACTTACAATTTTAATTTTTTTATATATTTTTTGAATTTTTTATTTTTTATTTTAAAATTTTAGAATGTTTCATATTTTTACATTATTTAATTTTTCTAAAATTTAAAAAAAAATTAGAATTTTTAAGAATTTCATTTTTTTAATTTTTATATATTTTTTAAAAGTTTAAAAATTTTAAAAAAAATTTAGTTTTTTTTTAATTTTCAGTTTTTTAGTTTTTGTGACTCTTTTTAATTTTAATAAATTTTAGGTTTATTAAAATTTTCATTTTTTAATTTTTTGAATTTTTTACTAAAATTTTTAGAATTTTTAAAAAAATTTCATATTTTTTAATTTTTTTATAAGTTCTAAAAATTTTTTAGAAAATTTCAAAATTTTTTAGAATTTATCAAATTATAATTTTTAAGATATTTAACAAAAAATTATAATTTTTAAATTAAAAAAATTAATGCTAACATGACATTAATGATATGACATTGACTATATTTTTTAACACATGTCAACTTCTTATTAAATATTTATATCATGTTAATATTTCAAATTAACAACGTTAGTTTTAGATATCAATATAAAAATGAAATAAAAGTTAAAATATCAAACTGATAGAAAAATATATAATTCAGAGTTCATTTTTATATTTAACTCATAAAAAATTATTAATAAATTTATCAATTTTATAGATGAAAAAAAAATCTAAAAAAAATCTTTGGAATTATCCAAAAAAAAATTTTCTTTCAAATTTTTTGCTTTCCAATATTTAGACATGTCCAAAGCATTTCACCTACTAATTAACTTAATTAATTTATGTAATAATAAATATCTAATAAATTTAAATTTTAAAATTATGATATATTTTATAAAAACGAAAAACAAAAAAAAGCTAGGTGATGGCTTCAAACACAATCAACTCAATTGTAAAAACTAGAGCTAAAGCTTGAATGCGATCATAGGCATATGTACGTGTCACGTGGCCATTACCTTCTTCCCTCAAAATCAGCTAGAGCTTGAATGCGATTATAAGCATATTTATGTATCACGTGGATATTACTCTCTCCTCTCAAAATTAGCTTATCAAAGTGTGCAACGCTAATGTTTTTATATCAGTGAGTCTCTTTTTATGTCTAATGTAAGATAGGAATATCTTGCTTACTCTCCCTTAAAGCATTTTGTGTGACATTTTCTCTCACTTAATCTCATGACACTTTTGTCATGAAAGTTGGTCACTTTATCTATCCCATTTGAGATACTTGATATGGGTCGAATGGTTCAAAGTTTACTCTAATATTATTTATTACGTGATGATTACCTTTTTTCATCAAAATTAACTTATCAGAATGTGTGGCGCCAAATTTTTTATACTTAAATGACCTCCATTTTATATCGAATGTGAAATTGAAGTACTTTACTTACTTTTCTTAAAGTGCTTAACATGACATATGCACTAGACAAAAAATTCTTAACGTCCAATTTTTCTTTTCACATTTCCCTTTACTGATATTTGTTGATTTAAGTGATAAAAAAATTAATTTTTAAAATAAAATTTTGATTTTAAAATTTATGAATAAAAAAATAAAAATAAAATAAATTATCTTTTTATAAATTTTGATCTAATTTAATTTTAAATTAATGATATTTAAAATAATTTTTGAATACAGAAAAATCTCATAAAAAAATTTATTTATCTATGGGAGCTTCGGTTGACAGCTGCCACTGTGTAGAATTCAAAGACAGCACAACACAAAATTTTCTTTCACATATTGAGAGGAACCATCGGTAGAATTAGCAGTTGACAACATAAATGTGAAATAAAGGAAAAAAAAAAAGAGAAACGAAGGTCTATAACAGGAATAGTCAACAGATTAAATATTCGAATGAGAAACTGTCAGAAGAAAAAAAACAAGTAACAATAAATGAGAGTCTGTTGGTTCTTATCAGAGCATTAACAACGTTAGGAGCCGTCCTTTTAATGAGCTATACTGTTTAGGGATTCTTATTCTTAAAGGCGTTAGAATTGCGATGCCTCAACCGTTGTTCTTCCAGACCTATTTATTGCCCTGTTGTTGGTCCTTCGTTCTAAAGCGACAATTTAAATATTTATATTGTATAAAACATTAAAATTTATATATTTATATTATATTTTATATAAAATTTATGTATTATAATTTATATTAATATAAAAATATATAATATTTTTTTATTTTATTAAAGTTATATATAATTATTATTATAATTTATATTATATTATTTTTATATGTTATTTTTATATTATATTATATTTTAAGTTATAAGGTTTACTCCCCTCCCCTGCCCTCCTCTTTACCTTTAAAATTTTGTCTTTTTCCGTAGTCAGTGCTTTTGCTTTAATGAGATCCATTGAATCTTTTGGCATTTTCCAATTGGAATTGTTTTGCTACATCGAAGCTCCAGGGCTTTGTTTATACTATATTTGGATTAAGAAGAGAAGAAAGAAAGGAAAGAAAAATGAAGTAATAGAGATAGAAAAAAAAATTATTTGGATAAATTTTTAATCTAAAAAAATGAAAATTCAATAATTTTTTTTTGTATTTTGTATTTTTTATTAACTCAATTTTTAAAAAATTAAGAAAAAAGGTTAAAATTTTTTTATTTTTATAAAAAAATTATTATAATATTAAATTTGATTATATAATTGATATATTTTATAAATATTTTATATAATATCATAATTTATAAATATTTTGTATGACACTTCCGGTTGCCATAATGGACTGCATGCACCATGCGAGTTTGGAGCCAAAAACGTGGCATTAAGTCATCCATTGTGCTGCTTTTGCGGGGTTTGAATTGCAATATGAATGGGCTGACGATTTTACTTCATTTCTAGAAAAAAAAAAAAAACATCTTCACAACAATCAATGTCCATAACTTCACAAAAGTTTCTAGAAAGATTCTATGCATATGGATAACACTTACAAAAGTGTTTTTAGATCAAATTTATAAATTTTTTTTAAAAAAATATTTCATAAAAATTTTATTATTATATTTTTGTATTTTTTTATTATTAATAAATTTGATATATTTTGAAAAATAATTTATTATAAAATATTACTTTGATTCCCTTAAAATTAATCTCAAAATTAAAGGTCAAGATTCGTTACTAGCTAAAAATAACAAAGTCTTCTCCCAAAAGGTTGTATGCATAAATGCATATAATTTTTTTGTTCTAGTATTTTGTTTTGACTCCTTAGCTGAAAAATAACAAAGTCTAAAAAAGGGAAAGGCAACACATGCCTAAAAATACGACTGACAAACAATAGATCTTCTCCCAAAAGTATTATCCAACGCCACAAGCACGTTGAAAAAAAAAAAAAAAAGAAGGCATTGCGTAGCACATGGCAGTGTTGCGGAAGAAATAAGTCATACGACCAAAATAAAGGATGAGCAACCCTGTAATAACATTACCTTGTCGGAAAGGATCCTGCAAGGGACCCATCGATCATGCTTGTGGTGTGGGGTTGCCCAGCACGTTTATTTTGCTGTCGCTGACTTGCTGTCATAGCCTAGTGAAACTATTAACAAAATTACAATATACAAGAACTGATTTCTTTTCAAACCTTTATCTTATTTCTCGTGTTTAAAGGCTTTTAGTACAAATTAAATTTGGAGAAAAATAGATTGAGACAAAATTTAAATAAAGTTTTTTTGGGTAAAATTTATAAAATTTATTTATTAAAATGATTCAATAAAACATTAATAAAAAATTTAAATCGATAAATTGATAAAATTAAATATAAAAATCAATGATATATAAAAAATATTTAAAATATCATTTGTATTTTAAATTTGATTATTAGTTATATATTTAACTTGAAAATTTATTTCAAAATTTTTAACAAAAATATTTATAAAAAAAATATAAAAAATATTTAAATTTTTTTAACAAAAATTTTAATTTATCATTTTAATTTTTTATTTTAATTTTTATTTAATAGTTTTTAATAAAAAAATTCAACAAACATAATTTATAAAACATCATCTAAATCTTTTTCAATAAATTATTTTAACTTATCCAATGTTAAAATTTATTTTTTAGATACTTTCAAGACACATAACTTATTGTCAAAATTTTAAAAATTTTATTAATTGAACCAACTTAATAATAGGAGTTTAAAATAATCGCTTCACTAAAAAAAATATTTATATATATAATTTCTATTTTTTTTGTAGTATCAAATATTTTGATTTATACTAAATTATCGCTTCACTAAAAAAAAAATTTATATATTAATTTATATTTTTTAGTACTATCAAATATATTGATTTATACTTTAGTTTCTAATGACATGATACTATATAATAAAATTCGGTTTTTTTTTTTAAATTTAATTGAAAAAATGTTGAAAACCTTGGTTTCTCCGAATTAATTACGAAGGAAAAGACTTTTTTTGTCAACAAATTTCAGGAACAAATCACGGGTAACTTTTTTGAATAGGAAAAAAAAAAAAAAAACGTCAAGTAGACCGATGGTTACTTGGTCTAAATCATTGTATGTGGGAAACGAATCTCTCGAAATTGCATGCTTTTTCATGCCACCATGCGCATGCATGTTTGTATCATTATGATACATGTTTTACGTCAAAGTGATAAGGAAAAAGTTTTCACCAAAAATTTTTTTTTTATATAATATGAATAGAGACATCTTTAAATTTTGTTTGTGTTTGATTTTTTTTTTTTTATAATTTTAAAGATGCACTCCTTATATTTATCAAATGCATTTAGTGTTTATTCTCGAAATATTTTTATAAGTATGAGATCTTGATCGATCAAAGAATGAATTTTGTTTTTTACCAATTAGATTAATTCTTATGAAACTCAATTTTAAATTTGCAAGATAGTAACATAGTTTGATTCATTAAAACCTAAATGTTATATGGACAAAAGGCTAGAGCTGCACATGTATGCACGCACACACGCATGTAGTAACACATAGAAAGAAAGATTAGACTCTAGGCCAATTATCTTGTTTGTATGATTATTTGACCAAAGTCTACCCTTTTACCTAAGCTGATTTGAAGGATAGATAAGCTAGCAGAATGTCCAAGAATCCAATTTTTTTTCTTTCTAAATCTTTGAATTTTTACATTTTTTTTTAAACTATGAGTAGGCTAGCATATCCTTTTCCTTAACATTAAAAGTAAAAAATATGAAGTATCAAAGTCATTCAATTTGATATAGGAGGAGACATGTGCTTTTGATAATCAAACTACTCTTGTTTGACGATTTTGATTGCCAGTGGAGACAATGTATGTTCCCTCATGTTAGAGCTTCTGCGTGCAAAACACCCTAATTTCTTCTCTTTTGTTGTCCTTTTAAGGTGACAAAATGCCCCGGTTTTGTTTCTTTGGCATGTTTTGTTGGAGTATAGTTCTAAAAAAAAAAAAAAAAACTTATTTTCACAGGCAAATTTAAGACTTTGGTTTCAAGGAGTAAAAGACACTCTTAGTTTTAAATATAAATTTAGAGTTTATATTTAATATATTATCGACGTACAGATTGTCAGTAAATCAAATGATATTATCTTATTAATGAATAAACATCAGTTCTTAAAATAAATATATAAAAATTAATATTTTTTAAAAATTTTACTCATTAATGAAGTGATATCATTTTATTCATTTTATTAATAAAATAACATTATTTAATTTATTGATAATATAAAATATTTATATATTGACAGTATATGAAATACAAATTCACAAATTTATTATCGAAATTAATAAAATGATATATATCTCGTTCTAATGAAAGGAAATCTTCTTATTTACATGTATTCTGAATATCACTTTTTTTTTTTACATTTTTATTTGTTTTTCCTTGTAATTATACTCCTACACACAAGATTGAAGGTACCTTTTACCCTTAATTTAGGGTATTCTATTCTATTCTATTCTATTCTAAATTTGTTAGCTTTTTGCCTAGAGAAATATCATTATAGGTTATTCTTCTCATGTTATTAATTTTTTAAAGTAAATTTGGATCATAATACTTGTAGTATTCCAAATTAACAAAAAAAAATTTATATGCTTACACATGCTTAAGAGTTATTTTTTATACATTAGCAATGAAATTTTTAAATTAACAAACAAATAAAAAATTAATATGCCTATACGTGTTTAATAGTTAATTTTTATACATCACCAATAAAATTTTTTAATTTTACGAATGATGTTAAACTAACATTTTTTTATTATATCACTTTTTATTTTTATAATATTTTAAAAAATATGTGATAATTTTTTTTTATGAAATTTAAAAACTTAATTGACTGTGTATAAATAAAATTTTTCTTATTTAAAGTGTCTCAAAACCTCAATTAATATGTCCTTTGACAACAAGATTTAAAGCCTCGTAGATGGCATTTTCTTCCTTATTTGAATATTAATAATTTTCCATTTCTCCCTGTTTTGTTAATTAACAGCCAAAAATGATAAAGAATCTCTTGTCACTACGAAGCAAAAGGAGTAAAGCTTAAAGTGAGGTCTCCTTCGTCTGAACCAGTTCACATAAGGATTATTTAGGTTCTATTTGTACGGATAATTAAATTAATTTTAATAAAAATAAAAATTATTATAATTACAATGAAAAAAAAATTAATAAACAATTTAAAATAAATACTTTTTATTAAAATTAATATTTATATTATAATGAGTTAATGATAGATATTTAGAATCAAACTTAGTCTTAATTTTCGTTTAAATTTCATTATCTCTCCAGATATAATATGATTGAGTTTATCACACTATTAATTAAATTTAAATATTAATTTTCATAAAATTAAATTAACATAAATTTTTTTTATAAAAATTTTTTTAATCATAATTATAATATTTATTATTATTATTTTTTTTAATCTCGATCTCATTATCCATCATTTTCGCCATTCCACGCAAAGGGACTTTTCGCCAAGACTTAATGCCAACATGTCTACTTACATGTGAAAAGTTCCAGCCAACTGCACCAACTACTTTTTTCTTTTTTGCTTTGCTCATTATTGCATCATCATGATTTACCCATTATTATTGCTCCCAATTAAGCGCTTATTATCATTTCAATTTTCAATACAGTTTTGATAGATTCCCGTGGAGATTTTTTTAAAACAAAAAATCGTATTTCGAGGGTAGAGCTCAAATTATATTAAATATTATTTATTAAAAATAATTATGTAAATTAATTAATTAAATTTCAAGTTTATATTAAAATTTTTTATTGAATCTTAACATAAACAATCACCATAAAATTTGACAAATACCTTGGAGGATATTGCAATAGCCTTCAACGGTGGAGCCCCAAACCTTGATGTGTAGATAAGGCCATGAAAATGGAGTTTATCTCATAACCGGAGATTCCATTGTCATCCATATAATTAGGTGGTTTGTCATTTTTTTTTTCTCAATCTCTCGTATATATATATTTATTGCCCACATTAATTTAGGGGTTTCCAATGACCCTATAACAAGACAATATGATTAAGTCCATTATTTTCTATGATTTCTATATCAAAATCATAAAAAAAAAAAAATACTGGACTCTATCAAATTTATGTGTCCATTATTTTCCAATGACCTTGAAAATAGTCCACTATTTTTAACAAGGCAAAAAAAAAATTTTTTTTTGGGGTTAAAATCATTGCAAAAGCCAAACTTAGACGATTGGATTTGTGCATCAAATTCTGAACCCTCGTTTGTTTAAAGAAAAAAAATATTCTAATCTAATTAGATTAATTTTTTGTTAATAAAATATAATTAATTTGGATTATCAAAATCTAATTGATGACACCTTTAAATATAGAAAAATTGAACATCTGTGAATGAAGGGGAGGTAGGTGGGTGGCAACTTGTAAGTAAATTAAGAAAAAAGTAAGGTTAGAAGTGAATCTTGTGAAGAACTGTGGGAGAACGTGGTGGGGCGCACCAACTTTAATGCGGGAAAAAGGTAGGCCTTGGACTTATCTTCCAACTCTCGATATCCAAACAAATAAATCCAAACCCCGCTACAAGACAAACGGCGCCTTTTATCTCTGAACTCGTATAATTTTTTAAGAAATATTTTATATTAAAATTTATATAAATGTAAACTATATATTTTAAATTATTGGATCCGTCGCTTATTTTATACCATTCATTCAACCTTTTCTTTTTGAGAGGGCACACTTGAACACTACCTCCTCTCCCAATCATATGTTTTGCTAATTGCGCCTCTTTTAATAGATAATGGATACCTCAAGGCAAAGCTCCTTAATTTCTCTCATTTGTTTTTACTCGACAAAAGCTTGTGAAAATTATAACCATGATTTCAAGGATTGGTTTCTTTTTCTTTTTTTTTTTTCATTGGCATCATCTAGAATATTCTTGATTTTTCAAAAATGTTGAAAGTTGTGGCAACAAATTGGTTATGTGCAATTAAGTCCACAAAATCATGGATGACCTCCTTTTGGAGGCACAAAAGTAGAAGGAAGGGTATAGTAGGCACTCTAATCAATTTAATGTCTTCAAATTCTCCTATTTTAATGCTTAATTACTATTACTATATTTGTAGGTTTACTTATGTAAACATAACAATATCTCAATCTCATTCATATATTCCAATTCAAAATATCCTTTTAGACTATATATGAAAGTTTTCTTTTTAGGAAATAGCTTGAAAAGTAGTATCAAATATTTCAAACCCTATATAGATATAGAAATGCTTTATAATTGCTAAAAGTTGTATGATTTGTTGATGGTAAAATATTTAATATTTAATTTTTGTAATTAATATTTAAATTATTAATAATAGTATAATCTATTAATAAAATGTTGAATTTTTAATTCATATGATAGAGATGTCGAATTCAAAAAGTTTGTTAAAAATATGCGAAAAGTAAAGCTTTAGTAATCATGGTGGGAAGAAAAAAGTAGTAAAGCTTTTGTTAATGGTCTGATTAATCTAGCTAAAACTTTTCATTTTATTAATTTCAACTTAAATTGTTGTAATTTAAAAAAGTCTCCAAAAGGCAAAGCCCAAAAATGTTGAAATCTCTTTCTCTTCTTTAATTTATATTTAGTGAGATAAACCATTCTCTCTTTCCTATATAAGCAAGCCCAGACCAACAGCAGACATCACCAAAAATCAGCTTCAGCTCCCTCTCCCTCTCTCCCAACAACCTCTTTCAATCTATATCCTGCTGCTTAATTTATGCCAAAGATGATGATAGTAGAAACGAGTCTTCGAGCTGCCATGAATGCAAGAATAATTGGGTCTGGCAGTGAGACCATGGTTCTTGCACATGGGTTTGGAGGAGACCAATCTGTCTGGGACAAAATCCTTCCTTACTTAACGCAGCATTACCAGGTTGTCGTTTTTGACTGGACTTTTTCAGGAGCTGTAAAAGATTCTAACCTCTTTGATCCTTTGAAATACTCTTCCTATGATGCCTTTGCTAGTGACCTAATAGCTCTTATGGACGAGCTTGACTTGAAATCCTCAGTCTTTGTCGGCCACTCCATGTCTGGTGTGATCGGATGCATTGCTTCCATTAAAAGACCTGAACTTTTTAACAGGCTCATACTTGTTGGAGCTTCTCCTAGGTATTTTTCTGCCTTCTTTTTTTCCTTTTTTTTTTTGAAGAAAAAGGGTTTTTATTCTAGAAAAATTGCTTCTCTTTCTTGCTTCTGCTATATCTTTACTGTTCCTTTTTTTTCCCCTCCATCGGTTATTCCATATCCCTCTTTTCATCTGTTATTGTATTCTTTTAATCATCTTTGGGTATTTTCTTCGTTGCCAATGCAAACTAATACAAGACTTTCGAACAGATTTATCTTTTTGACTGAATAAAATCAATGATAAAGCTGTGATTTGATGTGCAAACGCTATCTTAAAGAGCCTGCTAAGCAAAATATGTGGACAGGAGGATCTGGGTCAGTTACGATAGATGGTGTTTCGTTCTTTGTCTTGTGCTTTTGTGCTTCAAAATTGTGTGGACGATGCAACTCCAAAAATATTTACTTATTTCTTTCCTCAATAATAATACTATGAATATTAATCCCCAGACAATTGAACGAGGACATGCAAAGTCATATGAAAATATAATATTTAATAAATTTAAAATTTAATATGTATAATTTTTTTTATTTTCAGATTATGATCAATCTCTTTGCAAAAAAAAAAAACTAATATTTATTTTTACTTTCTTTTGATTTGACATATTTCACTACAAATTTGGATATACATGTCTGATAAGGTTGGTTAATTAATAGCTAAATATAGAGTAGAATTAAATATGTTGTTGATGCCGGCAGAAGATATGAAAATTGGTGCCCTTGTTACTTTTTCCATCGGACTATGTGACATTCATAATTAATATTTATACAAGTTTTCCTTTGTTTATTTTTCTCATGCTACAAAATAAACACAGGTACATTAATATAGATGATTACGAAGGTGGATTTGAGGAAGAAGCAATTGACAACATTCTTTCCAACATAGAATCCGACTATGAGAATTGGACTTCAAGTTTTGCTAGGCTTGTTGTGGACAATAAGGATCCCCAGTCTGTTGAAAACTTTGCAAAATGCTTGAAGAGGATGAACCATGAATTTGCAGTCCCCTTGTCAAAAACAGTGTTTCGCAGCGACGAAAGGGATATTCTTGAGAAGGTTACCACCCCATGCACCATTGTTCAGACCACCAATGACATTGTCGTGCCAGATTCAGTTGCCTACTACATGCAGAAGAAGATCAAAGGGAAATCAACTGTGGAGATTGTCAAAACTGATGGGCATTTCCCACAGTTGACTGCGCACCTTGAGTTCCTTGATGTGCTGGGTGGGGTTTTAGGCTTTGAGATTTGATCAGACAAGAAGATAAGGTCAGAAATAAATATGGCCGTTGCGATATACTGTTGTGTGTTGATGACTTTATTATGTGGCTAAAGGAGAGATCGTTGGCTTGTGTAGAATATATTTAGCTAGTCTTTTCATCAGCGATGTTCGTTTTGCTTTTATTATAGTTATTTAATTATTGTACCTTTTGGCTTCATTTTTTTTAGGAATATACTTAGGAAACAAGTGAATGTTGTCTTGAATTGCATGTGGTTGATTTTTATTAATTTGCAGAAAAAAAATTCCATATTACATATTTTATGTTTGAAATGCCTTTTCTGGTTCGACCTTTCTTTCTATCCCTAGTTAAGAATAGTGGGCACCCTCGTTTACGCGTTGCCCGTTTAAACATAATTCTAAAATGTTGGGTTTAAAATTTTGAACAAAACTCTTATAAAATTCAAGTCCATAAATTAAATACCAATTACCTTTTAGTTCAATAATATTCAAGTCGAGTTTAAATCATAGCCTATAAAACTAATAAAAAATTTATAAGTTAAACAAAAGTGTAAACAAAGGCTCAAAAATTTATTGTTAACGATTACGTGATTTATTAGTAGAGTATTAAATTTTAATTTCAGTGATTATGATTTAAATTTAAATAATTTTAAATAAAAATGCTAAAAATTCATTAAATTGCAATGATATTGTAATTATGTATACAAATTAGATTTATAATTACAAGTAAATAGTTTTTTTTTTTTTTGTGGAAGCAACGAAATAATTCTTAATAAATAAAAAATAAATTAATAAACCAATATAATTGAAAGAAACTGATAGATTTAGGGGCCTTTTCCTTAATATTGAAACAAACCGAATGGACCATCATAAAACCCAATTCTAAACCAATCCTTTTTTATAGAAGAAAGACAAGAATCGGGTCAACCAAAACTTAACTCATACATCAAGCGGGTTTCTATCTGAACCAGAAGTCGGCCGGCCCAATGACACAGCCTAAAAGAAAAGGTTGAGAGGATGTATTCACTTTGGATGGACTCAAAAAAATTGGGCCACTGAGCCCAAGTTGTCGAACTGTACCAAGAGCCCCTCCAGGCGAACCGGACAGGACGGGAAATAGATCCTCCTAAATTATGTGGCTTTCACTTGAAAGTTGAAACAGTTCAGGTTTTCACTATTCTTGTTCCAAAACAAACCCGCAACATCGAAGGTTATCGGCGCTGCTCGCTTTCCAAGTCTCGCTCATCGTTCCCTCCGGCTCTCTATTTGCAGTGACGCCTGGGGGTCGTCGCTGGGAAGCGTTTCTCTCTCTAGTTGTGATCGAAACTTCTCCACCATGGCTGGCGCTGAAGATTTTGTTAAGGGAAATGTTTATCCCAACGGCGTAGCAGTCATTACTCTCGATCGTCCCAAAGCCCTCAACGCCATGAATTTAGGTACCCCTTCGTTATTTCTCCTACATTTACACTTAAATTTGCCCCTTTTTTAATTATTTAATTTAATTCGTTCTTGTATGAGTTAAAAGATTAACTTTGCTAGGAATGAAAGTGAATTCGAATTGAATGAGCTTGATTTTGAAATTACAAATATTACCCTTAATAATGTAAAGATAAAATTTTATGAAGGGATACAGCTGTCAAAAATTGTGAGTAAAGGAAGCAAAGTAAGCCATTGTTGAAGACTTTGCTGGCGTTAATATTAGAGGATAATATAATTTGTATATATATATTTAAAGAAGTTTACAATGGTTCTATAGATATCCTAGTAAAAGGAGAATCTATTTTGTATCCACAAAGTTTAGCACTTGTTAAGAATTAGTGGACAAATTTGCTAGTGTAATTTTGTTATCTCGTGATATTTTTGTTGGATTTGATATGAATCAGTAGTTTGTAGATGTGTTTTGATGAGACGTGTGTACATTTTGATAAATGCAGATATGGATATCAAGTACAAACAAATTCTTGAAGGATGGGAATCGGATCCAAAGGTCAAATGTGTTCTGATCGAGGGTAGCTCATCGCGTGCCTTTTGTGCAGGTACTTGAAATATTAAATCTTCTTCTTTTGCTGGGAAAAGATACTTCTAAATATTTTTTCTAGATGCTGTTTATAATGAAAAATGTGTTTTGATATCCTTGTAGGCTTTTTTTTCATGTTGCTAGTGTTAGGGGAGTTTATGGGTCTAAGCATTCATGGTTAATGCAGGAATGGATATTAAAGGTGTTGTTGCTGAAATCCAAAAGGACAGAAAGACACCTCTTGTACCAAAGGTTTTGTCTTCCTTCCATCTGTAAATGCATGCCTTGTGCTTCTAATGTTTCCTGCAAGCTTGCTGTACTTAATTATTTTTGTTACTATAACCACTGTTGTAAGCTATAAGTTGTTTGCCTTATTCTTCTTCCCTTTTTCCTTCTTTTTTTTCTTTTGGGTGGGGGAATGTGGATATCTTTTTCTTTTATTGTTGGGTTCAATGTGGTGTTCTTTCCTTAAATTAAAGCATTTGATGCTTCTGTTATTGATAACTTTGATCTTAGCTTATATGGACGTGTTGATGTGATGCAGATTACAAACAACAATACACTCAGATATGATTGAGATTAAGTTTTATACCATCATAATGATAAACATTTGTAATTTGCTAAAATCAAGTCAACACAAGATGTCTATCATGTTTGTCCAAACTCAGAATACAACTCTCACCATGGCTATGATACACCCAACCTTCCAAAAACCATTTATAATTGCTGCTATCAGTGTCAGGTGCTATCCTTTTCTTTCTTTCTGGAAGAAGAAAATTACACCATTTTGCTTCATGCTGCTCAATTTGGAACCCCACCACCCATTTTTTTTATGTTCCTATCTCCTATAACTAATTGTATGCAATTCTGAAAACTCAACCATCCACAAATTTGTGGTTTGTGTGAGCTCCATATAAATCCCATGTGGGAACAAACAGTGGGGATCGTTGGGATCAAATAATTGTAGGTGATATGAATCTTTTTTCTTTTTTCAGAAAGAGAGAGAGGAAAGGAAATATTTGATTGTACATGTAAAAACTTGCATAATGTAGATCATAATTTTGCCTCTATTTGTTTCCAGATGAAATTAGCATTTGCTCATATCAAGAGAAGTATAATTTAAAATTTACCTGTTCTGCACGTTTGATATGCAGTTTGAACTTTTAGAATATGTTTGAACTGTTTTACCTTGTAAATGATAGTTATTGCATGTTCAAGATGTAGCCGTTGACATGATAGGATATGAGCATGGTACCTCTGCCCACTGATTGTTCTGCACCAGCAATGACTAGCAAATAGTTTGGATGATTTCCTCGTATGTGCATAATATGTTTGCTGATATCATTTCTTATTAGGTAGTTATCTTTTCATGCTATGTTGTTTCTCATTACTGTTCCATCACTTGTTGCCTTGCATTTTACCCTTTCACCTGAAGTTAATAGCCTTATTATGATGAATTTTTTCCCAGGTCTTCACTGCAGAGTATTCTCTAATATGCAAAATTTCAGAGTACAAGAAGCCTTATATATCTTTCATGGATGGCATAACAATGGGCTTTGGAATTGGCCTATCTGGCCATGGTCGCTACAGAGTGGTAACTGAGGTACAAACTGATCTCCTTGCTGCCCAGAGAAATATTTGGTCTTGCATTTTAAATTATAATTGCTTTACAATTTCTTTCTCTAATGTTTTACTCTTGCATAAATCTGGGTTAGAGGACTGTTCTTGCTATGCCAGAAAATGGAATTGGTTTGTTTCCTGATGTTGGGTTTTCATATGTAGCAGCACAAACTCCTGGAGGGGGTTCTGTTGGTATGTTTCTTTTACTCTAAACCTAAGTTCTAAGAGTTGCAAAAGGCGGTTTGTAACAGGATGCTAGAGATTAAACCAGAAGCAGTAAGGTTGAAGTGGGATGGTAGTATGGTTATATTTAATCTTGTAAGGGCTTTTAAAACTTTTTGGAGATGCTGAATTCCTAAAGCTAAACTTATATAATAATACACACAAGCAGTATTTGCACAAATAGTCAAATACCGGTTTAATTCTCTTGCTCTCTTCCACTCACTCTATATTGCATCCCTCCATGTCATTTACACTTTTGGAGTTCTGCAGGTGCTTATCTTGGAATGACTGGAAAAAGGATATCAACACCTTCAGATGCGCTATTTGTAGGTCTTGGAACACACTATGTGCCATCTGGGAATCTAGGTTCACTAAAGGAAGGCCTTCTAGCCAGTACCTTGTATATCTCTGATCTTCTTTCTAGTTTGGCTTTCTCTTTGGGTGGAAATGAGTATTTTTAGGATCTTATAGTTCTCTCTCTAGTCTCTATTTGCTCACCGTTAATATAAATTGTGACAACGTGCAAATATGTCTCTAAAATGGGTGGAAAGTATTCATGACTTGATATTCCAAATCAAATCAGCTTTGTGAAAAAGTGTGAAATCTATGCCTTAAGAAATTTTAGTTTCCAGACCAATTTCGTTTGATGTCTCCATGTTGGGCTGGAGTCCATAAATACGAACTTCAACTTTTCAATCTTCTTCATCTTGTAGTTTGCAATGCGATTTCCTTCCATTTCTGGATAAAATAGTTTTGAATTTATTTTCTATTCTTCCACAAATTGCATTGTAATAGTTCTATTAGCAACACATATTCAAGGTTTTCTTCCGGTAAAATCATTAATGATGCGATTGGTAAAGTGGAGATGCAGTTGTTCTATTAGCAACATAATATTCGCTGCTTGTTTCCAGCAAAACCGTAAATGATATGTATTTTTTCACACAGTTCAGAGGATCCACACAAGGATGTTACAACACTGTTGGCAAAATACAGCAATAACCCTGAGTCTGAAGCTTACTTGAAGTTGCTTTTGCCTCAGATAAATTCATGCTTCAGTGCAGATAAGTCAGTTAAGGAGATAATTGAGGAGCTTAAAAAGCATCAACAAAGTACAGAAGCTTCAGGTAAGCTAAATTAAAACTGGTTAATCCAAACAGTAAAATGAACTGCATATGCATCATTAATGTGCTCCCTGGAAATCTATCAATCTAAATATGTTAACATCGTTTCTTTCTGCAGTGGTAGAGTGGGCAAATGATGCTCTGCATGGTCTTGGAAAGGGTGCTCCCTTTTCTCTTTGCTTAACACAAAATTATTTCTCTAGAGTTGCATCTGGATATGGTAAACAAGGCAATGAATTTACAATGGTAAGTTGGAGATGTATAATTCAACTGCCTTCCTCCATCTGATGCATCTTTCTATCTCTCTTGTTTCATTTCTAAGTAAATTTCTTCTCTAGTAGCAATACTTTTCAAGTAACTTCTGTATTTGTGTTACACTGATCATGTCTAGCTAAAAGGTGTTATGAAAACGGAATATCGCATTGCCTTACGGTCTTCTCTGCGAAATGATTTTGCTGAAGGTGTCCGTGCAGTCTTGATTGACAAGGATCAGGTTGGCTCTTCATGCTTCTGCTCCTTTTCTCTCTCGATGATAGTAGATCTGCCTCTAGGATTATATTTTAATATTTCTAAAACATATGTTAACATCTGTAAATTTTCTCCCTTCTTTTATTCTTCCACTCTTTAAAATCTTGATAATTTCCCAAATATGTTGAATTTATATCTTTGAAATGCATCTGTCGTTCATGAATTCATCACATGTATATTTCTGTGTGCGGATGTGCATGTTTCTACATGCTTCTTCTTCCTTGCCTTCAGGACTTAAAAGCTGATGTTAAGTTTCGTTAGCAGTAGCACGCGACTTTATGTGTTCATAGTTGTGGCTCTTTTATGTCTTTTGCAGAATCCAAAGTGGAACCCTCCAAGCTTGGACGAAGTCGACCAAAAGGAAGTGGAGGCAGTTTTTGAACCTTTAGGTCCAGGAATTGAAGAGTTGAAAGTTTAAGATTCACACTTCACATGTCTAAGTTCTGTCTCTCTTAGTTTTGCTTGAGATAATAATAATAATTTTATAAACGTATAATATATTTTGCTAAAAATATTAAAAGAAGAAGTAAACCAAACACGTAGAAGAATAAATGCAGCTTTCTTTTGTGAAAGAAATATGAGATAGCTTTGGCTTGATGCCTTTTACAAGTATATATTTGAACCTTGAATTTTGGGTCTGTTATTGACTTTTTTGGGAGTTTAGATTCTTCATTCTTGCAATTTATAATCTAGACTTTCATCGACTCTCGTCCATGCAAAGCTGGTCGACCACCATTTCCACTTGCTCTGTTTTTTATATAAAAAAATATTCATATTCTGACGAGCGAATCAAGCCAGAGGCTCAAGAGTAAGGAAAGACAAAAACGTGTGCAAAATGACAAGGGTGCCACGTCGGGAATAGACGAGAATCGAAGGTGGTGGGGGCTCTGCATCTGGTTCCTTCTTAACACGGCCTCTCCTTGGTTCCGCCTTTGGTTCTTGTTCTTTGTCTGTACCATCGCCACTAGTCTTTTGACAAGCATAAATGCTCCTCCCTTGTAAATTTACCATTTTATCCTGTTTTAACGTTAAAATTGTTTGCTCAAAAAGGCAGAAAAAAAGGTTTTGTGTTTTTTTTTTTTTTTTTACATTTGTTGGCGATATATTTTCTGGTTTTTTGGCCAAATTAAAGATCAAAACATAAAAAGTCAAATGCAGATGTGGCTTGGTAGTAGTAACATTTACTTGCTACTGCATTTTTTTTCTTTTTCTAGAAGTAATACAATAGTATTAAGTAATCATAATGATTATTTAATTTTCATTAAAAATTCATTCCTGCGTTACTTTCATATGCATAATATATTATTAGCAAGGTCAAATTTCTTGTTAATATAAAATCATAAATCCTTAAAAAAAAATACGACATATATTATTTTTCTCCCGTGTTTTAATGAAAAAAGAACAATTCATCATCTCAATCTCATCTTCTTTTTTATATTATTATCATTCAAATTCTTCTAACATCCATTTTGTACTAAGGATGAACGGTGATCTTATCATATATAATATTATATTATAACATATATATTTATTTGATAAAATTTACGTGTAATCTTATGTAAATAATTTATATTATTGATAAATAGGATAGTTTTTTAATTGTAGTTGATTATCGAATAACTTTATTTTTAAAATTTAAAAGATATTTTAAATTTAAAAAATCATATTTATCAAAAATTTTTATGTGAAATAATTTATAATTTTTATCTTCATTTCAATGAGATAAGATTATTGGAATCATTCTAATGAAAAAATAAATAAAAATAAAATCTCATTTAAAATTAATCTGAGTATTTTTTATATAAAACATGTACATATTATTTATCTTGCATTTAAACTATATAAGTACGTTGTAAAACAATTTTGAAGTTTTGGACTTTATTTATTTATTTATTATATGTTATGTAAAGCATGAATATATTTAAATATTACGTTTTTATTATTATATTTGTAATATATTTTTCAATATTTTTTATTTTAAAATAATTGATTTTTGTATAATAGTGAATAAAACTAAATGTATATATGAAAATGTGTATTGTTATAATTTCATGGTGTACAAGAAATATATAACAAACTTTCACTTTAAATTATTTTTTAGTGTACAAATTAAGTAAAGAGTTATAAAAAATACTTTCTTTAAGAAGTTAAATAAGATCATAGGTCAATAATAGCATATAATACTTATAGTTATTTTTTTTTTTAATTGCATTAAAATAATTAAAATTTGAATGTTTTCATATAACCTATGATATATAAAATTCATTCAAAAAATGATTAAGATTAAAATAGATGAAATTTTTTTTTATATAAATGGTGAATTTAAACTTTGGTGTGGGATTAGATTGATATTATGTAGATAAGAAGATAATAATATATGACAAAATATTTATTAACCAAGTAATTAATTTTTAATTGAAAATATTGATAAATTTGAAAACAAATTAAATTATTGATTTTTTTACTATAAATATGCAAAAAAAAAAATAATTAAAACAAAAATATTCTTCCTAAATTTAAAATCACATATATCTCTTCTTTTTTTTTTTAATTTCAAAATCTTTATTATTAGTTTCTTTTTAAATTCAAATAATACGTTTCACTTTAAGTCTATTAATAATTAATGATATGTGTTACATCATTTTTTTTTCAAATTTATATTGTTTTCATAATTTTATTTTTTATTTTTTTGGTTACATCAGAAAGACAAAAACTTAGTACAAGTAAGAAGAAAAAAAGAAGCCTGACTCGAAACCAGACCCTTGATGTCCCTTCAAATGTCTTTAGCCACTAAATTTAAAGTTCGGGACATTTTTCATAATTTTATTGTTTATTTTATTTAGATGATTTCTTCTTTTGACATTTTTATTTAATTTTTTTATTTATCACACATTTCTTGATTGATTTTTTTTTAATATTTTGATCAAAATCATAATTTATTAAAGATATGTCAACACTTCTTCTATTATTTAATTGATCATTCAATATATACGTTCTCCTAAAACATCAATATTATATTTACATTCAATTATTTTTACTTTCTAATCCATATCTAATATCTCTTATTTTTTACATTTATTTTCAACATTTTGATTAAGATACTAATAATAAAATTTAATTTTCTTATAACATGTTAATTGAATGTATATATTTATATTTTATATTCGTTATAAAATTTTAAACTTAGATACAATTGTAAAAAGAAAAATATATATAAATTTTACTGTGTAAATACATATTTAAATAAATAAAATAATCCATGCCATCGGTTACAAACTAGTTTCTTAATACGAAAGGAAAAGGGCAAAAATACCAAAGTTGCAGTATGGGCAATGATGTCATACACTGGAAAGGTTAGCTTGTAGGAAATGACAGAAATAAAAGGGGACCACCACACACACAAACACAATCGTCAAACGCTTCTATGCTTTAAGTAGCTTAAAGCAGTCGTGCTCCAAAGCAGAATCAAATCATCAACCAAAATCTTCAAGACTGTCAGCCGCCATGTCTACAACTCCTTGCTTTCTTTCAAGCTCCAAATCGAATCGTTGCTGCAGGTCTCGAAAACCCAGTTTTCGAAAGCGCTGTTTGTTGATGGCAAAGAAACAGAAAACTCGGTTTTACATCCTCGGACGTTGTATCGCCATGCTTTTGTGTTGGCATGATCATTCTATGTCAGATTGAGTTCTCCTTCAGCAAGACAGAACCTGTTTCCCAGGCATCCATTGCAACTTAGAAAACAAATCTGGGTCTCAAGATTCAAATGAGATTAAGAGCTAAGGAATTCGAGAAAGGTCAAGGAATTCAAGCGCTGGCAACTTTTTCTTGTTCTCCTGCTGGAAAACAAGATCAAACTGTAAGGAAGGATATATGTTAGGAAAGGATATATGTTAGGAAACTAGGACTACCCATGGGGTCAGGAAGGATGGGATTGGATCAAGGATTCAGGGTCAACCATTTGTATGCCAAATCCAAAGGAGCAAAGTGTAAATAAATATCGATGATTAAAACAGTAATTGACAAAAGTTTATTCAATCTCAGCCAGTTCATAGTTGTTTTCCGATGAAATATGTGAATAATTCTTTTATTAATCAACTTAATTAGGTGATGTTAGTGATATTTTTTTGTCCAAACAGCATATTGATCATTCTTCTTATTAAAGATTGTTAGTAGATAATCATGTGTCAATTTAATATATACAATAACATATCAGTTTGACTACATCACTAAAATATAAATACAAAGAATATTTTCTATATCTATCATAATTGTCCTTTTTTTTTTTTTTATGATTTTAAGGTTTTGATCCTTAATTCGGAACTCCACACCAACGAATGAGAAGAGCCGGATTTTTATATTTTAAAATTATATTTTTTTATTTTTTAATATTAAAAATTATAAAATTTTAATTTTATAAAAAAATTAAAAATTGATATTAAATATCTTGAAGTTAAAACTTTTTTAAACTTCGTAAAAATCAATATAAAATAAATAAATAGTAACGAACGACATATTAAAGATGTACTCTTTCATATAAATTAAAATTTTATTTTAAAGTATTTTTCGTAACAATCAAACTCTAATTGAAGATGAAATGAAATTCTTCTTTTACTAATTGGATAATCTTTTGTGGGTATTTAAAATAATTTTTAAGTAATGTTATTACTTAATAAAAATAAAATCCAAAAATAAATAAATTAAAAACAATGGAACATGAAGTAAATAATGTCGATTTCAATATCAAATGCTTATATATTCCTAGTAACGGTAGGGGTAAAAGCGACCTGTCCCACTTGAATTCAAAGTATAGAAAATAATATTAGCGGCCTTTTGAATTTGAATCTCGTAATTTTTAACGGTTGAATTCCACCTTTTCCTCTTCTTTACTCTCCCCCTCTTCCCTTCCCTCAGCAACCCAATCCCACTCCCCCCTCGCTATGGCTTCGCTTACTCCAGGAATCCTCCTAAAGCTCCTCCAATCCATGAGCTCCCCCACCCGCGTTACCGGCGACCACCGCTCCGCTCTCCTCCAAGTAATTGGTATCGTCCCAGCTCTAGCAGGTTCCGATCTCTGGCCCAACCACGGCTTCTACGTTCAACTCTCAGATTCCCTCAACTCCACCTACGTTTCTCTCTCCGAGCGCGATACCGAATTAATCCTCTCCAACCGGCTCCAGCTTGGCCAGTTCGTCTACGTTGACCGCTTCCATTTTGACTCCCCCGTGCCACTTGTCTCCGGCATTCGCCCAATTGCAGGTCGCCACCCTTTCGTTGGTTCCCCTGACCCTCTCATCGCCCGCATTTCCTCTTCCAAAAGGGATTTCGTTATACAACCCGTATCTGAATCCGAATACTCCGTGGATCCGATTGCGGTTTACTTGTCTAACAAGAAATTTGAGAAACAACAAACTCCAATTGAAAACAAGGATTCGAGAATCGAAAAGTTGAAAACAAGGCAGCCTCTCGCGCCCAGAGATAATGTTAAAGTCGATGAAAATTTGGAATCTGAATCCAAGGTTTCAGAAAAGCCTCCGCAAAGATTTTCGTCTCCTGCCATCGCCAAACGTTCCGTTTCAGCTGTTAAAAAAACCAATGCGACGGTTGTGGAAAGAGATCCATCGCCGGCAGGGAAAGGGAAGAGATCCGCATCTCCAGTACCATCAAAATGCGTGGTACCGAGCTTGGTGGTAGCGAAGGAAGAGAATAGGAAAGTGGCGAGAGAGCCGGCGATCATAGTACCGTCGAGGTATAGGCAACCTTCGCCTAACGGAAGGAAGCAGGCATCACCGACTGCTCGAAGAGTATCGCTTTCTCCAGGGAGGAGATTGTCTGGAGGGTTGAAGGTTTCGCCCTCTGTAGGGGATTCAAAGAAAAAGATGGCAACGATTGTTGCTGGGATTTCGAAGGTATCAGAAGCTCTAGTGGGGTCAGCCAAGAGTAATAGGAAGAACTTGGATGAGCAGCCAGAGAAAGGTTCAGGAGAACACAAGGAGAAAACTTCTGTTAAGACTAAACCGGACCTGCAAGCAATTTTGCGGACTCAGGTAACTAAATTAACCTTCTTAAGTTGCTAGCTTGATTAATTAATCACTAAAATCCCACGGAGAAATCAAAGTTGAGGCGTATTTGAGGTTGATATGTCATTGAATTAGGCAGAATCTTTTTATTCTCATTTCAACTACTAATTATTCGCCTGAAAATGTACCACAATGGGTTAAGAGTGAAATGTTAAAATTTTTTCAACAAACCTTTTCGGATTGCTATTTAAAGAAAGTGGAAACAAAATCAACCTCATGCTTTCGAGAAATCAAGAATGAGAATGTGAAATTTTTATGTAGTAATATATTAGAAATTTCATTTATAAGATTATTCTGTAGAATTTGAGTTATATGTGTTTCTATGATGCATGATTTCTGACTTTTAGACATGATATATATTTTTTTCCAGGCGGCCATTTCTAGACGTTTAAGTGATGCAAATAGTCAGAAATCCAATGATGAAAATTCTTCAAGCAATGGGAAAACAAAAGCTAGCCCACCTGAAGAAGGTTCGGCCCCAGAGAAATCAACATGTGAGGGTGGGCTTTTGGGAATCACCATTCATGATAAGAAATGGACTGATGGCAGTGTTTCATGGGATACCCTTTCTGCTGAACTTGCAAAGCTTGGAAAGGTATGGAGCGGTTTCAGGAATTATCAAGAAGCTAATCAAATCCGTCTTTTGACTTTAAATATGCAAATTTATCTGTTGTGCTTTTGCTTTTCTGTTTGCTTCTATTTAAGATAGTGCTTTTGTTTGATTAGAATCTATTTAAGGTTCTGGTTTCTAAAATTATCTTCCAGTCTAAACTGAAAAAATGGTGATGTGATACATTTGCCATGAATCAATATTCTATTTTGTTGCTCTATATCTCCAACAAAAGAAAAAAAAATAAAGGAAAATGAGAAAGGATGAAGCTGAGGTCCATTGAGGTTTGCAATGCTGACATTGTGCACTTAGAAGTTTTGGGGTAAATATTAGATAAAACACTGTAACATTGGAGTTTTCTCCATAGGCAACAGACTCTAAATAGATCAATGCTGTCAATTTTTTATGTCTTAAATGTGAATAAATTTTGCATTTCTTTGTTTGATTTGGATTGCGAACAACATAATTCTGGGATCTTTTTAAGGCTAAAGTTCTGCCTTATGCATTTGATCAATAGGGTGCGGAGGAATGCTGATATAGATAACACACTTTAATGATAAACAAATCTACATTATTATTCCCAATGATTACAGAGATGTAATGAAAACAAAATATACAATCTGAGATATGGATTTGGAATGTTTAAACCGTATGCATACCTAAAATCTTGCTATAGTTTTAAAGAATGAATTTGGATTTTGACTACTTTTTCTGAACGTAGGAGGCTATGCAAAGGAGAGTTGTTGCCTCTAAAGCTGCGGCAGAGGCATTGGAGGAGGCCATTGCTACCGAGTCTGTTGTCAGAAATTTAAGGTTTGTGCCCATTCACACGTGCATATGCATGCAACTCGTGCCTGTCATATTAAGTGTTGCAATGTTTAGCATATAAATGAATAATTTGATAACTAACTTGACGCATCAGTTTTTTTTTGGTATCTCATAGTCGGATTATCACTTTAATTTATTTGATATTAATTATTTCTGCATTTTGATATTGAGGGAATGAACTATCTATGCATAAGTTAGACCAAGCATCATATTTTTTTTCAACAAAATTTTCTGTGCCTTATTCTATGCCCCCTATATTTTCCAGCATGTTTTCAGACCTTTCCTCTAAATCCAAGGCCGGGAATCCTTTGCCCACCATTGACCAATTTTTATTGATTTATGATGATGTCGTGAAGTACACTGGGATCGCCAAGACTGTTGCAACCAGCCACAATTCTGACACAGAAAACGCCTCCACGGAGCACTCAAAATCCTCTTCTTTATGGGTTGAAGCTGCACTGGCTACTGATCTTGAGATAGTCTCCCTTCTAACCCCTCAGAACAATGAGTCTCCATCAGCATTGCAGAGAAGTTTGTCGAAAGGGCAATATCATCATGCTTCACCCAAAAACCAAACCAAAGCTAGTTCATTCCCACAGCTGGAAGCCACTACTGCAATATGGACTAGAGGTCAGGGAATGAAAGAGACGGTGCATTTTGCAATGAACTTGAAGTCTGAGATGCAAATGTGGTTTCTTCGCTTCATTGAGGAGTCCTTGGATGCGGGTTTCAGGGTGCTTGGAGAGTGTGCTTCTGGTGGTAGTAAAACATTACCTTTGGACTGTGCAGCAATTTTATCACAGTTGAAACGGGTCAATGATTGGTTAGACGGGGCGGATGCAAATGGGGATGAGCCATTGGTAGACAAGGTTGAGAAATTGAAGAGGAAAATCTATGGCTTTGTCATTCAGCATGTGGGAACCACTTTTGACAATTCCACGCATCTTTCTTCATCTTGATTATTGGTATTAAACAAGAATGTCTATTTGTTTTTAAGTTATTCAGTCTTGCGGATAACGTTGATCATTGTGTAACTATGGCAGATAGCATCATTTTGTTGGCGTTGTCTTAATTTGTTGTTTAGTTAAAAACCATCTTCGGATTTTATCTCAAACAAGCCAGAAGTATTTGAAAGTTTTAACTTTTTCAATGGCTTTAGGTCCCAGCCAGCACCCAAATTTGACCAAAACTCCCGTAACTCTCTAGCTTTGCATATGTTTTGAGCCATACCTAATCGAGTTGAGGTGATATAATGCGAAATTTGAGTTCGAAATTTGTTATTTAAAATTTTATTTAAATTTAATTAAATTTTAAATTTTAAATTTAAATTTAATTTACTATAAAAAGTAAATTATTTAAACTTTTTGATTAAACTTATTAATAAAAATAAACTTAATTTTTGTACGTAATTTCAAATTCATTATATGATAAAATTTGAACTTAAATTAATATATATAAGTAAAATAATAATTTTTAATCAAAATAATAAAGATATATTAAAATTTAAATATTTAATTAAACTCATATCTCATTCAAATAAAATATTTAAATATTTAAATTTAATTTTATTAATAAATTATTTAAATTATATTTGATAATAATCAAATTAAATTTAAATAATTTATAAACAATAATATATCATTAATAGCCTTTCTCGACTGAAATTTGACTTCAAGTCGACAAATAAAACTTTACTTATGTTTTGAATCATATCTTAAATCTTAAATCATAAATTTGTTCATGTTACGAAAATTATCTAATCGTAATTTTTTTTGTTAAAAAAAAAAAGGTCAAACTCTAACAGTTAGTTGAGGAGTAAGAGAAACAACAAAAAGCTGCTATCCAAATGTCGGTTACATTAAGTGGGTCCAAAATGTTTGTATGCCAGCCAAATGTCTTGTAAACTTCTTGGCTTTTTATCCTCCTGTTTCACACGTTTGCCTCTACTTTTTCCACAACAAGATGCCAATAAGTCCAGTGGGCTTTGGGCCCCACTTCATCCCGACCACAAATCCAATCTGATCTGATCAAACGACTCACATTCACCCAACTACACTTGTATCCCTACATCTCAAACCATAGGCTTCGGTCCTCCTTCTACCTTTGAAATTAAAAGAAAAAGAATCTCAACCTTTGAAATCCATTTACGTGCATTTGCCCTGACAGGCCCCCATCAAACGCCACGTTTTTTTAACAAAAGAAAAAAAAAGAATCCAAACCAAATTCCAGACAGAAAGGACTGTTCTCATATTTCTTTCTCTATTTATATTGTAAACTTGAAAACAGTTAAAACCTACGTTTCAAGGAGACTTTGCTTCCTTTACGTTGCCTTAATCTTCTTCTTTTTATTCGTTTTCTCCATTTCCAGAACCAAAACGTAAACGTTTTAGTTCTTCACAATCCGTTCAGGCATTTCTCAGATCATCTGGGAAAACCCAAAAAAAATCTAACCTCTTTTATCAGTTTCTAGTTTATTCCACTAATAAAAATCTCAAATTTTCTTAATTTTTAACTCAAAAATAATTTTTTTTTACTACCCCAGAATTTTTCATTGCTTAAAGATCGTTTCTTTGATAAACTACTGTTGTATTTAGAATTCGGAGGTTTTAAAATATTTTTGGGTCTGTTTGGTGACGGGGGTGGGGATATTCTATTCCGGGATTGGATAAGAGAACAAAAATGGTGGGAGGAGGGAATAGCAGGAGGGAGGATTCTCTGGTGATTAACAGCACCAATGTTTTTGCGGCGCTTGGAAGTTTGAAGAAGAAGAAGAAGAAGGGAAGTGAAAAGGAACATCAGGGCTCTTCTTCTAAGAGCAAAGGGAAGAAGGGGGGAGAGAAGGAAGCGGAGAAGAAAGAGTTGTTCTGGGCCCCATCACCTCTCAAGGTGAGGTCTTGGGCTGACGTTGATGACGAAGATGATGATGATTATTATGCCACCATGGACCCCCCTGACTCTGCTTGGGACACTCATAAAGAACCTGAGCCTGCTTTAGAGGTCTGGACTTTGTTTTTGGTTCGAACATATTGTTTTTATTATTGGATGATGATGATTTTTTTTTTTTGATCTTTTTTTTTTGGGTATTTGGATTATCCAAATGATGATAGGAATTGCTTTTGTGTTAATGACGTTGATGATAATGAATATGATATAATGTATGGTCATGTATAAATTTCTGGTGGTATTATGTTTTGTAAAGATCCTCATGAAGTGTGACTCTTATCTGGTGATAAAAGGGGATGATTTTTCCATGAATGCTAACATTTTTTTATAAGATATAATTTTTTTATAGTACTAATTGTGCGTTTTGGATTTTTTTTTTCTGCCAAGAAGTTGGACTATGAATGACTGATGATTATGCTTCCTTTTAAAGGAAATAGTTTGTGCAGAAAAAATGATTTAATGGTCTGTGCTTTGGACTAATTTCTTGCAGTTGTTTTATCTTTGTTGTGCTAGACACTAGGAAATGAATTTTGTACTATGGACGCAAGAACACTTGTGGATTTATAAATATCATGATGATGAATTCTCTATGGAGGATCCATATAGGTTTCTCTTTTGCATTGCTTTCAAAAGCAATCAGTTTCTTCCTTCTTCTTTTTTGCCAAAGAGGGATATTTTCTTTTAAAAGAAATTGCTTATATCCATCTGCCTTTTATGTTTATTGAATAAATGATGTTGATAACAACAAGCTGTAGTTGCCAAGTTATATATTTTTTTTGCCTCCAGATCCATAAGATGCTGATGAATAGTTCTCTTGCTATGATCATTCCTCTGGTCTTTTAGTTGTATGAAATTAAACTTGATTCTCAAAGCTAACATGTGAATGATGTCATGCGTTTGAGGTTCCACTCTACCTGCTATACACGTGTGTGTATGCATATTTGCTGTCTTCACATTTAACTTCGGATGAGGATTTTCTGTCATTCTTCTGAGATCTGATCATTTAGTTATACAAAACTAAACTTGATTCTCAAATTGAACGTGTTCAATGTCCTGTGTTTGAGGGTTGATGCCAATTAATTTATTTTGCACTTGTATTTGGTCTTTTCTTTGTTGTTTTGATTATTTTCAGTTATATCAAGTAATTTGATTGTCATCACATTGAACTTTTAGATTAGTTTGTTGTTTTGCTATTAGGACAGATGTATGAGATGTTGTCATATAGCTTGTCAGATTCGACATATGGGTACGAATTCAGCATGTATAGATAGGGGAAACTCTTTGGGGTATATATTGCTGGTTGACCTGATGCTATCCTCTGCTTCTATATCAGCTGAAAGTATTGAATGCCTTCCCGTAGTAAATCTTTTGAACTTACATTATTATTGTTGTTGTTGTTGTTGCAATTTGAGCTATAAGATGTTTATTGCAAAACTGAAATTAATGCTTTGCTATCAAAAGTTTGCATCAATATTCTAGGAAAGTTCCTTGTGAGATTGTAGGTTATTCTTCAGCTATTCACGGGCATTTGATATCAAATGCCAGATGCAAAATTTCTGATAAACTAATTCATTATCTTGTGTGATATTTGAACATAAACTTTAAAACATAATGTGGATTAATATGTGACTAGATGCCTAAAAAGATTCTGTCATGGGAAAAGATATTTATATTTGTATAATTCATAATGGGGAAAATCTTAGATCCTAATTAATTGTTTTCCTTGTTGATTGCAGCTAGACTGTCTTCGTTAAGTTGGTATTGATTAAAATGATGCTAGTTAGCAAAAAGAGCAGCAGTTACAATCTTAATGACAAATGTCACTGAGTAATGTCAAACAGTAGTTTATAGGAGACAGAGGGGGGGAATGGTGGGTGTGCAGGGTTACCCTGTTCCCCTCTTTAAATTGATGTTGTGAATGTTATCTTCAGTATTTTGTAAACTATATTTTACAACTATATTTCCATTTGAGGTAAAGAAATTCTAAAAACATGAAAAGGATATCATCGACCTGGTTTTTAGTACCTAAATGTCTTCTGAATGCCATCAGTACTTGGTTTTTATCAGTTAGGTAGTTACATTTATTTTATTTTGCATTGCAGGAAAGTGAAAGTGAGGAAGAAGGTATTGATGAAGTTGATGATGATGTTGAAGAAGAGCATGAAAATGAAGCTGAGGCCCAGGTAGAAGCGCAGCCAGTTGTTAACAAGCCTCCTGAAGCCTCTACTTTCACTAAAGAGACAGAAAGACAGCTTTCAAAGAAGGAACTGAAGAAGAAAGGGCTTGAGGAACTGGATGCTGTTCTTGCTGAGTTAGGATATACCAAAGAGGAGACAAGTGGCCCAAATGACTCCCATGGTAATTTAGCTTATTGTGCATAAACATATCAGTCTCTCCTCATTCTCAGATAGATGTTTAGTCTGATTTCTTTGCAATGGAACATAATTTTAATTCTGAAATAGGTAGAAGAAAAAAATATATCCACTATGAATTGGAGTGTTTAATTACCTTTCAAGAATGAAATGCTTTCATAAGCTGTGTCTGGTTCATTTGTTATGTCCGGTTAAGTTGTGTCTGGTAAACTCTTAATGTTTGTTATGTCTCTTGCCTAAAGTGGTTTGCTTTCCACGTTCTCCCACTGTATCACCTACTAGCTGTAGTACAAGACTGACATGGCAAGTTTTGCTAGTATGTTCTTCAGCTTTTATCTGAGAATGTAATGGGTTGAAAATGCCATATATTTCCATGCCTTACAACTTGTAACTGAGACTCTTACTGCAAGTGGTGGTTGTTCTTTACTATTCCGATGTTTATTGCTTTCTTCATCGATTACAGAGTAGTTTTTCTTACGTGAAATGCTCTTTTTCCTGATTGCAGGCATTGCACAGGGGAAAAATGCAGAGAGGAATGGGGATATAGAAAAGAAAGAGAATGCTCCTGCAGAGAGCAAAAGTGCCAAAAAGAAGAAAAAGAAGGATAAATCATCAAAGGAGGTGACAGAATCATCGCAGGGCCAGCCTGAAGAAACTGATGAAACTAAAATGCCAGAAGATATATCCGCTGTTGATGTGAAAGAGCGGCTGAAAAAAGTAGTTTCTACAAAAAAGAAAAAATCAAGTAAAGAGATGGATGCTGCTGCAAGAGCGGCTGCCAGTGAGGCTGCTGCAAGGAGTACAAGGCTTGCTGCTGCAAAGAAAAAGGAGAAGAATCACTACAATCAGCAGCCTGTAAGGTAAAGTGGCAAAGAGCATTGGCTTTTGCTTTTCATTTTTGCTTCTCGCATATGAACTTGTACCCTCTCTTCGTTTTGTTAATGGGAAGGAAATAAACATCCGTAAATGGTTTTTTGTGAATGCGACTATTAACACTACACTTTTGTTCTCACAGAAGAAAACCACTTCATTGTTTCTTCTTTCTCCTGTGGAAAATCCTGCAAATTTTCTAAAATTTAGATAAATATTATATAAATTACTAAATCCATCTCATGTAACAAATACATCTAATCTTGATTTGATTTTTATATTATGCAGTCTTTTATATTTATAATATAGAATCAAATATAATTTTAAAATAACCAACAATCGCATAGATTATTAATAGAATGTTGAATTTTTAGTTCTAGTGATTAAGGTTTCAATTCTGTTAATCACAAATATTAAAAAAACATCTAAAATTATCTATTAAAATGCATTTATATAGAAGTAGAAAAATGTAATCAATGAATAAGTATATAAGCTTTTTAATAAAATTTTTAAAATTGATTATTTAATGGTTATTTGACGTGACTGTAATCAAATTATTAGGTTGTAAATATCAAAATAAAATTTAAAATTAATTTTAACATATATTTCTTATATTATATATCTTTTTTATGTCTTTTGTTTATAAATTTATAAAAGATTAAAATAATTTATTTTAAAATAAGTGATTGTCTAATAAAAAATACTTTGTTATGCTTTAAAATGTGAATTTAAAAAAGTAGATTTGGATTTTATTTGTTATATAAATTGTAAGAATAAAATGTACGCAATATACATGAATTAATAAAATTCAATATGATTATTAATTTAATTTAAAAGATATAAAAATAAATTTTAAATTCATTAATACATATGAATATTTCAAACTTACTACTTAATCAACATCTAATAAATCTTTAAATTTGAAAAATAATGGTTTTATTTACATGTGTGTTTTATCATACATTTTACTATTTTTAACTAAATTTAACATCCAGATATTTTCTTTTAAATTTAAGTTACTAAATACAATCTATAAGATATTGAAAAAAAAATAAAAATAAAATATGCTCTCCAATTTTA
Source organism: Durio zibethinus (assembly GCF_047325235.1). NCBI lineage: Eukaryota > Viridiplantae > Streptophyta > Magnoliopsida > Malvales > Malvaceae > Durio > Durio zibethinus. The sequence continues at coordinate 23,849,248 of NC_143174.1, forward strand.
AATATAATTATATAAGAAGATTTTTTTTTATTTATACTTTGATTTCCAATTTAAGTAATTATACCATATAAATTTAGAATTAAAAAAAGGTAACTTTTTTAAACTTAATTAATTAAAATAATTTTATGAACAGATCGAAAACTTGTATATATACAAGCAAGTGCTTATTTGGTAATAACATGGTTTTGATAATTGTTATATAATTCTCGAAAACATATGCATCAATTCAATTCAAAATTTAATTAAATTAATTCATACAATTAATTGTAAAATTTAATATTTAATAAGATCCCACATTTTTTTTTCTACTATCCCAAAATTACAAATTTTTTATAACAAAAACATGTCCACTACATATCAATCCCATGACATTCACATCTCAATTCTTTATGCTCTTTTTTTATCTTTTAATATGTCAATTCAAACACTGTTTTTTTTTTTTTTTTTTTATATGTACAAAACGCTTGTCAACGTGAAATTGCAGTGATTGAAAACAAAATTTTGAAGGATTAGTTAGATTTTGCTACCTCACAATCAGCTATCAGAAACCAAAGGGATCACAATAGTGGTTGTCAGTAATTAATATGGCTTTGTAAATTTTCAAACTGCTGTACCATTTAGCAATTTGCCAATACAACTGGCTTCCTCTCTCTCTTTCAAACTACTGTGACATTTAGCAATTAATATGTGGTGATGAGCTTCATGCATATGCACCTCCAGCCCCAGCAGAGGAGGCAGCTGGCTGAAGTTGAAGAGGAGTTATACCTTTTTTTTGTGTACGAAAAATTCAGAATATTTAGGTTATTCGATTTACAAATCAGTGCAAAATGTATCATCTTTAATAAATTAAAATAAATTATTATAAATCATACATTTAAGATAATTTAAACAAATTATTATTTACAATATTCGAATTCAATAACTTTTCGTCAAAGAGTTATACCTTTTAAACCCATTTACCACACCTTCAAGGACCATGGCATATAGGATTAATGATCACCCTAGATTTTTTCATCAACAAGATAAAAAAAGTATAAACTAATTTAGGAACAACCACTTGGTTTGAGTGAATGCAACCATAAACTAATTTTTGTATCATATTATATAATAATATTCTATCCTTGTAAATTACAAAAAGTTCACACATACGAATATAAAAAGTATAATATATACTTCATTAATTCATGTTATAAATACAAACATATATTTTTACAAATAAATAAAATTATGAACTTTTTTTATTTTTAATTTAATGATTCAAGCTCGTATCGTGATTATGAAATAAGTTAATTGTCTACAATCGTGTGTAAAATTTTTAATTTCAGTGATCAAAATTTAAATATTGATAATTATATATATATAACTAATTAAAATTTGGATTCCAAAATAGCATCTTATATTATATGATTCTCATTGCTAATAAGGTTGTGTGTGGCTTGGCTTGGCAAATGAGACGCTTAATTGACTAGAAAAATATTTAAATGAAGTTTTTGTAAGTGAAGTACATAAAATTTTTTATTAAAAATGAGTAAATAAAAATTAAATTAAATATCAAAATAAATATATTAAAAGATCTCATCACATAAATAAAGCGTATAAAATTTAAAATTTTTTTTTAAAATTTAATATATTTATTAAATAAATATTTTTAATAAAAATATTAACAAAAATTTTATCATTAATATATAATATAGATGAAAAAAAAAAGTATTTGGGGATGCCTACAAGGATTTAATTGCAATCGGGTGAGATGTCTTTGTTTGCAATATATATGAAAGTGACACAACTTCTCAAATTCAAACACAGTTTTGTTACTAATAAATTTTCTACAAAATCTTAACCTTACATGGATATAGCACGTATGGTTATCCAGCTCTATATGGTCCTTGCTTTAAAGCTAGTAGACCCCTCGACTTGAGCAGTAGGTCTGTTTGTTACGACTTGCTGCCTCCTTTCGGCTTTGGTAAAGAAGAACTCATCTTCCTTTTTTTTTACCTTGGTTCCGTAGGAGCAAGTCAGAAATATTGAGAAAGAGAATCATACCAGATGATTCGTTCTTAATAGCCATGAGATGATTATCATAGGGTGATCCTTTTGTCGACGGATGCTCTATGGTGCAAGTCATGAAATAGTTTCTTAGTGCTTCCCTTTGTTCTTGCAAGAGATCAAGACTGGCAGGCAGGCTAAGGTCAGAGATTCAATGCCCGAGGGATAGGGGTCAAGTTTGACTTGTTGCCTTATAACTTATTCCGCCCCCAACACTTGTTATCTACAGAATAAACCGAGACTTATGACACTTGCAGAATAACCTGACAGCAAACATAAAAAGCATGGATAAATATTCAATTGATTCATAATTTAATTCAATTAATTTATATAATTATTTTTAAAAAATAATTTTTAATATATTTAAAATTTAAATCTCAATATCTATAATTTTTTTTTTATTCACAAAACTATAACCTTTTTTATAAATATATAAATTATTTGAACTACCTACTTAATAGAACTATTATATAGAATATTTTCTTTAACTAAATAAAAATATAAATGCCAACATATTAACTCTTGAAAATACTATAAAAAAAAATATAAACTCAGCTCTAAAATGGAAAAATTACAATATAATTAAGGTTTCGTAATTTAAAAGCTTGTTGACAAGTGACAACCAAATGCAACCTAAATATATTGAAATTGATATATACATTAACGATAAAGTCTAGTTTAATTTCGCCTTTTTTAACAGCGTTATCATTCATAGTTCATAATCGTTGAACAGCTCCAATTTCTCTACACTTAATTAATGTCTTCCACAAAACAAACTCATCAGACAAGATTTTGATAAAGTGATGGGCCAATTGCAAGACTCAAAGAGCTAGCCAGCTGCCATCGCAAATTTTATTGATTTGCATTTGCCTGGCTTTTGATGATGATGACGACGACTTAGTTGGTAATCCCAAGCTAACCATATCTTCAGCCGTAATTAGTTTCGTCCATTGCAAGCATTGCTTGCCTAGGAACGTCAAGCTAGCCACGCCATCAAGAAGTGGTCAAATGAAAGCCCATGTGAGGTGCCTATAAAAGACGGTGGATTGGATTGAGAAAAAAAACTTTTTTTGAATTATTTTTAATTTTATATAATAAATATTTGTTTTAATTTAATATTTAAGTATTAATTTTTAATTTAATTCAATTTGATTAATGTATATATAAAATCTTAATTGATTTTATTTTAAATTAATAAAATATTATTTTTAAATAAATATAAAATATATAATTAAATAAATAATAAAAAATATATTTTATATGCATATCGAGTCAATATTAATTTATTTAACATTTGATTTTGATTTAAAAAAAAAATCGGATCTTATAAAATTGGATCAAATCAAAACTCAATGAATTTATGTTGGATTATCAACCCTAGATGCATATAACATTTCTTTTATGACTTTAAATAAATTTTTTTAATAAAAATAATTCACATCTTTCTATTTCTTTATTTTAAATAAATTGTGTATCAAAATTTAGTTTGTAAAAGAAATGTACAAAAAAAAAAGAATTTCCCATGCTTTTGCGTATTGGACATTAAGATTATGCTTAAATATCCATAATAGTACAAATTTTACAACAACCAAAACCCTAAAATATTTCTATTGAATTGCACTTCCATTTTGCTTTGAATTTCACTATAATGATCCAAAGATCAAGAAAGTGGGATTAACTTCTTAATATAGTTCAACTAACATTATATGCTTTAAGCTTTTTGAAAATTGTGTATTTGAAATTATATGGTTTTTAAATTTTGTGTTTTGAAAATTTATGCTTATAATGTATTTTTCAAATGAGTAAAAAAAATTTTAAAAATAGGATAAGAGATTAACAATAGAACAAAAAATTAAAAAAAAAATATTTTATACTCCAAAAATAGTAATTTATTTACAGGCTGTAAATTGAAATATTAAGGCATGCTCCTTCTATCCTGCATTCAACGGGCAACGGGACCATTAAAAAAGTACCCCAGCTTGTAACGTATTCAAAGCCTCGTTAACGGCTCTCCCCTCAAATGTTTCCAACTTTACGATGTTACTCTTACTAAACTCTAACAATAACGAGACTGCCACTATTTGGTAAAAAGGAAACATGTGGCACCGCAATTAGAAGCCTCCGGATTTTAAGTCAAGCCTTAACCGAAGCTTCCTTCCACTTTTTTTTTTTAAATAAAAAAAAAGGCAGCTGCTAAGTTAAACCTTAACCGAAGCTTCCTTCCACTTCTCTTTTTTTTTTTAATGAAAAAAAAAACAGCTGCCTCAATCACCAAACACGACAAAAATTTTAGTTTACCGACCTGTCCCTTCTAAATAATCCAAATTTTTATTTTCGTAATTGGTTTCTTTAAGTAAATAAAAATATTTTTTATTTCCTTCTTTTTTTTAATTTTTTTATTAAAATTTATGAAGTCTTTTTTTTTTGTTTTTAAATTACAGTTGAATATTAAATTTGAAACTTTCAATTTTAAAATTAATTTTAATATTATTGGATTAACAATTTATTGATAACTTACAAAATCTCCTTTAAAAAAAGTCTCTTTTGATATTTAATTGATTTAATAATTATTATTAATTAACTACTCTTAATTAAAACCTCTATGGCTGGTTTTTCGTTAGGCCGTATAATTCGATAGCCTTGATTTTTCACTTTTTTCCTACAATTTCTAGACCTAGCCCTTTTTAGGTATCAAAAAAAAGAAAAGAAAAAGAAATTTATTTTAAAGTTTAATGTTAAGAATTGAGAATAAGATTGTCTTTGAGTGTATATGATAATAATAAAATAAGATAAAATAATATTATAAATATAATTATATTAAATTAAATAATATTATTTTATTTTATATTTGATATATATAAATTAATATAAAATAATTGTATATATTGATTAAAATTATTTTTTATTAAATTTTGTATAATTTAAATTATTAATATAATTTTTAAAAATATAATAAAATATGTAAATTAAATCTCTTTTTTTTTTTATTTTAAGAGAATGAAATTGTTATATATTAAAAAAATACTTAATGTTCCTTGCGATTTTATTTTTTAAATTTAAATTAAATATAATATAAAATAATTATTTTTTTATTTTTTTAACCATTATATACACTTGAAAAAAATTAAAATTATTATTTTATTGTTAGCAAAGATTCTAAAATATAGGAGTAATATTATTGATTAAAGAAATAATTTGTTGAAATGAATTTTCAAACAATCGTTGTTTCCGGAAGGGGTTGGCTTTGAAAAGAAGATAGAAAAGAAACTGGAGACCGTAGACGCAATTTGACCGTAATAAAAGGCGTGACAAGTCAAAACTTTGCCAAACGGGAGATCATTGCTTTTTTATTTTTATTTAGTTCAACTACTCTCCCCCCATTTCTAACCATTTTTTTTTTTCTAGTCAAATTTGACGTATGAAAGCCAAATTCACTGCTTATAATTTATAATAAAATAAGAGAAAGAAAATTCCAATTTGAATATCGATTCGCATCCCTGACTCAAAATAATTTGGGTTATGGAGAAAACAAATTATTAATTTTAATTTATTTCTAGTCCAGCTTGAAAAGAAATCATGCCCACAAGTTATATATTTTACTTTAGTTTAATTCCTTAATTTTCTCCATGAAGCCATCGCCTAAAACTTCTATGCTTGTATTACCTTCCAAGAGTTAATTACAAAAACATAATTTATATATCGAGTTTATATATACTATATTATCGGTATATAAATTTTATATATTATTAATTAATCAAAGTATATAATTTTATTAATTAATAAATATTAGTATTTAAAATATTATTATTTATATATATATCAAGACTATAGAGAGATAAACATGATTTAAACTTTTATCTTATAAATAATTTGATATTTTAAATAACTAAATAAATCGTTTGAATTAAAATCATGATTCAAGATAAGATTTTTATTTTATTTTATACTACATTATGAATATATTTATATATAAATAAATGAATAAATGGGTTGGCATATACATTATTATTTATAAGTTAAGCTTCATTGTCTTTTGAAGTGAATTTTAATGTTTTATGATTTCCTCTTGATTTTGTTTCAATCGATGTGGTGCAACTGAAAATAATTGAGTGCAGATTCTTTTACTTCAAGTGCCATGGCTCTCCTCATTTTTATAAATAATTTTCTTTTATTGTTGAGAATGTCATACAAATGTAACAAACCCTTTTAAATTAATATTTTCTAAAGTGTTTGAATTTTAAAACGAATTCAATAATTTTATGTAATGCAATCGGAAAAAACATATATATATATATATATATTATTTTAAATGATATGCATGTCGGTTAAATTTATAAAGTTTATAAATTTGAGAGAATTTAAATATATAATATCTTAAATAAATAAGGATATGAGAGGTTTTTTAAGAGTTGAGAGTATATTAAAATTAAAAAATATGATAATTTTATTGCTTTTAGGTAATTGACTATTAGGCTACTTCCTTTTCAAAATTTATTTTCGAAACCTTTGAAATGATTCTAGAAATTGATCATGCCATGCTATAATCGGGGAGCTAACATTCTTTTCAAAATATTTAGTTCGCATTCTATTGAATTTCTTTTTTTTTTTTTTTGTAAGATGCTTTAAGATTTTATATTTTTTATAAAGAATTTAATTACTTAAAAATAAGGAAAGAAATAGTAAAGATTAGAATTTTGAATATAATATTTTAAAAATAATTATATAAATTAATTAAATTAAAATTTGAATTCAAAATTATATATTTTTAATTCACTTGCGTATTTTATTTTTTTATTAGTAGAAGTAAGATAGGTAAAAAAAAAGAATACAATATCAGGTGCATCAAAATTTTTTTTTATTTTCAAAATTAATATAGATATGGTATAAATAATTATTAAATAATAAAGTAAAAATTGACCAAAACATAACTATTTTGTAAAAGTAAAAAAATAAAAATAAAAATGCCCTCAAAATTGATAACAAAGAAGGTCAATTATTTCAACACAGAAAGGAAACTAATAAAGGAGACTCAAAAAAAGAAAAAAAAAAACCAAATGAAAGTCCCAAATGAAATGAATAAAAATCCACTACATTACGTACTACTAAATTCAATCTCCCAACAAATTTTGTCAGCAATAATAATAATATTACTAATGCAAACAAAACTAAATTAAGGAGCAAGGGCAACATAGTAAATAAGAGAAAATAATGTTTATAAAATTAGAAATTAAAAAAAGAGGAAAACTAGGAGCCGAAGGGACAGATGTACACTTTAAAAAGGGGTCGCTGGACGCCAATTCGGCAATTGCCTGCCACGCAGTAAATCGCTGGCCATAGATTCTCTCTCTCTCTCAAAGCTTTCTTTTTGTTTTAAATTTTGTTTTTCTTTATTTCTCCGCATTTAGAAACTGAAACAACATTTCAAAAGGCCAAAAGGAGAGAAAAAAAAAAAACCAAAGACAGCGGAGAAGAGGGGAAGGAGAAATAGTGCTAGATCGCGAGCCCTAGAACTACCAAGAAGGGTTTGCAGTTCCAAAATAACACAAGAGTTTCTCCTCTTTCTTTTTTTCTCGAGAAAATTTCCCCTCGTTTTTTTTTTTTTTGGCTGAGGTACGGGCGTGGAGTTTTTTGCCGATCCAAAATAACACACGAGTTTCTCCTCTTTGTTTATTCTCTCGAGAAAATTTCCCCTCAATTGATTCTTTGTGGTTGAGGTACGGTCGTGGAGGTTTTAGGTGTTTTTGTTTTTTTCTCTCATTTTTTGTTTGATCTAAGTTTGCTGGCTCTGTTTGGTTCCGAAGAATGTAAAGGAAAATTTTGGATGTCACTTCGTTTTTATGTTTTGTTGTTTTCTCATAGGAGATCTAATATTCTATCGGCAACCAAATGCAGGTCAAAATGGTTAATTTTTTTCCGCCTGTCTATTTTCTTGTCGCCATTTCTGTGTTCTGTGGTTTTTATTGTAATTTTCTGGAACGGGGAAACGTAAAAGATTGTTGAGGCAATGTTTCGTTCTGTATTTTAACGCATACGAAAGCTGATACGTGTTCATGAATTATTTGCTATTTTCTCTGTCGTTTATTTTAATTATTTTGGCTTTTTGTTGTTAAAACTTTTTACGGCTGAGATCTGCTTTGGGGTTTTTTTGTTTTTAGCGATTTCACTTCCTTTTAGCAACATAATGTCTTCGTCGCTGATTAGGATTTTTTTTTGGCATATTCACTGTGACGCTTTCCGTTAAATTGCTGTGTTTTTTAGAAGATTGAACTTCATAGTTTCTTTTGAGCATCTAGTACTTCTTTTTATCTACAGATTTTTAGAAATGAAGAACTTATTTATTTTTCAAAAATATATTTTTCTTTCCTTTGATTAGATTATGGAGAAAGCTAAATTGGATGCTGCACTTTGAAAAAAAAGAAAGAAGAAAGAAATTCTTTACCATTTTGGAAATTCTTTCTTCTTTTGGGGAAGAAAAGGCTGGAACCTGCTTTGAAATATTGAAAATGTAACCTTCATTATAGCCATAATTTGAGGATTTTGTGATTATCTGAATTTGTTAACGCGTGATTCTTTATTATGTGATACAGTTGGAGCATGCACCAGCTGTTTTTCTAAAAAGCTTACAGTTTGCTAAAGAGGGAATTTGAGCGGATAATAGTTCTTTTTAATTAAAAAAATCATGGTTGCAACTGCCGCAACATCCGCATTCTTTTCAGTCATTTCTCCCTCAGCCTCCTCTGACTCGAAAAACAAGAAGCTTGGAAGTGGATCTACTAACCTTGGAGATATCAAGTCGAAACTGTCTGCATCTTCTAGAAGTTTGCAAGTCAAGGCAAATGCTCAAGCCCCTCCAAAAATAAATGGTACTGCAGTTACAGCTCCAGTGGAAGGTTTCAAGAAAGAAGATGTTGTGATTTCCCCTCCTCCCAGGACGTTTATCAATCAGTTGCCTGATTGGAGCATGCTTCTTGCTGCTATCACAACCATTTTCCTGGCTGCTGAGAAGCAGTGGATGATGCTTGATTGGAAGCCGAGGCGACCTGACATGCTCATTGATCCATTTGGTATAGGGAGGATTGTTCAGGATGGTCTTGTTTTCCGTCAGAACTTCTCGATTAGGTCTTATGAGATAGGTGCTGATCGTACAGCATCCATAGAGACGCTAATGAATCATTTACAGGTTTGGTTATAGTTATTTGGTTAGAATGTTTGAATAACTTATGTTTAGGAAGTAAAATTTATATTTACTGGGTTTTCATGTAGATATATTGCCTAAGCTTTTTTTAATTAATGTATCTCTTCTTTGGCAGGAAACGGCTATTAATCATTGTAGAAGTGCTGGACTGCTTGGAGATGGTTTTGGTGTAACTCCTGAGATGTGCAAGAAGAACCTAATATGGGTGGTCACTCGGATGCAAGTTGTGGTTGATCGCTATCCTACTTGGTATGACATACTTTCTTGCTCATGGTTTGCTCTTATATCAACAATTGATGATAAGCTACTTGTGCTTTACCTGAGTGGTTGTGGTTTTATATGTGTATCATGATGATATTTATGAGGATACATTACAAAATGTGATGCCATTGAGGCATGTGTTTTGATACTAACTAGTTAAGTTCTTGAATTCCACCCATAGTTGTTTCTTTTGCTTGGAAGATACAGAAACAGCTATGGGCAAGTTCAACCCTTATATTTGGACTATTGTGTACTGATGTGTTTCTAAGGACCATTTTCAATGATGTGAAGGTTAATATTCAGGATGAGGCAAATGATCTTTGTATTGCATCGTATGTACTCAAGTTTGTTCCATTAAAACATGTATCTAGTTTCTTACTTAAGCTAAAAGGTTAAGATCTGAAGTTGAGGATGATAGAAGCCAGTCTCCAGCAATGATATTATGCCTAAAGAGTGGTACCTTTATTTGTGATTCTTTAAAAATTGAATCCATTATGGTTCTTTGTTTGGTGAGAGTCCTTACTTAATACCTAAAGAATGGAACCTTAATTTATGAACCTTTTTCATGTTAATATTTTCGCTCTCATTTTTCATTCTGGCACCTATGCATTATCTCCATGCTTTTCTTGCTTTAGGCACTTGGTAAGTTATTGTTGTTCAAAATACCATTCACTTAATATTGGCTATAGTATTTTGTTAGTTGACTGGTGTTCGCATGCTACTGAAACTGATATCGTATATTGAAGCAAACCATGGTTATATTTCACCCTGGGGTGGGATGGGTAGGTTATAGGTTGCTTATTTTATAAACTTGGCCTGTTTTGTGGTTATATAGGCATTAGATCGGGTTTTGAAGTTTAATATAATAATATTATGAGGGCTGCATTTTCCCTCTCTTTGATGGATGCCTACTAAATTTATAAGGTGAAGCTTTTGGAGACCATTAAAATATTGTGTATCACACGTTTTATAAGATTTGCAAGTATTAGGGCTTATTACCCCTCCCCCCCCCCCCCCCCAAAAAAAAAAAAAAAAAAAGAGAAAGAGAACAGGAAGGAGTGGGGCGACAATATAGTTCTTGTTAGGAAGCTATATGCTTGTCTATTCCAGCTCATGCTTGAATGAATGAATTTTGTGGAGCCTCGTTGCTTTTTATATCACAAAAAATTAGTAAGACGTATTAGGAGTGTTATGGAATTTGATAGTAATGAACATTTGACTTATTTATGTCTTTTTTGCAGGGGTGATATTGTTCAAGTAGACACTTGGGTCAGTGCAACAGGAAAGAATGGCATGCGAAGAGATTGGCTTGTCAGCGATAGTAAAACTGGTGAAATTTTAACAAGAGCCTCAAGGTAGGGCATTGTTTAGGAAATTGCTTCTTGTTCTCATGGCTGGCTTTTACTCCTACCTTTAAACAATTGATGAGATGATCTTCTGACACCAGCATGAAGGAATCACATTCATTTGTATTGTATCATGAATCATCATCTAATCTGATGCTGTGTCATGATCTTGTTCTACTCCAAAGATAAACATGGGAATAGCCAAAATTGGATATTATTGATCCTAAAATATTTCAAATTTTGTTTTGCAAGCATTTTTAAAATCATCATTCGGTAAATGGATTGAGATTTTGGTTTCCCTGGCAACATAGAGTGATTGTTCTTTTTCTCTGTGTGCTTGTATGCTATTGAATGGTGTTTCAGGAGTGACTTATCTGGGTTCCCTCTGTTTTGATTTTGGTTTTGGTGATCTGCAGTGTGTGGGTGATGATGAATAAACTGACTAGAAGGTTATCTAAAATTCCAGAAGAGGTCCGAGGAGAAATAGAACCTTATTTTATGAATTCTGATCCTGTAGTTGCTGAGGATAGCCGGAAATTAGTGAAACTTGATGACAGTGTGGCAGAATATGTCCATAAAGGTTTAACTGTAAGCCCCCGCGACCCTCATCTCTCTTCTTCAGTTACATTCTTATTTAAAGTTTATTTCTAATTTTCAGCCCAGATGGAGTGACTTGGATGTCAACCAGCATGTCAATAATGTGAAGTACATTGGCTGGATCCTTGAGGTAGACTCACTCCAGTAACATTTCAGTGGTTTTCTTTTTTACCTTGCGGCTTACCTCTTCTTCTCCAATGATGACAATTGAACCATCGTAATCAGTTTATTTCATATACCTTAATTTTTACCTATGATACTGAGGAAGAACTTGCTTGGGCCCTAGAAAATTCTAACTGACAATAATTAGCTATTTATCTTAGCTTTTGGTTTATTCAAGAAAGCATAGAAATCTGGGGTGTCCATTTTCGAACCACGTTTATGTTCCACCCAAAAATCTATATCCTATTTACTTTACCGTTGCTTAGAAGTGTTTTAAGTTGCATTAATTGATGAAAATGAATTGTGTGCCGACATCTTTGCTAGGCTGGTACCAATTACTGATGCCCCAATTGAATAGAAGTTTTCTTGGAAGCAATAGACTCCAAGTTTGAGTAGAGGCTAATATGAAATTGCAATTTAGGAACTCAATGCTTGGAATCTGATCTAGGATGTACTTTTTTCTCCTGATTTTCACCATTTAGCTCATTTATATGTTTGGAAGATTTATGCATTTTAACTGGAAAGTAATTCTGGTTGCAGAGTGCTCCATTGCCAATCTTGGAGACTCACGAGCTTTCTTCCATGACACTGGAGTATAGGAGGGAGTGTGGGAGGGACAGTGTGCTGCAGTCACTAGCCGCTGTCTCTGACTATGGTGCGGGGAACTTGGAGAATTTTGGTGAAATTGAATGCCAGCACTTGCTCCGACTTGAGGAAGGGCCTGAGATTCTAAGAGGGAGGACCCAGTGGAGGCCTAAGTATGCCAAAAGTTTTGGTAATGCGGGTCAAATTCCTGCAGAAAGTGCCTAGAAATGCAAGTTTCTGAACTGTGGCTGGAGGGGCAGTAGTCTTATTGCTGTGTGTCACAATGCTTTGAGTAGATTCTATATCTTGTGTTCTTTCCACTTATATATGTTTCTTCTTTTTATGTGTATATATATATTCATCTTCCTTGAGAGAAAGAACAGGTCGTAAGCTTCACTGTAATTAGCTCTTGTTTTATTCTCTGTGTCTAATTTATCCGCCTGCCTGCTCAGCCCAGCTGGCTGTTGCCATGAAGGTGATTCTGCGTTTGAAAATTGAAAGCCATGTGAGATGAAACAACTTTTGTATAAAGAGGAAAGCTTCTTCTCTTATGCTTTACCTTACTGGTCGGTTGGTTCCTTACATGCCCAATGGTTCCTACCTAACCCAGTTAAAGAGTATGGCTACTTTAGGTTAATCAATCTTTAATTTTGTCACGATATGCATATGCCTTTTTTCGCATTTCATTCAATGGATATTTGCCTTTAGTCTCAGCCCTGTAATTTGCTCATCTACCTTTTCTATTGGTATTGAATCAAGAAAATTCGATTATAAACAACAGAGAAATTTGTTTCTATTGGGCCTTATAGAGAATATGGGCCTTTCTACCTTTTTACATGCCAATGGTTGAGGTTATTATTATTACCCTTGTTTATTTTTTAAAAAATAAAAGGTTCCTTCCACAACCCAACCATGCTTTCAGTCAACGTAATAAACCAAAACATACGGTGTTAAATTTTTGTACAACTTGTACTGTTTGCCTTACTATCTCTTTCAAGTAAAACTCTCTTTTGTACGTTGGTTTGTTTGCAAGTGACAATGGTTACTTACAGCCCCTACCGTCCCGCTACGGAGGCTTGTTTTTCCAAAGAGTAAAGCTTACGAAATCACACTGTCAATTTTTCTTGGGGGACAACCTTACCGTCTTTTACTAGAAAATATCAATCTCATTCATAACACTTTGGTTTTTTGTCCGTCGTTTTTAATTGAGATTAAAATGAAAATTGCATTATATTATAATTAGTATTAAATTTAATAATTTTTGGATAAAAATAATGAATCAAAATATTTTACTGAATATTATGTTAATTTAAAAGAAAAGTTTTGTCATTATAGTCTCAATTTAACAGAGGTAATTTTTCCCGTAAATTACCTTATAAACGTTAAATGAAAAAGAGGATAAATTAGTTACATAATTGAAACTCGAAAGTAATTTAACAGAGGTAATTTTTCCTAAAAACAATTTAGCAGCTCATTATTACATGATTAAAAGTAATTCTCTCTTATTAAATTCCTTTCATTAGATAAAGAACATCTTAAGATTAGTTCCCCTTTGCACCTCCTAACAAAAAATCAAATAAAAACTTAAAAAGGTGCCACTGCATGATGAATGGTGATTAAAGTTTTTATTGAAGAGTGATCGAAAAAAACGTGAGAAAGGATGGAAACAAATACTCAAGGAGATGACTATAATCGTGCGAAACAACAGTGTCCCAAATTAATCATTAATTATTATGTCCTTTGGTGGAATGACTGGCGCCTGCAATTTTCTCACAAAATGCCACACCTATCATTCTCTTCAACCGAGGAATCCAACTCTTCATCTTTCATGGAGATCCAACAGCAGCAAACTACTCTATTTTTATCATTTACAAACTCAAACTCTAACCCAATTTCTTCCTTGACCCTGAAACTAACGAGAAAGTAAAATGCTGTCTTTATCTAAAGTCTAAACCATTTTGAGAATATTTCTTTTTCACTTCCTTCTTTGTTTAAAACTTCTTGTTTTATTTTTCTCTTCCAATTCCCCCAATCTTTGACAGCTCAACAAATACAGGTTTTTTCTCTTTTCCTTTTATGTCTTTATTCTTGGCTTAACTGCATGATTGATTTTGGTCCTTTTGGGTCAAAATATTTGTCTAAATTTATATGCTTTGTGCTAGTCTATAGTTTTGTTAGTTAAAGGTTGCTATTTTTTTGATAAATGAGATCTGGGTTTCTTTCCAATTGTCATGAGCTTGTGATTTGATGCTAGATCTTTGGTGATTTACTCTCTTGTTCACTTTATTTTACCAGATCTGAAGTTTTTATGGTTATCCTGTCATGAAACAAAATTCTATCCTTTCCTTTACACTTTATCACAATATCACTCCTATTAGGCCCCTGTTTCTTTCTAAAGTTTGTGAATTTCTTTCTGGAGAACTTACTTGTCAAGTTCTATGGCATCAAAGTGAGTGCTTTAGCTTTGTTTTGCTATCTCTGAAGAATAATGCTGGTGGCAATTATGACTCTGTAATTTGGGTAATTGCTTTACTGAATTTTCTTCTTGTTTTCATTTTTGTCGTCAGTTGGTTTGGTTGAAAGCTAAATTCTAGCATCTGGTAATTGTTAGATAATCTAGCTTCGATGGCTATGGTAGATCGGAAAATTTCAAAGCTTACACTTTTATGTAAAAATAATGTTCCATAACTAGTTACTTTTGAGAATCTTGCACTTCTAGTAGAACGAATGCATCTAATTCTCCCTGAAAAATTAGTTTAATTTTAAGCATTTTTTCTTCTTTTTGAAGTTTAAAAAAAAATCAAACATATCAGTATGCGGCTGTCTTTGGATCATGGCCTTTCGACCTTTCCTCAATTTTTTATTTGCTCCATTGAATATTATTCTTGTTGTTACTACTAGTGAATCCACTTACAATTTGGAATTTTATACATTGGTCGAATCACTGTAAGTCTGTAACTGTTGCAATCTGTTTTAGGCAGTTTGTGTTGGAAGTTGCTTTGTTGCCATCATGCTCAAACAAATTCTAAGCAAACTCCCTCGGAAGTCACAAAAATCTGACACATTAGATTCAGCTGGAATTGATTCTGGTAACCATACTTCTAACTCAGGCAATGGAGTTCAATGTACAAATATTGGGAATAGTATATCAAGTCGACTAAGTGTTGTTAAACGGGTGTCTTCGGCTGTTTTTCCTGCTAGCATTATGGCTGGAGTGGAAACAGTGGAGCCCAATCTACCTTTCAAGGATGTTTCAAATCCACAGAAGCAGAACCTGTTTATCAGTAAATTGAATCTATGCTGTGAGGTTTCTGATTTCAGTGATCCAGATAAAACTACTGCTGAGCAAGATCTTAAACGCCAAACATTGATAGAGCTTGTTGATTTCGTTTCTTCTGGGTCTGCAAAGTTCATCGAACCAGCAATTGCTGCAATGTGTAAAATGTGTGCCATTAACCTGTTCAGAGTTTTTCCACCTAAATATCGTTCTAATAGCACTAGTGGTGAAGCAGAAGATGAAGAGCCAATGTTTGATCCTGCCTGGTCCAATTTGCAACTTGTTTATGATCTACTTCTTCGGTTTATCAGTTATAGTTCTCTTGATGCAAAGTTGGCAAAAAAGTATGTAGATCATTCTTTTATTTTGAGATTACTTGACCTCTTTGAGTCTGAGGACCCCCGAGAAAAAGATTGTTTGAAAACAATTCTGCATAGGATTTATGGCAAATTCATGGTGCACAGGCCCTTTGTGCGAAAAGCTGTTAGCAATATCATCTATCATTTTGTTTTTGAAACCGAAAGGCATAATGGTATAGCTGAGCTCTTGGAGATTTTTGGAAGTATTATTAGTGGGTTTGCTACACCATTGAAGGAGGAGCACAAGATGTTTTTATGGCGAGCTCTTATTCCCCTACACAAACCAAAATCAGTGGGTGTTTATCATCAGCAATTAGCATACTGTGTTGTACAGTTTATAGATAAGGATCCAAAGTTAGCTAATAGTGTGATTAAGGGACTGTTAAAGTACTGGCCGGTTACAAATAGCCAGAAGGAGTTGATGTTTATAAGTGAGTTAGAAGAGATTTTGGAGATGACTAGCATGGCTGAGTTCCAAAAGATCATGGTTCCACTGTTTCGGCGTATTGCTTGCTGCTTAAACAGCTCCCATTACCAGGTAATTTTCCTCTTATAATCACTGCGAAAAATGTTTCGGTCAAACAGTATCTTTACCAGTATTGTTTTTGTTTTTGGTTGATTAACCTCGTGTCATGTATACTTTTGGTTTTCCACCTTTCCTTTTTTTCTTTTGCCTACTGAAAGAGCTTCAAATTAGGGAATAGCGTGTATTTCCTATAGTTTGTGCTAAAAGGCATCTTTTGACAATGTAAACTGTTTAAAGTTTTAAAAGCTGGTGTAGCTTTCACTCTGAATTATATGGTGATTGTAACATTCATAAATTAAGAACTATGGTATTATATGGCTCTAATTTTCTGGCTGTGTAATTATGCAAACTGACTGATGATACCTCCCACTCCCTTCTGCAGTGATATATTTGCTCTTTAGGGGAAAGAGGCAAATTGGTTTCCAAACATGAAATTCCCTTAGAATGAACTGTATGTCAGTACAATTTTAATCACAGAAATTGTATGCATTTTGTTGGTATTAGCATTTCTCTTTGCGTATTGATTGGTCTCCTACATACATCATGAAGGATGTTTGTTAACTGGACGAATTAATTAAATGGAGATGGATGTCATGCAGCCAAATGGCGATATGAAATTGTTTTTTAACCTTCTTTTTCCACCTTTTCAGGTGGCTGAACGAGCCCACTTGCTATGGAACAATGAGCACATCCTTAATCTTATTTCACATAACCGCCAGGTGATTTTTCCTCTTATCTTTCCTGCACTTGAACGCAATTCCCAGAATCATTGGAACCAAGCGGTGCTTAACCTGACACAAAACATAAGAAAGATGTTTTCTGAGATGGATGAAGAGCTTGTGCTTGCCTGCCAGCGTAAGTTGGAGGAGGAAAACTCCCAATTGAGTGAGGCGGCCGAGAAGAGGAAACTAACATGGGAACGCCTGGAAAATGCTGCTGGTTTCAAACCTGCGGCTGCTAACATCATTCCTCCTGTAAAACCAGCTGCATGCCCTGTTGCCTGTTAATTACTGGAGTAACTGTGTTGTGAAAAGAAAAGAATAGGAAAAATATATATATATATATATATATATATATATATATATATGTAGCTGCTATGATTGCTGTGTTGGATGTTGCTTCTTGAATTTGGCCAAGTTTGTGATTCTCATCATCAACAAAAATAGAAGGGTTTTGTATCTAAAGCTAAAATTGCTGAACTGAAATTACTAGTGATGCAACTGCCTCAAAAGGTTAAGAGGCACTGAGTTGTTAGGTAGCAAGAGCCACTGTGATTGCAAAATATATGTATCAAAACCATTTATATCGATTATGGGCTGCTATTATATGTCTGTAGCTTGTCCATGTATTTAAAGCTATGGCTTATGCTTCAACATGAAAAATTATTTAAGCAATGAAACTTCATTTGAGCAACAATGTCTTCTTTGCTCTAACCTTGTCAAATTATGTTTAGGGCAAAATAAAATTTGGTATAAGACGTTGGTTGCCTTGGTGGAAAGCAAATGTATCGGAGTGTACTCGAATGTTTGAAATCAAACTAGCATTGTATTGGCCTAGACTAAGCTTGAAAGACAAAACTTATATTGACTCTTATTACAAATTTTAGATTTCTAAATTTCTTTTATTCCTACAAAATTCGGGCTCATGTAAATTTTAAAGAAAGATTTACCTATCCAACAACTGCCTTCCTATTGAGAAGAAACGGAAAAAATCAGAAGATACATAGGAAAAGAATATAAGTGAAAACTTGTCATTTCTTGAAATCATCCTTGTCATCCACAGGAATTGGTCTGTTCCTCCAAAAAACAGCAAGAGCACTCCCACCAAGCTGCAAGAAATTAATAGATTGTCATGCAAAAAATGGTAATGCAGGACTTGTACGAAGAAAATAGAAGTCAGAGTGCAAAAAGGGTCATACCGCCATGCAAACAACACTAACTGCAGAAGGAACAGCTACTAGGGGATTGGTAAAATGTTTCTGGGCAAGCAAGAATCCAAGTGCAGAGCTCTGTGCATAAAACAGAATAAGGCATCACTGAGCACACTAGTGATCGGGTGCATAAAATCAGGTTTGAGGAAAAAGACGGGACAAAAAGCCACCAGCTGACGTGCAATAAGAATGTCTAATTACAAAAACTATAGGAATCGTGAATGCAGAAGAGATAGACAGAAAAATGAAGCACACTTAATAATCTAGCAAATTACACCAAGTTTGGACTCATGAGATACCAAGTTATTTTCAGGGATATAAAACTTTTTCCTTCTTCTCATTTAGATTATCGTGAATACAGGGAAAAAAAAGACCAAGCTCAGATAAAACAAAATAGACTCCTCTGAGAAAGAATATGATGCATTAGAGATTTAAAACAGAAGAATTTACCATTCCCAAAGTTGTATGATGACTTGCTCATGCAATCTATGCCTTGCTTATTTACAAGGACAGTAAAACTAGTGACAGACATCAGTCGTGGATAATGAGGATATCAAGCATTTAACATTCCAGTAGGCATCATGGATATAATATGATAATCGTTCATGAAAATGTCAAACATCAGTCAGATTTGTTTTAGCTACCTAAAAATTTTAAGAAATCTGATGCCGTAATAGTAATGATGAAATGCCTACCTGCATTCCACATTCTATGGAAATGGTACGAGAAGTGGATTCGCCAAATGATATTTTTGAAATCCAATAACCAAGGGCAAAAGCAGCAGCATGTAGGAGAGCTACAGGCAATATTAGCTGAGCTCCTTGGGTTTTCAAGACTTCAGACACTTGGCCAATCTTCGTATTGAAAAGGCATCGATGTTAGTTCTTAATGTGGAAAGCAGTTTCAACAGAAGCACAAAATGTGAATATTAAAGTTTAAGATATTGTAAATATACTTCATAAAGTATCCTAAGAACTTACAGGACTTGCACAAAGCAGAGTAGTGAGAATAACTCCAATTAATGGAGTCACTGAGATTATTTTTGAAGTGAATTTGGGAAAGAATTCATTGGATAAAACTGCCACAAAAAAGGACATTAGAATCATATGATCATATGTAAAGATTCACTAGACTTCACTATATTGAAGCACAAACAATAATCCTTTGCTACCTCCAACAACTGTTGGTACTAACACAACCTGAAAAGTGCTGATAGCAAGACCCTGCAAAGATTTTTGGAAAACGTCTTTCCATTAGTGGAATCACCATAAATGAAGGTTAAATACTTTATATTTAGGTAGATGACATTTTGAGATCTTATACCCTCCCTCTCATTTAGGTTCTCTCATTTTTATCACCACTATTAAGTAATAAAGATATATTTTAAATTTCTAATGGATCCACCTGTTGTGTTTGCTTTAAAGTTTTCGTGGATGAATAAGTCCAAAAAATTTGGAAGAGAAACCAAAGAGGCAGGTCTCGTTACTGTGTATGTCAGTCACCAGAGTAAAGAAAGAGATATTTAACTACTTTGACTTGTATAATGTCAGTTGTCTCATGCTTTATGTATTTGCCAATTATCTATAAAGGCAATCATCAAATAGAATAAACATACTGCAGCATCAACAGGAACAAGCTGACCGGCAAGTAGCTTCGTGAGGAGTGGTGTCATAACTATTGCTCCAATGGTTGAACACCTGCAAAAATTCCAGACGAAATTGGGGAACTTGAAGGTTGTTTAATTTCAAGTTTCAGAAATGCTGAAAATGCCTTAAATCTTAGAGACATAAGTTATTATGCTTTCTTAAATATGAAAGTAATGCATATTTGAAGTAAGTTGTCCTATTAGCTATCATTTCAGTCATGCAGGTCAAAGTATAACCAAATAAAAACTATGTCATCCTCGTAAACTCAAGAAATAAATCATGCAATTCTATATTGTTTGAAAATAGAACCATAGAAAAACTAAATAACATTCAAGAAACTTTTATTCATTGCTAATAATCTTACACTTCTTTTTATAAGCATAATGCGCATAATTCCTTTTCTCTAGTAAAAATATCTGAAATATTCCTCCTGAATTATTAGTATATTAAGCCTATTTGTTTTCTTCTCTTCCCTTTTGCATGTTACCAGCCTCAATAAACTGCGAAGAGTGAACTGTCTAAGTGGACTTTCGAGCAAACATCTAGACAAACAAACTCTAGCTAGGTTTGTTCCAATCTCATTTCCTCTACCTTGGAAACATAAGTGAATGAACAGTCCCACGGATAAATATTTTCCTTGAATAAACATTTGCCAAAGAACTTCATAGTCAAAAGATAGTTTTTACATCTTTCCCTTAGGACTTAAGAGAGAGATCCAAAAGAAGGCACTTTTCAGGCCAAAGTTAAACTTAAGGATATCAAACAAAAAGGGATAAAAGGTTCATTAGGTAAGTCAGAGATCACAAGTCTACACTATCGGATAAAAGCACTTAGATGCATGGATGCAGTTTGTATCTTACGTTGTCATGAGAACAGAAAGCGCTACATTCCCCTTAGATATATAGGTTGCAACATTTGATGCCTGACCACCAGGGCAGCATGAGACCAAAATGAGACCAGTTGCAAGCGGAGCAGAAAGTTTCAGAGTCTGAAAATCACATAGATGTTGTTCAACATTCTCTTATTCATACAAGCCTACTAGGAAGGTCTAGAATGCTGACAAATCAAACTATATATAATGCAATCTAAATTACTTTTGACTTTCATTTCAAAAGCTAAATTTTGACAACATATATCTTATTTTCTGCAGTTTTCAACTAACCTGTTTATTGGATGGGAGATTTCTCAATCTATTAATAGCACACACTTTTTCACCAGCATTCTACAACTCAAATCAAATAATACTAGGAACATCATTGTTTGAAGTAAAGTGTCTTGTCTTCTTATTATGATGATGAAGTTTATCTACACAATAAGTAGAACTCAACCAGCCAAAAGTATTGAAGCAAAAGCAAGCTTTGAATTACCATTGCAATAG
Source organism: Durio zibethinus (assembly GCF_047325235.1). Lineage (NCBI taxonomy): Eukaryota > Viridiplantae > Streptophyta > Magnoliopsida > Malvales > Malvaceae > Durio > Durio zibethinus. The sequence continues at coordinate 23,870,556 of NC_143174.1, forward strand.
AAAATCCTAGCATAGGCTTGATTAAGTATTGGGCAAGAAATCCTACACCTACCTGCAAAATTGAAATTAATACTATCAACCATGTAAACACTAAAACAGGATCATTTTTGTTTTATCAGCAGTCCACTAACTCATATGTGAATATTTTGCCTTACAGTCCATGGGTTCCGTAGACAGCGTCTGAAATCCTCAAAGGTTAATGTCAATCCCATTGAAAGCATGAGGAAACCTAGGCCCACAGTGAAAAGATCCGTCTCTAACCATGTTACCTTTAGGAGGGAATAAATTGTTAGGTAGCTACACAACATTTGAATCATCATTAACTAAAAGAAGCAGAGAACTGAACTTTACCGCAGCTGGCTTGTAGATGCCAATAATAGTTCCCAAGATAACCTGTTCGTTAAATTAAAGTTATAATATAAAATAAAGACAAAATTCAGCGGGAGTTTTATCAAATACACCAAGAAAATCAAACACACACCCAGACAGGGAAAAGAGTTGTCAAAGTTTCAATTATTCTCTCATACTGGTTCCTCCCAGTAGGTGAAGGTATATCTCCAGATACATTAGCTGCAGCCTTGCATATAACTTTGGAATTCCTGGATATAGAGATCACATCATTCTTAAGTACTCTAAAAATGCATAAATAGGAATTCATACACCAACAAATTAACAGTGGATTTAATACATTAGAAAAACAAATGTAAGAATGCCTCACATTAGCAACCAAATCCATGAATATTGGAGATAAAAATAACATCAACAGGTGACAAAAATTCAGTAAAACAAAAGGAAACAGGGAATTTTAAATTAAAGTATCCAGGTAGCAGAAGAGAATCAAGTTAAGGGTGTGACAGAGAACTGGATTCACCAAGTTTATGAGATAATTAAACAAACTCGGGACCAGGGGTTAACAAAAACAAGTTAGCCAGCTTGCAAGGTTCTTGAAGGCATCCTGTTACTAGCCTTAGTTTCTTCCGTTGCCAAAAAGAATGAAACGGCGCTGTGCTCTAAACATTTTTTTTAAACAACCAACCCTGTGATTACCAAACCAGCTAGCTTTGCTTCTTTGGCATGGTCAAAATTAATGAATTTAACACTGAAACATGCACTCTCGAGTTTTGTAAGAAAGAAATTCAATTAAATCAAACACCTTGCTCTCCGAAACTACCTTGAAGCTGGAATGATCGAGGAAGGGGCTGCAAGAGCAACAACGGGACTACTTCGCTTGCTTTGGATTGCCCAACCATTTCCATTGTCAGACACAGAAATTCCAGCTCTAACATCTGAAGATTCATATTCAAATAAAATAACAGAAATCGCAAACAAACCCATGGGATAAACAAGCAACTAGAGACAAACACAAATAAAACATACCCAGCTGAGCTGCCTGTAGCCTTCTGCCAGGAATCAAAGACCATGGTCTTCTACATACAGCATCAAATTTATGCAAATTGTAATCTTTGACGACCAATCTAGACAAAGACGCCATCGTGAAATACAAAAATAAAAATGCTATGATCAAAACAAGGGAGGGTTTAGAAGGGCCTAAGAGTCGGTGAAGCACTGAAATTTGATTTTATCCGTTGAGAGTCAAGTGTTTTTGAGTATTCATTTTAGCCACTGGATGTTACTCCAATATGGCGGGTGACGAATGGATAAGATGTAATAATGAAGATGTCGTATAAACCAAGGAAGCAAACGTTTTTCAAAAAAAGGGTTCATCCAAATGCCAAGGAAGCACACGTTTTTCAAAAAACGGGTTCATCCAAATGCTGTTGGTTAAGTCATCGACTTGTTACTGCTGACTCCTGATTTGTCCGTTGACAAGCTCACTGCCCGTTGTCGTTTGCTTGAACTTGTGACCTCCCACTTCTCTAGAGCTGTAACCGTCAAAAAGGAAATATGATGCGCCTGTTGTCATTCAAATCCATGAACTTTCTCGTGATTTTGATATACTAAAAACATACTTTTGGGGGTGGATTTTCAATGTTTTTGCTTCAACATACATGACTGTGCCCAGGTTGATCCCTTCAAACGTGCTTTTGTTGCTCACTCTTTTTCTCAATTTTCAAACAGTGCAATAGCATTAGTTCGTTTATACAGGCTATAGTGCTGATGCATTGTTGGATTTTTTTGGGCCAACGGTGCATTTTGGATTAACAACGCTTTCCATTGACCAGTTCGCCAGTAGCTGTACAAATACAATGAATGGATGATTTTTTCTTGGGTCGACCCAAGTTTTACAGCGCGGCCTTTGCTATCAAATCATTTAGGCTTACAAGCCCATTCATGACACGGACGGGGATTAATAAAGCCGACAGATGAAACAGTGTGGAACTCAGTTGGGCTGGTTTGACTAGACTACTTTAGGGTCGGTGAAGAGAGCAGGAAAAAACAATGAGAGATCTGAGCAGACACTTGTATTTTTCTTGAAATTATTTGGGCAAATACTACCACTTCGGTTTTACTCTAAATTTTTATGGTTGTTTGCAGATTCATGTCCATTGTCCACTTTGTTTCTGGGGTTGATTAGTCTCAGGGCCCATGCAATCATGCTATCATGCAGATGTTCAATCACATAATTAGACGAGAATGTTCCAAAAGCCTTTTAATATGCTCATGAAAAGGTGGGGGCAACAATGAAAAATAAACCTCCTATTGCCTGATGGTTTCTATAATTCTAAGTATACATTGCATTCCCACACAATAGACTTGTGCAGGTTGTCGAGCCTTTTTGGCAGACAAGGCTTTGCTGTATCTTGCCCTGTCCATCAAAAGATCGAAGCATGGCCAGGAAAACAAAGAAGACACGTGACAATGTTGGCCCTCGTTGTGCCAGGAGTTATGCTCCTTCATTGCTTGCTCTGCAATACATTATCCATTCATGGCAGGCTTTGAAGCCATAAAGAGTGGAGCCCCATTCAATTATTCACTTGTCTTTCCATTGAGTAAGCATTTTCGTTTCTGACTTTTTTGTGTAATTCCACTTTTTAACAAGTTGAGCTTTTTCTTCTTTTCGTCCAGAATTCTGAGTGCTTTCTTTCCTGTTACATCTCTAGTTTCAGCCGATTATTCATCTTTTCTAAAGACTCGAATTTTGTGGATCACAGCGATGCTCTCCAACACCAGGATTACTTAATCTAATTATATCGACGTGAGTTGTTAAATGATAACTGACAAGAATTATATCAGTAACAACAACAATAACAATGGCTATGATCAAGTACTTTTGCTTCTGCTAAATTGCTAACCCAGTGTTTTTGGTATTGAACCACTGAGACTGAACCATCTGATCATTAACTATACAAGAAGTAAATCTTATATAATCTAAGAGTTTGAATTTAAACGTTGCAACAGAAGATCAGTTGGAGATGGCTTCTTTAACTTGGTCTCCATTTGTTTGATCTGAATTGTAGGCCTTCCTTACAACAAGTACAAGGGTGAAATTGCTGATCTTTTGAATGTAGATTTCTTGTGGATCTTGCAAATACCAATGATGTTACATTGACAATTCTATGTACATGCAGCACATTAGAAAAGAAATATGCATGATTTGATAAAAAATTGCACGTGCACACACACACACACACACATATATGCATAATCCTAGAGCTCAATGAAAGTGGAACCTTATGGATTGACTGAGAATTCAAAGATTATTGATTGGTGACATTGACGAAAAAATCACAAGGATATAATCTCAATTCTCAAATGTCAATAATCCTGAACTGTAACAAGTCACTATCACCCCTTTGACAATTGAATTAAGTTGTAATCACCACTCCCTGTGTTAAGCGCATTCTGGTATTTGGTTTCAAGTCATTGGCAGTAGCAGCGGATGGATTCGTTGGCTCGATCAAAACCTAGTTGTCCCAGGTAGTAACAGTTTGTCTGTGCGTATTAGTGCAAGGGCAAGAACATTATCCAGGTATGATATGTAATTCCATGGATATTTCAATAACTTTAGATTATTTCTAGGTTTAATACGGTGAATATATCAAGAGAGACTCAGCTTCATGACTTGTTTTGGCTACTCAGAAAAGCGAAGTTTTAGCATCGAACGCCGAGCTTGGTTATTGCTTGCTCCACCTGAACATTTCAGAACCAATGCAGGAAGCTAGCTGGAATGCTAAACTGTTTTCTGCTACTTGACAGCGATAACTCAAGATTCAAGGGGGAGCCATGTGCAGTTCCAAATGGAAAATGTTTTACAACCCAACAACAAAATAAGTTAATATAACAACATTTCAAATCTTCTGTCAAATGCTCAGAATTTGCAGTTATATTGACAGAATCAGGGGCATTCTTTTTTTTTTTTTTTTTTTTAATAATGGAAGGATTTTTTTTTTTTTTACTTATGCCCGGTTATGTCTTACAAGATATTATCTGACATCAAATTTTTGCAATTTTATTCTTTAAGAAAAAACAAGCCTATTATCCATCTTAATCTCCGGTCCATTTTAATCATAGGCAGATCCACCTTATAAATTAAGGTGTTTATGTTTGAAAAAAAAAATTGAAGAAAAAATTTTCATTGGATAACCATAAAACTTTTTCATTGACATCATTAAAAATTGAAAAATAAGAAAAGTCGAAAGAAAAATTTCTATTAGACACCCAAAATTTTCTTATTGATATCTTTTATGTCCACATATTTAATAAATTTATTGATAAAATTAACAAATTTGTTGAAAATTTTATTTATATATATAATATGAGAATATCATAAAGAAATCTTACATCCCCTAATAATTTTAATCTAAACAAATTTCAATAAGCAAGATATTGAAGTTTTGTCTTAGATTTATAGAAATTAAAGCGTTTAGTAGTTTTGGATGATTCTTAAGTAACAGTTATAGTGGTGGAACTGATCATTCACATATCATATTCCCCTGCACCATGCACAAGGAAGAAACTATAATTTACGTGGTTGGTTTGCTGTTGGGATTGTAAATGAATTCCCTTTAATTTTAATTTAATTATAGAGTTTATATTTAATATATTATTAGTATATAAATTTTATATATTATCATGATTATAATTCATTAATAAAATAAATAAGATGATATCATTTCCATGCATACTAAAAAAAAAATATTATGTGAGAGTTCTTCTCTCTCCCCTACAATTAAGATTGCTGTTTGCATTAAATCTAACACATAAATAGTCCTGACAAAAAATATAGAAAAAGACAATTACAAACGTTAAACATGAATTAGTAAGAAAAATATATGAAAGTCACTTTCTGTCCTAACAAAAATTTCTCTATTTTATTTATTAATTAGAGAAAAATAAAGAGAATATAAATGTGAAGAATCACACAGTTGTTATAACTAGACCAAGACAACAACCGTCAACGTTTAATTAGCATTATTTTGTATGATATGAATATAATAAATAATTATAAATAATTAAATACTAAATCGACAACTTAGTAATTCTCCATCAACCCATGTTGTTGTATACTGATGTTGATTATAGTCAAAGATTTTAAGTTAGATTACATGCTTGAAGAATATAAAAAACAGAGTTCAAATATGCTCTCGTCATCTTTCTATTTATTAAGAATCTATTAGGATGAAATGTAAGATTGAAAATAATAATAAAAATTATTATAATTATAATTGAAAAAAAAAATTATTGTAGTTATGATCGAAAAAAATTTATATTAAATGAATTTTATTGAAATTAATATTTAAATTCAACCGATGATACGATGAACTCAATTACATTTTATTTGCGATATGATAGAATCCATACCCCCCACTAAAATTAGTAAGATTAATGAGCAAGGAACCGAAAGAACAAAAAAAAAAATGGAGATTAGCAGTGTGAAGGATCGATTATTATTTTATTTCGATAACAGGTGAGAAGAGATTTTTATGACATCTGAAACTAAAATTCATTTATAGTTTTTAATCTCAAAATAATATGATGGCGTAATAAAAAAAAATTTCACCGACAATAAAAATGAAGTCTAGTTATGTCAAGACACCATTAGTTTTATACTTTAGACAAAAATGTGATGTCTAATTGATTCTTCCAGGTGAAGTGTAAAGTGTGAACTCCAATTTTTCTAACAAAATGATAGAATCCCAATCAAGTGGAAAAGAACTGAAGTTGTTTAAGTTAGAAATTTTAGTGATGACAAGTTTGGGCTAATGGACATGCTTCAAAAAATTAATTATATGTTTGTTACTAACCACACATGATGATGATTAGATTATTGTCTGATATGAATGATTGAGTAGCAAGGGGACCCAGGTTTAGGCAATGAATTTGATCATTTTATAGTTCATGGGGCTGGAGAAAAAAACCAAAAGAAAAAGGAAAACTTGGAGGAGTTTGTTTCTAGAAGAACAGAAGGTGTTGAAACTTGAAAGTGGTCAGTGAGATTGGGAGTAGTACATTTTTTTTTTTTTTTGTAGGGCGAAGATTAGAAGATTCAAACAAAAAAGGGAAATGAAGGGAAAAGAAAACGAGTGGGGGAGAGATGAAACAGAGCATGCACTGAGAAGAACAGCTGTGCCGAATGCCTATTATAAATGGTTGACAGGGTCCTGATTCCGGTTATGCTTGCAGCAGGCGCAACAGGGCTAGAGCCCCCACCGGTGGTTTAGAGGGAATATAAAAAAAAAAAAAAAAGTTTCTTGAATTTTATTATTTTATTTAAATAAATTTTTATATTTTTATTATATTTAATAAATTTTTAATTTTTGATTTGTGTTCAAGTATGTTTTTATTTTAATTAAAAATTAATTTATGTTAAAAATTTATTTAATTACAAATTAAAAGATAAAAATTTATTTGAATATAAATTAAAGTTTAAAACTTTATTTGAATGCAAAATAAAAATTAAAAATTCATTTAGATAAAATAAAAATATAAAAAATTTGTCTAAATTAATAATATAATGGGATGAAGGGTAATTTTTCCACCATATCATGATTGAAGATTGAATTTTGCTATTATATTTTGATTTTTATTTCCAATAATTTTTCTAACAAACACTTCAATTAAAGTTCAATTGCACAACAAGCAGTTTTAACACGGTACGAGGAAAATCTTTTCCATCATCCACTCAAATGAAACAAAAGTAGCGGCCAACGTTAGTTTTGAAAATTCAATCTTCCACGATCGTGAAACAAGCATGTACCATTTTCTTTTTATTTCATTTGTCAAAATAGTTTTAGTTTGGTGATAAAATTCAAAACTTGGATTAGTTTATAGGTGCACTTTGTCTTCCAAAGTAATACTATTCAAACAAATTTAAAATGAAGATTTTTTTTTTCAATTTGCATGAAGGGATTTGACTTCTAAGTTCTTATGTCACAGATTTAAGAATGAGTCATGAATCTCACATTGAATATAATACGAAGGTCATTGGGGTATAAAAGGGTTCACACTATCTTCGTCTTATGAGATACCTTTTGTAAGATAAAATCGTGAAGTCAGAAGGATCAGAGCGACAATACCTCATAAGGATGTGAACCGTGACAAGAAAATTGATCTGAGACGCTGGAAGGGTGAATGCCCGGGTCCCGGAGCCGCACAGGTTTGGAGCTTAAGTCTCGACCCGTGACAAGTGATATCAGAGCCAGTCCTAAACCGTTCGATCAACGTTAAGCACTTTTAGGGAGGTAGGCAGAATGGCCAACCTCCGTGATGAGGACGTCACGGGGTTGAGTGCGAGAGAATGTCACGGACCTAAGGATGAGTCATGAATCCCACATCGAACATAATAGGAGGGTCACTGGGATATAAAAGGGTTCACATCATCTCCGTCTTGTGAGGTACCTTTTGTAAGATAAAATCGTGAGATCAGGGGGCCAGAGCGAACAATACCTCACAAGGGTGTGAACCATGGCAAGAAGACTGATTTGGGATGTCGGAAGAGTGAATGTCCGGATTTCAGAATCGCACGAGTTCGAAACTTAAATCTTGACTCGTGACACTTACACCTCCTTTTGAAATAAATGAAAATTTAAATTTGAATATTTGAATCAAAACAAACATTTTAAATTCAAACACATACATATTTTTCACTACTATTCTAATAGAAAAAAAATAAAATTTTATATTCATAAAATTATTTTGATTTTGACCGAAATCTCATCAAATCATTAAAATAATTTAAAATAAAAGTTAAAATTGATTAGGATAAGAGAAAAAGTTCAACCTCGCTAAACATAAATTTATTAAATTAATGCTGTTATTTTGTACCTTTCGATGTTACGTTTTAAGTTTCGACTTCCAAGTAAAATGAGAGAAAATTTCTCTTTCGTTTTAAAAATTAAAATTATTAAATTTAATAGATTATAGCATATATATAAAAATAAAAATAAATTTTTTTTAATATATTAATCAATATCGATTAATCTCATTATAGATCCAAATATATAATTAAATTAATATCATATTTAATGATAATTATACTACTAATTTAAATATATTATAATATAATATCATAATAATTACTTATTAATTGTTATTACTTAATATAATTCGCATATAATGATTTTGTTAATAGATATGATAGATTATACTTTAGGATCTCACACCTTCTATCCTTGCATCAGTGCTTACCTTTGTGCTCAACTTTTCTCTACCTATGGCCTCCGATTACTATTGTTTTTAGTTGATCTGTTTAGGATTTGTTTAATAAAATATAATTAAGCACGTATAAAAAATTTTCAATTGAGAAAGATCAGATGAAAAGAAGTTATAATAAAAAAAATCGATACCCAAAAGTTGAAAAAGGTATTAGCATTTAAATTCTGCACTTTCCAATTCTTAAAAGAAATTTAATCAATGGAAGTTATACTACTTATATGATCACAGTATTAAAAATTTGTTTCCCTGAAAGCGTTTATACTTTGAAACATAAACTGACTATTTATAATTAATGAGCTTTTACTTAATTAAAAAAATGATTATTTGAATGGATTTAAAAAAAAAAAAAAAAAAAAAAGAAAGAAAGAAAGAAAGAAAGAAGGAAATGCCATATGTCTGCCGCATCTGATAATTTCTCAGTGACGAAGTAAGCTTAAACCCAACAATCTCCAGCTAATATTAGCCAGCTATGGCCCTTCTGGATGTACCTAAAATCAAGCACTTGTAAGATATTGCCACATGTCACCATTTGCACTTCCACTCTTAACTTCCACGGTCAAACCTGTTGAGCTTCCATCATAAATATATTTTTACATTAATCAAACGGTTAAAAGCTTAACCATTAATTCTACCAACCCTGACATGATCACGTGATGAAAGCCAAATCAGGAATTCCAAGACCGTCTGATGAATCTCCAACTGTGAGCAGAGTGTAATGAGTGCTGTTTTGTTTTTCAGCCTACGGGCCATGGCCGTTTCTCTCACCATCCATAGGAAAAACAAAAGGGACATATCTGAAAAGAAAATCCCCACGCTCTTTGGATGCGTGGACCTCACTTCCTTAAGCTGATTCGCTGAATCACATGCAAAAAAGTGACACTTGAGGCCGACGTGGATGTAGCCGGGACCCACACCCTGCCATCACTCCCAAGTATTTCAGTCTCACACGGAGCAATCCAAAGCCGTAGATATCATCAAATTTCACAAACTCCACGCCCTTCCAATCGCGTGTTCAAAACAACAAAACAGGAAAAAAAAAAACCGAAACGAAAATAAAGAAAAGCGTTTTAGCTCAGCTTTATTCTCTCACTTTTGTAAACTCGTGAGACTGTACAAAACCCCCCCTTTCTCTCTCTCATTTCTCTTGCTTTTATGGCTTCTCACCGGGAAACCGTTTCTGGTACTGTCCGAAGCGGTTCTTACAAGCTTCCGACCAAAGCAACTGCAAAATAGAGCAAAAAGAATCATCTCTTTCCTCATTCTTTGTCGTGTTTCTTTTTTCAACTGAAATCCCAAAATGATAGTAAATTTTGGCTGTGTTTTTTTAGTTTCAGTTCTGATATTAAGTTTGGGAGTAAACTCAGAACCAGTTCAAGACAAGCAAGCTCTCCTTGCGTTCCTTTCGGAGACCAGACACGCCAACCGGATTCAATGGAACTCATCAATCTCAGCCTGCGACTGGGTCGGTGTTGAATGTGATGCGAACCGCTCTTTTGTCTACACTCTCCGGCTTCCAGGTGTGGGTCTTGTCGGTCCGATTCCACCCAACACAATCGGTCTGTTAAACCAACTCCGAGTTTTAAGTCTCCGAGCAAACCGTTTATCCGGTGAGATCCCTGCCGACTTCTCCAATTTGACTCTCCTCCGTAGCCTTTATTTGCAAGATAACGAGTTCAGCGGTCCGTTCCCACCCAGTGTGACTCATTTAACTCGTTTGGTGCGGCTCGATCTTTCTTCTAACAATTTCACCGGTCCTATTCCTTTTGGGGTTAACGATTTGACTCAATTGACCCGACTCTTCTTGCAAAACAACAAATTTTCCGGTTCTCTCCCGAGCATCAACTCCGACGGTTTAAACGATTTCAATGTTTCTAATAACAACCTTAACGGTTCAATTCCCGGCACGTTATCTAAATTCCCTGATTCTTCATTTGCCGGAAACCTTGGGCTTTGTGGAGGCCCACTCCAGCCTTGTAACCCATTTTTCCCTCCACCGGCCCCATCTCCTTCCGAGCCCATTCCACCCACAACTTCTGGTAAAAAGTCCACCACGCTATCCACCGGTGCCATCATTGCTATTGCTGTGGGGTCGGCGATCGTCGCGTTGTTGTTATTATTATTCCTCATTCTTTGCCTCCGCAAACGGCAGCGGCGGCCACCGAAGCAGCACAAGCCGGTTACGGCGGCGGCACGGGCGGTTCCCCCGGCAGAAGCGGGAACTTCCTCTTCGAAAGATGATATAACTGGAGGGTCAACGGAAGGGGAAAGGAATAAGCTCGTGTTCTTTGAAGGTGGTGTTTATAGTTTCGATTTGGAGGATTTGTTAAGGGCTTCAGCTGAAGTGTTGGGAAAAGGCAGTGTTGGAACGTCGTACAAGGCTGTGTTAGAAGAAGGGACAACGGTGGTAGTTAAACGGTTAAAAGACGTGGCGGTTAGTAGAAGAGAGTTCGACACGCAGATGGAAATGTTGGGTAAAATCAAGTATGAAAATGTGGTTCCTTTGAGAGCGTTTTATTATTCCAAAGATGAGAAGTTGCTCGTTTATGATTTCATGGCTGATGGTAGCTTGTCTGCCCTGCTTCACGGTAAGTTTCTATGTTTCGCTTTTCTGGGTTTTTAAGAACCAATAATTCATGCAAATTTTTTGGCTTCAAGAATCAAATTTTAGAAGGTCCCCAATTTGGTTATTCTTCCACTCTCTGAAAAAACATTCTTTCATGTCTTCATTTAATGACATTTCTGCCACCACCATTGCAACATGCATTTTCATAAAAAAAATCACCTATGGATCCACCGACATTGTTTCATTACCTTTTTATTTTTTTCACCAAAACTTCCCTGCAACCTTGAAATTATACTATATATATCCTGTTTCATGCGGGGTTCTTCCAAATGAGTGAAATTGAGTGTTGCATGCCTGTTGATGAAATGATAACTCTTTTTGCAGTGTAATGAAAACTCTGTGGTGCATTTTTTTTTAGACTTTTTTGAGTAGTTTCCTTTCCTTTCAATTCAAGTAGCCTCAATTGGGTATAAGAATAGGATTAGCGTTTTAAAGTTTGCTTTTAATTCGAACGAATACATTTAGACTATTGCAAGTCAAATTAGTAAAATGGAAAGTATATCTGCTTACTAATCAAATTTCTTGGTAGTTTGGACTTTTTGCAAAATGTTTGGTATATACTTTGATGATATTGTGTAGGTGTAGCTCATTGGCTATTGGGTACATTTTGGCTGATCATGAAAATTTACAGCCTCAAGTGGGCAAATTCCAAATAGCTTTTTCTTTTTGGTAGTGAATTAAACCTTGGTATGTGATAACATTGCAGGTAGCAGAGGCTCAGGCCGTACTCCACTAGACTGGGACAACCGGATGAGAATAGCATTAAGCGCGGCTAGGGGCCTAGCACACCTCCACGTTTCAGGAAAGGTGGTCCACGGCAACATCAAGTCTTCCAACATCCTTCTCCGACCAGACCGTGAAGCCTGCATCTCTGATTTCGGACTCAACCCGCTCTTTGGCAACACTACTCCGCCTAGCCGTGTTGCAGGCTACCGAGCACCTGAAGTACTTGAAACCCGCAAAGTTACGTTCAAGTCTGATGTGTATAGCTTTGGAGTGTTACTGCTAGAGTTATTAACTGGCAAGGCACCTAACCAAGCATCGTTAGGAGAAGAGGGGATTGATCTTCCTCGTTGGGTCCAATCCGTGGTTCGGGAGGAATGGACCGCTGAGGTTTTCGACGTGGAGTTAATGAGATATAACAGCATTGAGGAGGAAATGGTGCAACTGTTGCAAATTGCAATGACTTGCGTATCGACGGTACCTGATCAAAGACCCGCCATGCAGGAAGTGTTACGTATGATTGAAGATATGAATAGAGGGGAAACTGATGACGGATTACGGCAGTCGTCTGATGATCCTTCAAAAGGATCAGACGGTCATACTCCCCCCACCGAATCAAGGACCCCAGCTAGATTGGCCACAACTTAGCATAACGTGAAAAAATGGAAAAGAAAATTGAAAAGCAAAAGACAATGTGGGCAGTGGGGGCTCGGTTTCTCCTTAAAACGTGCACAAAGAGTAAGTAAAAGAGTGATAAAGTGCGCAGTTAATGGGGGAAAGTAACTAAGGTTTGCCCTCCAAATTTGTGTTTTTCTCTCTTATTTTTTTTCGTTTTCTTGGATTTTTTTTTTTTCGTCTTAATTTTACTTTGCAATTATTTTTATAGGTGAATTAGGGGGGAATTTGAATTGTTTTTGAAGGAGGGTGATGGTAGTTCCTGTGGGGAATTCCATGAACTGATTGGGATTTGATCATTTGATGGATTTAGTTTATTTTCCTTTCTTTAATTCTTTCCTTTGTAATCTGTACCTCACAAACAAAACAATCTACCTATGTCCTCATCGCTTTTCTTGTAAATTTTCCATTTGTATTTATTTTTCTCATTTTATTGCAACGGCCAAGTGAAGCCAACTACAACTAGGGAGTTGAAATTTTCATCTAAAAATTCCAACCGCTTGCTTGGTTATGCCTGCATGTATAAATGCCAAATGCTTGTTTTCATTTCTTCTAATTATTGTTTTTAATTAAGACTTAAAAAAGGTCGGCTAATGTAAAAAGAAGAACCCAAACATACATTGGTTCCTTTCCGTACGCCTCCCCACATGTGAGCCTGATTCGTGGTCATGAGCTAATTTATATAGCCTAATCTAATTAGAAGCATGTTCAAGGAGGGAATCAACACCGTCCAAGCCGAAATCAGAGGCCTAAGTTGTAACACGTGGCGGATCAGAAGCACGTGGTGATGGTATGGGGGCAGATTGGAGATCTGATGTTCCACTGGGGAGAATTTTTGTCTGGTTATGGCACCGGAGAAAAAGAAACACAGCAAGGGTGGGGGACAGGCTGGCCGGCATTCTTTTTTTTTTTTTTCTAGAGAAAAGGGGAAAATAAAAGAATGGAATTTTCTTCTGAGTTCCGACAATCGCTAAACATTCTCTACGACGTGGCTAGTCTGGCACCGTTGATTTGGTTGACTTAGACCCCACGGACTCTCTGAGGCTTCTTTTTCCGCAAGCAGTTTCGTCCTTACATTGTATTCCACCCAAACCAAAGTTATAATAGCTTGGTTTTTTTTTTTTTTTTTGCACAAGGAAAAATAGGTACAAGCAGTGAAAGCTCTAGCAGGCAAATGGTCAAAATATCAAGGGCGGCTTTGGCTCTTTTGGGTTTGAAAAATCAACGGACAGAGATATGCTTTTTCAACAGGTTCTTGGTTACATGCATGTATGTCTCCGTCACGGTCTATGTGCTCGTGAGTCGTGGCGCTATGATGTAATCACAAGTTGTTTTGGTTGACCCAGTGATGCACCAAAGACCTCCGCTGACAGTTACACTGGAAATAATCCCCACTTGTTTGCTACTACAGTCTCCGTCTGGTGCAATAACGCGCCACCTCTTGCGGCTGTCCAATGGCCGTATGTAGGTTCATCTTTGGAGACCTCATCACATTTCCTGTACTTATCTGTTCACTTTTTGTTTTTTTTTTCTTTTTTTAACAGTTCAAATTCCATTTAATTAGAATATTAAGTTATGAGATAGTTATTAAATTGTTAGCAGCGATAATAAGATTTGAATTAAATTAAATTTGATTCCATTATTTTAAATATTATGTAATATTATAAAATTATAAAATTTAATTTGAATTAGAATTAAAATGAAATTTATCAATTTAATTTGATTTATAAATTTAAAATTTTAATATATTATTTTAATATAATTAAATAAATTTTGATATAAAATTATTATTTTTGTTTTATAAAAGTTAAAAAAATATGTAAAAATTTCAAAAAATATAATTTGATCCGATTTATTTTTTGATTTAAAATTCAATCCAAAATTAATATATGCATTTAATATTTAAATTTAATACAAATTAAATTAAACTGAATGTTACAATTTTAAATTGATTTTTAATTTTTTTTTATTTTTTTTCTCACCCTTACAAGATAGAGTAGTGGAAAATTCCTGGATAAAGAAATGAAAGGTGTAGTCAAATATAAAAACCATCAATGATCTTGGCGACAGATCATTTGCAACAGATGCAAGGCTAGATGACTATAAACATTAGATTTGAGGTCCCAATTATTTTTTTATATATATTTCTTTTGCTGTGAATAATCACAAAATCTCTGTCACATCAACTCTTTAGATGCAAGGGAGAAGAATCATGGGAAATAATAAGAGTGTTTTTAGTTTTTATAAATCATAAGGGTTTCATTTTTGTCATAAGAAAGAAAAATCACTTCACAGAAATAGCCAAATAGACCTTTTTTTGGGCATTGGATTCTTCATTCTTCAATGCAGATTCACAACAACAGAGTGATTTATTCCATTTATTCCACTACAGCTCACCAAATTTTACAAGGCCACTGGCCATGTCTAGCTTTTCTTTTACCATGATGAGTGAACAGTTGATCTAATTTTTTTTTTTCCACAAACACAGTTCACCTAAACTTTACCCTATTCATGATGCCCCTTTATGGCCTTTAAAGGTGCCTTTAACTTGGCTAAGTCGACAGGTCTTGGTCTTAATTTAACAAAATATAAAGCACATTTCACATTCTCATGTTTTCTTGCATATATCTCTATCTTCACTCCAATAATAATCAATTCAAAATGAGTGTTTTCAGTGGGTAAATAGCTAGCAGACAGGTTTTTGGAGTCTGGCTGATAATATAATGCATATTTGATAATTATCTTAAAGCCCAAACCAAGCAGTTTCTTGCCTTCTAAACTTACCACAGTTGCAGTTGCCAACTGCCCTCAAAAGGATAATGCGAGTCACGCTCACAAGGGCCAAAAGCTATATAGCCTTTGAAAATGGAATTTGCTAGCCATTTAAGTTGCATGGCATTCCAACCATAATTAATCATCTATAGCAGGGAATTTAAAATCCCAAAACTCCATTTTGCTGTTAGTTGGATCAGCTAAGATGACTTTTAAGTTTCCTTTCCTTAGCCATCAGACATTCTAACAAATCTCATTCATTAGACAACCATCACCCATTTAAAGCTCACCAACCTGAGCGGCCTCATATTTGATGTAGTTTATGCAAAAAGTAATGGATTGGTTGAACAATAATAAGGTGAAGTACTCAATAAAAAGGAAGGTGGTTGCTGAAGCAAAAGCCTTTTTTCTTTCACATGCTATCTCACCTTCATGGGAGACTGCATGCCTGGAAAATATAAGTTAACCGTCAGGAGCTTAGGATTCTTTCCTGCTAAAAAATAATAATGTCAAAATAACAGCCTAAACCATTGAATGAATTTGTTTTTGTGCTTTTTATTGAATTTGGATTTTTTTTTATTGAGCTGTTTGACGCTGAGAATGCTCTTCTTCATGAAGCACCATCACAACCACAGGATGAATATTGGTCCCCAGTAATTGTCTTGCATAGGATATTATACTGGTATTGCACATGTGAGTAGAACAGTAAAAAACTGAACGAAGTGTGCTGGAAAAAAAAGAAAAAATGCCCTTCTTTGGATACCTGGAAAAACATAAGAAGGATTGCACGGTGAGACTGCCACCCAACATCTACAGTCCGTGTTAAGTCGACGGCCACATGATAGATTGCGTATTTCGTTGGGCGTGGTTTCCTCCACGTGGAGTTGGGCTAAACCAAAGCCCTTTTATCAAGAATTTTTTAATCCTTTCATACTTAATTATAGGGTTTTAAATTTTTATATAACTGAAAGCGAAACAAGAGAGATATGACAGCAATAAAGAAAAAAGGTATTTTGTACAATTTTGGTTAAATAATTTTGATCGAGGTTAATTTTTTATTTGATTAAATTAAAATTTTATTAGTATATTCATAAATCATTATTTTTTTATTTTAAATGATGAAAATCGAGTTTTAAAATTTTTATTTATTGATTTTGTGGATATTTATTAATTTTTAAATTTATTGAAAATTTTTTAATTTTTTCTTATAAAATTATTTTTTTGTCAATATTATTTAATCTTAAGATATTTTTTAGTTACAGAGAATTTTATATTTTCATTATTTAGATAATGAAAATTATTTGTTGTTGATCGTCATTTTTATTTTTTATTTGAGTAAGATTTTTCACATAAATTATTTGTATTTTTGTGTTTGTAGTTTAAAGATTTATTTATTAGCTTAATTTATTTAATTCTTGTTAAATTCACGTAAAGCAGAGATAATTTAATTTTTTTGTTACGTGACATATTTAATTTGAATATTATTTGAAATTATTTTATCTCATCAAAGTGGTATGAGCTCTAGATTGCTAACATCTCCTCGTGAACTTAGTATAAAATCTCTTCTCTATAACCCGATGTATGAAAATGATAGATTGTTAAAGTTATCCCACATTTATTGTGGAAAAAATATTTATTGTTGTAGATTATACTCGTGAGATCAAATATATGTAAGAGAATATGCTATAACAAGGCATCAATTTACAGGTGAAATCAATCGGATAAAGTTAATTTGGTTGCACATGAGTATTAATTATCTTGTTTTATATGGAGTCAACATTGATTCGAACATGTATAGTTGAAATTTTTTAAAGGTCGATGTTGTAATAAAATTTGTATTAAGGTAAAGATTTGTTAGATATTGATTCAAATTTTAATTGAGAATCAATTTGAATTTCAATAAAATTCTATTAATTAAAGAATTATTTGATAAATAAAAATAAAAATGAGTAATGAGTAAGAGTTTTTAATAAACAAAAATTTCTTGTGATTAAGTAATGAAACTTTATAAATATAAAATAAGAATTAACTTTTGGAATTATGAAAAAGAGGTATAAAACATCTGTGTAAAAAATAGGTTTGTAGGGATATGAAAAAAATTTGTTTGAAAAAACACCAATTACATGAGATAAAAGGTATTCTATAAGTTATACACTAGGGAGCATAAAAATTAAGATTGTTTTAATGGCTCGAAATTATTTTTTGTTTATGATGTTTTATATTTTTTATAATCTTTATGCTTGTAATAAATTTTCTCTCTCATCCGTGAATGTAAATAAATGAATCGAATTACACCAAATATTACCTTTTACATGTGATTTATTTCATACTAATCTTATTATGAAATTTATTCCTACTTTAAAAAATCTCAACATGTACATGAAAATAAAGGTTCGTTACAAAGAAATGGAAAAATATGAAGAAAATAGCTCAAAAAGGTCGAATATCAATTTACACAATGCATATGCTTGTTAAGGAGATCAACGGGAAAATCGTAGAGTTTGGGGAGCAATCGTCCTAAAGCATTCATATATCAATTCTGTAGTCTCAAAACGTATACGAATCCCTTTTAGGTTGAAATTTGGGATATGTAATACAATATTCATAGATTGTTATTATTATTACTTTTTTTTTATTTAAGATTATTTAATCATTGAAATTAAAAATCTAACACTTTGATAATTCGTATGACTGTTAGTAAACGGCATCCCTTTGACTCGAACCGGAGACCTTGGTGTGGTAAACTGATATGACATCCACATAAACGCATGGCACCTTACTGCAATATTGACCAATTAAATAACCTGGTAAGATCGTCAGCTACACAAATGCAAACGTTAGAAGGATCCAAAATCCTGATAATGTTCTGTATAATTGCAATAATCCTGCCATGAAAAATGTCTTGAAATTTTTTTTTGGTTTTGATTTCAATTTATGCCATTTTTGCATGTCCTCCTTTAATGGAAAGCCATAAACTGAATTAAGTATATAGCTGCTGACGGCTATATGATTCAATTTACTGTGTTTTGCTAAATATGAACAGAACCACCGCGAGTATTGTGCAAGTAGCTATCCAGATCGAGCTGAGTCAGGGTGTATTCTCCATCCTTTCAACAGCTTATCCAGCCAGGTAACTCAGATGAATCCTCATCAAGTCATCTGTGACACATTCCAGGCTGAACATTCTGCACAATTCTTTCTGTGAAACAAAAGCAACCGTTAGTTGTTTGCTTCTTTTCACTTAACCTGACCCTCTATTAAGTCTCCTTGGAGCATTTAATTTTTATCTACTAATCTGATTAGAGCTCAAGAAAAGAGTTTAAGCACTGAAATTCACATTGATTCCCAATAAAGCCAGTGTGGCTTGTATTTCCTCAGTATTGGAGTGCGGTCCATCACCAGCAATAAAAGAATGAAGTTTTTCACCAATTTGAATCCAGCTGCACCCAGGACTCTGCTTTAAGCCTTTTTCCTTCATTAAATCCCTTATTTCTGATACTTCATCCCACCTTCCTGCAGCAGCATATGCATTTGAAATTGCCACATAATTACCTGAATTATCCGGTTCCAATTCTAATAAATACTTGGATAACTGCTCCCCAAGTTCAATCTCATTATGCTCTCCACATGCAGCAAGAAGTGATCCAATTATATGTGCATCTGGTTCATATGGCATTGTGAGAATAAGCCTAAAAGCTTCATTCAAATGACCTGACCGAGAAAGAAGACTAACTACACATCCATAATGCTCCATGCTTGGCCATAAATGATGTTTGGAAACCATATCAACAAAAATCTCCAAACCTTCATTTACCAGTCCGGTGTGGCTGCAAGCAGATAAGACACTGGTAAAAGTTATACCATCTGGTTCTACACCAACCTCCTCTAGATGTTTATATACTGCAAGAGCTTCTCTAGCTTGACCATGTAATGCATAAGCAGAAATCATTGCATTATAAACAGGCAATTCCTTGCTTAAGATATTATCAAACACCCTTTTTGCTTGACTTAAATATCCACATTTAGCATACATATCAACTAAAACTGTTGAAACGGAAATCTGTGAGTCAAGGTCATGCCTTATTGCATATCCATGGATTGCTCTTCCATGCTGTAATGATGTCACATTTGTGCAAGCAGAAAGTGCACTACTGATGCTTATAGTATTGGGTTTGATCCCAAATTCTTGCATCTTTTGAAAAATCTGAATTGCCTCATCATCAAAACCGTTATGAGCCAGACCAGTGATAAGAGTAGTCAAGGTTACAAGGTTAGGGCAGACGCCAAGGGATTGCATCTGTGAGAAGAACTCTTTAGCCTTGTTTAACTGGTGATTTCTAACAAATCCTAAAATCACAGAATTCCACGATGTTACATTTGGTGGCACACTCTCTAACTCCATCTGATAAAACAACTTCAAGGCCTCACCACTATGGCCAACATCTGCATAAGCAGCCAATAGTGTATTCCAAAATATGATATCTTTTTTGGTTGTGGAACTAAATACTTGTCTGGCACAATCAATTCTTCCACATTTGGCATACATATCTACAATGCTACTCGCAACAACCACATCAGATTGAAGACTGTTCCTAATACAATAACAGTGACCCTCTTTACCAAGTTTTATATTGCTTGAATTGGCAGCAGCAGTTAATATAGATGATAGAGTCACACAATCGAATCTCAAATTTTCTAATCTCATCAGATGACACGTATTGAGTGCCTTTTTAATCAATCCAGATTGTACATAACTAGAAATGATCAAATTCCATGTCACTACATCCTTTACAAGCATCCTATCAAAAACTAGCTGTGCATCCTGGATCAAACCAACCTTGGAATAAAAATTTATAACAGAACTACCCAAAATGTTATCCAAATTTAATCCACCTGTGATAGCAATGGCATGCCCCTGCTTTCCCTCATCTATTGCACCTAAATTAGCCGAAGCTGATAAAAAGCTCGATATTGATACCTGAGTGGGCACAACACCTTCCACTCTCATATCATAGAACACCCCAATTGCTTGCTTATTCATCCCATTTTGCATATACCCAACGATCATCGAATTCCAAGCTATTACATTCCTCTGAACCATCCCATCAAAGGCTTTCCTTGCATCCTCCAAAACCCCACACTTCCCATACATATCAATCAAACTACTTGAAACAAAGACACACCTATCAAAACCCACCTTCACCACGTACCCGTGAATCCCTTTCCCATATCCAACGTACTGCAAAGCACCACAAGCTTTCAATGCATTAGGGACCACAAAATTATCTGGCAAAAACCCATTTTCTTGCATCTCAGAAAACCCCTTTAAAGCCTCTTCATTCAACCCAATTCTACACTTCAATCCTATAATGGCAGCCCAAGAAAACACATTCTTTACCCTCAATCTACTAAACAAATTATTAGCAACGTCGAAAGCACCACACTTTGCATAAAAAATAACTAACTTTGTCTCAATATACTCATTTCTTGCAAAGAAAGCACCATTTTTGAGAACTTGAGCATGAATTTGCTGACCTGTTGAAAGATCTCGTTCATAAACGCAACCCTGGAGGATTTCACCGTATATTTCAGGTCCAACTGACAGATTTCTGGAGTCCATTTCAGTAAGCAAGTCCATAGCGTGCTGAATTTGGCCATCTTTGCAAAGTGAAGATATGGTGTGAAAGTAGGATTTATATAAAGTTTGATGGTTTCTGGCGGTTCTATTGAGTTCTACAAGATGGATTGGTTCATTGGAATTGAGAGATTTGATTGGTTTTTTCGACTTGAAATGGGAAAATTGTGGGGTTATAAAAGGAAGGGAAGCCATGCATGAAGCAAAGAAGAAGCAGAGAGGAGGATATGATTATTATCAGGGAAAGCGGGAAGGATGGTTTCGTCATTAGAAATCAACGACTCTTTCGTTTCAGGATAAAAGAAAAACGAGAAAAAGATAAGTTTATCAGCAAAATTGTGATGCAATTGATCCTGGGGCCCACAACCCACTTGGGGGAGCCAATTTGACTTTTTTTTTATAATGTATATGAACATATTCATATAATTGAAATTGAAAATATACAGTAATCAGTTTCAGTAATAAGTTAATACTCAGCCATCATTTTGAATTAAACAAATTATATAGAATTATGATTTAGACATTCATCGACTCAAAAACATTTTATGGACTTGTATTATCACCCCTTTCGGAAGTTCAAAAGAAATTGTCATCTCTTTTGGAAGTTCAAGAATTTCATGGAGAAAGCAAACACGGAAGCAAACAGCAAAGTGAACCCGATTAGCACTAGAGAGACTATCCATAACCAATCATGTCTAAACCCAAAGTAGTCGTCCATGAACTGAGCCACAGTTTCTCCTGACTCTAACTTGGTCTGCAAGTCTCCATACTGTGAAGTAGCCATTCCCCACAAGCTCCATGACACCGGGCACACCCAAGCATACCATCTCCACCATACAATTATCCTCTACAAGTTGTAAAATCCTGGGAATCATATAAACTGAAGAAAACTCTTGGAAAGTTATTAGAAGAAAGGGATGGAATTATAGTTACCGGTCGGGGAATTATGAAGCCTGAGAAGAGATTCCACATTGTATAGAAGATCCCAGAAAGTACTGCAGCGGCTGCTTGATTAGGACTTACAGCCACGATCATGATTCCATAGTATATGAAGAGGAGAACTGTGATGAACATGAAGAATGTGTTTAAGAAGAACTTGGAAACTGTCCATTGAAATCCCATCATTGCATAGACTACAACCCCATATATAGCAACCTGAGCTATAGTGTATGGGATTTCAATAGCAACCTGAAAATTGGAAATTGAAGACAAAGAATTTAAGGTGAGGCCTTGGTCAGAAAGTCAGGAGGCAAAGCAATGGAAAGATTATGTTGAATAACTACCTGTGCAAAGGCATAAGGTAATGCAGAGTACATTCCAGCAGCCCTCTCTCTGTAAAACACTGTTCTTTCATCTATTATAACTGGTCGCACAGAAGCAGCGCTCTGTGTTCCCATGAAATTAATTGCAGTGTACATGGCACCCATTGCATTGAAAATATCCTGTTTTGTTCTCCTGTAGGTTCAAATTTGTATGTTTTATTTGAATTTGAAAAAAAAAATGAATAGAGCTTGATATTATGGATTCTGCCTAAACCATTTACCTTTTGCTTCCAAGATTCCAGAATAAGACTCCAAATATAATGCTCATTGCTGTACTAAAATAAAGTCTCACTGCATTGTAAGGTGTATTGCGCCAATATGATTTGTGCTGTTTCCATATGCAAGCTTTGAACTGTGTGAAGTAGGATTGTGCATACTTAGTAGGGAAATGGAGATCCTGTGAATCAGGAGGAGGTGTGCTCAACTCTGAAATCAAGGCCTTGTTTTTTCTGCAATAATAGTTTTGAGCATAAGTTTAAGAAGTAGCAAAAGCTATGACCACATTTTTTGGATGAAAGAAAATGCCGCATTATTTATCAGATGATTAACCTGTAAAGATCTGATTTCTTATACTCGTCTGCGAATTTAACTCCTAGAATCTCTTCCTGAGCTCGTGTTGTTACTTCCAACACCCAAGTTGCAGGGTTATAACCATCTTTTATTTTGCTTACTCCATTGATTTCCTTCAAATAGAGTAGTTAAAGAAGAGGAATCTAATGAGTTTCTCCTGATGAAGGATTGAAGACATTTTAAAGCAACAGTGGTAAATGAAACAACTAACACATTTTTGGTTTACCTCAAAATACTTGATCAAATGGCCTGACTGATGGCCTAGAGGACCGAAATATATTTCTTCACCTCCACGCGTCAGTAGTAAAAGCTATAGCCGGAAAGAAAAGACAATTGAGATTTCTATGCAGTAGAGATTGCTCAAACGACAGAAGAGTAGTTGCTAAATTCTCTTACCTCATCAAAAGATTCAAATATGTCGATACTTGGCTGGTGAATTGTGCATACCACAGTTCTTCCTGTGTCCACAGTGTTTCTCACGGTTCTCATCACAATGGCTGCTGCTCTTGCATCAAGACCTGAGGTTGGCTCATCCAAGAAAATTATTGAGGGGTTTGCAACAAGCTCAACTGCAATAGTCAACCTTTTGCGCTGCTCAATGGATAGTCCATTCACATTTGGAATTCCAACCAATGCATATCTTAGCGGCTTCAACTCAATCAGTTCCATAACCTCCTCTATAAAAAGCTGCAACAATAAGATTTCAAATAAATTAAAGACATAAAACAGATTACAATAAGGCTCTTATTTGGATTAGATTTGTTTAGTAGACCACCAACCTCTCTACTTTCAGGATCAACCTCAGCTGGCAACCGAAGCCATGCTGAGTATAGTAAGGATTCATAGACAGTGACAAGAGGAGAGTGAATGTCATTTTGTTCACAGTATCCAGTAACTCTAGCAAAAGTATCCTGTTTCTTTTGGTAGCCTGAAACAGTGATGTTTCCTTCTATATATCCATTATTCTTCCTCCCAGCTAACACATCCAGTAGCGTAGTCTTACCAGCCCCACTAACACCCATCAGTGCTGTTAAAACTCCTGGCCTGAATGCTCCACTCACTCCATTTAATAGTACCAATCGATCATCCAAGGCACCTTGGGGTTTCATTCCCTAAAAATATAGTAACCTGATGTCACTGTGATAAATTCAAAATTTCTCAAGCATTGTTTATATATATAGTTAATCTAGAATTACAGTTACCTTTGGCATATCCACGGAGTACGTGATATTCTCGAAGGTAACAGAAAGTGGAGTAAAAGGAAGAAGCAATCCTCTCTCCTGATAATTATGAACTGCCACAACTCCTGCAAGTGCATGCATTGTCAGAGATTATGTTTGGTACTTGTCACTGAGGCAATACAGATAATGAAAGCTCAGCGGCTTACTTCTGGACGCCCTCTTAGCCTTGGAGTTATTTTTGTTTAATAATGTTCCATTGCCATCAACTTTACCTGTCCTGATAGTGTCCTCTTCGGCAGATTCTTCAGACAAAAACACTGCCTGGGATTTTCCATATTCTGCACGAATTTAAACAGTTATATCTGAAAAAAAAAATTGTTGAAAACAGCAAAGCGCTAGGGAAAAAAGTGAAGTATTAAATGTTGAAAGTGGGAGTACTTACGATCAAGGTAAGCAAAAGCCAGAGTACAGATCCCATTAAAAAGGAATATAAAGCCAACCAATGCAACAAGACCAATCCAATACCAATTTGGACTGGTGAACACCCCACGCGATTTCAAGACTGCTACTCCCAGAGATTCATTTGTTCCATTAAGAGCCTGCATTCATTTCCACATTCAAACTTATATGCTTTCTAGCTCAAACTACGACAGAAGCAAGGTCCTTTAAACTTGTGTTTCCCCACCTTTTTATGGGACACTTACTTTGTTCCAGGCTCCACCATGGAATTCATTTACTGAAATTGCAGTCTGCACGTACATCAGAGGAGATGTCCAATATCCCCAGATCAACCATTTCTGCATATTCTCTGTGAGAATGAAGGGGCACATTAGTGATGCTAGAGTGCTAAGCAACTATGCCTCTCAATATTTCATATTTCACATAGAAAAATCCGAGGCCTGAGAATACCTCGTGATAGGATAAATCCACTAAACATTAAAAGCCACATCACTGCAAGGCATCCAGCTGTGTTGGCAACAGTATGATCTCTAGCCAATGCAGCGATGCATCTAAAAAGTGCGTAAGACATCTGTCCACTTAATACAAGAACAAGATATTGTTGGAGCATCCTAAAGCAAGAAAATCAAGCATGGTTAAGATAGTGAATACCAGAAGAAAAAAGACGGTGATATATAGTAACTTGTTCTTTGATACTGACCTTGTAGCGTTGGGATCAAATCCTATTACGTAGTAAGTTATGGCAACCCAAAGAGCAACTTCAAATATTGATATAGGAATGCCAAGAACTGATGTTGGTAATGAGAATGCCCATGAAGGATAAAAGAGGAGGTCTCTTTGCTTGTAAAATATTGGAAGCTTATCGATGGTCAAAGGAAGCTCAAAAAACCCAGTGAAGGTAATTGTGTTAAGCACAAAAAAGAGAGCGCCTAGGTAGATTGATCCATCTTCAATTGTACTGTGATGCTTTCTAGCTTGCACAAAGACAGTAGCAACAATGACCGCACTGAGTTCAAGCTGAAACAAAAAAGTAGAAGTTATGAATTTTGGTGTAACCATTCTGTTACAAAGGTTGATGAAAGAACAATGCTACTTACCTGAAACATCTTGAAAACATGCAAGAATGCATTTCTTTTCAGCAAAATAACTTCTCTTGATAAACAGGCTTTCATCAATTCTTTTTTACTAGCTCCATATCTGGTTTTTGTCAAAGCTGCAGGATGACTCTTTGACCTGTCAAATGGATTGGCAAGTTGGCGCTGTATGTCTAATCCAATATGAAACGACTTGAAAGCTTCTGCAAACTCATTGACTTCTATAAACCGATACGGTAATTCTTCATGAAACCAATACTGTCTCTGATCCTTCCTTGATGTAACCTACAGTATTGAAGAGAATACAGGAAATATGGATTGGTTTCAAATCTCACTGGACTTAATTCTAGATTATTTGATTATTGAAAACTTTGGTATGTGATATGATATAGTTTTGTTTGTTTTACATCACACAATAATTATAAAATCGTTTCAATGTGCTTACTTCCTGCAGGTAGTCTGCAATGCCTTTTCTCTCAGGACATTTAAATCCCATGGATTCAAAGAACTCAAGAACATATTCACGTGGGCCCTGATAGACAATTCGCCCCTCTGAGAGAAGGATAATGTCATCAAAAAGCTCAAAAGTCTCTGGCGGAGGCTGGAGAAGTGAGATAATAGCAGTCTTGTTGAAAATATGGATTGATTGCTTGATGGAGTTGACAATTTGATAAGTGGTGGAACTGTCAAGACCAGTTGATATATTGTCCATAAAAAGTGCTCCTACAGGACCTACCAGCATCTCCCCTGGAACACATTCAAGTCATTAAAATTGAAGAATTCTGAAATTGTTGTTTTAATAATTTTCAATTTTTCTTTGTTGCAATTTCTTTTGTCATTCTACCTGTAGTGACACGTTTCTTCTGCCCTCCAGAAACCCCTCTCATCATTTCATCTCCTACTATGGTGTCAGCACAAACTTCGAGTCCTAAAATCTGTAATACAAAGCATATGACAGAAGGGAAAAAAGAAAAGTAAGTAATTTTTAATGAACAAAATTGTTCATGATTATAAAGAAAACTTAATACTACCTTGAGAACATAGTCTGTAACAATTTCTGCCTTTTGTCCTTTCAAAACCGATGCCTGCATCAAAGTATTTCAACCAAGTCTTTAGCATGAAGAGATGGGTAATATTAAGTGATAAAATTTACTGAATTCATACTTTTTACCTTCATTAGGGCATCAATATAAGGATCCGGCCTAATATTTAACTCTTTTTCTCTTCTCAGGAGTTCTGTAAGCATCTCTGAACATTGCCAATAGAACCACACAGATGAAAGAGTTTTCGGTTAAAATTGAATGGAAAGCTTGTTTGCTACTGCTTGACACACTAAAATTATTCCATATTTTAACTTACCATAACCAGTTCCAACTCCTTGACATTTTGCAGAGAATTCCAATGTTTCTCTTACTGTCAATTGTGGTATATGGATATCATACTGGCTAATATAAGCAGATGTCCTCTGGGGTACAAACTCATGCAGTTCATGACCATTATACGTTACTTTCCCAGAAAACTAGGATTCAAAAAACACCCATAGTCAAAGGTTTTGAATAACAAGGTTACTAACAAAAAAAGGTAGCTGAAATTATAGCAGTTACCTTCACTTCTGAATCAAGTTTTCCCGTCAATGCTTGAAGTAGGGTGGTTTTTCCTGAACCTGGTGGGCCTAAAAGCAGAGTCAATCTGAAAAAATTTTCTGGTATTAACTTTAATGAAGTTACAAATAGAGATTCAATTGGAGAAAAAAAATCTTTCTTCACTTGTATCATTACCTGCCTGGCTTGATAATTCCACTAACATCTCGTAAAATTGAGAATTTTTTCTTTTGACTTGAGAGTAAATGAAGGTAACGGCCTGTGCTCTATAAGATTTAAAATAAACCATGAACATGTAAAATCCATAAAAAATAATCTCAAGAGAAAGCAACAAAAGTAGATATAGACATACCTCTATGCTATTGAAAATAGAGTTGAAGATTGTTGGTAACGCTCTGCTACCAACATAGGCTTCTCCTTTCACATTTATGTTCTCGAATCGAACTTCAATTGTTGGCAGATTCAAAGAAACTCTGATTTATCAAATTAAACGCTAATTATTGTGAAGGTAAAAGCAGTGACAGTGAGACCAACATGGATGCAAATAACAGTACTGGGAAACAAAGGAAAGAAAGGAAAAAAAAGTGTTTAGTTGAGTTTTTTTTTTTTTTTTTTCACATTTTCACAGTGAATTAACACTGAAACAGGATGTTTGAGCCGTAAGGAAGGAAAGAGTGCATCATGATTTTATCACCTGTCAATTCTTTCTTTGAGCTTCTTCAAGTACTGCTCATTGTCATCAGGATTCTTGATGAACCTGTTCAACAATTCTTTTCTTTCTTGAAACCCAAGGTTACGAAGATCAATCTCTTTCAAGTCACCTAAAATCCCATGCAAAACACCTTTCCGTGCACGTTCGTTCGTAGGAAGTCGCTCAAGAGCAGCCCATTTCAGAGCTTCTTCATCATCTTCTTCTTGCATTCTTCTCCTGCTTGGCACGTTTGAAACTGTCCTGTAATGTCCAAATTCCATTGACATCTCTCTCTCTCACACACACAAAAACACTAGAAAAAAAACACCAACTCAAAGTCCTCTCTCTCAAGTTTAGACGTTGGTTTTTGTTTTTTTTCTACACCTGTAAAGATATATTAACTTTCTAAGCAGTGTGAAAAGAGAGAAAAAAAAAAAAAAGCATTCAAAGAAAATCTGAGATGAGATTTTGAGTTTCTTTGTTTCAACGGTAGAGTATCTGCATTTAATTAAAACGTGGATTCCATGCTGTTTATGCATTAAGTTCCGGATGCTGTTGGACTCTGAAATTGGAGCCTGGATCCTTTGCGTTGGCTTTTCTTTGGAAAAACATTTACCTTGCCTTATTTGCCTTTGTACACTTGTAATCTGAGTATCAAATTGATAATTCTCCCTTTTTTTTTTCCTGATTATGCAATTAAGCCATAATGATAAATTTGGTTCTCGAATGCAAAATGTATCATTTTAATTTTTACTCATTTATTTGAGACAATTAAACCCTTATATTATTAATTTTTTTTGTCGATTTAACCTAAATTTAACGAAAACCAACTATGTGAGACATCATTAATTTAGAATAGTTATTAATGCAAATAAGATCAATAAATTAAGCAATAAACTGTATATTTTTATGTTGAAATTTAATTTTTTTTGGCACTCCAGTCCCACATTGAAACATTTTAAGGTTTTGTCATAATATATATGTATTATATGAAGGCTTATACCTGTAAAGCCTCTTTTGGTAAACTAATAGTGTGCAAAATTTTACAATTTTACTAATAAGAGATTATCAAAAATAGTACAACTAAAATTTAAAGGTGAAGTCAAAGGTAAAATAAAAGTTATGGGATAGCAACAAGATCATTTTTAATTTTAATGCATTGTTAGTATGTATGCTATATATTATTATTGAATTATACAATAATATATCATTAAAAAAAATTTAAATATGTTTTAAGATTTAATGTATTTATTTTTTATTAAATATTATTATATAATTTACCAACAATATATAATACGTGTATCAAATATAAACTTATCTTATTCTTATAAAACGTTTATAGCCTTAAGGGAATTACTTTTTAGATTTGAGAAGATCTTATTTAGATTATAGGATTTATTAACTCACGAGATTGTTTTAAGCAAAATGCATGTAAAGAAACTTTCAAGTTTTTTTAATTAGTAGAAGTGAGATAGTTCTTGTCACCGGCGTTTGTAGTCCAACGGTTAGGATAATTGCCTTCCAAGCAATAGATCCGGGTTCGACTCCCGGCAAACGCATATAAAAAATTTAACTCTTTTTCGTTTAAAAAGCATTGAGTAATTGTAAGAAAGATAATAGGTGCCATAGCAACGGTATTGAGCATCTTCGTCTCTTGGACGCATCAAAGAATCATTAGGTGAAGGACAGTAAGAGTCATGTTCCTTGTCAAAGCTAGATATGCTCCGAATGATTATGCTCCTTTGCTTGATGGATAATGTGAGAGGGAAGTACAATGATATTTGAGAATTGCATCCGTCTAACCCTGAGCTGATCTCTCCTAGGCAACCCACCATGCAGAGTTGTCTGCTTAAGGAAGTCCACAATCCACATACCCTCGGCGGTTATAGTCAAACCTGAAAGATCACTCATTGATGCTGCTTCTCGCCGTAACATTCCTGCATGAATTGCTCTCAACGCTACAAAAACTTTTGCAGAACCACAGTGATTACTACTACAAGTGGTATCAGGTACGCATTTAACATGCTGCAAGATGAGATAGCATTTTTATAATTCAAACCAACAGCTGCAAACTCCTTTTCCAACAGGATGGGATCCAATTTGCTGTGGCGATTACATTTGACTATGAAATTATACTTTGGCATAACATTGAATTTTCTTCCAGAAACATAGCTTAATAATCGACAGAACCCAGACCCATTAAATACCTTGACACCATCCTCGATCATTTCATCTTGGTCAACGAGTATGGATGAAATTGATACTTCCTAGTATGGACCCAGTAAAGCAGATATAGAATCTTCATCAACGTATGTTAAGCTTTGTCTTGTTTCTCCCCTAATTGCTCTTTTAGACCAATTAAATATTTTTGGATAGCGAAGAACAGGTAACATTTGTCCATCTTGCATAACATGGGGAAGGTCATTATTAATAAGACCATATGTGTTGGCTCTAAGGAATTATCAAGCCTGTTCGAGGAAGGAAGAGTTGAGTTTCCTAATAAGAACAATAACCGTTCCCCTTCATCCTCTTCTGTATCTATATAAAACCCTTCAAAGACAATTGACAGAACAGGATCATATAGAACTGAGTACCATCCAGGATGAATTGAACCGTTCCTAGATATACCTATAGTCATAATTTCACCAAGACTGACTGAACTTTTAGACTGATGGACGGTATTGACATTCTTCATCTCAAAAGAAACCAATTTTAAGGAGGGGTATGGAAAGAAACTGTCCTTTGGAATGTCACTGTCATCGAATGGCATCAAAGATGCTCCACCATTAACCTGTTCCCAATCCCCAAAAAAAAAGACAGTTCTTCCTTGAGCCTATAGCTTCTACTATCATCACGTTTCAGCTCAGTAGCTAAGGTTAAACAAGGACTGCAATGCTTTTCAATTTCAGGAAATCTATTATATTTGTAAACTACTGAAGGGTCATCCCAGATGTCTTCAAATAAGAAGTGGAGCCAAGTAACATTAAAATGTACAGCAGTGTCCGCAGCCAAAGAACCAAATTCTGGCTCTTCATGACAGGGAAATCTACTACTAATTTTTTCAATTCTCTGTTCTAAACAAAGCACCAATTTATAAAAATGTGGTTAATGAATAATTAGACAATATCACAGAGAATCTAGCTATGAAAGACTTGCCTGAAGAAGGATGTGATATCTTGTCACTTTCTCTTGGAATATTCCCTGACTCATGGCAACACATGCATGTCCTTACTTGAGTGTAAGAGAAAAAAAAATTTTCTAAACGAGATTAAAAGTTTTTTACTGAATAAAATTAGAAAAATGCTCATGTAAAGGGTTGGACGATGGAGGAGTTCCAAACAAAAAACGAAACGTGCGGACCATGGACGAAATCCACCCTTTTCGATTTTTAGAGCAGAATGAGGCCTGTCCAAAAGGCTTAAACTTTTACCAAGTAGACTAAATATTAATCAGCCTACTCTTTGATTTGGGCCTTTGACCTGATCTCTTGATCACCAGATAGGCCCAATTTCCTGTTGCCAAATGCCAATGCCTTCTCCCTTTTTTTCCCAGTAAGTAGACCAGTCCACAGGCCATGTCATTCTTTTTCTTGTTTAACATGAAAAACTAGTTAGCCTTTAAACCTGAAAATTACACAAGAAAGCGGTCAACCAGTATAAAATAGCAAATTATAAATTGAATCAACCAATGAACCAGCACATGATTAAACAAATCTAATATAAAATTAAACTAAACCCACACACAATAAAACATAAATCCGAGACTTTAAAATTCCAAAAATCTTTCGTTATCATTAAACCAAAATCTTATTAGCATCAATGTAACATTATCTAAACTTAGGTTTGGTAGGAAAAAGAAAATCAAGAAAACAATAATAAAGGTGTAGCCTATAGGAGAAGGAGAGCTTAATTAATTTACTTAATTTTATTGGATCATGTAAGATTAAATAATTTTGGTATGAATACAGGACATTCAACTACGAGGTGATATGACACATTTAGGTATGGAATTTTTGTTTTATAATTGAAAATGTACTTTCTGTTGACTTCTATGACAACAACAGGTCCAAAAAATTTTAACCAAAATTATTGTCTTCAATGGCACTCTAATTCCAGCCTTTGTTTTTTTTGTAAGAGGCCGACCAAAGATATTCTAATTCCATTCTCCACTCTCTTGCTTCAGATGCTATGTAATCTATTATGGTCAAACTACTCTTCTATATATAGTTTTTGAAAAGGAGTGATGATTCTATGAAAAAAAAAAGGAAATATTATACCTTGATTAATTCGTCGTATAATAATAAAGTTTATGCCCTTAATTATGTCATTAATGGATGTAATCACTTCAACATAAGAAGAGATGCATCATCATAAATTCCATAAACTACTATCCCATGTGAATTTATGGAGTTAATTTTGCAATTATAATTTCTATCGCTTAGATTGTGTGCGTATATGTTTTATATATATCTCACGATTATTATTTTTTTTATGAATTTATGCATATCGTGTTGAAAAATAAAATAGTATAATTATGCAATTAGACTTTTTCTCATCCTTTTTTCTTAAATACCCTTTTCAAGTTTTACACCTTTCATGACTCATCAATATATGAAGTGATTTTTCAATCAAACAAAACTAAGAAAAGCAGTCAATGTTCGTGTGATCTGTTGGTAGTAAAATATTGAACTCTTAATTTCAATAATCATGATTTAGATTATGATAATCTCAAATAAATAAAAAAAAATAAAACTAAGAAAAGCACAAACTTGTACTTTAAGATAAGCATGAAGCATCCAAATAATGCAAATATCTACAGCTAGCACTTATATATCAATCAGTAACCAAGTTTCTGATGCTAAAGCAAATAACAACTAATCTAATCCTAAATGAATTTAGGAATTTAGTAGAACAATCAATTTCTCATCATCAATTACGATTTTGATGATTCTCTCTCGAAAAAAAAAAAACTTTATAACCCGTAAATGTAAACATCATTATCTTTCCTCAAAGTTTAAGAATATTTCATATTTCATGCATGTAAATACATAAAATGTCGATGTTGTTCCTTTCTCATTCTTCAATTATCTCTTCCTTCTTCTTGAGCCATGCAAGTTGAAAATTGGAACTTTGCATGCTTTTATTGGTAACGAATTGAAGTTTTGGGGGTATGTATAATATAATTGGATTCAAAAGAATAGAATCTCAAATTTCTTATCTTCGTTTGAAAAACTTTCGTCATATATCATTTCAAGTATCTAAATATCCCTCTCAAAGCACACACTATATATAATGTTGCATTTATTTTTTCATTCAATTTTCTGATTTTTATTTGTTTGATGAGATTAATTACTTAATTTTAACTATTTTGACTCCATTTTAGTGGTACTTTTATTATTTGGTTTTTGCTTTTTTTCAAAAAAAAAAAAGTAAAGTAAAAAATAAAAATGAACTAAACATAGGTCATGTTTGGTACATATGATGATGGATAAAATAGTATGATAATTATTTTAAAATCATGTTTGATTTGTATCTAATTAAAAATATGATTATAAGGAGTATTATCATCTTTTTGATATAGGATGATTTAATCTCTCAAAATGTAAACCTGATAATTTAAAAACACAACACGATAATATGACACAAATATGATACGAATATAGGACATGAAAGCGACATGATTTAAAATTTTAGTAATAATTTTATCTAGGTTTAATAAAATCAAAAAAATATTTTATGCTTTTGTATCTATACGAATTATAACACGTAATTTTCGTGTAAAATA
This sequence comes from Durio zibethinus, assembly GCF_047325235.1. Taxonomy (NCBI): domain Eukaryota; kingdom Viridiplantae; phylum Streptophyta; class Magnoliopsida; order Malvales; family Malvaceae; genus Durio; species Durio zibethinus. The sequence goes on from NC_143174.1 coordinate 23,904,302, forward strand.
CGATACAAATATATGAATTTTAAAATTTTACATGATATGAATATATGAATCGTCAAGTTTACTAAAATAGAGAGAATTATTTTTAGTCCATGAGATTAAATTTACATGTCTTATTATACCTTTAAAAATTATATTAATAATTTAAATTGTATAAATTAAAAAAAATAATTTTGACCAACAAATAAATTATCTTATCTTAATCTTTTAACATATTAAATATAAGATAATATGCTATTATTTAATTTGATCCTATTCATAATATTATTTTATTCTATTATATCATAATCTTGTGTATCAAACATGATCAGTAAGAAACAAATAATAAAAGTTAAAAACAAATTACCAATAAAATGAAGCCTAAAATTTATTTGCATTAAGTTGTTGAATACCTTATGTCAACTAACTTTAGATAAGAAGAATTTTTAATTTATATTTTATCATAAGTTTGAGAGGTCATAAGGAGAAATGAGAGGCTTTTATTTAAAAAAATTATTAGAAGAAAAAATTTCATTTCATCTTTTTTTTTTTTTTAACTTTAAGAAGATGTTATAAGAATATTATAATTTGAAGATCAAAATATGAAGATAAACTTAAAATTATTTGATGTAAATATATTAAAAAAAGGGGGCAGTGCAGCCCTCTGTCTCTCTTAATTAAGTTCAAAACCCTTTTATTTATTTTTATAATAATAATTATAATCTTTGGATCCTACTTTTTCCAAATATCCAATTGGCATAACATTATTGGAAATTTTGCCTTTGAATTGAAAAAAAAAAAAAAGTGGTCCTAATTACTCCTTATGAAAGCTTTGTATAGTAAAAAGGGGGTTAAGGTAGGCTTACTAAAAAGTAGAGGATAGGCTGTTTGCTGATATATATGCTTTTGCTCAAATCAACAAAGTACAAAACCAGGCCATGTGAACCTCCAACCATACAACCAATGCATGTTCATCTAACACAAAAGCATAGATTTACCTGTTTTTATTATTTAAATATATAATACAATAACTTACCAAAAGGGGAACAAAAAAAAAAGACATTCAGAGTAAGCTAATTCTGAGCTTTTAGAATTTAGTTCTAGCTAGCTAGACAATCATCAGTCCAAAATCAATATTTTTGCAACATTATAACTTCCTTTTGCTTTCTTAGAAATTAGAATGTAAACCATTTACAAATACGAAACTTAATTTGGTTGGTATATGTAATTATTTTTAAAAGATAATATTTATTAAATTTTATATTTAAATTTAAACAGTTGTAATTTTTTTATTCTCAAATTATAATTTTTTTATAAAAAAAATTGTAAAACATGAACAACATGAGCTATAGTATTGACATTTTTGTTTATATTTAATTATTACAAGTTGGTAGATGAAAAAAAATAAAAATTGTTACGTCTGTCATTGTGCTTAATTTTTTTGGCCGACAGGAAAATTTATATATGATCAATTTATTTTATTAAAATAAGCTTTTTGAGCCAATCGATGAACACAAAAACAAATAATTAATTGAAAATTTTTAGTTAAAAAAATATTATTAACATTCAATTTTTTTATAATTTATATAGAATTGCTGGGTATTTTAATATATTTTAGAAAGAAAATGGGGTAAAAGAAAAAAAAGGAAAAAGAAAGGGAGGGGAGGAATATTTGGCGGCTGAGCGATATAACTGCACCAGACAAAAGGGATATTCAGAAGGACGATATGGGGGAATATCAGTGACACGTGTCACGAGGAGAATCTCCTTTTCTTTCGCTTGCCTTGCTTTCCGTTCCGTTGCTTTCTTTTCTTTTCTTTTCTTTTTCCTGATATAAAAACAGAGAGAAATGGGGAGAGAATCTGCAGAGAAAAGGCAAGAGTTGGAGTCTTGTACAAGAAGAGTCTGGTTTTAGTTTTGAAAAGAGATCAACCCAACCCAACCATCATTATTACTGCCACTTCTTTCTTTCTCTTTTGCTTGCTGCTGAGAGAGAGAGAGAGAGAATAAGGGTAAGGGAATTTGATGCAGTCTCTTACAGAAACAACTTTGCCTTTGCCTTTTACTTTCATGGAAAAGGCATTTCTTATGCCTACTGTTTTCTTATCATCTTATCTTTCACTTGGCTGCTCCTTCTGGGTCGGGTCGAATATCCTAATTACCTGTTTTTACGCCCCGCTTCCATTTATCATACTCAGCCAGCCTCTCACATCAATCCATGCCATGCACGCAGGAGATGCTCATCAGTATCTCTTCCCCCCCCCCCCTCCCCCCCCCATGCACACATTAATAATTACCACATTTATAAGCTGTGTTGAAGAAATTATATATAATGTAAATGTAATGTATTAACAAAAGTTGTTGCCTAATCAATAATCAATATACAGATTTCTTTATATTTTTATTTCTGGCGTAATTACTTTACTCTGTTATAAAATGAGTGCTGCCAAGAAAAGTAGAGAAAGGAACCAGGTTTGTTCTCCATTAGGCATGGATCAAGGGATAGGAAAAACTTATCCAAGTTCAAACCAAAAAAGACTTGGAATTCTCCACTTATTTTCAGATTGTTGTGGGTTAGTCATCATCTTATGCATGCATGTTAAGGAATATATATTATCAATACATCAACAAAGTAAAAGAAAATATATATTCACCTGCAGCTTAGGAATTACTTCACCTAATAACATATCAATCGGCTGGCCATGATAATATTTTATCTAGAAGAAGTCATTGGATAGTCCCATGTTTCGACCCAGATCCGGATCCAAACCAGTAATTAAGGTCACAAAGAAATGTTGTAATTGTGGAGAGAATCTTGTTACCTTCCTACCCACTTCATTAAAGTCAGTAGCAGAAGAAGATTCCAGTCTCTTAGGCTCCTTTATCATTCTTTTGGGATGGGATTTTGGCCTTTAAGCCTTTGTGGGTTGTGCTCCCTTGATTTAGAGTCGTAGAATTGGAACTAAGATATTCCTTCCTTGGAGCAAAATAGTATATTCTTTTGTGATTAATGTTTCTTATTTAGATTAGATATTCCATCACTCTCTCTCTCTGAATTGCAATCAATTTTAGGGTAATTATGCAACTTTTGAAACCATAAAGAAAGTTGCATTGGAGGATTGATACTAAACTCCTTATGAATATGTCCTTTCTCTCTCTCCAATATGGGTAAACATTACTAAAATGTTTTTTTTTTAGTTGTTGATGGTATATGCTTCTTTGCAACCTTTTTCAGTTAATTAATCATGGTAGAATCATTGTATTTTTTTCATATATGTTACAGATAAGGAAGATAGAATTCTTAGGTCACAATGCCCTTAAGTATTTTCTTGCGTTCACGTATCCAACATCTCGATCGATGTTTTGTTTGATTATTGTTTTTAATTGTTAAAAATATGTTTGATTATATGTTTTCAATTTAATATATACAAACAAAAATATTTAATTTAAATGAATACGAACACGAATTTAAATATCATATCTAAAAATTTTAATGAATACAAATCGATCTTGAACAATTTTAAAAATAAATGAATGATGGTAAACAGGATTAAACTAGTTCGAGATCAACTCTTTTACAACTTTAGTTAAAGCTAAACAAATTTAAAAATTTATTGGTTCCTAAATTCCTAATAGAAAAGTTATGTGCATATAAAAAGAAAAACACAAATATATACACATAAGTGATTGTTTCTCAAATCAATTTTTTATAAAAAAAAAGACAGCTATGTGTATATATATCTATATTTTGTGAGGATGGTTAGTACCATATAGCATTAGCATTATCCAACCAAAAATTCTTTTGACTTTTAATTCTATGTAGCTGTTGCCATCGTTTTTGCTTCATTTTGGGTCCCAATGGACATGGTTCTAACCCATTTTGATGCCCTCCACGTAGACTCTAGGCCATGCAAAGATTCATTAATAGTATTAAAGTTAAACAAAATTGTGGGTTATATAATAATTTAGCAATAAAAAGAATAGAAATGGTTAAAATTGATTAATTTTAAACCAACTTGATGCTTTTAAACATCCCAGACCGTTAAATGAAGTGGTTTTTTTTTATCAAGTTGGAGAAGAATCAAAGGGTTAATAGCTTCCTTCCTGACAATCAAAAGTAACAAAAAGATCGAAAAAAAAAGGTACAAACAGTAATAAGAAGAATCATCTTTTGTATTGGTGATTTTGAATTTCGTACACAAACTAAGCACATGACCCCTCTGCTTTCAGACCCTTGTTGATTCCCTTCCCTTCTCTCTCTCTCTCATTTTTGTAGCTTTTTCTTCCTTTGTTATTTGGAAGAAGTTACCATCCCCTCGTCTGCTTTATACCCAGCTTTTTCTTTTCCTCCCTCTCTCTAAAACCCTTACTTTATTCCTCCCCCTAACCCTCGAACTCACCCCTAAAATACGATCCTCCCCTTGGAATCCTCCTTGTGCTCACAAACAACACACCTTCCCTTTCTTTCTCTCCTTCTCTCTCCGAACTCAAACCTAGAAAGCAAAGCTCACCACACTCTCTCGTTTGTTTGTTTCTTTGTTGCTATTATAGCATGACCAATATTGTTCCAAACAACAACTTTTGCTGAGAAGGGGTTGTAAGTTTCTTGCTGTTTTGTACACCCAAAAGGAAAAAGAAAGAAAACAAAACATATGGCATCACCTTCTGAACTAACCCTAGACTGCAAACCACACAGTTATTCTATGCTATTGAAATCTTTTGGAGATCAGAAGATTGATCAAACCCAGAAGCTTGAAGATTTCCTTTCTCGTCTCGAGGAAGAGCGCCTTAAGATCGATGCTTTCAAGCGCGAGCTTCCCCTTTGCATGCAACTTCTTACCAATGGTACGTATATCATCATTTGTTTTCCTTTTTTGGGATTCATCTTTGATGAATAGAAAAGGTTTAGCATATATTTAGGATCTACTACATGCCAGGATTGGTTTTACTTTTGACCCTTAATGTTGTTTTCATGTTCTTTGGGCTGATGTTTTTCTTTCACTACTATTTTTGATTTATGGAAGTTAGAGTTAGCTTTCTTCTATTTGTTTTGTATATCTTTAATTATTTGATTGCCCAATCTCTTTGAATTCAAAGGGGCCGATACATGGATACATTTTCCTAAGAACTAAAGCATTTATTAACAAATGTTTTCCTTTTCTTTTCTTCAGCTTTGGAGGCTTCAAGACAGCAACTACAGGCATACCGAGCAAATCAAGGATCAAGACCAGTTCTTGAAGAATTCATACCCCTCAAAAACTCAAGCTCGGAGAACTCAGAGAAACCACAAAACATATCTGACAAAGCAAATTGGATGACAACTGCACAACTATGGAGCCAAACAGGAAATGAAACCAAATCGCAATCCTCAATTGCATCCCCTAAAGAAACTGGTATCGGTTTCAATGTTTGTCCCAAGTTGGCCTTAGATACCAAGCAGAGAAATGGAGGAGCTTTCCTTCCATTCTCCAAAGACCGAAACTCATGCCCTCGTTCGACTTTACAAGCTCTCCCTGATCTAGCTCTTGCTTCTGTCAATAAAGATATGGAAGATAAGAAATGCTCAGAGACTGAAAATAGGATATCTTGTCAACGGAGGGAGAACTCTGGCAACGCTGGTAACGGTGGAGTTTTGACTGAGCAAGGCAAAGGAACCAGTAACACAGCTGATGGGCAGACAACAAATACCAACACTAGTACAAACACTACTCAACCTCACAGGAAGGCTAGGCGCTGCTGGTCACCTGACTTGCATAGGAGATTTGTCAATGCCCTCCAGATGCTTGGTGGTTCTCAAGGTTGAACAAATATTTCTATTTTTTTGTTGTCTTGTTTGATTTGATTTGATCATTGGTAAAATTATGTAACTGAATTCAGTATGAAAGTCAAGCTATCATTATCAAAATCATTGATTCTGATCTGATAATATTTTGATGATGCTTACAGTTGCTACTCCAAAACAGATCAGGGAGCTGATGAAGGTTGAAGGTTTGACCAATGATGAAGTGAAAAGCCATTTGCAGGTAACTCTCTCTCCACCGAGGCATGTAAGAAAGAGCTTTTGTACTAAACCTGACAAGTTAAAAAAATGATTTTTTTACCCTTTTCGGCAGAAATATAGGCTGCATACAAGGAGACCAAGCCCCAGTCCTCACGCAGCAGGAGCCCCAACACCCCAGCTTGTAGTCCTAGGTGGCATCTGGGTCCCACCAGAGTATGCCACTGCCGCAGCAGCCGCCCACAGTGGGGCCCCTACTCTGTATGGCGCTCACCACCCAGTAGCTCCCCATGCACCACCACCTCACTTTTGTGCGTCACCTGTGCCCCAAGAATTCTACACCGTGGCTGCAAACCCAGCTCCAACTCCACCCCAGCTGCACCACCACACCCTCCACCACCAACTCCATATGTACAAGGCAACCTCACAGGCACACAGCTTACCGGAATCCGACCTCAGGGGAGCCCGAGACCGCTCCGAGAGTATCGATGATGGCAAGTCAGAGAACAGCAGCTGGAAAGGTGAGAGCGCCGAAAACGGTAGCGGAGGAGATCAGAGAAAAGGGTTAGCTGCAATGAGAGAAGAAGGTGAAGAAAGCAATGGAAGTGAGATCACTCTCAAATTCTAAGAGATTTATAAGAGAGTTTTAGGGTTAGGGTTTAGGTATTCCATGTAATTTTCTACATAATCGATCATATGCTATTATTTTGAAAAAAATATATAGATAAAATTTTTTATGTTAAATGTGAAGAGAGGGTAAAAAGGGCATAAAAGAAAAGTGAGTGTTTGTTTCGTACTCAGTTGTTTTCCTCCTGTGCTTAAATGTCTACTTGACAAACCGTCGAACGTTGGATTATTTGTTTTTGGCGTGTTATGTGATTTTTCGCTTTTTCCATCTGTGGATAGATTTGTCCTTATCTTTTTAAGGCTAAAATGGATTAGGCAAGTTCTCTCAATGTCTCGTGCCAGCATAAATATTTTCTTCCAGGCTACCGATAGCCGGAGGATATATTATAATTTTTACAGATAAAAAACTAATAATGTGATAAACTAGGATTTTATGGATAAATACAAATATATATTTCCATTGACTGAAAGTTTAAACATTTAACTCAAAATTTAATTCAATTAATTAATATAATAATTTTAAAAAAAATAATATTTTATCGATTTAAAATTCAAATCTGATCTAGTGTATTTCCTTTATCATACAGCAGGATCTCCTTCGTAAAAAATATATTTTGTTGAATGAGTGAGTTAGCAGCATATAATTAAGATTTATCCCTGAGATTAAGGAACACAAATTTTGATTTAAGAAAAAAGGGGCACCGAAAGTGAGTGTTAAATTCCTTTGACACCTTGGGCAGAAGTACCCAGTCCCTAAAAATAAACTTTCTTGAATATACATATATAATCAGCAGCTTTTTCTGATCATTGCCTTTTTCTTGTTTAATCTGAACAGTGCCTTTTCACGATAACACATTTCAACTGATTGGGGTTAAAGCACTTATGACATTCAACTTCAACTTTCTTCAACCTTTCTGTTTAACTAGAATTTTTGTTTAATTCCTTGGTACTAGGTTCCTTTGCTAATTCTAAACTAACTTTGAAAAAAAATTAATAATAACAAAAATTACAAAAATAAAATTTGTCTTATAGATGGATTAATATAGATCATATATATTAAGCTATATTATTATGGATTAATACGTTTATTAAACTTCATTCATGAAATACCCTGGGCAAAAGCTATACATTAATTCTCTGCATCTTGGAAAAAGACATGGGTCCGCTAAAAACACCCTGGGCTGGGCATAGATCTGCCAGAAAAGCACTCGTCTTATTGGGCAACAGGCCCAAAGTCCAAAGGTCAACAACAAAATACTAATAAATCCCGGTCTTAACAAATCATCCGTTCAAAGAAGAATTCGCTGTTCCAGCAGATGATTTGATAGTAGTGATTAATAAAGAACAGTGTGGCCTCATAACATTCTAAATATCAGTATATACGTCTGGATCGAGGAGCTATATTAATAGCACTTCAATCTCCTCATGCTCTCTTTACATAAAGTTGCAAGTAATCCAATCAAAAGGTAAAGAGGTGCGTGGCATCTTTAAACGAATGACACATCAGATGATCAGTCAACTTCAAGTTCAACACAAATCATGCCACGCCATTCGCCAGACTTCCACCCTGTACAGCCACGTCATTTTCACTTTCTTGCATTACTGAATCAACAAGTGACTGCAAGGTAAAGTTTAGAGTTAGTACAACGAGTGCCACTGTTTCTTTCATGAATGATTCATGCAGTCATCCTGCAACCCTTTTCCCTATCCTCTGATCCTCTTTATACCAAAAATAAAAAATAAAGCTTTTATCCAATGCCCCCCGATAATGAGAACTTAATCCTGCTAATCACCATATGGAACCTCACCACTTCAAATAAACTATTAGCTACCTCGGTTCAATACCCAAAATACAGAACTAAGATCAGTTTCAGCTGAGAAAGCTCCACATAATACAAGGGTGAAAGCATTAACTGTATGCAAGTCCGAGCATAGAGGGCATGTGTGCAATATTTATCTTAGCAATGCAGTAAAATTCACCAACCAAAATATTGATACAAACGACAAACAATAATATGGAATTATGCTCTTAACAATAATGCCATAATCATTCAAATACACATGTTTGGCTCTATAGCATGTTTTAAACCAGGCAACAGAACAAATAAGAGATAACAAGTGCATGTAAATCATGATCAACAGAGTGATGAGGCTAACCTGAAGTTCTTGTTCGCAGCTTTTAAGTTTTTCCCTATATTCCTTCACTTGCAGGAAACATTTATGCAGCTGCAGGTCATTCATTTAAAGTTAAAATTTTGTTACCTAAAGAAAAGCTTAAAATTTACTCCAACCATATTGCAGCAGAGTATCTCAGAGGATTACCTTGGTTAACTGCATTTTGCGGCGTGAAGAGAGCTTCTTTGCACCAACCAATGCATCCTCCAGGGTCTGTATGCATTTATCAAATTCTTAGTTACAAAATGAACCAGGCCAAATAAACTGAAACCAGGGGTAATATCATTAAGATACCTTGGATTTTTTCTGTAAATCCAAAACAATTTGTTGTCTCTCTTCTAACCTTCCTTTCATCAGTGAAATCTGATAAGGCAGAAAATATTAATTGTTAATCATGGAAATGAAATATGTGTGTGTTGTTTGTGTATATATCAGTGTGTGTGTGCCTGTGTTTTTTTTTTTGTTTTTGGGGGGGGGGGGGGGGGGGAGGGTGTAAAAGATACCCTGACAAAAGAAGGCATCAGGACTCTTGAAACAGAACTAGGAAAGTGATGTTCTCTCTACTGATTGCCATGGTAGTGTAAGTGTCACGCCCTGGGCGGGCGCGCCAGGCACATACATAAGTACCAGAGTGTGTATGCACATTTAAGAAATGCATTGACACCAGATGTCTTAGAAAATCAATACGAAATTCTAAAGATGTAGCAAACCTCTGTTTTAAGTTCTTCTCGGCTTTGAATCGATTTTTCCAGTTCTTTTTTCATCTGGGAACAAAGCATAATTAACAAAAGGAAATCTAGATTATAAAAGTATGCATCAAAACAAAGTTGAGATTACTTGATTGTAATCATCACTTGAATCTGATGAAAGCCCTCTGCCATGTTGATCATGGCTCATAGAGCTGAAAAACCGAAAATCATAAAACTTTTTAAAATATATATATATAGATAGAGAGAAATAAAACTAGAGTCACCGCTAAAACTGAAGCGATTCATCTGAAGAAAGTAATGCAACTCAGCTTATACGAGAACAAGGTCAAGATGAGATGAAGAATTAATAGAACCAATATGCAGAACAGGTAGACCTTAGACTGAAAGCCATTGACATAAAAAATATATTGCAGCCGTTCATGCAAAGGAAGCACAATGGAATCAATATCAAGACACTGAAAAACTCCATTAGGCAACATATATTGTGAAGAAAAACAGTAAGGATTAGTTAACCAACCTTTAGCAGCCTCCCATGCAAAGAATTCTTAAAAAAGAAAAAAAAGAAAAGAAAAAAGGGGCGGAGGTTCCTACTCATTCCATCTCCTCAGTTGTTGCTCCTTATCCTCATCAACACTTCTATGATAACCATTGGTTCCAGCAATCTCCCTATCTTGATCCAAATTCATCACATCATCCCTCTCCCAATCTTGAATATGGTCCCTGCTTTCTCTTTGCACATTTTCCTCCACATTTCTGTCATGATGTTTATCCAAAGAGTATTCCCCAGCCCTATCATGATCATGATGCTCGTATCCTCTTTCCCATCCAGAATCATGGTCCCGAGATCGGTCACGCTCTCCAGACCTATCACTATATCGATCCTGATACCGTTCTCTATCACGATCATAATCTCTTTCTCTATCCCGGCCCCTATCCCTCTCACTCCGTCTAGAGCGATCTCGGCTGAAATTTGATCTGCCCCCTCTAGTGGTCACTTCATTCACTCTCACAACTCGACCACCAATAGTCTGATTATAATTTCAAGTTTCAACAATGTCAAATCTCTACAAGTTTCAAAACAATAAAGAATTGAATCATACAATGCTCCATGGAACCAATAAGAAATACATACCCTGCCATTCATATCATCGATGGCATCATAAGCTGAACGAGGATTTGTAAAAGTAACAAAGCCGTAGCATTTTCCTCTAGTTGACTTATCATTAACAATCTGCGAAGCAAATACATCAACAAGCTTCAATTTTTACCCTAAGGGCTAAACCCTAAAAAACTCAGATCAAACAATAACAAAGAAAAAAATTGCTTTAAAGAAACAGGGACAAACATTAAAAAAAATTCTAGAAACAATGTAAAATAATAGATAACAATTCCATTATGGGTAAATTTTATACGGTATTCCCCAAATTAATTCCCAAACAATAATAATTAGAGTTATTTTCAAAAGAAAATTTTAACTGTAAAATTGCTAGAGATTTTCATAATTTAAAAAAGCTCAAATAATTGAGAATCAAAAAATAGAAACCCTAAATGCAAAAATGAAAGTAAGTTAGACAGTAACGATGAAGAGGAAACGCGTGTAGATGAAAGTGAACGGAAGAAAGAAGACCTTAACGGCGACGACGGCTCCGTAGAGGTTGAAGACACGGCGGATGGAGGCTTCGGTGGCGTCGTAAGGGAGTCCTCCCACGTACACCGAACTCTCGTCGTCGATCGTCATTTCCCCAATTTTACTCCAGACTAAAAGCTTCGACTTTTCAGGGCTTAAAGAAATTAAAAAAAAAAAAGTCTTTTTTCTGTCTTAAATTGTTTATTATTTATAATTTTTAATTACTTATATAAATAAAAGACAAAAAATGGAAAGTTGACTGACTATACTGATATTGTATGCAATAATGTTACGACAAATTTTTCAATAAGTTTCTAAATATAGTAATTTTTTTGTTTCAATAAAAATTATAAACCTCTTTCGTTACACTAACACATTTAAAGTGTAATTAAGCAGAGTCAATATAAAAAAAAAATTTTGAGCTCGTTTTAAAATTCATTATTCAAAATTTGACTTAAATTATATAAAATTTTTATTTTTAAACTCGAATTAAATTCAAAATAAAAATTAAATTATTCGATTTTATTTGGTTATATTTATTTAATAAAAAATAAATTATATTTTCATACTTGATTTGAAATTTAATTATATGTTTAAATTTAAACTCGAATTGATATATACATATAAGAGTAAAATAATAATTTTTTAATTAAAATAATAAAAATATATTAAAATTTAAAATTCAATTAAACTCACAAACTATTTAAATCAGATGATTGAATTAGACTCTCTCGATAAGTTGAGTTATTCAAGTTCGAATTTAATTAAATAATAATCAAATTAAATTTAAATTTTATCCGAATCGAATTCAAATAATTTATAAGTATTGATATATTATTTACACCTTATAATTAATTTCAATGTATGATAATATAATCCTTATAGGGTTGATTCTGATGGAAGGCGCAGGTTCTTGGACCCTTGATACTTTCAGTGTGTCTCTCTTATTCTAAATTTGTTGCTTGACCATCCTCTGTTTCGGCTTCGTTGATTACTTGTCTGATCATGATTTTATAGTTAGATTGTGGGTTTGAAGAATGAAGTGAGAAAGATTAGGAACAGAAACATTGGCCCATTTAAAAATTTGAAACTTCAAATGGAATGATATGGAAGGCATTAATTCTGGAACTTCTTAGAAATCATTTGGCAAATAATAATTATTTGTATGTATTTCAATGCTTCACCTACTCATCATGAAGTAGTATTTCTATAGTTCTACTGGCTCATGATTTGATATCACATTGATAGATAGATATATATATATATATATATAAATATATATACCGTGACATTGATTTGTTTTCTTATTCTCATGGTTGAATTCTACCTTGATATGATGGTGGAAAAAGCTCTCAAAATGGCATTCTTCCTTCATAGAGTTTTACCTTTGACATTATAAGTCAAGATTTTCTCAGGAAACATGGATACAAGCATGTTACTGAACCCTACTGGTATTTAGGATTGTGCAGCATTGCTGCATTTTTAGCCAAGTTATTCGAAGTTTTTGAATTTGAAACTCGTATATTAGCATAACATGTGAGGAAAGTTTGGCATACATGCCCTGCATATCAAGCATTTTTATGTTGAAACTGGAAATTCACAGGGGACAAGTCCACCTGCTAATTATCATGTTCTCTGGGATGTCACAGCTGATGAAATCCAGTCTCTGACAAACAACCTCTGTTACACTTAAGAATTCTGTCTTTTTTGATGCTATATATTGCCTTTCTGGTTATCATGATTCGAATTAATGGGTCATTCGATCTATATTACTGTTGGAAACTTCAATCTACCACTTACATGATAATTACTGCCTATTAATTTCCAAATTACCCCATAGCACGCTTGAACATATTTTTTCTCTTATTTTTGTATAAAAAGCTTGAACGCATTTGCATGGTTGTTCTGTCACTTTTTAGCTTGAACAAGTTTTCATGAGAAATATATGGAATGCTAACCTAAGGCATCTGAAAATGCTAAAACACGATGCACTGGCACAACCAATGGATATCTGTCCGGCCTTTCCCAGCATTGAAAGAAAGGGTGAAGCATGTGATGGTTTACTGTAAACAGGAGGGAGAAGCTGACAAAGTAAAGAAAATATCTACAAGCTTTTCTAACTGACCGTAACAATTACTAGCACATAACAAAATAGAGTTTAGATATGCATATATGAGAAATTTTCCAGGACTTTTATCTAAATGGATGGATAAATTATTTTGCTCGTCAAAAGGCAGGCATGTCTTTTTCAATGTGCTAACAAGAGGTAATTCCTGTCAGAATTTTGTCCTTCTGAAAGCTATCTCACAAGAAAAAGTTACGCAAGTTTGGGCACGTGACTGGTGTCCTTCCATCGTTCTTTCTCTGTTTACCATACAATATAACATTCCCATTGGAGGATAACAATCATTAGGCAAAACTTTGGTAATAAACCAGGAAACCTGCTGTGAGGAAACATGCAAGCTGACTAAATCAGCTATGAAATCATGGACCAGCAAATCAAGTGGAGAAAATCTGCCGGACAGAGCCCATGATGAAGTAAACCAAGGGTCCCTCAAGGAAAATTGAGGTCTATAAAATTCTACTCTGGCAAGTAGCTATAAACCATTAGCTTCATGTTACACTGAGCAATGCATAAGTTAAATTAGCAATCATTTTGCTGATGATCACAGTACCTACAAGCAGGGTTTCTAAGCTGAAAAATCAATTACATTTCATTTCTGATACAACTGTTGAACAAATAGCAGCTGTCTTATGATTCAACGTAAATATCGATAGCTGAACAAGTTTATACTAATTGATATGAGCTGAAAAGAACATCACAATGTATACCAAACATCACAGTGTCCCTACCGTCTCCCAGATTCTCAACTCGAAAACTGAAACCAATGCAAAAATCCTTATCACTGACCCAAAACGCTGGAAAAAAAAAATTTGCCTGGTCACTTGGAAATATGAATGAATCTTCAAAGCATTCAACTACCCACAAGTTCTTTTGAGGCAAAGAGATGGTAAGCCAATTAATGGCTTCAAAAAGTTAACAATTTGAAGAGATGGAAGGTGAGGTGCCACCTATTGTATGGTCAAAATGATTGTTACAAGCTACTGTCATTGCATGTCTCAATCGACAAAGTTTGCTGTCTTAATTTCTCAATATATGTGAATAGTTCAACATCTTTGCCTTATGCAATCACGTGTAGGTGTATGATGGAATATTGTTGATTTTTCATCCTCCATCGATCGATGATAAGAAGCTGGAATCTAGACTTCTCAGCCTTTCCCGTTCAACCCATTTTCATTAATAGTTATCAAAGAAACTTTTGAAAATAAGAGTTGAGACCACAATCCAGAATAAAATAAAGTAGAATTTATAAGAGAATTTAGAATTTAATTTAACTGTTTCATATAATTATTATTAAAAGATAATATATTCAAATTTTAAATTTTAATACTTACGATTTTTTATTTTAGCCTCATGATACAAATTTTTTTTATAAAAAATCATTAAAAAAAAACAAGTTTAGAAATGTGAAAGAAAAATTTAACTATATATATTTATAAATGTGAGTTTATATTTGATACATTATCAATATATAAAGTTTATTTATTATCAATAAATCAAATAATGATAATTCATTAATGAAGTAAATCAAATTATTATAATTTATTAATGAATAAATTTTTTGAAAAAATTTTAATTTATGTATATTTAATTTATGGTTTAATATTTAAAAAAGACTTTTACCATTACTATCACTATGAAAGAAAAATTGGAAAATGTTAGAAGGTAAGAGAAAAGTTATGTAAAATGTTAAAAATGCTAATCTTTTAAAACGTGAAACACACCATTTGGGAAGTCTTTTTCACCTTTATATTTCTACCTTAGTCAAATAATTATTTGAATCAAGAAACTATTTTTTTCTTCTTTATTTATGTATGTAGTATAGTAAGTGATTTATTTAAATAAAAAGTACCACATTTTATGTATGTAGTATATATAAATTTCAAGAAATTGACCAAGTTTAGGTGTTGAAGCAGTGAGAAAATATGAGAGAGGAAAGTGAGAAAGAAAATATGTGGAGGGAAGAAATTGACACGTGAACATGCTGGAACCAGCATTTGTGGGCCCTTTTTGGCCCACTTTGATTTGGGAAGATCCGAACTATTAGCATGTGAAAGCCTATATTTCCACTCGGATCCAGGTTCTGTCCTCTCAGCAAAAAGAGTCAAGGCCTGACACGCTTCTTTGGGATCACCAATTTCCATTTTTGTACTACTAATAGATGTCTTTGTTTAAGAAACATCAAATCGTTTAGTAGCAGTAAAAGTGTTTTTTTTTTCTACCACAATTATTTCTTTTCATGGCAATGTTCTCTGATCAATGGTCTGCTGGAAATGGCGATCCAAAAACAGTTTTGTAACAACCCTGATCAAAACCATGATATGTTAACTTAGGTAGGTCTTAGTAGCTCAGCATTAGCAGTATCTCTTAGCTATGACTGTAGCTATTTAGCAAGTGAAGGGAACGGGACAATACAGTTTGCAGGGAAACACACAGGTCTCTCATGTGAGTGTTCTTCCTCTCTTTGCCATCTCTGAGTCTGGGGGATGTTGCTGTGTCTCATTATTTAGGTAAGGGGTCCCCCGTTGGATTAATTTCGTGCCTTGTATTTTGATTTGTTTCAGAAAACCCACATTCATCGATCATCACCTCCTTCTCTCATGATTTATCATCATGTCTGTCTCCCATGGTCTTTAAATATCTAATTCAAACATAATAATAATAATGAAGGAAGAATCAACCCTATTGGCCCCTCTCTTGTTTCTACCAAACATAACTCATCGCTAGCTTTCACTCAGTTGATTTCAAATAGTACTACCTTATTTAAAAATGAAGGAACAGAAAGCTTTGTTTAGCTTGGAAGATGCAGTGTATTATGTTTGGTTAACTGTCGGCTGATAGCCCGATACAGTGATCCTTATTTAAGCCACCCACCCATTGAAATAACAGTGGCAAAAAAAAAAAAAAGTAGCTATTGCTGTATATGGTTACTCTTTTTGCAGAAGGATTTGGCAGATTCAATGGCCTATCCATGTAGTGCCACAAATGCCTGCAGCACTCATCATCTCTTTGAGAAAAAACAAAGTCTGGTGGTTGGATGAGAGATTTGGATTCATGTTTGGTCACAAGCAGCACTCAAAACCTGAAAAAGGTCTCTGAACAAATTCCCCAGTTTAGAAAGTGTGCGATATCACTACCAGTGTGCTTCAGCCTTTGGCAACAACATAAATCCAGTCCACACACAATACACGTAGTATTTTATAAGTAATTAAAATACTATGAAACGTCTGGTAACAGATTTCTTGTCATGTAAAATCTTATTGAAAATATCACAGATGAAAGCTGTTAAAAAAAAAAAAAGACTTTCTAAAAATAACCAAATTACCCCAAATTTACCTCAAGGCTTTAGTTATTAGTTATTAATATTACTCTGCAGTCTTGCCTTCCTACGAGGATGTCTGATGATTATCACACGCCGGGAACATCAGCCGCTGCATCAGGCAAGGCATGCCAAGCCGAGGCTGCAATGAGAGGGTGGCTATGCCATCCCAGAGTCAAACACCCTTCATTTTCTTCGACCGAATACCCCTCCGCCGAGAACAAAGTCAATAACATGCTAGCTTGTTTAAACGCGCTGGACCCCAAATGTAATGGCCTTAACCCCGCTCCAGTCAACCGTGTCCTCCACTTAGCTAATGGCTCGTGTCTTTCCACTCTAGCCGACCCTTCACAGCTCACCACGTTGGTTATTTCCCTCTGGATGTATATCTCGGCTAAAGCTTTTTCCGGTTGAACTGTGCAAGCTTCTAAAGAATCGAACATCGTTGAATAATAATGAAGAGCTTCCGTGAACCGGTCCAGAAAACCGGGTTGGTTGTGGTTTGCTTCTTGTTCAACAACAGTCATAATTTTCGGGTTTAAGCTCCGGATCCAACTCAAAAACGTTTCGATAGTAGAATTCCCAGTCGAGTCGGATCCGAGTAAGCGGTGAAGCTGCATGATTGAGTTAACAGCCACAGCTTCTTTTGGATTCACCTGAAGCATCCACGGCTTAAAGTCTTCGAGCCTGGAAGCTGCGACTCCACGGAAGGCGAAATGGACGTTGACTGACCGAGCCAACTCGGCGAGTCGGAAACCGATTTCGCGAAGCGAATCACGGCCATCTGGCGATGGCGGTCCAATGCCTGTCAAACGAAGTACAGGAGGTCCACCGGGACGTAGAGCGAGGGCTTGTATCAAAGCTGGCCATTGTAAGCCGTGCATCAAATTGAAATCCACCACGTGGACGCAATCGTGACCGTCTAAAGCTTCGAGAATCGCCTGATTGGCCGTGAAGTGAGCGAATTTCAAGTATGGACACGCTTCGTAAAAATGATGATACAAAATTTCGTTCTCATAACCGGAGCCACCGTTAATAAAGACGCCGCCAATTCCTTGGAAAATACGACGGCTCAATGCGTCGATAAAATGACCAGCAACTTTACCGATACCGCAAACGGTGTTGACACGTGTCAGTAACCCTTGCATGTCGTCGATCAATGAAGTAGCCAATGAGAGGTCTCCACGTTGGACGCACTCCGCACACGTCATCAACATGTGGACCAGCATTATGCCGGAATCTTCTTCCATGGCTGTTACAACCGTCAACTGATGATTCAAACTTTGTTGCTCGTAAGAAATATTCTGGTGCACCTGCGGCATATGATGTTCATTGGAGGTCCACGCATTTTTTATCGCCGTCTTATTGGTTACAGGATCCATGATGAATTCGGATGGGCAAGTAGGAGGTTGAGCGAACTCGGATAGCAGCGAGTCGACCCAGGAGGTGATATCGGAAGGGTTATAGTAGCTATGGGTAGCATCGGAAGAGAGTTGAGAGGAATCTGCGAGGGAATTAACCGTGGCCGTTTCGAGTCGTTCAAGTTGCTGAGCTACTTTTCGCAGTTCGGATGACCGGACTTTGTATCCAGCTCCAGGAAGTAGCCCATCGATATCCTGCTGCTGAGGCGGCAGCCGTGGTTTGGAGGACGATGATGATGAGCTGCCACTGTTACTCCCCGTTGACATGGCGGAGTCGTGCAATACCATGATTCAAATTTCTTTTCCTTTATTGTTACTAAAAGAAATTAAAGTTCGACAATAATCATATAATAGCTAGACTATCATGCCCAGATTTTGGCGAGAGAGAGAAAGAGAAAGAGTAAGAGAGCAAAGAAATGAATGAAAAAGAGGCGTTTAAAAAGAAGAGCTTTTGAGCTGCGGGAAAGGAAAAGTAGGAGATTGAGGGGATGACGTGTATCCATCTTTTAGACAATGATTTTTGCTGTCACCATCTTTTCTTTTTTTTTTCTTTTTTTTTTTTTTTACATTTTAATTTCGCTAATTATTAACATTTAGTCAAACAAGTGGTAATCTTTGGGAGAAAAAAAGGTGGTTTCTATTTTTTTTAAAGAAAATTTGTTCTACATTAAAAATAAAATTATGATAAGAAGTGAAATGTCATAAGTCGATCAAGAAGAAAATTTTAATTAAATATTAAAATAATATTAAAAAAAGGGAAGGATAGGTTATTTTATTATTAATCTTGAAAATGATCTTTTAACCGCATTGAAAGATTGATTAAAAAAGAAAAGAAAAGGAAGGATTCATAAACTTTTGTCGATCCACAATTATGAAGATAAATCTAATTTTCTATTATTTTTCCATTGAGAAAAAACTAGATGGACTGAAATCCGAATAGGGCACATTCACAATGACATTATTTATAATTCCGTACAATTTTAAGGCTATTATCTTTTAATGTTTGTATTATACGTGTTTATCGAATATAATTAAGTTCGGTTCAATTTAATAATTTATTCTTAAATTTTTTTTAAGTTTTTTATATTTATTTTTTAAAAATTTTAAAAATGATATCTTTTTATTTAATTTTTAATTTTTTATTAAATTTTAAAACGTAAATATCTTAATATATTTTTTTGAGGTTCACACTATAATAAAATATATTTATCTTTTGCATACTATATATTTTATATAATTTGGACCAAACTAAGTCAAAATTATTAGAGTTACAATCAAATCAAGTTTTTAAATAAACGTATTTTTTCTATCCAAGTAGATTCAATGAACTTAATATTTTTGTCCAATTCTTAGGATGAGGTTTTGAATTTAGAGCAAATAGCTTCAACCTAATAACTTGATTCTTAATCGGATCAAATATATTATATTTTCTTTTATCATTTAGTACCATCATTGTTCATTATCGAACATTGCGAAACCTAATTTATTATCATGACATGGCTTGAATTGGCGAAAAACTTTTGTTAGTATTATTGAGTAAAACTCTTATGATAAGTACATTAAAATTTAGTAACCATTATTATATATAATAATAATGTAAAACCAATGGCGATACATGTCAATGCCATGACATTGAAAAGGAGGAGCTAACATATTCTCTCTGTCTCATCCCATGAATTAGGAAGTTTAAAAAAAAAGTACAATAAGTTGCAATTAGAGAGACAAAGAGTGAGTGTGAAAGAGGGAATTTGGATGTTTAAAAACAGGTAATTGTTCATTGAGCACGAAAACAGATTACATGAAAAGTTGTTCATTTAGAATCACTTAAAAACTATTTTACGAATCATTCAAAGTACACGAGTTTGTAAAATTTTGAAACCCTTTGCATGAGAAGAGAACACAAGAAAGTTAATGAGATCCAGGCCAAAGGAAAACCCAAGATTTTGCAATGGTTAAAAAGTTTTTTTTGAGTGGATCCCTCCACCATCCATAAAAAAAAGGGCATAGCTGTTATGTGGTCTAGTAGAAAACATGGAATTTGGGAGCAGTTAGCAAAACCCAAAATGCTCAAATTTGAGAGCTAAAAATAGGGGGAAAAAGGAGAGAGAGAGAGAGAGAGAGAGAACAGAGAAGTGTGTTTTTTTTAGTATCAATCAACACAAAAGCAACCAAAAAAAAGAATGGGGACCCATTTTTGCCCTTTATGTTGTGGATGGACGGCTGGCTGTGGCATGTGGGTTTGAAGAAATGAAAGGGAGGGAATTGGGACCAGCATTTTCCTCAAGAGAACATGTTGTGTATAGAAGAGACCTAAATTGTGTGTCCCATTCCATTCTTTTAGCTGAAACCGTCACGTTACAGCACCTGTAATGTTATTGGCAACATGATTCATGAAAGAGAGAGAAAGAAAGCAAAACTCAAGTAAAACGTGTCTTTTGGCTCGGATAATCACCAACCTTCTTACTGAATTCTGTAATTGATTCCCAATTTGTTAATACAATTTTCTTTGCTTCTTTTTGTTTTTGGTGTGTGGTAATACCATTTTCATGCATCCATGCATATCATCATACCATTCTTTTTTACTGCAATTGTCATGTGCAAGTGCATCAATTTCATATGTAAACCGCATATTGGTCAAGTGGCCAACTAGCTGTCATAAGCCAATTAACTAGATATCAAGAGTTTTCAATGGTGAATATGAAAATATACAGATCCCCATCAATGTTTAACAAAGATGATGTATGACATCAAGGTTACCTAATAAAGGATGTAAAATCTTGTATTATTTAATGACACCAGAAAAAGATTGCTCACCAAGTCAACATGAAGAACAGAAAGAAAGCTATATCTACGTATAAAAATTGAGCAAAGTACATATACCTTAGTAAGTTATGTTTTTCTCTCATCCATGAGGCAATTAAAGTTCTTAAACAGGGCAACTGATTATACCAAAAAGCATAATTTAACCATTTTTTTCCCTTCCAAATAGAAGTTTCAAAGATTAAATGCATCTTTCCTAGGAGCAGTTCATAGGAGAATTGCCATTTTAAAATAGATGGAATCTTGCAATCTGATCTGGGTTTTTAGAACTAGTCATGACAATCCCTAGTTTCTTACATATACACTTTAGGCCCATCCTAGAAGAGTGTGGAAGGAACTAGAGAAATACAAATAATATAGCAAGCTATGGGCTTGCCCATTTCAATGAACTGTTTATATATCCTAGTTTTGAACCCCATGAAAACATCAGAATTGTAATTTTAATGCACTGTTTGTTATACGAGTTAACAGAGGGCATAATTCAGGATTTGTTTCTTGAAAGACAGGATTTGTAGAGATGCATAGAAGCCAGAAACTATATATATTAATTAATTATTCATCTTTTATTTCATATATTTTTTGTTGGAGAATATAATTCATCATTCTAACTTTCCCTCTTATCAGAAACAAAAGAGATTTAGTAACTAAAGACAAAAAATATGCAAAGCTCCATCTCGCCAACTAACATAAATTTCATGACCAGCTTGGAGTTTCATCTTCTTAATCATAGCTGAGATTCCAGTGAGAAAATAGCCATAACCAGCGCTCCTCAGGTACACCTCGAAGCAATTACCAGTTTTGACGTCGGCCGCCACAATTTCCACAGACCCTTCAGCTGTACCAAGGATGTCAATCTGTTGTGATGTCAAATTTGGTTTGATGATGGTGTCGACGTCGTTCTTCTGTAAATACAATCGTCTATTACGAACTTCACTTTCAGAAACTAATTTCTTGAAGTAGGCTTCCACATTGTTACTACCACAACTTGAATTAGCAGGTGATGCTTCCATGTTATCTCAAGGGTTTTACTTAGGCAATTGAGAAAAAGAAATAGATTGTTTCGAATATGTTTTTTTCGTCGCTATGTTCATTATACGTAGTAGCAAAGGGCGTTAATTTTTCATTAATATTATGCTTCAATGCTTATTTATGTTAACATAATATTATGCAAGATATTGTAATTATGTAATCAAATATAATATTAGAAATTATGATCTTATAATTAAAATAATAACTAAGATTATAATACGATTAAGATATCGATTGATTTTTTAATTAATTAGTAAGTGTTTTATATATACAAATAAGACAATCTATAGTCAATACAAAATTTATTTCATATATTTAAGAGCAAAGGCATGTTTATTTTATTTTATAATTTAAAAAAAATATTGTTTAAGCAACTTGCACTGAGTTTGCTTGGAGCTGTCTTATATCGTCAATTAAAGTCATTTCAAAGTCTATGTAGCAGTCTCTGCTTCTTTTGGATTTTGAAATAAAATTCAGTTATCCA
Organism: Durio zibethinus; assembly: GCF_047325235.1. Lineage (NCBI taxonomy): Eukaryota > Viridiplantae > Streptophyta > Magnoliopsida > Malvales > Malvaceae > Durio > Durio zibethinus. The sequence continues at coordinate 23,926,610 of NC_143174.1, forward strand.
AAATAAAAAAAAAAAATGTAATTTCACGGTCTTGTTATTGAAAATATTAATAAAATTGATGAGTTTTATTCTCAATTATTTTACCAATCAAGTGTTAGTGATTGAAAATTGATATATTGGTACGTTCAAAATGTTGAGAAGTGATGGAATTTGATCATACTTATAACAATCTATAATCATTAAAAAGTTATGCCACAATATTGATTTATAGGTACGTTCGCAAGCAAAGGACTTTAGAACTTTGCCACCATTATCAGGTTTATCCTCAAAGAGTACCTCAATCTCTGCGACGGTTTGACCTTTTGTTTCAGGCAATAAAAAGTAGAAGAAAATGGTAGTCAATGCCATAATCCCAGCATGACAGAAGAAAACTCCAGCAACGGTAATCTTGCTTGCCATGGTTAGGAAGGTCATGGCCACAGCACAAACCAAACCTGAAATTCTGGGATAATGTCATAAATATTTCATTATAGTTGAGGTATTACATTAAAAATTTTAATGTTTAGATACCATATTGAACATTTGCTCAAAGTTTAGGGACCATTCATGACATTATCACAAGAATGAAAGGTCAGCACAAACAGCAATTATTCACAACTCAACCCCCAAGGTAGCTTTAGGGTCATTTTCTACAAGAAATTTTGATCCCAAGCCTAACCATACCAAAGAAGCAACCATCCCAACAGTTCCTACGGATAGTAGTGATCGCCTTCCAAACCGATCTAAGAAAAGAGCAGAAACCAGAACAAAGAATGTCTTGCTAAGTTCCATGATTACTGACTCTAAACCAAGATCACCAGAATATTTATGAACAAAGGAAAGTAAAGAAGAAACAACAAAATACATATTCCTCAACTGTGGTAAGCCAAAGACCATAACTAGAATGCCACCATAACAAAATACATATTCCTCACTAGTACTTGAGGCAACAAAGAATGCCACAATATTGTCAATTATTAATCCAAAGCATAATGATTTATAAATCATCAAAATGCTAAATGGCTAACCATGTTTAAATTCTATATATGGGATTGTGAGATCTACAAGGTATTTTCATAATTAGGGATACTAGAGATTCATACATCCCAACAGTTTTCAGTGACTAAAACCATGAAAAATGAGAAATAATATTGGTCACACAGAAGCATGTTTACCAGAAACACTCTTATCTTGATTTTCTTCATCATCATCATCATCATCATTCTCATTCTCATCAACTGTCTGCCTGGATGCTGTTGACTCACGTGGCGGTCCAGTAACTGACTGCTGATAAAGAACCCCTCCAGCCAATGTGAAGAGGAGGCAAACCAAACCAAAAGGAGTAGCATGCTTATCCCAAATCAATACATTGATCACAACTGTAAGAAACTTATTAACCACACCAGTCACAGTAAATGCTGTGGCCGAGATTGCCCTCCTAGCCGCAAACCCAAAGAAACTAATGAGCAAACCAAACAAGCACGACAAAGATACTGCAGTAAATGTCACAGGTTCAAACCAATTCCCAGCATTGGCTACCAAAGCTGCAAACACCTCTCTGTATTCTCCAGTCAAAACCCAAAATATAGGTGCCATCGTCAACGATAACAAGTTATTGTACAACACAAAACCCCAAGTGTTCAACCCAAGATTCATCACCATATGCTTAATATAAACCATCTCAGTAGTAATTGTCACCAAATATGCAAACGCCCATGAATATGCAGTCAAAGTAAATGCTGAATCAGTAGCCACATACCCAACAGCACCACCCAGAATGATCAACAGAGACAAAAATGTTAGCTTTGACGGGCACGGTTGCCTCCTAAAGGTTGTATCAGCGACAGCAACCAAAAGGGGTGTCAAGGATCTAAACACTATAAAAGTATCCACATTCGCATGACGCAAAAGATTGGTGTTTGTGAAGATTGCAAGGTAAAAGACAAGAGCAGCAGGCAAAAACTTCTTGGCAATATCCAATGTGAAAGGATCATGATGTAAAAACCCAAACTTGCCCAAAACCCAGACCCCTAAAGCAGAAGTTAAGTATTGCAATGCAGTTAATAAACCTGGGTAGTTGAATTTGGTTATTGCAAATTTGTTGATAACAGCAAGTAAGCTTGAACAAAGTGCATAACCAACTACCAAACTGCTTGTAGCATAGTATTGCCTGGTGGAATCAAATCTAATTGCTGACATTTTTTCCGGGAGGATTCCGATTTTACGTTAAAAATAACAAATACCCAATGTTGAAATTAGTAGATCTTAAAAAAAATTGACAATGGCAGATGCATTAGTGGAAATTATAACAGGATGTGAACTAAAAAAAGGACTTCATGGGAAGAAATGGGGATTTGGGTATTTTAGAGTTTTATACGATCTAACAAATTAAATGAAAGGAAAAGCAGATTTAAAAGTCTAACAAAGAAATTAAAACATCTATAATGGAAACAGAGTAGTCACCGACATAGAACAAGAACAGGGAGATCTTGGAGAAGCAGAGATCGAAACGAATCGTTGTGGAAGAGCTAAGGCGAGGCTTTTGAAGAGGTGAAAGCTGAGTGGCTTGGTAGAGCCGTAGGAATTTACCATAAAACAAAATCGCGTGTCTTATTTGGTAACAGGGACAGCGAGCGAGCCAGTGCTTTCCCACGGCTATACGTTTGCAATAAAAATCGAAGGGAAGGACGGGTTCAGAGCGCAGACTTCATCAGAGTGCTTTTGAACGCCTATACGACAGCGTCTTGAAAGGACAATGATTCAATGATCAATGTTGCAACTGGCTTTTACGGGCTTGGGTGTGCAGACCACTTTATAGGAATTAGAATGGCCCACACTCGAGCTTTTGCAAGGCTTGAGTTTTGCCCCACAAGTATAGCAGGCTTGATATGGCTCATTTAAACAAAAGGGTTAAGGTGGAGGAAAACTTGAAACGTCGGATCAGATTTGATTTTTTTAAATATTAGATAATATTATAAATTTTTAAAATTTAAATTAAATTTTTATATAATTTGAATAGAATTTTGTTGATTTAGTTTGGTGTTATTTATCGGTATATTAAATTTAATTTTTTTATTTTGATATATTATTTTAATATAAAATTTTAATATATATATAAATAAATTTTGATATAAAATTATCATTTTTATTTTATAAAATTTAAAATATATATAATTTGAATTTCTTTGTAATTTTTCATCTCTCACTTCGTAATTTAATTAAAATTTAATATATATATTTAATATTTAAATTTAATTCGAAGTAAATAAAAAAATTATCTAAATTAAATTGAATATTGCAATTTCGAAGCAATGTTTTATTTTTTCGATTTTTTTCTCTGCTGGGAACAAATGTCAACTCGGCATCTTCTCGTTGATAGAGAAGGGGGAAGGGCAGCAACACCACTGCGAAGTAAGGTATTGTCCCCTGCAACAATGAGAAACAAAAATTTGGGCCCTGACTTCTAACAAACGCAAACATATAACGTGAATGATGCTCCTTCAACATCAGCTTCAGTTATTTTACCTCATTTCCCGCCATTACATTTTATCAAAGCCACGCCTGTTCTCGTTTCACTGTCCACTAACCAAACAATCATGCATCTCTCGTCTCAAAAACTGCAAATCCTTGAACCACCTTAAGCAAATCCAAGCCCAAACCTTCGTACTTGGCCTGCACCAAGACAGCCACACTCTCAACAAGCTCATAGCTTTTTGTACGGACCCATCTCTTGGAAACTTCCAATACGCTGAAAGAATCTTCAATCTCATTCAATACCCATCTTTGTTTATATACAATGTGATGATCAAGACGTTTGTGAAAAAGGGTAGTCATAAAAATGCAATCTTGGTCTTTCAGAAGCTCAGGGAACAAGGTTTGCAGCCTGATAATTTTACCTACCCTTTTGTTTTTAAGGCGGTTGGAAGCTTGGGAGAGGTTTTTGAAGGTGAAAAGATTCATGGGTTGGTGGCAAAATCTGGGCTTGAATTTGATGCTTATGTCATTAATTCTCTTATAGATATGTATGTTCAAGTGGGTCTGGTGCCTTATTCAAAGAAGTTGTTTGATGAAATGCCTGATAGAGATGTGGTTACCTGGAATGTGTTGATTTCTGCGTTGGTTAAGTGTGGGAAGTTTGAAGATGCTGTGAATATTTTTGGATTGATGAGAAAAGAGGGTCTGGTTAAGCCTAATGAGGCTACAATTGTTAGTACTCTTTCAGCTTGCACGGCATTGGGTAGATTGGAACTTGGCAAGGACATTGACCGTTTTGTAGGTGAGGAACTTGAATTGACTAGTATAATAGGGAATGCTTTGTTAGACCTGTATTGTAAGTGTGGTTGTCTAGATATCGCTAGGAAAATTTTTGATGAGATGCCGAGTAAGAATGTTAATTGTTGGACTAGTATGGTGTCTGGCTATGTAAACTCTGGTCAGCTGGACGAAGCTAGACAGTTTTTTGAGAGAAGTCCAGTTAGGGATGTAGTTCTTTGGACAGCTATGATTAATGGTTATGTGCAGCTCAACCGTTTTCACGAGGCAGTGGAACTTTTTCAAGAAATGCAGATTCAAAGGGTCAAACCAGATAAGTTTGTTGTGGTTTCTCTCCTATCAGGTTGTGCTCAGTTGGGAGCTCTCGAGCAAGGGAAATGGCTTCATGGATACCTTACTGAAAATAGAATTGTTGTAGACATTGTGGTTGGTACTGCTCTTATAGAAATGTATGCAAAGTGTGGGTGCATAGAGAAAGCTTTGGGGATTTTCTATGGGTTGAGTGAAAGGGATACTGCCTCTTGGACTTCAATTATATGTGGGCTTGCAGTTAATGGGGAGACAAGCAAGGCACTTGAGTTATTCTGGGAAATGAAACAAACTAAAGAAAAACCTGATCATATCACCTTTATTGGTGTTTTAAGTGCTTGTAATCATGGAGGATTGGTTGAAGAAGGTCGGAGGGTTTTTGATTCCATGTCAAAAGTGTATCAGATTGAGCCAAAGTTGGAACACTATGCTTGTCTAATTGACCTACTTGGTCGAGCTGGACTGTTAGCTGAAGTAGAGAAGTTGATAGATGATATACCAAGGAAAGGTGGTGAAAACATTGTGCCACTTTATGGTTCCTTGCTTAGTGCTTGCAGGACCTATGGCAATGTTGAGATGGGAGAACGGATGGCTCGACGGCTAGTAGAAATTGAATCAAGTGATTCCAGTATTCATACACTTCTGGCCAACATCTATGCCTCTGCTGATAGATGGGAAAGTGTAACAAAGGTTAGAGCAAATATGAAAGATCTTGGAGTCAGAAAGGTGCCTGGCTGTAGCTCAATCAAAGTGAATGGTGAAATAACTTGAAAATGAAACAGTCTCTTGAGCATATACAGCCTCAATAGGGGATTGCATTGGCATTTCTGGAATTTCCGGAAGTTGCTTAATGCTATTTTTTGCTTAGCTAGGGAAGAAGCATGAATGGATTCTTAAAATATTTGCTAGTAGAGGAATCAAGTTGCTTTTACATCAAATTTTGCAAGAAGAGGCAATTGAACTGCTGGTTGGGTATCTTGTTCAAGCAGGTTTTCAGTATTCTGAGCAAGTTGCAACATTTCTTCGGTGACAAAGGAGAAAATAAATGTTAAGCACACTTAAATTTGTTCAAAGAGGAGTCTATGGAGGCCGCCACATCATCCAACAAGGTTGGATCCAACAGAATCGTTTCATGATCTTGTTAAAATTTTGTATCAGATATAGAAGTTAGTTATCACCTCAATATTACAAAAAATTATGAGTTTACATTTGTCAATTAACTCTGTGCAGACAATTGCATATTGTTCATATTCTTAAGACTATCTCTTTATCCCCTTTATTTAAAAATTTTAAAAGAGTCAAATTTCCTTCTCTCATTCAGTTTACTTCTTAAATGGACAAGTATGGAAAACTGGGTTTTCCAGCATGTTCCATTCACTGGGTATACTCCCTTAGCAAGGTGAGTTTTGACTGAAATCTGAAAACTATTGTTTAACGAGTACCATTTGGGTCTAGTATTAACAGGGAAATCTATATTGAAAACATATTTTTGTTAGGACCTTTTGGCAAATATCATAAGAGTTCATGGCTTATCTTATTGTTTGCTTATGAATTTTTTTTTTTCAGGGTTATGTACTTATACTCATTGAATTGCTAATATTCATGGATCTCTTAACAATTACTGGCCTTTCGAGGCAGGTATCTTTCTCCTTTCTGCTAATATGAATTTTAAGATAAGTTTTGTAGTTGCAATTTCTTTAGTAATATTTGTACTTTAGTCTTTGAAATTAATTCTCTGCAATTGATAATAGCTATATGGCACTAGGATTCATCTACATAGCTTACCTTTCTTGTTTATTTCTAAAAAATTGTATTGCCTAGGTCTAATACATTCCTGTTTTATCTTGCTTCATGATTTCAAGGCCGATGCCCTAGTATAATGGGGAATTCATTAAAAAAGTACTTTCGCCGGCATGGCCTGCTAGGATTGGCCACCCTGATAAGGTCTTGCTAGATGGAAATTAACTCAATTTTTAAGCTCCATTTGAGTTGCAGTCTTGCTGGGTTTAGTATTCCCATTGCAACAATATAATATCCCTTCCGCCTTGCAATGACGTAATAAGTTCAATTTGAAGTGATTATTACATGTGAATTTTTAATCTTTGGGCCCCATCAGACTAGTAATTAATTTGCTCTATGTTTACTGGCTTGACTGATTGTATACCATAACAGCAACAGACAAGAAAACATTCTCCTCAAGAAGTGGGTTATGCTTAAGAACAAAACTGATTCTATCAAACACAAACTGCAATAATATTATTTAATTTCTCCCACTACTACCTAAACAAAGTTCTTGAGTTAGTTAATAATATAGTGACGACCACCTATCCTTATCATAAACATAATAACATGATTAGAATTTGTTGCTGGTTGCTAAAGTAACAATGTTGATGATCCTTATAAACCCACCAGCATAAGGTGCTTTAAATCTGCCCATTGGGGCCACTCATGTATATACTGATAGACATTACATTACTCCATAATAGAACTGAAAAAATTTTGGGGTACCCCATGATTAGGGTTTTGATGCTGTTAAGAATGAATGGCATAATGACTAGCTAATTATCTATTCATGCTGCTGGAGCATAATCATAGCTGCCATCATCATCATTATTATCACTCTCAAGAGATGCTGCAGGGGCATAGTCATAGTCTCCATCATCACCATTTCCTTCTACGCATGCTGCTGGACCATAGTCATATCCATCATTGCTATCATCGTCTCCATCTGCATGCTTCTTGTACCATGAGGCAACAACCATGGAAATAGGCGAGATTTTCATTCTACTGCTTCTAGAGCAAAGGAGGAATAAGAATTAAAAATGTGACTGGAACTTTGATTTATTTCCAAGGCCTTTGACCTGCAGAATAACAAAATGAATGGAGCTCGTCAGCTGGTCTAACTGTGGATTGTTTTGTGATTGAATTAGTAAATCCGTAACCTGTTTTGAGTTTGACGGGTTGTCAGAAGTGATTATATAGACAGTGATCTTAGAAGAGATGATGGATGGCCTCTTTCTGCCACAAGGCAAGCACGTGAGGAGTGTGGAATAAAGATCAAAGGTTGTGCTGCCTTGTGCAAAGACCAAATGCGGAGCCTAGGTAGGGATACATGGTCCAGCCACCTAAGCTGACAATTCAGCCTTTGAGGTATAGTAAAGCCATCTTTGGTTGGGTGTACACATGTGTCAAGTTTAAGATCTTTTGGCTAGTGGCCATACACACTGAAAAATCATGTGGCTGATTTCGCATCATATGTTTTACAGTGAGGCTTATTATCTTCTGCATGTGGTTGGAACTAGCCAAATAGTGGTGGCATCATCATGGAAACTCCTTGGCGTCCATCAGTGATCACATTTTTCTCAACATGTTCAGTTGGACGACAGATTAATGTCTCCCCTCGAAATATATGCACAATATTTTTGTATTAGTTGCTAGCTACGGTCTTCATACTGGAAAGTAAGCGTTGGATACCGTATAAAAAAACGTATAAAACATAAGAAAATGTTATACGTTACAGTATAATATATTTGTCCAATAACATCTCAGTAGCATATGAATTATATTATCATCAGTGTGGCCTTATTTTCACACTTTATTTTTTTTACACAAATTAATCAAATTTAATTACTTAGATTTAAAAGTTGACTTATTCACACGTTAAATAAACTAAAACATACGTAAAAGTAGATATTAATTAACAATTAAATAATTAGGATTGCATAAGCAGTCTTGTTGAAGTCATCAATCAAAGTGATTCAAAAATATCTTTCCTGGTGAGTTGATTAATTTCTTTGACGTTTCTTTTGACTCTACGATTTTAGAGGATAAAGGTCCATCCATAGATTAATAGTCGATCCTCAACACGTGCAAATTCTTCTCCTCTTATTTTTTCTAAATTTTTATTTCTTTTATAAAAATAAAAAAAAATCCTTATCTGTATTCGCATTATAAAAATTAGTCCCAACGTGACATAAGATTAAGATTACCTCATGCATGCTACATAAAAACCCTTGTTAATTAGGTAGGACTAAATAAAGTGACCTTAATTATAGTATTAATAAAAAAACAACATCAAAAACACACCATAGACAATGGAGCAAGCAAGATTACTGCACTACTACGTACTAACTAGGGTTTTAGAGCACTCTAAGACTAGCTAGGATTTTGATAAGATGTTAATAATCCCTAAGCTGCCGCAGCAAAATCATAACTATTACCGTCATCATCATTCCCGTCACCATCGGCTGATGCGGCTGGAGCATGACCATAGCCGCTATGGCCTTTGGCCATTGACTTTGAGTTAGAACGTGTATCCAAGATAACGAACTTTATCATTATCATCATCGTCATCATGCATGGTCATGCTCATGTTTGAGCAGCTTCTAAACCTTTTAATATTATTGGAAGATACATGTGTTTACTCTTCTTCTTCTTCTTCTTCTTAGACTTGAAGTTGAAGGGGCAGTGATGACTTAGGAAGGAGATTTTAATTTGGTTTGCTTGAGGGGGATCGAGAGGATTATATATAGAGAGAAAACATGAGGCATGCCCCGTGGGGGGTCATGGAAGAAGATATTTGGATCGTGTGAAGCTGGTGACAAAAGTGCCACGTAAAATCCTAGGTGGCTTCGTAGCAAAAACAAGTTTACATTAATATGAAGAATATGCAATGAATAAATGCAACAAAATGGTTTATTCTGTCTGGTTTTTTTTTTTTTTTTTGTTGATTTAAGTGGAAGCTACTTTATGTCTTTATTCGTCGGGAACGTGGAGGAAAAAGGTTATATGTTGGGTAGAGCATAATAATAGATTTAGAAATTTCTTTTGCATTCACTTGTAATATATAAAAAAATTATTAATGAATTTATCAATTTAGTCGATAAAAAATGTGTTTATAAAAAAAATTTTATGCGAAGAAAATTTTTCTTTTAAAATTTTTTATTTTCTAATATTTAGATGTCCATAAAAATTTTAGAGGTATCCCTCAAAAGCTAAATCCACCCTACCAGTGCACATTAAAATCTCAAGGATATTTATACATGAAAAGTCCTTTATTATTATTATTATTATTTTTTGGCCTCAGTCCTTTATTACTTTTGTTGTGTCTTTCCAGCCAAGTTGTCCCTTTTCTAAATTTGAAATCTTGGCAAATCTCTTGCTTGGAAAATCAGCTTAATTGAATGAGAGTAGTTTAATTAGTTTATATTTGTGATTCTGCCCATCTTATACTAGGGTTTATATATATATATATATTTGCAGCAGCTGATTTATAAGACTCCTGACCTGGAGAAACCCAGGTATCTGATACTGAAGAGGACTGTAAACTATGAGGTTGTATTATTCTTCTTTTCCTTTGTTTTTTCTTCTGATTTTTGGAATAAAATCTGTTCTGCTTCCATGAACATTTGGTCTTCCTGGTATATATGCAATTGTGATTGTATTAGTATGCCCAAGACAAAATGTTTTACACAATGATGGTGTGCTGGCTTCTGGGCCTAGATAAATAAACTCATTCCCTTCTGGTTTTATAACAATAAAGGCATAAATAACCCTATAATTGGAAAAACATGAAAGAAAAAGGGGAAAACAAACTAATTATTGGTAAGCTTTACTCATTATCAAGTAGGATCATTACAGAAAACTTGTATCAATGATCTACCATCAATTACTCTGCTTCTGAATTCTGTTTGTAATGTGTCTTCATTTATCTCAATGGAGAGAGAACAATGGGATTTTACTAATATGGAATTTGTATAATTTTATATATTTTCTTGTCCTTTCACGCTAATGTCATCAGTTTGTATTGGGGAATTTTCCGTATGAAGTGAATTTCTGCACTTTATACACAGAATATCTTATTACTCAGAAGAATGACTCTTTGACTAGTGTTTCGTGTGGCATTTTTTGAGCATATGTAATTTGTTTGAATGTCTGGTAACTTTGTGAGTAACAATTAGATGTTAGTCAGGTAAGGAAATAGACACCATTCATAGTGGTAGAAACAAATGGAGACAAGCTGTCAGGTCAACTGGCTTTAATGCTGTTGCTGGGTAAGTCTTCTGGAAAATCCAATTCAGTATGTTGGTTTCAGTTCTAAGTTTTCCTTTTTCCTTCTCACCTGACATAGTTTATGGATTCCATTGGCGTAGGTATATCTTTGGTAAGAATTCTACAATGGAGAAGATACCAATGACTACTCATGTCTTTACCCAGGCACTTGAACCTGAATTGTCTGAGGTATCCATCCAAATAGTTCTTCTATTGGAGAAAGATATAAGCTGGTGAGGCCTATCAGTCTTGTTGGGGTCGGAGATATCAAACAGTCTCATATTTCCAAACTGGATAGCGACAACGATAACTTTTTTTAGTACTTTTATGCTTTGTTTTAGCAAGGATAACTGACAGTTTTTTGTACTTCAACAGTCTACCAGATCCTAGTTAAGCAACAGTTAACTTGAGAAAGGTGGAAGGAGGGATTGCTGCAGCAATGAAGTTCAGTGGAAAACCTACTGAGGATGTTGTTCATGAGAAAGAGAAAGCATTGCCCTCTAGTCCTATTAGAGACGGTCTTAAACAGAAGATGGGTTGTTTGCTTGCCCGATACAACGTTCCAGGACGAACATGGAAATTTACAATGGTATGATTTGGATTTTCTCAACAATTATGATTCTTAAGCATTCTTTTTCTTAAAGGCAAAATTATCTTTATTGAAGAAATATAGAAACAAAGTACCATTACAATATCACCCAAAGATAGTACTCTACATGAGCATAAACCCCCAAAACAAGACGCCCCAAGAGGGATTTTACTTCTGGGGATTGTGAAGTTCACCTTTGGCAATTTTGTTCCATCACCTAAATATTGATCATAACAGCTGTTGTTGGCTTAACTGATATATTGGTAAATGCATAGCTCAATTTTGTGCACATATATACGCAGCCTCAACCTGTCAAATGGGAATGTTATGAATCTGTAATTGCTCTGAAGGCAACACATATTTTCATTAATGTGAAAAATATGGAAATATAGGTATCAAAGGCATTGAAAAAAGTGCATGGTTTCATCTGATTAGTTTGTTTCCTCGAATAAAAACTCACTAGAGGTGATATTTACCAACTTAGATCATTATCGAAATTCAGAAAATATGGAGTCAAATTCCATATAGCTGCTAAATTTAGCCATAAATTTTCCTTTCTTGGAGAAGCAGTATGCCATGCTTTGTAAGCAGCTTTGTTCTGATTGCTTCTTCATCTTAGTTATTGACTCCATTTCTACTTTCTTTCTATGGGTGATTGCATCGAAGAGAAATGAAGTGCTAATTTGGCTTGAGGAGTTCACTTTGGATTAACAACATCACTCCCTGCAGATCATTGTTCCCGACCTTGAATTGACCATGACATTTTCTTGGAAGTTGTAACTAAGGAAAGAGCAAGGCATTCCCTGAAAGAATTTTTGGTTACCTGAGAAACTTGCAGTGTAAAAAGCATTTTGTTCTTGCAAAAGGTCATGGATATCTAGCTAATTAAATTATAAAAAAAATGAAAATTGTATAAATCTGAGCACTCTCAACAGTCAATACCAGAAGACAGTTGATATCAAACCAAACAGCAGTATGCATTCTCCGGCTGCAAAGCCTTTTCTTTATGTTACAATATGCAGAAGTTGGAATTGCGGGCAAAACCAGTGAGACTTTTTGTGAAGTTTTCAGCATGCAAACTGAAAAGCTTAAGTTATATAATTTTTTTTTATGTAGTTTGAAAATAAAGAAAATGATTGAGGTACTAAGATTTAAATATCGGACTTTCTAAATATTATTTTTTTAAAATAATTATATAAATTAATTAAATAAGTAAATTCGAGGTTCAAAGTTATATTTCCTAATGGTCCAAATTTGCTAAGTTCCATGTGGACAATTTGTTACGTTTCTACCAGAATTGCTAATGAGCCATTGTGTCATGGATGAAAATCTTACCTTAAAGTATGCGTTAATAAGATGTAAGTATGTTTTCATTCATTCACGACGACAACAGCTAGGCATGGACCCATTGAGAATATTACAGCGATGTTGCAAGGAGACACAGAAGAAATTCATGTGACTTCCAGTTGGTAACCAACTAACCACGTGATACGGAAAGTGCCATCGCTTTTGCTCCAAGGCAGTGTTAAATGAGCTTTACTTCATGACTTTTGCCCTTGATGGAGCAGGAAGAAAGGTTTTTCTACCTTGACATCAACCAGTTCAATCTTCAGATTTTCACTGTTTTTGGTAAAAATCAAACGGTTCACTCAGTTCGATTAGCTGAACTTGGAACCCAGTGGTCCATATGAATTACTCCCTCTGTCTTTTTTTTTTTAATCTTAAAATTATATCTTTTTTTAATATTTTAAAATTATTTTTTATGAATTTTATTTTTTAACATTAAAAATTATTAAACTTTAATTTTATAAAAATAATTTTAAATTTTAATATTAAATGCACTAAAATTAATTTATTTTAAACTCCATAAAAATTAATATAAATATTTTAAGAAATAAAATCTACTCATATAAAAAAATTTGGCATTTACTATTTGACAGCTCAAATATGTACTTTCTACTTTTCTAATAAATTTTTCTAGAAGACTTGCACAGTTGTATTAACACAAAAAAGAGAAATTTTTTAATTCAACTTTAAATTTTTTTCCTTGCTTTTCTTTTCCCACTCTTTATAAAAGAGACAGGAAGAAAAAATCTGGAAGCAACTGGGTGAAACCAAAGCGGAGCCGTCTAATTTATAAAGCGGTAACGTTTTTCTCGCCGTGAACACCTAGAGAAAAACGGTCAAACGTTTCCAAACCTACAGACGGCGCCGCCTCTTCAAGAAAACGCGTCTATTACACCACCTTCTTCGTTTCGTTTCCTCATCATTTTCCCATTTCTCTTCATTTTTTTTCCATTTTTGCAGAGACAATTTTCTTTTTTAATTATATTTTATTATAGTAGATTCCTTTCAAATTTATTAATATCCGTTGATCTCTCTTCTCTTTTTGACGCACTTACGCGCCTCGTATTTTATTTATTGGTTTTTTTAGTATTTCTTTCTCTTCTTCTTTGTCTCCGTGGCCTTTCTTGAATAGATTCAAGTGACCTTCGGTGGCTTCCGGGGATCAAGGTGAGTTTTTTTTTTTTTTTTTATCTGGGTTTTTGTTATTAATTTATATTTATAGTTGCTTTTGTTTTGTTCCGGTGTGAATTGTGGTCTGGGTGTTCTTTGTATGGTCTTTTCTCTTGCTAATTGGTCTGAATTTTTGGGAAGGTTGTTTTTTTTTATGCAAATGCTGATTTTTATGTTTTCTCTACTATCAGTTCTCACAAACTATGTACAATTCATGAATTTGATATGAAAGTCTGATCTGGGTTTGCAAAATCCTTGTTAGATTTGATCTGTAAAACTTCATTTAAAAAAAAAAAAAATTTATGGTGACAGAAATGGGGAAAAGGAGTAACTTGATTTTTCTTTGGCAATGCATGTTCTTTATCATTCTGAAATTAGGGTTTTAAGCTTGTTAGGGCCTAGACAGCCATAAAGTTTGTCTCTTAAAATGGGATAAAATCAATAAGTAGGTAATATTTTAAAAGAAGAGAAAATAAAAAAGGAAAGACCATGTAGAAATATCTGGTTCAACTTTACCTTTGAAAAGCCTACTTATTTTTAAAAATTTATCTTTTATTCTGACTCTTTTTTGGCATTTGATCTAATTCAATGAGTTAAATCTTTTCCAGGGAAAAGATGGCTGAACCAAAACCAGAACAACCTTTGATCCCATCATCATCTAGGAACCTACCTGATTTTAAGAAATCGGTTAAGCTAAAATATGTGAAGCTTGGATACCATTACCTAATCACCCATGGAATGTACCTCTTCCTTACCCCTCTTGTAGTTGTAATCGCTGCCCAGCTCTCAATATTTTCCATCCAGGATCTTTATGATCTTTGGGAGCATCTTCAATACAACCTCATATCTGTTATCATCTGCTCAACCCTTCTTGTTTTCTTGTCAACTCTCTACTTTCTAACCCGCCCTCGTCCTGTTTACCTCGTCAACTTTGCTTGCTACAAACCGGATGAATCTCGGAAATGCACAAAAAGGATCTTCATGGATCAGTCTCGAATGGCTGGTACATTCACAGAGGAGAATCTTCAGTTTCAGCGTAAGATTCTTGAAAGGTCAGGACTTGGGGATTCAACATATCTTCCTGAGGCTGTCCTCAATATTCCCCCTAACCCATCAATGCAGGAAGCTAGAAAAGAAGCAGAGGCTGTTATGTTTGGTGCTATTGATGAGCTTTTGGCTAAGACCTCCGTAAAACCCAAAGACATTGGAATTTTGATTGTGAACTGCAGCTTGTTTAATCCAACACCCTCATTGTCTGCCATGGTTATCAACCATTACAAGCTTCGAGGGAATATTCAAAGCTACAATTTGGGAGGAATGGGCTGTAGTGCAGGTTTGATCTCCATCGATCTTGCAAAACATCTTCTCCAAGTCCATCCCAACTCCTATGCACTGGTTATCAGCATGGAGAACATCACCTTGAACTGGTACTTTGGAAATGATCGCTCAAAACTTGTTTCAAACTGCTTATTTAGAATGGGAGGGGCTGCAATACTGCTCTCTAACAAATGCTCTGACAGAAGAAGATCCAAATACCAATTGGTTCACACTGTTCGCACTCACAAGGGTGCGGATGATAAGTGCTTTGCCTGTGTTACCCAGGAAGAAGACTCCATAGGGAAGGTTGGTGTTACATTGTCAAAGGATCTCATGGCAGTTGCTGGTGATGCATTAAAGACCAACATCACCACATTGGGCCCTCTGGTTCTTCCAATGTCTGAGCAGCTGCTTTTCTTTGCTACATTGGTTGGGAAGAAGCTTTTCAAAATGAAGGTCAAGCCATACATTCCGGATTTCAAGCTAGCTTTTGAGCATTTCTGCATTCATGCTGGAGGAAGAGCTGTTCTGGATGAACTGGAGAAGAATTTGCAGCTGTCTGAATGGCACATGGAACCATCAAGAATGACTCTTTACCGATTTGGCAACACCTCAAGCAGCTCTCTTTGGTATGAATTGGCTTATTCAGAAGCTAAGGGTAGGATTAGGAAGGGGGACAGAACTTGGCAAATAGCATTTGGTTCAGGATTCAAGTGTAACAGTGCGGTGTGGAAAGCTTTGAGGACGGTAAATCCAGCAAAGGAGAAAAACCCTTGGATGGATGAAATCCATAAATTCCCGGTTGATGTTCCAAGAATCTCGTCCATCTAAATTCCAGAATGACTTGCTGCCCTTGTGGTAAAATTTTCGTGAAATGCTATCTCTCTTCCGAGATTCATCCCTGCTTTTGCATAACAGGATGATTGGTAGTTTTAGCATTGGGTGCATGACATCTTGCATTTGGTTATCTAGTTTTAAGTTATTTCATGCGTGAAGCTTGAGTGGGATTAGTCATGGTTTAACAAATTTGGGGAACACATTGATTTGAGGGTGTTTACGGGAACATTAGTGCATTTTTTACTGAGATCACTGCATGAGATTGAGTGGCTTAGCTATGTCTTAAGATCTCATCATATGATCGACAGATTTGAATTGGGATTGGAAGCATTGTAGACTGATGTTTGTGATTTCTATGGATTTTACTACCATCAATTTGCTACTAATGACAGTGTTATGAAAGTAGCTACCTGTTTAATCAGTTGAAGAGGCAAACACATGCCTCAGAAAGTAAAGAGGGTTTCTCTGTCTCACATTCGAAAATGGTTGTTAAATTTTTCAGGACCTGTGCAATAAATTGACAACCATATGTTATATTCGTTAACATATATAACATCAATAACCTTAAAGCTAGTCATATATGTTAACCACGTAACAGCCACCAGGTCAGTCAGTCTGCTAAATAATGCCAATATCGACGGCATACCTCAGGAAAGGCAAAGAAAAGACCAAAAACAATCCCAGTCCAGCAGCTAAAGAAGGATCAGGCCTAAGTTTCAACACATTAATTGAACACATAAATGCATGGATTAACTGTCATAGCAGAACCTAATAAATCCATGGCTTTAAGTCTCAAGCTCACAGCAACGAAGTGCGGCTCAGATTGAGACTAGGGAAATCTCTACAAGCAATAACACATTATAGTCTAGTCCTTGGATGACTTGTTGACGAGTGGCTTGTCGAGATGAGGGATCACACCACCGTCAGCAATGGTTCCCTTAAGATCCTTGCTTGTATTTGCAGCAAATATTCTAGAATAGCAGCAGAATAAACTGCAGCAGTGGCTCCTAGTCTCCCATGTGCCGTGGTCCTTGAGTTTGGTAGACGATGGATCCGACCCACTGATAACTGCAGGTTACATATTATACAAAAAATTCATAGATGAAGGAAAACAGAATAGCATAGGAAACTCCAGCCTCTAGTGATGTCCAAATTGGTGATTTACGAACAACAATTTGCAGAAGTGATTCTAATCAATCAGAACAGAAAGAGTTATTACTCTAGAACAATTGGCTTAACAATAAACCAATTCAGGTCCCTAAGATTCAGAGTAGACCAAGAGCAACATAGAATTACCAAAGCAAGAGCACGTGCAATTCTTTTAAGCCAGACATAATAGGAGAAACACCGAAGACAAAAGCAACTATAGGCCTTCTTAACAATTAAGAGCCACTTGGAACAAGAGAACAACGTTTTGAAACGCGGAGATTTATGTGACCTGGCAGTCCGAGCATCCGAATTCGGTCTCCATGCCATAACAGCAAAACTTTATTGTGGCCCATTCAATCACTAGAGATGCACCAGTTATTAGAGGCCAGTCCAGTTTTAAACTACCGCAAAATGTAATTGTTAGACAGAGTAAAATCAAGATATAGCCACAGGCCACAGGATTTAAGGTCCATTCATGTGCTCCAGGCATCTTGGATATCACAGACAAATAATAGAAAGCAATATTACTTGGCTCTGGCTGCCACTCCTTTATATGACTCCATTGAAAGAGAGGGATACTCATTAAAAGGTACTAGTAGAAGCCATCCTATCGACTATCCTCGAGTATGAAAACTGAAAAAGAACAGTGGGGAACTGAGTCATCAACACTTTAATTCCTTATCTTTTATCAAATGACTATCAGGTCCCACCGTTCTCAGATAAACTCCGCAAGTTTTAGAGGCTAGAATCGTATCCATAAACAAGAGGGTAAAAAAAACCCCAATAACGAAAATAAAAATACAAATCAAAGAAAAAGGGAACTGAAAGGAAAAGCAAACGAAATATCTACCAGGAGGCCCGCTCGACAAGAATGAGAGATGGGTTTTTTCTTCTCTTTGTCCTTGTTGGCAGCCGAGGCTTTGCCCATAATCAAACCTTTCGCATCTTTCCCGCCAAAAAAAAAAAAAAAAACCCAAGATATTAGAGTAAAAAAAAAAAAAAGAAAGGAACAGAGAGATTTTTTGTGGGTAAACGATGGATGACAATGGGAAACAGAAAGCACTAGTTAGAAGAAAGATTACCTGGGAACCGAAGTGGTTCCTTTACTGAAGTAAACTACTGTTTCTATAAAATTACTATAGTGATAAATCTTATTTTATTAGTATATTTAACTGATTTATTTCATTTAATTGATGTTTTTCCTTTTTTTTTTTAGAATTATTAATGTTTACTTTAGCCACTGTAATTTGTAACATTGCACGTTCTGTTCAGAGAAAATATCATCCACCATGCACAACACTCTCTTGCATAAAATGCCGAGAGTGAAGCATTATACCTTTTAGAAAACATATTGGTACAGTCTACAAATGTTAAATGCACCAAAGACTATAAATTATACAAAAATAATAATAATAATAATAAAATTGGGGATCTAGTCTATCTATCTCTGATAAGGAAAAACTATCTTGAAGATAATGGCTTTATGCCTGCAGAGACAAAGCTCGAAATCATCATCACCCTTGTTACTCCTTCCCTTCTTCTTTCTCTTTAGTCTTGCTCTCTTCTGCAATATGGAAGCCGCCCTCAATCTTGCGCGAAACCTCCTCCGCAGATACCTTCACCTTTCCAACTGACCCATTTGCTGCAAAGGATTCAGTGTCATCATGAGTCAGAGGGCCTGTCTGCCATATTCTAATGGTTCCATCCTCGGATCCTGAGGCATATGATTCCCCTCCTGGTGAGAACCGCACGCAGTGTACAGGACCATGGTGACCCTTATTGCATGCTGCACATCAGATGCAAATCAGTAATTAAGGGAAGATATAAGTTACCATAAAGAATCAGAAACAAAAAATGCAAGCTCACATATAATATTAGAATTCAAGCACCAAGTCTACCGAACAAACTACAGCCACATATTTTCTAGCATTTAGGAATTAAGGGTAGTATCACATATCATATTTGAATTCCAGCATCAATTCATGCACTAATCAAACATTCCATTGTCAAAGTCCAGTCCAATTTATGTTTATGAACATACTTATCTCATCCCCAGTGTGGAAATCAAAAACACGAACCCACATATCTTCTCCTCCGGCAATGAATTTATTTCCATACTTTGGTTCCAATGAGGCTGATTCAACCATGCATGGCATGTTGTAGCTCTTTACCAACCCAAAGCTGAAGTAAAGGTAGGATATAGTAACAATAAAAGCAGAAATTCTGGCACAAAAATCAGACAAATCTGGCTCAAAAGTCAGAACTTACTGGTTTGCATCCCAGAACTTAACCGTAGATCCATCTGCAGTTGTGATATATCGACCATCTAGACTCACTTCAGCACTGGTTACAGATGACTTGGTCTCTAGTGTTTGAATTATTTTACCACTCCTTACATCCCATAACCTATACGGTCACTAAGAAATTCAGTAATAGGAGAGACAGAGAAGCCATAAAAGACCAAGACAAGCATTAGACTAGGTTAATAACAGCTATAAACTTGACATAGTTATATACACTGTCAAAAGAAATGCTTTAAATTAAGTAAAAAATTATTAAATCAACAAGCAGGCAAGCATCTGAACTACAACCACTCATCCATCAAGTGCCTTTCTGCTTTCTCCCTCCCTCTGGGATAAGCAGGAGGAAAATTTACAAATAAAAAAACCTTGTCCCACTGAAATTCATGCGTTCATGGTTTTGATCTCAAAACCTCCAGAGTGTCATCGTAACAGAAATTGGGGAAAAAAAAATATTGCAGTAATCCAAATATCCAATGCAATTTTTACAGCAAGACAACAGCCATCCGCGCATATAATAGGAATCAATAATAAAAAATATCTAGCAAAATTCTTGCTTTTAAAGACTGATGAACCACAAATGTTACAGAAATTACATGAGAGAACCTCCAAACACGGAGGAAGATGGATACCTGACACCTCCCATATCAGTACAAGAACTTAATATTGTCTGATCACTATGCATCCACGCAACAGTTCTGATTGAACCCGGAGATTTGTCCACTTCTCTTGGAGGTGCATCTGAACAATTCAAATCATAAATACGGAGGATTTTTTCGACTCCCCCAGTTAATAGAAGGTGCGTATCCTGTTTCCAAATCAGAAAACCTTGAATGAGATGAAACCATACTAATAATTAGGGGTACTTGGCCAAGAGAAAAATAATTAGGGCACAATGAAGCCAACCATTCCATAACAGAATTTTACTGAAGATGAGTAAAATACCTTTTAATACAAACTGCAAATATTGCTATTTGCAGATAACATAGAACAATACAATAATTAGCTTTAAAACAATCCCAAGTTTCACCATGGCTCCAATGACTTTGTATTTTGACAAAATTGCACTTACATAAATTCAGAATTTTTTTATTTATGGTTTTCCATACTATGATGATAGTATCAAACCTTATGACTTTATAAGTGGAAAAAAAGTCCATAATAGCAGAGCAGGTAGAGGTTCCTTTGTGTTGGGCAGAAAGCTAAAAATGTGATTCAATAACCCATCCTGGTTGTTAGCATCTTGTAAGTTGTAATAATTTCCTTCCAAGAAAAACAAAAGGATCAAAAAGATTATGATAGTTGTGACAACCATCCTTTACAAGTTGACCAGGTGTTCAAAAATCAAAACCAAAACATGGTTAACACTTCTCTGTCGATGCAATGAAAGAAAATAAAGATCAAGAGAAGCCACCGAAGAACTAAATTGTTTTATTGCTAGCTTGGATTTAGAAATAGGCATTACTACTCACAAATTGCAAGAGTTTGGCAGAAGTAGTTGAAATTACTTTCCATATATTAATAATGAGGACCAAAGTAACCTATAAAGCTGTTCAACAACCCACATAGTTTGTCATATAACTATCCTTTTATCAAAAGATTGATGATTCACAAAACTGCATAAGCTGTTATACATTTCAAAAACGTATCTTTCTTTCATTTTCCCTGCCATATTCCACCTTATATACACTCCCCTAAAAATACAATTTATTCTCCTAAGTGAAAGTTTATACAAAACGAAAACAACCACTTTACCTCTGAAAAAGCACAGGCTCGAACTATATGCTTGTGTTCAAATGAGTGCAATTCATCACCTGTTAGCGCATCCCACACTTTCCTGCACAAAAAAAGGAAAAAAGCATTTCACAGGATACGTCAAGTAAATAGATATATGTCAAATAACCCTGTTCAGAACAGCAGATGAAATAAATAGATACCACTCCAGTTACAAGATCTCAATTCAAACTACTGCAGCAGGAGATTGAAGCGTGCACAATAATCAAGAGCTAGCAAACCTATGTAAAGAATATTGTCCACTTTTAAGTGATAGAATATGTTATTTGAGATTCAACGAAGCAACAGTAAATAGAAACTTGTATAGAATGATGCAATTGGGCACACTGTAGTGACATAGAGTCTCTCCGTAGTGTAAACATATAAGAATTTTCCACAGAACTCTTGAGGTGCTCCAAGACATTTCGTATTAAAAACACAACTTGCATATATAAGAACTACGAAAACAAAAAACAAAAATAATTAAACAGCTTTCAGAATACAATAACAACATATTGTGAGAGAAGGGGATCAAAAGCGAATCACATACGCAGTAAAGTCAGCAGAACCGGATGCAGCACGTAAAGCATTTGTATCCAAGCAAACACTCCACACTGCACCCTTGTGTCCTTCAAACGTTCCTATCCAATCTCCAGTCTCTCCATTCCTCAGCATGGGACTGGAATCTGAACCAGACAAGCAAAGCCCCATTTTTATGAGCATGAGATTAATATTAAAATATCCCTCGACAGAAGTGCATATCTCTCATAGTTCTATGAAGAATTGCCATCTTAAGTCTTAACATTTATAACATATAAATTATAACCACCATTTATACACATATAAAGGCCTATATAATGAAACCAAATCAAATCAATCAAATATAGACTAAAGATTAGCCTAAAAATAGATTTAAAAAAGCGAATTTAAGATAACCGACTACTTAAATAAAAACCCCATTTCCAGATACAATAAATAAACAACAAATCATAAAGCATTTAACAGAAAAAATAATAGCCTGAGACCAACTAAGTAGTAATTACCTTTGCTGGCACTAACAAGAAAAAAGCCATCCGGAGTAACAGGACTGTAAAAGAGATCCACGACGGGACGTGAATGGCCATGGCATACAAGTGGGACAGCAATCCTTTTCTTATCCATTTCTTTTTTCACTTACAAATAAAGTGCAAACTAATCTCCAAACAAAACAAGAAACAACCTTAAAATCCTTACAAATCTACACAAACCCAAAGAATTAAAAAAAAAAACTTGGGTTTCTTTTTCTTTATGAGATTGGGATCAGAATGTACAGACAGAGAGAGATATTAGCAGTAGATGAAAAAAAAAAAAAAAAAACGGCGGGAGTTTAATACAGGTGGGAAGACGCTTTGATCAGTGAGATTTGGGATTTGATTGCGTAAATACACACCTCCTAACCCTGGGCTCTGATCAAGATGATGATGATGATGATGCTAAAATGTTAGAGAAAATAAGAAAAAAAAAAAAAAAAACTATTGTTTTACAGAAGTCAGACACACAGAGCAACGAAAATCACCGGGCAAGGCACGAGGAGAAACTTGCTATCGATCCTCTCTTACATAGAAGGCTGACTTTGGGCCTTCTTTTCCCACTTTCTTTGTCGTTTTAGAAGCAAAATTTTAAGAGGAAATTGGGCTAGCCCAACAAGGCTTTAGCCCAATCCAAAAAGGCAAAGGATTTCTTTTGGGTATCATTGTGAATTTGTGATAGCGGAAGGAAAATTATTATGACTTACATTTAATGCGTATATAAATGTAAATTGCATAATTATATCTCATAAAAGATAAATTTTAAAATTATAAAATGCATTGATTTTTTTACTTAAATGATAATATTTGAAAAGTGAAGTATATTTGCTTTTAAAATTTTAAAATTTATCTTCTATAAAATGTTATTGAATTATTCACTAATTATGTATACATTGATAGTTCATGAACTATAAATTCAATCACTATTATAATTTTTAGGTTTTCTAAGCAAATTATAAACTCCATTTTCTTCTTAGATGAACTTTTTTTAGAAAAAAAAGGTTCTCTCCGCTACTTAAAAAGTAATGAAAAATTCTATTAATTTAACTAATGGATAATAATACACATTCAACTAGATTCATGATTGAAATTTAATTATTTAAATTAAATATGAAATTAAAAAAATTTAATTAAAAATATAAAAATGATTTAAACAAAGGGAATTTTATTTACACTCCATTTATTACTATATACACCCCATTTCTAAATATACCTCAAATTCAAAACTTTATTTTTTATTTCTACTAGATACACTTTATCTCTCACTTTTTATTTTTCATTTATACCATTTATCTCTTCTTCTCTCTTCACGTTTTAAAATTGAGTTTATCACAAATGAATATTTGAGAATTTTTGAGGTTTTTTAAATATTCATTTCCAATACGACTCAAAGGTTCTTGGATATCCATTTTCAAGAAGTCTTAAGTGTTATTGAAAATAAATATTCAAAAAAAATTGAGATTTTTCGGATATCTATTTTCAATAGGCTTAATTTCACTTTTAATCATTAAAAACCTTAATCATGTGTTTATGAACTCATTTACTTAATCATGTATGTGAATGAAACTGAAATCGATGTTTTCAACATTTGTGGCATCAACTTGTTATTTCTTTTAAAACTCTAGAAAATCAAGAACACTATTTTCTTGTTTTTTGGTTTTCTGGTTTTGCATGAGCAAAATAAAGTTCTTGATTATCTGAGCTTAGAATAAAAACATTTTTATGCTCATGCATACTTGAAAACTAACATATTTTTTTCATTCACACATATGATCAAGTAAGAATCAGCATATTGATGACTCACGTGTATGCATGTATGCTAGTCTAAACTTTAACACCATATAGAACATTGATGTTGACAATGTCATCAATAAATTGACAAATCTAAATATTTCGATCACTAGGCCTTACTGTTAGATTTGTCAGTCTACTAATGACATTTTTTTGTAGCTCAAAGATTACAAATCTTGATTTTCTTAATTACTAAGAGTTTATAATTAAATCTATATTTAGAAAAAATTTATGTATTCTTGAAAACAAACTTTTGAGAATTATATTTTGTTCTCGATAATTCATTTTTTAGAGTTATATTACTTTCTTGAAAGTATATTTTTGAGAACACAATATAACACTCGAAAATCTATTTTCGAGAAATACGAAGTGATTTTTGGGTGTATAAATTATTAAAAATATTTTTATCATTTATTAAAAGTTAAAATTGATATTTAATATGTAAGTATTTTTTGAAAAAATATTTGGGGCAGTATAGAAAAAATTTAACGGTATATTTAGAACACCTATTTAAACAAATATCAATTATAAATTTAAGTGAAGGTACATTATTAACCCTTATGAAAACTTCCACTATTATAGATCTTTATAAATCAATCAATGAATTCGACATTCATATCCCAATGTCCAAAAAATCACACTTAAAACCAGCTAGAAATCTTATCGAGACTAAAAGAACACATTCAGTTTTCGGTCAAGATTTTATTGTATAGTTCACTATCAAATTATAAGGGTAAAAAGAATTGCTCACTTGTCAAAGATCAAGCTCAAATTAAAAATACAGGGTACTTCTTTAGTACAAAAATGAGTAATAATGCCTCCATATTAGCATCCTTATCATTTCCACAAACAATTCTAGTTGGACGAGTATATGTTTCTATAACCTTGAAGAAAAGATTGCCTTTCGACAAGGCTTCAATTTGCATTCATTTATTTTTATTTGCTATCATATATTATTTAAGGATAATGGAAATTGATGAGAAATGAAAAGCAAAAAAAAATAATAATAATAAAGGGAAAAAAATAACTTTTCATCATTTATCTAAATGTGCCAACAAAAACCTTCTAAAAGAAAAATATTCAGCAACTCCCTAGCAAAGAAATATATATGTATGTATATATTCAGAAAGTAAAAAACATACCTACGAAAGGGTAGTTTAGTTCATGATATTCCAGCATAAAATGAATTAAAGAAAATCTAACTACGGTGGTGATTGTTATTTGACTAAATCAATGGCCGCTCAAAGGTAGCGAACCGTTGAAAGGCATAGCATTGTGTTACATGGTCATTACCCTTTCTCTTAAAAATTGGTTTATCAGGGTGTGCAACATTAACGTTTTTATACCCCAGTGATTTTCTTTTTATGTTCGATGTGAGAATGAAGTATCCTGTCTACTCCTTCTTGGAATGCTTGGCATGACATTATACCCCATCCAACCTCATGATGCCATCGTCACAAAGGTTTGGCACTCTATCTACCTCATTTTTGAGGCGCTTGGCATAAGTCGAACAATTCAAGGCCTACTTTGATATTAATTGTTACGTGATTATTACCTTTTCTCCTCAAAATTAGCTTATTATGGTGTGCAGTGCCAATGTTTTTTATACCCTAGTGACCCTCATTTTCATATCAAATGTGAGATTAGAATACTCTACCTATTCTTTTTTAGAGCACTTAGCTAGACAATTGGACTTAGTGATAGGAATGAGAAAGGTGGGAAACATAAAGCCTAAGAAAATAGATGATTAACAAGGATTTGTTTGAGCTTTGATTGAGATTTATGGGAGATTAAATAAGATTTTACATTTTTTAACACTTACTTTGACAGCAACTTTAAAAGTAGGTGATTTTGATATTTTAGGAATTAAGAGATATTTTACTAATTTACTTTGTAATGATTTTAGTGCTTTTGTTACAACTAGCACGAATGTACCCAAAGCCAAGACTCCATCAAATAAGTCAAGAGAACTTAGGCTTTAGGTTCATAATAGTCACAAAGATAGCTCGCACAAGCACTCCTGCCTAAGGACATCACTTCTAGAACTAGAAAAATCCAAGTGCAGGCTTAGGAAAGTAACGGAAACAACAAAATTCTTTTTTTATTTAGATAAACTTTTAATTTAAAAAACTAAAAACTCAATAACTTTTTTATTTTCATTGTAATTTTCACTTTTTTAATATCTTAATTTGAGAAAAAATTAAAGAAAGGAAAGTTAACAAAATTTTATTTTATAAATAGATTATTGTATTCATATTTTTATTATGACATTAGATTTGATCATATAATTGGCACTTCTTACAAATATAATTTCTTCTTATGAGTGTTTTATAACATCACAGTTGTATAAATATTTTATGATTTTTCAATACTTAATAGTAAAACAAGCTAAATTATTGTCAGAATAAATTAAAATACTGAATTAAATATAAAATTAAGATTAAATCAATAACTAGCTAATACATCTTATTATATTAAACATGCTCAATTTTATTTAAAAATATTTATTTATACAAGTTATGTAGTATAAATATATATTTATATATTATATGTTATTTTATTAAAAAAATATTATAATTGAAAAAAAATATTATAATGAATTATTTATTTTCCTTTTCACTATTTATCCAAACAATAATTATTAGAATTCTTTTCTTTTCCTCTCTTTTTATTAATTTAACTATACAAATAAGGAGTATAATACCTTTTCATTTCATTTAAAAAGCTTTCATTTCATTTATTTTTCTTTATTTATATATATCTAAACATAACGTTAGATATACAAAGAGAGATTTCCAACTTAACATTGCACAATACATTGATGTAAGTTTCAGACGCGTGATACTTTAACTTTTCAAGATGCTTATAACAAGATTAGTATTTTCTTTTTTAAAAAATAGATTTTGAAAGTCATTTTGATACTTTTTTCTTTTATTTTAAATTTGTTAATTTATCTACTAATTGGTAGATTTTATCTACAAAACGTACGAGTAATAGAAATACACAAAACATTATTAATTTTAAATGTTATCTCATTTTAAGTATAAGGGATTTTCAATTTGAAACTAAACGTTAATATAAATCTCAATGCGTGACATTTTGATTTTTTAAAATGCTTATAACAACATTAATAATTTTTTTATTAAAAAATTTTTCAAAATGCTTATAACAATATTAGTATATTTTTATTGAAATAGATTTTGAAAATCATGAAATTATAAATTCATTTGTTAATTGATAAAATTTATCTCCAAAATCCTTCAATGACACGTATTAACAATGGAAATAAAAATATTATTATTTTTAAGTGTTATCTCATTTTTTTAATCTCAAACTAAACGAGAAAGTTTAATTTTATATAAGATAAAAAGAATAATTGATTTTTTAAATGTAATTTAAAACTTACCAAATAAATGGTTTTTTTTTTATATGGATATCATGATAAAGCAAATAATGGTTATGAAACTAGCCATTTTACTGTTACATTATCACCGTGTTGTTGCATTACATTACTGAGCATCCAACTTATGCCCAATATTTCTACCAAATTAGCAACAACTATATGGATTTTTCGTCACTAAATAATTTAATTAATAAATTACAATAATAACAAAGTAAGGAACATGAGTATTGACTATTAAGTAGTAGTTATATTCGAAACGTGAAGTTTTTATGGACTTATTAAAATGTGAAAACATAAGTTTTCTTTGGCTCGTTGTTGGCATTTGTTTGTCGTTGAATAAAAAAAGCATTAACTGTGAAGGCGATTATTGTTTGACTAAAGTAGTGGCCACTCAAAGGTGGTGGTGCATTGAGAAGCATAGCATTGTGTCACAAACACATGGTCATTATCCTCTCTCTTCAAAACTAACTTATTAAAGTGTGTAGCATCAACATTTTTATACCTCAGTAATCCCTATTTCATGTCCGATATGAGATTATAATACATCACCCAACCTCGTGACGCTCTTGTTACGGAAGCCGACCTCCTTGCCTACCCTCTTCGAGGAGCTTAAAGTGGGTTGAACGGTTCAGGGCTTGCTCTGATACCACTTGTCACATGACTATTATTCTTTCTCCTCAAAATTAACTTATCAATGTATGCAGCAGCGTCAACGTTTTTATATCCCACTAACCTATTTTTCATATCCAATGTGAGATTGGAGTACTTTACCTATTTTCACTTAAAGAACTTGGCATGACAATTGGTTTTGGCTATGCGAATGAGAAAGGTGGGAAGTTTGAGTTTAAAAAAAGATACGATTAAGGGTAAGCGAGGATAGTTATAACTGTTTGTTTAAGGCTTGGATTTCAAATTTATAGGAGATTCAATATAATTTTACATTTTCTAATGATTAGTTTGACCGTCAGTTTGAAAGTCATTGATTCCAATATTTTAGGAGATATTTCACTAGTTTACTTTGTAATGTTTTAGTAATTTGACTTTTCAAGACTTTTATAACGAGATTAGTATTTTTTTTATTAAAAATAGATTTTGAAAATCACTTTTGATGTTTTTTTTTTTTTTTTGAAATTGTAAATTCATCCATTAATTGATAGATTTTATCTACAAAATACTTCAAAACTAACGTATTAGCCATAGAAATAATTAAACTTAAGTTATGGGACAAACATTATTATTTTCAAGTGTTATCTCCTTTTTCTATCTCTCAAATTTTAAAATGTTGTTAAGAAAGTTGAATTTTATTTAAGATAAAAGAATAATTTATTTTTAAATGCAATTTAAAGCTTATTAAAGAAATTGTGTTTTTATCAAATGGAGATTAAATCACAGTAGACAAAGGAAAATAAAATCAACATTTATAAAATACACTATATAAACTCCATAAATATTTTGGCAAAAAAAAAAAAAAACTCCATAAATGCAAAGCTTAAGAGTTTTTTTTTTTTTTTAAAGAGAACAAGGCTTAAGAGTTTTAGTTATTTAAGCATTTATGTGAAAAGGTTGAAACTTTAAATCAATTTTGAGTTTATTCTTTTAAGTTAACAAAGTTAATATTCTCTTTTAGATGTTGTACACAAACTAGTTTAGATTTTGCTTTCAAACAAATAAGAATATAATTTATTTTAAAAAAATACTTGAAAGATATTTTTTGTGGAAATGGTAACAAATCGGGTTAGGATGGTTTTTTCTCGTTTCGAACCTGATTTGACTTTATATAATAAATACTCAAACATGATATTAAAATATTATTTTTATATCATATCCACATATGCATAAAATCGTAAATTATCCGACTTAACTTAAAATTAATAAAATATTATTTTTTAAATATATTTATAAAATTAAATAAATATATAATATATAAAAATATATAATTAAATAAATAATAAAAAATATTATATACATATATAATTCAACCCTAACTCAACCTTGACTTAAAAAAAAAATTGATCTTACCTAATCCAAAATCTAATTTTAAAAAAATATGACTTTATAAAATTGGATTAAATCGAATCAGAACTTGATAAAATCAAATTTAATTGCCAACCTTAAATTTGGGTTTGATTTCTTTTTATTATTTTTTATTATTTTTAACACAACTCTAATCATCACTCACAAATATGACTTTTCACATAATGAAATCTACACGTGTGAATGCTAGAGATAAATGTATAGAAAGGTAATGAATGAAAAAATAATGGGTAAGATCCCTACATTACAATTAGATAAATACACATTTTTTTCTTAAATGAATATCTAATAAAAAACAATATTTTGAGAAAAAAAAGCAAAATCCTTATAGGCAAATGATCAAAAAATTTTGAAAAATATTGCATGTATCTAAGGAGAACATGTTTCAAGAAAAATGATTTTCAACTCATGACTTATGAGTAATGTAGCTTAATTGAATTTTAAATAAAGTTAATATAGAATGTCAAACTCTTAATTTTAATGTTCGAGATTTAATCTATGACATTCCAAAATACAATATATATATATATAGTTATGTTTTTTAATTTATCTTGGTTTAATATTATTTTGTGATATATTAAAATTATTTTTTACTATAAGTATGATAAAAGCTTTTAAACTAAAATTAAATAATCATCCAAGTTTTTATCATTTAATTATAATCAATTAAACTTTTAAATATTTATTTTCATAAATTGAGTATTTATTATACAAAAACTAGTTAACTACCAATACTCAATTGAATGTTCAATTATATAAAAGTAAATTTTTAAAAATTTAATTGAATGAAAATAAATATTTAAAAATTAAATTGATTGTAAAAGAACAAAAACTTAAATAATTGTTTAATTTGTATTTAAGGGCTTTTTGTTTTTCACTGGATGAGTCTATCCAAGAAAGAACCAAAATTTTCTCATAAGGCCCAACCTATCTACCCATCAGTGCCACAGGCCCACGAATTTCAACGAGCAGAGGGAGACAACCCAAGCAAAAACTTGATTTTTATTAGAAATCCGAATCAAAACTTGTTGTCAAAGAAAGCCCTCTTTTATTAGAGACTCTGAATGCGATTGTAGGAGCCAAAAGCAAGAACCTAAGAAGCAAAACTCAATGGCGACGGTGGGTATCGAGAGGAAGCAACCGGCATCGGCAGAAGAGATATGCACGGCCAAGAGCGGCGCCAAGCAAGGGGAAGGCCTCCGGCAATACTATCTCCAACACATCCACGAGAAACAGCTCAATCACCGCCAAAAAACCCACAATCTCAACCGTCTCGAAGCCCAACGCAATGAGCTCAATTCTCGAGGTCCTTTAACCCTAATCTTGTTTTTCTTACCTCGATTTATTGTATTAATTTCCTTTTTTCTGTTTTCAATTTTTGGGTTGATTGAGATTGTCGATCTGGGATTAGGGCTTTTGTTATTTTTAGAGAAAGTCGTTAGTTGTTACCTTGGTGTTTTGATCTGTGAGAAAATAGTGATATTTAGTTGAACAAAGTTTACTAAGATTTGAGGAAGATTATTGGTTTAGTAATTTGTAGAGGTTAAGTTGGTGATTACATTTGCTGGTTACTTGGGAATTGGGTTGCGTTAGTTGATAAAAAACAGTGAAACAAGGATTATACTGATCATGGAGGTTTTGTTTGACCTTCTTTAATTTCTGACACAACTTTTTTGTTGATGCAATGGAAGTAAATTGGAAATTTTATTACATATTCTAATTCAACACCACTTGGAAAAGTCTTAACTGAAACTCAAATAGAGGTTATGCAAAACATCGGTTGAATTTTGAAGTTCTCAATTTTTTGCAAGTAAAAAGTGTAGCCAGATGTCATCATTTGATATTGTCAATAAAATGCGCATTGATAAATGCTTATCTTTTTCTGTATGGTTGGAAATTATGTGCGATTGAAATGGAATGGTCATATTGGTGACTGTCAATGCTATGTAATAATCTTCTCTTTTTATTGCCATTTACTCTGTCGTTCACCTTTTATGTATTTTTTTATTGGAAGGGGAGATGGGTTTATTCAAACATCATTGTATTTTTACTTGGGTATTGCATCCAATACATCTAGGAAATTGTGCCCATGGTTATCGTGCCTTCTATTTGTGATAGCCTTAACTTGGAAACAGATGCACATATGGAGCTTTTATATTTAGGGAAGAAGGTTTTTTTTTTTTTTTATAGAATGTTATCTTTATTTTTGGTGCATTCATTCTTTTAGTCTATTTCTTGTGTAAGTACTTATTATGTTTGCATATTGGACAGTGAGAATGCTTAGAGAGGAACTACAGCTGCTTCAGGAGCCTGGTTCCTATGTTGGTGAGGTTGTGAAAGTTATGGGTAAAAACAAAGTTTTAGTCAAGGTATGTGATCCTTTTATACTTAGTTTGTAGCTCTCTCTTTGACTTTACAAATGGGAATAACATCTTGTTACTGACTAAAAATTTGGAATCAACATAAGCTATTTAAAACTGTAGATAATTGTTTCTTAATCTGCAATTCATGGTGTCATTTATGGAGTGTGTGTTTCAATCTTACTCTGCTATTATTTTGTAATTTCTTCTCCAGGTTCATCCAGAAGGAAAATATGTTGTCGATATTGATAAGAATATTGATATCACAAAAATCACACCATCAACAAGAGTTGCTCTTCGTAATGACAGCTATGTTCTCCATCTGGTCTTACCAAGCAAAGTAGATCCATTGGTTAATCTTATGAAAGTTGAAAAAGTTCCAGATTCCACATATGACATGATTGGTGGTCTTGACCAACAAATTAAAGAGATAAAAGAGGTTTCTCTCGCACTTTCTTAATTATGGCTTATCACTTTTGGGTTTTTCCTTTTTCTTTTATGGTTCTCCATTATTAATCCCATGTTTGGTCGTGGATCAGTTTTATTCTTTACACCTGCTATGTGGTATAATTTGCAGGTAATAGAACTTCCAATTAAGCATCCTGAATTGTTTGAAAGTCTTGGAATAGCTCAGCCAAAGGTACTGTCATGTTACCAAGTCCTAGCATTTTGTTGATTTGTTTCTCATATGATTACATTGTAAGACTAAATCTTGCTCTCTGCCATAAATTATAGGGCGTCCTGCTGTATGGACCACCTGGTACAGGGAAAACTCTATTGGCTAGAGCTGTGGCCCATCATACTGATTGTACTTTTATCAGGGTTTCTGGATCTGAATTAGTTCAGAAATACATTGGAGAGGGCTCTCGAATGGTTAGAGAACTTTTCGTTATGGCCAGGTTTATTCTTCTTCCTTGCTTGTTGTCCTTAATTAAAAAAAAAAAAAAATACAAATGCAGAGCAAAACATGTTAGATATACTAGCAAGGTGCCAACATACAAATTTGATTTCAAAGCCCTTTTTGTTTTTGAGTGTGATGAAGAAAAGAATCTTTTTTTTTTTTATATGTGGATGGTCACTTGTTATCTGGAATTAGTCAATAGCCAATAGCCAATAGCCAGATCCTCTGTAGCCTGAAACACAAAGTAGAGCTGATTTTGTCTGATTATCTACCATGCTGTTGTACTTTGGCTTTATATCTCTCATTTTACTTAAGTGGTTCCTTCTCCTTCTCCCATCTCCAGGGAGCATGCTCCATCGATCATATTTATGGATGAGATAGACAGTATTGGATCTGCTCGTATGGAATCTGGAAGTGGCAATGGTGACAGTGAGGTTCAGAGGACCATGTTGGAGCTTCTCAACCAGCTTGATGGATTTGAAGCATCTAACAAGATCAAGGTATTGATTACTTAACAGAAATACAAATGTGATGAATTAGGGAGACCATTTTATGGTTTGCATACAGTTATTTTTATGCATCCTTACTTTGATGCATTTGTCAACAGGTTCTGATGGCTACAAATCGGATCGATATCTTGGATCAAGCTCTTCTTAGGCCAGGACGAATTGACAGGAAGATTGAATTCCCAAATCCGAATGAGGAGGTACATGGCATTTAGTGGTCATTGTTATGTTCCTGCAAGCATTTTAGTGCTGTTGTCCTTTTTCATGTTAGGGGCATATAATGTGACTCCCTAATTGTCACCTTGTTCTTATACATGTTTGAAGAAGAAAAGGTATGCAGGGGGTTGTATTTGAACTGACATAACCGCACCATCATGAATTTATTTTCTTGATTATGCATCATTGATTTTGTTATGTGTCAAGGTTGGCATCAGTGCCTATTAAACTTTATTCTGGCGGAATGATTTTCGTGTTGTGGTATTTAGTGATTCCTGACATATATGATTTGTGAATCTTTTATTATGCTGTTGCTGTTGTAATGCACTGCCACTATCCTAGAGAAGGTTCTGTCATTTTAGACTTCATTATAAAGGCAAACATTTTCAGTAAGGTAGTTGGTCAGGTTATTTTGCCGTTGTGATCAACCCTTTTTGGGTTTTGTGAAGAACCTGCAGTTAATAGAGCAATCATAATGGCAGTGTTTTGCTGCTGCAGTTGTATAAGAATTTCTCTGTTTTTAGAGAGCATGCAGTGAGATGCTACATAGGTACTTATGTTGTCTTACTCAATTGTATGCAGTCTCGTCTGGACATCTTGAAAATACATTCTAGAAGAATGAATTTGATGCGGGGGATTGATCTAAAGAAGATTGCAGAGAAGATGAACGGTGCTTCTGGTGCAGAGCTTAAGGTATGTTTGCAGATAATTAATTAAATAGGGTCTGGGTTCTGGATAAAGAGAAAATATTCTTCCAATTGGAATATGGTATGCAAGCTGTGAAGAGCATCTCTCTTTCTAGATCCTTCCCCTTCCCCCTTTCTCCCAGCCTCCTAAGCAAATGAGGAGAGATGAATATTTGAAGATTGTTATGTTTCTAGGTTTGTTAGTTTTATGAAATCTATTTTCTCTCTTGTTTCAAGGTTGTATAACAATGCGGTAGAAGCCTTGGATGGCACTCATAATTATGCTTTTAACATAAAAAAAAAGAAAAGAAAATACAAGATTCTTAGACCCAGTCGGGCTTTTTGACAATAATTGCATGGGTATTTTCTGCACAATTTGATAGCTGGATATGTATGCTGAGGTCATTCTGACAACATCTACAAGGTTTATGATGATTGTTAACAAATGTAATAAACTTGTTGAAATGTTTTTTGTTGGATAATTTAAATGCTGCTTTTGCAAGACCGTATGCTTTTCATTTATAAAATGTGTATTATCAATGTAGTGTATAACTCCTTTATTTTTTTTGCAGGCGGTATGCACAGAAGCAGGGATGTTTGCTTTGAGGGAAAGGAGAGTTCATGTAACACAAGAAGATTTTGAGATGGCAGTTGCAAAGGTGATGAAGAAGGAGACTGAGAAAAACATGTCCTTACGGAAGCTGTGGAAGTGATTAAGTTTTGCTTATTGTGCTCTCTGCGTTTTGGGCAAAATGGAACATGTAAACCAGATTTATATAGTGACAATGTATCCAATATTAGCGCAATAACCACTTTGCCAGGATGTCTTTCAAATTTGCAAGTAGAGGACTTAAAATCTATGAAGAACTTGGTTTGTCTTGCACAATTCTGAATGCATGAAGCGGCAGATTTATACGAAAATTTTATTATGAAATTTAACTGGAATCTGTGTCTCATTTTTAAATTTGATTTTAGTGTTAAATATATTAATATGGCTTAATAGAGAATCAAAGGATGTGGGGAACCGGGGTAGTTAAACTGGGAAACGTTCAACATTGTAGATGTGATTGATAATATTTATCATTATAAGGAGAGCCGTCTGAAGATAGAAAATTCTGAAGATTTCGTCGGCCAACCACAATAAAAATTGAATGCCGAGAAAGTTGGTATTCGAACATTAAGATATAGGATAATTTTCGTCAAAAGAAGCATCAGTGGTCCTGAATCTTTGATTTGGAGCTTCTTTAGTTTAGACATCATAGCATAGGTGATCGAGTGTTCGTTATATTTTGAGCACTTTTTAACTTTGCTCCGAGTCATCAATTCCATGGGTCATGTTCTTTGCTCTTTTTGCTTATCATAAAAAGGAACAAGAAAAATCAGATACGGTCAAAACCCATCATCCAAAATTTGCCTGGACAAATAAAGTTGCAGCATGAGTCAAAACCCACCAACCAAATTAAATTCTTAAGGCAACTGTACTAATTATTTAAACATCAAAAGTCAAACCAATTGTTATTACATCTATATCGTATAAGTTGAACTTCTAATTGTTAGTTGTTAGAGATATGACAATAATATAACATAAATGACTCTCAACCTGCTGTTGGATGGTGGTTGTTGGTTGTTGCCCATTTTGCAACTCAGCTGCCCGTAGACAGCAGTTGCTCTTTCACATTCCGTGTTAAGTTGCTAGTAATATTTGACAATTCTAGCCCATCATATAACCCTGCAAAGCACAGCAGTAGTCTTCCTGTTGAGTTAAAGGGAAATTATATTATACACAAAACTTTTTTTTTTTTTTTTTGTTTGCTTCCATATCCCTGTTTATTTATTTTCTTTGCAAATATGCAGATCAAGAAACGGCCACTCCTTCAACTTCTGTCATATCTCTTTATTCTTTCACAGCTTTTCCTTTTCTCCTATGCTGATGTAGGCACTGCTGCCCAGTACAGCCCCCCGTATTTACGTGAGTACCTTTACATCCTTACTATCTTGAAAATTCTACTTCATCTTTCGACGTTTTCACTCCGACTTTCTTTTTGTTTACTATTTTCCTTTGTGGAATGGGATTTAATTATTTATGAGCAGCGACGGCGTGCTATGGTGATGATCAATCCCACTTTCCATCAAGCAATTTGTTCGCAGCAGCCGGAGATGGGATATGGGACAACGGAGCATCATGCGGAAGGCAATACCTGGTGAGATGCATCAGTGCTTCCCAGCCTGGAACTTGTGTTACTGACCAGACTGTCCAGGTCAAGATTGTTGATTATGCTCCTACTGCACAGTCTCCACCTTCAGCTCAAACCGCCACCATTGTCCTATCCGAGACAGCTTTTGCTGGAATTACGAATAAACCAGTTGGCTCCATCAACATAGAATTCCAACAGTAATTTGATCTTCTTCCAAGATCTTATATTTGCTCATTAATTGTTAACTTCCTTTCCTTTTCCCCCATTTTGGAAGTTCAAAGTTTCCTTGCTTCTTCATCATGCAGGGTATGAGACGAGGTCAAAATCTGTTCTTAGTTCCATTGGTCAAAGCTCAGTCATTGACAATCTCAAGTACAATTGGATATGGCCCCTGCGTTCAAGGCAAGGGAAGGAACACAAGAAACAGAAGACTTGTAATCTGCAAATCATGCATGTAATGTACATTATTTTGTTCCTGGAATGTTTAGACGGAAATGTGATTGGTTGCGTGAGATTCTTTCTTTGTCATTTTCATTAGTAAACCTCTATGTCAAATGTTTGTATTCATTTTGATAATAAAAAGGGAGCTTTCTCACAATTCGTTGTCATGGCGCTTTTGCGTGTGCTTCTTGCCTTTGGAAGCTTCCGCATTTCAACTTGACACTTTCGGCGTAGACTTTACCTCAAAACCTTCACGCCAGGCTGAAGCAATGCTCATATTTTAAAAATACAACGATGTGAACACGTTATCTTCTTTTTCTTTACCGGTACATACTAAAACCGGAGGAAACAACAATCTCAACGCTAAAAAAGACAAAGTAAACTTGGAAAATTAGAAACTACAAACTAATGCATGCATGGAGTCACATCTGGAGCCCAAGGAGCATACTAAAAGGAATCATACATACATCTTCGTCACCAATTAGAACTCAAAAATCTAAACTATTGAGTTATTAAGTCTTATATATATATATTGATATACATGCTAACTTTTCATCCTATTTTTTAATGATATGAGATTTTTTAGATACTTAAACCACTTCAACATGTAACAAATTTATAAAAAAAAAAAAAAAAAAATCTTCTAAATGAAATTATAATATTAAGGCTTTGTTTTGTGGTTTTTTTTTTTTTATCTAAATCTATCAATTATTGCAATTGAAAATCTAACACTCAATCAATAAACCACATAATTATTAATGCTTTGTTATTAATACATTTCCCGTCCAAAGAATACACCCTCTCCACTTAAGCACGAGATTTTGCTTAAAAGGTTAAGGGTCAAATACAACCAAAGGTACATATTAACTCTCTCAATTTTAAACTGCTAAGAGTTTTAAATATTTTTATTGTGAAAAAAATAAGAAAAATAAA
Organism: Durio zibethinus; assembly: GCF_047325235.1. Classification (NCBI taxonomy): domain Eukaryota; kingdom Viridiplantae; phylum Streptophyta; class Magnoliopsida; order Malvales; family Malvaceae; genus Durio; species Durio zibethinus. The sequence goes on from NC_143174.1 coordinate 23,964,236, forward strand.
ATAAAATACTTGATTCAATAAAAAGGTGTAATCCCTCTTTTTCAACTTAAAAAAAAAAACATAGGTTAAAAGCTATGGTAATAAAGAAGGTCTTCTAGAAAATCTTGTTAACTTTTCCTCGTTAATAGGAGAAGAGATTGTAATTTGCTTACTATTCCGAATATAAATGTTTCTTAATCTATTTAGTTTCTTGGCTTGCCCCTATAGTTGTTGAGAAAAATTAACCTAATGTATGACATGCTAAATGAAAACATAATGCTTTTCCTTTCTTTGAAAAAAAAAAAATCAAAACAATACTAAGTGACTAAACAAAATGACTATGAGGAAATTATTGAATTTAAATATCAATTTCAATGAGAGTAAATTAATATAAATTTTTTATTAATTATTTTTTAATCGCATTTATAATAATTTTTTAATTATAATTATAATAAATTTTATTATTATTTTTAATCTCATTATAATTAATCTTATCATCTATACAAATGAAGCTTAATAAAATAAAAAGTAAAAACAAACTCAGCTTATAGTCAACACTTTTGTAATTTATGGGTTTTAACTCTCTTGCTGCAATGATGGGGCCATGAATCGATTATAGTAAATCTTTTAAACTTATCCTTTTTTTTTTTCATTTCTAATTGAAATTCTAACAAACAAAAAAAATCCCTTTGATTCCATAAATACTCAACAAATTGAGTAAAACAAAAATTTTTAATTTTTAATTTAATAATTACGATACATAAAAAAAAAGTGTGTATTTTGTAATTCAATTATTAAATTAAAATTTTTCCTTTTTTGTAATTATTTTTTAGAAATCAATTTCTTATTTGTTCGATCACTGTCTACAAATTATTGATCTTCCCTTGATTTCCCTACGGGCTCTGATAAAAAACTCCGGCCCAAAAAATAGTTTTGGTTGGGCCGAAGTTGCCCATATCGAAACCCATTACTCCATTAAAAGGGAAAGAGAAACGAAATCCGTGTGCGCGGCGCAAGCTTGATAAAATCCTGCACCAAGAAAACCAGTCTGTCTCTCTCAATCTCAATTTCCTCTCTCAGTTTCTCGCCCAACTTCCAAGGTACTTAATTTTTTTTTTCTTAATTAATTATTCAATCTAATCACCCACCATAATTTCTCCCTTTCAACTAATCCCTAATTTCATTTCTCTCAAAAAAAATAATTTTTTTTCCAAAAAATTCTCTGCTTTCAGTTGACTCAAACCATCGAATTTATTTTTGGGTTTTGTTTTTGAGAATTAAAGCATCGAATGATCGATTCGTAATTGATAGATTTTGGTAATTGGTATTTGGCTAGGGGTTTTTTTTTGCGATCAATGACGGGGGAATTGCAGTTAGAGCCGGCAGGTGCACGAAACGCTACTGATTCTGACCCTCTTTTAGAAAACCAGACCGATTCGTCGTCGCCGGCGAGTTCGAGTGAGATTAGGAGTGAAGATATCGAGAATGTTTCTGCTCCTTGTTGTCGCATTTGCCTCGAATGCGATGGTGAAGAAGGTAGAGTTTCTTCTCTCCTTTAATTTTTTGTTTTTTCGTTAATTATCGATCTAAATTTTTTGTGAACTGTGAATGTAATGATATTAAATTAATTTTAAGTTGTTTTATATTGTATTTGCGGCAGGAAACAATTCGTACATTGATATTGTTGTCACATGCTTCATGTTGAATTTACGTGATTATATATATCTATATATATATATATATATATATATATATATATATGAACCTTGGCCTAATGGTTGTTTTGTTCTTGTAGATGATGAGCTGATATCTCCATGCATGTGCAAAGGCACCCAGCAGTTTGTTCATCGTGCTTGCCTTGATCATTGGCGTTCGGTAAAGGTAAATTAAGCTTGTTTCTGTAACCGAATGTGAGTGAAGGCTAAGTTCTCTACTTTTATGTGAAATTTATATGTTATTACTTGGTAATTGATCTACTATGAACCTCCTCTTTTGATAGGAAGGATTTGCATTCTCCCATTGCACGACTTGCAAGGCTCAGTTTCACCTTCGAGTTGAATTGTTTGAGGACAACTCTTGGCGTAAAATAAAATTCAGACTTTTCGTGGCAAGAGATGTCTTTCTTGTGTTCTTGGCCGTACAAACTGTGAGTCTTCTTAGTTTTCTACCAGTACATTTAACATGCTTATATGGTTATTGTCAATTAACCACCTCTTATTCTTTGCATTCATCTATCTTTATTGCTTATTCTGATATGTATATTTGGTGATTACTTGTTGGTTAAGGTGGCGCTTACTTGCAGAAGACCCTGCAACTTTTTATTCCTTTGAGTTTGATGAATTGTTGATTGTCAGATCCATGAAACCTCACTTTAGCACAAGTATTCAGATACTTTAGAACAATTCCATATTTTTCTTTTTTTTTGGATTTGTTGCCTGAGCCGTTAAGTAACTAGCTAGATACAACATGGTCATTAGAGGTATTCATGTATTAGTAACCAAAAGGAAGTTTATTTTGAAAATTTTCATTTTACCATTCTATTGAGAATTCTTGATTACAAAGCTCTATCTCTAATTTGATTTTGGGTGGCATTGTGACTTTTGTTTGATGTTCTAAATTGGTTAAAGTGGTGTGGCTATTGCATTGTCTTGTCACGTAAAATAAAATAAAAAGGCATTGAGCCTCTTTCTGGGCATGGATACTTTGCAACCCCTTTTCCCAATACCGTAATCTAGTTGTTGTCATAATACCATACTTGGATCAGACTTCATTTGGCTGATATGATATGTTGTCAAAGGGTACAGTATCAAAATACATTAACCTCACAAGTTTCATTATTGATGGAAAAAAGAAAGAGAAAAATAATTCAAATGCAGGCCCTGAAAGGGTGGAGGAGGCTGATGTAAAAAGCCTTCTTTAACCAAGTCATTAGTTATTCAGAACTCAGAAAGATTGAGAACTTGAACTGGTCTGATAGATTCATCCTCAATTGCCTTGAGATGATCATCTTATAATGAGTTATCTATTCTTCAGGTAATTGCTGCAATGGGAGGCTTTGCATATGTCATGGATAAAGATGGGGCTTTTCGAAAATCATTCAGTGATGGTTGGGATCGCATACTGTCAAAACATCCTATACCGTTTTATTATTGCATAGGTAAGCTTCCCTGATTTTCTGCCTTTTTTATTCTATTGTATAAAATGTTTTCTGAAAGTACCTCGTCTAATATTCCTTTGTGCATTGATGGTGCTTGATGCTTGATTTTAGCAGCGTATGCCAATTTCAGTTGTAGTAAGGTGATAAACTCATCATGTTTTCAATGTTTTATAGGGGTGCTTGCCTTCTTTGTGTTGCTTGGATTTTTTGGGCTCATATTGCATTGCTCCTCCCTCAATAGCAATGATCCACGCATGGCTGGATGCCAGAATTGCTGTTATGGGTGGGGTATCTTGGATTGCTTTCCTGCATCTATGGAAGCATGCTTTGCACTGGTGGTGGTTTTTGTTGTTATATTTGCTATTCTGGGGATAGCTTATGGTTTCCTTGCTGCCACAATGGCAATTCAGCGAATCTGGCAGAAACACTACCACATTCTTACTAAGAGGGAGCTTACTAAGGTATCATTGAGAGCTAGCCTTAGAATTATATCTTTATTCAGATCAATACTGATTAAACTGATTAGCTCTGACATTGGTCTTTTGCAGGAGTATATAGTAGAGGATCTTCATGGCTCTTACACCCCACCAAAACTTGATCCAGAACACGAAGAACGCTTGAAAATGATGAAGCTATTGTAGCTATGGATGAAGAGGTGAAAGCCATGAGACTTATTTGAGTCTTTCAAATTATTCAGGATACAAAAGATACAATTTATCGATTGCTCGGCAACTTTGTCAAATAGATTAAGGGTGAAACGGTGCTGACATTTGTCTCTAAAATCTCTTTGATGTCTAGACCTCGTTATTACCGACTGTTAACGAGGTAAACCGGCCACGCAAGGGTGCGTGTTCATAAATTATCTGTGCAGTTATAAATTTGAAACTTTTTTCCTTGATGTTTGTCTTATCACTAAAATGTCGGGTAATAAATTTTCATACTTTTTTTTTTTCGAACAAAATCAACCGAAGTAGCCTTCAATGCGTATGTAATCTGCCGGCTCAGCGTCTTGCCCATGTTTCGCTCGCTTTGCACTAGCGAGACCATAACAAAAAACGTATAGAAGGTTAGCCATCTACTGGGATCCTGGGACCAGCTTAATAGCGGTTAGCCTCTCTCATTAGGAGGCTAATGTGCCAGTTTTGCATGTGCGATGTTTGGTTGGTCAAGCTAGTCATCACAATTCTTTTTCTTTTGTCATAATCCTTATCTTCTTGTCCTGGATAACTAATGCTTGATGTGCTGAGAATGCGCTTTGACAACTACATTTGCCTACTCAAGAGTACACTAAACGTTCTATAATTAGATGCTTATCTGTAATCTAGCCTTTTTGACTAAATTGTTTCTCATCTCGTTTTCATCTACAACTCTAGTCTTAATAAAAAAAAGTAAATTTCTTTGCGTGATTGCGCAGACAACGCTAAAAAACAATCTTAATTTAATCAAATTTACATAGATTAGAATGTTTAAAACTCACATGCTTAAGATGTCAAGATAAAGCAGGACTCAGTAGGGTTTAAAGTTGAAACCCAATCCATGACCCAGAAACAACCAACGGCCATGGTTGCAAGTTTCAACTTGGAATTGGAAGGGTGTGGCCCGTCGACAGTCCACCCTGCCTCTTCGACTCTTCAAAACTCGACAACTTACCCCAAAGAACGGACAGAGCCGGCCTACCGGATAAGGACATTAGCTGGACACAGACGAATTGACGACATACCCTTTACAAATTTCTCCAGAGACTCAGCGTTGCTACCCCTTCGATTGAATGCCTCCAAAAACACGAAACTTCCACATGTTTGTCACGTGCACCAACTGTAAAGCTCAACTTCTCAATAGAGGAAAGACAGTAGGAAACCACCTTTGGTTACCGAAGTCCTAAAAACTCCAGTTTCCTGGAGCGTTTCCAACGTTCAAACTTCAAAATATCTCCAGCAAACAAGGTGCAATTAACGTTTACTATGATTCGCTCATATGTGTCCATTTTCACCGATTCTTTGTACATTATATTCTGACAAATATGCGAATCGATGGAGTACAATTTGCGTACAAAGATTCGTCGCTTGGCATGCATGTTTCAATGATCAAAAGCATGTTCAACCTACTAGTAAAAAAAAATAAAAAAATCAATTATTGAGAATTAAATGTTAAAAATTTGATAAAGAAAAATGAAGTTTAGACGTATATTGGTATGATACTAATTGCTCTTACTTGTCAAATTAAAACAAAATAATTCAAAAGCTGTTAAAAACGATTGTTTGACTCTTGATGTTATAATAAATTTCTCTATGACACAAACTAAATTTGTAATAAAAAATAAATAAATAAAGAAGAAATAGGAATCATTAAAAGGAAAGAAAAACAACGAGGGTAAAATTGTCAAATGGATGTCATAATCCACATCCCATCCTAGTCATTGACATCATCCATCTCGGACCCACGGCCCAAACCAAAATGACCGGAGCACTCGGTAAAAAAGTCGTAAAAGAAAGGCAAAAGAACCTAACGAGTGACCTCCACGTGTACCATCTTATCCGCTACCCCACCATCTTCCCCACTCTTCCCTTTTTAAATAGCGTCTGCCAGTAACCCATCCATAAATCCTCCCACCTCCAATTTCACCAAATTTCATAAGCCCTAATTTTCTCTCTTTAAGCCCTTTAAATCAGTCTTTTTAATGGCTACCCATCTGTTTATCTTTCGTCCCAACGCAGTCCATGTCTGTGCTATTCCCGGTCATCCAAAACCCAACCCCAACCGCCGGAAGAGTACGTCGTCATCTTCCTCCAACTGGTGGTCGCCGCTGTTTGGATGGTCCTCCGAGCCTGGCTACATTGACTCGGATGGAAAAACTGAGATCAAGGAGAAAAGAGAAGCCGAATCGGAAACAGATCCGGGTCCTAAGTCAGCGAGATCGAAGTTTTCCCCGGGATGCTTCACGGAAGAGAAGGCAAGGCAGCTCCGTATGATGACTACTAACACGTCATCATTTCACGACGTTATGTACCATTCGGCTATTGCTTCTAGACTCGCCTCCGACTTCAAGGGTCGCTACGATCGATGAGTCTCCGGCTAGTCGGGGCTATATTTAAACTTTTAATTTTCTGTTTTTTTTTTTTTTTGAGTTTTGGAATGTATAAAATTTTTTTATGTCCATTTTTAAGGGGCTGAAAAAATTGTTAAATGACGCAATCCAAGATGTAAATATTGAACTTCTGATGTATATAGAATAATTTTCAAATCTTTTTTTTATTATTGTTATTACTATTTGCTTCGATCCGTTTCGCATCAATGGCCTAATTTAGCAGATTATAACAAATCAAGATCAAGTGGAAAAGATTAACGGTTGATCGGATGCTTCGTGTTTTGTCTTGTTTCGGGTCTCAACTCATCCGACCGTTGAGATGCTAGTGTAAATTGATCATCAACATAATAAAAAGTAGCAACTATTGCATGTTTGGATCTTTGAATAAGAATCTCCAAGTTGCCAAATATGCTACGAGGAATTCAAAGTATCAAAAGAGGAATATGCCAAAGTTTCAGATTTTCACGATATTTGTGATGATGCCATCAGGACTGTTTTCCTCGGTTTTAACTTTGCAGATTGGTACAATCAATTTGTGCTTTCACACATAGGCAGCTGCCAAATGTTTCAGCACACAGAGCTGTAACGGAATTTGTTATTGTCTGAAGGGGTGAGAGGGATGGAGTAAAAGATAAGCTGCTTCTTGACGGCCACAACTCTTGAGGATGATTTTGAAAGTCACAAACACAAATTTAGCACAAATTGTTTGAGCTTTAGGGAAGAAAAAAAAAGAGAAATTTTCTTCCCGCGTATTTTAAATTTGCACATGAAAATTGAGAGAAAAAGTGCTGATAAAGAAAGCTGGAACCTAGAAATGTCCAAGAAAGCAAGAATCTTGCCAGGAGCACTCAACACTGTGGTCCAGCACACAAGCAGCCAGCCACTTGTCTTTTGTTTCCTCTAAGTTCTGCTTAAACCGAAACCCCCGCGTGTCCGAATCCCGGTAAGTTCAAAATCATGCAACCTTGACAACAATGGTGGGTTTAACCGATAAAAATAATTCTCTTGAAATGCAATATCTTATGAGTAAATCTAACTTTTGTTGCCAGTCAATGTCTTCAAAAGTATTACAAGAGATTGATCCAGATCAGCAATGCATAATGCATGGATGGCAGTGTTTTCTTGAAGACATTAGACTTACCAATTCTTTCACCTTGAAATATCAGGCATAATTTACTGCATAGAGGCTCCCACTTAAAATGAATTAGCCTGCATATCAATCACATCATATTTTCCACAATAAAACAGTTACAATTCATCAATAGCAGATTATTCTCTCCTATTTCTCTTGAAAATTGAAACTAATTCCGCAATGAGCAGCCCTTAAATCTTTGGCCCAAAAGAATCATAAATACAAGATATAATTATCATTTCACAATAAAAGGAATGAGAAGATTACAATCTTCAATTGGTTCTAAGCCATTCTACTTTCAGAAGATCAAGCTGCATAAGATCCGGCAAACAAGAATAATTGATGAAGGAGATATAATCAGTTTCTCAAGCCAAACTCTGCTTCTTCACTTGCTCTCAACATCATATAGATCTGCTCTGGACATTTATTAAGGATAAGAAACGGAAGAGGAAGCACAACTATGAACATAATTAATAGATAATATTTATAAGAGGTGTTGTCAGGCTGGGTCGGCTTGGGCAAGCATGTACGATATTATACCATGCCTAGGCCTGACACAGCCTATGGACACCTCTAATAGTAATTCCAACAAGATGATCAACTTTTAAAAAAAAAACAAGACTTTTCTTGAAAAAAAATCCCAGGTAGCATGTTATAAAATCATGAAATATTATAGGAATGTTGTTATTCTAGAGGGACATATGGTAGATAATACTCTCCCCATCCCCCCCCCCCCTCTCACCTCCAACACATGGGAAAAATTAAAAAGAATGACAATGATAAATTTTCCATCTCATGGAGTTTGTACACGAGCAATTTTAATAGATGGCAGAATGAACTAGTACATGTGAAAATGTTCACCATACAAATAGCATTATGCAAAATGAGGCTGTAACTAAACTCTGAAACACATAGCTCCAGAAAAAGGTCAAAGACTAAAAGTTAAATGTCAAATAAGTTGAACAGATATGAGAGTCAAATATCCTTCTTAAATCAACTAACCAGCACTATTTAAATTCTCAATGCATGTCTCTCTGACACAAGGCTCTCAGACATTTCTCTAGTAATGCATTTCACTCTGCTTGTTTGTTACTCGAGTGAAAAGGAAGAGAAAAATTCCCTTGAAACACATTTTAACAAAAAAAGTGAAGAAATCCTATCGCAACCAAGCCTTTTCTTTTTCTTGGAGGATGAAGGTGTGGCAGAAAATGCCAGTTATGAATAGATTGGGGATGTAAAAGCATGCTTTACAAATATGATTGCTATAAGTTTGCATCTTAAAGAGATGCAAAAAGGGTTGGAACTTGACTTTCAAAAAAAGCTACAAAAATGTATAAGTTATTGACTGTTGCCTTCCAAAGAAGGAACATTAATGCATGCATATTAAATCTCACAAGATAAAAATCAATCGTCTATTTGATTATCAATTATCATTTTGCCGACAGCATAAACATAAGGTATGAATAATAACATTTATATCAGTTGGGGTTGTTTTTTATTTGTACTGGTTACAAATATGAGAAAATGTTCATGTAAATACTTCTTGCACTATGAACCACATATCTAACACCCTTTAGAAGAAAAGGACCAATATAACCAGCAGAGTAATGGCACTTTAACAATTGAAAAGGTTGTACCCAATAAAATTAATTATCAGTGCAAAGATTTGAATTTTGCATCAATAGGTATCAGTTTAAAACATTCGAGAAACCAATGCAATATAGATTAAATGCTTTCCCTTATCCTAGCTCACCAAACCAATCATTCAAAGGCATAAAGAATACAACTATAAATCAATCTTGCTCATATGCATCCACCAATTCTTTACAATCAATCTCTCAAAGGCAACACTTGGACCATGCATGTGCAAGCAACATTCATGTTAAACACAAATGATCTCCTATTGAAAAGAAGTTGCATATAGAAATCAGAGCAACAAATCGTGAGAATCTTTGGGGAAGGGAGGAGTCGAGAACCCAATTTTTTAAGCTAGGCAAAACATGCATTATCATTGGGCCAAACAACCAGGAGCAACATTTAGCAACCCTTGAACGCTAAAGAATGCCAGCCATCTTTAGATAGAAAGTATAGGACCCATTTTTTAAACAAAAAAAGAAGTGATTATTTTATATGGTATGTATCAATTCCCAATTAAGCCAATATATATGCTATGATAAAACTCAATGATTAGTTAGCCGTCAAAAGAGAATATTGAGTAAGCGTAGAGCATATAAAGTTCAGATCAAAGAAAGTGGAACAAGAATCTCCAATTTCCATAAAGACAGTGAGCACATAAAAAGAATATGCAGTGGCACTACTCAATAATTTAACCATGAATAATTAAGAGAAGAAAAAAAATAACAGAGAATCACCAATAAGGTTATAGTAATTAAAACAACATAAGATTAAAGAATAAGGATACACCAAATAAGAACCATGAACAAAAGCCCCAGCCAACACAATAGTAAACAACCGGTCTCTTAAAACTGGATTCTTCCTCAAAGAAAGTCGAACTGAAGAGGGAAAAAAAAAAGAATAATTATAAGATTAACATCAGAAATTAACATCAGAAAAACAAAACCCATGTATCAAAATCACCCAAAAAGGGGAAATAAGAGAGATTTTAGACTTACTTAAGGGGAGAACAGGGGCATAGACTAAAGGGACTAGGAACTTGAAAGGGGGTCCCTTGTTTACAGATCAAAATAAAAATATTAACAAGGCGATTGTGAGAATTAAAAAGCGAAAAATGCCAACAAATAGCCGAAAAACATGTATGGGAAACGGGAATGTTCCAAGATAATTACTAGTTATATGGGTCGGAAGGGGTGGCCATGGTGGGTCTGAATAAACCGATTAATTAAAAAGCTTTTTGAGGTTGAGTTTTGCGGGAAGTGAAGACGTTGGGTTTTGCTATGATCCGGTGAAAAGACCTACGTGATTTCAATGACTAACAATTTGTCAAGGATGTCAAGACATTTTTTATTTTTCAACACAGATCTTATTCTTTATTTCTTTCAATTACTTATATAAATTTGAGAGCCTGACTTTGTTAAATTAATTTGTAATATTTTATTTATTTAAAATAATTTAATATATAATTAATATTATTAAATATAAAAAGATCTATTAAAATAATTAACAACAAAAAATTGGTTAATATAAAACTAAAAAAAAATGTTAAGCTTTATGGAGAAAAATAAAATAGGCTTAGATTGTCGTTAAGTAGATCTTGATTTAAAAGCTTGTTTAAGATAAGTCTATTATTTGCTAAGCTCCAAATACCCAACTCCATTAACAACAATGACTATAACAAAAAAGAAAGTTACCCTACCAATATTATAGCCAATAATATAAAATCATATTCTCACATTGAATGGATGAAAAATTAGGATCTTCTAATGTGATGTCATCAAATGTAAATTCAATAATATTATCAAGATAAACTTTTAACATTGTATTTCTGCAAGCAAAACAAGATGCATTCAAATATAAACTTTTCCATTTTATATTACCAATTAGATGCTTATTTCCCAATGCTCACATGCTGACAAACATAGGAGTAATAAGAAAGGCTCTTACACCTCGAAAGAACATTATTTACAGACACTAACCACCGAATATACTCATAACATGTACATAGATTGCTAGGTTGAGCATCAACTTCAATATCTTGGAAAAGATTAAGATATTAGAGTAATAGGCTAAAAGTTCTCGTAATCTGTAGGGGTTTATATTGTAAATGTTCCACTATATTAGTGAGAATGAAATACCTTCAAAACTTGAAGGGTTACAAATGCATGTCCTTGAACCTGATCAACAACTATAAGAATTCGAACTTTCCTTTAATGAACTTGTAGAGCTGTAGAAACTACAAATGAACCAGGTATACTAGTAAGGAAAAGGAATTCATAGGAATTGGAGATTCAAAAATTGGTTTATTACCATTTATCTATTTTATAATTAATTTGCTTTGCTTACTTGTTAATGGATGAACTGATGTCGACACAAAGGATGTTTGAGATGACTTATTCACATTTAAATTGTTCACTTCCGGAGATGAGTTTTAAGAACTGCACCATTTTGCTATTCTCTAGGTTTTCTTAAGATAGAGATGATTTTATTGTTTGTCGATTATCATTGGGTACAGATTGAGATTCTACAATTGGTTCTAACTTTGAACTAATTGAAGAGCTCATAATCGTACATCTAAAAGTCAATCCAAAATCCCTGAAACTTGTCCTCTAAACAATGGACATTAAAATTCTCATATTCTTAAATGTGTATCTCTTTTTTGGAAATTTGAAAAAAAAATGTTTAAAATTGAGAAATTCCTTAAAATCATAAGTCACATTCCCTGTTAATTAATTCAATTACTTAATTGTTTTTTTTTCGTACTTCCATTTGCCTTAGAACTATTTATATTCAATATATTTTTCTATCACATAATTTAATTTTCTCCATTAATAAAAGATAACACAATATAAAGCTCAATAATAATAAAATAAAAACACTTAACTTCAGGTGAATCAATTGATAAGCAAAAATCAAATTACATTGTTAAAAAAACAAACAACATATGAAATAAATAAAAAATAACACATATTACAATTCATGCTAAGTTGAAAATATAATATCCAAATAGTTTGAAAAAATCCTAAGACAAAAAAAAAATCAATTAAACAATTTCATTCAATTAATATGTAACTCTTAAAAAAGATAAATTATGCACTTAAAAATTATAATTTTATAAAGAACAATTCGATTTTCATCAAACATCAAAACATGTAAAGATAAATTATTAAAAAATATATATTTACAATAGCATGTAACCTTGAAAACCATAAAATCCAAATCCCATTTAATAAAAAAATTGTGTAACATCAAAATCATCTCTAAAAAACAAAAAAAAATCCACATTTAATTAAAAAATAAAAATTTTGACCCAAAAATAACAAAGAAAAAAAATAAGAAAATAAAAAAACCAACAATCATAAATAAAAAAAAAACTCTCTTTCACGTAAAAGTTACATTATGTGAAACAGTTATGAAACAGTAATAAATATCTAAAAATAAAAACTTAAAAATTTAAGTTTAAACATATTTGTTGAAATTAAAACATAGTTATCAAAACAAAACAAAAAAAAAAAAGGCCTATACACAAATAATAAAAAAAAAACTCTCTTTCACATGAAAATTACATTATGTGAAGCAGTTTAATAAAAACCTAAAAATAAAAATTTTAAAAATTAAATTTAAATATATTTGTTGAAATTAAAACATAGCTATCAAAATAAAACAACACAAAAAAAAACTATAAATAAAGAAAGAACATTTTGCTCTTTGATGCGAGTAAAAAATCTCATCAAACATCATCAAAATGGCAAAATATTATAAAAAAATACGTGGCAAGCATAGATCCCTTAAGATATCCTTTTTATATAAGTTATATCGATGATAATGTTATTGATAAAAATAATAACCCACAAAAAAAGGTTTGCATTTGCTTTGAATTTAAGCTTGAGGTGGCAAGGATGGTTACGTTTGTGAAGATTATCATACAAAAGGAAAGAATGTCAATAAAATCTATCTTTTGTTCACATAATATTACCAAATTATAAACCAGTCCCTCAAAAACCAAATAAAAGGAGTGGGGCGCGGCAAAATAGTAAGTGGACCCCAGGGGAATGGATCGGACGGTGAATATGTTCTAGAAGAGGAAAAAAGGTCAGAGTAAACAAATCTAACGGCAGAGAGAGTTGCGTCAGGTTAAAGCCAGGGCCTAAGAGCTGAGACCCTGAAAAGCCCTCACTCTTATAAACCCTTGCTATCGCCGTCTCTCAAATCACTCCATCTTCTTCCCTCTCGATTTTCTCCGCTTTCGCCTAACAAAAGCAGATTCGTAGAATATCTATTCCCTCGCTGCCTATTTCGAGTTTTAGTAATCAATGGTGAACAACCACTCCCTCTTTGGCTTGATCTTTTTTTTTTTTTTTAATTTTAATTATAATCTAGGGTTTCAATTTTTCTATAGATCTTTGATTTTTGTTTTTCTTGATTATGTGGTTTAGGCTTTGCCGAACCAACAAACTGTTGAGTATCCGAGCTTCAAGCTCGTCATCGTCGGCGACGGAGGCACTGGTAATTCCTTCTTTCTTTGCTCGTAGATTCGATTTCTAATTTTTTTTTTTACGATTAAATTTATTTTTTTTCCTTTTTTTTACGCTTCTACTAATTTTTTATCAGTTCGATTTGCTTTTTACATATTATTTGATGCTAATATTTACAGATTTTGAATAATTTTTTTTACTTTTAAAAAGTATTTATTTTTACCTTCAGCTTTTATTAGTCAGGAAAACTAAGTTATTTATTTTGGACGTCCTTGAACGTGTTGTGATTGATGCAGGGAAGACGACATTCGTTAAGAGGCATCTGACTGGAGAGTTTGAAAAGAAATATGAGCGTAAGTGTTTTAACAACATTGTTTTGGGGAATGTTCTCTTTGATTTATGAGCTGTTTGAGCAATTGATTGGCTTGTTATGGGTGTTTACTTAAAGTATTTTATCATTTTGACGGTACAGCAACCATTGGTGTGGAGGTTCACCCATTGGACTTCTTCACAAACTGTGGGAAAATCCGTTTTTACTGCTGGGATACTGCTGGACAGGAGAAGTTTGGTGGTCTCAGAGATGGTTACTAGTAAGTGGTTCAGTAAGTTTAGCACTTGTTAGCCATATGTTTCTCTAACTTGTTCTATAATCCATTGGGTGTGAAAATGGGTGTTTGCATGCATCGCGTATTCGTGTGGTTATATCATGGTTTTGCACTTTAATACTATCTATCATATTGATGAGTAATGCTTTTGAATATCTTTATAGTGTTTCATATTAACATGGTAAAGAAATTCTCTTTATCCAAGGTTTAAAGAATCTTTTTTCCTTTCAGTGTTCATGGCTTATACCACAGTTTTTTCATGCCTTTTTTTTTATTAACCAAAAATGTTTTACCTATCATGTTCTTTTTTATCATTTTATTGCTAGTGTCTATCACATAAAAGAAGTGTAAAATATTGCTTTGTTGAGTTTTTTCTTACTTTTTTATATTATGTGGTGCAGCATCCACGGCCAGTGTGCCATTATCATGTTTGATGTTACTGCCCGATTGACGTACAAGAATGTTCCTACATGGCACCGTGATCTTTGCAGGTGCGTTACAATTGACAGTCTATCATTTATGATTTTTTCTTTTGGTTCTATTCTAACAGTATTATGTAACTATATTGTTGCAAATGCAGGGTGTGTGAGAATATTCCTATTGTTTTGTGCGGTAACAAGGTTGATGTGAAGAACAGGCAGGTCAAGGCAAAACAGGTCACATTCCATAGGAAGAAGAATCTGCAATACTATGAAATTTCTGCCAAGAGCAACTATAATTTTGAGAAGCCTTTCTTGTACCTTGCCAGGAAGCTTGCAGGGTAACCGAACATTGTCTTTCTTGCACTATTAATGTTTCAATGCAGGTACTTTGATTGATGCCTAATATCGATGATGCCTTGATGATTTTAGTGATGCTAACCTTCATTTTGTGGAGTCTCCTGCACTTGCTCCACCGGAAGTACACATTGACTTGGCTGCACAGCAGCAGTAAGATATCCCTTAGCAAACTAATTTATTAAGCAGTCATCTTTTTATACATGCTGTTTTGTATTCTATTCTAAAGGATTTTAGGCAACTAATTGGATTGATTCTTTTTTTTTTTTTTAAATTATTTTTGAAAACCAAATGTACCTATGATATGATTCTAAACACCTCCATTTACAGGATTCACATGATTCAATTTATTGTCCTAATCTTGGCATTTGGTTTGTTTTAGGCATGAAGCTGAGCTTGCAGCGGCAGCCAGTCAGCCCCTTCCAGATGATGATGATGATGCATTTGAGTAGAGGACTTTCAGTTTCACTGCAATTTCAACATTTTCTGTTGCTTTTTTCATCTTCCCTTAATTTCGATATGCTGTTTTCTTAAAATTTTCAAATTGTATGGCAGAGTTTGGTTATCAGAAGTAGGGGTGTTGTCTGCTTATTTGAGGACGGGGACAATGTGCTAGATTTTTCACATATACTTGTTATGGGTCTTTGGTGGTGTTTTGCTGTTGTTTGTTGCCATGTTGGTGGTCTGGATTTTGCTTATGCAGTCATTCTATATGTGTTGAATTTGAATCAATCAGTTAGAAGACTATTAGAATTCACCTCTTGAGCTAGTTTTCTTTGAGTGCTAACCGATCAGTAAGGATGGTTCAAAACTGCTGTATACATCCAGGGTGGTTGGCTCGCATCCTCAAGGGGCTTGAATTGGACCCTGCTTTACAAAAGTATAAATTTCCCCAATTTTTTTATATAAATTTCAGTTACTTTCTCTTCCTTGTAGAAAGATTTGGGAAGATAAGAAAATGCCTCAGCCATTGCCTTCTGCTCCTTTATTTACCAATACCTTTGATAATCTTTTATCAAAGTCGACCAATTGCATTGTCTCTGACATAAGCCTTTTTGTAGAGATTTGTAGGCAGGCATAGTGACAAAATCTAAAGCAAGAACAAGAACGCAATGACTTGAACAGGCTAGCCGACTTAGAGTAGAAGAAAGAGGAAAAGGGTAAGGAGAGGGAGTACAAAAAGACCCAAGCACATCTTTTGCAGAGTTGTCATAACAGCAGTGCTGCAAAATAGGTATCAAAGCATCCTGGAGAAGGGAAACATAAAATTCTGAGAGAAGATTGAAGACAACATTAAAAGAATCAAATCCCCATGGCAGCCACAAGATTCTGGTCTTACATCCATCAGGAACAAATATCTAGGGCTCACAGGAGACCAGAAATAGAAGAATCCAGCAAGCCACAAAATAAAGAAACTAGCGCCGCATAATAACTTCCCCAAAAATTGGCCTACTGTTGAAAAGAAAGAGAAAGGTGGCAAACCCCAAAATCATCTTTGGACATTTGGCAGGAAGGTGTTTAAGCCTCCTTCTTCAACCCTGAAAAGGACAGGGGAAGCATCAATAATGTCCTCGAAACGAGAGATACTAATGCTGAAAACAGAGTATTATACCCTGAGAACTTTCACATCAAATGGAAGGCTTGAAACATCTTTCTTTAATACTAAACAAATAGAAAAAAAGGCAAAAAACAAACACTTAATCAAAACAACCAGAGGACTTTTATCACATGATAACCTTCTATAATAACTAAAGGATTCAAATATAACCAGAAGATTAGTCAAACATCCATTGTATCTCTAATAGATTCAAGAAATATAAACAAGAGAATGGTGAGAAAAATGCATTCTTGATATCTGCCCAATTGTTGGCTAATTCCTGATGTGCTATTTCTCAAAGAATTGTTTGGCTAAAATAAACGAAAAAGGAAGAAAAGTAGAGAAAAAAGAACTGATACACAATGATTAGCTCAGAAAACATTTCATGCTTTCCAGTTTCTGTTGTGTTACATTCATTTCAAAATATATCACTATATGCTGAAAACCTAAATGGGGAAAACTGATAGCATACTTCATCAAGCTACATACAATTGAGGAAGCCGCCAGTGTAATGATTTATCCGAGTCTATTCTAGGCGAAAAAATAGAGAAGGAAAAAAAAAAAAACACAGACACTCCTGGTTATCTTATAGGAGCATGCTATCAGCAGAAATTAAGTTTCTTAGCTCCATCAAATGTTCATCATTAGATATGTGAAGTGAAAGACGAAGATTAGTCATTAATGCTTCTTGTTCCCAAGTTAAAGGCCCCGATGCATGCAAGGCCTCCATAGTGCAACGGTAGGCATGTAACTCTATCTTATGGATCTCAGCAGCCAGTTCCTCTTTTGTAGGAAGGAGACAATTTCCTTCCTTACCCCCCCTTGGACAAAAAGATTCAGCATCACTACATTCAGCATCAACATCTTCAGTAGGGCCTGTAGAAACATGATGATGCAACTTATAGAGAATGTTACTACTCACACTACAACTACCAACAGAGCATGTAACACTATCAGCGTCATTGGTTTCTAAGTTTTCTGCAAAATAACATCCAACAGCACCATTTGGTTTTCTCCTGTCTGCATGCACTTTAGACAACCCAGTACTGTTGTTAACAGAAGCATGTATGTATTTTTCACCCAGTATATCTCTTGGGAATGCAACAGCATCTACCTGTTTATGAATGGATGGATTGGCAGCAGCCAGTCGGTATAATCTTCCAACTTTCTCAACTGCTCTAAGCTTCTGTCCAGCTCCAGCATGTGCTTCAACTTGAGAGTAGCATCCTCTCTTTAGAGTTTTTGAGCAAGCAATAACAGATTCCTGGTAATTAACCTTGTTGCTAACAGGACCATATTCACCCTTCACACGTCGTTTTCTCCTTCTAATCGTATTCTGAAATTGGGAGCTAGAATTTTGATTCCATCTAGGAGTAGAATGTTCACCATGTTTCCCATCTTCACAACTGCCAGAACCCTGCAAGTAGACATAATATAAACGGATATCTTGACTTGTTGAACGAGAACCCAACATAAAACAGATTTGCCTGAATTTATTAGAAACAAAGCATGGCACTTAGACCACAAGCTCAGAAAAAGAAGGATTACTGTCCGAATGAAGGGATCTCATTTGGATGAAACAGATAAGAATATTCAAGCTAACCTCCACTTAAAATAAAACTTCAAATGGATATGGTAATGATAGACATGAAAACAAATCAACTTGCTAAAACATAAATTGTTTAATTGGCAAACAATGAATGCAAAAAAAGCTTTGAGAACCTAAAATTTTCAAATGAGTGAGGAACATAGATTAAGATAGAAATACCTTTCCAATCACAACCCATTTATTGTTTTGCCATGACTGTCTCACACGGATGTCAAATTTATTGACCTTAAACTCAAGAGATGATCCAAGCAACCTAACCAAAATGAACTTTTTCTCAAAAACCCCTAAAACTGTTGCCATCTTCCAGGAAAAATTGTCAAAAACCTCGACAACATCACCAGGAAACCAATTATCTGAAACTGCTGGCACAGGAGGACAAGGTCTAACAGCCTTCCTAGATACCCTCTCCACAATCGTCTTGTCAGTGGCACTGGAATAACATTCATATCTAACGGTGTAGCTGTGGCCATTGCCACAGATTATCTCAGCACAATGCCAGGAGCCTGATGGCACCTCTTTTTTGCTCAAGACTTCCACTTTGGTCCCTTTCTTGAATCTCATGATCCTTATTACATAAATTCCAACGCCCAAACTGCAAAAGACATTGAAAAATGATAAGATTAATGCATAAAACACACAAATATAATTAGAATTTCCTAGCATCCTCTAAAAACAATTATAACAGGGGAACAGTGGGGAAAAGAAAGGCAGTTTCTGCAAAGTGTACATAAGAAATAAAAACAAAATTTTGAATTTTTATAAAAATTAAAAAAACTTTAATTAGAAAATGTAAGAAAAAGAACAATAAAGTAAATCTAATGCAAGAGTCATTCATTCTTGGAAATTAGTTTAAAGTAAACAAACAAGCCAAAACAGTCAGGAGAAGGCTCTGTTTGGTACCCAAGAAAATGCAGGAAAAAAGAAAGCAATCAGAATTTTAGGGAAAAAAATTCAAGTGATCTACTAAGTTCAGACTTTTGTAATTTAAAATCAAAACTAAAAACAAAAAAAAAAATCATAAAACAAAAATTTAATCCTCTTTCTTCTTCTCTTTTATGTATCCACAGTTTTCTCAGTAACCAAACAGAAGAAAAATAACAAAAATTACCAAAAAAAAAAAGAGTCGTAAAGCAAAAATTTTTTAACTTGTTCATAATCTAAATAATCAGAATTAAATTAAAAAAATCAAATAAATACTTCAAATTAACGAATTGATGAAGAGTTTGACTAACCTTTTGATGGAGGATTGAAGAGAAAAACCAAAAAAAAAAAGTTTTTCTGTCTCGGTTAAGAATTTAATTTGTTATTTATTTATTTATTGTGGAAATTAATATATATGGATTATTATGGCGTTTATGATTTTATTTATTTCTTTTATTTTTTAAAAAATGAATGATGGAAATTTAGTATAATAAACAAAGAATGATATGCTAGGCTTTCTATCCAAGCTGCCAACTGCCCAAGAATAGCTCTTTTCTTTTTGGGTCAAGCCGAGAATAGCTTGTTGAGGTGTGGATTAACTGTTTTAATCTTATTCTGTTCCTTGAGCACTCTCTCTTTTTTTTTTAAAAAAAAAACTAAGATATATTAAAAAATAAAATATATAATAATATTTCAATTTCACTTATAAAATTAAAAATATTTATTATATATAAAATAAATCTTTTTATACTCTTGTTTAACTTAACTTCAATAGCTAACATAAATGGAAATCTTGATGATGCTGATTATTAGCTATGATTGATCCATGATTATGGCAAAGCTGATCTCTTTCTAGTTTTATAATGCCCATGCTTTCATCGCATTATTAAAAAAAAAAAATTTTTTTTTTAGATCACGAAGATAGAATTTTAATATAATTAAAAAAAAAGATAAATTTGATTCAAAATTAAATTTTTAATGTTCTTCAAGTGTCTTTAATTATTAAATTAAAAATTTGAGAATAATAAAAAAAAAGCTTTCATGCATAGATAATAATAAAAAAAAATTCCTACTTATCGTATTATCATTCGATATAAGCATGAAATTTAATTAAATTAATTTGTATAATTATTTTATAAAATTTACATTTAATTACTTTAAATTCAAATTTTAATATCTATTTTTTTTTCATCTTTAAATTGTGATTTAAAAAAAAAATTACTCAAACAATATAATTAGATTTTATTGGCCTGAAAAAACCAAAATAATAATAATAATAATAATAATACCAAAACGACTTAGACCGGCAACTTAATTAGTATATTATTAGGTATATATGCAAAAGAAAATCAAACACATTGTTCAGTGCCAAAATTATTGAAAAGGGATTGATCGGTCCAAAAAGATGAACGAGTGGTTCTCTTACAATAATATAATATTCTATCTCGTACACGAAAAAGGAATATCCATTTATATTATTCTTCACGAATTAGCAGACCATTCTACTATTTATAGTTGCATTACTTAATGTCGGTAGAAAGTAGAAACCACCAAAGTTGTGTAATGTGTTTTGTTTTTTTCCCTGATTTCTTTCTAAAACGTTTGCGGATTTGTTTTTTTGTCAAATAACATTTTAAAGTTCGTAATAAATTTGAATATAAACGTCGTAATTAAATTTAATAATTCGTATATTTTTTTATATAAAATATTAATAATTTAAATATTAATATTATATTTTATATAAAATTTACGTCTAACAAATTATATTAATAGCAAAATAATATATATTTTTTATTTTTATTAGAATCATATAATTTTTATTAAAATTTTAATTCATATTATTTTAGTTTTTTTTTTAATATCATTTTTGTGTGATATCTTAAATTATTAAGTCTAATTGTAGACATGCATATAAACATTTTAAGATGGTATGAAAATTTTAGTCAAAGAAATTCATCTGGGAATCCCATTAAATAGAAACATCCCCAAAAAGAAGTTTTAAGGTTACAATTGCGAAAGGACAATTTTGAGAGAGGTGACTTGCATTCTCTAAAATTTGATGCATGTCTTAAAGCCTCGAGCAACAAAAATATTACTTTTCATCCTTGACCAAGAGAATCCAAGCCCTAATCAATTCACAGTTTTTTTCCTCCTTATCCTGCCATTGATTTGAGTATTGGAATGTGTTTTAGAATCTTAAATCCCTCCTTATCTAATCCTTTACATTTAGCAAATGAAACTAACATGATTAACTTCGGTGTCATTTTCCAGGACACCTTTGGAATATTAGGATTTTTGTAAACAGCCTGGAGCAGTTCATAGTGTTGAGAAAGTCATCCTTGTTTACTAATTTTAGAAGCTTTTGGTCCTTCTCAATTCAAGTTTTAACTGATCATCAAAATGGATTAGTCAATTATATTAATTATTATACACATCAAAATCACGATATTTTTCAAACTATAATGTATGGCCTGCATTTCCTCATCATGTCACCCTCCACCGTATCCCCCGGCGCCATTATTCACCTCCATTTGAATATATGAAATTTCATGTACTGAGGGACTTGGTCTTTTCATACCATCTCCAATTGCTAACCATTATTTAAACATAAGTTTTAGATTCATTCATTTAATTTGGACTTACGAAGGTGAAAGCAACCTGGGTTTGATTATTCTTACAACTCCTATTTGTTGTCTCTTTACTTGGTTTACTGAATCAAATTTCACAGTGACTTAACGACTTTGTCATGTATTCTGAACTAATTCCTAATCCAAATCAAGACAATACAATACTGCAGTTGTGAAATGTAGAAAGAATGGACAGGACAATCCATGAAATTCAGTTCTTTTTTATTTTTTGTTCTTTCCCATATATATATATTTTTTATTATATGAGCTTTTGTTATTATGGAGGGAATTAGGACAAAATTTTTTGCCTTCCAGTTAGGTGATTGGCAAGTGCCTATAGCAGAAGAACCAGAACCAAAAAAGAACTAGCTGCCATGCCTAATTTTTTGGTCTTTTGGGTTCCCATTGGAGCTTGAACTCGAAACCAACGACTCATTGGTCTGCCCTGCTTGCTTAATTTGACAAAACCAAAAGATGAGTATCAAAGTAAGAACAGTGAACAGGGTTTAAGATGCTCTTACTTGATTTAATGGTGAAAGGACTGCACGTAAATAAAATACAAATATGACAAATTACTCGGTCATAGGACAAAACTTGTCTCAGCAGTATGAACCAAACCTTTGACCATTTAAAGGCTTTAAAAATAAACAACACAACTAGCCTTAAAGGGAGAAAAAAATAAAAGGAAAATTAGGTGAACTTCCTGGTTGTTTCTCTTGGTGTATATATAATATAGTCACAGCCCCATGCTTCAACATCTGGTTGATCCAAAGGTGGAAAATAGTTTTCAATCTTTGGAATTAAATATTCTAATGAATGCTTACTTCCTCTTAACTCTTGACAATGGTTTCTCTCTTATGAAAGGCAGAAGATGAAGAATCTCTTGCCTCCCCTTTAGCTGAAAACAATGATGATGCTCAAATGGAGGACAGGAAAGTAAATATAACAGCTGTTATAACAATCATCGCCCTCATCATTTTTGTCATCCTTGCTCACGTCTGGTTGAAACTTTCCAAGGCTTTCTTCCTCATTGCAGGGGCAGATATTGCAGTAATCCTTGCAGTATTTGCATATCTTCTAATTAGAGGGCGATATCAACGCAGAAGAAAATTGTTAGAGAAGAAACTGGTATCAGAAGGTGTTGAGCTTCGATTAGAGTACAGTTTTCTTAGAAAGGTAGCCGGTGTTCCAATAAAGTTTAGGCACGAGGAGCTTGAGGATGCAACAGATAATTTTCAGGCACTGCTTGGCCAAGGTGCATCTGCTTCAGTATTCAAAGGTATCCTAAGTGATGGAACCTCTGTTGCTGTGAAGCGAATAGATGGGGAGGAGCGTGGGGAAAAGGAATTTAGATCAGAAGTTGCAGCAATTGCAAGTGTGCAACATGTAAATCTTGTGCGTCTTATTGGGTATTCCTGTCCTCCCGGAGGGCCTAGGTTTCTTGTTTATGAGTTCATCCCAAATGGCTCATTGAATAATTGGATCTTCCCCAGAAGGGAAACTAGAAATGGTGTTGGCGGCTGCTTGTCATGGAACTTAAGGTACAAAGTTGCTATTGATCTGGCCAAGGCACTTTCCTACCTACATCATGATTGCCGTTCAAGGATATTACACCTTGATGTCAAGCCAGAAAATATACTTCTTGATGAGAATTATAGAGCAATTGTGGCAGATTTTGGTCTTGCAAAGTTGATGGGAAAAGATGAGAGCAGGGTCATTACAACAATCAGGGGGACTAGAGGTTATCTGGCCCCAGAATGGCTATTGGAGCATGGAATTTCAGAGAAATCTGATATCTATAGCTATGGAATGGTTCTTTTGGAGATGATTGGAGGCCGAAGAAATGTTAGTGTGATTGGAAATGGCGCTGATAGGTCGAAAAGGAAATGGCAGTACTTTCCTAAAATTGTGCGGGACAAACTAAAAGAAGGAAAACTAATAGAAGCTGTTGATCACAGGCTACTTGAAGCAGGAGGCATTGATGAGAGTCAAGTGAAAAGACTTGTTTATGTAGCTTTGTGGTGCATACAAGAGAGGGCGAATCTAAGGCCTAGCATGGCACAAGTGGTTGAGATGCTTGAAGGGCTTGTGCCTGTAGATGAACCTCCGGACACAAACATGATTGTTCTTGATTTGTTATCAATAGATGAAGAGGATTCTGAAAGGCCAGAAATTTCTGCAATTGGATCACATGTAGACTGCAACATTCCTGGCTCATCTGCATCCTCTTTTGTGATATCAGTGCTATCGGGACGCTAGCTTCCTCTTACTGTCATAGTTTAATGTAGCTTGAGGTTCTTTTTCATTTTTTTTTTGGTTATAATTTTTGTCAAATAATTCCACATATGAGAGAAATCTGACAAACAGATTTTTTTGAAGAGATCACCTGTTCTTGTTTTCTCACCAAACTCAATCTTCAGCAAAATGCTGAATGTAAACAAGGTTTTACTTGATTTCTCAGTCATGATCATCCTCCTGGATAATGGCAGATAGTGTTTTCTACCATATGATTCATTGTTTCTAATGATATCATATCCATTTTTGTACTTCATCAAACAGATAATTCTGCAAGGAAAATATAAAGAAAGAATAGTACTAATGTTGTTTGATCTAACTTAGCATCCCCATCCTGCTTCTAGAAGGAGAAAATGGTGGGGGATGGAAACTGAGCCATTGACACTGGCCATGGCCTTTGGGGGAACTTTCCCTTGCATTTTACATTTGGTTTTGAAGACCCAGTTTTTTGCAGAACATTGGATATAGACCTTTTGGAAGATCTTCCCTGACTAATGTTTACTTGGTCAAAATTGCTCAAGATCTCAAGAAATTTGATGATTACAGCGTACAATTTCACCAATTTCTCCTTTTTTTTTTTTTTTTTTTAAAGAAAGATATGTACAAAATAAATTAAAAAAATGACACTTGCCACGTGTCCATCGTCGAGTGTGTGGTGAGTTATCAATCATCGGACAAAATATCATCTAAATACCCAAGAGCACAACACCTTAGGTTTACCCTTCAGATAAAAAAAAAAGAAACAAAACGACAAAACACAAACAGGAGGGTTGGTCGGAGAATAAAAAAAAGAGAAAAAAATTTGGCCTTTGGGATAAATAAGGATTTTTGTATCTAAAGCCTTCGGAGTCTCCACATCAAGTCGACGTAATCGTGGAAAAGGTAAAATGCCTAAAACCGCTTTTCTTTCTTTGATCTCTTCTTTTCCCCGATTTCGACTTTTTTTTTTTTTTAATTTTTGTAGAATTTCTTGGAGTTCAATTTGCAGTCCTTTGTAACCTTTTAATCGTCGAAAACAGTTGACTTTAGAAGTTTCATCTTGTTCCTTCTTGGGTTTTTTTTTATCTTATTTTCCTCTGAAATTTCATCTTAGGTTTTTGTTCTTTTTCAATGAATATCGTCATTTAGGTAGACTTGAAATCCCATTTTTATAAAGCGTTTTGAAAGATATGTAATTTGGATTAGATATAAAAGTTTTCTTTCTGATTTAGATATAAAAATTTATTGTAATGTACCTTTTTTTTTTTGGCAAGTTTTGATGTGGATTCTGATTTGGAGTTTAGTTGAAGTGTTGCTGACAAGGCCACTTGGCAGGTGCCAAGTTGCTTAGTCATAAGTTCTTAAGTATCAATGTAGTGAAAATGAATTACATTGTAGAATTGACTTTTGATGTTAAATATAAATCCGGGTCTCTCTTCATTTCAGGATCAGTTTTGGCCTCTGCTAGTGCAATAGGCAGGTTTGGTTAGTGCAACTTTTTGGTTGGGTACCATGAGCTTCACAGATCCTTCTGTTGGTCCTGGTTAGTTTATCTGCTTCCCTTCCTCTTACTATAGGATAATGTCTACGATGAGAGCTCATGAACAAGCTTGCATAAATATTTTGATTGTTCTTGTTACAAATGAAAAATTGGTTCTTCTTTGTATGGTGGATTTGTATATATGTCTACTTAAGTAGAATCTCTTTTGCAAATTCATGAGCTTGTTTTTTCTCATTGAGTTTAATTTTAACTGTTAACATGACAGCACTTGAGTTTGGAAGAACCTATGTGGTCAGGCCCAAAGGTAGGCACCAAGCGACCATAGTTTGGCTACATGGCCTTGGTGATAATGGTTCAAGGTATCATAAAGTTTGCTCTCTCTCTCTCTCTCTTTAATTTTCAATTTTTAAAGGGAAAATATTATGTATTTTCTATTTAGTATATTCTATGCATGTTGAGTTATTTTTTCTAATTCTTCCCTTTCCTCAGCAATCCAACAAATCTTTCAAGGAAAATAACGATTGCTTGTGTTTGATTTTGTTAATGGCAGTTCTTTTCATGACTTCCACCTTTTCTTTTTCCCCTTCTTGTTTGGCTGATTGCACCAGTTAACTTTAGGTCCCAAGTGTTTGAGGTGTTCTTAACATCTCTATGTGTTGTTATTTTTTTTTGTTGAATAAAGGGGAGAAATTTGTTGGCATTATGACCTAAATAGAAACCTCCTTTTCTCTACTCAACTTTTGTTCTTGTATAATAGAACTATTGCTATTAAGGCTTAAATAAGTAGTAGGGAATTAATCTTTGCATGCAAAAGAACCTCTTTCATGCATAGGTGTTTTAGGCTTTAATCTTGAGTTGCTGCTATTTTGCTGATAAGGCTTGCTCAAAGCTATGAGTTAAGCTGATAGTAAAGATAATTCTGGTTGATTTTTTTTTAAGTGGTTTAGTCTTCAAATTGCAAGTTATTGCATCTTCATGTTTCATATCTTCCAATATTAATATATGTTTTCAGCAAGTCTTTTCATCCAACAAATTATATGGGTGCCACTTGGAATCTGAGTTATCCTGCCCTATGAGGTTCCTTATCTTTATGGTCAATGGTCTTGAATATAAGACAGGAAATTCTCGATATCTTTTGAAATATCTACTCATCCTCATTTATCTTTTCATCTTGTTTGGCAGCTGGTCCCAGCTCCTGGAGACCCTCCCTCTTCCGAATGTAAGGATGATTGATTATATCCAAAGATCTTTAGGAGAATATATTCCAACTGTTTACCAATTAATTTATTTTTCTTGATAACATCATAATTTTCCATGCTTGTGATCCTATGGTGCAGATTAAATGGATATGCCCAACTGCCCCTACTCAACCAATAACTATATTTGGTGGCTTTCCATCAACTGCTTGTAAGCATAGTCTTGAAATACTGTAATGATGCAATCTCATATGAAGGAAACTAATTGCATTAAATTTCATATTCTTAAACCTTTAATGATGGTGCATTGGATGCTAATCAAATTGTTGAATTCTAATGTGACATACATCAGGGTTCAATGTGGGCGACCTTTCAGAAGATGCTCCTGATGATATAGAGGGTTTGGATGCTGCTGCAGCACATGTTGCAAATTTGCTGTCAACAGAGCCTGCTGACAGTATGTTTCCACTTGCCACTTCTTATGAGTTTTTATGATTTTAGATTTTTTAGGCAGTGTTTTCCTCTTCCTCCTCTTCTGAATATTTAGGTATCAGTGAATTTTAGACACTTGTATTTTCTTTTATAGTGATAATTCATGAGAAAGAAAGTTTTACGCCATTCAACTACCATTTGTTAGTCTTACATTCTGCTGGATTTATACTTTTTATTTTATTTCCCATGATTTTTGGCTAACAAATGTGAACAATATTCTCTTCCATTTTGGCCATAAAGCAAGAACATGAGAAGAAGCAATGCTGGTTTTGGAAGTCATTAGATTTAGTCTGCCTTTTATTTTCATTTTCTGGTTCTTGTATATGAGCTGGTGGGACAAAGATATGTGTTGTTTGTGGCAGAGTTTTGCTGCATGTACACATACACTTATAATTTGATTAATGTAATTGGAATTCCTCTCTCCAAACTTGATAAATGAAACTGGCCCGGGCAATTCTTTAAACTGTAGGAACAAAGCGTCTGCATCTCATGTTTGTAATGGCCCAAAGAGCTCTTACAGTTCTCTCCCTTTATTTATGTTTCTATCTATCTTGACAATCATGGTTTCTTTTACAATTCTTTTTATTTACTGTCATTCCAATAAATGCCTGTAAATGGTGACTACATTTTTAGGATTGGTTTAAATCTCAGTAATTAGTTTCTTGATTAGTTTGGCTTACAACCAATGAAATGTTGCATTAACCTTGGGTTTCAGTTTTAGCAATGAAAGTTTTGTTTATGGTCATTGTTTTTGACATTGTTCTAATGGTAGCTTTTTCAAATTCCAGTTAAACTTGGTGTTGGAGGCTTCAGTATGGGTGCTGCTACCTCGCTATACTCCGCAACTTGTTTTATTCATGGAAAATATGGAAATGGCAATCTGTATCCTGCCAATTTGAGCACAGTTGTAGGACTTAGCGGATGGCTTCCATGTTCAAAGTTGGTTTCCTACATTAGCACCTTCTTATATTAGCTTGATGCTTTCCTCCTCCCACCTCCTTTTGTCTGGTTTATTGTTATAAATTTTATTCTTTTCCAGGACTTTGAAAAACAAAATAGAAGGACAGGATGAAGCTGCAAGACGTGCTGCATCCTTGCCCATTTTGCTATGCCATGGCAAAGGTATTCATAATCAACTTTATTATGCAAATTATCATGGGTTGATCATTTATGCATGGTCATTGTGTCAGAGATGGTGTCAGATTCTTGGCTTTATCTTATACTCTGGTACAGAAGTGGTGCCATGACTATTAACACCATTTATATTGATTAGGAAGTGGCAACATGATATAAAAAGATAGTATCCAAATAAAGTAATCTCTGCTAGTTGAGGAATTTGACCAGCCAAATGTTTAGTGTCAACCTGAGTTTAGTTCTTCATAACTAGAAAAGCAAATCCCTGTTTTACTTGATTAGACAAGTATTTAAGGGGATTAAAAGAAAAGTACTGGCATAACATCTAAAATTTCTGCTTTTTGGTAGGGATCAATGAGTTGTAATGAGTAGTGGTCCTAGCATTGTATTTACTATTTACATAATTACTGTTGTTAGCTAAATTTTGTGTGCATTTGATGTTATATGGTGCCTTACTGATTTATTAGGCTTGTTGAAGGCAATCAAGGAATAAGGTGTTGCCTATTTTACATAGAGAAGGAAAAGCCCATTGAAAAATGTTTATGCATCCTCAAAAGACTGTGATTCTGAAGCCTAAACAATTCTGACTGAAGTGAACATCTCTTTTGGTGTTTACATATTAATAGTTGTTTCAAGGACACAAAAGGTCATGTTTCCCAGACTTTCAAGTAAATATTGTCACTATTGAAGCCTAAGGACATGTTTGGCACATTTGATAATTAACTTGGCAGCTGCCATCGTTTTTTGAAATTCGGTTTTACTGATATTTAACATGTAGTTTCATGACTGGCATCGAGGCTATTGGTGATGTTCTTTTGATGTTATTTATATGTTACATGTTTGGTTGCAGGTGATGATGTGGTTCCATATAAATTTGGAGAGAAATCCTCTGGAGCATTGAGTTCAAATGGATTTCAGGACATGAGTTTCAAATCCTACAATGGGTAAGGATCTTGAGAGTCCTACAGAAGTTGCATGTTTCTTATATATTTGACAATTTATTGACTTGAATTGAGTACTTTGACGATATAGGCTTGGTCACTATACAATCCCTGAGGAGATGGAAGAGGTCTGTGCTTGGTTAACTGCAAAACTGGGGCTTGACGGCCGATCCACATAAGTATGTAATGTGAAAATGTTTTGCATTATTTGGAGCAAGTGAAATGGAGAGGAGAAATTATTCACAAGTTTCAAGTAACAAAATTGAGCAAAATTGTTCTGGTATGGGTGTCATACATGGTATAGTGTACCTTGTTATTTCTCTTGTAGTTGATATTTGCTTAATTGGTCCTGGACCTTGCTAGAACTGTGTGATGGAACACGTGAACATGTACCAATTTGACCATCAACTTGCAGTTTGGAATATTATTATTTGGAATGCAATCTGGATTGTAGATTTATGTTACTTTTCCTTGCTATTTGGTGTAAGAAAAAGACTCGTGGTTTTATGATTGACTGGCACCACTAAGAATTATGTATGTATTTGAGCTCCTGCTATTGACAAGCATGGAGGAACATTTTCTTTGTTACTTGAAACTATAACTGTCTTTCCAAACTATGTTAGGTGATAATCAATGCACTCCATTTCTTCCAATCTCCAGCTATCTGCTGGAAGTCAGTCGCTTCTAACGTGCTCAAAGTATGATTTGAATGCTTGTGTTTATACAATGTTGGAACTTGTTGGTTGGAAATCCGGTAGCTGAGCATTGGAGCATCGAAACGTGTTTACAGGATGCTAAAGGCCGTTGCCTGAGATAAGAGAAAGAAATTGGGCTGGATGTCAATTATTAACTATGAGTTACTTCCATCCGATTCTTATTCATAGTCATAGATACCAAGTGAGAATATATTGTTCAAGAACCTCGTTCAAACTTTATCATGTTCATTGGCCTATTAGTTTTATTTGAGCTCTTAAAATTGCAGCTACAAATGTGCAGAGCCTGCAAATTATTAGCTGCTTTTTCCTTCCGTAGGTAATTGTCTTGGAACTGATATAAAAACCTGATTTTGTATGGTTTTGAGATGTTTAACTTTCCGTCAAAAAGGCTCACAATAAATTATCTGCTATGCCATTTGGCATCCAGAAATTTCATGTAACCACTCATAAAAAACATCATTAACAAACTATATTTCTACTGCCAAATTCTTCTGATTAAATAAAAAAGCAGGAGAAAAAAAAAATGAAGACACCAAAATATTGGAAAGAATATGGGAGAATATTACAACATCCAAATGATAACCATGCATGCAAAATCAGCACCTCGGCTTCCAATTTGGTTCTGACATTCAAAGCAACTATTTTCGATGACGGCTGGCATTGTAACACCTCTTTTAAGGTCACCTTGCAATCACTTTTGGGCTTCTTTAACAAAAGCTATATCCAAATTTCCATCTTTTGGTGAGAGCAAGTGCTTATCTTGTTCCGTATCATCAATTTCTGTTGAATTGCCGGGGGTGGCAGTTGAGACGGACTCAGCTCCATCTTCTGGAAGCAAGCAGCCAAAAGAAGCAGAAGAAAATACCAAATACGAGTGGTGTCACAATGAGAATTTTGAGTAGAGTAATGGCAGGTTCAACTTTTTAAAAGCAAGACAGAAGAAATAGGAAGCATACCCATTTCGTGGTATTCAGGCAACTGCTTCACTGTAGTTACTTGAAGGCTTTCAGGAAGCAGGCAGCTGCATAAAGAACCTACATTTTTTGACAAATCATGAACTTAATGATTTCCAATGTGTTTTTCTTTTTTTGAGGAAAAAGCCAAATATGGATCATAACAAGTAGACTACATAACAATCAATGACAGGCCTAGTGGTTGTTTTCCCTCCAATGTAGGGTCATGGAACAGGGTCAACTTCTGTCTTCCCTCCCTTGTTCAAACATACCAAAGTAACACAGTGCCAATTTTACCGGCTCCCCTAAAAAAGATCAAAGCTATGACATGATGAACGAAAGAGCAAGGCATTGATACATCCAATGTCACAGACAATTCATGAAAAAGAAAGATATGGTAAGGCAAAGATACAAACACAAACACAAACACACACACACATACATACATATATATATATATATATATATATATGCATATATAGAATTTGATAAGCAATTGGAAGTATCAACAAACCTATCCGAGCCAGCCGGTTCACCCATCCAGGGATATCTTTGCCTGTCAATC
The DNA here is from genome assembly GCF_047325235.1 of Durio zibethinus. Classification (NCBI taxonomy): domain Eukaryota; kingdom Viridiplantae; phylum Streptophyta; class Magnoliopsida; order Malvales; family Malvaceae; genus Durio; species Durio zibethinus. Next base: position 23,995,606 of record NC_143174.1, read on the forward strand.
TATGTGCCATGTCATCTGTAAAGTGGTTACAGTTCTTGGAGATAAGGTGGTAGGTATCTCCATGATACTCAGAAGCTATACTCTCAATAAACGCTCTGAATTCAGAGAAAGGCATGCTTGTCCGTCCCAACAAGATGGAACATCGATAGATAAAACCAGGGCAGCTCTTTGGCTCCACTTCGAAAACTCCACTAATTGGAAAATCATGGGCCCCAAACCCATATTCTTTACCATGAACTGTTCATAAATGTTGAGTTAGATACTTCAGTGTTCAGTTTCCTAAATTAAAAAAAAAAAAAAAATTCAACACAAGAAGCAAATTCAGTTCATATTGTGAAAATGATATCCATCTCTCCCTTTAGCCTAAACAACTTGATTTTGAATTGAAATGACTTAATGGCAATGATGTATTTAGCAATAAGCTGTTTTATTTCTTCAAGCATGCTATTTCTTTCAGATATGCTGGTTCCTTATCCCGTCAACTAACAAGAAATGCCTAACCTTAATTCTTATATCCAACTTATGGAACTTGAGTCCTTCACCACAGTTTATCTTCATCTAATCTAAATAATACATACTTGAGAAGGAAACTGAAGAATTTAAAAGTAAAGATGTTATAACTTCATTTAACATATAAAACCCTAATTAAAAGATTTTCAAAAAATAAGAACAAAAACATTCTAAATAGAAAAACACAGCCTCATGCATGCCAAAAACTTAGCATGCAATTTGTTTTAATCATCATAAAATGTCAAAAAAGAAACATTTCGTGACATTTTATAGGAACCTGCTTGTTCTATTACTCCAGCTCATAAAAGTGTGACCCATTTTCTTAAAACAAAGGCATTTACAAACGCAAACATACCAACAAAGAGTACTGTAAAATAGGATGATGAATTCGTTAGTTAATACAAAGATCATCTAAGCAAGCATCAAAAGATCTCATTTCTCCATAATTCATACCATTATTATATTCCAAATTTCTCCCCAAATAAAACTTCCTTTCCTAAAGAAAAATCCAAGTTAATATTAATCCTCCGCTGCATATTGGAGATGATCACATAAAATCATTTTAAAAGAATTCAGCAAACCCATATCTGTTTTCTGTCAGGGGAAACCACATCCACCATTTAGGAGCAATAAAGAGCTAAAATAACCAATACCCACATCCCAAAAACATACGATAAAACAAAATTTCCACAATAAGAATCAACCCCCCCCCCCCCCCCCCCAAAAAAAAAAGAAAGATGAATTCACGAATAGGAACGAACAAACCTTCAATACCGGAGTGGAAAATCCCGAAACCAACCCAATAAGAATAATTATTGATAGGAGTGAGATCATAGACATTTAAAATCACATTGGTTTCATTGTTATTGCTCACATTTTGATTCCCAGTGCTGGAATTTGAGACTTCCCCTGTCCCCATCTTTTTTTTCTTTTCAATGATAAAAAAAAAAAAAGAAAAAAGAAAAAGGGGTTGCCAAAGAAAGATTTCCCAAAATCCCCAGACACCTTTTCCTCGTTACTCAGTACATTAAAGAGACCCTCGAAGGGCTTGAAAACTTTTTCCTATGAAGCAAATAGAAAGAGAAAAGAAAGGGAAAAATAAAGCAATGCGGAAATATGGCAAAGACAAGGTGGCTATAATTGCGTCTCCACAGCTTTACAGATAAATAATCAAATATTATATAATTATACATACTACTATTTCATTTCATAGATTATTATTGAATAAATGAGTTTGGTTTTGTGAGTCATAATTTGATAGACCTGAGTTGATGCGAGTTTAGGATTGCTTGAAAATTTGAAGCTTTTTCTTTTCCTACTGTTTTAAATCATCCAAATCCATGCATTTTTAGAAAAGTTTAACCATATTGGACTTTTATTTGGGTTTCGTTTTAATAATTATAAATTCATATGCTAATTTTAGGATTTAAAGAGCATTTTCGTTAGTTTTGAAGCTAAAGGTATTTAAATTTTCCCCTTTTTTAGCCAACCTTTCTTATAAGCCATCAGCCATAACATCATGAAAAAAACTTCTCTTATAAGCGCTACCAACCACAACATCATGAAAAAAACTTCTCTTATAAGCGTCAACGGTTCTTAACTTAGTGATAAAATTATTGTTTTTTAGAATATTAAAATTCTAATTTCAAAACTGATTATGTGTATAAATTAATTATTTAGGAGTTGTTTGGTATTATTATGTGTTTTATATTTTATATTTTATATTTTTGAAAATTTTGTTTTGTTTTATTTTTGGTTTTTTTTTTTAATTTAATGAATTTTATAATATGTTTACACAAATGTTTTTATTTTAGAAATTTGAAAACAAAAAAATGTAAGAGAAAATAATTAAATTTTTTAGACTTTATTTGTTATTAATAATATAATAATATTAATATAATAAAATTTATTAATATATTATTTATAAATATTATATTAATAAATGTTATATTAATAAATAAATATCATATTATATATTATATTATTAATAAATTTAATATATTATATTAACCAACATATTATTAATATAATATATTATTTGTTAATATAATGTATTATTAATAGAATATATTATATCAATAATATATTAATAAACAATATATTATTAATAATATATAAATTATTAGTTATTAATATATTATAATAATATTATATTAAATATATAATATATTATTTATATGATAAATATAATAATATTTATTAATATAATATTTATATAATATAATATTAATATAATAATTGTAACATTTCTGTAATTGTTTAATTGTAATTTTTATTAATAATGTCCGTATGATAACAGTGCTAAATATTTTCAAAAAACTAAAAATATCATTTCTTGGTTTTCAACAATTTCAAAAATTTTCCCAAATTATTTACAAAAACAAAAAACAAAAATAACTTACTAAACATGTTTCAAAACAGAAAATAGAAATAAAAACAAACGATCCCTTAGTTAAATAATAATTTATTAATTAAATATTTAATGATATAATAATTAATTATAGAAATATAATATTTGATTATGAATATATGTTTAAATTTGATTATTTAATTAAATTATAATTTATTAATTAATTATAAAAAGATGTAATATTTAATTATAAGAATACAATATTTGATTATGAATGTAACTTTAAAACAAATATAAGAAATTAAGCAAACAATTACAAGATTTATATTAATAAGGGTAACACTTAGAATTGAAAATTTCACATGCAAACAACAAACAAAGCACATTAAAGATACAATTCATGGTTGATTGTCAGGAGTCGTCCGTCTCCTCAAACGGCGCCTCCAAGGAAATGATCCACTGTCTGAAGACTCATTGTCCTCATCTCTGGTATATCCAGCTTCCCCATCATAGCTTTCCCCCCAAAGTCTGGTAGATCTCCGCCTAATACTCAATTGAGCTCTCGCCCTTGAGGCGCCAGCCCAGCTGCTGCTCCTAGGACTAGACCCTGGCCGAAACACTCGAATAAGAAAAAAGACGGTGAGCCAACTTCTATCATCACTTGGCAAAATGCTGTCATCAGCCCTCTCCTCCTCAATTGAAGATTGCAGTGTGCTGAGCAAGTCCCCAAGGTCTCTCTGACGCTCTAACCTCCTCCAATTTCGCTGTCGCTCAGGGTCAGCCTCTGATGGGCGCAGTGAAGGGTGCTCAAGTCTTGCATGTTTCCTTAGGTCTTTATAGGCACCAGCAAAATCACACGTTTCAGAGGAACAGCTTCTAGATTTCGCATTCATGAAACAACGAGCAGGCTCTACAACAACCCAATCTTTTATCTCACCACGACACAGAGGGCACACTAGTTTTGACAGCCCCTGATTCTCACATGAAACATCAGATTGGTTGGAGGGCCCTTCCTCGGTTCTTTCTACCTGCAAATCAGTGACAGTTGATTCTGAAGTTGCAGTCACAGTTGGTGATAAGTTTGTTGTTACAAGTTGTGCTACTTCTTGCTGAGAATCTTGTGGTGTTGTTGCTGAGGTATCTGTAGATGACTTACAAAACTGATCAAAACAGTTAGAGTGGCGATAACTTGTATCGCACATGTATGGACGGCACCCCTTCTTATGGGAAGAACATATGAGGAGAACTGCATTGTGAGGATGCTCCATACAGACAGGGCACCTGGCGTCTTCCCATTCCTTTAGACTTTCCCCAGTTTCTGAAGGGAGTTTTGGTGAAGATCGGCGACTACAGCTGGAGCTACATGAGAAGGGAGATCTCCTACACCTATCAAAAGACAAGGAACGATCTCTTCTCTCCTTTGGCATGTTGAAATCTCTAATTTACTAACACTGATGCTAAATGACTGGACCTTTCAAGAAGGCAGAAACTGAATGATTGAAAGAACAAAACATAACATCAACATTAGCTTTTACAATCAAAGCATAAGATTCAGCAGAAAATGAAATGAACCAAGGCTTACAAGTAAAATAAAAGAAAAAACAGAAGCCAAAAGTACAGATACAATGTATGAAAATGGAAAAAACTAAACTTCACAATTATGGCATAGATGCTCAAGGGTAAAAATATAATAATAATAAATGGGAAGATATTGTATATTTAAAAATGAATTTGCATAACATTGGATAAGCTCTAGCAATAGAAGATAGAAGTCACAAAAAACAGATTCTATGAGCCAAGTAATTGACATTCAATGGCTCTATAAAAGAGAAGTAATGTTGTTAGTTGATTTCAAGACTCCATTGTAATTCCAGGCAATTTAGGAATTAGTTCAAAATCAGTTTTTAGAACATTTATCTCTCCCATGGCATCATCCTTACAAGGCTGATATTGTAAGAACTGGAACCTATAACAAAGATGAAAATCATCATTGCCTGCAAGCAACTTAAGCAACAGAATGAAGCTACCCAGAGTCAAGACCGTGGCATTGCTGACAGGCCAAGGTAAAGCCGTCATCTGCGTGACTGCATCCAATCAATGGCATATATTTTACAAGCAACACTTCACTGGAGGATTATGCGGAACATATTCTAATTTTCTCCCCAACATCAATATTATTCTTCTCGTGGTAATGATAAACCAGTACCAATATTAGTCTTCCATATAATTCCAGAAAAACTCCTTAACCATGGAGAATTTCCCAGAAGTCGAACTTAACAAAATAGTTGGGTTGGTTAAAGAAAAACTCCTACAAGATTTAAACAACTCAAAATACCTACAATCTAAACCACTTGAATTCAAATGCAAACACCCAACCCCCCCCCCCCCCCCAAAAAAAAAAGAAAAAAGAAAAAAAAACCCCAAATCCACTTTTCACAGCATCACATGCCACCATATCTTAATCTAAATTGAGACATGTTGCAACCTCTTATTCCATATTCACCAGGCCTCATTCGAATCCAGCAAATAGTTCTCTTTTGAAATTATAACTCTAAAACTCAACATTGCTTTCCGTCCGTTTGCTTCTTTGAGTCACACTATTATATCAGATTCCAATCACACACAATTTCTTCTCTTTGCATAAAAGCTTACTTCTTACAAACAACTAGAACAAGATCAAATATCCATAAAAAAAGATAGTGATGACATCAACCCGAAAGCTGAAAGCATCCACTATTATACCATTCCCACATATCTATATTTATTTTCGGTCAAACAAGATTAACCCGACATGTAGAATTTATCAATTCTCAACACTGAAAGTAAACGATAAGAACATCTCTCAAGTATCCCTAACAATAATAGCACTGGACATTGAAACGCTTAACTTCACATTTCGTAGAATAAGCTCTTCAATTCAACTCTCTTCCCAGCACCAAGTTAATCCAATATGCAAAAACTTAAATTGAAGAGGTGAGGGAAATCGAAATACACAAAAAAAAAAAGAGACAACGATATCGAAGGCAGTAATAAACTAAGGAATAAAATGTCTTTCGGTTCCAAAAATTAACAGATTAAATTAATTTCTGATACAAGAAAAATATTAAGCTCAAAATCCCCAGCCTCCACGCCCTCCCTAAAAAAAGTCTTTCCAAATGAAATAAATAAGCGAAAACGAATGGAATCGAATCAGAAACTCTTAAGAACCCGATCCAGGAAAAACATGATTGAAGTCAATTAGATCCGTGCAAAATCAGACCCTTCGAAACGCGAAAAGAAACGATAATCAAGAGATTTTTTGAATTAGGATATTACCAGCAACTTCAACTTCGATTCGTCAATAGAACAAACACAGTGACTGACTTCCGTTTGATTCGGAGGCTAATATCCTTTAAACTAAATCCAATTTTACAGGTTTTTAATTTGGTAATTAGGGATTTGAAAGAGGAAAGGAAATGTGAGGAGAGAAAGAGAAAGTCTCTCAGAGTTTCCCTTTTTGTTTGAGCTCGAAAGAGAAAAAATAGGGGCCTCACTCGTATATAGGGAGATGCTGACGTGGACAACTTCGGTTGGCTAATTTTTTATTTTTCGAAATTTGGATGGGATTATTTTTAAGTCGGCGCCGTTTTGGATTGGACGGAAGAGGACTTATCAGCACGTGCGGTCTTGGCGTTTGTCGAAGGGCATTATTAGGGATGGCATCGAGTCGGGTTCGGGGTGGGTTTTGCTCGCTCCGAACCCGACCCGATTTTATGCTCATCAAACTCGATTTCGATTCGATTTGAATTATTTTAATATTCGATTTCGATCCGATAATATATAAATCGTATTCGATTTGATTCGAAATTAATAAAATATTATTTTTTAAATATAAATATTTAAAAATATTATTATATAAATATATATAATTAATTAATTAATTAAAAAATAATTTTTTAATAATATCGGGTCGGGTAGGATCGGATTTTAGGCATACCTGAATCCGACCCGACCTCGACTATTACCTAAATTTACCCGATCCGACTCCAACCCGAAACTTGAAATTCAAAAAAAAAAAAATCCGACCCTATAGGGTCGGGTTGGGCCGAAACCCGTCGGGGACGGACTTGATTGCCGTCCCTAGGCATTATTCAGTTCAAATTTTGAGTAGTTTTTGGGTTTAATACCTACCAAAATACGATCTCGATATTTAGTACAAGATGAAATTAAATTTTTAATATTTTTTATACAAAAATAAATTTATAATTTTTATTTTATAATAAATATTTACATAAAAAGTTCAATTAATTTAATTAAAAATTAAATTTCTTTATATGAAACAGTTGGTATTGTATAAATAATGTGAGAAATGAAATACTATAATACGAGTTTCACAAGTTAATTTTTTATCTTAAAATGTTATTTTTTAATATCACGTGTTTATTTATGTTACATTATTCAATAATATTTATTTCATTTATCACATTATGGTGTAATGCAAATATAATTTTTTGAAAATTAATCAATTGAATTTTTTATATAATTTTTAAAATTAATGATTATTTACTTCAAAATAAAATTATAAATTTATTTTTATATAATAAAAAATGAAAAATTTAATTCTATTTTATATGTCTTTGGGTAAGCTGGATGTCAGGGCTAATTTGGGTACAGTTGTTCACTCGCTAGCGGCTGCGTTTGCAAGTTGCGTAAGAATTTTGCCGACTTAATATTTTTTCTTTTCTTCCATAGAAACGAAAGGATTTGGCAACTTCTGATTTTGAATTACGAGGAAAATGTCGCTAATAACATTTTAAAACATATATATATGTATATTTTTTTTCGTCTTAAAATATTTATTATATATTAAGTTTTACAAAATTTAAAAAAATTAATTTTAATGTATTGAGTATTAAAATTTTATAATTTTTAACGCTGAAAATAAAAAAATTATAAATTATAATTTTAAAATATAAAAAATAAAAATTTTAGATAATAAATAAATATGATATAATTTTGAGATATCTTGAAAAAAATAGATAAAAAAATGAGACAAAAAGTAGTTTTTTTAGGCGAATGAAAAGAATATCAACCTATATACGAATATGATAGAGCAAAAAGGAACTGTACCAAAAAACAATCAAAATTTTGTAAGAAGCTGGATTGAAGGCAAAGTTTCATCTTCAACGCTTGGAAATTACCTACCTCAATTTTCCCTATGCTGGTTTTTTTTGTTAGAAAAAAAAAAAAAAGAAACTGACATGTTAACTGCTTAAAGCCTAGCAAATAACAGTTACACAAATGAAAGAACTCTAGCTACCATGCACACAGGTAGCCGAGGATCCCTCATTTTAACAAGGAAGCTATGAGCCAAAGCAGCATCCATGGCAATTGTTGACCTGTTTCGCTGATCAATAGTGCTTTAAATCAGACAAGAAGTAGTTTAGAGAAAGCCGAATGCATGTACTTGCTGCATAACACAAACTTCAGTTGATGCTATACCTTAGATGGCAGGTATGAGAAAGATTTTTGATCAGCAACTGGAAATATAATATGAGGATTGCAAATCCACAAACATGTGATGTTAATCTGAAAGTTTGCCATTGTCCTTATTGAATATCATACTTAACTTGCTCTATATACGAACGCGATTAGGTTGGTGGAATTTACGCCAATCTCAGGTGTCTTAATGTTGTTAGGATTTTGAGAGATTTTGGAGAAATTTGTGACTCGGAAATTTGGAATGAAGTCATTAAATGCTCACTTTAAGATTGACATGTTACATCAAAGCGTCGCAATATCCTAAACTTCCCCTTTGTTAGATTCTGAAATTCTCGATTTTGATTTATCCCCATTTTACGTGGACCACTTAGATTTCATCTGAAAACAACAAAAAGGAATTTAACTTTTTCATTGCCTTTGAAACATGTCAATGGGATAATGTGACTGAATGATTTGGCTGTTTGTGGGATATAGGATAGAGATCGTGGTACGTGAATCAGAGGCCTCCCCACCACTAATTTCTTTGATTGGAAAGCGATTCCATGCTGAAATTGATCCCATGAACACTGACCTTCTTTCTTGTTGCCTTTGAAACAGCAATGCCCAGCTTTGTACCTTCCAGCACTTTGTTTCATTTCATGAACAATTATCTGAGCCGAAGAGATGGCACATGCAGGGAGAGTACAATAGACTGGTCAAGTTGCATCTATGCCAACTGACATGTGTAATTTCTTTACTCTTGAGAATCCAATTTGAGAAGAGATTGCTACTTTTCTTGTCATCATATACTGGCAGAAATCTCCTAAGCTCCATTAATAAATTCTATATAGATTGCTTCCTGAATATAGAATGATATTCTTCTTACAACAAATTCATCAAGGGAAATACTCCATTTGAAGGAGCTATTGATGGAATTACAACTTATGCGATCAAGAAAGTGATTTAGAAATTTCTTGGAAAAATTTTGGAGTTCCCAGCACTTACCCACTTTTCCTATCTGAAAATAGGATTTGCTAATTCAATTGTGTTGTAAATCACATCAACTTAGCAAACATCTAAAGCAGATGCAGTGAAAGAATAGAAGCACCTTAAAAATAAGGGTCATGACAGCAGCTTGCTGAAGTTGTAATTCTGTTGGAATTTCTAGCTTTTAGTTTAACAGCTACATCAGGTAGCAGCAGTTCATTTCATTGATCTTGCTTATGACAAAATCACAAAAAGCGGTAAGCAGTAAATCGGATTTATGAATATCTATCATCCATGAAGAAATGAAAAGAACTAGAAGGATTCAATGCCTAAATTCACTTCTTTTCATCAGTTAACACAAATGATAGATGATAGCCAATCTAAAAGAGAATTGTTATAAAGATTTCATACACTTAATTACACTGTAAGATGGCTTCTTGATTTTTTGATTGCCAAACGTCTAACAAGAAGGTCTGCTATTATTGCAGTTTATCTTCAGATCACAATGATACTTGAAATTGAAGGTGTTTTAAAATTTCATGATTCATGAAGCCTTTTCTCACTTATGGTTTGATATCTTCATGTTTGCATATATAGCATCTGCTTTAGTATAGTGTGAATGACTAGGGTCTACAACAAGGCAAAGTCAGTTGGTGGACAAGAAATTGCAATGAAAACACTAAGTAAAAGGTTAGGACAAGGACTAGCGGAGTTCTTTCCATCGAAAGGACTAGAGGATTTCAAATAAAGAAACAAAACAGAGAAACCTTCTGGGACCTTTAGGTAAGAAATTAAAGACACATAACAACAAATGTTTGGGCTCATTGATTCCCAATTTTTCCCCCCAGCTAATAACAAAACGAGCTCGAACACAAACCTAACCCACTCCACATCCTTTCTTCCCAAACTAAAAAGACTAATTCGGATGATGCTCGTCCCATGTGCCAACAATTCTGGATTTTGCTCCGTTAGTTATGCAGCCACCATATATATAAAGTGTACTTCATCAATAACTTATGTGGTTTCAATTAAATAAACCTAGCCACATCATTTATGTCCTGAATTACAATTTGATCCACATTTAAGCGCCCAAAATTTGAAACAGTTGCCGGAAGATAATTATTTACTATCATTTAATTGAAAAAGCCAACTACTAGGCAGTATGTAACCATGTCATGAAAATAGTGTAACAGTGTACATAGATTATCCAGTAGCAGGAATAAGGTTCCAATTCATAGCACAAAACAAATCGCTTATAATGGAACACTGAAACACAAAGTAACCAGAGTTGAAACTCTTACAAGTCAATAGTCAGCTGTAACCTTTTCCTAGACAGTTTAGGCAGCGCTGCACCCTGTAATAATCCCATGGGAGAAACCATCAACATAAACAGAAAAGCGTATCCGAGAAGAAAATTTTGAATGGGAAAGCAAAAAAAAAAGAAGACAAACCTGTTACCATCACAAGTAGGGCAAACACAGGGGTTAATATGAATTGGATCATACAAAGGTGACCACTGAATTGTAGCATTTCCATTGCACAGCTTACATATGTAAAATCCTTTCCCATTACAAACGCCACAAGGCAAGGCAAGCTTTTTCTACAAAACCCAGAGAGCAAAATGGAAAATTTTCACTCTTAACAACACCAGAAAAATATAAGAAAACAAGAAAAGAGAAGGTCTTGGCAGATACCCGTTTCTTTTCAGCCACCAAGCGAAACGCACCAACGGCAACAGTAGCAGCAAGATTGAGAGTCAGAAATCCTCCAAAAATTATAACAGCGCCTTTGCCCAATACGCCAAATGGCTTTGGGATCATTTTATTTTAACCTTTATAGTGATTTAATTTCTTGCAGGATTTTCTTCGAACGCATTCAGTGCATAAGACCCGTCAAGTGTTGCAGCCAAGTGATGAGAGAGTGCATCTATCTCGTTATCTCGACAACTAAGTACAGGAAATTTTCACTCGTTCATTGTTTCGTAATTGTTCAAAGAATTTCAAGTGAAAACAAACTTTTTGTCCGTTTTCATCTTTCAAACCGCAGCGTTCAACACTCTGTTAAAAGTAAACTAGTAAAGTAATTATAATTTAGAGTTTAGGATTAGGGTTTACGTGAAGATGTAAAATTTCATCAATGTTAAAAAAAAATTTTTAAAGATTTTTAATAGGTAATATATTCTGCCTTTGTTAAAAAAAAAAAGAAAAAAAAATTGTTAGTAATTGTTGGGCATAAAAGCAAATCTTGTTATTAATTAAAGAGAAATCATCTTATTTGATAAATTTTTTTAATTAAAATTTTTAATTATATTTTTTATTTCAGTTTTAAAATTTGTTTATTTTGGATAATTGAAAATTTTATTTAAAAATCCAAAAGAAGCATATACAAACCTGCTACATAAACCATGATACTTGGCAGCTCCAAGCAAACTCGTGCAACCTGCTTAAACAATATTTATTTATAAAATAAATAATAATTGTTAAAAAGAAAAAAATTTCTTTATTCGTTAGCTTGATAAAATATTATACGAGGTATCTTATTTACGTAAAAAAAAAACCCTCATTAATTAAGAAAAAGATCACATATAATATTGTAATTATATGGTAATTTTAAATATTATTTTAATTATAGTATGATCATCTTTAATATTATATTTGATTACATAATTATATAATATTACATTAACATAAATAAACATTCAAACATTCATGAATATTAATGAAAAATTAATAATCTTTTGCTACTATATATAATGAATATAGTAATGAAAAAATCATATTTCCGAACTAACATCTAAAATAAAGTATATTATAATCTTAAATATTATTTTAATTACAGTATCATAATTTTTAATATTATATTTGACTACATAACTGCATAATCTTACGAAATATTATGTTAACAAAAATAAACATTGAAGCATTGAATATTAATGAAAAATTAACACCCTTTTGCTACTATATATAATGAACATACGACGAAAACAACATATTCGAATCAATCTTTTTTTTTGGTTCTCAATTGCTTAAGTAAAACCCTTGAGATAACATGGAAGCATCACCTGCTAATTCAAGTTGTGGTAGTAACATTGTGGAAGCCTATTTCAAGAAATTAGTTTCTGAAAGTGAAGTTCGTAATAGGCGATTGTATTTGCAGAAGAACGACGTTGACACGATCATCAAACCAAATTTGACACCACAACAGATTGACATCCTTAATACAGCTGAAGGGTCCGTGGAAGTTGTGGCGGCCGACGTCAAAACTGGTAATTGCTTCGGGGTGTGCCTGAGGAGCGCTGGTTATGGCTATTCTCTCACTGGAATCTCAGCTATGATTAAGAAGATGAAACTCCAAGCTGGTCATGAGATTTATGTTAGTTGGCGAGATGGAGCTTTGCATATTTTTTGCCTTTAGTTACTAAATCTTTTTTGTTTCTGATATGAGGGAAAAATAGAGTGATGAATTATATTCTCCAACAAAAAAATATATTTAATAAAAGATGAATAACTAATAATATTTATAGTTTCTGGTTTCCATGCATCTCAGCTAATTCTGTTTTTCAAGAAACAAATCCTGAATTCCTGAAGATTACGCCCTCTGTTAACCTGTATGACAAACAGTTCATTGAAATTACAATTCTGATGTTTTCATTGGGTTCAAAACCAGCAAATATACAAACGATTTATAGAAATGGGCAAGCCAAGAATTTAAATCATCATGTACCATGAACTTGTTCTTTCTTTTCCATCATTGATACTTGCATTAGATATGATTCTTCAATTTTCAGTAGATATGTTTCTTCAACTTGTGGTAAAAAAAGGGGAACATTTTGAAGAATCTAAACAGCAAGTCTCCAATGCAGGCAGTGCTGGTATTGCTACTTCCAAGTTTAGTGATTCCATGTTGGCATAAAATAACCAGACGAATTGAAGACAATGTGGATTTGAACACCCCTAACTTGTATTCTGGATTGCTATCTGAAATTGAGAACGCAGAAAAATCAATACACCCATTAAATTCATCTGCTACAAATTTAGCAAGATTTTTTAGTTGGTCCATCGACCAAAGTGATGCAACCTCATTCAATGAGATTGTGACTTAGTTATGAGATTGAGACTTAGGTGTAGTATCCATCTGCATCTTTCTTGATATCCAAAACTATTTCGTTGATTTTTGGAAAAAAAAAAAACATACATATACAGTGTGTTTTCCTGCACCAGTGTAAAATAAAATCTTTATTCCCTAATAAGGTACGTCTAATCTTATTTCCTTTAATGGGATATTTTATTCCATGTCATTTTTTTTCCAAATCATTAAAGTAACCGAAATAGTAAAAAGTCACCAAGGGGTTTCTAGTTCTGAGATCACGATCGGTTTACACGCCTACCAAACTTCTAGAAATGCTAATGATAATCTAACAGTAAACGAACATACAAGGATGATACATGGGATGGATGACAGGTTAAACACTACAATAATATTAGGAAAAAGAGAGGTATGTGGTGGGACTCAGGAGGCAACAACAAAGAACAAAATAGAAAATGTTGGGTAGTTGGACCATACAAGGAGCAGAGAGATGATGATGGGCAAAAGGAAACATGGATAGCATGGAGTAGTAGATATGGACATTGATAGCACTGTCAAAAGGAGTAAGCAGGAGGATGAAAGTTAAATAAGCATAACTTCCCATTTTTTGTGGATAGTTGAAGCCTTTTATTCATTTGAAGCAAAATTGATTTCTAATTCAGTTTTCTTTGAAGCAGGTGCTGGAGATCAACACGAACACCAATCCATACATGATCCTCAGCCTTGTTTTTCTTTCTTTCTTTAGTTTTTGATATGTTTCCAATCTTCCCTTTTATCTCAATGAATCAATTTATCCATTTAATTATCAGGCAATTCTCCACCATCCCAAAAGATCAGAACCAATCAATCCGAAAATCAGTCAAGGGTCAGAAGACTCTCCGTCGAAAAGTTTCCTTTGGTCTCGTTGAAGAAATTTAATGCTTGATTTCCATTATTTGTCTTGGTTTGCACTCTGGCCTTGCACCACAGTCATGCTTGTCGATATCCCACCTGGGTCAGGAAGTAAGCATGAATATTAGGCTTTATTTTTGGGATAGTTAAGGAGCAGTGGTATTTTTGCATGGCCACCATGGCTCTGAAAATTCCTTTGTCTCTATCCTCCCCAGCTACTCTCTTTCTATAAAAGAAAAAAAAAAAAAAAACTTTACAGCTCACCTTCTGGTTTAAGAGTGAAGGGTTGAAGGGAGAAAAGTGAGGGCCATGCATATCTTCCTGTACAGTCAATTCCTGATCAACATATGCCTTATTTTGGGGTTTATTGTCAGTTTATTTTGGAACCAGATCAAAAGAGAGTTTTAGTTGATTGCACAGAAAATACTTTAGGAGGAGGGGAACATTGGGAGTTCGTTTGCGATGGGGATTGAAAAATAAATGAAGAGGCATTAAGTATCCGATTTAGAGAAATTAGATTAAAAGTACAGAGAATAAAAATTTTATTTTACTCGACTGAAGAAAAAAGCTCTATATATACATATAACTAGGATTGATTATTGTTGCTATTTCAAGCATTTTCAACAATTCCTTTCATATCACAGATTTCATATGTTGGATTAGACGGTCTCATGTTTTCCTAGTATAATGATTGCAATCGAACTCTATCAACGCACGCTAACTCTTCATTTCCCATTACAAACACCACAAGCCAGGGCAAGCTTTTTCTACAAAACCCAGAGTGCAAAATGGAAAATTTTCACTCTCAACAACACCAGAAAAAAAATAAAAGAAAACAAGAAAAGAGGTCTTGGCAGATACCCGTTTCTTTTCAGCTACAGAGCGACCCGTTTCTTTTCAGCTACAGAGCAAAATGCACCAACGGCAACTGTAGCAGCAAGAATAAGAGTCAGAAATCCTCTTAAAATTATAGCAGCGCCTTTGCTGAATGGCGAAATGGCTTTGGAATCATTTCATTTTAACATTTCTAGTGATTTAATTTCTTACAGGATTTTCTTCGAACGCATTCAGTGCATAACACCCATTAAGTTTTGCCGCGAATTTTTCAAAGATTTTAAAGTGAAAACTGAAAACTACCTTTTTTGTCTGTTTTCATCTTTCAAACCGCAGCGTTTCAACACTCTATTAAAAATAAACAAGAAAACTAATTATAGTCTTTTTTTTTTTTTTTTTAAAGAAAAGTAAACTAATCGTGCTATTATTTGAAAGCTAGAGTATATGAGCATTGAATTTTTTTTTTGGATATTTGAAATTTTATTTAAAAATATATAAGAAGCAAAAAAAGTCTGTTACATAAACCATAAAATTTCTTTAATTGACTTATTTAAATGTAAATTAAAAATAAAAATTTGTTTAAATGTAATTTAAAATTCATAAACTTAATTGGGTGTAATAAAAATATAAAGATTTATGTAAATAAGTCGATAAAGTTTAGAAATTTTTTGTTATTTTAATCAAAATATTTATATTTTAAAATTTTATTATTAGTAAAAAAAAAAAAATTCTTTATACATTACCTTGATAAAATATTATATTATAATTGTTCTATTTATGTATAGAAAACTCTTATAAATTAAAAAAATCATATAGATATTGTAATTATATGGTAATCGTAAATATTATATTCATCGTAATATCATAATCTCTAATATTATGTTTGATTATATGATTTTATTATATTACAAAATATTACATTAACATAAATAAACATTATGACAAATTAACACCCTTTTGCTACTATGTATAATGAACATAGTGACAAACAAAGCTATTCTGAATTTTTTTTTTTTTCTCAATTGCGTAAGTAAAACCCTTGAGATAACATGGAAGCATCACCAGCTAATTCAAGTTGTGGTAGTAATATTGTGGAAGCCTCCTTCAGGAAATCTGTTTCTGAAAATGAAATTCGTACAAGACGATTATATTTGCAGAAGAACGATGTTGACGCGATCATTAAACCACATTTGACATCACAACAGATTGACATCCTTGATAAAGCTGAAGGGTCTGTGGAAATTGTGGCGATCGATGGCAAAACTGGTAATTGTTTCGGGGTGAGCCTGAGGAGCGCTGGTTATGGCTGTTTTCTCACAGGAATCTCAGCTATGATCAAGAAGATGAAACTCCACGCAGGTCATGAGATTGATGTCAGTTGGCGCGATGGAGCTTTGAGTGTTTTTAATCTTTAGTTACTAAATCCTTTTTGTTTCTGATAATAGGGAAACATAGAATGGTGAATTATTAATTAATCTTTATAGTTTCTGGCTTCTATGCATCTTTGCAAATCATGTCTGAATTTGACCTGATTCTTTTATAGCTTCTTGACCATGAAATAGTTTCGTTATGAATTTGAAGAAACAAATACAAATCCTGAATTCCAGCAGATTATGCCCCCGGTTAACCTGTATAACAAACAGTTCATTGAAATTACAATTATGATGTTCATGGGGTTCAAAACCAGCATATAAGACGGTTCATTCAAATGGGCAAGCCCAGAGCTTGCTAGGCTATTTGTGTTTCTCCATTCACACTCTTCTAGGATGGGCCTGAAGAATTGTGGGCATCACGCATAAGAAACAGAAAAATCAGTACAGATGTAAGAAACTAAAGATTAGCAGACTAGGTTTTTTGTTTTTTATATAATCAAGGTTGTCAGTATTTGAACGGTTGTGGAAATTAAGGGTCCATTATTTTATCAACAAATCACGTATTTTGTAAGATTGAAGGATGCATTTAATCTTGAAACTTGTATTTGAATGGAAAAATATGGGTAAATTATTCTTTAGCTACAATCAATTGCTCTGTTAGAGAACTTTAATTGCCTCATGGATGGGAGAAAAATATATACTGAGCTCAATTTTTATATGAAGAAATAGGAACACTTGGATTTTCCTTCAATTTCAACTACTGCTTTCTTTCTATTTGTCATGGAGATAACTTGGTGAGCAATTTTTTCCTTCATTTTCTACTGTTCCAACCAACTATACAATCTGTTGGCTGAAGTTAGTTGGAGACTTGGAACTTAGACTCAGGATTAAAGAAAAGAAAAACTAGAACCTTGACAAGTTAATTGAATTACTTGTTTCAAAGCATGCATCATTACAAAGAAATTATTGCAATTGTAGCTAGATAGTACGATAGTATTTCTCTTGAAATTTCCTACCTTTCTCAATCTTTGCCTTCCTGCTCTCTCTCCTCTTTTTAAATCAGTGTTTGACTTCTGTTATGATCTTATACTCTTTAAATTGTTATAAATAATTCATCTAAATAAATTTGATATGGTCTTATACATTATTTAGATGAGTCTTTCAGGTTATCAGATCCTGATCTTAAGCATTCATCAATGATAAATGGTTTTACCATTAAAAGACAAGATCTTTGAAGGTCGAACAATTAAAATATGATATCTTTGCAAATTAAAAGCATTCAAAACTATGTCAAAGAGGAAAAAAAAGAAAGAAAATAAGTACATTTAAACCAATACAGAATAAAAACAAATGAAATGTGTTGGACCCCAAGGGTTGGAGCTGCCCATGATGACATATCTCAACAAAATCTCCATTTAAATAAGAGAAAAAAAAAAGATCAGAAGCAATACCTCAGTGTATGCTTCCATATCTGTCTTGAATTTGGTCTGCTTTCACTGAAATTGATGCTGTGAATGTTTCTTAAATAACCATTGAATTTACACATTGTGTTGTGGAGTTGTCAGGCTGGCCATCTTTTGCTCAGTTTATTTTACATGTTATAGAAATGGAAGGGTGGAAAGCCTGCAGTCTAAATGTTGATTTGGCGTTTTTCTCATTCCATCTTGTCCTTTTCAGTCACATTCTCTGTTTGATTGTTGACAAAAGCAAAAAAAATTTTGCATACCTAACATATTTACCTGCCTGGAATTGCAATTTAATGAATGACATGTTAGTCATAGCTCTATTTTAGGTGAATTTGGCGGTAGACAGGCAAAGTCATAAAAATAGTCATCTGGAAATTCACATGTAGAACATAATGTGTTTATGATCATTAATATGAGTATGAAAACAGTTGCATCTTTAAGATAAGCTCTAGATTCTGATATACAATTGCAACTAAGGACTCTGAAGGTCTGGAGTTCATTAAAATGATATGAATTCATCACTGAAATCAATTTGAAACTATTGTGGATTGTGATCTCTGGGATCTTTTTGCATGAAAGTTCTATCAGATTTACTATTTAGAAATTTGGTAGAACATGGTCATCATGTTTTCATATCATTTTAAGATTTTGATCATTCATCATTAGGGTTGGAGGAAAGTATTTGAAGAAGGGCCAATTTCTTTTATCTTATTATTGTTATTGATAAAAAAACCAAAGGAAATCCATCATGACAATAAAAGCCATTGAAGAAAATGAGAGCTACAAAATGATTGCTTCATTTTTATTAACTATCAGTTGCTAGAGTAATAAGCTGAACTCATCATGACAATGAATTGACATAAACATTAGAAACGGTAACGAAGCATGTGAAGAGCCTGTTAAAAATCTGGAATTTTGGCATGTTTTAATGTGATACTTTGTTTTGTACCAAAAGAAAACTCCAAAATATAAAAGCTTGGTGGAATAGGGTGGTTGGATGGGGGAAGAATGTATGGGGCTTTGAGTCTTCCTGTACATTTGCCACTCTGCAATGCTGCAATTTTTGCTGGGTCTGCTGCCTGAAATTGCAACCGAAAGTGAAATGATAAAATTTTGCAGAAAAAAGGTGGAGCACTGAAAGGAATGAAAGGGAAAAAAAATATATAGTACTACAACGTTTTATTATTATTGTTTTTCTAATTCAAAAGATAAAAAGTTTCAAAATCATATAGTTTTCAATTATCCAAATCCCACTAAAATGGGGATGAAGATTTTATTATGATTTTCCCCAGGTGTGCCCCAATTCCATCAAAACTACATCTTTTTTTTTTTTTTTTTTTTAATTTCTTGCCTTTGCTTTCCAATGTTCCATTAAGTTTATCTTGGAATTCTATGATACAAAATTTAATTAAAACTATTGTAAGTTACAAAGCCAAAAAAGATGGATCATATTGGAATGGGAATGTGACCCAAAAGTGATTGGATGAGTTACATTGTCTGATGTAGAGCTTGAAAATGGGGAACATGAGAAATACAAAACTTTTTTTACGAAGTTCTTATAATTTTTTTTATACGACTAGTGAGGATTAAAGAGAGATTCATGTATTTATATTATAAAAATATTAAAATTGATATATTTATATCATATTTTATATAAAAATTATATTATAATTCGTGTTAATATAAAAATATAAAATATATATTTTTAATTTTATTAAATTTATATCAAATTATTATTAAAATTTTAAATCGTATTATTTTGATATTTTGATATTGTTAAATTTATATTTTTAATTACAAAACAGTTATTATAATTATCAATAAATTTACACGCTTTAAATTTTTTAAAAAAATAAGAGATAAAATTTTGTGTTCATAAAAAAAGGATAAAAATATAAGGACAAAAGGTAATAAATTTTATTGAAACCTACCTATGTCTACTTTTATTGAAATGAATGATTGTATAAATTATTATTATATTAAGTTGTCGTCAATAAAGATTTCAAAATAAATAAAAAACAATTGAAAGACAAAACATGAAAAATAAAGTGGGGCGAAAATGAATTTGGGGCGCGGGTCCTTCGTGCACCCTCCCTGCTTTTCCACAGCTTTCACGCTGAAAATTACCAAATGCTCCGTTTCTTTTTTATTTATCTTTTCATTTTTCATGGTTAAGAATAAGGAGGTTAACTACCAAACAGAAAGGAAGGAAGGGAGAGATGAATTTCACATTTGGCCCAATAATGTGGTTTTGATATGGAAAGCTGTCGTTTTGGTGGATTTTGTCATCAGAAATTTGACTAGATTAGTTTGACTATGAAGAGGTTTGGTTGCTGGGGAACGTAACTTGAAATGAAAAAAAAAAAAAAAAAGCGTATCTTGAAAATGTTATATTAATTTTTAGTGATCACCATGGACTTAAATTACGATAATGATCATATTTTCGGTCGCATTACGTTTATCACGATTATGAATATAACGAAGACTTTCGTGATTATTACAGTTATTGCGATCGTAAATTTTTTTTAATTTTGTTCAACTTATTATAAAATATAATAATTTTAATTATTAATCATAAAACCTCTTATTTTATAATTTTTAAAATAATTTATATCATATCATGTGTTTTATTTATTTTAAAAAAAATATTTATAGTAAAATATTCATTTTTAAAAAATTATTTTTATGATAATTAAAAAATAAAAAAAATAAATAAATATGTGAAAAATAAATAATCATAACGAATAATATATTTAATTATTTAATTACCGTACTCATCAAATTATTACCGAACTATATTATGCATAAATCAAATAATAAGTGATTATGTATTCATAAATTAAGTAAAAGTATTATTATTTATGAGTCAAAAGAATTGCTTTTTATGAACTTACAGTAAATCAAACTTGACAGCCTCCATGTTATGATCGATTTTCAACAATAATAATCTTCAGTCTACTTTTTTTGTCTCTTGACTAAATTGCATAGACTCACACAACTTCTTATCCCTTCACCTTGCATTCAATAATTTTTTTTCTCCAAACCTTCATCCTCATCCCCATCTCTCAATTCTCTTTTTATTTGGTGTGTGCTATCTGCTTGCTTCTGCAAACCTCAAGTTTTACTCTCATCTCTTATCTCTTATTTTAAGTCCCAGCAACTCTTGCCTCTTTCTATCAATGTAACATAGCCCAATCTAATATCAAACACACAAAATCATGACAAATTTAAAAATAAAAAAAAAAGATAATTTGAGTGTTAAATTAATTGTTTACTTTAAATTACATATACTTGATTTTGATTAAAATTGAACTTGAGAGAATTGATTTTTTTAAAAATTTAAGTTTTGTGGGATTTTTTTTTTTTGAATTTGTAAATTGATGTTTATTTTCTTTCTTGTTGTTTTTATTTTAAGTTTTTAAACAAAATCAAATGATTTTTTTTTTTTGAATTTTTGAATGAAAATAGGAATAACGGCAATAGTGGTAATAGCGGGCAATAGCAGACCGTTATTGTCGCTATTCACCGTTATATCGTAATTCACGACCGTGATTCATCCGCTATATACGAGATTCAAATTCTCTCTTGTTTTTTTTTCAATAGCGGTGACGGATAATGACGCGATCGTAACACCGCTATCCGACCGTTATTTGAATCATTGATGATCACTATATAAATATAGGAATTTTTTTGTATTTTAATAAAAAAATCTCATGCGCGATAGACTTTTTGAATGTGAATTATTTTAATTTGATAAAAAAAATTTATGAAAAAAAAAAAGAAAATGGCAATATTGTGATAATCGGTAACAGTAGTGTCATTTAGAGGACCACATAAAAATAGACACTTTATATATTAGTCAAATTCAAAGCCCCATTTTAGAGAAAAAGGCAGCATTTTGAAACTTTCTTCGATCATGCATTACAAATTTCATGTGCTCAAACCCACAAACTTTTATATATATATATATATAAAAGCCTGAGAAAGCAGCAAAAGAGAGAACCCTCAGAAACTTCTCGTATAACTGTTACATGCTCCAACAACAACAATGGCAGTAGCCATAACCAGAGATGAATCCGACTATGACAGCAGCTCCTCGTCGATAACCATGCCTGATTCTAGCCGAAGCTGGATGAGCAACCTAAGCTTCGGCAGCCGTCGGAGCTCGGTTTCTCTTTGTTCTGTTGAAACTTCTCTCTACAGCTCTCACAAGCCACACAAGGCCAACCAGGCCGCGTGGGAAGCCATGAAGCGACTAAGGAGAGCCATAGGTCAAGTTGGGCTTGACCATTTTCGGCTTCTGCGTAGGTTAGGAAGCGGTGACATAGGGAATGTTTATCTTTGCCAGATAAGGAACCCTGTAGTTGGGTTGCCTCAGTGTTTTTACGCCATGAAAGTCGTGGATAGAGAAGCGCTTGCTATAAGGAAGAAGTTGCAGAGGGCCGACATGGAAAAAGATATTCTGGGCATGCTTGATCATCCATTTCTGCCAACTTTGTATGCAGAGTTTGATGCTTCTCATTACTCTTGCTTGGTCATGGAGTATTGTCCCGGTGGTGACTTGTACGCTGCTAGGCAACGCCAACCAGAAATGCGCTTCAGCATTTCATCTGCCAAGTAAGTTCCATAGACTCTATTAGCTTTTATCTAATTATTTTTAGTCAGACGTTTTGTTTATTCAAAGAATGGTTCAGTGACTCAAGGTAATTAAAAACTAATACAGGTTTTACGCTGCTGAGACACTTTTAGCATTAGAGTATCTGCACATGATGGGCATTGTTTACAGGGACCTGAAACCAGAGAATGTCTTGGTTAGAGAAGATGGGCATATTATGCTTTCAGATTTTGATCTTTCCTTCAAATGTGACGTTGTTCCAAAGCTGTTAAGGCCGAAACCCAACTTGGAAGATACTAAAAAGTACGACAAGAACTGTTTGACTCCCTCATGTGCCACACCCATGCAACCAGTGCTCTCATGTTTCTCATCGTCCAACGGGAAAAAGAAAACTGCTACTATCACAACAATCACAGAGCAAGCTGATTGCCAAAAGTTTGATCCAGAATTGGTGGCCGAACCAATCAATGCTAAATCCAAGTCCTTTGTTGGAACCCACGAGTACTTAGCCCCAGAAGTAATCTCAGGACAAGGCCATGGAAGTGCTGTAGATTGGTGGACTTTAGGGGTGTTTTTGTATGAAATGTTGTATGGGAGAACACCATTCAAAGGCGAAAACAATGAGAAAACATTGATTAACATCCTTAGACAGCCCTTAACCTTCCCAGGATTCAGTGTTAATAGCAGCAAAGAGTTGGAAGAGATGGTTAAAGTTGAAGATCTTATCAGCAAGCTCCTAATGAAGAATCCCAAGAAGAGAATTGGAAGTTTGAAGGGTTCTGTTGAAATTAAGAGGCATGAATTCTTCAAGGGAGTGAATTGGGCTCTGATTCGATCAGTCAGGCCACCTGAAGTCCCTAGCGATCTTTACAAGATTAGGAAAGCTCACTTACCAAAGCTAAGCAAAGAGGAAAGAGATGCCCCTTATCAAATCCCTCGTCATTTTGACTACTTCTAACTCTAAAAATGTAAATAAAAATAGGCCAAATCATGCATGACACCAAAGCAAGCAAATGAGAAAAATTTTTAGACATTAATTATTGTAAGCCTCTAATTTTCTATGCTTTGAAATGATTAACTTAATTTAGTTTTATGGTTTTTTTTTTTTTTCATCTCAATTGATCCCATAATTGTTCCAATGTGATTCCCATGAGAAGTCTATGAATTTCATGTGGTGACAATAATGACTCTTTGTCAATGATGGTGAAAATAAAAATTAAAATTAAAATGAAGCTTTTCTTTGTAACTTTTTGTATCAATTCGACCGCGCTTTTTATTTTTTCACAAGCACTTTCATGGTCACGCATTCACATGTCCTTTCACCGATCAAAGGCAATTAAAAAAATTAAAAAAAAAAACAATACAAATAATCAATCATGTTTTCGTGCTTTCTCCCTTTTCCTCCCAATCAAAAGCAATAATAAAAGTAAATTAAAAATGCATTGAAGGTTATGGCAGCGTGAGTTTCGGAAGTATAATAAAATAAGATTAAAAAAATTATCAAATATATTATTAATATAATTTTTAATTTTAAAAGTAAAATTAATAAGTTAACATATATCTTTTAAAATATATTTTAAAAAAATATGGATTATTATATTAATTTCATTTGTAAAATTAAAAATTTTATTAATATTGTACCAAATATTCCTCTAAAAATTGTTATAAAAATGATAACATATAAAAAAAAATAGATTAGATCATATGTGGATCACTTACTTGATTATTAGAATGTGGTTGAATAATAAAATCGTAATAAAAAAAAAATTTAAAGAATTATACCATGAATATAAACTCGTTTATATACTAATCAAACTCTAATTATATTGAGAAGAGTGATTATTTGACTATCTTTGTTGATATAAAAAGTAGACTTAATTCATTATTCACCATTTCTCTTTCTTTTTCTTTATTGGTTTTACATCCCATTAATTAATTAATTAATAATAATAATCATAATTTATAAAAATTACTACCAGCTTTGTCTCAAATATTGTTAGATGCTAGTGGCATGGGTTTTGTTGTTCCAGTTCTTCATTTTTTTAAGTATACGCTAGTACATATTCATCGAAGATGGATATGAAATCTATTAAACACTTGTCACATTTGTTTGAAGTGACAAAATTATCATGTTGAAGTGTGTTTTGATTTTTTTTATAGGTTCGATTTTTTAGATATATAAAAAATTATAAATAAATACATTAATATTATAAGTTAGATCTGACACTTATTTTCTGGATCATGTCACTGGGATGGATTAAGGATAAGTCAAAGTTTTTTTAGTGAAATGGAATCTGATGATTTGGGTTAGAACTTTTGACTTTTGAGAGAAATATGTTTTTATCACCAGCTTAAACATATAGAAAAGTTTGCTTTATTACTTTATTTAAGAACTGAAACTTTGCTTTAGAAAACACTTGAAAATCTTGCTTGCCCTTTTTCCTGTGGGTAACATCCAATACAGGATTGCCTAAAAGTTTCACTAATCTGGTTAGACATCACATGTTTAAGTTACAGGATCCTAGTAATCAAGCAAGGCATCAATAAAATAATGGACTGACTGATACCGCACAAATTCAGAAGAACTCCAGAATCCCAAACAAAATTTGGTTGTGAGCTTGAATAAAATTTTGTTAGGCTTGATGGATGGGCTAATGCTAAGATCATTCAGGCAAGTCATGGGCAAAGAACTTGACAAAAACCCAACTCAACTTGTTTTGATCAGTACATATGTTTTCGTTTATTTGGAAATTGAAAGTTACTGTCAACCTTAAAATGTTTGTCAGATGTATAATGAATCCAATACAGTCAAACCCAGCAGCAGGCAGGCAGTGGCATATTTACTCAACCAGAAACCATGAACTATCAAGAGAAACCCATCAAATATTTGATATTTTTACATGTTACTATAAATGTCTGTAGCAGCCCACCAGGGTCAGCAACCCCTGAATTCCAGCCCTTTTTCCAGGACACGCGTCCACTGATGGTCAAGGCAGGCAGGTGCATGAAAGCCAATATTCCCAAAAATCAACCTGAAACTAAATGGTTACCCATGGTTTTGTGAATCTGCAACCTCTTTGAAGAGAAAAGAGACTTTCAAAAGAAAACATAACTTCAACTAATAAATTATAAAAGCAGTTATTAGGGATTTCCGTGTATAAGTGATACGAGTTGAACCAATCTTAATGCCCATGGCCCATGGGTAGCTTTATCGAATGTGGTTTTAAGGCGACTTGTACAATCAGAACTATTGTGGTGCGACGCGATCCATGCTTTCTATTTAATCCAGTCCGTCGGATGCGTGGCACGAATTTCCATCTTTAAATTCTCCTCCGGATTAAGTTCTAGGTGAGAGGGCATAACTAAATAACTAACAAGACAAAAGAGAGATTGTCAAAATGGGGCAAAAATTACAAAAAAAATGTTGAATTTGTTCAATGAAGAAGATATTTGTCAAGAAGAAAAAAAATATTTTTATCATTATTAATAACAAAAATCTTATAATTATTAATTTATCCTTCTTTAAATTAATATTTGTGGGAATTTTGGGGCTAAGCGGCTCTATAAATTAGCAGTAGGGTACTTATTATGCTTAATTGCATAGTCAATAATGGTAATTTTCATATTCATTAAATCAATACTCTTTGCCCCTTGTATTTGCTCACCTACTTCGATTTTTTCAGCCGTGGAGATAATTCGTCTAATACCCTATTAATATTCTACCAACAAATCATTTTATAATAATTTAATTTGTTTCAGATCAATAAATATTTTTCACTTTCAATTCATATAATTTTTTTTTTAATTTTACATAAATTTTTCATCAATTATCATCTATTTACATATTATCATCATCCTATATCTCATATATAAAATAAAAAATATTTAGGTGCACTATTTTAAACATTCTCTCTAAAACTTTATCTGTTACTCTTTACAATTCATCTTTTTTTTTCTTAACCCTAATTTTCTAGATTTTGCTAATTTGAATATCAAAAAATTAAATTCCAACGCTCCTTAGCTTTTCTTACTGTAAATTCAGTTCTCATCAAACTCGTTATCCGTGATATCGTCCAACTCACCTCTACCAAAAGTACCCTTAACAATAACAAATGCAAAACATTTTTTAATTTTTTTGCCTCATTTTGAAATTCTTTCTCTGCACCACAAGAACATGCACCGTAGGAGTCACATTTTGTCCTTCAGTAACTGACAAATAGGGACGAGAGCGGCGTCACCAAACCGACATTGATTAGGAGAAATCTGAAAACAAGTGTCCCCGACGCTAGAATTCAAGTGAAACCATCAAACTCTAAACCCCCAACACCTGAGGCATCATCCTGATTTTGCGTCATAAATACCCATGCAATTCTCACATTCTCTTCAGGCAAACCATCGAACTTGTTTCATTGTTGCCATTTCTTTTGTTTGATATCATATTTCTTTCACAATGGCTAAAAATGTTGCTCAACCTGTTACCTTGACTTCACTTGACCAAAAGCTGGCCATGGCAAAGCGTTGTTCTCGTGGTAAGTTTCCTTTTCCTTTTTATCTTTCTTCCTCTTTTTTTTTTTTACCCTTTTCAGGCACAGTTTCAGTTCTCTCCTGGCTATCATATTTTTCGTTTCCATTTTCATCCACTTGCACTTTTATCGTTACTTCTTTATGTTAAACATCATGACATAACATGCATGCTTGAGTTCCTTAAATAGTAGAGTAGTGAGTAAACAGGATCTTAATAATTTTATTGAGATTTGCCATCCTCAACTAACTAATGCGAAAAGAGAAAGAAATTAAAACCCCATCTCTGAAGGTTGGGGACACTGATATCCTTGGACCCGGGGCCTTCTTTGACATTATGAAGTGAGTGCTTCAGTTTCAAAGAAAATAATTACTATTGGAGATAGCACTTTGAACATCTGATAGTCAAGAATTGAGGGTTAGGGAGAATGATTGCTTTAGATTTGGTTTGATTAATCTTATCAAGTAATTCTACTGCTTTTGTTATTTAAACGAAAAATATCTGAAAATGATGATCTGTTTCTTCTTTTGCACCAACAGAGGGCGTAGTTGCTGGAGCTAAGGCAGCCATTGTTGCTAGCATTGCCACGGCCATTCCAACTGTAAGTATATGAAAGACAGCTTCATTATTGTAGTAATGGATCGTTCTTTTGTTAGAGACGATTAAATCTAGCATTTCAATCCCTTGCGTTTGACATGCATATGCAGCTGGCTAGTGTAAGGATGCTGCCTTGGGCAAGAGCCAATCTTAATCACGCCGCACAAGCTCTCATAATCTCCTCAGGTTTTCATCATTATCATCCTTTTACCAGTATATCAAGATCTCCTTTAGTAATAATTTCCTGTTGTTAATAAAGTTTCCATTCGATTACAGTGGGTGGAGCTGCTTATTTTATAGTTGCAGACAAGACTGTTTTGGCTACGGCACGGAAGAACTCCTTCAAGCATGCCCCTAACATGGAGGCATGAGTTTGAGTTGATCTGGATTTAAACTCGGGTTGTACTCCATAGTCCATAATCATTCCTGTTCACTTGGCTAAGAAAAGGGATGGAAAAGGAGAATTTGTATTCTAAGAAGCCAATTTGTCCCAGCTTCTATGTAATCCATCGTCTATATATAAATAAATAAAGATGGGTTTTCATTTACAAGGATCAGATCTTTCTGCACAAAGAAATTCACTTCCATTTACATCTATCGTTTAAATCTGGACTTCTGGAGTGCATGTATTTATGAGTGATAGTGACAAATTATCCCCTTGGATTTGGATGTGCCCTTTAAATTTTTTATTGAAGCAGGAAAGCCAGATGTATTATGAAAAAAATAAAACCCTAAGACATGCAACCGATTTCTTGACAAAGAATCGATGTGAATTAGGAGACTCTAAACTATGAGCGAAAAATCATGGAATCCAATGAAGCTGAAATTGAGAACCAAGATCTTAGACATCCTAGAAAACTTTTGTCAGAAAGGGTTCAAATCTATGCCACATTTGGTCTGATTGATAATCTGAAACTTTTAAATTGGCTTTAAAATATGGTGTATTTGCAAGGCTTCTAACGTCGTAGATTAAGATATTTAGTGGTAGTGGTTACGATTTCATTACCTTGATCCAATCCCTTTAGAAATTCGAACTTTAATTCAGTTCTTAATGTAACAGTGTCACCACATGGATTGACAATCACTAGGTAATTTGGTACAATAATTGGTGCCAAGTCGGAAAGATGCCGGGCTACAAGTCATTTTCTCATCTTGAAAGATGGGATAATTACCAGAGATGGAGGACAAGACACCTAAGGAAGGGGGTGAAACTTTTGCAAGCATAATATCTATCATCTCTTGGAAGGGTCACCAACCAATTGTCCACCAAAGCGATTTGAAAAGTATCAAGCACCAAACACCAACCAGATTTGTTGGGTGAGCCAAGTAGCTTTGGATGATTTAACAGCCAAAAAGTATTTCAGACTTTGATCGAATGTGATCTGTCCAAGGCATCTGGAATGAGCTCTGAGGAAGACTGCTGATAAAAATTTAACATCATCATTAAGGTTTTACTTCTTAATTTTAAGTGCTGCCACCTAGCTGAAAATTTTAATTCACATGGCAAGGAAGGGGAAGAGTTTCTAAAATTCAAAAGTAATCCCTCAATGGATGTGGATTCTCTAAGTTTTATTGGAGGGAGATGGCCCTCTTCTGAAAAACAGTCGCAAGCACAGAATAAAGCTGGAGTGGCTGCAGTTCCAAGGTTTTCTACGAGGAATATTCACCATTTTTGGTAAGAAAAAATGGTGATTAGGATTCCTCCTTATCAAACCTGTAATAGCTAACAAGCAAGCATTTATGCCCATTTCGAGTTGAATATGTTTGCCATGCAATCAGTAGAGACCCCACATACCATAGTCTGAGGGTTTGCCCTGCAAAATGGTTTATAAAACTAATTTACTGTAACTTGCAAATACAAAATTTTCTTCCTTCCATTCTTTATTCACATAAATAAAGCCAACTGAATTCTTGTAGATGAACTCAATTACCGTCAACAATGCCTCTCGGTAAACCTTCTTTGGAATGCTGCGTGCAAAAGTCCACGTGCCTTAGGAATCTTGCCATTGCCAATATTGAATCATTTATGCAGGTCAAAATAGTGCAGCTCATCACATCAATTATTAAAAACTACATTAACAGGTTCGAATGTTTCATGTGCAATGGAGCCCAACTCCAGTAGGCATGCTACTTTTATCGGATAACTAGCTAGCCCGCCAGCGTCGATCCGCCGCAAACCATATTCGAGTTAGACATTCTGACATTAAACAGAACATTCCCTTTTTCTCTCCTAAATTTTTTTAAAAAATTTAACGACACATGTTTGTTTTTCACACGCGTCAGGCTATAAGAGACATATGGGAGTTTGATTGAAAACATCAGGTTCTATTCTGTATGTGCACATGTCATGCCTTGAGATGCAGAAAGGAAGACCAAGGTCAAGCGACATTTCGAACATGCATATAAAGAGTAATTGAAGGGCATTCAGAGCAAAGGGCTCCAATTGATATGAATCTTCAAATGACTTTTCAATTATTGCAAGAAAGTGAATCGAAACATGAAAATAAAACGGAATTTTGCAATGGATGTGCATTATAAAGAATAAATGCCAAATATATGAAAAAGAAAATTCTCTTATGTTTCTTAACCTTTTTAACTGTCCCACCTGCACCGGCACTGCATAAGCCTGCTCAAGGAAGGTATATCTGGCAAGTTGGACTTGGATAAACCCCTCCCCCCAATTTTGGCACCTGACATGTCCATCCACATCAGCTTTGGACATGGAAGGAGCGTGATGTGTCTATACACGTGGAAATGCGCATCTACTTTGCACGTGGGATGACCAATCCTGGTGACTTGTGAATAAAATGAAGCTATAATGTTGTCATGGTGCCATGTTGGGGGTGGGGGGGTGGGGAGAGAAATAGGGTGAAGTGAACCACCATAACAATATCTTTGAGCCATAGTTGAATTTTATTCGATTCTTTGGACTGATTGAAAGAGCTAATATTTAGATTATTAAGAATGTTCCAACATTGATTTTTTTAAATATTTGAGATTGTTAGAACTTGAATCTTTATCATTTGAACTAAAAGTATAGCAGTTTATCAACAGACAACATGATTATTATCCTTATATAATTTTGTTGATTTAATTTAATGTATGTTGTTTCGCAATAATCAGAGTTCACTAAAAAGGATATCTAATACTACAAGGTATTCTTAGTACTTTTCTCTAGTTTAAGAAGTGAATATCAATTGCAAGAAAACTCCTATATGGACAGTTCAAGATTGATTCGTTCAAATTATCAGGAATTAAAGGGTTAAATTAAATTCGACGATGCTTTAAAAAGTGATGGTTTCTTCATCTAGGAAAATAAGGGGCCAACAGCAGCCTCCATATCCAAATAACATCTTCCCCTCATAACACCTGGCTGGAGGTAGCAATATGGATGAGAAGAGAATAATATTTCACATTGTTTTTCAGTAATAGTGATAGGGAATCGCATAAAGAGGGGGCAAGTTTGGAATTCTATTTTGAATGTATGCATGAACACATGCACTGCTAAGCTATCTTCCCAAGAATAGTGAAAGTAGCAGAACTATGAGGAGCTAGAGATTTTATCTAAACCTGATATTTAGATGAAAGATATGTCTGCTTTTGGAATCCCATGAAGACACCAAAAAAAAAATGACAGAGCAAAAAATCAAGCCTTGACAAGTATATATAGCCCTTCCATCCCAAAGACCAAAAATCAACAAATGCACCAAGAATTTATTAATTCAGCTACGACTAACACTTGCTACTACTTTTCTTTCAGGCCCCTTGTTTTCAAGGAGGTAAGCTTCTCCAATCTAGCTTGTTTTCTGCCCTTCAAATATTTTTTCTTGATTTGGAACGCAAGCCATCAATAAAAGTCCTCGTCCTAGCCACAGTTGCATCAGTTTCAGTTAGTTAAAGAACATTAGAATTCAACAATTATGGAAACATTTTATCAGGTGAAAGGAGCTTGGTTTGAGCTTAGATTAGCATGATCATTGGAAAGTATCTATTTTTCATTTTTGTTTCTTATATAGGGATACTTACAACTATCTGGAAGTAGAATAAAATCTGGTCTGATTTCTTTTTTCTCATTTTCTGCTTTGTGAAATAGTTATCAGGATCAAAATGAGCTGGGCAGGAGGAGATTGGATGTGTGCAGCATGCCAACACCAGAATTTTAAGAAGAGAGAAGCATGCCAGCGCTGCGGCTATCCCAAGTATGGTGGCCCTGATGCATCAGGCTACTTATACAACAGGACAGAAGTTTTGGCGGGGGACTGGTATTGTCCTGCCATGAGCTGTGGAAGTCACAACTATGCTAGCAGAACGAACTGCCATCAATGTGGTACCATGAAAAATAATTATGGTGGTTATAGTATGATGGGCGCTGAATCGAGTGTCCCTCCTGGATGGAAAACTGGTGACTGGATGTGCACCAAGTGAGTTCGCATTGGCATTTTGCTTTGAGTAAATGATGGCTTGATTATTAGTCTCAAGTGACAGTAGGAAAATGGACCACAACCCTGTAAAAAATATTTCAGGAAATGTTCTTCACAGGCATAAAATTCCGCACATAACCTGCATCGTCTCTGTTTATGACATTTATGATAGTGCATTCTTAAAATTTTCAAATTAATGATAGCAGATTTTAAATTCCCATCATAGTGTTCATCTTCCAAAAATAAAATTTTCAAGAAATTACTCATCATAATTTTAAAATTCCATGGCAATGCAGTCCTTCAAATTTGTTTCTATTTGATAACCATTTTCTCACATATATTACTTGAATAATAATGATAACATGGACTCCTTGTTCTTTATCTGATATGACTAACTTACCAAGTGAATATGACTGTAATTTCATTTGGACAGATATGGGTGTGGAGTTCACAATTATGCTAGCAGGATGGAATGCTTCAAATGCAAGACCCCAAGGGATTTTGGTAAGAAATCTTGGTAGTCATTGTAGCATTGATCTTCTCATAACAAAGAAAATGCATAATCCATTAAAAGCTATCAGTCAAGTTCCTGACAGTTTTTTTTTCCTTTTTGTTCTACTTTTCAGGTAGTGCTTAGGAATTTAGGAAGAATAGTTTGCAATGTTACTGATCTCTCTTCACCTCTGATCCTTCCATCACCGGTTCTTGTTTTATATCTTGGAGTCAAATAACAATTAGGTTGACCAAGGGTGAAGGCTTTTTTTTCCAAGCATAGCCATGTAACTGCACTAATCAGAGGAAGGGTTTCCGGCTTTATCATGTGGTGCATGTGTTCCTACATGAAGCTTTGAAATCTCCTCTTAATTTTTCTTTTCCTTTTTCTTATAAAAATTTAATGGAAATACTATGTTTTAAGTGCATGTCAAAATCCTTCTAATCCCTCCCTGGGTATGGTGAGTGTGGGAAACATCCATAATTTAGTACTACTTTTAGGGATGGTCCAAGGAGAGCTACTGGCAAAGTGGCAATGGTTGCTAATACAACACATAAATTCAAGTCTTAATCTCAACACTTCCAATAATTTTCTTTATCTTCATATTGCGATATGCAATCTCTTTTGTATCAAAAAAATTCAAAGTCTTATTCAAAGGACCACCAGCTTAGCTTTGGACTCAACCAATGCAATAAAAGTTATTCAAAATTGAGATGGCAAGAAACTCAGAAATAAGATTCAAGGAATCTCTATGAGCAATAATTTATGATCCTTTTAAGCATCAAATCTGTAGAATTATGAAGATAAAAGAACCAGATGCTCTTACTTTAAAAGCATAGATGCAATGCCGAGATCAAAGCAAGTCAAATCCACTTTTCCCTTCATCATTTTTTGCCATTCATTTTAGTGGCTTAGCTCTCAAGTCAGAAACCCCTTGATTTGACTTGCAATCACATCGTTGGAAGAATGATTCGAGTTCCATGTCATTGAACCTATCCCATATCTAAATACGGAAAAACGGTAAAAAAATTAACCTTCCAAGTTCACAAAGCATGACTACTGCAAATTTCCAAACTCTTCAGCTTAATGACCGTCCTTTGCTCCTCGAGAACATATGTTTTTTGTTCCTAGTTGAGCCAAAAATCTATGCATTTTTTAGTCAGGAGAAAGAGGGAGAGGGCATGGGGTGCAGACTTCAGGGGTTGCAACAGGGCTTTTACATTCTCAATGGAAAGTAGGGCAGAAAGGAGCTGAAGTTGTCTCGGATCGAGATTTATCGGACATTTATTTTTTTGATGATTTAGATCAGTTTATTTATTATGATTTATATTTTTATTAGATATTGTCTATTCTGATCCTCTGATTTTCAATCTCATGACGCTCTCGTCACGGAAGTGATCGAGGCTGGTCATTCTGTTTATATCTTTCGAGGCGTTTCACGTAAATCAAACGATTTAAGGTTGACTCTGATATCACTTATCACGAGTCAAAATTTAAGCTCTGAACTTACGTGACTTAGGGTTGACTCTGATACCACTTATCACGGGTCAAAACTTAAGCTTCGAACCTGCGCGGCTTCAAGATCCACGCATCCACTCATCCGACATCTCAGATCAGCTTGACCGTCACGGTTCATACCCTTGTGAGGTATTATCCGCTTTGATCGCACTGACCTCACGATTTTATCCTATAAAAGATCCTTCACAAAAAAGAAATGATATGAATTTTTTTATATCCCAATAACCTCTTTTTTATATTTGATATGAGATTCAAGATTCCTCTTTAAATTTATGACAAAGTGATCTCTATAAATAAACGTTCGAATTTTAAAATTTATATGTATATATTTGAATCATAAGTCAAAACATAATTTTCAGTGTGCTTATAGTGATTACAGTTTAATACAAAGAATTACGTATTTAATAATAATATAATCTATTAATAAAATATTAAAATTCAAATCTCAAAAACCTTAAATACCCAAAAAAAAAAAAAAAAAAAAATCAACTACACATACTTTATTGTCTCCTTCCTGCCCTCCATTATCTATCTTTTTCACAAGATTCTTATTGGGATTGGCTTGGCCTAGGCTACTTTTGGTGTTATTCTTTAAGATGTTTAAATGCCCCAATTACAAGTGAACCAGTTCTACATCATATCGAGGGGGTCCAGGGCTCCAGTACAGGGGAACAATGCGGTGCTGCTCCTTTTTTCACTTTCCACTTAATTTGGAACCTGGTCATGGAAAATTATGGTGCTAAATCAAGAAGCCCGTTATGTCTAATAATTTTTAGTTGTCTAAGATTCGCACATGGTATTCCTCTCTGTTTCATACAACTCTACGAGAGGAAAACAAAGGCATTGACAAATAAAATTTTCTAAAAAAAAAAAAAAAAAAGAAAGAGAATATTCAAAGAATCATGCAAATGCATTTTTGACATGATCTTGAAAATAATAGTTAAAGTAAAGAAACATATTTTTAAAACACTTAGAAATAAAATTGTTGGTCGTTCCTGACTTCACTTGGAAAAGAAAATCTCAATTTATATAAGACAACACTTTTAGTTAGTAATAAAAGGTTCAATCCAGCAAAAATTAGAGGTTTTGTTTTTATCATAAAAGTTAAATTTGATAATTTAAAATATGATATGGTAACACAATATGAAAAAAAAACAAAAATAACGGTTAAAAATTTTAATAAAAATAATATGTAAATTTAACAAAACTAAAAAAATTATATTTTATAATTTCATATCGATACGAATAATTATATATACGTTTAATAAAATTAAAAAAAATATATTTTATATTTTTATATCGATATAAATTATGATATGTAATTTTGATATAAAATATGATATAAATATATGAATTTTAATATTTATATGTACAAGAAAGTGAAAGTTAATCAAACTAAGACAATTATTGTTGTTTTAACGCAGCAAATGAATAAACGATTAGTCATTAGATGTTTTTTGTTTAAACTTATTATTACAACAATTTTATCATCTAACCCGATTAGCTGCGACCACTGAGTTATGCACATGGAGAACCAGCTTTTCAGTTCACTTGCAAATTAAGCCTCTTCCTTCTTTTCTTTAGCTACGTGTCGCTGTATTCATGAATGGTAGTGAACCGTGACCACTTTGGTTCTACCAACACAATGCATGGTTGGTTCATAGGAATGAATTGGATGCTTGATGATCAGTTTGCTCTCTGTTATTTTCAGCATCAATTCTTAACTCTGATGTAGGCTTCAACATGGTTTGGAGATATGATGACATCCCTTTCGAGTGTGGATATGGGGCAAGCGCCTAAAATAAATTATAGATAGGGGTATAGGATAATTAGAATGATGTTATCTCCTTAAAAACCCTAAATATTCCAACTTCCACCGGCATTAGTATTAATATGATCGAAGTAGCATTAGCACTATTTGACCTCAATTTTTTTTTTAAAAAGAAAATTAGAAAGAAAATTTCTTGTTTAGTGTTTTTTTGGGTTATACTTTGATAAAGTTTAATTAATGGCGTAAGCCATTCTTAATTTTTTGTTCCATTTGTTCAATTTATCTTTATTTTTTTTCTGTCCTTAATCTTTTTCTATATTTTTCTTTCGCTTAACAAATATTCAACGGATACTTCGATAGAGTTTCGGAGTCAGCTTTGGTCAAAGATGATCACGAATTAGATGATCTAAGATGGTCAAGTACACACATTCGGTGGTCAATAATATTCTTTGCTCTTCAAACTTACGCTCTTATTTTATTAGTTTTACTTTTTTTAAATCACTTGAATATATATATATATAATTTATATTTTTTATTAAAATATAATTTTATGTATAGTTTTATTTATATTTATAAAAATAATAATTCGTGGATTGCACAGACTACTAATTATTGTAAACACGACTCGGAAAAAGCTCACGAGATTTCCCATAATGACTGGGAATTTCGCTGTGGTAGCTGGGCGGGAGATGAGCAAGGGACCCAAATGAAAATGAAATGTTCTCAAACCGACACGTGTCATCAATCAAAGCCCTTAGTCATCACCTAGTACTTACCCCCGTCTCTCTCTCTCTCTCTCTCTCTCTCTCTCATAAATGTCAACGACCAAGTTTATCCGGTCTCTGATTCTCTCTTTCTCACTCTTATCTTCTTCCTATCTAAAATCCTAACTCTATAAAAAGGGACCATCGTTTTCGTCTCTATCCACCATGTCCGTTAAGCTTAATTCCCATGCATTTGCTGGCAACCCTTTAAGATCCAAAACCCCAAAACGCCATGACCCACTTTCCTCTTCTTCAGCTTTTGAGTCCCTCAAAACCCATCTCCTCCAAAACCCAGAAAACCACACTCCTCTAAAGTCTCCTCTTTTCAAGGTCTTGCCCTTCAGAAGGGGTAGGCCTTTGGCTTCTTCTTCTGTTACCGGGGATGATGTTGTGCCAAGTTGGCATCTGGGCTGGATCAGTTTGCCTGATTGTAAGGGTATTTTGGGAAAGTGTGGGGTCCAGTTGAATGAGGAGTCTTTGGTTTATTTGGGTTCAAGAGCCGAAGAGGGTGTTGTTTATTGGGCTATTGATGTTTCTGAGGAAGGTGGATTGGTTCCTGAATTGAGTAGCAGACAGTTGTGCTTTGTGGAGCTGAGGACCCTGATGGTGGCTACTGATTGGGCTGATTCTTTGGCTATGGGTGAACTGGCTGTTGCTGGTCATGTAAGTGAGAAAAGACGTGATTTTAGATTCATAATTGGATCATGTTTTGTGTTCTTAATTTTTGCTTTTGCCCTTGAAGCTTCATTGTTATTAACAAGATTCTTGATATTTTAAATGGAAGAGGCAGTTGAAATATTATCCAGTTGGCATTGCTAAGTTTTGTCTACTGTTAGTCATTTTTTGCTTCTTTTTTTTTTGCTAGAGTTTTATTATTACATGCTTATTACATTTGATCAGGCACGGGCATTGCTTCAATGGCATAATCTATCACGATTTTGTGGACATTGTGGAGAGAAAACAGTTCCCAAGGAAGCTGGGAGAAGGAAACAATGCTCCAATGAGCTATGCAAAAAGTCCATTTACCCTCGTGTTGATCCAGTAAAGCATTTCTCTTATTTTCTACAATTGATGTTTGAACTTTGAACTTTTAATATAGAGGATTTGTAGGGTGTCTTTTTGTTCTCTCTAACTAATGTTTCTTGAAAATAGGTTGTCATTATGTTGGTCATTGATAGAGAAAATGATCGAGCACTTTTAAGTAAACAATCCAGATTTGTACCTCGAATGTGGACTTGCTTAGCTGGATTCGTAGAGGTAGAACTTCAAACTTTTATCAGGTTTTACCTCTTATTTGTAAGATTAAAGAATATCTTAAATATGAAAGAGGAAGCAATCTCACCTTTATTTCTGCGATTTCATTGTTTGATATCTTCTATTGTCCTTAGCCAGGGGAAAGCTTGGAAGAAGCAGTGAGGAGAGAAACATATGAAGAGACCAGTATTGAAGTTGGTGAAGTTGTCTATCATAGTTCTCAGCCATGGCCTGGTATCATTCTGCAAGATTGTTTGGATGAATAACATGTTTTGCTATGTTCTGCTGTGGTTTATATTTGATTTGTTTTTTGTCAAGGGAGATACAGTAATACTTAATAGGAAACTTATATGCTGATGGTAGTTTAGACTTAAATTGTCCAGCCAGATATTACTACTTGTGGTGGTTAGCTAATATTCTGTATATATATTTTTTAATCAGTATGCCGGTGTGGGTCATGATGCTTGTGTTCCCCTTCCTTTCACTTTTCCTTTTTGTTTTTCTCGCATTCCAATATACTTGACTGGATTCTGGCCCATCATGTGGAAATTAGAAACAGAAAATCTGGTTTGAAATGGTCATAGAAAATTTTCTGTTTTGTAAGCGTCTTTTTATTTTTATAAAGCCTTGTATTATTTTCCTTTTTTTAATTGCTTGCAAAATGTCTGCAGTCTGCACAATGTTTATGCATTCCCCCTACCCTTTTTTATTTAAGCATATTAACACCTGTTACTTTTTAAAATTACTAATCTGATTTGTTGTCAGTTGGTCCGAGTAGCATACCATGCCAATTGATGGTCGGTTTCTTTGCATATGCAAAATCTCTTGACATAAATGTGGATAAGGAAGAATTAGAAGGTACTTGAACATTCAGAAATGTGATATCATTTACATTTTCTTTTCTGGTTGCTTTATTCTTTAAGAACACAATTTCAGTCCTTTTGCTATGTAATTCTTCTTTTTTTTTTTTCTTCACTCCAGGAAAACTAAGTAGTCATTACATCTGTGCTGTTTAAACCATGCTTAATACATAGAAAACAAAAATTTCAGTCTTTTTTTATGTAATTCTTCTGTTCTTTTTTCTTCACTCCTGGAAAACTAAGTAGTCAACGCACCTGTGCTGTGTTGGTTAGACTTTTGCCATCCTGAATCCTAATTATCACTGTAGGGAAGCATGGTGTTTTATAGTGCTGTTAATGGTTTTTCAATGGGGGCTCTGTTGAAAAAAAAACTGTCGTAATGGTTAATACATAGGACATATGGAGAGTGGAAACACTTTGAAAACTCAATTCTAGAGGAACCAACTTTATGATGCATTGGATTCAGAAATCATTATGAAGGATATGGATTTCAATAATTTGCAATAGTCATGTGGGTTTGATGACAGATTATAAAGAAGGCTTTTGCTCTGTCGGATGACCTGGTGCAGAAAATCTTGAAAAGCAATAGTTTCCATACATTTTGTACTTATTCATTCGGGTTTAAAATCGTAACAATGGTGACACTTTTATGTTTGTCTAGATGCTCAGTGGCACAGTAGAGAAGATGTGAAGAAAGCATTGGCATTTGCTGAATACAAGAAGGCACAGAGAAGAGCTGCGGCTAAAGTAGATCAGATTTGCAAGGGAGTTAAGAAGGGGCAGAGTTTGTCAGCTGATTTTATTGTGGAAAGTGGGAAGCTTGCTCCCATGTTTATTCCAGGGCCATTTGCAATCGCCCATCACCTCATCTCTGCCTGGGTTAATCACCATCCACCAACTGGTGCTGAAGCTGAATTGAAACAGCACAGCAGTTTCATTTCAAAGCTCTAGCATTCTCATTCTTTTCCAATGGCTGCAGCGGATCCTTTGTGCTTGTTCCAATGCGTTTCGTCCTCATTTTGAGGGAGGGTTTGTCCTTTTTCCTTTCCAAGGATTCTTCGGAACACCCGAAATTCTGCCGTCGTAAATTAGAAAGATATCAATAATCTTTCAAATGAATGAAAGCAGTTCCCCATTTTATTTGCGGATATTGCTCTCTGTAAAGTTTACCATTTTGTTTGTGTAATCGACATTTGGATTCAATGCTCAACATAGATTCATTACACTTCCTATCATTCAAATCTCATTGAAGGCCAGGCCGGGTCCTCAGCTTAAAAATTCTTGCACACAGGCCTGAAGGTTTCCTCAATTCATGGACATGTCTAGTAACCGAATCCCTGTACATTTCTACCGTTATTCTGTCGACTAAAACATTTAATACAGAGTTAAAGAGGCCTTGTCTTATGTTGAAGTCAATAAACACAAGTTAGTAAATATTTTTTGGTAGGAAAACTCCAATTGCTATATCTATTCGACAGCTTAAAAATTAAAAAACAATGGTTGAAAAAGGTGCATTTGAGATTGTTTCAATATCTGTTGGATTTAAATCCCAGAATTGTATGTCGAGGTGAATGATCTTTGCCAATTAAGCTAACTTTTTGTTGGTAAAAGTTTATAAATTTTATTATTATAATTATGGCTGTAAAAAATTGCACATTGATTAGTAAAAGTAAAATTTTAATATTTTACTAAAAATTGCATGATCATTGGCAAAAGTAAGTTAGATCAGTAAATATTATTTGAGACCAGGTTTTAACCAAGGACCTCTAGTTTTTATATTGACTTCTTGATTTATTTAGTTTTTTCATTGATTTTTTATGTAATGATTATATCATATATGTTGCTTTTTTTTGGATTGTAATTTTTTTTTCTTGTAATCTTATAAAAATATTATTATACAAACTATGGGTGTTTGTATGATGAATTGAAAATATTTAATAATGTAAAATTAAGTATTGAAAGTTTTGCTATACAAAAATAAAAATTATTTGATATAATAAACTTTAAATCATTTATTGAATATATAATTAAAAGATATGATTTTATAAGTATTTTATATTTGTAAAAGTTAAAAAGTAATGAAT
The DNA here is from genome assembly GCF_047325235.1 of Durio zibethinus. Classification (NCBI taxonomy): domain Eukaryota; kingdom Viridiplantae; phylum Streptophyta; class Magnoliopsida; order Malvales; family Malvaceae; genus Durio; species Durio zibethinus. The sequence continues at coordinate 24,036,462 of NC_143174.1, forward strand.
GATTAAAAGGAAGAAATATAACATTAATGTAATTAAATAAATTTGACCTTACAATATCAAACTCTTAGCTACTTAAAATTTTAATATTTTCATTGAAAATGTATCTTTCAGTAATTTTTAAAAATAAATTATTAAATGCATTTTAAAATATTTAGTAACTTTAAAAAGTACCCTAAATACAGGATAAAAAAAAATATAATAAATCGACTATCTCTTAAATCAGTTAATATATTATTAAAGTTAATATTTAAAAATTATGAATTTGAAAAAAATTTAAACATGCAATAATTTTTTCAGTTAATTATGTAATAGGGTGAAGGATTTAGATAGAAGGTTTAGGGTAAATTAGAAATTAAAAAAAAATACACAACAATAATTAAATTTTGGTCAAAGCTCTCTACAATCTCTATAGAAGTCAAAAACCCTCACTGAAAAGAACCAACATTTTGTACTTTGCTTGCTCTATTAAAAAGAAACAAAATGGCTACTACCTTCTTTAGGAGACTCGCCAAAGCCACTCCAGCTTCCTTCAACAATGCATTTGGAGGTCAACCGAAGTCAGATTTTGCTGGATTTCGCTTCGCAGCAATCGCAGCCGTCGCCGGTGGAATCTCCACTTTCTATTGCTTCTCGGAGTCGAATTTGGTGAGACTTCTAGAATTCCAATCTGGGTTTTGTTTCTTTTGATCTTTGTTGCAATGTGGGATGCTTGGAAGTTGAAGGGTTTGTGTTTAGTTTAATGGGTTTACTTATATTTGCATTTTGAATGTGTTTCTTAAATGGTGAAATGTACTGGTAGGACTTTGTTGTGATTCGTTTTCCCTTTATTTTTTTTTTTCTGGGAATGGTTTTTCACTATGAATTGTTTTCAGGGAGGTTTGGATATCGAAATGAATGTTGGATGTTGATAGTTATGAGTTCTAAATTCAAATTTGTGGTTTATTTTGGGTCCTACAATGTGTTCTCTAGGTGATTTGGTTTTCTTGATGAACATTATTTTTTGAGGTTCATGTCTGATTTTGCCATTAACTTCTAACGTAGTTGTAATGTGGCCTACACATGTGAGCCTTTTTGCAATTGTAACGTTATAACTTTTCGGTGTACATTCCAAATTGTGTAACTATGTTGTTATTCCTTCCGATTACAGGTGCATCTGGATCAAATCAACGAAGAGACAGGTCCAAAAGTTGGTGGGCACAAATTTACTGGACTTCCTCATTATTAGATGACTGAATTGCAAAATTGAGTTGAACCGTGAAATCTGTCATCCCCTTCCCTTCCCTAGGGAGAATATTAGTCAATAATAAAGTTGAAAGTGGTTGCATAAATGATAAAATATCTGCTTTAGTTTCTTTTGATCCTTCTTCTATTGACTAGCTCAGGAGAATTTTTTTCAAACATTTCAGCTCTGAAGTCTGATAAGTGGCTTGAATTTAAGTTGCAAGATACTGCAAGGGTTAGTCACAACACTCACTTGTTCAGGTATATATGTTTTAATCAATCATTGTCATATATTATAATGGTTTAATCTATATTAATAACATGGTCATTTGCATGAATCTTTTTTATGAACAAAAGTTTGAGAGTTATAGGATAATGTAAATAGATAAGATTTGCTTTTTACCCCTTGGTTTGCGCTTAAATATCTTTTTGACCTTTCTCATTGATTTTGTGCTTTATTGGGAAGACTACTGTTTCTTGGATTCTGGACTATCAAATAGAACAAAACATGCGGAAAGGAAATTAATCCTTACTAATTGAGAGTGAAAAAATTACAACTAACTCCAAACATAATTTGCTCATCCAAATTTGAAGTCAACATCTAAAAGAAGCTTTTGCATTGTTAAATTCCTCCTCAAGTTGTCCTAGAACACTTACCTTCATTTTTAACTTTCTTCACAAAATGACAGGTTTTCATTTGATCCCACTGCTAAGTTGGGTTTAGATGTCGCTTCATGCATCCTTACAAGGTATGTTCTCTTTTTATAATTGGAGTTGCTTATTAGAATCCTTATGGATTTTGTGAAAGATTTTGAAATTTGCATTTAGGGGGACATATTAGATGAGATTTTGAATTACTCTGCCTCTACATTCACTATTTTGATGCATTCTTGTTACTGCAGGGCTCCGTTAGGACAAGATGCTGAAGGAAAAACAAAATATGTCATAAGACCGTAAGCCTACATATTGAACTCATAAATGGTTTGATTTAGAGAATTTGCTTTTCATGGAAATTATTCTAAATTGGTGATTTGTTAGTCATTTAAAGTTTTTAGGTTATTTCACTTGTATTCCATGGTTTAAACTGCATTTCTCACATATTTCTATTTCCTTCTTTTTTTATTGTGGTAAATGCCATCTGCTTGTGAGGGGATAAATTCTAAATCTTTGCTTTATACATACCTCTTATATAAGGTCTAGATTATGACTCGCTTCATGAAGATTGAAAGAGATGAAAGTTTCCAAGTAACATTGTATAATAGTCTGCAAATAGAAGGCTTCAAAGAAGAAAGAGGAAAATACCCCAATATGAGGATTATATGCATCTATTTTCCCTAATTGAAATTACCTTTGAGATTGTTATTTTTGAGTATTCATATAATGGATATTATAACTTCTCTTGAGTTTTATTAAAATAATCCTGTTTACTCACCAAAGGATTTAGCTGAAAACTTTTAAATCAGATTAGCGGAAAAGCTTAGGTGGAGTGCAAGTCTGACATGATTTAAAAATAATTTTTCATATGCTTCTTCTCAACAAAACTAAACTTACTATACCTATTTCTTCACCAAATTCATTGATGCAGATATCAAAAGATTAAGTTGAGTTTGTTGTGTACAAAATCATATTTCAACGTACTTGTTACTTTTTCTGCAATTAGCAGATATTAGTTGCTCATATAATCATATTGGAATAACTTCAACCATCAGGTACACTCCTATATCGGACCCAGATGTTAAGGGATACTTTGACTTGTTAATAAAGGTATGAAGCGATACATGCCTTCACCTCTTTGTCCTCCTCTTTTTCTCACACTTCTGAAGATGTTCTTGCCTCAAACATGGAATGCCACACTTGTGAATCGCTTTGTGCATTACTTAAAAATAAACATTGCAGGTGTATCCAGAAGGAAAAATGAGTCGGCATTTTGCTAGCTTAAAACCAGGTGATGTAGTTGAAGTGAAAGGGTAGGTATTCGAATATGGTAGTTTTCATAGAGATCTCACTACATGCCATCTTTAAACTGGATGCATTTCTCTCTTGCAGGCCTATTGAAAAGCTCAGATATTCTCCCAATATGAAGAAACACATTGGCATGGTTAGAGCTGATTTTCTAGTTTCTTGTTCATTTTTCCCACAAAGAAGCAAAACCTCTGGGGAAATTGTACACTTAACTGCTAAAGGATTCAATTTTTCCTGCACATTTTTTTTACCAACTTTTCAATACTTATTTTTACTAGTGTAATGTGAGTAACTAGCTGGGGTCCAATACCTCAGCTTTTACTGTATAATTAATGCCAAAAATTCATCCAATGTTATATTTCATGTTCTCTACCACTTCCTTAAACATGCTTTCTGCATGTTCAATCAAATCATCTACTAAGTAATCAGGATTAATTATTATAGCTGTATTATGTTTTCCAAGATTATTGAAAAGTCTGATCTCCATTTGCACTCAATTATATGCTGTTTTCCCAGATTGCAGGTGGGACAGGCATAACTCCAATGCTTCAGGTAATTGAGGCTATAATGAAGAATCCTGATGACAACACTCAGGTACCTTATTTGATTGCTAGATTTGTAACCATAACTTTCTTTCTGTTGTCAACTATCATTTGTTTAGTGCTTATTTTAGATCAAATATGAACATGTTTTGGACTTTTATTCCAATAGGTGTCACTGCTTTATGCGAATGTCTCCCCAGATGATATATTGCTCAAGCAGAAGCTTGATATTCTTGCTGCTACACACCCAAATCTTAAGGTACAATTCTTTCATGATGAAATAATTAATGTGCAGGTAGACATTTTGTTCAAATAGTAACTTGCTTCTGTCCTTTTTTTTTTAAAAAAAATTTTCCCTAGGTATTCTACACTCTGGATAATCCATCAAAAAATTGGAAAGGAGGTGCTGGTTACATTTCAAAGGATATGGTCAAAAAAGGCTTACCCGGTCCTGGTGAAGATACTCTTATCCTTGTAAGTCACTTTCTTACTTCTGGATCTCAACCAATTTTCTTTTATTCTGTTTGCCAAGGTATGGTGTAAGTGTTATCTGAGGTGGAAGGCACCTTTTTCCTTAACATTAGTTCAACTCCAGAAAATAGTAAATACATTTTTGTTCCCATTATTTGGCATTTCTTGCTTAGTCTTGGTGAAAAACTGATATCAATTTCAAAAAGCAGAGTCTTGTTTTTTCTGTTCCATTTGTAAAGACAGAAAAAATTAAACACTCACAAATATGCACTCAAACTTTTATTTTCTCGGCTGTTGCTTCCTTAGACGAGGTATCATGAGACTAAGGCCAACCTGAGGAATGCTATTTAAGTAGCAAAAGAATTACATAAATAGGCTTTTCCATGGGCATACATGTGCTTGTTCTTTTGGTCCGATATTGCAACTCTCTTCAGGGTTAATCTAATTGTTCAGATAGTCACTGTTGCTTGAATTTTAGAGTTTCAGACTTGTGCATGACATTCTGATACTTTCTTGTTGAAAACCAGGTTATGGTTTTGGAAAATGCCATAATCCTAAAACTAGGCATTTTTTAACTCCCCTATCATAAGAGATTACCTGGATGATATGCTGCAACAAGATTGTCGCCATCTGAAACAAATAGGACATTTAGATATACCTTGCCGACTTACTTTCCCTTGTTCTTTTCCCTGTTTGTTCAGGTATGCGGTCCACCTGGGATGATGGAACACATATCCGGTGATAAGGCTAAAGACTATTCACAAGGAGAGGTATCAAAGACATTTTTGTGGTTTCTTCTCCTTTCTTAATTGTTACCCCAAATTTCTTATCTTATGTTAACCCTCCTTGAACTGTAGCTAACTGGCATACTCAAAGAACTCGGATACACTGAGCAAATGGTTTACAAATTTTGAAATATGGAGGCATTCAAGGATTTGAAGAGATGACTCTCACATGGTTTGGTTTGAACATAAATTTTGGGTAATAAATGTTTCCCGAAAGAACACTGATGAGGCAGAATTTAAAGCCAATGGCATCAAATAATTTTTTTTAGTCATATACAATGTAAAATAGTACATTGTCAAAGCTTGTAGCAGTGAAATCATGATAAAAAGATCTTTAGAAAGTCCCTGCAATCAGTTGTTTGTGGGTTGGTGTTATGTCTGAATCAGATGGTGCCAAATTTGGCCAGTTGTTTGTTTTGATGGATCCATTTTGTGGGTAAGTGAGAATTACTATGATCACAATTTTGAGAAAGGTTATCTCTCTTTTCTCCAAAAAAAAAAAAAAATTGCGTATTTAATATCTAAAATTTGAAAAAAAATACAAATTTTGCATTTTGAATTTTTAAATTATATATCATGTTAACTTAAATTTTAATCTTATTAATTATATCAATTTATATACATAGAATTGATAAATATTATCAAATTTTATAGCATTTGACAAATATTATTATGTATTTATTATTTATTATCAATGTTTTTTAATATAAATTAAAAATATGTTTTTATTTGAATCTTAAAAACTGTTTAAGATTTGTCAATTATTTTTGTTGTGTGATGTTCATGTACAATTTTTATAAAATATTTAACATTTTTATTTAATAAATGATGTTTACAAAATAAATTAACTTTAAAAAAAAATAGTAGCAGCTAATGAAAAAGCCAAGTGTACGTCCTCGGGGAACAAACAAACGTTTTGAAATTGCATTCAAGCCCAAAAAAAGTCATCCTCTCTCACACTCTTTCTGAGGCTGTCCCGTTATCGCTGGCTCTCTTTTTTCCGGTTTTCCGCCATGTAAATTATAAACCCAAGCACTCCTCTGTCACTCTTTCTCTCTCTCTTTACTTTTTTTTTTTTTTCCAACTATATAAGGAGAGGGCGCCTTCTCATTTCATGCAAAGCATAAATAAATAAAAAAAATGGAGGAAGAATGGCTGAAACGTAACACCGATTGTGTTTATTTCTTAGCCTCTCCTCTCACTTGCAAGAAGGTTCAACCCAAACCCAAATCACTCTTTCTTTTTCTTTTCTTTTTGTGTTGTTTTGTTCTCTGGAACTGAGCTTTTTCTCTCTTTCACACTTTCCAATTTCCACCACGCATTTTGCTTTCGGTTCTTTTTTTTTTTTTTTTTTGTATTTTTGGAATGCGATATGTTTCTGGTACTGCATTTCAAGGATCGGAATATTTAGGGTTTATTTTTGAACCCAAACCATCTTAATTTTCATGCTTTTTCTTTTTTAATAATTTAGATTTTTTTTTGTTTCTGTTTCTTTACTTGGAAATTGTTAGGCATCTTTCTTGGTTTGTTTTTAAGAATTTTGTGTACAAAAAGATTGATGATACTAAATGTACATACATAGCTTTTGGTATATAAACGTTTTTGTTTTGTTCAATCCGTTTGGGGTTTATGGGTTGGTGTTTCCATTGTTTTAGAATGACCCCATTCTTAGTTTATTCTATCTTCTTGTTTGGCTTTTTGTTCCGGGTATTGATTGTGAGTATCCGCATAGTGAAAATGCCAGGCTCAACCCGGGGGACTGCTGGTACTGGTTGGCTGGGAATTGTATTAATCCAGCTTGTGGTTTTCGGCATCCTGTGAGCTCATATGCTGTTTTAATAAGTTCATATTGATTGTTGGACTGATATATTGTGAACGAATCGCATTTTTGCCTGTTTTGAAAATTTAACTGTTGAATTTATCATGAGTTGCAGCTTTAGAAGACAATTTTGCATGGACACAACTGAAAAGGTGTCATAATAGTATTGTATATTTGGATCAGTTACTTGATATGTTCCCTGGATATTGATCTTGCATTTTGACATATATGTTTGTTGCAATCTCCTCTATGTTACAATATTTTGATCAATAATTCATTTTAAGACAAAAAGAAAATCCTTAAAAGACTTTTATGTGTCCTTTATTGTTAGCATGAAATCAATTTACAAGAAATATGGGGATGTATGTTTTTAGTATATCCACTATCTGCTTCCGATTCTCATCATGTTTGGCTATCTGCAAACATTAAACATGGAGCATGAGAAGCAATTATTAGTGAAAAGGGTAGGCCATAAAACACCTTCACAACTCGTACCTGGTGTTTGACATCTAAGATCTATCTTAAACTTCCTATTTGATGCATTAGCCTTTTGACTATGGTGGAGCCTCTTATATTTATTTTTTCGTCATTTTTGAATGAGTTGTTAATTATATTCTTGACTTATTTTAATTATTGCTTGTCTGTTTGGTGAAGTCATATGAGCTAAATTCTTCTGTTTTCACAGCCATTGGATGGAGTGTCATCTGAATCTGCTGCATTGCCATACCAATGTTCTGCACCATCAAACAAGACAAATTTGCCTTGTTACTTTTACTTCGATGGTTTCTGCAATAAAGGTGACAGATGCTCTTTTCTGCATGGTCCTGATGACAGTGCCATTACTGGAAAATCTTTGAAGACTGATGTTCTACCCTTGGACTATAAGAAATCCCTAGAAATTGATGCTGGAGCAGCTCCGACAGAAACAAATCCCAATCCATCTAAAACAGCCTCAATATCTAGCAAGGACATGGATGCACAGCTTAAAGTGGACCACCAACAATCAGTCCCCAAAACTATGATACAGAAGAGTGTCTTTCCAAAAACGTCTGTTTGTGAATTAGGACAAGCTGATTTTGTTAAGTCACAATCCTTGCTTCTAAAAAAAGGCATTACTCAAAGCAGATCTCCAACATGCACGGATGAAAGTTCAGAGGAGCAAATGGATGACCAAGTTGAGCCAGAGGAGAGGTTGGAGTCCTCCCCAGGTTTTGATGTTCTTGTGGATAACAAATCAGAGGATTTGGATTATGAGAATGATTCAGAATATCTACTGGGCCCTGATGGAGAGCAGAGAGAGCACTTCTTGAGTAATGATTATGAAGATTCCGTTCAGCATGAGACTAGTTACCCCAATTTAGAATTTTCGAATGATCTAGATGTCTATGATGCTTATGAGGGTTCAGACAATGAGTATATTTTTGATAATGTGAGGAATCCTTCTGCCCACCCCAGAGATAGAAGGTTGGATTCCATATTTTTCGAGAAGAGAAAAAGACTGTTGCCTGTTGAACTGTCAATTGGTATGGATCTTAGAGACTATTTGAGGAAACGCAGGGTAGTCAAGGGCAATCCTCTTAATTGTTTGTCAAGAAGATCTGAATATTCTCATCTGATTGGTCAAAGTTGGGAAAGGCCTCCAAGGCATAGCATGGATTGGAAATTAATGAGAAGATCGGCATCAAAAGTGGGGAAGCACTCTATAGAATCAATGGGAGACCAAGGTTGTTTTCACAATGGTGCCAACTGGCATGGCTGCCTTAAGCGCTTGGAGCCTAATCTCTCCAACAGGCGGCCTTATAGGGAAAAAAGGCTGCCTAGAAGAAAGTCTGTTTCATCTGAAGTTTCTAGAAATCTGATTTCAAGGGAGAGGAAATCCACAGATGCATCTGCTGCTTTTACAGGTCCCAAGACCCTTGCCCAGATTAGAGAAGAGAAGAGGAAAACTGATGAAATGGTGGGAAAATGAGGCATTCAGGCAGAACTGCATCAGCAGACTTCCAGTGTCCAAAATCATTGAGTGAAATCCTCAAGGACAAGGGGAGGCTAGATACTGTAAGAGATGGACATACTAGGGAAGAAATTTTTGAAGTTGACGGGAATTATGTCCCATAGCTTTATCCTTTTTTACAAAAAAAAAAAAAGAAAAAGAAAAGAAGGAACCTTTAAATTTTGCTTTAGATAAAACCTCTAGGCATGTTCTCTGAAGTCTTGCTTTAGATAAAATGCTGGGTCGACATTTTACTCTATTTACTGGTGAAGATTACGAGGACTCGAAGGAGTCAACCTACAGGAAGGATTAAGTGTGGAGTCTTTCTATATCTCTTCCACCTGATATCCGAATCACAGAGAAAGGAGCTCGACCTGGAAACAGGCTAGTTGCGGGCATATCCTTGTAGACTTTCAGAAACTTTGCTAACATCATAGTTAGTTCATTACAAGGGAGCTCGCTGTTTTATTGTATATTGTTTTCTATGAATACTTGAAACTCTAATTCCGTGCCTATCTTTTTGAGAAGTACATTAAAAATTGCCTTTACTGCATATAACAGCAATGATTAACTAGTTTAAAGGCTTTGTCAACGTCTCTGTGTTTTATCTTTTATGCGTATTCCTTGTCAGTTGTTTTGCTTGTAATCTGACCTGGTTTATTTCAATGATGACTCTACCTACTTAAGCGTATTGACAACATAAAAGTAAAAAATATATAAAATAAAACATCGTTGCCAGACGAAGGATCAAATCATTTGGTTATGCCTTTTAATAATTTATTACACAAAACGCAAACCAACATTACAAATAGTTTTTTTAATGGTGGGTCAATGGGTTTTCGAAAGCTTTGTTTGATATCGAGATTTTTTTTAGCCGCCGATCATGATCAGTGTTTGAAGCTAATTAGACCATGGACCAAAACAGTTTTCTGGTCCAAGTCTTTGATTCGGTGATTGAGTTTCCGAAATCCCATTCTTCCCACGTAGATACCATTTTATGAACTTTCCTCATATTCCTTGCTTGTCATTTTCCCATTTTTCCAGTCTTTTATATACTCACACAGCACATTGAGGAAGTCGAATCTCTTTAGCCTCAACCTTCCGGCCAATAAAAAGCTCAATATAATTTAATTCCATAGAAACAAGAAGGAGAAGAGGAGGAAGAAGATTAGAAGAAGGAAAGAAGAGATGGAGATGAGTGGTTTACAAAGGTCTACAACGTCGTTTAGGAGACAAGGGTCGTCAGGGTTAGTATGGAATGACAAGTTTTTATCAGGAGACTTGAACCAAATGAAGCTTAATAATAATAACAATCAAGAAAATATGATAAGACGTAGCCAATCGGACGGAGGCGGTGGACATATGTACCGGACAATGAATGCGGCATCGCCTAGCGTGGACCCTCCTTCCCCTAAGGTCTCCGGTTGTGGGTTTTGTGGGGTTTTTGGCAAACCGGTCGCAACCAAGAAAAGAAGATCAAACAAAAGTAAGTCATGATCATATATATAGCTTCATTTTGTACATGTTCTGAGTATGCTAGAGGGCATTCCAATTCCAATTATGTGTGATTTTTTTAGGGGTTAAATTTCCTCACATGGAGAATTCCAGTTGAAAATTATATTGTGCAATAGAAAAAAATGGTGTATAACAGCACAAACCTCGAACTTACATGTTTGGTTTGTTTTCAACATCTTATGTTTCATGGGATATTGTTCTAGAGATGGTTTTCTTTCAGAGTTTTGTGTTGATTTCTTTTGTTTAATACCTTTCTATAGTTTTGGTCTTAAAAATTTTATGCATTTGAGTTTGTAAAGACCAAAAAAATTTCAGACCCTCACTGCTCTGGGAGTTATGTAAAGGACAAATCAATCCAGCCATTAAAACATAGCTAGCTCTCAATCTATCAGCAGCCACACAGGGGCCAAGGGGGTCAGGTCTGGCTGGAAATCATGCCTTGATTGATCTAGGCTCCAATTTTCACTTTTACCCTCTTTCAGAATAAGAAAAAAAAAAGTCCAGGAGGAACAGAAAAATACAAAGTGAATTGACTTTAAAAGATGCTTCACTTAATGTTCACTTTTACAATGTTCTGTCATTTACAAACTTCATGCAGAGGAAAATACAAATTACCATGCTGGGAAAATAATTAAGAATTAGAGAAAAGAAAAAGCAGGTATCTATATTTGATTAAACTCAATTTGCAACCCTCTGAACTTTTGTTTTAAACACTAAAATATACAGTTTCTCCATGGAAAAATAGAGAAAGCAACCTGTTGAGTGTGTAACAAATGAGCCGAAATTTGAGCCCACAATGCAATGCCAAGCCGGTCCATAAACTTTATCAAACTCCTGCATTCAAAAACTTTCAACCATGAGAAAAATATATTCGACAGAAAGAAGGTAATCAAATGATTAAAACCCAAGACAGATTGGACTTTGACATATACTAGTGTTTGATTGTTCTACACATGGCTCAAGGAGAAAAAAAAAGAATAAGATTTCATTGTTAGAATATGATACTGGTTTGAGTTTGAGGTTCTCTGGCTGTTTACACATGGTCTGTTGGATCATGATCTGATCTCACTATGGATTCCCATACTTGAGGTTTGAAAATTGACTGGATCTACTTCAATCTTCAAACATAGTTAAATGTAAAAAGCCCAAAATTCTATATGAAACAGACTACCATAACTGATTTAGGCGGGCAACAGATCAGAAAGTAAATTTTTTTTTTCCTTTGGTTACTAAAGGGAGCAAAGTTTTCTCACAATTTAACTTATTAATTTTATTACAGTGAAAATTTTCATTTTCAAGATTGTAAGAAATGGCAAAAACTACTAGTCAATGGTTCCATGTGGCCTGAACACTCATTAGATTCTGATGAAAGAAACATATCAGAAAGAAAGCCATAATTTATCAGTCGTGCAGGTGTTGTCTCCTTCCTTGTGGGGTTCCATTAATAAAACTCAATCATTCAAACTAGGCAAATCCAAAAAGAAACACCCGAAAGAAAATTTTCACAAACAATTCAATCTACCTAGATAGCTAGTTTTGCCATTGCCACTACAATTGTGAATAGATTAACTTCTTTCTTTTTCCAAATTTGCCCATCATTCTTTTTTTCCCCAGAAATATCAATCTCCCAATAATGAGGTAATGTTCAATATGTATTAGTGAAAGAACTAGCTTTTGAAACATACCTTCTTCATGTTATAAGCCATGTGTCTTGAGCTAAACTTCTCCAAGCTATCATAAGTTCTCCTGGCACAGCGGAAGGCATGCACTTGCATGAATCCAGGCATGTCAGAAACCAAAACCTTTACCTGAAGAAACGAAATCACTGATGACAAATTCGTTTCAACGTGAGAAACAGACTTCCTTCCTTCAACAACTTTTCCTCCTCCTCCTCCTCCTCCAACTCCTTCATTTTCCACTCCTTTCTGACCAGCCTGCTCTATGGTTTGACAAATTTCCAATTTCTTTAACAACAAACTCTGTGAAACAGGCTTGTTATTTACCACTGCAGCAGGCTCGCGTTTTGGCTTCTGACTTTTAGTACTCAACCTGTAGAAAGTGCTCAAGAAACCACCTAACTTCCTCTGCTTACTCTCTTTGGTAGCCATTAATCTTTCTCAAACTCTCCTTCTCTCTCAGAAAGCTTCTAATGTTCTACTCTATTAAGTCAAGGTGCAGAAATATATAAATAATGTGAGCAAGGGAGGCGTTTGGAATCAGTAGGCAAAAAGAATACCCTTACAAATAATAACTTAATAATAATGATTAGAAAATGGATGGAATAATTTATAGCAGCAAACCATGTGTTATGGCCTGTGATCAAGGATAAACAAAAGGGTGGTGATGCTTTGAAGAGATTTGATGGTTTTTTTTTTTTTTTTTCTTTTCTTTGCAATTTGGTCTATGTGGTTGAACTTGATTGGAGTTTTGGGACATATTTATCTCCAATGAGTTTGTTTCTGCAGAGCCAGCACCCACATGGACCCCTCATCCTACATTACTCCATCGCCTCTTTCCATAGCCTATCTAAAGGAACTGTCACTTTCTTTCTTGTATTTATAGCAAATGAGAGTACAGAGTTAGAATCTAATAAAAAACTTTATAATTAGACCAAAATTTATGCTGCAAATTGGATAATTAATTATGAGAACCAAACATGGTATATGTATATACAGATAATGACGGGTGTAATTCTGGTAATAAACGACAGAAATCAACGATCACATAGTTCTGGATGAGTTTGCAACCTGTTATAAAACGATGGTTCTAATTAATAATTTTAATTTCAAAGTAAAAAACTACCAGGTGGCCGCATAATTTCTCATAGCCACCAGTTCTTTGTTTTTGAGAAAAACTTGTTTTCTCACAATTTATTAACATTTATACATTGAACTATCAAACGTATTTTATTTTATTTATAATTTAATTGGTTTATATAATTATAAAAAAATAATATTTAATAAATTTGAAATTAAAAAAAAAATACCAGCCACATCTATTATAAAAATAATAATTTTAAAGAAAAAAAATGAAATCATAAAATTAGGGAAAAACTTTTGACATTAAATTTTAGTTCAAGATAGGATAATTTAATTTATCCTAAATCTTTTTTATGGCAATGACTCGCATAGATGACCATTTGTGGTTGGACCACATAGATTCAATTTAGGTATTCTATTTATGAGCATGTCAGTAGTTGGCTATAAAAAAATTGGAAGATAACCAAAGGAGAGAATGGCTACAATTATTTTAGTTTCATCGTAGCACGATTAACAGTGCAACGTTCTCTCGGTTTCAGTAAATTGACTTAGAAACAAGAGCAGAGCATGTGCATTTCTTTCTTTTTTTATATAAATAAAAAGATTTTTGTATAATTGTCAACTTAGAAAAAAAAAATACTACTATTATTTTATTTTATCAATTCGGGTTGTATCTGAAATGATCAATATAGATTATTTAATGATCTCAAAGAACCCAAGTTGAATCCATGTCCGTGAATCAAACCAAGATAATTTCAATCCTCTCCAATTATAATAAAGAAATATGGGATAATGTTTCTCATTGTCAAAGATTTTGAGAATATGGCCCTTCAATATGATCCTCATAAACCAAAAATTTTGGCCAGAAGTGAAGTCATGGACCTTAAAAATCATGCAATCACATTTATATGTTTCCAAATTACTATAATAAATTTGCATGACATGAATATGTGGGGAGTGGGAATGCCATATCTGTTGGAGGAAAATTGATGGAAGTTTTTGGATTCTGGTTGCTTATCTTTAGAATAATAATCTTTTTAGTTTATTTCATGTGGGGCTTGAATTTCCAAAGCCTTTAATGGCCCCCTTGTTTGCAGGAATGTTGTGGGCTAAAAGCATCACACAATAGAATGAAGCCGGATCTAATTCCGTTGATCCATACAGTCATTCTTAAGGGGTGGTATTGACATCCATAATTTATAAGATTCAAATTCCTATAATTGCAACCTTCTACCCTGTTCCAGGCTACGAACTTCATTATAAAAAAAAAAAAAACATTTATTGAGATTGTGGTTGATTATTGGTCATTGGCAAGAAAAGAAAAAAACCCAGTTCTTTTAATTTGTTATGAACAAACATTTCAATGGTACATGAACAATAAGGTGTTATCAGATAAAACTTTGGATATGATGTTTTCAGTTTTCTGGTGTAACTTTCAGTTCTTCTTTTGCTACTTTAAATGAAGCTTTAATAGAAAAGGCATACCTCCCCCTGAGCTTCATTATCAGAAAATGACGTTTTATCAAGCTGTCAGAATTGAATTATATGTCAAGATCAAAACATTTTTATCATTGGTGTCCAGTCCAGCTAATTCATGTAGAAGGGACTTTTGAAGTGTGTACATATTGAAAAGCATTTGTCTTCTGTTTCTTCAGTGTCTTTCTGCACTTCGAAAGTAATAGTAGTAGCTAGTTTCTATTACAATCTTTTTGGCTGGTAACTTTATCGTACAGACAACAATTGAAGAGTTACTTGATTCCAATTAACTAACTGGTTACACTTAGATGTTTATGCTGAATGAATTTCGGTGTGTTTGAGCTACATACAAGTGTAAATTAATGTAGATTCTCACCTCCATGACTCCTAGAAAATCACTAGATTTTTACTGCTTGTTCACTATTCTGCTGTAATTGTTGCTGTTGCTGCCTCTGTCGAATGTTGCAGTTGATCAGCGAGCATGTCTGCATGGCATCTTGAGGCAGTGGAACCACAGGGAGGTTGTCACAGTTGCATACTTCAATCATGGTGCCATCAGGGTCGTGAAAGAAGAGTTGATCAACGCGGATTCCAACATCCTCTACAACACCCTTCACGTATTCTATCTTCATCTCCTTCAATTTCTTCTCGACTGTTGCCATGCTCTCACACTGCCAACAAGAATTACTTCAGTACATATGCATTTATAAATCATATGAAGTATCCAAATCCAGATCAGTCAATGATAAAACTCATGACATTACATACCTGGAAAGAAATATGATTGCCCTTGGGATTAATACGGCCAATCTTAGGCATGTTGTTGGGGTTTTCAGATTGGAGAAGATGGATGCCAATGCCATAATTGAACAACCTATCCTTGTCAAAATCGGAAAACTATGAATCAATATTTAATAGAACAGAAGTTTAAGGAAAAAACTTGACAAGAAAGAAAGGGGTTTCTTTTTTGTTCTTTTATGATTTCAAGAATGTTGTCTAGAAAGGTCAATTACCATGCACCAGAGAAATCAAAGAAACCAGGTCTCTTGATAGGATAGAACCCAAGAACATTCTGATAGAAATCAAGAGATTTGTCAATTGATCTGAACAAAAGTGAAACATGATTCAAGCACTTCAACTGCAGAGGATTCTCCATGTTTTTCTGCCTTAATTCTTTGGCTCAATTGAAACAAAAAAATTTTCTAAATGCAACAGAGATTAATGTTACAAAGAGAAAAAGAAGATTTAAGTAATGGAAGCTAAAGAATTGTAGGAAAACGAGTAAGGAGATTTGATGAAGAGATGTGGAGATTGGATAACGTTATACCTTGCACCTATTTATACAAGACAAAAGGGTTGTTTTCTACGCGCATGAGCTTTTTCTTTCTGTTTCTCCTTTCTTTTTCATCCCTTTTCTTCCAAGTTTGGTTAAGAACAAGATTTATCCGTATCTTATCATCACAAAATCACACGTAGATTCCACAAATATATCCTATACGACAATTTCCTATAGTTTGATTTTGATGGGAGAACTTTCTTGACCATGTCAAGGCTATTCATGGATAAAACAAATAATATTCATCAGACAATTGGTTCTGATGAGAGACAATGTGTTTCTGCAAGCAAACCAATTGTTTTTGCTGTTTCCAACAGCTTGATCCTTTCAAAGTTTCATATCTTCACTATTGAGTTGGATAAAATTTAATTAATTAAAGTTATAGCAGCCAGCAGGCACTACGCTATCTAGTTATTGTAGATTCATTGTCATGCAAAGCACCAAGGCAGCTGCCACGCTAGCGAGGCTAATCCTGATCTGATGAATATATTTCGGTATACTTTGCGGTGTCGTTTTTGGTTAATTGTGGTGCCTTAATAAATTTTTTAAGATTGACAAAACGTGTTTTGCATTAAAAAATTTTCGTGGTTGCCATGTTTTCATTCATTGGATTGATGTTTGTTTCTTCCTTATCATTAATCCCCCAAATGCAAGCAAGAATGCTGATCTAATTCAAACGCAGAATCACTGGCATTTCAACTTATTTATATCATTGATTGTGCAAATTAATGTGTTTCCTGCGGGAGGCCATAACTAGGCAGGTCATCAAACTTCTCATTTCAGTTTCGGTAAAAAAAAAAAAATGGAAATTGGGATATATATCTTAATTGGTCCCAAAGTCAATGCTCAAAAATCAAAATTTGATTTGGGTTTTTAAAATTCAAAATTTTCGATCGCTTGGGTTTGGGTTAAAAACACCTAACAAACAAACGTATCCAAGCCGGGGCTGCTACTGGTCTTTTCCTCCTCTATTAACCGACTTAAACAAAAGGCCTATGTCCATATGTCGAACCTAAAGTCCATGGGTAAATTGGACTTAGTCTAAATCTTAGAAAGCCTGAAACCCAAACCCTTTCTTCTAGGGCTTGATTCAAAAAATTTCCCTCAGATTTTCCGGGAAAAAAAATATGGACGGGAACCTAGAAATATCCTTGGATAGGCTCCCGGTTATACGACTCGACGCCATCGAAGAAAACGGCCTCGAACTGTACCCTCCGTAAGCTTCTCTGTCTGATTAAGTTCTTTCTTAATTCCATACAGAAGTAAAACCATGTATATTGTATATTTAAAATTCACTTGATTAGGGTTAGGGTTTAGGGTTTAATGCTAAAAATTAAGAATTGAAATGTGGTGTTGTATTGCCACATCATTGTCTTTATTCTTGAATGAATGAGTTCTGAGGTTAACAGGCTTAACAGAATCTGAGAAAACAGTTCTTTTCATTTAGTAAGTTCTAAAGTTATATCTGAAGTTTTTGTTTAGCATCTTTGCGTGGTTATATTTCCTTTTTCCTGGATATAGAAAGTTCAAAAGACATTTGAATATAGTGTTTATTCTTTTTTTGAAATGTGGAAGCTAATGATGCTGTAACAGTGACTGGCATGACCAGGCCAAAGCCAATACCTAATGAGGTCCTCCCTGATCTTGCTGTATCTGCTGCAACCAAGCTACAATGTTACCGGGTATAAAATATGTGATTATAATTACGATTATGCCTATTTGTCTTGGTATCAGAATGATATTGTGAATTTCCTATTGAATTTTATTTCTATATTGCAGCATCTGTGTAAATACTTCAAACAGTCTGCCAAAGCTTTGGAACAACAGATTGCTAGGGAAGCAAGATTTTATGGTGCTCTAATCACTTATCCCTCTCTGCATTCATTTAGAAGAATATTCATTTTGCAATTTGTATCGATCAAGCCTTGTTCTTCTACATATTCCATTTCTCTTATTTCCTAACAAGCGAATAGATTGCAGGAAAATTGGAAAGTTAAACGACAACGAGTTGCATCTCCAGCTTCTAGCAATGAAGGCTTCACCATTGATCTTTTGGATAATTCATTATATGATTTGACAGCAATATCTTGCTCATCTTCTCTACGTACCATTCGTGTCGAACATGATTCAGCTGGAATGCTGACTGTCACTTACCTCCAAATTCATGTTGGTCTCTTCAGTTTGGTTTTCTTGGTGTGCATTCTGCTGATATCCCAAAAGAATCAAGGAAGATCAGGACCCAAGGCTCAGTTGAGCAGCCCACAAGAGACACCAAGAAAGACTCAATGAGTGATGATAACTGTGTCAAAGAAACACATTTGCTCCTTCATGAAGTTCGTCAGTCAATCTTCAACGATCAGGTAGATTTTGTTTCTCTTACTTTTTATGACCTTAACATGCTTTCATTTGTTTACTGTTATTCTGTTGCTTCGCTTCGGTTGTTTGATATGGTGAATCGTGAAGCATTCAACCAATCTGTCAGAGTCAGTATAACTGGAATACAAGAAAATTATCTACAATTAAGCATAGGTCAAGGAACCTCTCTGTTCTTATCACTTGTGCCATCTAGTAAGGGTGATGATCAGGCTGTTGACACTGCTAATACCCAGAATTTAGAATCTGCAATTGTACCTGTGGACTCATATGATGATGCGAAATTAGGAGAACAAAAACTTTTTACTCCTAAAAAGAAATGGGGTTTCCCTAATCATATCAGCTGTGAAATTTATCTGCAGCAAATTGTTCATGGACATCCATTTGTAAAAGCAAAGCATAGAGCAAATTTATCTGGTACTCGAGTATCTGGTCAATCAGGAAAGGATGGATCTGATCTTCTGGGTCATTTCTGTCTGTCTCTGGCTCACAGAATCTTTTTGAACAGAGTTCTTATGGAGCTAGAAAATGTGGTATTCTCCTCATTAATCATTTGACAAGGATTAGTGCAAGTTTTCTTTAGATTTTAGTGTTCTTGTTTCTTAATATAATTTTCTATGATATTTGTAGGTTTGCAGAATCCTGTATCTCCATTTGATGACCCATCCCACTTTGCATTCTCGTACATCTTCCTGGCCAATCTTTATGAAAGTTCCTCAGTCAATTATTCATGCAGAGCTCCAATCCCCGAATTCAGACTTCCAGAACATGAAGGATGCTGTAAAGTTACAATTCTGTACCAAGGTGGTGATGAATGATGATAGTATCAGTGTTGAAGGGGAAGGTGCTCCTAATGTTGTTTGCTTGTTCAAAAGAAGTTCTGAGGACATATGTTCTGTAAACAAATATGACCGTAACTTGGCTGATCTTCCTGTTATAATACTGCAGCAGGTAGGTTACCTTTCTCAATTTCTATGAATGACATCCCCAAGTTTTATTCTGGGACCACTATTTATGAAGGTTTAAATTGACTGTTAATGCTGACGTGATCTGCATCTCATTAGATATCTATATACAATTAACATAATGAGGCTGACTAACAACCTAACATTGGAATAAGAAATTTTAAATGTTTGCTACTCAGTTATTTGAAGTAGATTATGTTACTATCAGATTGCAAATGTCTGAATGTACTCTCTTTTTTTTTCCCCAAAGCATAAATCGAATCATTGGTGATACATAATTGGCTGAATTACTTGCTATGGCATATCTTTTGTAATTGTAGCAAATTTAAAATATGGAATGGAAGCTATACCTTAATGGAAACAACTGTCTACTCACTCTTGGTGGTTCAGATGATTTAAGTTATGTTTGTGCAAAACTAAAGATTTTATATTATCATAATCAAAATGAGGACAAAATAATTTATGCATAGAAACTTAATGAGGGTAGTGCAAATTCCTCGCCCTACTTGTTTGTGTAAGCACCAATAATGTGATTACCCTGAGCGCTTACTTAGATTAAAGTGATTAGACGATAATGTGGACAAAGGTGCCTCTGCTTAAAGGGGAAGCAGGGGCTGCTGATATAGAAGCATGATGAGAAAGTGATATGTAAATGTAAAAGTAAAAGTTGTTTGCTTTTTTCTCAGTGTAAGAAATATGGCCCAATTTCTCATGATTGCTCTTTTCTCAGCTTTCTCTCCTACCAAGCAATGGAAAAATGGTTTTTACCTTCCATTTTCTACCCACTAGGCCCCAAATTTTCTCTCCTACCAAATATAATTTTTACTTATTGGTAATGAAATAGGTTCTTGCATGATCACGAATTAATTGTGCTATTAACTCTGGTTACTTGGTGGGTTTAATGTAGACTGTGTGCTGTTATTTCATCTCGTTTACTCTCATTCCTTTGGAGGTGTGATTAAAAAATGCATGTGTTCATGTCTAGATATTTTGCTGATACAGTCCTTCCATGTAATTGACATGTCATCGACGCTCGCCACAGATTGCAAGACATGTTATTCGTTGGCTTCAAGAGGAAGCTCTTATGGTTGGAATAAAAGGAAATCGTGGTTTTCTATGCTTGACTTTTGAGGTAGAACAGGGACTGAGGGAGAGATTTTTAGCCTGGTGGCCCATGTGGACCTGGAAGACATTCGAGGTGGCATTTCTTTGTGGTTAGTAATGGAAGATGGATTTGCAGAGGATTGGAAACTTCAAATGGACATATATGATGGTGCATCTAAGTATAGAAAGTTTTTGGGGCATTTAACTTTGGATGTATTATACTCAACATTGATGGACGCGGTCAGCTTGTACGGTGGAGGTGGAAACCACTGAGCCTGTTAAGTTTCATCAATATTTCATCTCATTCTAGTGATTTCTATACACAAATCAACATTACATGTGATATTAGTTTCTGCATGATCATGCAATTAATTTCATTCTTTGGTTCCCTTCACTAATAGTTGACTTTAATGCCACTAATTGCATAGATTGTTGTAAATTGGCAGTTGGATTAGAATTAATGATGATGAATTGAGTATTCAGTAAGTGTAATCAAAGTCAACAATATCCTTTTCAATCATCTTCGGTAGATTTGTCCATTTTTGTTTTTTCTTCTCCAAATAGTCAAGCTTCCACACTCTGTTTCTGTCTCTAACCGTTGGTTGATCATTTCTGGCCAGCTATTGGGATGGAGCACTTTAGCTTATTGATTTGTTACAGGTTTGACGTTACAGCTTGGAGTTTATTACAGGTTCCTACAAAGAAGCCCGACAAGGAACGACATTAATAATCCCAGGTTAGGTCACTTTCATTTCATCTGTTATTCACCAAAAAAAAAATGTTACTTTCATTTCAAACAACAAACAAAGAAGAATTGGCCAGAATTGCATCAAATTTACCAGAACGTACCTTCATGTTCAAGCAGCCTCTCTGGAAAGGCCTCCTGACTTATCATTTATGCTTTTATGAAAATCCTTCGTGACTTCAGGTTATCTATTTTTTTATTTCACTTATATTCTTCCCTGTAAGGATTAAATTTGACTTCATGTACATATAATTTTCTTTATAATTAAAAAAAAATGCATGATTTTTTATTCAAATTATAAAACCGAATCTCTCATTTGGCAAATAAAAAAAAAAGATTCGGTTTTCCCCTTTCGGAAATAAAGACAGAAATATGAGTTGTATCTTGAATTAATGGTATCCGTAGTATCCAAAAAAACCTAACCAAAGAAATGATCCAAAAAGTTTGAAATGGTTAAAAAAATGCATGTGCTTTGCACCTATAACTCAACTTCCCAATTTCTTAATGCATTACTACAACTTTTGATTAATAAAATCTTAACCAATTCTCGTCTGTCCAGCTGAATTTGAAAGAACGACATTCCTTTAATTCGGCAGGGAATTGAAGGATAATCATGGTGGCCAACCTATCTTGCTTTCAAGCAATTAAACTAAAACACAAAAGACCTTCCATTCCCTTCTTCCCTTTATGCAAAGTCAAAGCCAAAGAAACAAAGCTTTGACACTCCACATTCCCACCAATCGACTCTCACCACGTAATCAAATATCACCCTGACGTGACCAAAAAACCCATAATCATCAATCATCATTGACTTCGTTTTAGGTTAACCACCACGTTTAGATTTATTATTATAAAAAATTCTCAAAAAAATAAACACATTCTTTCTTGTAAGTACAAGAAACGAATCACTTCATCAGTCATGACTTCAGCCTTTCACCTCTTATCAGTCCTTTTTTATCGTCACCCACCCGTAAAACGACACATATTTTGACCTTTTTGAATATTATTTGTTACACCATTTTTTCCCCTTTTTTTTTTTTTTTTGGGTATTGATGACTAGAATCAGGGAAACTATTACGGAGGTGTCGAGGAGAAAGCTGAATCTGTATCTGGGTTTTTGAGATTTTGTGGGGCTTGTTGATGGGTTTGTAGTAATACTCTCATTTTTCATTTTTTAGATTTTTTATTGAATTTTATTAGATGATAAAAATTGAAAATTGCTATCCGGGTTTCTTGAGTACCTTCTTTTTCCCTGTGGGTTTCATTTTTCATTGAATTTTATTGAATTTTCTATTCAATTCCTTAGAATTTTGATTAAAAAAAAGGTTGTGATTTTGACATTGGACAAGGGTTTGACAGTAGAAAGTGCACATCTCACAAGATTCTTTGTGGAAATTCCATTCGAGGAAGTGGTTTTTAGTTCTTGAAAAGATTTTTTTTTTTTGGGGGGGTTAATCTTGTGTGAGGTTGAAAAATGTCTGGTGGGAGTGGGACACCAGTTGCAGGTGGATATATGAGGCAAAGGCATAGTCAAGGGTATGCATCAGGCAATGAGGACCTTGAGGATGATGCTTGCTCAAGGTTACAGCCTTTGTCACTGGCAACTCCGAGAACTAGAAGTTGGACTGAGATTCTGGAGAATGTGCTTTGGGTTAGTTCAGCATTGTTCATTATCTACTTTGGTGATAGGCACTCCAATTTGATATATCTATTGTGGCACGATGATCGAATCAGAAGGTAACTGACTTGATGAATTTTAACTTAAGTGTGGTTTAGAATACTCATATTTTGCATTTTATTATGATTTATGAGATTTAGTTGTTATTTAAGTGCTTATGATGCTTGAATATTGTTGTTTGTCCGTTGAATTATTGCTAATATCCTGTTCTATATAATTAAGGTATCTGAAAACCTATCATGGCCCTTGACGAGGTTCATTATCACGTTTGCTTGGGTTGCTTCAATGTCAAAGTGCTTGGAGCTAATTACAATTGTAGTTGAAATCAGAGAAACTAGTTAAAATTGAAAATAACAATTCCAAAGGGTTCCTCTGATTGTTCGAAATGGTGCTTCAATGGGTTCAAAAGTCAAAGTGGTTTGGAGTCATTTGAAATTGTAGCTGAAATGGGAGAAGTGCTTCTTCTAACCAGGGATTTCATAATGGATATGACACTAGACAAACTAGAGGCAAATATATTTTATCTAGCTGGTTCTCCTGTTCTACTAAGTTAGAAATTTACTAGTATCACCTTGTAAGCCGTGCTGCACATATCATTCTCTACAATCTATTATGTCACAGAACCAGAGTATAGCTCATGATATAAATCATTTTAACTTTTGAGATCAGAGAGATCCAAATGTATGAATATTGTAATCATGCAGGATCATGCATTTTAAGTGCCCTTACATGGCTTTGACATTATGTTTGCCAGATATATGGACATGTTGAACACATTGCTATAAAAGTGAAGTTTCATCCTATAAAGTAACTAACAGCCTACTTGTCAGAATCTTTGCATTTAAACACAAATTTCCTGGGTTCTGTCAATTGCCTAATAAAAGTTATGGATCAAGCTTCATCCAGTTCTACTATCAAGAAAGTGCCACCATGATCAGTGATCACCTCCTAAAGTAATGAAGTTGATGGGCTTATTAGGAACTGGGATCTTAAATTATTGAACTTGTGCAAAAAATGCAAGTCACTTTTTCTTCTTTTGACTTCTTCAATGATATCATTACCATGAAAATTTTCTGGTATCATCTTTGCCCCCTTTGAATTAGATAGTTTTGCTTTTCTTCTTTCTTTTCCCTTAAACTTTCTATGTTAAATTAGAGAATGAAGAGTTTGTGGTTTCACCCCAAGGCTTGTTCCATTCTCTTAACATTCATCCAGCTATCTTCTCTGGCTGTTAATTAAACCTAACTGGTTTGAGCATATTTCCAATTTATCTAACATACAATTGATAAATTGTCTCTTTAATCTAGCAGACAATCAGAATTTAATTTATTTTGGTAAATTTTGTGATAACATGATTATTTTCATTGTTCTTTCATCAACTGGCTGGCTTAACTTTTGAATGGTCCTAATAATGCTTTTAGTTATGAGTTGCAACATTTGCTCCATTTGCAGTTTGAAGTAGTGTTTTTTTTTATTCATATTCAGTTTGTGGTTGCTTAACGTTGAGATATTGTACATGTATTGATGGGTGTGGTTCAGCTTATATGTATCAATAATCTTATGTCATTTATTTCCTGTGCAGAATGCCTTTATACCTTGGCTTGTTAGGGACTGGATTGAATCTTGCCATCATGTTTTATACAAGTATGTTGGCATGGACTGTAAGGAGGGTTGATGAAAAGTGGGACTGGTTAAACATTACAGCTTTGCCGTATCTTACCTTGCTTGGACTTGTCTCCTTTTGCTTGTAAGGAAAATAGTTTTGCTATTTCTTCATAGATTTGTTGGGTGGCATATATACAATTCCTCTTCACGTATTGCCAACATTTTTCATACAGGCTCTGCTTTGCTCTGTGGCCTATATGGGGTTTCTTGACCCTTCCTCTTCTGGTACATTTCATGGCATTGATTTTGTTGTTTTCAATTGACCAATATTTCTCCTGTGGAAATTGTCTAATTATTATTTTGTGCTTCTGCAGTTTACGCTGTTTATGGCTGGCTTGGTCGTATACCCTCATATCATGATTGAGAAATTGAGGCCACAAAATGAATTTTTCCGCATGGATTAAGCGTAGTGGTATAAAGACACAGTACTAACTTTAGATGAAAATACAAATAAAAAAGATGGATGGTTGGCAGCATCAGCTATTGACCGCAATTGTTTTAGCTTTCGGCCTTTGCTTCTCATGACATTTTGTGCCCTATTGGTGCTGCTGATGATACAGCTAATTGTCTTTATCAGTCTGAATTTACATCAAAATGTCAACCTTGCCTTGATGGTGCTTGATGCACCTTGTTATTGCATCTTAGGATTTTGCGTACTATGATCAAATCTGGAGGACAGGTCTCATCTACTTTAACTTTTGTGTTCATCTGATGATATTGAGGCATCATTTAGTGATAGACAGGATTGTTCTTTCAGAAGAAACTCTTTTGTATTGAACCAAATCCCTGCTGCAGGGCATTACCCTTCTGTTTCTGCAGTATATACTTATCTGAAATGAAGAGGATACAACGAAAAGAGCTTGATTTTCATATTACAATCTGAAAATTTATCTTTCTTGTTATCGTCTTTCTAAAATCACCCATCTCTTGTTTCATTTTTCCTTTGTTGTTCAGTTGCAAGTGGTCGATCATTTTGTTTTATGACTCTTCGCTAACAGGCTTGAGCTTGCCTAATTTGAAGACTGAAAAATCAGAAAATAGAGTAATAGCTAAACTCTTGAAAATCAGAAAGTATGAGAATCAAATGATCATATCCCAACTTCCCAAGTTGGGAAGAGAAAACCTCAGCCTGACATGGCTTTGAATATTTTTTATCTTGGATTTAGACCGAGTGGAATTGGACAATGCTCACTCATTTAAAAAAATAATGGCAAGTGGAGTTGCGTTATCAATCGTCAATCAAACGAAACTCAGTCCACAAATCATCGACTAATAACATGAATGAAAGCAATTTATAAGAATCTCGTGAGAGAATGAATAACTAATGCTTGGCATTTTCTGGGAAAAAAATAAAGAAAAAGAAAAATTCAAGCGTTGGAATTCTGGTTGGTCGCAAATGCTACAAATGTGTGCCATTCACAATTTCAATTTATTTATTAATTTCTATGAACTGTAGCTGTCGACAGCATTAGTTTTAATTGAAGCCATTAAAAAAAAAAGTGGAAGAAAACAGTGTTGAATAGACACTTCATCAACTCCAATATGTCTTGTAAACCTTGTCTTCTTTAAGGACAGAAGAAAATGATGAACAGATAAAGACAGAGAAACAATTTGAAAAGAATCCTTCTTTATCTGTACAGTATCTACAATTCACGTAGTAGGTATATATTCTTTGAATCCGTCCAAAATTTTGGTTATATTTTAAAGGATTTAAAGTTTTAATAAAAATTATATATAAATTTGATAAAATTTTAAAAAATATGCTTGTTATTTCACATATCTATATAAATCATGACATAATAATTTAAAATAAACAAATCAATATAATAAATTCAAATTAAAAAAAAAAAAGTCGTCAAAATGATAAGTATTAGAACTACATAGTTCACAAGGCTAATTTTCAATGGCAACAGGCAAAGGAAATTATTCAATCCACATTCCACCCACAAAGTACAAACTCCTGGATATTTCAAGATTGATTTTCAGTTTAAACAACTCTAAAAGGGAATTAAAAAGGAATTGTTTCTTTTTCACATGGAGTGATTTTAAGCAAACTTAGATGAGTTTCACTTGGAGTCTATTCTGGATTGATCATGGTGCTGTACTGATCTGAAGTGGCCTAAAGTCTTTTCTATCTGAACAGTTCAAAGGGAAGAAAGAAAAAGAAAAGCCCACTTGGGTGAAAATGGTTAATCCTGGATTTATAACCATAGCTTTATTCAGGATCCATAGATGATGACCAATTGATGAATTTGTATGAGAAAGTTAAAAATGTGAACCCCACAACAATGACTTTGTTAAAACCCCAGAAAAAGACCCTCAACCATGTTTTGTCCCCCAAATAGGGAAAGGCATTTCAGCATCATAATTCTCACCTTAGTGCTCAGAATAATTCTTAAGAATTTGCATCACCAGTCTGTTTATCTTAATCCTTTCATTTGTCTAATACAGGATGTTATTGTGGAAGAGGAAGCAAAAGGTGGGAGACCTTTGTAGAAAAAAGATCAGATCCAAAGAGAACATGGTTTTTTTTTTCCTATAATTGTCTTCTGTACAAGTAAGTTCAGTTGAAATCGACAAACTTAGTTGCATTCTTCAACATCAATCAATTCAAATACATTTCCACCACAAAGCATGCAGAAGCCTGATTTTTTACTTAAATTTTGTGTTTTCATTCGAGAAAGTGGTGTATGATTTTCTTTTACTTATGCTTTTCTTTTTTCTTTTTGTATCATGGGAAGATATTGTTGTCATGATGCCAATGCCATGTAAGGCATAGGTCAAGCTGTGGATGGCCAATTATAAAATAAACACTAAATGCAATGGAAAGCTCACACTTCCTATAGGGATCTAACATAATGATGAACTGTTTTTGCAGAAAGATCATGAATAATTTTTTGATAAATTTTCTATATTCTGCTAAACTATCTGTTTGGAACTTTCTTTGGATTGTGAGGAATGGTTGAAGTGTCTATTTAGATGACTTCATAAATTGGCCAAACTGGTTTCAGTTTTTTTATTGTTCAAATCAATATCAGCAAACGAAACCCTAAAAATAAAACTATAGCCTGCTGACAGTGCAAAAGACTATGTTTAGTTGCCCAAGTCCAACCATGTCTTTTCTTTGGAGAGGAAAATTCTTACATGGAGACCTTAAATATAGGACGAAAAGTCCACCCCTGTCTCGCATAATAGGCCAAGTCTTCAACAACCATAGGGCATAGAACAGTCGGGCGGCCACCTTTCCCTTTCATAAGGAAATGCTGCACTGTTATTAATATGATAATTAATATATTTATATTGTGTTTGTATCACATTAAATATATATAAAATATAAACAATTATTATATTAAATTTATATCAATTTATTTTTTATTGAATGAAAGGTACAAAATAAATTAGATTGATTTTTTTATAAAAAAAAAGCATCTTGTAAAATCTTTAGTTTTTTTATTTTCTTTACCAAACAAAAGATTTTTTTTTTGTATTTTTATCAAATTTATAAATAATTTTTATTAAAATTTTAAATCATATTATTTTTATATTTTTTTATATTATTTTCATATTATGTTACTGTAGTACATAAAATTATTATCTCTATCTATTACTGAGATGTGTTTTTATCCAATGCATTGGATCTTGCATTAATCTTAATTATTTGGTGAAGTGGATGATGCTTTTTGCTCTGCATACTTGTACAAAAGAATTTGATTTTCCGAGGGAACACTCCAGCTCCAATCTTCAGTAATTTCCCATCCATGCAAGAAGGTTCATTGCATAGTGTGGGATCTAATAAGCACAGATTGCTTGAACTTCAATTTTCCAAACTACAAAGCTAAGCCTGAAGGTTAATTACATCCTCTGTTTTTAAAAACCAAACTGACCCCCAAGTAATCAATACTTAATTATTCAAAATGGGTAATGATTATAAAACAAGTAGTTCAGACAGCTACTATGGCCTCCACATGATGAAGAATTGTGTGGTCAGAAGAACAAAATTACTTATGACATTGTATCTAAAGACACACATGCTATAACTGACTTGCGCACATTTTCTTACATGCAAGAGCCCTAATCCACAATTCTGATACAGTACATCTAAAGAAGAAAAGGGTTATAGCTAAAACTTTTTTTCAAACAAAAAAAGGGTTAATCTACATCTACTATCATATTTAATGGTTATAATAATCTTGAAAAAAAATATCCTCATATGTGTACAAAAACAAATGTAATTATCCATTCATTCTGAATATGTGTTATTCAAAAGTTGACTCATTGAAATCCAAAATTTGTTAAGCACACCAACATTATAAATTTTGAGTTCGAATCATTTAGTTGTTGTACGTGGAAGTTCAAAAAAAATAAAAGTGTAAAGATCATAATTACAATTTTCAAAAATATAAAAAATATTAATCCTTATATTGTATGAGTTTATAAGCTATAATTAAAAGTCATTATTAACACATAATAAGTTAACAAGTTGAGGAGAAAATCTTATGAGTTTATAACCAATAAGTTAATCAATAACCATATAGAGTTCTCTATTAAGTTAAGGAAAAATCTTTAATCAAATCTTGTCCTCCAAAGTCCAAGCCACCAAGTTATGACTCTACACCGTAAAAAAAGAAACAAAAACAAAAAAACTGTAGCCCCAAACTGAACAGTCTGAAAAGAGAAAGCAAAAAGCATATATATGAGTGTGATAGGGATAGCTATATGTATGGCTATCATAATCCAATCACAGTGATCTTATGTTTCACTAAGAAGATCTACTAAGCAAGGCCCAGTTTGATCAATGATCATCATATTCAGACAAGATCCTAAAATCTCCAAAATGCCCTTTGTGGAGTACCTTAGGTGATGTGTAATGAATCAGATGTGGTGTTCAACCTGTACTTGAAACCCCTTCTGTTACGTTTTATGGAGATGTGGGAACCACAGTCTTTCGTTTTAAATCTTTGTCCAACCCTCAGAAAAAAAAGGAAAGATACAATAAAATTCACAAAATCCTTGTCCTAAAACCAAGAGTGTTCATTCTTCATAAACAGGCAACAGCTATTTTCTTATATGTAAGTTGCTGTGTTAACATATCTTCTCTTCTCCCATAAAACAAACCACCAAAGTGTCATCATTTAAGGCTCTTTCTCTCTTCCTTTTACTGTTTTAGGTCTGCTTTTCTCTCTCTCTCGTTGAATAAACTCTTGGCTTAGTAGGTTGTGCCGTTGAGGTAGATGGGCCCTGAACTCCACTGAAACATTATAATGGGACTCTATCTCCTCTTTCAGTGCTCTCTTTGCCCCCATTTTTTGTGCTGTAACGCATCCTAAGTTTTCTTTTTTGCCATTTTCTTTTTTCTTTTTTTAGTTCTTAATGCGCAAAAGATAAAGCTTCTGGGGTTTCTGTATTTCCCTTTTGAGACCATGGCGGGTTGTTTTATGGGGTTTTTGTGTTTGGGTTTTTGATTTTACACTCAGGTTTTGGATATTACCTGGTAAAAGTTGTTGGATATGAGTGGTATTCAAAACTTTGGCTGACTTTGGCTATTGAGCTCCGAGCTCCCTTCAGGCCTTCAATCTGCAAATTTTCCATCTTTTTGAGATTATTGAGGTGTTTGATCGTTAAGGTTTAGGCCTTTACATTTAAGATTGTCATTCAAGTTGTGGATTTTGTTAAGATGAAAAGTCAGCTTTTTTTTTCGTACATAAAAGGCAGCTTCTTGTTCAGCATGGATCTCCGATATTGTTCTTTTGAAAATGGAAAATTTTGAAGTGAAGTGATGATGATAGTGAAATTTGTGATTTGTAGTTTATGTTTGTTCGGTCGAAGAATGACGATTGAGAGATAGGGCTTGATTCTGGAGGTGAGTTGTAGCGAGTTTGGTGTGGGCTAGTTGTTGAAAGAGGAAACCATGGACAGAATGATTCAACCTCCATTGGTAAGTTGATTAGTCGTTCCTTTCTGATTTAAATTCAATCATTTTATATGTTTGAAGAGATGTTTAATGGTTTTTTATGATAACAGCTAATGCTTGCCTTTCAAACTACTTGATGTGCTTGTGCCTGGGTGGTCCAATTCGTTCTATGTTTGATTATTTACTTGTCAAACTACATGGACCACATATTTCTCATAGGCTGGAACCTTAGCTCTCTTTTGAGTTTTGACTATTGTGATTGATTGTGTACCATCCTTCTGTTATATATGGTTTACAAATCTTGGTTGAAGCCTCTTTCTAAAATTATTCTCCAGTAGACTTATTTGTTATCTTATTGAAGGTATGGTATTTTTGCGTGCGAGCTTATATGCGGATGAAGTCATAACCATAATAACATAAGAAATCTACACAGAAACATGTTTGTCTAACTCACATCCATCATATCTTTGACCGAAAATCTAAACTTAAAAGTTGCTATTTTTTGCAGCCTTGGGGATGGTAAACACTCAAAATGTGAAAACCAAAGAGTTTAACAACTCAAGGGGTTTTCCCGGGTTCTAATGATTGCAATAGAGCCCAAGGTACTACCTGTAGGAGCCAGTGCAATTAGTTTAGAAAGTGCATCCCTATCCTTAAAGTTAAAAATCTGCTTTCTTTCATTTTATTTCTTTCAAATTTTTTTTTTCTCGGTTTAGGAGCTTTCTATCAATTTCCAGTGCTCTTTGTGGGTTCGAGATTGTGTATGAGACTGTCTTATACTATCTGTGTGGGACTTAATGGAAGAGGAATCTGCAACGTGTTACTTCCACTCAAGGCTCATGTTCCTTGAGTGATGGTGAAACTGTCTTTGGTTTTTATTTTGATACTAACCTCAATATATAGGTCCCAAATGGTTCAGATTGTTGGTTGGATCTTGCAATACTGTTTTTTGCACATTCATCATACTGATTGCAAAAAACAAAGTGCAACATCTGCTTAAGATGGTAATTGTTGCTTGAATGTTCAAATCTAGGTTTAACAATAAAAGAAAAAATTGAATGTGAAACATTATTATCCAGATTATACGTGCTAGAACTGCTTTCTATCATGGCACCTTGGTGACTCGGTATGCCCGTCTTTCTTGATGCTGACACCAACCTAGTGCATGTTATGAGCTTCCTGTTACTGTAGTAAGAAAGTGTCTATGAAAAAAACCCTCATGGATTGTGAATGTCTTGGCAGGTTGATACAACGGCATGTTTATGTAGAGTAGATGCTGGACTCAAAACTGTTGCTGGAGCGAAAAAATATGTACCTGGTACAAGACTCTGTCTCCAGCCTGATATTAAACCATCCATTCATCCAACAAGGAACAAGGCAGCACGCAGTGATAGGAGCCGTCACCAGTCTCCTTTGCTCCCAGGACTCCCTGATGATCTTGCTATTGCTTGCCTGATACGGGTCCCCCGTATTGACCACAGAAAGCTCCGTCTGGTCTGCAAAAGATGGTATAGACTTTTATCTGGTAATTTCTTTTATTCACTCCGTAGGAGCATTGGAATTGCAGAAGAATGGATATACGTCATTAAGAGAGATCGAGATGGAAAAATTTCTTGGCATGCCTTTGATCCCATATACCAGCTCTGGCAGCCACTCCCTCCAGTCCCTAAGGAATATTCTGAAGCCCTTGCGTTTGGATGTGCTGTCCTCAGTGGTTGTCACCTTTATTTGTTTGGTGGTAAGGATCCATTAAAGGGATCAATGCGACGAGTCATATTTTATAATGCCAGGACAAATAAATGGCACCGTGCCCCAGATATGCTTCGTCGAAGACATTTCTTTGGTTCGTGTGTTATAAACAATTGCTTGTATGTTGCTGGTGGAGAGAATGAGGGAGTGCATCGGTCATTGAGGTCAGCTGAAGTCTATGATCCCAACAAGAATAGATGGTCTTTTATTTCAGATATGAGCACAGCTATGGTGCCCTTCATTGGGGTTGTATACGAGGGAAAGTGGTTCTTGAAGGGTCGTGGATCTCATCGACAGGTGATGAGTGAGGTCTACCAACCAGAAACTGACAGTTGGTACCCTGTCTATAATGGAATGGTTGCAGGCTGGGGGAGGAACCCATGTGCTTCCTTAAACAGGCACCTTTATGCTTTGGACTGCAATGATGGTTGTAAGCTGAGGGTTTATGATGAAGCGACTGATTCTTGGAGTAAGCATATTGACAGTAGGATACATTTGGGCAATTCTAGGGCTTTGGAGGCAGCAGCTCTTGTTCCACTTAATGGAAAACTTTGCATCATTCGAAATAATATGAGTGTATCTCTGGTTGACGTTTCAAAATCTGATGATCTGAGGGGAGCTACTGCTGAACATTTATGGGAAACTATAGCAGGGAAGGGTCAATTCAAAACCTTGGTTACAAATCTTTGGTCTAGCCTTGCTGGCAGGAACCGGCTGAAAAGCCACATCGTTCACTGCCAGGTTCTCCAAGCATAATGACTGTAAATTTTTCCCATATAGGGTTGGCTCTGTAGTTCATGCCATTTGGTATCTCCTGAATGTGATAGGGTTGAGGGGCCAATAGCTTGCCAGGATTGTGCTTCTCATGCACAAAAATCCTTCTTTGTAGGTTCAAGGATCGGATATACCATGAGGTATGAGGTATTAATGAGGATTTCTGCTTTTGCTAGATTGTTAGGGTTACAAACATTTATATAATACACAATTAAATGTAGAAAATTGAAAAAGCTTGTTCAATTGCTCTTTATCTCTTCAAACGACTGCAATCTGTATCATCCCTCTACATGGGTTTCAAAGCTTGGATGTGAACTTAACAGGCACCAGTGGAGCAGTTGGTTCCTTGTAGGACAATCGTAGTTAGCACCTCACCGGTCAGGGACAACTTTTCAACATAGTGCAGAAGGCTTATTAAAATGATATTCGACACATCTAAAATTTAAAATTTAACATTTACAATATTTTTCTCGATCTTCAAATCACGGCTTTCCATGTAAAAAATGTAAAAAGTTAGAAATGAGAATAATTTTGCCATAATATGGTTTGGTAGCTTCTCATTTTCGTTCTTGAGCTAAACCTCCCATCAGAACTTGGAATGACCTCTGCCAAATGATCACAAGCTAAACTACTGCTAACCGCAATTTATGAGTCCTAAAGTGATAAAAAAAGATTAAAAAAAAATGAAGATAGCACTGTCGGATTGACCAGAAAATATACCAAATGTATCCATTTAATAAGCAACATGAAGGTGAAACCAACTAAATTAAACTTGCTTCAATCCTATTAGGTGAAACAATGCCAGATTATGATGTCTGCGACAAGAAATTGAATCCAGCAAGATCATAAAAAACGAAAGGATACATCTGAGACGATGCCGAAATGGTATTGCCCAGCTATTTGGACCTAGTTGGGGTTCGAGAAACATGTTCTGCTAAATCAGGGTGACCCAGAAATTGCTTTATTTTTTTCAATCTTTGATTTTAAACTTTGTTTCTCATAAATGGATATAAAAGAATATTTTACAAAAATACCAATAAAAGGAATCAAAATGCTATCCCTATAAATCCGTAACATACAGGATTTTGCTATTCGGGCGTGCACTTGCAATCTTATGCTGTTCCAGATCTTGATAAATGAGATTGTGCAAGTGAGAAGCACATCTTCTTCTGCCTCTGGTATTCATTATACCTCAAGAAGAAATAACCAAGATAATCAAAATCGATGGGAGACATCCTTGCCTATGATTAGCAGAAAGACAAAAAAGATGGAAACTTAGATACATGTCATGGTTTCTTGAGCTTGAAAAGCATAGCTTGGGAACAAAAATACCTGGATTAGGGCCCATAAAGCCCAATACAAATGTGAAGCTAACATGAATGTGTTTGTCTCGACATAGAGAGCTTCAAGATCATTTTCTGATACCTATGGTTAACAAAAAGAGCTTTAATTGCAGAGATTTTTCAAACTGAAAAAGCAGCATTC
The DNA here is from genome assembly GCF_047325235.1 of Durio zibethinus. Lineage (NCBI taxonomy): Eukaryota > Viridiplantae > Streptophyta > Magnoliopsida > Malvales > Malvaceae > Durio > Durio zibethinus. Next base: position 24,070,787 of record NC_143174.1, read on the forward strand.
CATTAGTTTCTAGTCTAATACATATCTCAATATTCTAAGAGACAACCATATAATAATGAAAAAAATTTATCATTCTATTTCAAAATCTAGTATTATGAGGGCTACCAGACAGATCACTCATGAGTGGCTAATAGCAGCTCTAAATGGCCTTCATATCAATTTAGCATCCCAATAATTATAACCTTAATGCAGCCTCTAGCTAGTAAATGGCATGTTAACAGTTATAGCAAGATTATATGCAGTGTGCACTACTCATCTGAAGACAAAATAACAAGTTCATTTCATTTAACACACACACACCAGATAACAGGATGCAGTAACTCCTATTAATTACACGATAAAATAACCCTCAATATGGCTCAAATAATGCACATAGAATTGATTCAACCATTGGAAGCTGTAACAAACTAACAATGTATTCTATTTCAGGGGCAATCTTGTCAAACTTGAAACCTTATTGTTCGAACCACATGCACCCAGTCAGATATCATTACATACCTCATATGGTTTTTCAGGTAGTAAATAATGCCTGAAAAAATGATATTGTTCATCTTTACTAGGATACCTACATTAACACCATGTTAAGTAATCAGTAGGTGCCAATCTGTTCAATTATTGATCATTGTTGAACAAAAATCACCGATAGTTGAAAAGCAGAAAATATACAGGAACGTACAAGCTATAGTCACAGTCATAGCCTGCATATTCATTGAAGTGATTTCCAATGTCAAAGCCTCTGTAATTGTATGATCCATACTCGAAATCTATGAAGTAGAGCTTATCTGGACATTGATGACATAAACAGTTTGGTCAACACACAAGAAGAAATTGGAACAATGTATAGGTAAGCAGAAGAAACTATTCTTGGTTTCCAACCAGTTATCAGGAACCAAGAAAAGATCACATTCCTGTGTCTTGAGGTTATTGATTCATAAGACATCCTATTCCTATGTGTTTATCATGGTGACATGCCAGTATTTTTATTAAGCAATAACATTAACAATAAACTTCTCAAAAGGATAAAGACTGATCTTCAACCCACTGATGTCTTGCAGAACAGAACATCCTTGTATGTATCAATATATGTCATACTACACTCTACTGTGAACATGTTTCAACTTGTGTTTGTATCAGATGAAAACATAGACACTACTTATTGGATACTGGCTAGTGCAAGGTTGACACAGTTTCAAGTAATACAATTAGAAAATAAACACAAACGGATGCATTTGACGGTTCTTTTTCCTTTCTTTTTTTGGTTCTTACATGCTCTCAAGTGTGTGACGATCAAATCTCAATCATATAACACAAACTTATTTTGGTTGGAAATGGGCAATGTTCAGAATTAGAAAAGAAAGATCTACAGGGGCTTCATGATCCATCTCTTGAATGATGCCTTATATTTACCAAGGAAACAATAAAACCCAGTACAGATTACATTTTTGCAGGATTTACCACATTGCCAGCAGCCTATGCCCACTAAGTCTCATATTGACATCTTAATATTCCCGTATCTATCATGCAACAGTGCTTTGTTTTTAAGAACTAGCATGCAATAGTTTTTAGATATCCTTCATGGCTAACCAGCAGTATTGGTTCATTAGTCACTACATATGATTTGCTTATCTATGGATTGTAAAAAGAGCAGAAACCAAACCCGATACATCATATGGAAAATTTCTTTGGATAAATATACTGTACCCATAATGACATCTAAACCCATGTGCTATGCCTACTGATCTCCAGTTGAATCTTAATATTCTTATATCTATCACACCATAGCATTTTGTTGCAATAGTTTTTAGATATCCTTCATACCTCTAACCAGCAGTGTTGGTTCTTTTGTCACTATATTATAATTTGCTTATCTATGATTGTAGAAAGAGCAAATATCAAACCCAATATCAACTTACAGAAATTTTCTATGGATAAAGACACATCATTCATCTTGAAATATATGAGTGAAAAAGTGTGCATGTGCCACTCAAATGTCTATGTGAGTGTGTCTGTGTGTTTGTCTACGAGTGTTTGTGTGAGTGTGTGTGTGTGTGTGTGTGTGTGAGAGAGAGAGAGAGAGAGAGAGAGAGAGAGAGAGAGAGAGATGCATGTAGAGTACAGGACATATCTACTGCAATTAGGAACCAACCTAAACATGAATAGTATGTATGCATGTTCTCCCAGAGTCAACAGAACAAGAGGAAAGATGGCTGGCTAGCAGTATGAACAATCTCAAAATTATAAGTACATACCATGTTCATCATTAAGCATCAAATTTCCAGAAAGTAAATCATTGTGAGCAAACACCACTGGAGCATTAAGAAGGCCTGTCAATTCCTGGTCCATCATCAGGAGACGCTCTCATAAACGAGGATAAAGTTCTTGATCTTACAAGAATCAACATATAATCAGAAATAAATGACCAAACAGTATGTGAGCAAGAATTCCTGAGCCAATAAGCATGTAACACCTTCACTTTATCAGCACCAGATGAATCAACCAAATATAAAAGAGATCTTACCTTCAGCTGTGTAACTTCCCTATGTACTTCCTTAAATGAAATTGCCTCATATATCTTCTGTTTATCAATATTTTCAAACCGGAGAGCAGATGCTGCAATATAAGGCCTCGAGCATTAGATATACATCATGCACTGCTAGGCAATAATCTTGACAAGAAACTAAATGAGCCCACATTAATGAGTACCATTGGCAATAGCAGACTGTAATCAGTCCAAACTCCAGATAAACAGCGCTCTCTTAAAAAACAAAACTTGAAAATAAACAAAAGAAAGAAGACAGATATTGAAGTCACTGCAACTGGAAGACAGTCCATTTCAAATTTATTTTAGCTGCAAAAACCGTCGAATAACACCATGTAGAAGTTGTTGGTTCTCAAACCTTTCTCAAAAAACTTGAAGATGTCAACCCATAGCTGAGGTTCTTTAGAACCTGGAATTTCCACCTCATGGAATCTATGAAGTTGCTTTGCAATTTCTGCAACCAGCTTTGGCTTTCTCATGTCTGCAAGGGGAATGATAGGTTCAAATTATCAGTACACAGCTTGCAGGCCCAACAATAACTTGCATTTGAGTTAAAGAACAATCGTCAGCATTAAAGGTAGTAATTACTTGTCGAGAAATCAGCGCCTCTGTAAATTAAATTAACTATAGTATGAGGTTAGGCCAAATATCGATAATAGTCATGAAATAAATAGGACAATAAAAAACATCAAGAGAGGCAAAGAACTTTCTTAAGGGTGTCACCAGTGTAGAATATGAGATTAAGATGCTCAAAGGCATAAACCCTCTCAAATTACTGATGTCTAAAGAACACAACTTCAAGAGCAAGTCTTACTCCAATGGGTAATCTCTCTAGTGCTTACCTGATGGAGTTAAGGTACGCGCATTTATAAAAGATTGCACCATGCCATTTCCAAAAACTCCAAGCAACTTGGCACCAAATCCTGCAGCCGATAGGTATTTGATCGCCTAAACACAATATGACATGAGCAATTACAAAGTATAGAATGGAACGAAAAGGTGCATCAACTAGAAAGGTGGTAATGAAAAAGGATGGGATGAATCATAACTAGTAAAATTTTGTTTGGAAGAACATCAAAAAGACATACAATACCATCTTCTTGAATTTCCATCGTACTTAAAAATTATTTAGCATATCCTAAAGGCACCTCAATTAAATGCATGTAAGCAAAATATTTTAAAAGAAATCATAAATCAACAATTCCTTTGGCCAAATTAGATTACTTCTCCATTAAGTCACAGACCCAGGAAACAAAACACTAAAAGAGTTTCCCAAATGTGTTTCAACTTTAAGCAAGGTTTTAGCAATTTGAAGGTTATATTATACAAACCAATATCATTCCGCTAAAAAGGTGCAATTTTGGGAAGGCAGTTTTTCTACAGAAATTAGTAGCAAAAAGCATAGGGGAATACCAGTAACTCCCGTTGGCGATTGATGACATATTCTGTGTTAGGTCCATATAATCTAACTGTTACAGCCACCTCATCTCCATTTTCTTCCTTTACAGAAACCTTGAGCACTGCATTAAATTATTCATGCTTAGCAATTAAATTACCACAAAATCAATCAAACACAGCAAATAGAACCAGAAAAATATAAAAAAAAATGTAAATTTAAACGCAAAACCGTTCTGTAACTTGTTTTTTCCTTTTTGTTTTTCAATTTAAACACAATAACTGCAAATTGAGTTGAAAAACCGATCTAATAAAAATATTAATAATAAATTACTCTCTCCTAAGCTTCCTGCTGCTCCACAAAGAACGAAAATTTCCCGTTCAGCTGATAAAAAGGAAAACAAAATTTAAAATATATATAATAAACAGCAAAAAGCGAAGTGCTCACGAAGATTCGTGATGCCGCCAGATACAGTCTTGACGGAGAAGCAAGAATCGTCCAACTTCACCCATTTCCCAAAGAGATCCTTACACAACTCGCTGCGGAAATGTATATAAAAAAAAAAGCCGTAAAACCAAATAAATTCGAATTCCTGGTGTTTGAGCTGGCCATACTTAGCTTAAAAACAATTAAATAAATATTGAAGATCCGCCAAAATCCATACGAAAATCAAACTCTAAAAGTAAGCTACGCTAACAGCTAAACAGAGAAGAGATAAAACGAACATGACGCGAGGGACCATGACGGGAAAAGAAAGAGCGGTATCGATGGAGCGAGGAGAGTAAGGAATTGAATCGTCAACGGTTGAGTTGTTGTTGTTGTTGTTGTTGCTTTGTTTAGCTTGGCTTGCTGCGACGTCCATGGCTGTCCAGATCTTTTGCGTTGCTCCCATTGTTGTGTTTTCTTAATCCTTAGAGCTTATATTAAAAAACTTTGGCAAAAATTCGAAAGAATCGAGATTTTTTTGGGAGGCTCCAGTCAGAGGAGGGGACGGGAATATTATAGGCATAATAATTGAGAAAAATAGGAAAATAGGTGAAAAGACGGATATGGGTTTGTTATTAGAATTTTGTGAAACGTCGGATATTTTTGTTAGCACAAAATGGAATTTTATTAATGAATGTTCCTTTAATAACCTTAATATTATTTGATTTTGATCCGAGTAACTTTATCTTAAAATGAAATTTGAGGCTCAGTTAAATTTTAAGCTCTAATTTAAGTAATCTCAATTCAAAGCTCAATTTTCAAGTTGAAATGGTTGGGTTTTTTTTAATGTTAGAGGTTAATTATTACCATATGTGTCAATTTAATATTAATTCATAATATATATATATATTGGTCAGATTTTTTCGAGAAGATTTAAATAAGTAATATATTTAACATTTTTTTCATGCTTGAAAAATATTTAATTTAAAAATGTGATGAAAAATATATGATTTAAAATTTTTATACATTTAATATTAATATAAAAATTTATTATTATAATTTTAAATATTTAAAAAGTTTAAAATAATAAAATTTTATAAATAAGAAAATAATAAAGTCATTCTAGAAAAAAAAATTATTATTGACCACAAAAGTTTTTTTATTAGTTTTTTATTTAAATTTACAAATCATACTTTTAAACCAAAAAACTACTTTTTCGTTGTTTAGTTTAAACTTTGTGAAATGCCGTTTTTTAACACAAAGGTAACTTTTTACCTAGTTTTAATCAGATAATAGATTGAAAGTTAGGAGCGTATTAGAAAATAAAAAAAATATTACCAAATATTAGTTAAAGCATGAAAAATCGAAATAAATTACTCTCTTCATCTAAAATTTATTATTTTTATTATTTTTATCAAATTATTTCAACTTTAATTGCTATTTTTAAGAAAATTAAGAAAAAGATTTACAAATTATGAGTTTCAAAATTTTTAAAATATATCTTTTTGAATTTTAATTTAATATAATATTTTATAATACGAATGTCAAATTTTGAGTTGCTTTAATAAAAAAACAATAAAAGATAATTATTTTAAGAAGAAATGAGTAATAAAATTAGTAAATAAAAATAAAAATAATTAAATAGATAATTTTAAATTATGAAATCGAAATAAATTAGTAAATCATGCTTTCTTTCACTTTAGAATTGTTAGGGAAATTTGCCTGTATAATCCCTTTTGGTTATTGAAATTTTTATACAGGCTCGCGTAGTTCCAGGCTCGGCACGCAAACGACCCAGCAACAGCGGAGAAAGTACTTACAAGTTAATTAATTATTACAAGTAGGGTGGCCAGGCAGCGGGAGCTTTCTCAGATCTAAAACGAAAGGCAATCTTTGACATAATCGAAACGAAAGCCGAAGTCAAAGGCCCAAAGCCACATTTTTTTTATGCTTCGTGGCTCGTGCCTTGGTTTTGGTCAAAACAAAATTGTGGTGGGGACGAATTGTCAAATATCAAGATTCGGGGGTGTCGGTTTCAATGCGTCACTTGCCTATTCTTAGCCTACACGTGTCCCTCTTCAATATCTGATTCATGATTTTTTATAAAATTTAAATAAAAAGAAATTATTTTATTTCATTAGCATGGAGTGAGTTTTAATGAGAATTTAAATTTTATAAATAAAATATTTGATTTTTATTAATTTAATTAATTTCATCAAGATTGAGAGGAAAAATTATATTTTATAAATTTAATTATTTCAATCATAATCTAACACTTTACTTTAGGTTAAAAAACACAAATATTTATCAATGATTTTATTGAATTCCATTTATTAAGTGCCATTTGGCTTTGATCACCGACTTGTCACTGTCAGGAGACGAAGTTTGGGAGCGTCAAACAAGGAATTAGGAGAGGAAAATTGTATAATTAGCTTACTAAGATTAAGACAGCAATGCATAGTTGAGATGCAAAAATTGTACGTTTGTTGACTAATGACAGATTGTGACTTGCCGTGACAGGTTAGCTTAGCTTAACGAAATAAAATTAAGAAAATAAAAGATGTGAAATGAAAACAAAAGGATAGTTAGGGTCCAAAAAGTATAAATGTTTTAGGATTAATTAATCCAAATTTCAAATAGAAATTAAAAAATAACAGTATTTATAATTGTATTGTCGGTCTAAATATTTTTGTAAAAAATAAATAAATATTAAAATTTAATGAGATAATTAATGATTTTAGAAATAAAAAGGAAAATATGGTATGGATATGATTAAATTTATAAAAATATATAAATATTACTAATAATATAAAAATAAAAAATAAAATTGTACAAGTAAAATCGAAGAAAATAAAAATATAACAAATGCTTGTATTCTATTAAAAAAAAAAAAAAGCCTCGAGTAACACTGAGGCCAGTTTCACTTTGTTAACATCAAACTAATGGGTTTCACTTGGAGATGGACTATCCATCCAAGCTAGCTCGGCCCACTCAAAGTTATAAAGCCTAAAAGGAAGTGGCATAGGCATTGGATCAACAACAGACTCACTCGGATGTACCCAAGGACGAAAGAATCAACAGCTGAGTTGGTGTTACAGAGCAGCCATTTCTTCCCAAACCAAGTCACTTACAGAGACGATGCTGAGACAGCTCTTCACAAAACCAACAGTGAAGCATGCCACTTTCAGCTTTATTCAGTTCAACCCACACGTGGGTCATTTATCTTTTTTCTTTTCTTTCGATTTTCTCACCCTTCCAATCCATTTTCATTCCAATTGTTAAGTTACAATTCTGGGTTTGTTGTTTTTACAGAGAGATATGCATAGCAGAAACAAGAAAGCAATGGAGTTAATAGCAAAAGGGTGGAGTGCTTTGAAAGAAGTTGACAGAGTCATTGATTACTGCGAGCTCAATGATAAACGCCTCATCCCTCTCCTTAGGGTACTTAAAGGGGATTGGAAACTTTTATTATCATTATCATTGAAAAGCCTTTTCCGTTTGGATTTATGTTTTCTAATTTTTAACGTTTAATGTTAGGCAGCGAAGGAGAATTTTGAGTTGGCGTTGGAGGCTGATAATTCCAATACACATGCTAAGTATTGGTTATCCAAATTGCATTTGAAGTACCACGTTCCCGGGGCATGTAAAGCCATGTAAGTTTATATTTGCAATCCACACATAATTGCATACTTGTTGTATTGAATTATGACTTATTGGACCTCACAATTCTGATTTAGCTTCTAGCTACATTAATTGAAATGATGATGGTTTAGTATGTTGATGCATATGATTTTTTCAATGTTTGTTAGCATCCATGTTTTTATGTATATGATTTCTAGGCTTGATTTTCATATTAAAGTTTTTCTTTTTGCTAATCTCATCCCGTTTCTGTTACGTGTTAGATTTAATTTTCTATATAGACATGGATGTTAAAACTAACTACCTCATTTCAATAGAGGAGCTGCTTTGTTAGTAGAAGCTGCAGAGATGGGCGATCCAGATGCACAATATGAATTAGGTTGTCGTCTAAGAGTTGAGGTTAGGCTCCCGTTTCTTAAATATTGATGCTACAATAGTTTAAGCTGCTTGTATGAAGCTATAGACATTGATTTAGTGAATTTTGTCGAGTAATACTCTTTTCAGGAGATTGCCTTTGTGATCTGTTACTTGTTCAACAAATGATATCTTTTGCTTTCTAATATTCTGGCTTGTTTTTTTTGGACAGAATGACTATGTCCAATCAGATCAACAAGCGTTCTTTTATTTGGAAAAAGCTATTGACCAGGTAAGTTTCTTTAGAAGTCAGTTGTATGTAGTGCTTTCACAATTTCTCCCAAAACCTTACTAGAACTCCTTATATTATAGTTGCATCCAGGTGCTCTTTACCTTCTAGGTGCTGTATACTTGACAGGGGACTGCGTAAAGAAAGACATTGCTTCAGCATTATGGTGTTTCCACAGGGCATCAGAGAAGGTAAGGTTGCTCTTTGTTCTTATAACATGTGGCTTTGTTTATCACACATGGATCTTCTATGGTTGGGAATTCTTATATGATCATCAAAATTGGTTTTTGGATCTGTTGAGTGAGAAATTGGTCCAACGGATGGTAGCCAGATTAATAGTCTAGTTCATTGGAAGTCAGTTAATGTTTATGAACTTTTGGAAGGACTTCCGCTTTTTGAACATCATAGCTGAGTGGGGTGGTAGCTGGGAATTGTGAACTTCGTTAATTGAACCTCATGAGGACCAAAATAAAGCATTTTTAATACTCTATTCTAAGTTCAACTGCATAAAATGAAATAGTTGTACTTGAAGATAAAGAATCTAAATCACGAAGCAGGATTCTGATTATCTCTCATTATTTTGTTATGGAAGGAGATGGGATTTAATCAAACTATGCATAATGAATGAACAATTATTCTGTCCCAGAATTTCCCACCACCTTCTGGTGATGGTTGTTGGTGATATCTCCTTGCGCGTGATTAAATTTTCCTCCTATAAACAGTGACAGTAGATTTTTTTTTTATCATTTTAAGTAACTACAGTACTATAAAATTGAAAACGTATATAATTTGCATTATTTTTGCCCCCTATATTTCTATAAGCAAAAGGAAAGAATGTTACAAGTTCTAATACATAGGGGAATCTTATTTTATATTTTCAACTAGTTTTGTACTGTAATGTTCAGATTTTACCTTCTATCCTTTTAAACATATGCAGGGACATGCTGGAGCAGCCATAGCATACGGATCTCTGCTACTTAGAGGTTATATGCCCACCTTCTCAAGATTTTCTCTTGACACCATATTAATGTACTTGTAAGATTTCAGAAGGTTATCATATTATTATGTAGTTGGTATCAATACGGGTGACTCACATGGAAGGTAAAAGAGAAACATATTACAAAATGAAGGCTAGCTTTAATAGCTAATGCTAGATATGACTTTAACTGGTAGTTATTTGTATTAAGAGATCATTTAGATCTTAATAAAAAGTGCCCATCTAGAAGTTGAAACTTGATTTACATCTTGCTTTTTTGGTTGTCATATGCTGAATTGAAGTCTTAAAAAGTAGTACTATTCTTACTGGCACTTCTTAGGTGTTCAAGTCCCAGAATGCCTAACGAAATTTAGTTCAAAGAGGGGTTCTGCTTCCAAAAGAGCAAGGAAGAATGTAGAATGCCTAGCCACGGATCCAATTGAAATGGCAAAAGAGCAATTTCAAATAGCAGCAACAGCTGGATGTGACCTTGGACTAAAATGGTTGCAAAGACTTGAGGAGGTAGAGAAGCGTCTGTTGAGTGAAAGTAGCTCCACAGATAGTGTTTCACAAGATAAACCGGCGTTGTTATGATATAATCAGATGAGCTTGAAGCCAAATAAGTTATAACAGGTTGATAACTGTTTCCATTGAAGTCTACAAGTAAATTTAATATGAAGTATTATATATGATATGGTGTAATTTTCGTGTATTCTCAATTGCACATTTATGTTTTACATTTGACTCATTGCATTGATGCCATTGTGGAAGACTACATATTCAAGTTTGTCTTTCTAAAATTGACTCTAGTTCTGATCATAGGTGGTTGAGAACTCTCTTGAAAGGTTTGATGATGTTATATAATCTTTATTTCAAATGCTCACAAATGGTTACATGAGCCTGAGTGTCCTGCATGCTTGTTTGTTCCCTGGAGCATATTATAAATATTACAGATAACAGAGTTTATGCTGCAAAAAGCTCGAGTCTCCACAGAAGCAAGATTGGCATTGAAGCAACACAAATGATGTGAACGCTTCGTTTGTCCTGTCACTGCATTGTCCTTTACGTGCTTATTTAAAGCCAAAGTCATAAAACATAAGAAATAAACCCAACAGGAATTGCAGAATTGAACAGCACTGTGATTCTTGGCCACATCTTCCTGTTTTTTAATATGAAATTGAAAATCATGAGTAGCTAGCTGGTAGCTGCCATTGTGCCATGGCAGGGATATGGATGTCCATGGCATATTGCTGGTATAATTTCTAGCCAAGCCATTTTAGAATTTTCAGGTCATCTCATAAAATGCTTTCAAGTACTCATGTTTTGATTACATACTTTTACAAACTAATTTTTTTGAGCATTGTATTGAATTAATGAACATCTTCCTTTGTGCTTCAAACTTTCAACAATGCTCAATGCAAGGCCATTTCCACCATGTCGTCCAAGGATTAAGGAGGCCTTGGTATCCCTCTGTAATTTAATTTTTGTTCCTTGGTTGAATGTGGACATGTCTTTTTGCCATATCCTCAAGAGTCAAGTCTCAGCACTGTATACAAACACTGCAAAGAGCCTCAAAAAAGCAAAGACTGCCATTGAAGCAACACTTCTCTTTTGTCTTCTCATTAGTCATTTCTAGCGTTCCTGCTTAGGATTGTAAGGGTTCAGATGAGAAGACAACTTAAACATTGATGATTCTGAGCATCACAGTGTGCTCTTTCTTCAAAACAAGATCAAACAATGTAAGAAACGAGCAGAGGAAATCCAGGAGGGAGCCCTATAATGTCAACTTCAAATAAAAATTATATAGATGATTTTTCTTTTGTGAGAGTAGATGGAAAGTTAGTATAATAACTTAACCATCCCACTCTACTATTTCATGGTCTGCAGAAAAGCGTCCAATGCAGCTTCTGCTTTTGTCATCTCTGCCTCACAGCTGAAGGCTGTTCACTCTCTATCTCTAGCTATAAAAGACAACTTCTGATTTACATCCCTACTCCAAGCTGTATTTCTCACCAGTGCTTCAGCTTTTTGTTCTTTCCTGATTTTGGTAGTTTTTTCTTCTATGAGTTTGACAAGCTCAAATAAACAAATAACACACTGAATTTAAACTAGACAATATAGTTTCCTCAACAGGTTCTGCCGTCCTGGTCATTTTTTAGTGTCATGAACAAGTAAAAGACCTTTGCTAGCCACTACTCCGTTAAAGTTACAAGTGAGGCCTCGAAAATACTTGAAACAGAGGAAATATTTACTCCTTTGGCTACAAATTATAACCCATTATTGTTTGAGTTGGTGATCTTTAACTAAAACGAACTAACATTCAATGCTTGTGTACTTGTGAAAGAGAAATAAAGTTATTTATCGAGAAGAAAAAAAAGGATTACTTGCTAAAAAACAATGAAAATTGAAACGATATTCGCCACCTGCAGTGATAGCTCAAGCTTGATTGATGGCTCTCTCCATTTTGAACCCAACACAGAAGAACAAACAAAAATTAGCCCATATTCCCAGCCCAATAGCAGGCAATAATATCAACCGATACTGACAGCAGCTCGATACGTCAACAACCACCGAAGGCATTTCATTTCCCACGACACATAGCAAAGACATTTTGCATCCTGACCCATCCACCAACCGAGTCCAGACCCTTCTCTTCACATGAAACGTTAAAGACCCATGGTACAAATCCCATTACGCACCCACCCTTCCTCCACCTCTCTCGGAAACCTGCCATTTCCCCATCCCTTTTGAAATCGTGGAGAATGGAGAGAGAGTTTCATTAGAGTTTTATAGCTTGTTTTTCGTTGGGAAGGAAACAAACAAGAAACGGCAAATCTCTCGTCTTTCTATGCATTTTTACTACACCTATATGTACTCAACAGACTCTTCGTTTCTTATGTCAAGGCCCACAAAACCAAAAACCCTCTTCCTTTCATTACATTTCTCAGTGTTCGTTCTTCTTTGATGGGTGTTTTTAAGTGGGTTTAGTTTTTGCTCGCTTTTGTTTCTTCGAGCTTTTAAGTGAAAGGGAAAGGAAACACCAAAAAGAAAATAACTCGGAGTGATATGTTTACTGAGTCAACCAGGAAACCAACTCGCCCAGCCAGGCCCGATTACCGCCCTCCACACTCGAGACCCCAAAATGCCAATGCCGTCGGTCCTGATACTGACACCGTTGAGTTATCTCGTCCGCGTTTCAACCATTTCAACTCGTCTCAACCCCCCTCGAACCACCCGCGGTCAGGGCCGCGGCCGAGGACCCTGGTTCTCCAACCCCCGAAACCCAAACTGGGACGATGAAAAGTTCGATGAGCTAGAGGTCATTGATGACATGTCAGAACAAACGAACGAAACCAACTTCGACGCCTACGAAGATATTCCGGTAAAAGCATGTGGCGAGAACATACCGCCTCCGGTGGAGACATTTGCGGAGATCGATTTAGGAGATGGTTTGAAGCAAAACATAAGGAGGTGCAAGTATCTGAAGCCAACTCCAATCCAAGGCCATGCGATTCCTATAGCGGTCGCGGGTCGGGATTTGATGGCTTGTGCACAAACTGGGTCAGGTAAAACGGCTGCATTCTGTTTTCCTATTATTTGTTGGGTTTTTGAAGGATAGGTCATTGCTATCTAGCCGTGGTGGAACAGCGGTTCCATGTCCTCTTTCTCTTATTTTGGCTCCTACCAGGGAGTTGTCTTGTCAGGTGATCTTTGCTTTGCTTTGCTTTTCTTTTCTTTTTTCTTTAAAGCTTGGAGTCAGTGGAATTATATTATTTTATCACGAAGAGTAATTAAATTTATTATTGTTTGCTTTCGTTTGTCATTAGATACACGAGGAGGCAAAGAAGTTTGCTTATAATACCGGGGTTAAAATCGTTGTTGCATATGGAGGGACGCCTATCTCTCAGCAGGTATGCTTTAGCCTAGTCTCATTATGGAATGTTATTATTGAGTGATCTTAATTTCATTATGACCTGAAACTATTTGCATTGGCCCTTTATACAATTGTTTTTTGGCACTCTTTGATGTAGTGTTCAGTTGGTTATATCAGTGAACTTTTCTGCACCTCTCCTGTTTCTATAGATTGTGCAGTTTAATCATTCTGTATGATCTAATGTGCATTGGATGCAATGTTGTTGTTGTTGTTTTTTTTTTTTTTTTTTTTTTTCAGTTTCGTTACTTAGGAAAAGGTGTTGACATCTTAGTTGCTACTCCTGGACGGTTGGTGGCTACAATTGAGAGAGGAGTACTTTCTCTTGGAATGATAAAATATCTAGCCTTAGATGACACAGACCGAATGTTGGATATGGGTTTCGAACCTCAGATTCGTAAGATTGTTGAGAAAATGGACATGCCTCCTCCTGGAGCAAGGCAGACAATGCTGTTCAGTGCTACATTTCCAGATGAGATACAGGTTTCCAGTCTAGACCCTGACGAGCATTATCCTTTGTCAGTGAAGTTCACAATACTTTTAGTAGTGTGATATCAGAATTCAGAATATAAGCAATAGTGAGGTGGGATATTCTCTAGAGGTTGATAAATGCATCGGCTGTCCCTTTTTTCCTAACTCATATATTTTTGTGTTCATGCAACCTGCATCTCAATGTTCTTGTTTGCTTCCTGTAAATTCCTTAATATTGCTTGCAGAGACTTGCTTCTGACTTCCTTTCATACTATGTATTTCTGGCTGTTGGAAGGGTTGGTTCAAGCACTGATTTGATTGTCCAGAGAGTTGAATTAGTTTAGGACATGGACAAAAGAAACCACCTTCTGGTTCTTTTTCGTGCTCAAAAAGTCCAATGGAACTCATACTAAGGTACAATCGATGTTCTTCTCTGCCTTATTTGCAATGTAGAGGTTTTGGCTGTCACAAAAATTGGTGGGAAACTTAAGAGTACATGTTGAGTATGTTATATGACTCCTTTGTATTTAAACGTGCTGATAAATAGATCCTACTTACTGTTTAACAGCATGCTTTAACTCCAGTTTTTGTGGAGACAAAGAGAGGTGCAAATGAGTTGGAACGCTGGTTATCAAGGAATGGTTTTCCAGTAATTGCAATACATGGTGACAGAGTGCAGAAGGTTAGCTTGCAATCACATTTTCTCCCTTGCTTTATTGTGATATTGCCATCTTAATATGCCTTTAGAGTTAATAAAATATGTTACTGCTGTCAAGTTCATGGAGTTAACAGTCATCTTAATTGGAAAAAGTAATGCTTTCTGTGCTAATAGTTTGAATTTAGATGCATAAGAATCAATTTATGGTAGAAGTAATTTTGATCATATTATTGTTTTTGCCTCAAAGTAGAAGAACAACTGAAGTAATTGTAAATTTTAATGTACTAATTTTGATATATCTTGACTAGTGCCCCCTTAGAAAAGTTTGTTTACCAATCAAATTTGTAGGAAAGAGAGCAAGCTCTGAGATCCTTTAAAAGTGGTGCTACTCCAATTTTATTTGCTATGGATGTTGCTTCAAGAGGACTTGATATCCCTAATGTCGAACATGTTATTAATTTTGACTTGCCAAAAAACATAGATGACTATGTGCACAGGATAGGGTGAACAGGCCGTGCTGGGAAATGTGGCCTAGCTACAGCATTCTTCGGCGACAAGAACCTGCCTCTTGCAAAGTCACTGAGTGAATTAATGAAGGAAGCAAACCAGGAAGTGCCATCATGGCTAAGCCAATATGCTGAGAATTCCTCCTTTTGGGGTGGTGATCAGGCTAAACATGCTGTAGGCAATTTTGGTGGTTACGACTTTTGAAATGGCATTGCATCTGGAAATGAGAGCAATTACTATTCAACCTCTTATAATGATAATCCCGCAGCTCCTGTCATTGGTGGTTATTATGCTACTGCTGCTGCTATTGCTAATACTCAAAACTTTTCTTGGCCGTGCTGACTTCTATGCTGATCCTTACGCCACATCTGCTAATGCTGACTATTTGGTTGCAAGTAATGCGAATCTCTACGCTGCTGGGCCACATGAATTTGCATATGGTTATGGATCAGTTGTTGCCAATGGCTGGGACTAGATTTGCATCCCCTCCTTGTTGGTGTTTTCGTTTGATAGACATGGTATATGAATAGTTTAGAACACAATAGCTGTTGAATTTTGACCCAAGTATAGGTTGGACATAGGCTTCAGAAATACAGTTTCTCATAGTCTAAATATCTAGTTGATTCCATAAAAAATCTCCAATCCTTACTAAATATTTTTTTGTTTTTGGTTTTTGTGGATGTTTCATACATGTAGATCCCACTTTTTGATCTGATTAACAGCTTATTCAGATCTCAGACTGTTATGGTTTTACAGTTATTGAGTCTTTTGGGGCTTGTTTAATGGAGAAGCTGATTTTGATGGCTGCTATGTGCTATTGTTGGTCGTATCTTTTGTACTGAGGATTTTTTTTTTTTTTTTTTTTGGAGATCTGTGAAGCCCTATGTAAGTTTGTCTTTTGTATTACAATCTAAAAGTTCATTTGTATTGGTTAGATCATGGAACTGTGTTTGCTGTATAATTTAATTGATAAGCCAACGGTTGTGAAATGTAGTACAATGCTTTTGCCTTAGCGGGGGTATGGATTCTACCGACCTCCAGTGAGGTGCGGTTGAGTTTTCATCGACACTCGATGAATTCGAACGCAAATTTTAGTAAAGTTCACGAAGTATAAATTTTTTATTTAATTTTTTATCGATCATAATTATAATAAATTTTTATTATTTTTAATCTCATTAAAGTTAATTTCATCGTATATCTAAATAAATTTCAAACCTCTTACCGTAGAATTAGCATCCAACTTCAAACTATCCGCGATCAGTCCTGTCAACAACTGTCGTTTTCTTTTATAAATTCTCAACAAGAGCTGGTCAAGTATCAAAATAAGTAAATTTAATGATTTATATATTTATATTTTATATTCATAAATTTAATAATTTGTACATTCAAACATCAAATTTTTAAATTTAAATATAATTATTATTTAAATTTTAAATTATATTATTTTTATATTTTATATTTATATCATATTTATATTTTATCATCGTATAATATTTTATATTATTAAATTTAAAAATAAATTAACGTTTTTGGGTTTGTGAGCTCTGGACTCCTAGCATTGCATTGTTTCAGCTTGAGGATTTAAAAAAATATATGTTTTTTTCATTTTGAAAAACATATATGTTTAATTATCTTACATTTTTTTATTTTTTATTTTAAGATAACTATAAAATAGCTTTATTTATTAATATTTTTCTGAACAATCAATCAATATTTTTGTCTTTCATATTTTATGATAGTTAAGGTCAGTTACCAAAAAATTAAGAAACCCTAGCCAGTTAGTAGCCACCAGCACAAATTCAACCAAATTAAAACACGCTTAAAAGACTTGCCATTAATTTCTTTCACTTTCTGCTGTGCTGTGTTTCTCTTCGCTACTCCTCATCCAATTCGCAGAGACACTAGCAGAGGTTTTGGGGTTTAGGGTTAAGGTTTCAAAATGGAAGAAATTACCCAAGGAGTTAACAACATCAACTTGGGCGCTGATTCCCAAAAGAAGAATCGGATTCAAGTCTCCAATACCAAAAAGCCCTTGTTTTTTTACGTTAATCTCGCCAAGGTTTCACCTTTTTTGCCCTCGTCTCTTCTCCAAGTCTTTCTTCTTTTTTTTTTTTTTCTCTTTTTGAATTTCGCACTCTTTTCTGTGAAAATAAGTTGCTGAATTTGAATAACACCGGTAAAATTTTGGTGGGTTTTACGTTTCTTTCTATCTGGGTATTTGCTTTTAACTATTAGGGGATCTAGCGTTTTAGCTGCTTGCTGAAACTAAGAGGAGTAATTTCTTTGTTAATGTACTACATTGATAGGATAACCCTTTTTCTCATTTTATTTGCAGAGGTATATGCAACAGTACAATGAGGTGGAGCTGTCTGCCCTTGGCATGGGTACAATTTACCTCTTCGTTCCTCTATTTTTAATGGTTCAATTTCATTCTTACCTTTTTTTCAGATCTGAATATTAATGAATTATTACTCTAATATGAGTTTATTTTAATTTTCTCTTATGCTTGCAACTTTTCTTTTAATGTATCAGTAGGTTATACTCTAGAGGAATAGCTGGGGATTTAAGTAATGATATTTCCTTAAAACAGTTGTTTGTCTTTATATTATTTAACTGTATAGCATTGGAGCTGTATGTGTGGTTCAGTTTCAGTATTTTAACTGTAAATTATAATTATAATTGCCCTGAAGGCAATGGTGCCACATATCTCCAATATTCTGGTCACTGTTCTTCTTACTTTGACTCAGGACTTAATGATAGGTTGTTTATTTTACACCTCTTTATGTGGGTAGATTGAGCAGTGAAGTTGAGGTAAAGCTTTTCTCAAGTGCAAGGTGGTTGTGACTTTATTTTTCTGGTGCTGCTGCTTGCATTTTATTTTCCTGGAGCTAATTATTCATCGATGAACCTATAATCAATTGTGTATGCTATTTTGAGTATTGAAGTAAATCGTTCTTTTAATTGATCATGTCATACATGCAGCTATTGCTACAGTTGTCACAATTGCAGAAATTCTGAAAAACAATGGTTTGGCTGTTGAGAAGAGTAAGATATCTTCCAATTCTTTCTTTTTATATTTAAAAAATTTGTTAATGCTACCATTGAGACCTAATAATCCTGGGAATCAACCTGCACCTCTGCAGAGATCACAACCTCAACAGTTGACATGAAGGAGGACTCTAGAGGGCGTCCTGTCCAAAAAGCAAAGGTAAATCAACTTAATAGCCCTTTATGCTTCCTTCTGCATAAGCCATGGGTTATGCAAAAACATATTTGCAAGCTGAGGAACATTTTCTCTCTCCATATAAGTGATCTAGGGAAATTCAGTATTAAATTTCCATATATTTGTCATTCTCTGTTATTGTTGCTTACCATAATGTTAGTCATTGTAATGCTGAGTTTTGTTCTTCTTCTTAGCTTGATTATTGATAGACATGCTTTTATGTTCTTTCACAGATTGAGATATTGCTGGGGAAGACAGAAAACTTTGATGAATTAATGGCTGCTTCTGCTGAAGAAAGAGATGCTGTGGATGGAGAAGAGCAGAGTTGAAACTGGAAAGAAGCTTGTTTGTTAGTACCTGGTGGTCAGTTTTTAATGCCCTAGTATTGGTTAAGGCACTTAGGCTTTTTACACATTGTAGGTGTTTTGAGTTATCTTGATCGTCCTAGGCTGGTAATTAAATAGAAATTTGTTTTCTTTTCAATATTCAATTTTGCTAACTGATTTTTTTGGCTTCTATTTTCTCAAATTTGCTGATGCAATGTTGGTTTCATTGTGAGCTATGTCTTAGTAAAGACAATTATGATTTAACCGTCTTTACATCTTGTAGTTATTGACTTAATGATTATTGCAATTAAGATGTTTGCAGAATGTTTCTTGATTAGGAGGATGTTAAAAAACTGAACCTGCATTTTGCATTCGTATTTTCCTAGCATACACTGGAAGTTTTAAAATGTTTGTAATACTCAACTTATTAGGATGCATCGAGATAAAAGATTTTTTCTTTTACAAATTTGTTTTTAGTATAATCTTCTTTTTTTCCTTTCACTCAAGTAGAGTTCTGGAACTTGAGAAAATCAGGGCGAAATTGCTTTACTTTTCATCAAATTTTCCATTTCCAAACAAATCATTAACTGAAAAAGAGAACCTTAGTTTAGAATATCTCAGCCATGCAGCTGGGCTCTTTTACAAATATAAGATAAAGCCATACAACCAAATCGAAGCTCCTTTTCGGATCAAAATCATCTCCATTATAAAAATGGTTTCAATCAACCATGGCAGCCCCATCAAGTTTGAAAGAAATGAAAGTAGCTTTGTTTCACAAACTATAAAAAGGTGTAAATAAGGTCTCTCCCTAACAAAATCGTGATAGGCAACTAATGATAAATAAAGAAGAAACAATTCTTCCAAAGTCAATTAAAGAACCATCTTATATAGAGATGATTCCCCAAAAATGTGAAAATCCGTGACAGAAAACAATGCAAAATTTACTCTGTGTTCAACCCAATGATCGTAACAGTATGTGTTCTTTGTTTGATGCCAGAATGTCTACTTTCAAGTATATCATGGTCATAGAGCTTCTTTCCCTGCTAGTATCCTCTTGCACGCCTCGTAGCACATGAATGAAATCCCAGCTGCAGGGACCAATTTCATGCAGCTTGGACCCAAGCCTCTATAAAGCCCCCATATCCCTTCTTTCTCAAGTATGCTTGTCAAAGCATGAAGCATGTTCTGGTATTGTCTTCCATTAATTGCCCCTGCCTGCATCTGCTTCCGAGCCACCTCAAGTGGGAAAGTTGCAGTACTTGAGATTGCACCAGCTGCTGATCCTATTAGAAGAGTCATGATATTCCCAATTTCCTCTTTCTTAAAAGCTTTTTTATAAGCTTTTCTTAATGTATCATAAGCAAAGTAATTAGAGGCAGCATAAGGAACCACTCCTATCAGACTGGGAGTAAGGCCTTTGTATAGTCCTGCTGGTCCTTCTGCCTGCACAATTTTTACGATGGCTTCCAAAAGATTCTTGTAATCTTCCTGCAATCAGATCAAAGCTACAAGGGGTAAAGATACTTTAAATGAAGAATTAGACATGTTAATTAGTTAAAGAATTAGACATCCCAAAGTTCATGTTCACCTTGACAGTTAAACGAGTTTTGAGCAACTCCAGAGGGTATGTGCACAAGGTAGAGCTAACCCCACCAACAGCACCAGCAATAAATGAGGCTGGAAGAGGGAGTTTGGGATGTTCCCCAAGTTCAGGTGTCAACTGTTTCTTAACAGTCTCATATGCAAATAACTGCACAATTGATCGGCAACAAGATAAGGAGTTCAGTGTTCATAAAATATACAATTTATAGCATGATTTTTGAATAAAATCTAAAATCAGTTGAGTGCGAGATAGTTTTTTGAAAAACACCTAGAGTATTTAGACCTGTCCATTAGATATGCACAGACACAGGCAACAGCACAATGGAACCAACAAGTGACAACAAAACGGAAGAAGGCTGCCAGAATATGTCAGGACAAAGCATCTGCTCATTAGATGAGTTCTGAAAGTGGAAACACAGGCAAATGAAAGGGAGGGGGAGAAGAAAACCAGACCTTAATCTTGACCATAGAAGACTTTTAAGGGGAGCCTTATTGAAGCAGATTCGGCAACCAATAAAGGCACGAAGACAAAGAGGAAAAGAAAATGTTCTGAAAGACAAAGACATTGATCTTTCTTAGGTTTCATTTACTTTTGTGATTTTAGGGTCTTTTCTTCATCTCTTTGTTTGTTACTTTTGTATGCTACCCACCTAAATTAGCAGGCAATCCCACAATCAAGTATCAAAACAACCTTGATTTGCATGGCATTTAGGACTCCAGCAGAGAACAGTATGAGAGACATAGTTGCTCTGCTCCTCTTTCGCAATCAAAGAGACAGACATAATCTTTGAACCGTGAAAATCATTCCTGTCCAGCATCTAGTCTAGTTAATAATCTCGAGATTCATGGACTTACAAACTGGTCTCGAGACACAAAAACAGAACAAAAAAAATCAAACCAAAGATCCTAGCATGAAAATCAATCCTTCAAAGTTCAAAGTACACACAAAAAAACAAGACCAGTAAGCATATGAGAAAGAGAACCAAACCAACAACAGTGCAAACAATTCACCATGCAAGCAATTACTAAAATCTAAAAACATCATGAACAATAACAAATGAAGTCCTTAACCACACACCTCAATAGCCTTGCTTGGCGCAATCCGAATGACATTCACCAAATTGCCCCTAAGCAAGCCTTTCCATCCCTCACTTATCATGATGTTATCAAACACTTCACTCATAGAATTCCCATAAGTCCCTACCATCAAATGCGTTTTTATGGTCTCCAATGGAGCCACAGCGGTCCTAGATACCGCACCTGCAATTGCCCCACTCATCAACCTCCTTAACGACTCGTTTCCAATTTTAATTCTCAACTTAAAGCCACCCTTCTTCTCCTTCTTGACCAACCTCTCAGCAATCTCAAGTTCATCATCCAACACCAGTTGTGGAACCTTCTCAAGTTGAAACTCAGGTTCAGAGACTGAAACAAATTGAGTGTGTAGGCTAGCACACGGGAACTTTGCAGTATTCTCTAGTGAAGTTGGAGGGGTCGGTGAGATGGCAAATCCAATTCCAGCTTGGTTAAGACTTGCAAAAAAGCCATGTGCTTTCAAACTAACTCTCTTATGAGATAAGAAGCACTCAATCTTGACACCGGAACTACTAAAAACCACATCTTTGTTGCCATGTTGAACAACTTGTAAACTCTGTTCAGCCATTAGCCTATAGCTTCAAAGAAAGCAACCGCCTTTCTCTTCCTAAAAAACTACTAAGATAAAATTGTATTTTGTAAAGAAATGGTTTTCTGCAAATGCGTATTCTTAAAAGAAATGAATAAATGTTAGCAGATGGCTAAAAAACAAAGAATATATTTAGAGGAATACAAGAAAGAACAGCTGTAAGAATAATGGGTATTTGCGATATTCGAGGTTTATAATAGGCATCATTAGCAGATGGCTTTGATGAAGTGGAGAAGAAAGGAGATTCTCTCTTCCTCGAAGGAAGAGATGTGGTTCTACCGATGAATAGTGTAGTCTAGAGTGTCGGCTTCAAAAGGTGTTCCTTTGCTGAAAAGAACGGTCATAATTTTACAAGGAGAGTCGACGGTCAATTCATAAAAATTCTAATATCACATTAAAGGGAAACCAGGACCCAGTCCAAATACATTAGAATTGAAGCAAAAAAAGTAAATGAATTCAAGTCTCCTTTTTGTTTTTTTTGGAAAAATGTAGCAATTTTGATTGACTTTTAAAGATAAATATTACCAACACTATACAAGTTTTAATCCCGATCGCGCAATCTCGTTTGTCTCGTAGATTGCTATTGTTCCGAAAGAGGTAACGGGTCGAAATTCAAGTTTTAGGCTCGTGTGATTCCGGAGAAAAACTTTTCCGTGCTTCGTTTCTTATAAAGTTTGATTTAAAATCAACGCATGTGACACAAAGACATCACAAAAAAATATTAACTGTTTTTGGAATAAAATTATCATGTTTGCAACTTTGCACCAATCGTTTACGTCAGGGGCGTCACTCGAAATGTCCGATTCTTTGCCTATATTTTTCGTCTATTCTCAGAACAAGAGATACTGCATTTCTTTCCACAAGATTCAGATAAATTTGACACTTTTCCTGAGAGGCTCGAGGGGACCCCTTAAGCCCCAGTAAGCAGATCTCAAAGAGTTTTGAGCCACATGTAGACTGCTGATAAAAGTCTGGCTTAAAATCCCGTCTAGCTCGCGGTTAAAAGCAATTGCAGCATCATCACCATCGATGACCAGTCCTGCTAAGGTAAATTTCGAAGTTTGTTGCAAATTTTTCTTAGCCTTGAGATTGCTAGTAGTCATTCACCATGAGGCTAAGAAGAGAAAGGGAGAGGCCAGCAGAATCAATACTGTAGAATTTAAATCTGTCTTAAGAAATAGAAGATTTGGTACATATAACTCTCTTGTTCCCAGTAAACAAAATTGTGATTATATCTAACCCAAATCTCTACACGCTTACTTAAATGATGAGCAATTAATAATTTCATTTTGCCTTTCCTTTTTTTGAAGATCCCGGTCCTTTCTTAGCGGTCTTCTTATGATGTTGCTTTTTTGGTTTCAACTTGTATGAGGCTGATGAGGACTTCCCTTCTTGATTCTTTCTATTCCTTGCTTTCTTCTCTTTCTTCACATTATACATGGTAACAGCCTGATTTAAGAAAGAAACAACATAAAGCTCAGATGATCAGCAAATTTCCATTTGCAAGATCAAATTTACCACCAGATGAACTCAACTACAAGCCCCAAATCTACCTTGTCAACATTGAGTATCTCATGCGAATGCTTAGAGATTAGCTTATTGAGAACATTCTCAGTTTGCTCCCTCTCCTGCGAGCCTATCCCTGATCCTTCAACAACTGGTAAGAACTGAAAAACAGTAGAAGATGAAATATTGGAACATGGCATTATAATCTATAAGAAATATTTACTACAATGAAGCAAAGGCCAAGAATGCAACCTTGCGATGCTTTCCTTGCTTTTTAGCAGACTTTTCCCCTGCCAACTTCCTATCAAATTTCCCCCCACTGGCTGTAGAAGTAGCAGCCATCCCAGCTACATTCCCCAATTCATCTTTCGTAAATTTCTTAGGTGGAGCCTGGGTTCCTGTTATGGGCAGAGCTGTTGCAGCGAGCTGAACATGGCTGCAGCAAACCATTTTAAAGTTAAAATTAACTTAACAAAAAATAACAACTAGCCAAACTCTAAAACCAGCAATACATATAAAGTGCATGGACTCTGGCAACAATCAGAAGTGCATCCTCTGGGGAGTAATAAGAACTGGACAAGAAGAGATAAAACTCAACCAAAGATCTAGTTAATTTAATACAAAGCTAAAATAATGTGTCAGAATGTTCTCATCAAGAACTACAGTAGTTTGGACAGAGAAACTATGCCTATAGAAAAGAAATCAAAGTAGACATCAAGCAACCAACGTCTATAAGAAATTCCTATAAGCATGGTCTGCAATCAGAGGCTAACTCTTAAACTACTAAATGACATAAATGTTATGACATAAGGGAATTCTATCAAAGAATAGGAAATACACGTTAGAGCAGGATTAATAATGTTACATGAAGAATAAGGCAAATAAGAGACTTATTTATTCCAATACTGTTTCAAATGTGATTAAGATATTAAAAGAAAAAAAGGAAATATCTCTACTTCTTGAATTTAGCAATGGCAATTTCTACATATATAAAACTAGTCAAGAATGGATGGCCCCAAACCTTGGCAAAGCACCAACTTTTGCAGCTTGTTTCAAGTTCTGCAGGCGATTCTTCTCTTGCTTCTCAACTCGTTTCTTCTTATCATCTTGTCTTTTAGCAAAAGGATCCTCTCCTGGCTCTGCAAAAAGCAACAATCATGATCAACAAAACCCAATTCGTCCACTATGTCCTTTTGATACTTGTAAACTTATAAAGTAAATGCCTATGTATCACCTGATATATAATATATTTATCACCTACAGGGGCATTTACATTGTACTTTCAAAGAATAACAGTAGTAGCTAAAAAGTCAAGTATAGATAACATTAGTGGCTCTTCTCTAAGGAAACAATCCATTTGATACTCACCATCAGTCATCTTGGCCTCAATGATGGGTATGTCTTTATCATCATCGACACGATCGTAACCGAAGTGACGTTTCCATGTACCAGTCTGTTCATCCCATACAACTTTGTCCTTTTTACGTTTCTTTATACCTGCAAGATATTTCAAAAGAGAACAAGTACGAATCTTCAGAGAATGGAAAATGAGATTTACCTCAAAATTCTAAAATAGCCATGTAAAACTTCAGATGATAGGATAACAAATTACCTTTCTTTTTAGCAAACTCCTCCCATTTTGTAGGAGGTTTAGGCTTTGGAAGCTGAAAAAACAACCACAATAAAACATTTCAGGTTTTACAAACTAGATTTTGTTCGCAAAAGAATAAGTAACAAAGTTCAATTCAGATTCATTTGCTAGGAGATACTTATTCTTTACTTAAACTATTATAGAAAGCCAACTCTAAAAAGAATAGGACAAAAATCCAACTCTAAAAAGAATTAAAGTAAAGGGCTAGGCTTACATGCTTCTCCCTGGGAAGTTTTGTTGTTGGGGGAGGCAGCTTAACAAGCGGCCCATCTACATCTTCAGTTGAAGGTAAGCTAAAAAGACGATCTGCAACTGCTTGAACTAACTTGGTACCCTGCTGTAAACATTCCTTAACTAGCTCATCCCTAAACATATTGGGCAGCAGACGAAAGATCAAGAAAGTTACAAAAATGCACATAAAGAACAACTTATTTACAAACCAAAAAAGCAAATATACAAAGGGCATTCTATGCTTTGAAAAAGACTAGCTTAACCAACATTGAAGAAAACCGAGAATCCAAAGTATGAAAATTTAATTGAATTTATGGCTACAACTCTCCTTAGCGCCAAAATTTTATCATCTTCTAATGAAAAATCACCATTAAGAGAAAAAAAAAAAGTTCCAGAAATCAAAAGAGCAAGAAAAGAGAAAATTTTTCTTTGAGATAAATTAGAACTGAAACTATAACTATAAAGGAAAAAAAAGGATACACCTGGAAGTGGGAAGGGACGGAAAGTTGTGAAAAGGGTTAAAAGCCAAGAGATTTCCCAGGTCGACTTCAAAAGGATTCTGGGTTTCCATGGCCATGTCCATCTCCATTTTGCCTTGCTTGCAGTCGTGCCGTGCTAACTGCTAAGCTTTGCTTTGGTTTGGCGTTTCAAAACCTAGTGCCAATAGGGCAAAAACCATTTGAGAAAGTCGGCTTTTTTTTTTCATTAGTTTATTTTCTAAATAAAATAATAAACCTCTATGATCGGCCCAACTACTATCAAAGTATTTGGGCCTTATTAGCTCAAGCAAAGCCCAACTCTTCTTTGAGTTTTTTTTTTTTTCATTGAGCACTGAATTTTTTACTTTGTAAAAATCAATCTTGTTTATTAAAAAAATAGTTTTTTTTATTAAGTCCCAAGTCTATCATAAAGTTATAGAGAAATTCTACAGTAATTTTAATAATTCACAAATTTTTTCTTGTACTTGTTAAAATTCATTTGTGTGAATAATGGTTTTTTAAGTTATTTTTTATATAAAAATCATAATTTAAGAAATTTAAATTTTGCTGCTTTTTGGAAGTAATTGAAATAAAATTTTTTATAAAAAATAAATAAAAATTTAACCTAATTTGCACAAATCATTTTAGGAAAGTTAACCTACCCAACATGTAAAAAGTCTAAACTAAAACCAAAGAAAATTTTTGTCTAAAACATGGTAGCATGTTTCTTTCCAAAAGTAGAAATTTAATTAAATCCTTTTAAATTTTTGTAAAGGAAAATTTTTTTAGTATAATAATTAATAAATTAAATTTAAAATTATCTATAAATAAAAAAATAAACACAACATTGGGCTCTCTTTGGACTTCTTTTCCCTCATTTACCCTTAATATCTTCCCAAATTACCAACCAAAATCCTGAATAAAATAGCGATTTATTTGATAAGGCGGTTTCACTGAACTATTTCTCTCTCTCTCTCTCTCCTTTTCTTCTTCCCCTTTTCCACAAATCATGAAACCCTAATTTCCCTCAAACCGGCATCTCAATTTCACTATCAATAGCATATGAACCCTTATTAGCTAATATCCTTTTCCCTTTTCACCCCTAGCTCTTCTAGGGCAAGATTTTTTCCCCAAATTTCCCCTTCAATTCAATCGTTGCCTCTTGTATTTTTTTTTTTTAAATTCAAACATGGATGGCAACAAAGATGATGCCTTTAAATGCTTGAAAATCGGAAAAGAAGCGTTGGACGCTGGAGATCGAGCCCGTGCGCTCAAATTCCTCACCAAAGCGCGTCGCCTCGACCCAACACTTCCCATTGACAATCTCCTGTCAGCAGCAGCCGAAAGGGAATCCGACGATCGGCCCGCCCCGGAATCTCCCGGATCCACCAAACATCCGTCCGATTCTTCTCAATCTAAGCCGTCTTCCGATCAACCCTCAATTCGCCAAAGGAATCCATCAACTGAGTCAGCTGCCTCTTCTTCTTCTCCATCGGCAGCCGCGGCTGCCTGCACCGAAGAGCAAATTGCAATCGTGAAGCAAATCAAGAAAAAGAAGGATTATTATGAAATTTTGGGGTTAGAAAAAACGTGTTCTGTTGAAGATGTTCGAAAAGCGTATCGAAAACTGTCCTTGAAAGTTCATCCTGATAAGAACAAGGCTCACGGCGCTGAGGAAGCCTTTAAGGCGGTTTCAAAAGCGTTTCAGTGCCTAAGCAATGAAGAAAGTAGGAAAAAATATGATCTTGTTGGATCAGATGAACCTGTTTATGAAAGAAGAGCTTCAGCTTATCGTGGTGGAGGCAATGGATTTAATGGTTTTTATGATGCTGATTTCGATGCAGATGAGATATTTAGGAACTTCTTCTTTGGTGGAATGCCTCCTGCAACTACCCAATTTCGAAGTTTCAATTTTGGGCCTGGAATGGGAGCTAGAATGGGGGATCATGGCTCTACTGGATTCAATATTCGGATGCTGATTCAGTTGTTACCGGTTCTGTTAATTCTCTTGTTGAACTTTTTACCGTCTTCTGAGCCTGTTTTTTCACTGTCCAGGTCATATCCTTATGAGTACAAGTTCACTACACAGAAGGGTGTGAACTATTATGTGAGGTCAATGAAATTTGAGCAGGATTATCCAGTTAATAGTCCTGAGCGTATAAGGATCGAGGACCGTGTTGAGAGAGATTATTATTCGGTTTTGGCACAGAATTGTAGGTTTGAGCTGCAGCGGCAGCAGTGGGGATTTATTCGTGAGACTCCACATTGTGATTTGTTGCAGAAGTTTCAGTCGGCAGCTTAATGGCTTCATTGAGGTCTTTTCCATGTTCGTGTATTTTTTTTTTTCTTTTAAGCTATTAGCATTCATTTAGTTTTAAGGTTTAGAAGGATAAATGGCTGTTTGTTGGTTTGGATATTAGTTTAAGTCTAATAATTGTGACCATAAGCACGAGTCATCCATGGGATATTAATTTAACTAAAGAAAAATACATGCGATAATGACCTGTCTACAATCGCAGATATTCAAAGTTTTGGTTCAGAGTATGCAGTTTGATAGCTTGTTATGCATATTGATATTGATTTCCCAAAGTAACCTTATCTATGCCTGAATGATATGTTTGTGCCTCGAGTATAACAAGATTGTGTGTTGTTAACTTTGATGATGATTAAAATTAAATGTATTTCAGTTAGAGTTGAAACATGTTTGTTTTTTGTTCCTTAAATATGCACTAATTCTTTCGAACTTCATTCTTTTGCCCATTGAAAATAGTTCTTAAAGCATTTTATTGCAGCAATAGATGCTACTACATCTTTGTTGTTAGAATTATGTTTGTTGTTACTAGGGATGAGGTCTTGGGACTTTTCCGGCCATTCGAAATAATGCCTCATCTTTTTGTTTTGTCACAAAGCTGTCCTTTTGTCTAACCTAGTTAAAAAAGGGGGAAAGGAAAGAAAAAATAGAGAAAAGTAGAAAAAAAATACACATAAAATAAACTATTACCCCAAGACTTGAGCCATCAAACTGACTTATTTGACCTCAGACGTCAAACATCCTAGGACTTGCATTAAGAAGCTATGGAACATATCCACAACTAATACTTACCTTCAATGAAACTTCTCCTATCGTGTCCCTATTCAAGCCTACAAACTGCTTTATTTTTCCTTAAAAAAACTCTTGATTGATATTGTTCTATTCCAAGTTTCCACTTATTTCCTTGCTCTGGTTTTAACAAAATAAGGAAAGCTATGTTACTCTGTAATTTTTCTTAGTACCTGGCGTTCTTATACTCATTTGCACTAAGAGGCAGCTTCCTCGTATGAGTGTTGAAACTTTTGTGTTAACAATACTTGTATACGATCCTACAATTTGACTTGTCACAATTAAATAAATTCGTCTCTTATTGCATGATTATCTGTGTGACTCAAACGTGACAGAAAGTTTGCCTCTTTCAAACTGTGCCTTTGGAAAGACCAAGAACTGTGTTTTAATTAAAGTGCATAAATAGTTATATTTTCTACAATGCTGGAGCTTAGCTCTAGTGGCTGCCTGTTCTTATGTTGTGCTCCTGGAGCAATTTGAGTAATTACAACTTGAATCCATCGTCTGCTTTTGGCATATCTAATCTCTTTGATTACTATTGTTTGAGTTTAGAATTAGGATGTTGTTTGACCATGCAACATTGGTATCTTTCCATTTGTAGCATGCTGATTTTCTTATTTCATTGGTCCCTCTAAATAAAAATATTTACCGTCTTAGCCCAATTTTGAGCTTCATTAATTACCTGTGGGTTTATATGTGGTGTCAGGAGCTTAGCTCTTTCTATATGAGATTTATCCACCTAGTGTCAATTTTTGGAGTAGGTGAGGTGGAATTTTTCATTACGGTAATCCTAATGAATGAATTGGATATCATCTACAAGAAGCCAGATATATATTATATATTTATATACATATTTTTATATAATATATATGAAAAAAACATATTTATCCTTTGATCTAAAGTGTAGTTTAGTTCATAATGGGGAAATTCCTATGGGTTGCATCTGTTGTGAATACTTCTGTCACTTTAGCCGGTATCATCGGGAGTTCAATACCTGTTGTCATTGCTTGCATTGATTTACATGTTTGATGCTGATGAAGATGTTGAGAAGGATAACTTTTCCTTCATCTTAATAGGCTAACAATGTGCATTTCTGATGCAGGTGGCAGACCGAATGAAAAAGGCCACACTTTTCGCGTTGGCGCACTCTGCTTTCTGTGCTATGCAAACACATATCAACCGCAATCTGTATTAGACAATACTCATGACATGGCAAAATCTTCTGTAATTTCAAAGTTAAGGTTTTCAGATCCTGTATAGTGTGTTCTCATTCTTAGTCAGAGAACATTAGACCGCATACTAAATTTTTCGTGGTATTGACGTATTGTTTGATGTAAGATGCTATATATAGAGAGTGATGTATGTCCAGAACATTGTCTGGACTGATATGGAATATGCACCACCCATTTTGATGTTAATGAAGTTATTTCTCCCTTTCCAAAAAATTAAAAAAGTTAAATTAACTGACATAGCAGAAGACTATCATTATGCCATGAATCCTTTAATTTTAATTTTATGCGGATATAACACAGCAGCCTAGTCGAATGTTTGACATCGGAACAGATTGATAAAAGCAGAGGGGATACTCTCAACCCCATCTGAGATTTCTTCCAATGGCTGGATTTAACCAGTGAGAACGTGATCACAAGTTGTTGAAAGGAAACTTTCAAAAATGTTGGTAGCGAGGTTGACAAAAGCGGTAAGAGGGAAATGATAGGTGATTTATAGGTTCGAAAAATTTGCAGGTGAAAGTCCAATGAATTCATAAATTCTAATGGATTTGTAAATTTTAATTGAGTTGACTTACTCTAATCTAAAAAAGGAGGTAATCTCCTTGCCTCTAAACTTTTTTCGACAAAAAAAAATTTGCAAAAATGTTCAAGCAATCATGTGGGAATTTGATTCTCTTGTATATTAAGTCAATCATACTCACTGCATCTCGTTTTTCGGCATCAGCATACTTTGACATTTCCCCAAACACAGCTATCCTTCCATTGATGTTCATGTTATCCATAGTTGCTCCTTGCATTTCTCCCTCCACGTTGTCGAAATACATGTCAAGGGCCTGCAGAATTCAATGCAACTGCACTTAATTTGTTATCGATCTATAAGTTGCTCACTTAACATTCCAAATGGACATATTTATTACTTTATATACTATGAATTACATATAGGTAATTGAAAAAATGTTCAGGTCGTCACCTTTTGAGAGCTGACTTCAAATCAGTTTCTTCCAGGCATTATCAAAGCTAAGCTTTTCTTTAAGCAAAGCTACCTAAACTTTTTAAACTATAGCTTTCAATTAAGATTCTTCAAACCAATTAAACCTTGAATAATGAGTATGAAATTAGTTAAACTAACATTTTCTTTGCTTCTAGCGCAGCCAACCACGCACGCTTCTGCAAATTGTCCAACCAAATTTCCAACTGATCCAGAACCAGCAGAAACAAACACCTTCTCTCCCTTCTTGGGCTCACATACCGCGAAGAATCCGGCATAGGCTATCAGGCCACTGAACCCTGAAAGAAGCATGATAATCTCTTATAGACTAAGTTTGATTTATATAATTATTCGGAATCAAGTTTTTACAAAAAAAAAAAAAAAATGATAGGATCTATTAGCAGGCATTAAAATTTTTTAAATTGAAAAGAGATTCAATCTTTATATAAAAAATTTAATTCTCAATTAAAAATCATCAACAATCAAAGAATTAAGAAAAAATAATACAATCAATAATTATCAAGCAACACAAAACTTTGAGCTTTAAGGAAAAAGTTCTCGGTAAGAAGAAGAAGAATCACCAAGCAAAAAAAGAGAAAGGCATGTACATGATATCAAGGCAAATAGAATCAAGCAAAATTTTTCTTGGCATTAGGCTTTTTTTTAGGTTGGTCCAGGAGAATTGATTAGATATATATTTTTTTTTGTGGTGTTATATTTATTTGTTATTTAATGTGTCTTGAGGTAATATTTGTGTTAATAATTTTTTTTTTACAAAATTATTTTGTTTTGCTAGTTTGTTTCTTTACATTTATTTGCCTATTTTTATATTTATTTATTCATTATTTAGTTAATTGATGTAAATAAAAATTAAATTGAAATTTTTTTAAAAAATATAAATATATTATTTTTTAATTAAAAACTTGTAAATATGTTTGTATCATTATTTGTAATTAATATTTGTAAAAAAATAAAAAGTATGTAAATAATTTTTTTCATAAGATATTTAATAAATCTGATAATAGATCACTTTAAGTGAACAATGAATTTATTTTGAATAATAATGAAGTGAGATTTTTTTTTTTGTAAAAACTTAATGATTTTTTTAATATTTAAATATCAAAATTAATAAAAAAATTATATTTAATTAAAATTTAAATAAAATAACATATAATTAATTTGATATCAATTTTAAATATCACATGACATTAAAATCTTTCTTACACACGTTATGAAATACAGTCATATTTAAAAATAATTGAAGAGAATTGATTCATAACAGTAAAAAATGTGCCCATTCAATTTTATAAAGATCAAAATCAACAAAAGATTGTTATAAGGCTAGTTAGTAATAAGATTAATACACTAAATACGCATGTTATAAAAGAAGCAAACAGAGACATAGGTAGCAATAAAAGATTGCTCTCAGGCCAGTGCAGAACCCATATCTAAGATGATGCAACTAGAAATGCAACCTTGCTCAAAAACCAGAATGTAGTTTGGATATTTGTACATATTTCGAAAGGGCCTAGCCTCCAGACCATCATCATCGACAGATAGACACAAACAACCGATTGTTGAAGAACCATTGTGGTCCTTGTTTTGATAGTATGTTCATCAACAGACAAAACAGGCAAACTTGATTAAGAAAGTTAAGTTCATCTGAATACCATTCAAGACCAGCAAACAGCTCAAGTTCTTCATCACTCAGAAGGTCTAAGTAGGAAAAGTAGAGTACCTACCAAGTAGGTATGCGATAATCGGGATCAGGAATCACAGTTTCTTTCTTCTGGACCTTCCTTCCAAGCTGCCAAGCATCAAAGTAGCCATCTCAAACCATGAGGTACAATTAATAAAACTGGACCCATAACCCAAAATTAGTTCAATCACATTTCATAGTTCCCGTCACCAACCTGGGCATAAATTAAATTCTTTCACCTTCATCTACCAATTACTTTGATTCTGATTTGGTACTTCATCTACCAATTACTCTTATGAATATGAGTAAGATTAACATCCCTGAAAACGGAGCAGCAGTCAACAGGACACCACTAGCCTTTTTCTTTTCATTGTTTTTGCCCAAAACAACTTTTTTTTTCTTATTTTTAGGCATGAAAAAAAATTAAAACTTCTGGTTCGTGGTTTTCGTAGAATAAATTGACCTCATTGCCCCTTGTTTCCGGTAGCAATAAAATCATTAACCGCTATGATAAGGACATTTAGGTAATTCATGTAAACTGTATGTCTTTGCCTACGTTTTGCCTTATCTAGTAGAACTACCGAAAGACCCACACTTTCTCTTTGTTTCTTGTCCGAAAGTTCAAAGCTTTAAAGGACAAAGCACTTCAAAAAAGTGATAGGCACCGTATCGAAAACCCTCTTAAGAATAAATAGGAATGGCAAACTCTCTGTGTTTCACTTCTGTTTGTTCCTTCAACACTCCCAACAAACCAGGTACTCTAAAGGTGGATGTTTTAGTGATATTGATTTAATCTAAAGTTACCAAGTTTTGACTTTATCGTATTCCACATTGGTTTTAGGGATAATCATTGATAATTCTGTTCCAAGGAAGGTTCTTCGGGTAAATGAAATGTTTAAGAGCTCCAGGAGTGCCAGAATTCAATCTTTAGAGGCTAAGGTGAGAGTTTTTTTTAACTATCCCATTTAATAATTAGCCTTAGTTTTGCATTTTGTTAGTAAAGCTGGGGAAATGGAAATGTTGTAGTTGCACAATTCTTGATAATGGGCTCATACCCATTTTTAAAATTTTGCAAGGTGGGAACTGTGAAGGGATGATTTAGATGCTAACGGTTTGTAACTTGGATTTTTTTATTGTATTTGATATATTTGTTTTGTCGGGGAACATCTAGTAAAAGGAAGGAAATGGTGGTCAAGACTCAAGATATGAATTAGAATGATTTTTTTTTGTTAACTAGGTCATAGTGATTTCTGGAAATGGCTAAGGAAGTTGCCCATTTTTGCGAAGGATGATAAAATAGAGAACTGGGAAAAAGAATGCGACATTCAGCTTTATAGTTCTTAGACCAGACCTAGATTGTTAATGTTTCAGTATTCAGCTATGAGGGTAAGTTGGTTATGAATAAGTAATTAATTCATGGGATGGAGAGAGTATGCGGGTTACGAATTCATACACTAGAACCAGTGATTCTGATTGTATGGATAGGCATTATCATGGTTAAAGGCTGAATAATTCAGGCTGAGGCCTATATGAAAGGCTTGCTGTGGCTGATGGCATGGAATATAGGCTTAACACAAATAAGGCGCAGATCTTTGTATGGAACTGGAAATGAAAAGGGTGGAACGTGAAGGGGGAAGTTCGGTTTTGTTAAAATCTCTGTTCTTAATTTCTTCTTATCCTTACTGTATTTTGCGGCTTGCGAGTTACCTTAGCTTTTGGTTTAACAGGCTGCAGATGAAAGTCAAAGTACTAAACCAAATAGCATTCTCTGCGCTGATTGTGATGGAAATGGTAAGCAAAATTGTGGCAAATTACTTTATCTTTGGTCTGGTCTTTTTGTCGAAGATTAGGTTTCTTGTTTCGTTTAACTATATATTTTGTTGATTATGATAATGTTTTTATGCGGTCTAAGGCCTGAAATGAAGCAGTCTTTTTCTATTGATATATACTGATATCAATTGAACTGTTGAATTTAAGACTTTGTGCTGTTAATATTATATGGGGTATCTTAAATATCAATCTAGAAGGACGCTTTGAACTGCCATTTATATGAGTTTTTAGTAATGGCATTCTGTTCTATATATATTCCTGCTGAATGACGATGTATGATTACTATATGTAAAAAGTAAGCCAATGTAAGCATCCAGCATTTTTTGTCTATACATATCCAGTGATGCCCACAATCATTCAATGTTATATAAGGATCACTAGATTGGTTAAACATAGAAATACTTGGATGCTGTGTGCTTCATAGTGATTCAATACAAAGGGCAGCAGAGCGGTATGGTTTCCTTTTTCTGGAAGTGAATGAGAACTAAAATGAAAAATGACAATCCAAGAGAAGTGAACAAAAATTCCTTCTTCTCAAGTGCGGAAGAAGGCTTCTTAGCCAAAGAGGGACATTCCTATTTGCTCTCTTAGCTTGACCACTCTTGGGAAAAAAAAAAAAAAAACTCTTCCTATTTGTTAATTCGTAATTCTTCCATATCATGAGCCTATGCTTGTTAGGTGTGAATGCTTTGTGTTCCCTATCTTCTTTGAACTATTTGACGTTTCTATGAAGAATCACTTAAGAGTTCTTTGTTTGAGTTCTCTTATTCTAATACAACCAACATACAATTATAACTATTTTCTATACCCAACTACCAGGTGCCAAACAGTGTTCCCAATGCAAAGGTACTGGAGTTAATTCTGTTGATCACTTTGACGGACAATTTAAAGCTGGTGGGCTATGTTGGCTTTGCAGGTGCCCCATCTCCTCTTCTGACTCCTCCTTCCTCCCCCCTTACCCTCCCCAGTTGTGGTAGCTTGCATTAACATCATTTCTGTCATCACCAGTTACTGATCACATTCAAAGTTAATTATTCATTCTTGCTTCTTTATTCTGTTGTCTGCAGAAGGGGATAAATCAAGAATTGAAAGTTCGATTTTTTTCTTTTTGTATTTCGAATCATTATTGAGAACAAGATGGAATACTGATGTTGCAATTTTTGTTGCAAAAGAAAATAAAATATTATCTATGAGCAGGTCAAATGGCCACAATTCATAGGATTCTTCTGTGAGTTCTATGTTTAGGACAGACCGGATTCTATAAATGTCTAAGAGAATTGACATCACTTTTTCTATTGGCAAACCAAAAGTAATTGATAATTGACACCTAATAGTGGGACTTATCTACCATTTAATCCATCACTTCCAATTGTAGAAATGGAAACATTCTTGGTTCCAAGGCCAGTCCACTGCATGAGTTCATCACATTTCTGGTTTTCTCATTTAGGAGCCCTAAGTTCGATGAGTTAGGAATACTAGATTCAAGGACATATGCATTGGTCATGCACTCATACTCTAATCTTCCTTCAGCCTGTATTTTACTAACATAGCATCACAATTCTTGGAAGTAGTTTTTTCAGTGCATCAATAGCATTCTATTCCACAATTCTTTAGATTAAACATGTAGAATTGTTAGCAATCAGCACTTGATACGATTAATGTATGTTTTGTTGCAGGGGAAAAAGGGAGATTTTATGTGGGAATTGTAATGGAGCTGGCTTCATTGGTGGGTTTATGAGCACATTTGATGACTGATGTAAAAGCTCAAATTTGGTTGTCTTCAAGGATATTTATATTTACTAGTATCATCTTTTGTAATTTTGTTTTGTTTCTTAGATAAACAATACCCTTTGCTTCAGTCATGAGGTCGTTCTTCTTAGAAATGGTTCAACCTGTCGCCATGCCTATACTCCAGTCCAGAGTACCTGCTCTATGCTACTTTTTTTTTTTTTTCGGTTGGAATGTTTTCTGGAACTTGGACAGTAGATTAATGGCATTCCAGTGGGTCAACTGTCAAGCTGGTATCAGATTATTTTAGCCTAATTTCATAATTCTAGATTTATTCAAATTGTGATATGGACAATGAAAGTCATTTTGTTTTTGAACGAAACAATTATATAAGAAAAAGCCAGGGTTTAACCGAGAGTAACAGACATATTTTGGCTTACGCCTGTACTTACACAAGAGCAGAACAACAATACAGTTATGCACGCTATAACAATATTAGTCGAAGGATTTCCCCAGAATACTTGAATGATTTCTCGGTTTCTTCCAAACAGTGGTTCTTCTCATCTCTAGTCCATCTCTGAACTTCCAGAGATGAATATAGGTGTTAGTCATACACAGAATGGAGTTTACAAGAGAATTCTGCAACAATACAAAGAAAATTACCTCGGAAACTTTATTCAGCTTATCCCTGACAGTCTGCAAAAGTTGGGAAAGGTCACCATCCCATTTATAAAATTCCAACTCCTTCTTGTCAAGTATCTTCTCAGCTACCTGATGTTAAGAGGGGGAGAAAAGGAGGTTTGAGTATACCAGCTCATAAATTGAGATGATATTTACCAAAGGACATTTTAAGGGGGAGAGAGAGAGAGAGAGAGAGATGGAGAGGGAGGAAGGACCATATCGATTGTGGGAAGTGCCCGCATGTTACATGTTACAAGATAAGCATGCCGATGGGGTATCCATTATTAGATAGAACTTGTCAGATATATGAGCTGACCCAACTGGAAATGAAAGAGATAGGGAGACGAAGAGAGACAGAGACAGAAAGCAAAGAACCACATGCTTGCTTCTCCGCAGTGTAGGTCAGGACTGAGTAATATTCTTTTCAACGCACATTCGAGGCAAATATTTTGTTTACCTTCTTCCCAATCATCCGACCACCAGCAGAGTGGGCAAAATAAATGTTGTAGAAATGGCATATGAATGCTTGAGGATCCTTCTCAGATAATTCTTTAAGATACTTGGCATAGGTAACACCAGGAGAAGATGGTTCTGGAATGGCATAACCTTGCTCTTTGAACCACCATAAATCCTTTGCCAATTTTTCAGACCTTTCTAATCCAGTGTTTCTGAATTCAGCATCTGCAGCAGACCTAGGTATATCACTTTAGTTTTCTAGCATTATGTAAAACAATAAAATACCACACTCAAGAAACATATGCAAGGACACACATCACATGAGCAAACTATGAACAGGGTGATGCATGATAAACCATCTGAAACTTGGGATTTAACCCAAAGTTAGCACCACTTTTAAGGGCATTCATTTCAAGGATTAAATGGCTACAATTCAATCATCTAGGTTATATGCTAAAGTGCTTTGGTGGTTCAGTGAAAGGCCATCAAATTCAAATCTACCTTCATCAAACCATTGGACCAAAGAACAGAGGGTGCAAAAAGGGAAAAAAAAATTTTTGGTACAGGATTGGTACTGTTAAGGATATTTAGTGATCCAAAAAGTATAATGATCTCTTTTTTTTTATTAGGATCTTATCAAATAGTCAAAGACATTTCACACGTAATATCGATACATATTTAATATCACATCAATTTGATTACGTTATTATTGATTTTCATTAAACTATTATTTTTTATTTATAAATATAGACATCCAAATATTATCATCCTATATTCCATTTTAACTTATCCTTTTACCTTTCTCTCTTTCCAACCTCCTTCGTCCTGATTTCTTACTTCTGAGTCGGAACGCAAATGTAGGAAACACTCCCTACATTTGCTTTCCTACATTTGCACCTGACTGTTATCTTTCAACTTTCTATTTTTTCAAAAATACCCTCACTTTAAAGCTCGCCACAAACAGTTACTCTACTCAACTTGAAAACTCTACCTCTAACCTGACATAGCATTCAATCTGCATTCTTAGTTTGTCATTCCCCATACATACATAAGAGGAGATCACTGATTTCGTGAAAAAAGACGCATTCAATCTCCATAACTATAGATTTTTAGTCAAATTGAGCGACATTACTCAAAGTTAAACTCCCTTGTGCCATATAACAAAAAGTCAACCTAAATACCATCATGTAAAAACTTCAAGGTTCATTCTTGTCTTATTTTCCCATACTAAACCCCCTCGTTTCACACATACACAATTCTACAACGAATCACGACCCTACACAAACATAGAATTAGTAAAACTCCATTACATTAGATCCTCCTAGATAGATAAAGTCTTGAAGTTGAGACCCATCTTAAATCGTATTAGCAATCCTCCACCTATAACAAAACATTAAGCGCTATTGCAGGAAACTTACAGCTAGGAAAAGCAGCCTTATCAATAATCCCTTCAAGGGTATCATAAACAAACTTGCTATCCACAAGGAACTTCAAGTAACCATCAACGCTAGGCTCCCATTTCCCCACGGGCCGTTCTTCGGGCTCTTTCACTTCCTTTTCTCCTTCCTTTGCCTGCTCTCTCGTATGCAATTTCATAGCCACGAACCTCATCTCTTCCACAAACCCTTTAGCCTCCCCAGGGTACCTCTTCCGTGGCTTCTCCGCCGTCGTGGCTGATACGACGTAGTTCCTAATAGCCATCCTGGGAAGTTTAAAAGACTGAGTTTTGGAATATGGAAAATCCATGGGGATAAAACTGGAAGAGAAATTGGGAGGCGGAGGGGGCGTAAAGTTGGGTCTTTTAAAAAGGAAGTGGGATTGGTAAATTGGGGTCAGAGACGCCATTGAAGGGGAGATTTCTTGATAAATTTTATATGGGGTTGGTCTGGTTGTAGTGAAGAAGAAGAAAACGAGAGAGTTTTCAATAGAAAAGAAAATATTAAAAAGTTTGAGTTGGCGGCTCAAGTACTCTCGAAGTTATAGCAATAGAAACAGATTATTTATATTTTAAAAAAGTAAGGAATTCTAAAGAAGGAAAAAAAAGTTTTTTTTGTTTAAAAATTAAAAATTGTGATAGTAATTGGCAAGGGCATGGGTTGCTTCTCGGTTGTGTGAGATCTGGGAGAAATCAGCCATTGCTGTGTTATTGGAACCATAGTTGAGCATCTCTTCCAAATTAAAAGAGGTTAATGGGACATTATCCTCTTCATGTGTTCAATGAAATCCAAAAATTACACAACAAATCCACCCTATCGGATCTTCACACCCATTACAGCGCGTGAAATAATAGTCATCATGAGTTGATCCATTACTTCCAGTTCAACCACTTTCGTAATGACTTTGCCCATTGGAACTCTCAATTATTTCTTAGACTTTTACTTGGCTGCGTATTGTCAATCTTAACCGTCATGGCAGCAATAAATTCTTGCATTTTCTTGAACTTCCTCTCTGGTTTTGTTGATAAAGAAGAAAATTTTGCCTCTAATTGACCTAGCCGCTGCTCCTCCAGTTAGATGCTTTGTATGAATCGTATCGTTTACTGTTGTTTCCTTGGAGCTCTTTCCCTTTTCTTGTTCTTTAAGGCTTCCTTATGTATCGGTCGTAGGAAACCACATCCTGAACACAAAAATGCATTAACATTTGTTTTGGTATGAAAAAAAGAAAAAACATATGTAGGAGAAAAAAAACAATAACATATCTTATTCATGGAAGAGTAGCATATCCTGTTAAAGTTCCAAAGTCTTTCTTGAGGTTAATTACAGTGATAATACGTGCGGTACAAAAAAAAAAAATTGCAATTTTGCAGTCCATCGGGAGTAGGGGAGATTAACACACTGACTGTGGTGGGTGGAGAATATAGATATTGGCTTAACATGATCAACATAATTGTTTAACTTAATTTTACCCATGACAACTGATGTAGCTTCAATATATATAACATTTACATGTGTTAGTAACTAAGACTTGCATTATACCAAAATTCAACTATTTGGCTTCTTGTTCAAGAACAGGAATCTTTTTCCATGACTCGTCCAATCCTCTTATTTGCAATGGCGGCAATGAAAAAACACTGACAGTTGAGCTTCCACTCCGAATTTCCTTCAAAACACGCAATGCTGATATGGTGCTTTTCATATATAGGCTCTCCATGTACTCTATCTCCGCCAGCTCTTTCGGCATTCTGAGCAGATCTGCACTCTTAGACGTTAAGGATGTTGAAGGATCGCACCTGTCATCCTCACCGTCCCCACTGTCATCCCCATTCTTTGCTTCAGTTGAAGCTGGTTTTTCATTCTTGGGGAAGAGATGGTCCAGCATTGCCTCACACTCCTTGACCAGCTTGTAAAGCAAGTCTGTAGTGAAGAAGGGCTGTTGCGAGACCCTTTGAATGAAAGGCAAGCGTATCAAAGCACCAGTTCTTTTGTCATACTTCTTCAGTATTTTCACCAACCCTGTTCAGAGCATATTGTGTTTATGATTTATTCACTTGATATAATTAAGTATTCTTGTAACACTATTGTTAATTCCAACAGTCCAGGGAATTTTCCCCCTATTTCAGTTAGCAACTACTACTTAAACAAACAACCGGAGAAAGCTGTTACATTCTTTCTTTCCATCCATACAAGCCATACAAAAGACAGATTAGAAATGTGAATGATCTTCCTAATAAGCGAGTAAATCATTGGACCCTCTGTGTGTTTTTCTTTTTCTTTTTTTTTAATAATTACAAACAAATTATCTTCTCAGCTTTTTAGTTCTCAAAGTAGGGAGGAAAAAGCTCTATAGATAATGGATCAGTTTCCAAAGAGACTATGGCACTATGATGCAGGTCTGCACTGCACTAGTAGGATAAGAGGTCTATTTAGAATAAATTCACATCATCTTAAGAAGGACAAAGAAATAGTACTTCATAAGCAGCCCACATACCATCCAGATAGTTTGAGAGAGAGCACTGTATGTCATACCAGACTCACATACACCCATAATCGAAGTATAACTTTATGATGCCTGTACTATAAGTAATCCATATAATGATTGCATATGCTGAAGCAAATGCTCCGAACAAAGGAAGGTTGAATATTTAATGTTTAATTAAAAAATGGATGTGGATAAGTTGTCTGGCAGAATACTGATATAAAAAGGAAGCTTGCAACATATAAAAGGAATAGAGTAATTACAACTTTAAGAGAAATGGATGTAACACTAACGGGCTGTTCTACAGGATTTGCAAAATGGTACAATCAACTATGTAAAGCATTAAAAGAAAGCAAGTGGCAATATCTTTGATTAAACAAACAGAAGAAGCGAACAAAAGAAAAGGTGGAGTACCTGTGTAATTAAGGGCGCTATAATTCTCTAACAAAACCATCTCGCCATGGAAGTCCACTATCTCCTTCCTAATCATTATCATCTTTTCATTAGAATCCTTTGACTTTGCCACACTGTCTTGTAATTCCTGCACCCCAACCCAAAATAAAATTAACATAAATTTTACAAAAATGAAAAACCATATGGTCAAACTTAAAAGCATTGCATCTCGAATTTAGAATCTTTACCCAGCAATCTTCATAATCAAAAATTTATTACATCAAATAAATTTCACCCTTTTCTTTTTAATAAAAATTCCTAAAATCTTCCATTGCAGTAATCCAATCGTAATTCTATATTTTCAGTATCAACTTTCAAGCACGTAAATTTTTATCTTTCAATAACATGTCATATGGTCTTGGAGGTAACAGAAAAGTTAATTGGCAGAACATTAACATGCAAACTAGAGCTTGTGCTTCAAGGTCCAAACCCTTAATGTATGTGCGCTAGTTATTGAAGGAATTTCTAGCAAGTTGACAAGAAAAATGTTTAAGGGAAAGAAAATCAGCCATTACAGTAATCGACCACGTTTTAGGCTCCGTTAATTAATTTTACAACCCCTGTTTGTTTACCGGGAAAGAAGGAGAAAAAAAACGAAAAACAAAAAAATTCTCCCAACCAAACACATTGAAATCACATCAAGAGGTGGGATTACCTACCTTCAATCTTATGATGTATTCTTCCTCTTTCTCAACAAAAAACGTGTTGAATTTCTCGAGCTCATCTTCCAAAAGCTTAACAAAATCAGTCTCCTCTGTCGACATACCGTCGCCATCGCCAACGCCAAATTTATCTCCGGCGTCGACAACGTCACCAGAATTTTCATCCAATCTAAGCCGTTTATTCGGCCTCTCACCGGACTTAGGCTCAATAAGCTTCAATTTCTTCTTAAGATCCTTATAAGAAAGGAACTTATCCCGCCATTCAGGCAACGTCTCCTCAATCTGGTTACTGAGGCTCTTCCCAAATTTCATGGCAAAAACTCTCTTCTTCAACTCTCAAGGGGGCGTTAGGCTAGTGAGAAAATGAGAAAGAAAGTAAGGGAAACTAAGAGAAAACGGAGGCAGAGGCGGATATAACGGAAAGGGACGAATATTCGGTGGGTAGGGGTGTGAATATCCGTTGGGATTTTCTAAAACGAGAGTATATCTCGGGTTTTATTCCCTTGGAAAGAGACAGGTGTTAGTTTTGTATTTGTTTGTTTATTTTATTATTATTTCGTTTTGGATTATTTTATTTTAAAGGAATTACGTTTGGACACGTGGTAATTCTTTTTAAATTTTTTGACTGGACGTGGTTTTGTGGCGGCACGAAGGGAGTTTTTGTTTGGATCTGAACTGGATACTGTTGAGTTGGTAGCTGCTTGTGATTAACAAAGTTAAGATATTTATATAATGTGAAAATTAATTCAACTTATTCATGATATTTTATAATTTTAAATTTTAAATTATAGTAAATATAATTTTAAAAAATAAAACTTTAATAAAGATTGATAAAATGGTAAGAGATGGATGACACATGTATTGACCCCTAAATTTCAATTTATTCATAATTTTTCATTGAAAGAAAATATGTTATATAATGCTTAGATTCCATTTGGATGAATAATAAGATTGATTTTTGTGAGATTAAAAATAATAGTAAAAATGATATTAATTGTT
This sequence comes from Durio zibethinus, assembly GCF_047325235.1. Taxonomy (NCBI): domain Eukaryota; kingdom Viridiplantae; phylum Streptophyta; class Magnoliopsida; order Malvales; family Malvaceae; genus Durio; species Durio zibethinus. Next base: position 24,114,418 of record NC_143174.1, read on the forward strand.
GTAATTGTGAAATTATATATTATAATGATAAGAGTAAAATCAATGATATATGTGTTTAGATGAAATAAATTATAATGAAAAAAAATGATCGTTAAAAATATTAATTTAAAAGTATACTAATAAATTATTTTTTACGTATATTTTAATATTATTTAATATTTAATATATTAAAAATTTATTCAATCAAAATATTGACATGTATTAAATTATGTTGAAATAAAATTTAAAATTTTAAATATAAAAAATTATTTGAAATATTTAATATTTCAAAAAATAATACTTGTAACAATTATAAATATAATACTAAAATAAAAATATCTGACAAAATAAAACATTCAAATATTAATAAAAAATAATTATTATTTAAACAAAACAAAGCATATTTACACATCCTAAAATAAAAGTTAATAATACTAATTTATTTAGTTATCTATTTTAATTAATTAATTATAAAATTTGTTTTTTAATATTTACTATAAATTTATTTGATTATAAAAATGGATTATTTATTTATACATTTATTATTTTTATCTATTTATTTATTAATATTTTTATTATATAATTATATAAATGATATATTTTATAATAATAAAAATTCTTGTAAGGAGATAAAAAGTGTATAAATATAAAACTCCACTGGAACTTAATGGTCCAGTTGAAAAAAAGGGGCTAGCACGGTAGATTATGCTTCACCATGACATAGCAGTGTTTGTCAAATGAGTGCGCAGTGAGATTCAAAGCAAAATTTGCACCTCACTGGCACTGCAGGATGATCCAAATGAAGCCTTAGTATGTTGTTGTTTAGTCTGTATAAAAAAATATATAAAATTATAAAGATGATTAATTTTTTTATATACAAAATGATTCAATCATCTCAAAATATAATAAATTATTTTTAATTTATATAATTAAACTTATATTTTTATTATACTCTTAAAAATTATATTAATAATTTAAATTATATAAATTATAAAAATGGATAATTTTTTTTTTTTTGTTCACGAAAGAGCATAATCCTTATAAGAAAAAAAGGGAAAGCTATCCTGACTCGAAACCAAGACCTTTATATTTTCATAACATCTCTTTAACTACTAAATCAAGATATGGAAGATTAAGAAAAAATAATTTTAATTAATAAATAAAATTATTTATTTTAATTTTTACATATATCAAACATTATAAATATGATACTATTTAATCTAATTATATTTATAATATTATTTTATCATATCCTATCATAATTTTATATACCAAATATATTATTAAATGCTTTAAATTAAATTGATATTATGATGATAACTTGGACAATTAACTCAAAGTTTAGTTTAATCTTATAGTTTTGAACTAACAAGTAATTATAAATCATAAGTCTTAATTACAAGGCACTATAGAAACATAATAGCAATTCTATTAATTATATATCTTATAATTTATGTTTTTTTATATTTTTAAATTTTGTGTAGGGATGAGATAAGTATGGACAGATTTTTACTTATTTCGAACCTAATTTGATTTTTTATCTATAATATTTAAATTTGATTAATTATTTATTTTTAATTTTTTATATTTGAACTCGATTTAATTAAATATTGTGTAAAATTACATTCGATTCGATTTGATTTGAAATTAATAAAATATTATTTTTTAATATAAATATAAAATTAAATAATTATTTAATTAAATAAAAATTTAAAAATATTATATATATATATATAAAATCAAGATGAATTTGCATAAAATTTAATCCGACTCAATTTTGTTCTATAATTATTCAATCCAATTCAAAACTAAATTTAAAAAAAAATAAATATAAAAATCAAATAGAATCAAAACTTATCTTGAGCGAGTTACACTAGTATTCCTAATTTTGCATATTCCCTCGTCACAAGACTATTTATAGCAAGTGGCAATAATGGTACGGAAATCTTGCTAGATACTGAATTATTACTATTATTTGATACTAAATTTTTATTTTGAAACCTAGAAAAAAGTCTAGAATCATTCTTGGCAACTGTCTCTTTTGAGATTGGACGTGTATTATTATTATTATAGATGGGGGAACCTTTCCACGTGTATTATTAGTATAGATGGGGGGACCTTTCTTTTATATTTATAAACAGGCTTACCACTTAATTTCAAGGTCAAATCAAGGTACAAGAATTGGGTGATAGGAGTGGGCCTCGGGTGCAATTGAATAAAAACAGCTCACTATATCTATCGAGATAAGCATCATTCAAGACCAACCAACTGCCTTTGGTTACCTCAGTTTTTTTTTCAAGCTTATTACAAGCGAGCTAGTTTCCTTAATTCTACTAGTTTTCTTGCAAATGAGACCATTTTTAGCTTCATTTTCTTCCTCCTGCTTTTGAATTTTGATTAATCAATAATGGAGGTAAATTGCAATCATCAGCAAATTGCGATTGTTTAGAGCAAATTATAGATACTTCCTCCATCTCATATCATTTGTCATGCATTAATTTTTATAGGAATTTAAAAAAAAGTTTAAATTTCAATATATATATTTAATATTAAAATTTAAAAAAATTATAGAATTAAAATTTTATGATTTTTAATGTAAAATAATAAAAAATCATAAAATATAAAAAGGCCAAAATTTTAAATATTAAAAAAAGATATAATTTTAAGACATTTAAAAAAATAAACAAAAAAAAAAGAATAGAGGGAATAATATATTCATATATATATATATATATAGTCTAAGTTTTTTGGAGAAAATTAATATATTTTTCTATGTCTTGATAAGAGCTAAAACTGTGCCATTAACTATAGGGATGAATAATGGTTGTATGCAATTGTCATGCAAGCTTTCGTGATGTGATATAAATTAATAAACTTGATGTGATGTTTTTTTAGATACATTTAGTTTAACCCTACGTCTATAACGTTAATTTCTAGCTACTTCATTAAAAGATAAGAAAGATGTAAGATCATTAGGAAACGAAATAAAAGTAACATAATTGGTTTAGATGATATTTAATAAATTTAAAATTTAAAAATTTTAATATTTATAATTTATTTTTTTATTTTCATATTAGAATATAAAAAAGTAATATAAAATTTATGATCATATAGAGGATATTGTAGCTGCAATACTACAACAATAACAAATAAAATTTCTTTCTAATTATTGTAAGGAAGGGTTTAAATATGAGAATAATTTCTACAATAATTTTTTGTACAAAATGTTATACTAAATTTTAAAGACAAATTGGAAGTATGTATGAATAAGACAATTATTTGCTCATTTAATTACATGATGATATATGCTTGTCATAGAATTAATAATTGCTAATATAATAATTAAGATTATATGCCAAAAGTGGAAACTATATAATTTTGCAATTAATAGAGTTGTATGTGCCCTTCAATTAAACCTATTACTTTCCTTTCTTATACTTATTACATATCTATAACTTATGTTAAAAGTTGTCCCCGTTTTATATTGATGGGACAACTTTGCAATGTAAGAAAGAAAAATCCAAGGGCAATTTTGGGGTTAAAAAGTTTCTTCTCTATAAGCTTCATCTCTTTTTTTTTACCCTTCCATTCTTTTAATTCACTTTCCTTTTACTTTAACTCTTGCTCTCAATAAGAAATGAAAGAATCTGAAAATCCATATAACTCGGAATGAAGATAAAAAAGATTGAAAAAAATAGATCATTGCCATGTTCTTTCAATCAGATACATAGAACACTGCAATAAAATCAAGTTTCTTTCACCACTGTTAAATGTTAGACTAAAAAATCAGTCAAAAATAAAGCCTCGAATTGTTCAGATTTCAGTTATTGATGCTGATGCCACTAATTCCTCTAACAACGACTCACAATTTCTTCATTTCTATCGTTATGGCCATCAACAGCTTAGCAATGAAAGTTGTTTTTATGCTTTGGTTTTTGTTTCTTATATTCTTCTCGCTTTTTTTTTTTTTTAACAATTTTTAGTATTTTTGTTATTTTGTTTGTTTTCTATGTTTATAAGAGTTTCTTCTCTTCTTCTCATGTTTTATTTTTTAGTTTTATTTTTTGCTTTTTTTTTTTTGCGGGTGTTTCTTTTTTTTTTTGTCTATGTGTTTTTGTTGGCATTTTGATGTTGTTGTTTTTGTGCAAGCATGATGTTCGATTAATTATTTTTATTTCTGTTGCATTATACAAATTATTCTTTTTATGTGGTCATGGGGTTTTCTAGATATGAGTTTTATGTTTGGATTTTTTTTGTGCATGGTTTTTTTCTTTTTGTTAAGCTGGGTTCTTTTGGCGAGGCAATGGAGTGTTTAGAGCACATTTGCATGCAAATGTGCACAACTGTCGGGCCATATGACATATGACATGGAGCCAGCAAAGAGAATGAGCCCCAACAATAAATAAACTATGTGTCAAGGTGTCCAGTTATTGATCAAACACTTTGCTTCATACAAGAGAAAGGCTAATGGAGGAAGATGCTCTTGGTGCAAGCGAATGTGGTAGCTTCTTATACTCTATTCCTCCATTTGTAATCAGCCTAATTCTTACAGGTTCTACTTTGTAGGTAAAATTAAACTTATTGTAGACATCTTATTTTATCTGATGATTTTTTGAAATTTATTAGGTTTCAAATTTTAATTTTGATTGTGCAATTAGATCTTAATTGAAAAAGTGTATTTTGGGCTCAAAGATTAAGCCTTAAATTTTATTTGTATTTTAATTTTTTTTAGTTTAATTTTTTGTTTAACTTTTTTTTTGTCAAAAGAGTCAAATTCAACTGGTAAAAAAAATAAAAAAGGGTAAAAATAAAAAAAAATATGGGATTTTACATGAAAAATCTTGGATTCAATTTAACTTTTGGATTTTATCTCACTTTTTAACTTTAATGGTTGAAAAATTTTAGAAAGACTTAGGGCTTAATCTATTAAAAAAAAATTACATAGAGAATAAAATTTGAAAAAAAATCATAGATTTAGTTGAATTAATTTCTTCCAAATCGAAAGGGATTCAATCCCTTTATAAAAACTTTTAATCTAAGATAAAAAAAGGGAGCTCATAGCAATTGATTTCAAGATCAAACAGAAATCATTAAAAAGAGAAAAAATTTGGATAAAATTTTGAATCAACAAGGAAAAAACAATCAAGCAAAAAAATCTTGCAAGAAGATCCAGTTGAAATTTTTGAAAGAAATGTTCATATTTATTGTAGGAAGCATCAATTTTTGAAATGTGAAAAATTATTGAAACCCGTGATCCATTGAGATAATGTTTGCTTTCTTTTTTTTGTGATTTTTGCATAACTTTTATAATATTTAATTGTTTATTCTAATATTTATTGCATGGTATTTATTTTTGCATGAATTTGCATAACTACTATTATATTTGCATGATAATTTATTAGCCTAATATATTTGTTTGCATGGTTAATATATTTATTTGTGTGATTTATTAATATATATGCATGATTATTAATATATTTATTTGTATTATTATATTTAATTTGATTGCATGATTATTAATATATTTAATTTTATATTTTGAATGTTTATATATTATTATTTACATGATTGCATTATTTATATATTATTATTTACATGATTATATATTTAATTACATATTTATTTGCATGATTATATATTTAATTGTATGATTATTAATTTATTTATTTGTATGATTGTATGATTATTAATATATTTATTTATTTATTATTGCATGATTTTATATTTATTACATGATATGATATTATATGTTATTGCATGATTAATATTATATTTGAATGATATTTAGTTGCATGTTTCTATATTTATTGTGTGCATAATTGCATGATTATATTTGTGTGCATATATTTGATTTCATGATTATATATTTGCATGAATGGTTATTAATATATTTGTATGATATTTTATATTATTGCATGATTTTTGTATTTACATGATTGTTATTATTGCATGATAATTAATATATTTGCATGACATTCTTACATGAATATTTTCGCATGATCTAGGTATGATATTATTTCATGGTACTTGGTATGATTTATAATATATTTGCATGATAATTTTTGCATGGTATGATTTAATATTGCATGATTGTATGTGATTGCTTGATATTTTGATATAATTTTTCTATCACCATGTTTTGTAGATAAATAAGAGGATTCGAATTGATTTTGGTTTGCATGATAAAACCATATTTGATTAAGGCTTAATAAGATAACATATAATTAATTTGATACCAATTTTGGGCATAAAAGTGTGCTGATACCTTTCCTATACGTAACCAAAATTTATTCTTTTTAAAAATCTTAGTTTATACTTAGGACAACTTTAAAAATAATAAATTCATATCGGTGGCCAATCCCAGGTAAAAAATATCGGTGATTACTCCATGAGTTTTGTGTCTAATGGGTAGGTTCCCTCAACCTAGACGATATGATGCTCATCATTTTCTGTTATTAGTGTATCAAGCCTGGTGAGTCTTAAAAGTCCCATCTTTGTGTCTTTTTCTATAGCAATTAGGTTCATTTATTCTTTTTTTTTCAATTACTATAAGCATTGTTGGCCTGCAGGCATGATTACTTTTCTAATTTTTTTTTATCATGAACTTTAATACTATTTGCTTTGTAAATGTGACAAACAATTCGAATTTAAAGCCCAACAAAAAAAAATGGATGATTCTGCAAAATGAAAGCTATTTGTGAGAAAAGTTTTGTCAGTTAAAGCTATATCTTTTTTTATCTCTGCCCAAGAGATAGAGAGAATAACTGAAAAAAACAATGGGTGGTCATGTATTGAAAACCTTCAGATTATATTGAACTATAATATTACTATAGAAATGAGTTAGTGCTAAAAGAGAGTAGTAAGTTAAATTATTTGATTCATATTAGAGAAAATTGTGTCTTGGTGTGTTTTACATATGAAGTGAGTTATTTTTGCCTAGCTATCTTCGTCCTATCAACCTATCATTCATCACTTGATTTTTTAGGGATTTTAGAGTAATCCTTTAATGGTAGGTTATGTGAGAGTTTGTGTCCAAAGCAAGATGATGTATAATGGAGTAATCTTGATCTGATGCGACTGTTTCCTTGAAAAAACTGTTAAACTCTTCCTTAATACTTAAGAAATTTACTATCAAGGAAATTTATCTAATTGATGGTTTACTTTTAGATAAGTTGCAAGATACTTTATTATGAGAATGCAACATATTATCTTTTTGATGTCGATATATTTCTGGACTAGCATGATATGCCTTATGGATTTTTGAGTGCTTTCTTGTATGAGGCTAAGATTTATCATAGTTGTTTTTATCTTGAAAGAATGAAAGGTCAATTTAGGCCTTTAGGCTTTGAGTTTTGGATTGAAAGCTATTAGTTTTATATTTGATTTTTTTATGCATGTTATTTTGTGGGTTTTGAATTGATATTGTGGTTGTTGACGTTGTAATAACTTATACTTGATTTTTTTTTTGTTCATGCATGTTGTTTTGTGGGTTTTGGGCTTTTGTATGATGCAATGTATTTGGTATTTGACTTTGTAATTACTATTTTGTTCTAATTTTATTCATATTTTTTGTGGCTTATAGAAATCTGTTGATATCGGAGTCATTTTGAAACTTTTGAGGTGAACGTTGAAGTTAAGGTTTTATCATTCATCCTTTGATTTTTTTTTTTTTTTTGGCTTTTGAGTCATGTTATTGTCACTTTGTCTTTATTGTATTAAGCTGTTAATGTTGTGTTTCTTCTTTATTTGATTTGGCTTTTGCTTTTGGGATCATCATAACAAGTTTAAGAGAGATACTTTTAGGTATGGAACAAATATAGACAGGAGCAAGTCTAAGAATGTGTGTGTGTATATATATATATATATATATATATATATATATCTTTCATTTTTTTCAATAAGAAAAAAATGTTGAAAGATCTACATATTATACCGTTTCCAAATCTACATTGTCTTGTATAAAAAAAATCAGAATAATTAATCTTAGGTTGAAAAAATTAGAGAGTTCTCTTGCAAGGGGACGTAATTATTTGCTACCTTTAATGTAATTAATTGTTGGTCATACAGCTATTACAAGCATTTCTTTTTGGCAGGAAGTAAAGTTCTTTACATATATTTTATTGTTTGAAAGGAGGATCTTGATTATCAATCTGATTATACTTTAATACTCTTATGAGAATTGTGATTTAATTTGAAAGTCTAAATGTAGTTAAAATGTTTTTGATTTTCTAAATGAAAATTAAATGAAATAGGAGATTTGGAGCTGGAGTTTCATAAAAAAAATTTGTAGAATTTAGGTTATTAATGGCTGTTATTAAAGAAAAATTCTTTAATCATGGCCAAAACTAATAGTGCAAGAATAAATTATGAAAAGATAGAAATATATATTAGCATTATGCATTTAATCTCCCAGAGATAAATATAGCTACAAATGCTAACTTCTTTTGAACTCGAAGGAAAAAATGGAAAAAGATATATGTTACATTACAAGTTTAATTGGCATCCCAAAGTTAAATACCTGCAATTGTTAACAATGAACATAACCTTTTTTAAAATTTCAAAAAACTGATTATGTTCATATATTGTCAACCATATGTGCCAACATAGTCATGATTTTACGATCTAAAGATAGTATGATTTTACAAGTTATAATAGACAATTGTGTTTTGCACAATAAGACAAGCAATAAAATAAGTAATCCAGACATCCAAACATTATGCTGCAAATATGATTGTCTCCATGACAGAATCTGCTCTATTGTATCATCGTTTTACTTTAAGCATGCAACAATGTAATTATGACTATCCTTTATCTTTCATGTATGCCAATGTCTTGTAAGATGGAATAGCATTTAACAATTGGAGCAAACTAGAAGATTTTTCAGTTGTTGTCAGGGAAAGTTCTGTCAATTCTTACTTCCATCCTTATTAAAAAAACCTTATATCATGGTAAAGTAATTTGTATTATTCAAGTGAGATACTTGTTTATATTGCATAAATTATCTTTTTGTTGTTAAAAAGGGTCTATCTATGCTATGTAATTTCATTAAGTTTTGTATAATTTGTTTTCTTTTTACTTTGCAGGGTTTTAGATTAGGTTTTACTATTTACTATTTTTGAAAGGTTTTAACATCAAGTTAGATGGTAAGTCATAAAGATTTATTTCACCGATTTTAATACGGGAGATTCTAATCAATTGCATCATTTGTAATTGTTTGAAATTTTTATTTATTGCTATTTATTAGTGTTTAGTCATTTTGTTTATGACATTTTATAATAGATATTCTTCCTATAATGAGATACCTCATTTGTAGTTTTCTAGGCCTTTTAAAGATAGAAAGCTCATTCATAGGGATAGTTTCGAAACTTTTTGTTGGGATGTCTATTTTAAGAGGTATTGCGACATCATGATTCTTGAATTTCATTTAAATTTATCAATCTTTATATATGTGTTAGAGTTGTATAATAAATCTGTATTGCTCACTTTAAATGATATTATCTTTTAAACTTTGTTCTGTTTAGAGGTTTTTTGGATTGTTGGTTTGAAGGTCAATTTTTTGTTTTGTGATATTTGTTTGTTCAAATAGCTTAAAGTTAAGTATATTAAGAAAGTATAATTAACCTGTTGTTTTTTCTTCTAAATGAGTTGAGATTAAATAGGCTTAGGAGATCTAATATTCTTAGATCAAATAAACAAAGGCAATAAAAAAGTTTTATGGATTTTGAGACTTTGGATGGTACCAAAGGTTGTAGGAAACATCAAGATAAGGGATGTGAGAATGAATCAAGAAGTATGAGTGATTATGTTGATGATATTTTTATGTTGAAATTAGGAATGAGTTTTGATGCGAATCCAATCATTGTTTTTGGTAAATCATGTTTAACCAAATTATCAAGTTTTATCAAACTATCATGATATTTTGAATCAGCTAATATGTTATAGTTTGACCAAACTATCAACATAAGAACTGAAAACATGTTTATAGAATTTGTAAAATCAATTGAAACCTCATCACATGTCTACATTCAAGATCTCACCCTCTGAGGAGCTAGACAAGTAGAAAACTTTGAAACAGGTAACAAAGAAGGTGCCTTTACATTTCTTGTAACAAGGAAAGGCTCTAATGAACTACAAGTGATAACTGTCAATAATCTTTCTACTTTCCAAGAATGAAGATCTCTTTGTGACCTCTATTTATGCTGTGTTACTTCTTTTATTCTTAACTTTGTATAATGTATAACATTAAAAAAATGCATGTATAAATTTTAACGGCTTTGTTAGTGAGTGTGGAGATCCATGTACTCATGAAACGTGATAACTATCTTTGGATGTTCATCAGTTCTGATTATCCGGCTATCTTTTTGAATGTTGCTTTAGGTGCTATTAGTATATTATATGGTATGTGATTGTTATATTTTTTCTGAAACAATTACAGTTTCCATGAGCAAAGCATTGTTATGATTGTGATAAATGTATTCTTCAGTTTGATCATCATTGTGTATGGCTTGGAACATGCATTGATCAGGATAATCATTGCAAATTTTGGTGAGTTTTTTCCACTTTGATCTGTTTGTAGCCTTCATTCCACTTTGATCTATCTACAGCTAACAACAATATAGTCCAGCTATTTGCTTAATTTTCCATAGTTAAAACAAGTTGCAGGTTATAATATTTTTATAATATTTTCATAGTTAAAACAAATTCGCAACATAGCGCAGGCATGCCCGGTTAGTTCTTATATAATAACTCCCCCCGTCTATTACATTGATATTAATGAAATCTAGGATTTAGACATCAAGCTTTTACGAAACAAGTACAAGCTAAGCACCTGGAATTGGCTTAATTTGGCTGGCTAGTGGTTATATATATCAATCACATCTATTTCTTTGAAAAAAAAAATGCTCATAATGAAGAAAATACGTACATAAAATCATAGATTTGTTTCACCTGATCTTTCATTATCCAAACGAAATCTCAACATCATTGTGATTATTGAGCCTACGTTCAATTTTGTTGATATATATATATATATATATTTATCTACAAGATTTTGAGAATGGGGGAGAGAATGGTTGGTTCAAACTCAAACTTTCATGACTTTTGTAAGGTTTCTTTGTCAATAGGCTCAGAAGCTTAAGGCATATAATAGATGTTTTACATATCAGGGTAGGTAGTTTTCAACTTGATTATTTTATTCTTTGAGCCTAAAAAATTGATATGTGTCATCTATGAAAGGGAGGAAAAAGATCGTCACACAACCAACTTTTTTTTTCAGAAATATGAATCAAATGGAATCTTAAACTTAAAAAAAAAAATCGAAAAGAATGCAACTTTAAGAGTGTAGTAGCTTGCCAAGCTCTTGGAGCAACATTGATCAATAAAGCTCATCGAGCAAAACAAATGGCAAGAAAGAAAGATAAGATCTTAGCCATCTGGTGAACCATGTATGACTTAAATCTTGATATATCTCCAGCCACGACGAACTGAAAGAAAGGGGTGATGGGGTTAACCTAACAAGAGGACATGACCCACCCACCCACCCCCTAAAAAAAATCCAGACTGGCCCCAACTTGGTAGGTTGTGTCTTTAGGGGAGCGCAAGTGGCAAATTATTTACCTACCTTCAACTTTAATCTAATGATGATGGAAACCATGAATGTATAGAAACAGAATAGGGTACATACGTACATATGGGTAGTCTGGACGCAAGATTTTCGCGCTGCAATTGGAGAAATGGTGGATCCAAGTAGAAAGCGAATGATCGAGGATACCTCTGAAATTAATGGAGCACTTTTATTTACCCAAAATAACAAATTTATGTCCATGTTGGTGCATAGTATATATGTGAATATATTTATATATATATATATATATATATATATTTCATTTGAATCAAGTCGTTGCTTAAAAAGAAGAAAGTGAAAAGAGTTATACACCGAAAAATTATACTTCACATAACTCCTTCTATTTTAGGTAAATTTTAAATTTTGATCACTAAAATTAAAAATTCAACCCTCTCAACCTATATCTTCTTTCTCATAAACATCATTTGCTTGTAAACAAAAAGAAACCGTCTATAGTTGTAACTATAATCATGATAGATAACAGATTTCAAATTTTTAAATATATAGTATCTGTACCGTTTTTTGGACAGATATGTTTATTGAGAATATTGACTCAAATCTCATAAAAAATTTATTTAAGATTTGTTAGATATTGCATGATGGACAAGAAGACTTGTAAAAGAAAAATTTTAAAAGAATGAAGATTCTTAATAGCCAAGTTTAACTTACAAGAGAAGAATTCTAAGAGGAAATGAATTTTTAATGTGTAAATTTATATGGTTATAAATATGTGAAGTCTCTATAGGGTTAGGTATGAGAAAAAGATGTAAGAAAGTTATAAGATTTTGTGGGATAGACATCCCATAGGAGTATTGGGGCTCTACGTCTTATGGGTGTGTATGTTTATTTGTGAGTGGACTAGAGGAGACTGAAAGGGTCCACATAGGTATGATGTATGGGAGCATATGGATATATATTTGGTTATATTGAAAGGGTGCACAAGGGTTTGAGTTTGTGTTTGTTTAGATTGAGAATACTCCATAGGACTAGAGGAGATTGAGAGTGTCTTATGAGTATTGATTGTTGAGTGAGGTTGATGATTTGATGTATGTTTGTAATTTTCTACAACTAGTAGATCTTGTTTCTCATCCGTGAACGTAAGTTGATTGGCCTGAACCACGTTAAATTATTATCTCTTGTGTGTTTGATTTATTATTTGATTTCGTTTTCGTTGGTGTGATTGGATTGGAGGTTTTTAGCCCAACAAATGTTATCAGAGCAGTGGTGTTCCCCAACAAGTGATATCAAAGCTAAAAGTTTGAAACGTGAGAAGAGTCAAATGTTCGAGATGTGAGAATAGCCGATAGTTCGAGATATGAAAAGAGTTGACAGTTCGAGATATAAAAAGAGCTTGATTTAAGACATGAGAAAAAGTAAGCTTAGAAGAGCTCGATTCAAGAGAAAAATTCGAGTTCAAGTTTTAAGGATTGAAGATCAATTTGTATGAATCGTGAAGACATATAAGAAAAAATGATTGTGAGACTTCTATTACAAGTAAAGCCAAGCTTGTCTAGTATGAAGACAGATGATTGATAGAATTTGAGTCAAGATGGAGATTGTTGGGAATATTGACTCAAATTTCATAAGAGATTTGTTAGAGATTTGTTAGATATTGCTTGACGGACAAGAAGACTTACAAAAGAAGAATTTTAAAAGAAAGAAGATTCTTAATAGGTAAGTTTGACTTGCAAGAGAAGAATTCTAAGGCGAAAGAGATTTTTAATAGGCAAGTTTGACTTACAGAAAAAGAATTCTAAGAGAAAAAAGATTTTTAATGGGTAAATTTGTATGGTTATAAATAGGTAAAGTCTCTACAGGGTTAGGTATGAGAAAAAGATGTAAGAGAGTTGTAAGATTTTATGAGATAGATACCTCATAAGAGTATCGAGACTCTACGTCTTATGGGTATGTATATTTGTCTGTGAATAGATTAAAAAAGACTGAGAGGGTCCACATAAGTATGATGTATAAGAGCATATGGGTATGTATTTAGTTATATTGAAAGGGTGTACAAGGGTTTGAGTTTGTGTTTATTTAGATTGAGATACTCCATAAGATTAGAAAAGATTGAAAATGTCTTATGAGTATTAATTGTTGAGTGAGGTTGATGATTTGATGTATGTTTATAATTTTCTACGACTAGTGGATCTTGTTTCTCATCCGTGGACGTAGGTTGATTGGATTGAATCACGTTAAATTATTGTCTCTTGTGTATTTGATTTATTATTTGATTTCACTTCTATTGGTGTAATTGGATTGGAGGCTTTTAGCCCAACAAATGATATCAGAGCTGTGGTATTTCTCAACAAGTGATATCAGAGCTCAAAGTTCAAAACGTGGGAAGAGTCAAATATTCAAGATGTGGGAAGAGTCGATGGTTCGAGATATGAGAAGAGTTGACAGTTCGAGATATGAAAAGAGCTTAGTTTAAGACATAGGAAGAAGTAAGCTTAGAAGAGCTTGATTCAAGAGAAAAGTTCGAGTTCAAGTTTTGAAGATTAAAAATCAGTTTGTATGAATCGTGAAGACACACAAGAAAAAATAATTGTGAGACTTTCATTACAGGTGGAGCCAAGCATATCTAGTATGAAGACAGATGATTGATAGAATTTAAGTCAAGGTGGAGATTGTTGGGAATATTTACTCAAATCTCATAAGAGATTTATTTGAGATTTGTTAGATATTGCTTAATAGATAAAAAGACTTACAAAAGAAGAATTTTAAAAGAAAAAAGATTTTTAATAGGTAAGTTTAACTTGCAAGAGAAGAATTCTAAGGAAAAAATGATTCTTAATAAGCAAGTTTGACTTATAAAAGAAGAATTCTAAGAGAAAAAGAATTTTTAATGGGTAAATTTGTATGATTATAAATAGGTGAAGTCTCTACCAGGTTAGATATGAGAAAAATATGTAAGAGAGTTATAAAATTTTATGGGATGACACCTCATAGGAGTATTGGGGCTTTACGTCTTATAGGTGTATATGTTTGTTTGTGAGTGGACTAGAGGAGACTGAGAAGGTCCACATAGGTATGATGTATTGGAGTATATAGGTATGTATTTAGTTATATTGAAAGGGTGCACAAGGGTTTGGATTTGTGTTTATTTAGATTGAGAATACTTCATAAGACTAAAAAAGATTGAGAGTGTCTTATGAGTATTGATTGTTGAGTGAGGTTGATGATTTTATGTATGTTTGTAATTCTCTACAACTAGTGGATCTTGTTTCTCATCCGTGAATGTAAATTGATTGGATTGAACCATGTTAAATTATTATCTCTTATGTATTTGATTTATTATTTGATTTATTATTTGATTTCACTTTCGTTGGTGTGATTGGATTGGAGGCTTTTAGCCCAACAAATGATATCAGAGTTGTGGTGTTTCCCAACAAGTGATATCAGAGCTAAAAGTTTAAAATGTGAGAAGAGTCAAATGTTCGAGATGTAGGAAGAGTCGATGGTTCGAGATATGAGAAGAGTTGATAGCTTGAGATATGAGAAGAGTTTGGTTTAAGACATAGGAAGAAGTAAGCTTAGAGGAGCTCGATTTAAAAGAAGAGTTTGAGTTTAAATTTTGAAGATTGAGGATCAGTTTGTATGAATCGTGAAGACATAAAAGAAAAAAATGATTGTGAGACTTTTATTGCAGGTGGAGCCAAGCATGTCTAGTATGAAGACAGATGATTGATGAAATTTGAGTCAAAGTGAAGATTTTTTGGAATATTGACTCAAATCTCATAAGAGATTTGTTTGAGATTTGTTAGATATTGCTTGATGGAGAAGAAGACTTGCAAAAAAAAATTTTAAAAGAAAGAGAATTTTTAATAGGTAAGTTTGACTTGTAAGAGAATAATTCTAAGGGTAAAGAGATTCTTAATAGGTAAGTTTAACTTACAGGAGAAGAATTCTAAGAGAATAGATTTTTATGGGTAAATTTATATGGTTATAATATGTGAAGTCTTTACAGGGTTAGGTATGAGAAAAAAATGTAAAAAAATTATAAAATTTTATGGGATAGACACCTAATAGGAGTATTGGAGCTCTACGTCTTATGTGTGTGTATATTTATTTGTGAGTGAACTAGAGGAGACTGAGAGGATTCACATAGGTATGATGTATGGGAGCATATGGGTATGTATTTGGTTATATTAAAAGGGTGCATAAAGATTTGAGTTTGTGTTTGTTTAGATTGAGAATACTCCATAGGACTAGAGGAGATTGAGAGTATCTTATGAGTATTGATTGTTGAGTGAGGTTAATGATTTGATATATGTTTGTAATTCTCTACAACTAGTGGATCTTGTTTCTCATTCATAGACGAGATTAATTGGATTGAATCACGTTAAATTATTATCTCTTGTGTATTTGATTTATTATTTGATTTCGCTTCCGTTGGTGTGATTGGATTGGAGACTTTTAGCCCAACAAATGGTATCAGAGCTGTGGTGTTCCCTAACAAGTGATATCAGAGCTAAAAGTTCGAAACGTAGGAAGAATCAAATGTTCGAGATATGGAAAGAGTCGATGGTTTGAGATATAGGAAGAGTTGATAGTTCGAGATATGAGAAGAGCTTGGTTTAAGACATAGGAAGAAGTAAGCTTAGAATAGCTCAATTCAAGAAAACAGTTCAAGTTCAAGTTTTGAAGATTGAATATCAGTTTGTATGAATCGTGAAGATACACAAAAAAAATGATTGTGAGACTTTCATTACAGGTGAAGCCAAGCATGTCTAGTATGAAGACAGATGATTGATGAAATTTGAGTCAAGGTGAAGATTGTTGAGAATATTGACTCAAATATCATAAGAGATTTGTTTGAGATTTGTTAGATATTGCTTGATAGATAAGAAGACTTGCAAAAGAAAAATTTTAAAAGAAAGAGGATTAAGTTTGACTTGCAAGAGAAGAATTCTAAAGGGAAAATGATTCGTAATAGGCAAGTATGACTTACAGGAAAAGAATTCTAAGAGAAAAGGGATTTTTAATAGCAAATTTGTATAGTTATAAATATGTGAAGTCTCTACAGGGTTAAGTATAAGAAAAGGATGTAAGAGAATTATAAGATTTTGTAGGATATACACCCCATATGAGTATTAGGGCTCTATGTCTTATGAGTGTGTATGTTTGTTTGTGAGTGGACTAAAGGAGACTGAGAGGGTCCACATAAATATGATATATGGAAGCATATGGGTATGTATTTGGTTATATTGAAAGGGTACACATGGGTTTGGGTTTGTGTTTGTTTAAATTAAGAATACTCTATAGGACTAGAGGAGATTGAGAGTGTCTTATGAGTATTGATTGTTGAGTGAGATTGATGATTTGATGTATGTTTGTAATTCTCTATAACTAGTGAATCTTGTTTCTCATCCGTGGACGTAGGTTGATTGGATTGAACTACGTTAAATTATTGTCTCTTATATGTTTGATTTATTATTTGATTTCACTTTCGTTGATATAATTGAATCGGAGGCTTTTAGCCCAACAACGTTTATATTCACCAATGAATGTCATGATATATTTAATCCTATACGACAACACATTTCAAATCAAAGCAAATACACAGCACAAGAAAATTAAAGACTACAGGAACAAATTACCCTCCCCATCTTGCACACCATGAAGTAGCTCCTCTATCATTTGCAGTGCAATTCTCTCTTCATCCATCTCTCTTCTCAGTTCAGGCCCAGCTAACACTGGGGTCTTGTTGGAAGGTAATGTATTGGCAGAAACTTCAGCGTTTCCTTTTCCAAGCTGGACTGTCATGACCCAATTGGAATCTGAGCTCTGGCCCGCTTGCTTTTGCCACACTCCTATATGAGAATTCTCGATGTCAAGCCTCAGACAAGTCATGGAAGGAGAAGGTGCCTTGCTACATTTTCTAAGCTTGGCATGGAGGAGTTCAGATAGCTCATTTGGTGGTGTTGAAAGGGAATTTTCAGTGCCTTTTGGGTCTCCACTTGGTATTTGTGATATGGGGAAGTTCGTTTTTGCATTCCTGCCACTCATTAAGATGGCTGCTTGATCATAAGCTCGGGCTGCCTCTTCAGCTGTTTTAAATGTACCTAGCCACAACCTTCTCTTTCTGCAATAAAAACAGCAAAATTATAGGGAAAAAAAAAAACAAAAAGAGAATTTTGAACATTGAATTGTACGTTTTTGCAGTGCTGTTTATTATTGCCATTAATCTATTCCCCAAGCAGAAAGGGAAAAAGAAAACTGAGAAAAGCGCGTAGGTTAGACTTACAGTAAAGGGTGGCGAATTTCAGACACCCAGGAGCCCCGGTGTCGCTGTCTGACACCTCTAAACTTCTTTGATTGCACCATAATTGGAAACAAATAGAGGCTTTTTTTATTTTTGGTGGCTCAAAGCAGCCTCAAACAGATGGAGGGCTAAAACTGAAACAGGCACGCAAAAACAGGTTCATGAGAGAAGATACATCATATACACAGATGAATGAAGTACATAAGAGCTCAGAGAATTAGAGATATACTATCATATATGGAGGAGATACTGAGTTTAAGTTTTAACTGAAAAGATGCATTGTCGGCTAACTAAAGGGAACAAGGATTGTACTAGGAAACTTGCAATATTTAACATCATAACCTACATCTTCCTTTAAACCATACTAACCTACCAAATAAATGACTGGGGACGAAATGTCATGTGGAGAAAATTTTCATCTTGACAAAGTACAGTTGTCATGACAAAAGACTGCAACAAAATACTGTCATTAATTTATTAGATGTGTTACTTGCCATCAGCTACTGTCGACTTCTTAATTACTAGATGAAATAACGGTTGAAACCTTAAAAATTCTTTATATGATGAGAAGATTAAAATGTCCTTAAGCCGATCTATGAGCCATCTTTGCAAAAGAGGAAACCCGACCGAACATGTGGTTTACGTTGCATGCCACTCTATCATCAGCTGCTTCTCATGCAATATAATTTCACGTGATTGAAATTAATGTAAAAGTGACATTGATGGGACAAGTTTTCATCAATTATACTCAACCTATGATTACTTTTTTAAGATCATTACTAATATTAAAGCAGAATAAAGTGTACAGAGAGGTTATTATCCAAGCAAATTAATGATTTGGACAATGATTTATGGTATATGTTTTTAGCTAATCTTTTATGGTTTTTTGGGAAGTTTATGAACTTCACATGGAGGAACTATTAATGTAGGCCCAGGGCTTATAAAAAGGAAGTTCCAAAGGAACCAATACAATCATCTGATTGGAAGATGTTGTTAGACCACCAGGGATAAGCCATCAACTGCTAGGAAGAATACCGACTGATCAGTCTTGTTCCTATAAGGATTCTGAGTTAAAAGCACACCAATGCAATCTCTTGCAAATGTATGTGATGACTTCATATCTCTTTAAAGATCAGAAAGTGACAACTCAAAGAGCAAGAAAAAATAATTTTCCTGGCACATGAGTGCAGGCACTCATGGGGCATATAATTTCAGAACTTATGACTCTTAACCAAATTCTATGGTAACTGCTCAGAATCGGCAAGTCTTAATTTAACTCTTTTTATAGATTTTGAACTCGCTGTTTGTCCATTCACCCTTGTTTATTTTTTATCAGTTGAATAAATCAGCCAGGAATTCGGTCAGTCAAAGAACTTTTCTCAGGTTTTTACTGAATCTTCATGCTAGTTTAACTGCCTATTTAAGCCAGCTCTAGAAGAGAAATTTCTAAACCCACTCTCCCTCTCAGAAAAAGCTACATTTCTGATTGGTGATGCTGACGCATGAAATTTCAGATTTTTACATAATCGATACAATCCAGTCGAAAATCTGTCCAATCAAAAGTAACGAAATAGTACAGTATAACCAAATAGATAAAGATGGTGAGAAAATACCTTCCCTCATCCGAATTCAATCTCTTGCTTGTTAGTTCTGACAAGAAAAGAATCTTCTGTGAATCAGAATTATATGCTGAAAAAGCACATTGCACCCACTTCTCGATTTCACTTAATCTCTTGTTGAAGTATATTTTACTTCTACTCATTTCACTGATTCTATGATTTTAAAATCAGAACATTATGGAAAAATGTCTCCAGCTAGATCGTCCAAAACATTGTAACTCAATAATCAAGTGCCTTCCCGACATAAATATGAAGCATGTGTCGTGACTGTTTATGCCAATAAGGGTATTTAGGACAACTGAGATTTTTAAAACATCAATTTGGTGCGATTTGGCCAACTGAAGCCAAAAGATCGAGTGGCTTTTGAGTCTTCAATCGCAACTCACCACTGCTAACTGGCATCCAAACCGAGCCTTGGTCTGATGAAAAAAAAAAAGGTTGAAAACAGCGATAGTTGTCTGCAATCTTCGACCATCTTTGGTAATTAACCTAACAAAGCTATATATCTGGTTGGCTTACTGCTAGAGGACATTAAACACAACCATGTGCCAATCCGTCCAAAGACCCAGTTTTTTTATTTCTTCTTTGGTAATTATTAAAGCTCTTAGCCCATTGGTGGCACAGTCGTTTTCCTATCTTGAACCAAATCTATGCCTATTAAACCTCCAACCATGAGTCCATAAGCCAATCAGCCCAAAGAGCCAGCTTTCTTGTTTCTTCTTTGGTAATTATTAAAGCTCTTAGCCCATTGGTGGCACAGTCGTTTTCCTATCTTGAACCACATCTGAGCATATCAAACCACCAATGTCCAATCTTTTGAAATGGGTGAGTCTGGCACTCATCGATGTACTCCACGTACTCTCTTTTCTAAAGCGTGAAACCCCACTCTCAGTTTTTTTTTTTTCACTTGAATCAACATCCATTAATATTCATTCCTGAGGTTTAGTATATATTTTCTTTTTTTCTTTTGGAATGTTCATGAAATAATTTGGGGATTTATACTTTGTGAGAGTTTGATAAAGTCTCAAGATACCCTGCAAGCCCCATACACAGAAAATATCAACCCTGTCTCAGGTTTTTGATGGAACTGTAGAAAAGCAGATGAAAATGCACTCCAAAAAAAAAATCCTCCTGGAAATGATTTCTATACAAATAAAGAAGATTCCCAATAATGTCAGCAAGCTTGGTTTAGGGTAAGAAAAAGGATAAAAGCAAGAAAGCACCTTATCCTCAACATCTTATCATCGCTTTCTTCTGAATTCTGCAAAAAGAAGTTATCAGACAGCTAATGAAATTGAGAGTAACCAATGCCATGAGGGCGACAGCCGTAATTTTTCCGAAGAATCTGGTAATTACAAAGAAGAGCTAAAAAAAACACCTAAAAATGAGCCGCCCTGATCACGATATGCCAATTTTGTTGCACAAAATTGAACTGACGATAAGATATGTTGCCCATCTAGTCCCTCCCTAAGAAGCAATAGACGTCAGCACGAAAGGTTTTCTCCTCAGCCTTGCCGTGTATTGCACGAGCAGCAGTTAAGAGAGCCCAAGCCCACGGTCCCCTCCAAAAGCCAAACCAACATGCCTTTCTCAGGCATTCATGACATATTGTTTTACAGAAAAAATCTCACATTCAAAAAAACACTGGAAAAGAAGAAAAAAAAAACCCACCACTCAGGCGTTCCTTTCCTTCCTACATTTATAAAATATGTAATAAAATATTGCCCATTTGGTTCCAATATTTTTACTCAGCATTCAGACTTGCTTATTTTATGCACCACTACCATACTAACCAACCCCCCCCCCCCCCCACCCTCTTCTTCCCCAGGCAAAACCAAAACAAAGCATCATTTTTATTCACCCATTTCAGCCTACAAAATTTTTATTTTCTTGGGGTTTGAGATTGTGGTCTTCTGATCTGATATAACATGGCTTCAATATTGAGCTCACAAGGAATGGTCTTAGTTACAGCTATAGCAGTCTCTGGCACTGTAATTCTTCTTGCTTTTCGCCTTCAGAAATCTTTCCCTCTTGATCAAATTCCCCAGCCCTCTCAACAAGTCATCCGCTCCTGCATATCTTCAGGTAATATCCAAAAACATGTTAGCCGTCTAGCTCTACTATTGCGTACATATATGTATTTTAACAATTTTATTTTCTTGGCTTTGTTTTTTGTTTAAAGAAGGGAAGAAGATGGAGAAGAAAAAGAAGAAGAAAGTGCACTTTGCAGAAGATGTGATGGATCCAAGAGGGGACGGAGAAGAGTTCAGGAGACAGGTGAAGAACCCTGGCAGCAACAATTCTCCAGCAGCTTTAAACTCAGCACCAAAGTTCAAGAAAATTGCTGGAATGCCTGCTAACAGAGTTGCTCTTTACAATGGAATTCTAAGAGATCGTGTTGTTCAACGATTGACTTACTCTTGCTGAAAAAAAAAAAAGAAAGAAAACCAAAATTTTGCTTTTATTCTTGTATTATCAAAATTGTGCTGATTTTTCACTACAGTTTGTGTCTGCAGTTTGTAATTTTGTAAAAATAGTAAAATATTTTTTTTTCATTTCAATTGTCATTTTTTTGAAGTTTTAATGATAGTGTTTGGCAGTCTATTTTTTCCCTTTCTTTTTTTTTTAACTTGTTTTTGGTAAATTCTTTTACTATTTTAGTTTTTTTTTTAATGAAAAAAAATTAATCATAGTCTTTAAATAAGAGATTAAGCATCATCAATCATTAAATGAAATATTAAATGCTTATTATTTTGGCTATTTATATTTCATGTTTGAAAAAAAAAATCTCTAAATCAAATAAATAATTAAGGTACACAAATATTAATAAAAATTTTCAGCCCATGGATGGACCAAACAAATTGTTATTTATAAAAATAATTGTCTAGATTTTGCCTTTTTTTAAGAGTAAACACAATATTAATCAACACGGTTTGATTTCAACAGTAAACACAATTTCAAAGCAAAACTGAAATCAAAATTCTTAAAACGGTGTGGTTTATGAATCAAATTAAAAAATTTACATTTTAAATCAAAGTAAATATTTTTTTAATTACAAAAAAGGGATTTCAATCTTATTTTTTAATATAAAATTACATATCATCATTAAATTAAATTTCGGATATCAAACTAAATTAATTTAATTATTTAATTATTTATTGTGGCTTTTTCGATTTTAAGTAAATAAAGAACAGTCTAAATTAGAGAAAAAAAATACAAAATTTATATATATAAATATATATATATATATTTTTTGCCCCCTCCTCCTGCCCAAAAGGCAAGGCAAGCTTGATGCAGCATGAAGTTTCATGTAATGCCAAAGAATTTAGGCTTTGTTCATGGAAAATATGAGAATGTGTCTTATTTTCTTAACCTTTGAGTTTATGTAGTTGTTTCTTTCCAGACATGGAGGCCTCTTTCGGTCGGACATCTATGTAAGACATCTTCAAATGAATGATTGAGTGAGTGTGGGGTTGAACTCAACCATGTGCTAGATGCTTCGTCTTCTCATGCTGCAGTTATATGCTTCTCTAAAAAAATTATATAATTTTATATAACTAAATATAAAATGATTAATTCGTTCGGAATACATATTATCTATAATCATTATATTATAATTTAAAATTATATATAAAACCTATAATTATAAATGATATGTTGTCATATAATTTTTTATTATAATTGAATAATTATAAATTTATAATAAAAAATTAAAAGTGAAACGGTCCCATTCATTATAAACTAAAAATATTAGAAATTTTTTATATATAATTTGCTGTCATTTATTTAAATTTGTTGACAACGTGATAAATTACAATAATTTTTTTTTTATTTATTAAATCAAACCATATTTTGTTTGGGTTAGTGTCAACAATTTTTAATTTCATGACCCAATTTGTCTAACCTTTTTTTCTTGTCAATTTGGCAGTAGATGGTGGGTGGAGAGACGAGGCAGGTAGGGGTAGGAGACTAGTAAAGGACGGACAGCCTGAAAAGAGGAACATGGGCAACTGATGATTTGGTTGGAAAAAGTTGCATTTCAAATTGGAATTTGGAACGGTCTTGATTGGCATCACCCGCCTTGTCACTTCTATTTGGATTATTTTATTTGCTTTGATTTTGGAAGTGCAAGTACGTGTCTGGTGGGGGCCTGTTTGTGCTTCTCACGTTTCGGGCCCCTGCCCCCAACATTTTTGAGCAGTGATTGGATAAAGCCATGTGAACATTTTCAAGCACGGACCAATCACATTTCGCCTGCCCCTGGCAAAAAGATTTGCAAATAAAAAGGAAGAAATTAAGTTTTTAAAAAATGATGGCAATTCAAGCTTATCCTTTATTTTTTTAGAGTAATGGTGGCAATTCATTCATGAATTGCATTGACATTCCAAACAAAAAGTTTTGAGTCACAGTGAATGGCAAAGCTGATTCAGCAAAGTCACGTCATAACTCCATGAAATGAGTTAATCTCCCAGCGACCCTTGGAATCTGGGGTAAGTTCTTGGAAAGCAACCGTTGGACACTCCCTCGAAGGTAGAAAAAATTAGGCAAGAACGTCAAACAGGCGTTACAGCTAACCTAAATTCTTGGAATACACTATAGGTGAGGGAAAAAAATTGAAAAAAATGAAAAATTAATTTAAATTTATAATATTTAATTTAATTCGAATTAATTTTTTTATTTGATTTAGATTAAATTTAAATATTAATATATATTAAATTTAAATCAAATTTCGAAATATAAAAAATATAAAAAATTAAATTAAATCGAATTATATATTTTTATTAATTTTTATATATTTTTTAAATTTTTATAAAATAAAAATAACTATTTTATATATAAATTTATTTAAATATATTAAAATCTCATTAAAATAATATAAAAATAAAAAAATAAAAATCAATAAACTGAACTAAATTAATAATATTTAATTTAAATCAAATCAATTTAAATTTAAATTAAATTTTAAAAATTCATATTATAATGCATTATTTGAAAGAATCAAACTGAATTTTATCCGATATGAATCATTATGATCCTTGGTATACACCAACAAATATTGAAAAAGATATGGAAAAGATACCCATTGCTTTGTTGGAGATTAAGATTGATCATTGGTGTGTTCTAATCTTTCTATTCAAACCACTATTTTTTTTTTTTAATGTAAGAGATCATAACTTGAAAATAAAAGAGATTAAAAAGTATTAGAATCCAAAATTTACATTGCTGGTATTTATATAAATCAACAAACTAAATATGTAGAGACTCAGTAGGCACTCGTTTGAAGTTCACGGGAAAGCACCGTAAGTCTATCAGTTAAATGGATATCTGAGAGACATATATGGTTGGGGGAAAAGAAAAAAACTACTCAATGTCCTCATGATGTCTAGCCAAAGGCCTATTAATTTTGATAAAAGGTTGTTTTCATGTACATGCAAATGGTTGAGAGAATGGATTGAAATTCAAGTCCAAACTTTTGAAATTGGAAGCCAATTGAAAAGAAGAAGATTGATTAATTGGCAGCCAAAAATGTCCGAACAGAAGGTTAACAATTCGGCTAGCCTTGGTAAAATAATTGTGCTTCATTGCATCAGAACTAGGGACAGCGAATTAACCTGTCCCCGACGGATTTTGATTCGATCCGATCTCACGGGATTAATTTTTTTATTTTAAATTTGAGTTTTGAGTCAGATCGAATTGGGTAAAATAAAAAAAATAATCATAATCAGATCGGATTCAAATTTATCTAAAACTTGACCCGATATTATATAAAAAATTATTTTTAATTAATTATTTAATTTTTTATTATATATATTTATATAATGATATTTTTAAATATTTATATTTAAAAAATAATATTTTATTAATTTTGGATCAGATCAAGTACGATTTACATGATATTAAAGTCGGGTCAGATTTGGGTATGAAAAACAAAAAAAAAAATTTCGAGTAAAATCGAATTCGAATTTAATAAAGCATTAAATCGAGTCGAGTTCGAGACGAACAAAACTCACTCCGAACCCGACCGATGTCAATCATAATCAAAACAAAACCAAACACACCTTAATTTTTTTTTGTTACGAAAAATTTATAGAGTAATGGAGATTATTTTATTTTTAAAATTAGAATAAAGTTATTAATTTAAATTTTTATGATTTTTTTGTTAATAAATAATTTATAAAATTTAAAATTTTTTTCGAAATTTTTAAATTTTATAAATTATTTATTAACAAAAAAATCATAAAAATTTAAATCGAAATATTTTATATTTAAATCTTAAATTTTAACCATTTGGCGTAAACCTCGTAGATAACACACGTTAATTTCATTCATAAAGTACTCTGTGTAAATAAATAGGTAACAAGTGGCATAATCAGTATGGCGGTAAATCCAGGTCTAATAACAGTAAGAACGCATTTTAAAAGACGATTAATGTAGAGGAGGGCAAAATGATGAAATCCCCAAGCGGCAGTTGCCACGGTCGGGCAGTGGAGTATGACGAATCCCTCCGTTCCAAAATGCTTGAACCAAGGATCACTACATCAATAAAAAGGAACATGACAGACACAAAATATCATGGTTATTAGATGCTGCCCTAGATTCCATTTGGTGTTTGCCCCCATTACCTCACCAACCTTTTTTTAATGTTATTAAAGATTAGTTTTCCACTTTTAAATCAAAAGATTTCATGTAACATTGGGTTCTTTTACCTTTAAAAAAAGTGGTCCAAGGCCCCCACCTCTCCCACTCTCATTTTTAATGTATATATTATTGACAGAAAAAGAGCATTTGATTGTGTAAGAAATGAGCTAAAACCGACTTCTTTTAAGAATGATTAAATATTTAATTTGAGATTAAATATTGGTTTGATTATTTAATTCAAAATTAAATATTTTAATTTGTTAGAATAAAAATTAAATGTTATCAAAAATAATTTTTTTTCTTCTTTCTTTTCAGATTTTTTTGTCTTAATTTCAAAATTTTCTCCCTTCAATTCTTGTTTTTCTATGAAGACTCTCATTATTCTATTCTTGCAGAGAGACACACAAGGTGGATTGTTATACAGAGTGTTAAGAAAATTGGCTGACAATTGCATTGATTTGTAAGGATTTTTGGTATTTAATGCTGTTGGTGGTGAAACTAATTCTGATTTGGGTTTATTGCTTTTGGAGCACTTGTTTGTAAATTATGGAAATAAGTTAAAAACTTGGCTTCACCGTCTACCGTTCTTCTCAAGTAATTCCTTGAAGATTTTGAGGGAAAGTACAATAAAGATACTGGTTAGCCCTCGTTTGAAAAGGAAAAAAAATGATGAAACACATAAGCGAAAAACCTGCAACTGAAAAAATCAATTTACAAGTCAAAGGGTGTTCGAAAGCAAAAATAAGGAAAATGGGTTTTCGAAATGAGAGTACACAACAAATAGAGAAAGAATTTGGGTTATTGAAATCAAACAAAAATTTTTTGGTTCCAATAGTTTTGAAATCAAACAAACAAAATTTTCTTGGTTCCAATAGTAGGGAAAGTTTTTGGGTTTTTGAAATCAAACAAAAATTTCTTGATTTAATTGTGGATTTTTGAATTTCATGAGTATTATCATATGGATTGGTGATTTTTTTTACAAATTAATATTGAATAATTGAGAATTTAATTATTGTGCAAAAAATCAAAACTTTGAAATTTTTTTCTTATTTTTTTATTTTTAAATTGTATTTAAAATAATAAAAAAATGAAATGATCTTTTTATTTTTTTTCTAAAAAATAAATCGCAATTTTAAATTTATTTTTTAAAATTTTATTTAAAATAATATTTAAACACTAAAAATGTGACACATGATTTTTTTTCATTTAATTATTATTTTTATTAAAATTAACTATGCATATTTCACATGCATATGTTTTCATCCAATTTTATCTTTAATTATAAATATTTGATAATATTTTATTTTTATTTATATAAATTAAAATATTTAATTTTAAATTAAATAATCATTACAATATTTAATCTCAAATTAAACATTTAATTTTTAGAATTTAGATGGGTGAGGTAAGGTTTTGAGTGGCCTTTGTCTTGCTTTATAATGGTGCGACAGGTGGTTTGAAGATAAGGATTACCGACACTAAGTACTAATCATATGATTTTGGGTACTTGATTAGTGGTAATGACGTAGGGTTGATGTTGCCAATTCTCAAATGTTTGCAACAATTCTAACATTCATAGATTGTGCTACAATGAAACGAATTTGTTTATAGTTTGCCAACAAAATTTTGGAATCCGTACAGATTACGTCCCAATTTAATGGGGGGAAGAGTATCTTATAATACCACCAATCTGAGACGAGATAATATTTCAAATAACTTTTGAATTATAATAAGATATTTAATAAAAAGACAAAAGCGAGAGCTCCATTTATAAATTTCCTCTTTAGCGTAGAGTTAGAATAAAAATTGGATTCACATGTTCAATACGATATTTATATTTAAAAATTTTTTAATATATTATTTGAATTATGAATATATTAATTAATTTATTTATTTAAAAAATTATTTAATTATTAAATATTATTATTTAAAATTAATTACATTATAAATAAATATCATATTAATTAAATTGTTTATAATTTAAACGTTTACGCATCTATCGCCTTCCTTGAAAACGTCCAGCATTCATGATCAAAACTCTCAAAGGAGCTTTCTGGAATAAGAAATCAAAGGTTTGCAACAAGGGATTCGGGGAAGATGATTGATTTTTAACAATTGCAATAAGTTTCTTTCTTAGTATCTATCAGCTCATTAAATTTGGCCAAATCTGATGTGCTTATGTAGTTATATATAATGTTGCATCATTGCATGCATGTACATGTCCATTACATAAACGGAAGAAATGAAAGATTATTTTATACACACCTCTCATGGCCTAAAATCGTCCATGGGTTGAGCTATCTGTCTAGGCTCACATGCCAGTGGGACTCATGTTGGGCTCAAGCCCATCCCAATAATATTTCGTTAATATTACAACGGTCCAAATTCTTCTTGAGTTTTGGAGAGATACAGAAATTTATATAAATCTGTGATCATCAAGAAAAAGTGGAAAACATAAGGTATAAAGAAAAAAAAATTGGGCCCAAAATTTCGGCAAAGGAATAGGTGCTGGGCCAGATTCTTCTTGATGTAATGCTGGACCAGAATATCTGAGGCCTGATCTAGCAGCGAATTGCTCGGCCGACGAAGCAGGCGAAGTTTGAGGTTGTCATCGGCAAAGAAGTTCTCTCTCCGACCATTTTTTGGGTTTAACGGAAACAAAAAAAAAAAAAAAAAGGGAAAACACCAAAAAGCCATCTTCACTGCTGGCAAATTTTCAACTAAATTACTCCGTGTTTCTCCCATATGGCAAAAAAATTGACACGTCAGTCCCTTATTTCAATTGATCACGCACTTTAAATGCGCGTGTACAATTTCAACCTAAAATATCCTGATTTGTAAAACAAAAGTGGTCAAAGTTGAGTCTTAAATTGACCATATAGGGTTTTTGTCTTTCATTCATTTGCGCCGATTCCAAAACCCAAACCCTAGGCGCGTGCATTCCAAACCCCTTCAAAAGCTTTTTCTGTTTAGTTAAAAAACGGTTTCTTCTTAAAAAATCAGTTGGGTTTTCGAAAATTTTGATTTTGATTGTTGTTGTCGGTGGTGGTTGTGAGGGGCACTTATGATTGGTGTTGTCTGATAGTTTCGCCGGATATAGCATGGTGGCTGTTCATAGTTTGATCACTACTTGGATCGCTGACCTTCTCGCTTGGATGGGGTAAGTATTTGATTTCTTTTTCTCAATAATTTCGTTGTTTATTTCTTTTTGGATGTGTTTTTGACTTGTTTGAGTGTTAACATATTTTTTTTCTTCATAATATTTGATTAAGAATAGGCAGATTGTAGTTTCGAGATTAATATTTGTACTCAAGATAAGCAATTTGATTAGAACATGGGTTTATTGAGAAATAGGATCATAAATATGTTAAAAGGGAAGGTCTTTATTAGCAGTTCAAGCACCAAACAAAAATTTTGATGAAGTAGAAGTTCCAATCCTTAAAGATAAGTAAGCATATCTAGTTTTCTTGGTTTTACAGTTAATGGTATCAATTTTTGTAAGGATGGAGCTTTAGTACCATGAGAAGATGGCAATACTAAAGAGATTTTTAGAGGGAAAAGTAGAAAATAGACAAAAACCCAACAGGTTGAGTTACCTGTTACTGAAGCTAATGCTAGCTTCAAAGGAGAACTTCCTCTAGTTGGTCAGTCTAGGATTCCTTGAAAGGGCCTAATCTCTATGACCAAGTGAAACTTCCTATACTTGGGATAATCCATGTTGTATAAAATCAATCTCCTATGAAGTAAAGTATCCCTGCTGTATTTGAGGGCAGTAGCTAAACTACATGGTCTTTTCAAACTGGCATCCATGGTGTGATTTAGCTGCTTACATATGCAAAGTCACTAGTTCTATAATTGAGAAGGAAGGCTTCTAGTTCGCCTAGATTATAAAGGAAAAGATGTGTCCAAGTGGAATATGCACACAGCTTGAGCCAGTTGTTGCTTAGTCTCAAAATTGCTAAATAATCTGTTGTCAACTACATGCCCCTTTCATTCTTCTCGTGAAAGAATGACTAGGAAGTGATCGTGTAGGATATAACCTTTACTGTCCCTTATCTTTACATGCCATTTTCTTTTGACTCATTACAGTTCCTGGATGACTTATTTTCAGAAAAATAAGCATATAGGTACGATTTGAATTAAGCTAAGTACTTGTTTTATGCCATGCCTTCTACTTTTGTATATTAGGGCTTAAATATTCTGTAAAGAAAATCATTATGTAGTGCACTTTATCTCCATGGGGAAGTTTCCTACTTTTGCAGCTAGGAAACCAATTATAATACGATTTCTTTATGAAAAGTTTTTGGCTTTTGAACTTGTAATATGTGTTTCATCCCTTTTGTTGGCCGATCTTTCAACTTTCTTCATTTCATTGATGGAAATCAGAATGTAAATGCTAGTCTAGCAGCTTAAGCTCTGTGACAGAAGTAGAGTTTTATTCATTTGTTGTCTTTCCAACTATGATATCATTCTTCTTGGAGATATAGTTGGCAAATTGCTTCAGAACATAGTTTACAGAATGTTTCCTTGAAGTTAGAGCGGTCCTATGGTGACATTGTTGATGCAGTTGGGCTGTATCACTAGTGGATTTCAGTGATGTAGTCCTATTGCTGAAAGATGAAAAACAAAAAGGGAACATGTAACTTTCCACTGAACTTTTTTGTTGAAAATGTTAAAACCTTTTGGTATGGGTTCATTTCTGCATTAGCTTCATGCTAGATGTGTTACATCAATGTGTATTGTTTAACCTGGTTTTTAACACAGCAGTGGTTGTTTTGGATGCTGCACTAAACCTACACCAATTATTGCGGTGGATGAGCCATCAAAAGGATTGAGAATTCAAGGGCGTGTAGTGAGGAAGCCTAGCATTTCAGATGATTTTTGGAGCAGCAGCACATATGATTTGGAAAACAGTGCTGTTCAATCTCAAAGAAGCTTGTCATCTAGCAGTGCAACAAACCCAACTCTAAATCAATGCAGCAGCACCGGTGGTGTAGCCAATTCATCTGATTTTGTAAATCAGGGCAAGATTTATTTATTATATTCTTTGTCATGTCCACAAAATAAACGAAACTAAGGATAGATAAGTGAAATTTTAATCATGATATTAATGTCAACTTTGAGATTCTCAAAATTAAATTGTGCAATTATATTTTGTTGATTGCAGGTCTTATTGTCTGGAATCAGACCAGACTCCAATGGATTGGAAGTAGTAGGCCTAGGAATCATATTCAACAAAGTCGAGAGCCCAAATTAAGGTGTGTCACTCATTATTTTGACATTCTTTTTTCCAACTTGATAGCAGTCATCCAGGAAATTTATAGATCAAAGTGCTGTCCATCTGTTAAAGTAGTTGCCAATTTATCAGACAGTTTCCTTTAACAACACAAGCTTTTATCTCAATTTAGTGACATTCAGTGAGTAAAAAAAAAAGGTTGTGAAATAAAAATCAAGTCTTGCTAGCTTGTACCATAGTCCTTTCCAATCAACCAGGCAATCCTATATTTCCATGGCACTAAATGTTGCGTCATTTGTTGAATATAAAAGTACATTGAATCTAGGTGAACTTTTAACAAGAGCAGTAAATATAGGTGTTACCGTGTTCTACTTCTTGAGAGTATGAAAATCAAGCATGAAATTTGTGGGCATAAATTCCTGAAGTATGGAAACCAAGAGAGAAGCTGGCTAACTTATATAGGACATGATAGCTTCGTTATAAATACATTACCCTGTTCTGTTCCATATTGTACTCTAACAAAAAATTTAGCTGTGTGGCTAAAGCTTTTTGTTAGGACGAATTCAGTGATAAATGATGGGTATATAAGGCTAAGTAGTAAAGTCTTATGCTGTGAACACGTAACATAAGGTAAAGATTACATGTGTTGAGCTAAGAAGAAAGCTTAGAGAGACTGGAGTAAGGCCTAATTGAAAATGAAAGGTGATCTTTGTTAGTTTGCTCATCTTACTTATACTTAATTTCCCTAATGTTACATTGTTATAGTTGGAATGCAACTTATGAAAGTTTACTTGGGACCACGAATCCATTCCCCCTGCCAATTCCTCTTCCTGTAAGTCCACTCTGTGTTGGTGGCTTTTAAGCACCTTTCCTTGTCCTGCTTTCATATTTGCTTTTTCTGCCTTCTAACCATGATTTAATCGCCAGGAAATGATTGGTTTTCTGGTGAAAGTATGGGAGCAGGAGGGACTGTATGATTGAAGCTAATATCAGAGAGAAAATCGTTTCAGTTTTTTACTTATTAAACAATTGTCCATCTTTGTAATTTTGAACATTTAGGAGAAATTGTATATAGCTGTGAGGAAAGGAAGAAACAAAGTGATCAAAATGCAGTTTCAATTTCATTTGTATAATTTCACAAGCCGCTGTCCATACTGTTCTGTTCTCTGTATTTCATTTACCCCTATTTTCTTCCTTTTTGCCATGTTTAACCTCTGTTGAGCTTCTTTGGTTACGATTTGAAGTGAACAGAGAATCTGGTGTCTAGGATCATATTGGTTAAGAAATTGTGGAGAATAAACTAAGAGCAGAAACATAAACAATGGTGCCATCCTCAAGACTGCAAAAAGCAGCCTCTGGAAACATTCTTTGGAATTGGCATATTCATATGCAAACGTGACCTAACAGGGTCCAAAAAGAGGCTATGTTCATGGCATCTTTTGGAAATTCCCTGAAGAACCTGTAAAAATATCAATCAACTAAGACTTCTACAAGCTTAATCGAGCAGTTCACCAATAGAGGAATCAGAGTTGGAAATGTATCGTGACAAGATACGCAAGCAGGCGTTGTTAGGAAAAAAAGAAATCTAGAATTCTCTAGTTAAGATTAGATGACTCTTTTATCATCTTTGTGGGTTTTTTTTTTTTTTTTGTTTTTAACGTACGGAGTTTAAATTCAGGAATTGGTGTCCAGCTCGAATAATTCTAGTTCACGTAATCAAGAGATAGTAGTTGAATTTGTTTAAGCATTTTATCAAACTACGAACCCAAATCATAGGTAAATCTCACGATTTGTATATTGATATTATGCTTATTTTTTATAATATGTATGAAATATAAAAATTATTATTATCATAATTCATATTTATAAATTAAATATAAATTATATTTTTTATTTTATTAAATTTATATATAATTTTTATTAAAATTTAAATTATATCAATTTTTTTATTTTTTATATTATTTTTTTATCATCTTATAATACTTAAAATCGTATATAATTTCTTACCCAATAAGTCAAATAAACAGAAGAAATCGTATATCTGTCCCCACTCAATGTGAAGCTAAAGAAGCGTCTTTAACGACGATGTTCCAATTCTGTGAACCAAGAAAACAAAGATAAGGTGGTGTAGGGGTTAGTTCATAAAGGAGTTTGTGCACATCTTATATTCTTTATTCATTCATTCATTTTCTAAGCTGACGATTAAAGCTGCATTTTCAGCACACCATCCTCCTTGTCGGCTTGCAGGTCATCTTCTTCTGGCTATCATCTTCTTACAACCAGAAAATATATTATTATTTTTGTTTTTTGACGACGCCAAAGGTACAGCTTCACCTAATGAATCTTGATCCAATAGAATACTTGGTTTTCACTTTGAAAATCACAAATGCATCCAAAATATGAAATGAATCTTCAGAATTAATAAACTAATGATCTCACTCACATGAATGAATCAATGGTTTTTTTTTTTTTTTTGTCTTTTCTTCAATCATGCATTTGGCTCATCCTTTATATGCATTTTGTATTTGCTTAAACAATAAGACAAAGAGTTGCATTCTAATTGCAGCCATGATTACACCAATCCTTATTTATCATGAGTTTTGCAACAAAAAATTACAAGACAAAGCTATAAAGGTGATCCAAATTTATATCTATTTTGCAATTGGCACGAGTCTTCTCATGGCTGGAAAGAGAAGAAAGGAATTTTGAAAAAAAAAAAGAAACCCAACTTTGAGGTGCATGAACATAGAAGGTAAACATCACAAAAACAATCACCTGCTTCCCAACCCTCCGCAGTACTTGCCAAGGACATTTGGGCGTCGAAAGCAACCGGTGCTCATGACCGGGAAGGGTCATTTTCTAATTTTAAAACCAGTTTGATTTTGTCTGCCCTCTTGAAGATGTTATTGTTACATCTTTGTCAACCCCATGAGATTAAAATTTTCATCAATTAAACGAAAATTAAATGATAGATTGAATTCAAGTTTTAATACTCAAACAAATAAGCCTTCGATTTTTATTAAAAAAATAAAAATAAAATATCATTTTTGTATGAAATTAATATTTTTTATGCCCGAATATTTCATATTTTGTTAAAATTTTTTTGATTGATTGATGTAATTTATAAAAAAAATATTGAATCGAACTTGACCTAATCCGATTAAGATATCAAGTTTGAACCACAAATAATGAAAGAGAATTTAGATAAAAAAAAAAAAAAAACATTTACAGGACAAAGATTATCTTTAGGCTGTTATCTTTGAAAAATTCAAGCCCTCCATAAAGGAATAATTTTTGCATGATCTTTTCTTAGAAGGATGATATTGGATAAGTACATGCACTTTAGACATTCTTTTTCATGCAATGAACATTTCAAAACCCCAAAAAATAATTAAAAAGTTTAAATTAAATTAAAGTAAAACAACAATTTTAATTCTCAAAAGGATCGATATTTGAGATTGCACGAATTTTTGTGTCTTCAACAGATTCATTTGACCATGTTCTCTTCCATGTCACATGTTCTTTGTTTTTTTCCCCCCAATTTGGTTGGGAACTCGGGATGTGATTACTTAGAACCGTTTTATCTAATTAGTTGAAAATCAATTTAATTAACTTGTAAGACCAAACGTGCATGTCTAACATATACATGCCCTTGAATCAGATTTTTTTTTTTTATTATTCGAGATTTTAATAATTGAATTTTAATTATTAAAATTAAGAGTTTAATATTTTATTAATAAATTATGCTTTTTTTTTTAATTTTTCTCATATTACGATTTTTTTTATAAAAAAAACATATAAATGCCCTTCTAAAAAAAAAAAGGGCAAAAACGGTGTCTATTATTCGTTAAATTAAAAATCGTGTCTACTTTAACATTGAAGTTTAATTTGTAAACATTATATAATTTCATAACTTTAATTAGGTTTGGTAGGACAGAAAAATTATAGTGGATAGAAGCAAAATACAATTAAAAGAATGAAACTAAGGAAAATATTTTTTTTAACATTTACAAATTCAATAATTCTTTTTAATGGATCAAGACAAAAAGGAAAGTATATATAATACTTGATATGTCCCAATTAATCATGCAAATTATAATTTGCAAAACCTCCATATTTATATTGTAAAATTTTTTTAAATTCATAGACTTAAATTTATATATATCATAATAAATCTTTATAAAATTTAACGCGAAATCATAAAATCAAAATGTTACTAATTGAATCCATCTAAAAGGGAGAAATGGTTTTTTTTTTCCTCTTCTTTTTCTTTACTCTTTGCTTTTTCTTGTTATTACCAACCATGATAATGGTATGTGACAGATTAGTCAGATGAATTTGAAGTAAATAATTTATAAACTTTTAAACTTAATGATCCCATCTTCATCCAAGCGAGTAGCCACCCAAAATAATGACATCATTTACATATTATTACCCCTCTTGGCAACTAACTCAGGCCCCCTAGTCCATAAAAAAAGGGGATGGATTTGGAACTTTGGCTCAATTCCTTGTACCAGGATAACCTTAATTTCTTAAATAATCTCAGCGGGGCTTGGCTACTCGATTGATCCCACTGAAAAATATTTTAGGGTTAGCTCACTCTAGGGATGAAATGAACTGGCATTGAGAGAAAAGCTAGACTGAGTGACAGCAACTTTTTTTTTTAATTTTTTTTTTATTATTAGTAAATATGTATAATGGTTCAAGTTGATCATATTATTAATAAAGGGAGGAACCAATGTCCAGAAGCATGCATTTGGGACAAATCTACATGATTCCATTGAGAATAATAATGAGGCAGCAGCATATTAACAAGTAACAACAGAAAAGCTGATTAGAAAGATTCCAATGGACCATCACACGAGTATTGTATGTTAGTGGCACTTGCTGTACTGCAAGTTGAAAGACTTGTTTAAAAAAAAATTCATTGTCAAATGGGATATTTTTTAATCTTTGAAATTTCCCAAGAAATTGATACCGTCTTCAAATTTTTGGGATTCTTATCTTGCCAATTGCCATATTTACCAAGTCTTCAGTTGGGAAGATGGCAACAGAAAGATCAGAAGAGAGGGAGCTCAATTTGAAGAGATAGATCAGATAGATTCAATGATTCATACTTGTTTTTCCTTTTACGCTACATAAATTCTCACCCCCTTTTTTCTTGAGTCACATTTTCAATTCATTTTGCCCATCAATTTCAGTCCATACCAAGTTATGGGACCAACATATAATCCCATAAGCAACTCATATTCAATGTATATTTTCATTACTTCAAGGCAACTAAACACCATTTCTCTCTCTCATCCTTTTCTTGGTTCATTTGTCAAATTTAAACACATAATTTTGTAGCCCATCTGATTTTTTTTTGTTTTTCATTTCAAAGACGAATTAAAACTCTGAAAAGAGAAGATTTGGCCATTACCCTTTGGGTGGAAGGAAATTTTTTTACTTTATTTTTATACTATGATTAAAATTAGAATACGAAACATTCAATTTGAAATCGATTCCAATATCGTTGAATTGATAATTGTTCCTGATATCATGATAATTTTTGTTACCAGTTAAATCAATATCCATTGTGATTGATTGTGATGACCCACTACAATCTTAGTAAATCAAATAATTAACAACCACGTGTCTTTATCAAAAAATAAATGCAAAAAGATTTTGAAAAGTTGGTGTCATTGAATTTAAATACACAAAGACTTAAAGGTTGGAACTCTGGACCACACAACTCTATCAACATTCGTGCATACATCTGAATTAGTAACGACTTTTAGCAAGGGAAGGGCCACTCAAAGAATTTGACGTGGCCAGCTAAACAAACAACACATCACTTGAAATTCGAAAGACTTGAATGATTTGAATTTTGTGGTTATGCTTTTTTGCTTTTATTTGGAGCATCTACCTAATATTATATAATAAGTAATAAAACCAACTTATCAAATAAGTTGATCAAGCATTTAGCTACTAATTCAACGATGTTGAAATTGATTTTATGATTGAAGTTTTCAATTTTGAATTTTGATTTAAATAATAAAATAAAAAATTGAATTTTGATTCAAAAATAAAAAAAAAATTGATTTAAATTATTTTAATTTATAGGATCAAAATCATCCAAAATGGGGACATAAAAGAAGTTGACATGATTTCTTTTAATTTTTGGTATATAAAAGACTTGTTTAGTTTACATTTGATAAATATCAAGATAATTTATTTTCACTTATGAACGCAACTTGCTTTTCTAATTTGATATTGAAATTTGAGATAAAACATTAAAAATTAATTGTTAAAATTTTAGTCCAAAATTTTATCTAATTTTGATTATATTTGTATGTCAAAGATATCATCAATTTAATTGATGTTGAATTCATTCTTATAACTACATTAATTACATATGGTATTAAGTTAAAGTCATATAAAACAAGAATTATGTGTGTCATATAGTAATTATACAAATTTTTTAAAATAATTTGGACAAATTTTGTGAGTACATATAATTTTTAATTAATTAACTAATTAAATTTTATTAATTTATCAAATTTTATTTAATATTTTTATATAAAATTTCATCTAATTAATAAACTTCAATTAAATAATACTCAAAACAATTAATGATGATGATATTGTTATTATTATTATTAAATTATAATCACAAACTTTATAGAGATTTAATTATTTTTCTAGCAATTTTGATATATTTAAAATATCACTTTTAAAATATTATGATAATTACCAGAAAATGATAGCGCTTGTACTTTTTCATGATTTTATTATGCAAAATAATTAAAAAAAAAAAAAAAAACGAAAGAAAAAGCGCATAAGCCGTGTTTATCCATTTTTCTTCCTCGGAGAAAAAACGAGGAAAGTTAAACACGGTCGCTGCCTTTCATGTACTTTTGTACAAAATTTAAAAAAAAAATAAAATTGCCAATTGACAAAGTCCACCCTCTGATCTGATATTAAAAAAATAATAATAATAACTCAGTTTGTCAAATCCCATCTTCATTTCCGGCCATCCATTGGACCTACAAAAAATAAATTCACAAAATATGAACCCCTCGTAAAACAAAAGCTAATCAAATTCATTGTACATTTTTTTCCAATTGTCTAAGAGAAGAGAACCCAAATTCTCATGCATTTGGCAAACCCCATTTGCCTTTGGTTCGGTCCTTTCTTTTCCTATTTACTATTAGATTTTTTTTAATCATAAACTAAATTTAATAATGTAAAATATGATATAATGATATAATAAAAAATAATATAAAAAATATGAGAGTAACACGATTTAAAATTTTAATAATAATTATATATAAATTTATATTTTTTATCAATATAAATTATAATATATAATTTTCATATAAAATAAGATATAAATACATAAATTTTAATATTTTATAAAATACTAATACACGAATCATTAATTCTAACGCTAGTCAACCCAACAACCACACCCTCTCCTGTATTGTTGGCATTTTCTTTCATGGGAAGGTTCAACAGTTTTGGCTGTTACTAAATGAGTTCACAGGGTCGGCCTAGATTGACTGGTGCTGCGCAAATCTGGGGCAGCTTCACCGAACTTTTCAATTTAGTGGTGATTGAGTTTTGGTTAATTAACTCTATTGATGTTGACAAAAGAAAATTTTCAAAGCTGAATTAATTTGAATGTTGAAAATTTCATTTTTGCTATCATAAATGAAAAAAATAATTTAACCGATTAATAATTTTAGCATATGATATCCCCTTTTAATGATTTTTTTTAAAGTTTTTGTACTACCTTTAAATTTTTTTTTATCTTATTATATATTTAATTAAAGAGTAAATTACATGTTTAAATTCTCTTGAATTCATAATTTTTAAGTATTAATTTTAATAATATATCAATTAATTTAAAAGATACTCGACCGCTTAAATGATTTTAAGAGGAGAAATTAGGGAATAAATCAAAATTATTTACAAGCATCAATAAAAAAAAAAGTTATTGTTATTAACTTACACATGGTAGTAAAATTTAATAACTCAAATGAAATTGTTTATAAATCAAAGAAAGAGAAGTGTAAAAGCATTATTTTTGTGATTTCAACTTAGTGGTTAACCTGCTCTTATCATGTCAATTTTATTAATGAAATGACTTAGTTTAAGTTATACTTAGTCAATTATTGGTTTGATTATCCTAAATTTTAAATCTCATAATAAGATTATGAAAGGAAATGATCTAATTATGAATCAAACTGTGGTGATTAGACACTATAATCTTAAACTTTATTACTTGTCTAAATATTTAATTTTTTCTTTTATTTTTTCAAGTACATTTCAAAATTAATTTAAAAAAAAATTTAAAGTTTAATCTAAGTGAATTTATCACTTTTTTTAAAAGATGGATTCTTATAAAATTAAAGTTCGACTTTGATACTTATAATTTTTTTTTCTCGTTCGTTAAATTTGAACTTTTTTATAAAAAAAAAATAATAATTTAAAACATGGATTACTTACTTGACATACATAACTTCTTTTCCTTTGTTACTAACAACAATGAAACAACTTTTTTGTTTCTTGTTATCTAAATAATCATCTTATTAAAAAAAAAAAAACTTTAGGGAATATGAATCAAATTTCAAGTTACAAGTTGGCTGAATGAAAATGATGAGAGAGAGAGAGAGAGAATTATTCTATATTGACTATTCAGTAATCCCATGATCCATGTATGTATTATATATAAAAATAGTGTATACTATCACTATTTTTGGACTGACCTCATTTCACCCCTACTTTTACTTTTTTTTTTTAATTGACTCAAATTGCTATTTTAAAATTCTTTAGTTCTCCTTGGCCATGATTAGTGCCCAAAAATGAAAAAGATTCCTTAATTTTCCCACAAAATCCCTAGTTTATTCTTATACCAAATGCTAACCCAGAGTCCATTCATATTACATTAGTTTTTTTCTTGCTTTATCAGATCAAATTGGTTTATTAGGAAACAAATAAAAAAGCAAAAAAAAAATAAATTTGCAGCTGGATTTCCAAATTCCCAAGGTCCCTTAGTTGGAAACCTTGGAGAATGCATGACTTTTGAGTCTAAATACAATTAACCAAAGATAATAAAATCACACACTTGACCAACTTGTTCTTTTACCATCAAACTGTCATTTGCCCACCATTTTTTTTACCAACTAACCCAATTTTCCTTTCTCATTTAATAAGCTGAGAAAAAAAAAACCATTGTTTCTCTTTTTATTTTTCCTAACACAACTCTTTGCTCAATAAAATTTTCAATTAATCCAACTAAAATTCAGTCACAAAAGAATGAAGAATGTGATACTGTCATAATTTCAAGAAATAAAAATCTTGACTTTGACTTCAATTAAATTTAAGTCACAGAAAATAAAATTTCAATCTGGCATCAAAATCAGAATTTAAATTAGCTTAGACTAATTCGATGTTTTTTATACAAAGGTTTTGGTATTAGAATTAAAATAATTATGAATTTGAACATAAAATTTGATATATATCAAATTCAAACTTAATTAATCTTTAATTTAAAATAAAAAATAAAAAATAATACTAGGATCTTGCATGTTTTTTTTGTATGCAAAGTTTCAAAATAATTACTTATACACCGCCCAGAATTAAATTTAATGTTAATTAAAAGCCAACAATAAGAATTTCTTTATTTCAAAGGCAAGTAAAGTTGAATAAATTATAAAAAAAATTTATCAAAAAAGGGTAGTAGCCAGGAACCTGTGTTTGGTTGGACTAAACTAAAGAAAGCGACAGAAAAGGAAAGAATGAACAATGTTTCAAAGGAAAGATACATTGCATGTAGCAGGAGTTGTCAGTAAATATATCTCAAACAAAAGCATAAGAATTAAAATAATAATAAAGTGGAAAATTCTTAACACGACATGTTTTTTTTCTTTTCTCCAACCCAATAAATACAACTTCTATGTTCTGTTTCAGCTAACACAAAAAAACCCTTGTTGTTTTTCACTTCTTCTTTTTTTCAACATCTTTTTTTGCCCTACTTAGTGGGGTTTCTGAATTCTTTGTTGTAAAACAGTTCTGATGCATTCAAGCTTTCAAGGGTTATACTTGGTCTGCGTTTTTATAGTGTTTTCTCTTGTTGGGTTTTGCGTTTTGGGGTTGGAGGCTTCTCATAAAGGTTTCTTCTTTGAGATTCAACCATGCCTGCTCTTGTTAATAACGGTGGTAAGCTTTTTTCGTTTCTTTTCTTTTCTTCTTCTCTTGTTAAAGATTGGCTTTGGATTTATCGATCTGTTTATAATTCTTAGATTGATGCTATTGTTTGAAATTTTAAGCTTTATATGTGGATCACTTGTAAGAATAATCTATGTTGATTTAGATATCCATTGTTGGGTTTTTATGCTTGATTTTATATCGCACCCAAGAGACCTGATTTTGATTTTAGGTCATAGTTCTGTTGGTTTTATCTAGTTTAGTTTTGAACAAGAAAATGAAGACAAAAGATTGAGGAGTCATTAGTTATGTGAATATGTATTGTGAGGACTGGATCCTTGAAGATTTGCATCAGAAATAATTTGTAAATTTTGTAAAAAGAATGGAGCTTTATCTATTTTTAAGGCCTCCTTTTTTGTGTTTTATACGATTGGTTTTGAAAGGAAAAAAGACATTGTTGTGAGAATATGTCTGATTTCTGCTAACTTTTTTGGAAATATTCTTTGGGTTGTTTTGGCTTATGGTGGTTATTGTTTATTGGAACTTCAGGTGATGATGATTTCTATTCTGGGGGGTCTTTTTATACAAATTCCACAGACTTGGGTAGATTGTGTTCAATCAGTTCCCAAGTGGATGTCTACTGCCCTCCTTGTAAAAGAGCTCGTATTAGTGCCCCATTTCTCTTTGGGGAAACTGATTTTGAGCAGAATAAGCAACCGTCAATTGATATCCTTCCAGATGAATGCCTTTTTGAGATCTTCAAACGACTTCCTGGGGGCAGAGAAAGGAGCTCCTGTGCTTGTGTCTCAAAGCACTGGCTTATGCTTCTGACCAGTATTCGTAAGGGTGAATATGAGTCATCAAAGGTGGTCAAGGAGAATATTAATTCGGTTTCTGATGATGTTGAGATGGTCTCATCTGATGAAGATGATGGGTATCTTACAAGGTGCTTGGAAGGGAAGAAAGCAACTGACATGAGGCTTGCTGCAGTTGCTGTTGGAACAAGTGGTCATGGTGGGCTGGGAAAGCTTTCTATTAGGGGAAGCAGCTCTTCACGTGGAGTAACCAACTTTGGGCTATCTGCCATAGCCCGTGGTTGCCCTTCTCTCAAGTCACTTTCTTTGTGGAACGTCCCTCGTGTTGGAGATGAGGGTCTGTCTGAGTTAGCTAAAGAATGTCATTTGTTGGAGAAGCTTGACCTTTGCCAGTGCCCTTCCGTTTCAAACAAGGGTTTAATTGCAATAGCAGAGAACTGTCCTAATTTGATCGCTTTGAGCATTGAATCTTGCCCAAAGATTGGTAATGAGGGCCTCCAAGCTATCGGAAAGCTATGCCCCAAGCTGCAGTCCATCTCTATTAAGGACTGCCCACTTGTTGGGGATCATGGAGTTTCAAGCCTGTTGTTATCAGCATCTTCTGTCCTTTCAAAGGTTAAGCTTCAGGGGTTGAACATCACCGATTTTACTCTTGCTGTTATTGGGCATTATGGCAAGTCTCTGACAAATCTAATGCTTAGTGGTCTACAAAATGTGAGCGAGAAGGGATATTGGGTGATGGGTAATTCTCAGGGTTTGCAAAAATTGGTCTCTTTGATGATTACTTCTTGCTTGGGGGTAACAGATGTGAGTCTTGAAGCCATAGGAAGGGGATGCACAAACATGAAGCAGATGTGCCTTCGCAGATGTTGCTTTGTTTCTGATGATGGATTGGTGGCTTTTGCCAAGTCTGCAGGTTCTCTTGAGTGCCTGCAATTGGAGGAGTGCAATAGGGTCACACAATCTGGGATTATTGGTGTCCTCTCAAACTGTGGATTAAAATCTCTTACCCTAGTAAAGTGCATGGGAATTAAGGATATATCCTTGGGAGCTCCTTTGTCCTCTCCTCGCAATTCCCTTAAATCCTTGTCTGTTAGGAACTGTCCAGGATTTGGGACTGGCAGCCTGGCTATGGTGGGCAAATTGTGCCCTCAGCTTCAGCATGTAGATCTGACTGGGCTTTATGGCATCACAGATGCAGGTCTTCTACCTCTTCTGGAGAGTTGTGAGGCAGGACTTGTGAAGGTGAATCTGAGCGGCTGCTTAAATTTGACTGATGAGGTAGTTTTGGCCTTGACCAGGCTACATGGTGGAACCCTCGAGTTGCTCAATCTTGATGGTTGCAGGAGGATTACTGATGCAAGTTTGGTGGCAGTTGCAGACAATTGTGTTTTCCTCAGCGATCTGGATGTTTCAAGGTGTGCAATCACTGACTCTGGTGTTGCTGCCTTGTCTCATGCAGAGCAACTCAATTTGCAAGTCCTTTCTTTTTCAGGTTGCTCCGGAGTGTCAAACAAAAGCATGCCTTTCCTGAAAAAGTTGGGCAAGACCCTGGTGGGTTTGAATCTCCAGCACTGCAATTCAATCAGCAGTCGAACTGTTGAGCTACTTGTGGAGAGCTTTTGGAGATGTGACATCCTTTTCTAATCAAGGATAGAAGGCTGTTGAGCCAGATCTGAACAACTTCAATTAGAAATATCAAACTAGTATAGTCAGCTCACACGGGTAGCA
Source organism: Durio zibethinus (assembly GCF_047325235.1). NCBI lineage: Eukaryota > Viridiplantae > Streptophyta > Magnoliopsida > Malvales > Malvaceae > Durio > Durio zibethinus. The sequence goes on from NC_143174.1 coordinate 24,158,519, forward strand.
ACATTCAGCAATGTTTTTTGGTCCAACAAAAGGGTCATGTTGGTTGCTCTATGGCTTGGTGTTTTCCTGGGGACTTTGGCTGTTTGGCAGATGGCCTGTCCAGCCCTGTTATTTTTTTTCTTTTTGCAGGCTTTCTTGACACGGGAAAGTCTGTTGAAACTATCAAGCCCCCATTTGCAGGAGGCAGTTTCATAGCCATGGTTCCTGGAGAATTCTGTCATTAAGTCATGGTTTTAAGTTTCCACTCATGATCATCATATCTTTTGGTCCTATTTTGCTGGATGTCTCCCTACTCGGTGTTTTAGCTTTGTCATACATATCTTTATTGTAATGCTTGACTAAGCTTTCTTTGTTTTCAGTCCTATGAAGTCTGTTGTTTGGATCAGTGCATCTTGGTTATAAGCTTCCTTTTTTAGGGTCTTCCAGTGTTTGAAACTCCTGCAGGGTCCTGTGTTCCTTTTATCAGTGTCTTTACAGTGGTTGTTTGGAGAAGTTCTATGTTTGGGTGCCGCAGATTGGTGAGCTTTGGCTATGGCAGTGGATTCACTCGTCTGCCATAGCAACCTTCATTTTGGTTGGTTTTTTTTTCCTAAATAAGTCTAAAGTCTTTGTAGTCTTTTCCTTGTATATGGTTTGTACAACTTCAACTACACTGTTATTATCAATGAAGCTTTTATATTTTACCTTTTTTAATATTTATTTGTATCCTACTTCTGCAAGGATTGTAGAACAGTGCTGCAACCGGGGAAAAAATTTAGAGCTTTGAACGTGCCAATGAAGATCTGAGTCTTTTTTTTTTTTGAAAAGCTAATGTGACAATCTAGTAACACTGACTACTTAGAAATTTTTAATATCTCCATTTCCCAGCAGCCGGTCCAAAGAAACAGAAGAAAGAAATATAACCCAAGATTTTCAATAAAACGTTTGTTGACTCTATTGTTTAATGGTAGAGAGTTTTTGACTCTTTGTAGGCTGAAGATTAATTGAGCTTGAAGCAACTGAGTCACAGTGGTGTGAAGAAAATGTGTCAATGAAAAGGAGAAGAGAAAAAAAATAGAGAAAAGTATTGTTGGATCATGATGGGGTGGAGAATATGTAGAGTTCTACTCTTCTGACTCTTCCCATGATTTCCAAGAACGTGTTTGGACAAGATTTTGAAGAAAAACGATTTTTTTTTTCTTTTTGATTTCTTCCTTCATTGAAGCCACGGGAAATGAAAAAAGAAAGACGTAAAAGTAAGAGAAATGGAAAATTATAAGAAACTGAAATAACTGTATCAAAACCTTTTTTCCCGAGACTTGTAAATAGTACGAGGATGTCGAGCTGATCCATCTCTCATCATGAAAATCGGCTCCTTTTACACCTAAAGGGTAGAAAATTTCAAATCAAAAGAGTTCCAAAAATGCACCAAGAATAAGCATTCATGCACAGTCGCACTGTTTTAAAAAAAAAAAATAGTGAAACATTTTGGCAGTTGCATGTCTTATCAAACCATTTTTGCGGCGGGTTCAATTAATTTGAATGACTAAGGTATCATATGTATCAGTAGGACAGAGAAAAGGTTGGAAGAACTTATCTCCACATATAATAGCTTTCATCTCCTTCGTATGAAGAACTTCAACCAGTTTTATGGTGGGGAGAAGCAACTAAAGCAGCCATGCAAGGTCTGCAACTGATGCACCTGTTGACACACTTGGATTGCCGTGAACCCAGAACCATTTTCACTTGCTTTGAACTGTCATTACCTATAACAGATATTGACCCAACTGCCAAAAACAATCCAGGAATAAATGTTACACCGATTAGCAGCACAATGGAATCTTGCAGTACTGTATTTATTGGAGGTTAATTCTTCAGTGTCATCAGGCTCCTGTCAATTTGCTCATTTGTCTTTTCTCGGCCCTGTCATTTATAGGTTTAATCTAAAACCACTCTTCAACATTCTCACACAAATGAATTTATATAAATGTAAAAATATTTTCAAAATTAAAAGGCAAAATATGGAGAGTAAATATAGTGTTTGTAGCTTTTAAATCTTACTTGGAGGGTAAAAGAAAAAAAACTACTGCATAAAAATTCCTTGAGTTTGATAGCACTTGAATTTTCGAGATCTAAAGCTATTGATTTTTTTTTTTTTTGGTTGGAAATTAGTATATTTTCATTAAAGCAAATGCAAATTCTCATTAAAGCAAATGCAAATTCTCATATTTTTATGGTCTCTTTTGTAAAAATAAATAAATAAATAAATAATAAAAACAAAGAAAAAAAGTTATGCAACCTGACTGACTTTCAAGATTTTAACAATCTTTTAACAATAGCCGCCGGCTGCTTGACAAACTATAAAAAGCTTGAATTTATAGGTCAAAACATAAAACCAAATTGGATGTTTTAACAATGATTGAAGCAGTATTTATGGTGACAAAATGTGGTTTTGATGGTAGCGGAGAAGAAACCTGGAAAATGGTAGCGCTGCTGCTAATATGGTGAACTGCCAATGGTAGTAAATAACAGTGAAATCTGAAATCCATGAGTGAAGAAGACAGAGACTCCATTGGAGGCATGGTGATGAAGCTTTAATCTGAATTATTATTATTGCAGTTAACATATCATATCATTGAATGACATAACCAAGGCATTAACATGTGATCCTTTGCTACAAAAAAGACATAAAATACAAGGGTAACGGGGCTGCCTCTCCCCATAGGTTTCTACGAGTGTGGGAGGGTGAAAGGAGGAAGTGGAGAGGAAGAGTCAAAAACTAATGTATCAACATGGAGTAATAAATTCTTTTGATCCTCTTCAGGCAAGGAATTTATGATCTATTAACCCCGAAACCGATTCGTACGCAGCAGACACAATGTTATAGTAAGACATCAGGTTGGAGAATAGCCTATGTTGATTTAGATTTCCGTTGTTGGGTTTTTATGCTTGATTTTATATCGCACCCAAGAGACCTGATTTTAATTTTAGGTTATGGTTCTGTTGGTTTTATCTAGTTTAGTTTTGAACAAGAAAATGAAGACAAAAGATTTAGGAGTCATTAGTTATGTGAATATGTAATGTGAGGATTGGATCCTTGAAGATTTGCATCAGAAATAATTTGTAAATTTTGTAAAAAGAATGGAGCTTTATCTATTTTTAAGGCCTCCTTTTTTGTGTTTTATATTATTGTGCTTGAAAGGAAGAAAGACGTTGTTGTGAGAATATGTCTGAATTCTTCCAACTTTTTTCGAAATATTCTTTGGGTAGTTTTGGCTTATGGTAGTTATTGTTTATTGGAACTTCAGGTGATGATGATTTCTATTCTAGCGGGTCGTTTTATACAAATTCCACAGACTTGGGTAGATTGCGATCAGTTTCCAAGTGGATGTCTACTGCCCTCCTCGTAAAAGGGCTCGTATTAGTGCCCCATTTCTCTTTGGGGAAACTGAGTTTGAGCAGAAGAAGCAACCATCAATCGATATCCTTCCAGATGAATGCCTTTTTGAGATCTTCAAACGACTTCCTGGGGGCAGAGAAAGGAGCTCCTGTGCTTGTGTCTCAAAGCACTGGCTTATGCTTCTGACCAGTATTCGTAAGGGTAAATATGAGTCATCAAAGGTGGTCAAGGAGAATATTAATTCGGTTTCTGATGATGTTGAGATGGTCTCATCTGATGAAGATGATGGGTATCTTACAAAGTGCTTGGAAGGGAAGAAAGCAACTGACATGAGGCTTGCTGCAGTTGCTGTTGGAACAAGTGGTCATGGTGGGCTGGGAAAGCTTTCTATTAGGGGAAGCAGCTCTTCACGTGGAGTAACCAATTGGTTGCCCTTCTTTCAAATCACTTTCTTTGTAGAACTTCCCTCGTGTTGGAGATGAGGGTCTCCCTGATTTAGCTAAAGATTGTCATTTGTTGGGGAAGCTTGACCTTTGCCAGTGCCCTTACGTTTCAAACAAGGGTTTAATTGCAATAGCAGAGAACTGTCCTAATTTGATCGCTTTGAGCATTGAATCCTGCCCAAAGATTGGTAATGAGGGCCTCCAAGCTATTGGAAAGCTTTGCCCCAAGCTGCAGTCCATCTCTATCAAGGACTGCCCACTTGTTGGGGATCATGGAGTTTCAAGCCTGTTGTTATCAGCATCTTCTGTCCTTTCAAAGGTTAAGCTTCAGGGTTTGAACATCACAGATTTTACTCTTGCTGGTATTGGGCAGTATGGCAAGTCTCTGACAAATCCGACAAAGGGGTCATGTTGGTTGCTCTATGGCTTGGTGTTTTCCTGGGGACTTTGGCTGTTTGGCAGATTGCCTGTCCAGCCTTTTTATTTTTTTTCTTTTTGCAGGCTTTCTTGACACGGGAAAGTCTGTTGAAACTATCAAGCCCCAATTTGCAGGAGGCAGTTTCATAGCCATGGTTCCTGGAGAATTCTGTCATTAAGTCATGGTTTTGTGTTTCCACTCATGATCATCATATCTTTTGGTCCTATTTTGCTGGATGTCTCTTCGTCATACATTTCTTTATTGGAATGCTTGACTAAGCTTTCTTTGTTTTCAGTCCTATGAAGTCTGTTGTTTGGATCAGTGGATCTTAGTTATAAGCTGCTTCTTTTTTTAGGGTCTTCCAGTGTTTGAAACTCCTGCAGGGTCCTGTGTTTCCTTGCATCACTGTCTATATAGTTGTTGCGTCGAGGAGTTCTATGTTTGGGTGCCGCAGATTGGTAAGCTTTTTCTACGGCAGTGGATTCACTCATCTGCCATAGCAACCTTCATTTTGGCTGGTTTTTTTACCCCAACAAGTCTTTAGTCTTGTAGGCTTTTCCTTCTATATGGATTGTTCAACTTCAACTACTCTGTTATTATCAATGAAGCTTAGATATTTTACCTTTTTTATATTTATTTGTATCCTAATTGTGCAAGGATCGTAGAACTGTGCCGCAACCAGAGAAAAAATTTAGAGCTTTGAACGTGCTGATGAAGGTCTGAATCTTTTTTATTTTTTTTGAAAAGCTAATGTGACAAATTAGTAACAATGATTACTTTGAAATTTCTAATATCTCCAATTTCCAGCTGCATGTCCAAAGAAACAGAAGAAAGAAATATAATCCAAGATTTTCAATAAAACGTTTGTTTACTCTACTGTTTAATAGTAGTGAGTTTTTGACTCTTTGGAGGCTGAAGATTAATTAAGCTTGAACCAACTGAGTCACAGTGGTGTGACGAAAATGTGTCAATGAAAAGAGAAAAAAAAAAAGAAAGAGAAAAGTATTGTTGGATCATGATGGGGTGGAGAAAATGTAGTGTTCTACTCTTCTGACTCTTCCCATGATTCCCAAGAACGTGTTTGGACCAAAATTTTAAAGAAATTTTTTTTTTTTTTTTATTTCTTCCTTCATTGAAGCCATGGGAAATGAACAAAGAAAGACGTTAAAGTAAGAGAAATGGAAAATTATAAGAAACTGAAATAACTGTATCAAAACCTTTTTTCTCGAGACTTGTAAATAGTACGAGGATGTCGAGCTGATTCATCTCTCGTCACGAAAATCGTCTCTTTTTACACCGAAAGGGTAGAGAATTTCAAATCAAAACAGTTACAAAAATGCACCAAGAATAATCACTCATGCACAGTTGCACTGTTTAAAAAAAAAAAAAAAGCAGTGAAACATTGAGGCAGTTGCATGTCTTATCAAACACCATTTTGGCGGTTGGGTCAATTAATTTGAATAAGGTATCATATGTATCAGTAGGACACAGAGAAAGGGTTGGAAGAACTTGTCTCCTCGTATAATAGCTTTCATCTCCTTCATATGAAGAACTTCGACCAGTTCTATGGTGGGGAGAAAGGAACTAAAGCAGCCATGCAAGGTCTGCAACTGAAGCACCTGTTGACACACTTGAGTGGCCTTGAAGCCCAGAACCATTTTCACTTGCTTTGAACTGTCATTATCTGTTACAGAAACTGACCCAACTGCCAAAAACAATCCAGGAATAAATGTTACAACGATTAACAACACAATGGAATCTTGCAGTACTGTATTTATTGGAGATTAATTCTTCAGTGTCATCAGGGTCCTGTCAATTTGTTCATTTGCCTTTTCTCGGCCCTGTCATTTATCGGTTTAATCTAAAACTACTCTTCAACACTCTCACATGAATGAATTTATATAAATGTAAAAATATTTTCAAAATTAAAAGGCAAAATATGGAGAGGGAATATAGTGTTTGTAGCTTTTAAATCTTACATAGAGGGTAAAAGAAAAAAAAGGTACTGCAAAAAATTGCCTGAGTTTGATGGCACTTGAATTTTCGAGATCCAAAGCTTTTGAAAAATTTTTTTTTTGGTTGGAAATTAGTATATTTTCACTAAAGCACATGCAACTTCTCATATTTTTATGATCTCTTTTGTTAAAAAAAATAAATAAATAAATAATAAAAACAAAGAAAAAAAGTTATGCAACCTGACTGACTTTCAAGATTTTAGCAATCTTTTAACAATAGCCGCTGGCTGCTTGACAAACTATAAAAAGCTTGAATTTATAGGTCAAAACGTAAAACCAAATTGGGTGTCTTGACAATGATTGAAGCAGTATTAATGGTGACAAAATGTGCATTTTGATGGTAGCGGAGAAGGAACGTGGAAAATGGTAGCGGTACTGCTAATATGGTGAACTGCCAATGGCAGTAAATAACAGTGAAATCTGAAATCCAATGAGTGAAGAAGACAGAAACTCCATTGGAGGCATGGGGATGAAGCTTTAATCTGAATTATTATTATTGCAGTTAATATATCATATCATTGAATAACATAACCAAGGCACTAACATGTGATCCTTTGCTACAAAAAAGATATAAAATACAAGTCTAATGGGGCTGCCTCGCCCCATAGATTTCTACGAGAGTAGGAGGGTGAAAGGAGGAAGCAGAGAGGAAGAGTCAAAAACTAATGTATGATCATGGAGAAATAAATTCTTTTGATCCTCTTCAGGCAATGAATTCATGATCGATAAACCCTGAAACCGATTCGTACGCAGCAGACAATTTTATGGTAAGACAGAAGGTTGGAGAAGCTTAGCAGAAGAGGAATAGCTTCCTTAGGCCCATTTGCTCAAAGATTAGCATCACATCCACAGAAAAAGGATCAGCAAGTCATTGATCTAAGAAAACTGGGAGTTGCAAGACCCCCCGATGGTTTCCAGATGATATTTTCTAGTTTAGCACAGAAATTCTTGTAGAACTGCAAAAGGAAAACATAAGAAGTATATCACTAATTGCTGATAGGCATTCATAGCATATTTACCGTCAGACATCAAACATGAACAAACTCGCAGCATTAGATGATATTATACATGTATAAAACAAACTCTTAAGAAAAGTCCATGAGCAATTAATTGTCTGATTCATACATCATTATCCAAGCCAGAAAAAGTTTTAAAAAACTATGAAGCCAGGGTTTGCCATAGCCCACAGGGTGGGCAGCTAAGAGACAAGACTAGCCACATGAATATTGTATCATGAAATGGAAAATTACAGAGATAATACTAGAAACTGAAACGAATCTGCCATAAGAAGTTCACCCTTAGTGCAAAAAACAGTAGGAGAAAAAGTTTGAAAGAGATATTTTAGTCTCATGCAAAGAAGATAGAGAGTAGCAGTGTAAATGGTGCAAGGTACAAGTTGGAATCTATGAACTTGGAAATGGCAGAAGGAAAGACAAATAAGAACATGAGAAAACACATAGCAGCGTTGGCCTTTTACTAGAGCATAATGAAAATTTAATCCCTCTAAAAGACCAAAAATGGTTGAATTGTAGCTTTTTGGGACCAATTTGTGAGAAGTGACTACACTACACAAAAGATTTTGTACATACTTGTTAGAATAACATGAAATCTCTGTAACACATTCTATTTTAATTTAATTTGTTTTGAATGTAACTCATAATTTTTTTTAAAGGTTAAGAGAAAGCTACGAGTAACACAATGACAATGGAAGTGTAGCATACCATGTCTAAAATATGAGGAGCAAGACACATACAACCAACCTTGTGATATTCAAGAGTATCTCCAGCAGCTTTTTGAACATCTACCATGAACAGGGATGGTGCAACTTCAAAAACCTACATAAGAGATATAAAAATAACTTTAAAACAGAAGTCATATTGAAATTCATCTGCCAATGGAAAAATGCACTGATTACCAAATGAGAAAACAGTTCTAGGAATATACCGCCAGGACAACCACAGATTGCCCGACCTTATTTGCAGATATTCCCTCAAGTCTTGTCTGTGGTTAGAAAGAAATAAAATTTAAGGAAAAATAGATAATACAAAATATAGGACACTTGTAAACTGATGTTCTTTTGCAATATAAAACATGATTGCCCACTCAAACAATGGGTGACCCCAACATCACTTTGCTAAGAACAAAAAGAAGTTAAATTAACCCAGACAATGTTATTTCCTTATAAACCTTTTCCATTCAAACTATTATTAGGCAAAGGGAATGAACAAATTACACATGGCCGCATGTCTTAAGCTGCTGGTAATTTTTTCTGAGTTTTTGAGAAGTGTTCAAGGTCAAAATTAGCTAGGTGCCTATGACAGAGGAGCTACTTCAAGGGCTTCTCTATCAGCAGGTTAGCGTACCTATGTAGTTTTTATATTCTTTAGAAAAGAAAAATGATATAACGAGAAACAAAAAACTATTTGGGTAAAAAGATAAAATGGCTTCATTTTGTCAAAAAATCTCTCAAGCATACCACTACTGAACAGTGACCTTCGTTTTGTAAATGAAGATATGTTCACAAGTCATACCTTGTAATTACGTGTATGAACTTTGACACCCATTGATTCTGCAACAGCTTCAACACTTGAGATTATAATTCTTGCTGGTTTGCGTGATACAAATCGAGTTTGCCGTTCTACATAATCCTGCCAAAGAAAAAGCATGGTCTATAGCTTGCACACTAGCATTAAATGGTATAATCTCATTCTCTCAATGTAAATTATCAGCAAACAGCATTGACAGGCATTTATGTTGTAAAACAAAAAAGTGATTATCACCCCATCCACCCTTTCTGATTGACTGAATATTATGCAAGTTAATAGCAACTCGATACACTTTTCATATTTTAAGCAAACATATCGAGCAATGAAAATATAATCTATAACCAACCAATAACCATTATGAAAAGAGAGAATCGGTCATGCTCTGAGATGAAGCAAAATAACATAAAAGATCACATGTTAGCAATACTCCTTTTGTAACATCAACAATATGGAGAATTGAATGAGAAACTAAGAAATAAAAAAGGACTACAATTTCATATGGCAGCAAAAATACTGACTTATATTGCGCTACCTGTTGCCTGTCAAATAAAGCTGATAGATTCAAGCCTTGGGATAGCGTAATCATCTCAAATGCATTCATTATCAGGGGACCCCCCTCATCGGCGATAGACTGCTCAGCTACATACTGGTCCTGCAAAATATAGTTGTGATTACTCAGCAAAAGAGAAATATAGAACAGAAAAAAAATCCAGGGAACAGAGTTCTCAAGGCAATCAGGATGCATTTAACATGCCCAACTCTAATAACAACCATTAATGGTGACATGAAAGAAAAAAATGAAAAATCTGTAAGCTAGAATCAGAAGGTCTCTTAGGCCAAGAAGAGGAACTACAATACAATGAACAAAAGAATACCCACCTCAATGTCATCAAAAGCTGCATGAACATCCTTCAAATTCACTTCTTCTTCTCTAGGTCTCACAGGAACGTAATGCTTCGCAAGCCATGGATCTTTTTTAATTCCCTCAATTTGAATACGCTGCAGGAATGCAGGAAACAATCAGAAAGCAGTTCAGAAACATCAAACAAGCATCAAACAGTTCTTAACTTTGCATTATTCACCTTGCTCCATCTAACTAATGCCTACCATCATAAATTGAAAAGTTTGGAAAAAATAGTCACAAATGATAGTGTTTTAAAAATAAAATAAGACCAGATGTAATGAAATTTTATTCTTTAATTCCTATGCCTAAGCTACCTGCTTTTTATAAAATTCATGAACTTTTCATGTAAAAACAAGTTCTTGGCCCATTTATTTGATAATTGCAAGGGTAGTGCTTTGTCTGAAGGAACCTGATATTTGGGTTCTTCAATGTACTGAACATCCACCAGATCCCAAAGTGGCAGACATCAGCCAATGCATTGAGTAGCTCAAGGCTGTGGAAAAATATTAGGCATCCATGGACATACAGGATAATGCAATACATATGATGTATTAATGACAGCGTTCAGATAAATTAAACCTAGAGCTAAACAGTAAGTTAAATATACTCACAGTTATAGGATTGGGATCAAGAATCTTCTGTATTAATGATTTTGCCCCAGAAGAAAACCAAAATGGACAAGAAAATTGGGCATCATTAATCTGCACATTGACCAAAGGAAAAGATAAAAGTTTCATAGTTATATCAGTGCACTTACTAAGTGCTTAAATGATACACATTAAGTTAAGTTAAGGTGGCTCCTCCTATCAAAACATATACTAAAAGGTAGGATTTACAAGAGTGACAAATAAGTAAATATTGGATTTGAAGCCTCCATTATTTTATATGCAAAGACACATGAATTCCAGTTTCAGCACAGGACACAAGTCTGACAAAGAACATAACAAGAACAAAAATAAGATGGCATGCAATCATTACGACTCAAAATAATGGAGGAGAAAGCTGTAGGAGCATTGCAGCATAACTGTAGACAAATAGCTCAATAGCTGTCAGTGTCTCCAAATGTTGTAAAAATTATTCGTTCATAATGATGAAGCACGTTGCAAATTACTAATGTATTAACTGTCAACCGTGAAAAAATGATGGTAATAACCTTTTTGTACAAGGTTGGAAGGTCTATCTCGTCAAATGGAAGATACCCAGCCATTATCACAAAGAGAATGACTCCGCATGACCACACATCAGCAGCCGCGCCATCAAAACCCTGGTTGCTGAGCAGCTGATGGGCAATGATTTACCTTGAGAAATTCAACTACATAACAGAAACCTAAACATAAGCGTGTATTTAAATGTACTGATCCTTGTTTAAACACAAGTTACACAACATGCTTACAATTTACAGCCATGACTAGCTCTAAGCAAGTAAGAAACTACAGAAATTAGAGAACATGTCATAATGACAAACAAAAAGTCAATTATCATCACAAAAGATATTTAACAATTTATGAGGAAGATAAAAATACAAAAAGCATAAACTGAATAAAATTTAATAGACAAGTGCTTATCAAGAAAAACCTGAAAGTCTTAACCAATTTTCCTTGGTTTGCCATTCTTCAATTTAATTCAGCAGTAACATCCCTAGTACCCTTGGCATCTCAGCCCCTCCCCCCCCTTAACTAACAAATGGAAATAATTCCTAGCAAACATCATAAACTAATGATAAGAGTATTTTAAGGACCTTATCAGTTCCAGCGCAGCCATAGCACATGTAATGTAGCACTCATTAATATGTATTTATTGACTCAATACTTGTAATAATTGATAAAATGTATATTAAAACAATGAATGGATAATGATTTGATGGAGCAACAGAGCAAAGGCAGTGAAGGGAAAGATCAGTTGTTAAAATATCTGTAGACAAACAAGTAAAAAGTCAATTGGGATCAAATCTAAGGAAACATATATGACTTGGGAAAATAGGGCTCTGCTTGTCTGGTGGATGACAATAATATTGGCAATTGAGTTAGAATTTGATTTGGAATTTTTGACATTATTTGGTGCCATTGACATACGGAATCCTATTATTCAGAAAAAAAAATTAATGTAAGCAATTTCAAGAGTCCAGCAGTTCAAAATGTAAGAAGCCAGAGTAGACACAACTAATTTGACCAAAGTCATAAGAACAAAAATTCATTATATTTTGGAAGTCAAACACACTGGCAAAGAATAATAGACAATAAGACAAAGTTGCTGCTAAACCTTAAGTTGCTTGAATGTACCTCTGGTGCAACATAATTTGGGGTTCCAGATGTTGTGTGGAGAAGTCCAGCCCCCTGCTGCTCATAGGCATAAACATGTAATGAGAGAAAGAGAGAATAATTATAAGTGAAGACTCGTTGCTGTATAGAACCTAAATAGAAGTCAATATGCTTACTTGCTGTTGTAATGCACTCAAGCCAAAGTCAGAAACCTTCAAATTTCCATAAGAGTCAAGAAGAAGATTTTCAGGCTATAAATTACAAAGAAAAAGAAAAGTTAGTAGTTAGAATTAAAAGATGGAATCTTGAAATCAGTGTTTTTCAAGATCTTGAATTCAAAATATTGCACCTTTAGGTCTCTGTGGTATACACCCTTACTGTGACAATGAGCAACAGCATCAATAAGCTGTTGAAAGTACCGCCTACATTCATTCTCGGGTAGTCTTTGACAGTGAACCTACCCAAAGAGTTAAAACAGGAGATAAACGTTTTTCCAGGGGGAAAAACCCAAGAACAAAAAAAGGAAGGAAAAACACGAAGAAATTAATATGGAGAAATAAAAAAAGATGGGAATACTTTGGTGACAGGAGATGCCTTACAATTTTATCAAAGAGTTCTCCTCCACTTACAAACTCAAGAATAATATATATCTTTGTACTACTAGCCAAGACCTAAATTTCATAAAAAAAGGTACAAGGTAAAAATCAACAATGTAAGTGGGAACATCAATTTATGATGTACAAGGTAAAAGTATACACATACCTCATTCAACCTAACTATGTTAGGATGTCTAACAATCTTCATTATGGATATCTCTCTTTAATCTGTATCCAATAAAAAAACAAAAAGGGTTAGCCAACTAATTGGCACAGAGGAAGAGATTCATCAATCAAGCTGGTAAGTAAAATGCTTCTACAATTTCAAAGCTCATAGAAGCTTTCAAATATTATGAAGCCAAAGATTTAAAATTCTTGGGCTTAGATTTAAATGACCGAAGGAACATGAATTCAAATGCACATATATCCCCTAGCTGTGCTGCAGGCAGCAGGTTTCTCTCCTCCTGAGCACTTGCATTGTATGCACAATACGACTTTGGATTTATATTAGACTAACATTATTTAGAGGGAAAAAAATAATCTTCAGACACCTTTGGTTGCTTGGTTTCTGAAAGTGATGTGATCTAGTTTTTCACTAAATAAATTCAAAAGCTAAAACAAAAATAGCTATTTAGCTTATCAAAAAGACTTCTTCTACTCAACCAGAATCCTCATGATTCAGAGAATTTTATTATAACAATCCTGCATCAAAACGGTGTCCCTGGAACAGGTCCATGGGGAACAAATGAAAGTTATATTGAGAAATAGCAAGGACTATAAGAGATACCAGAGAAAAAGAGTAGAAGAAAAATAAAAGTGATGGGAAGAATATAAATATATTGGTCTGGATATTGAGAATTATAAACGGCATAAATATAGAGATATTTCCCAAATCAACAATAGAGTATTTTAAATACTCATTCTATAAGTTACAGCAAATTAAACCCGCCGGGCCAATGTGGAAGTGGCATTAAGTGAAACTTTAACAAAGTTATTTCCACAGGCAGTGCATGTCTGAGACCAGAAGGCTCATGCACCCTTGAAAATCATTCTAACTCACCAATCACTTTTTTGGAGAACTTGCCGAATACATTCTTAGGTCAATTTGCTACTTACATTCTACAGAACACTGCTGTCTCATGCATTCCTTATAATAGCACATCCCATAGCCATAATCTTACTAACCATAATTCAAGCAAAACATGACAAACAGCCCAAACTCGATTTCCAACCAAGCAATCAAAAGGCAAAGCCAATATCGGTTATTTTAAAGTGAATTCAGTTACTTTTGACAAAATTGGGAGACAAGAATCATCATTTTTAAACTAGTTTGCTAAACAAAACATTAGCAGTTCAACAAAAGCATTGCATACGAATTACAAAATCTAAAGCCAAAGGCTTTTACGGGTTTTTTTTTTTTTTTTTTTAAGAATTAAATAAATAACTGATCAACCATTCTGTGCTTAAGAATGGTGGTTTTGGCCAAAACTTTCATGGCCACGCTCTCTCCGGTGTCTGTATTATGCGCAAACTTAACTTTGGCGAATGTTCCTTCGCCAATTGTTCGCCCAACCTCATACTTCCCTACTTTTCGTGTTCCTTTCTTCATCATTCTTCAACGTTCATTTCACACCAAAACTTTTACACCTTAAACACAAAAAGAAAATGAAAATTTGAGAATTTACTGTTCATGCTGACTATTTGGGACTAATAATTTAATAATTATTAGTCAAAGATATAGGCAATCTCTGTTGGCTGCTGAGAAACTAGACAAATAAAGGAGAACAAAAAACAAACTAAACACAGCCTGTAAGTTTTACTAACAAGATAAAAAATTTTAAATCGAGTTTAACACGCAAGATTCTCTGATACGATAGAATAAAATAATATTATGAATAAAATTAAATTAAATAATATTATTTTATTTTATATTTAATATATTTAAATATTAAAATATGATAAATTATTTATTTATCAAAATTATTTTTTTTCAAAAATTATATAATTTTTAAAGATACAAATGAACATATAAATTTAATAAATTAAAAATAATTTTTTTTACTTAAAAAAATTGAATAATCTTATGCTAATTATTGGATATTAATTTTTTTTATAATTTTATTTTCTTTTTATATATAAATCAAATATGATATAAAATAATTATCATCTTATCTTATCAATAATCTTATATATCAAATATAATTTTAATAGATAAAAAGAGTAATTCAAAAAAAAGATTAGCATAATGCAATTGCAGAAGAGAGAATGCGAATATTAGAGGAATATTCTGGCGAAAAATTTACCGCCAATAAAACTTGTGAAGCTTACAAACTGAAATATTTCGTGTTGGAAAACCGGAAAAAGAAGCAGACTGGTGGATTTTAGGCGCCGGTAAATTGATTGATCGGAGCAGGAAACGCAAAGGGATATAAAGAGCTGGAATTTTTGTTTTAATTTTGTTTTGTTGTCGGTGGAGCTTGTTTTATTTATTCTTTGGCCGCAAGTTGCTTTTTATTTATTAGCCTTCTTTTTTTTTTCTTTTTAAAATTATTGTATTAGGTAAAACATTATTTGAGTTAAATTGACCATTTTGTATTATATTTTATTTATTTTATACTAAATGGATATTATATTTATATTGTATTCATAAATTTGATAAAATATGAAATAAATTTTTATCAATAAATCAAATATGAAATTTTTTTTATTTTTATCAAATTCATGTATAATTTTTATTTTAATTTTAAATTTGTGTGATTTTTGTGTATTTTATATATTATTTTTGTATTATATTATTATGTCATTTTAAATTTTACAAAATTTAATTTAGTGATAGATTTTAGCAAATTAATTACCAACAATTGTATTCATACAATAATATTTTTGTAAATAATAATTTTACTAATATTAACCATTGTCATAACTCATAAGAGCATCCGTCAGCAATATTTTTAATTAAATAAAAAACTTTGTAAATTGTACACAATAAATGTATCATTTATATCATAAAATAGTATTTCCATAATAACAATATTTTTGTATTAAAATAATAACAAATTTTATTACCACGTCACTTTTCACATGGCCTGTACTCAATTATAGCATATCGAGAATTCAAGATGTCACAGACTTCATCAAATCATTATTACGAAATTAATAATTGAGTCAATTTTACTTTTGATTCACTTTATTAATTACAAGTAAGAAGAGGTTAGGTTTGATAATCAATCCTGAGTAAAGTTATTATCGAGTAGGTTCGAAATGAATTTTATTCGTACGAATTTAATTTAATTTTATGTGTTGTTAAATTTAAATTTGATTTTATTAAAATTTTTTTTTATATTTTTATATCTAAATTTGATTTTGATTTGATATTATATAAATTAAATTTAATTTGATTTGATTTGAAATTAATAAAATATTATTTTTTAAATATAAATATTTAAAAATATCATTATCTAAATATATATAAATAAAAAATTAAAAAATTAATTAAAAAATAATTTTTTATATAATATCGAATCAGATCAGACTGAGTTTATTTAAAATTTAAACTCGATCCGATCTCGATTGTTTCATAATCTTATTCAATTCGATCTAAAACTCAAATTTAAAAAAAAAAATCGATTTTGTAATGTTATATCGGTCGAAATCCTTTGAAGATGGATTAAATTACCGATCATAGTCCTTAGAAGCTGCCTACGTTGTAGGAGGGGTTTCCTAAATTGAGCCAAATTGCCAACTTGTGATTTAGTGATTTCATTCACTCGTAGTAGTGTTTTTAGACTAAAATTTTAAAAAATCATTTATAATTTTTAAGATATATTAAAAATTTTAAAAATAATTAAAAAATAAAATATATGTCATTTTTTTATTATACTTATCAATTAAAATATTTTAGTGCATAAAAAATAAAAATTTTAAAATAATATCATAATAATAGCAAAATAATTATTAAATTTAAAAAAGTTAATTAATTTATATTATCATTAAAATAATATCTAATAAATTTTAAATTTAAATTTAATATTTATAATTAATTGATTTTAAATTTTATGAATAAAAAATTTTTGAAAGAGCTTATTTATTTATAAAATTTAACTCAATTTGATATCAAATATATCAAATTCAAAATGATTATCGAATACTAAAAATTTTGGACCACAAAATAATGCATCAACTGCCAGTGAAATTCTTGCCCCCAAACGCTCCTCTCCTTTGTAACAAGCTCATTCAGGTTGATAAAAGCTGAAGTGAGTTTGAATATAAATGAAAATATAAAAATTTATTTAAAAAATAAAATAATTTGAAAGTTATTTTTAGTATTTTTTAACATTTAAATTTACTTCTTGATTTGAAAATTTAAAACATATTAATTTAAGATGTCAAGAATATTAGGAAAATTACACTTGGGTGTATTGAAATAGAAATGAATTAACTGTAGATGATTTATAAAAAAAAAATGATCAAGCGTTGATCATGCATACGACATAAAAAGGAAATTATTTTGACGTTTTTGTTATTAAAAAAAATTATGTTTATCATAAATATTATTTTTAAAAAATACATTTAATGTATTTTTTTTGTCAAAATTCAGTAAAAAAACAATGAATTGTAAATTTCTTCTCCCAAAAAAAGAGGAAAATTACTTTTTACTGTCCATGGCAATTATGGACAAAAACATCACTATTTACTACTTAATAATTTTTGCAAGTAGCGACGTCGCGAAAAAAAGGATGGCAATCACGAGCAATGTGACCTACTTAAACTTTTTTTATATAAAAAAATCTAAAAAAGAAATAATTGAGACTCAAAAGACGAAATTAGCCTTAGATTTGCAAGTTGCAAGGGAACTTTGGATGGGACCCGTAAAAATCATGGAAGAGGGTGCTGCATCCGTCCACTTCTAACCAATTAACAACAGCCCACCCGGTCACCCCCATTAGACCTGATGCTATTGAATTGATGGCCTCTAACTACGCACCGTTGAGGCCAATTGCCCCAACCCCACCCCGGGCTCCACCACTTGCTTCAATTTGCGGCACCGTCCCATCTAGACCATTCACTCAAGTAAATCAGTGGCACCCCCGTAAATCAACTTCAAAATTCAGGGCTTTTTCTCTTCGGAGTTGTAATACGATTACCGTAGGAAAAATCCTGCCACTTCCTTTCCTGGGGAAAATGCCAGCGGTTTTTGGTGTGTCACGTGAAGAGATTGAATCGGAACCGTTGAAGCACGTCAGGTCGACAATCCGACGGTGATGCCAAGCTCCAGCTGACGTGATTTGTAATGTCAAAAACTCAAAACCGTGTACTTGTCTCCTCCGGCCCGCATAAATGAGAAAAGCCCGACATGGTCTGTTGTGCCAATTTTAGGATTTGTTTGGTACTGCATTTTAGAATATTCCTATTCTAAAAAAAAAAAAATTCCTAACATTAAAACTTTACAATTGCCCTCATTTTTCAACCAAGAGTCAACAAATACAATTTTTTTAAGGCAGCGTTAAATAAAAAATATATATATATATATTAAAATTTAATTTTAAACTTGTTATATAGTTAAATTTTAAATTCAACAAATATAATTTTTGACGAAGCTGGCAAAAATCCTTTCTAAGGTGATAGCATCTCCCTTTATATAATTTAGCGCAAACCAAACAGGTCTTTAGTAACCCAGCCCAACAAAAAACCACGTGCACATCACTATTTCAGATTCAATCACTCAAATCAACGGCCCAGATTTTCCGTACAGCCACCCAGTCTCCCTATATAAAACCCATCACAGCCTCGTCTTGTTCTTCTGAACGTCCGTCTTAAACGTTGCAGTTGCAGCCGAGAAGCGAGGGCCAAAAGGAAAGTTTTAGATACCTGATCTTTGGCTTTTTTATGAAAGTCACCATTAATTTCTTAACATTTTATTTTAGTACAACATGCTTTTAAGGAGAGGATCAACGCCGATACTTAACTCATGGGTCCCACACTTGAAGAAGCCATCGCCGGAGCACGAGTTTTCTCACCAGATTTCCCGACCCCGAATCGTTTCGCGTTCGAGCTCGATTTCCGTGGGATCGAGCGACGATTCGAATAGGAGGAAGGCGAGGGCGCTGTCCGAGACGGATCCGTGGAACCTCGTAGTCCCCAAGATGGGAGCCGTTAGGAAAAATAACGGGATCGTGAATGGGATCTGTGTCGAGGAAGAAGAGGTGGAGAAAGAAGAAGCTGGATTTCAGCGGTGGAGAACGGCGTCGCTTGGGGTGGAGGAAGAGTGTGGGATAGGCGGTAGTGGGGGAAAGATCGGCGGCGGCGGCAGAGGCGGTGGTGAGAACGAATGGGGCTGTTGGGATTTGTATTATCAGAAAATGATCGAGGCT
Organism: Durio zibethinus; assembly: GCF_047325235.1. Lineage (NCBI taxonomy): Eukaryota > Viridiplantae > Streptophyta > Magnoliopsida > Malvales > Malvaceae > Durio > Durio zibethinus. Next base: position 24,177,449 of record NC_143174.1, read on the forward strand.
AATCCTGGAAATTCACTTCTCCTCAGCAATTACGCGAGATTCTTAAAAGAGGTAACTAGGCTTACTATTTTTTGTTTTTTTTTTACAAAAGAAAGGTGAAGAGTTTTGAGTTTGATCTAATGTCGGAAAACCGGACAGGTTCGTGGCGATTTGGTGAAAGCCGAGGAATACTGTGGGAGGGCAATCTTGGCAAATCCAAATGACGGGAATGTTCTGTCTATGTACGCTGGTTTAATCTGGCAAACTCTCAAAGATGGTCAGAGAGCTGAATCTTATTTTGATCAAGCTGTTAAAGCCGCCCCTAACGACTGGTGAATTCCCCAAAACAAAATTCTAAACAATGGGTTTTGTCGTTTATGTTTAATCACACAATGATTAACGAAAATCTTCTTCCTTTTTTTTTTTCAATGAAATTGCAGTTTTGTGCTAGCATCATATGCACGATTTCTTTGGGATTCTGAGGAAGAAGAAAAAGAAGAGGCAGAGGTTGGGGAAAATCTGATTAAAGGATCAGAGTAAAGCTTTTTCCACGGATCTCCTCCAATGCCTCCTCCTTTGGCTGCTGCTTCTTAAAACGCTTGTGACATAGCTTGTACTTAGCTTTCCGACTTTTGTTAATATACCTTTTTTTTTTCTTTGCCCTTTGTAGAAAAGAGTGAGAGTTGTAGTTATTGAGAACTCTGTTTTGCTGTACTCATTCTCGGAGCCGTATCATGTGGAAGGAAAAAATAAGATATGGAAATGAATTTTTCATTGGAATCATCCACTCTCATTCTTTTTAGTACCTCTCTGTTCATTACAATAAGCATGAAGGTTACTGAAGGAATTGGTACCTGGTTGTTGATCTTTCAAGATTGCTTAGTTCCTGCACATGAAATTGATTCCAAGTAGATCAAGATCAAAAGACAAAAGCCATTGTTTTTATCCTTTTTTTTTTTTTGGAGTTTTCTGATTATTCGTTGCTTTTGGCTGATAATAAAGACAAGCTGCTTATAGATTTTGCCAAGCAACCTGGTTGCTAATAATAACATTCATTGAGGCTTTTTTTTTTTATTGTGTTTTCACAGACTCTTAAGAGAACTTTCAGATTTCATCATTATGCGGAGTACATTAAGAGTTAACTTCAGGTTTGCAAAATCAGCACACAGAAGAGCAGAACTAACCTTTTCCTATTGCAAGGAAAACTAGCTACATGAGTTGGAGACTGGGGAAGCTCAGGAAGGATCAAATGATCCAAAACCAGAGCCTAGGAAGGATCAAATGATCCAAAACCAACCAAGAACAGAACCACTGACCAAACCAATTCCCAGGAACAAGACCAATACAATTGCAGATAATTCTGCTTCCGACACTGGTACGGTCTTGGGGCCTAGGATCATCAACACGCTTGTTAGGTATCCATTCGTCAGTCCGAGCAAAAATGTAAGAACCACTACTGGTATTTCACCCTTCAGCCACTTTGGTCCATGGAGGCAAGCAGTGAAAAGTGGATAGAATAAAAGCCTAGATATGGAAGCCCATGTAGCTTTCTTAATGCTCCGTAGAACATATATTGCAGTCAGAGATTTTCCCATGAAATCTGCAACATTATACAACGTAATCAGCAACACAGGATACCATTCCTGAAGAAGCTTGGATTCCAGATTCTCGGCTATAAATCCGGGGAAAATAGATAGGGTCACTACGTATATCATGAGAATCCCGAGAGCTGGCCAGCAGACTTTTCTTGCCACGGTCCAAAATTGTGTCCTGGAGCAAAATATGTCATCTCCATGAAGTCTGTAATGCTGTTGCATAACTGGTAACTTGTATAGCAAATTGCAGCAAAGAACGCAGCAAAGCAGGATGGTGGTGCTGACTATAAAATAGAAGTGAGCACTTGCTCGAAGGCCCTGTGGGGTTTGTGGAAGTGAAGCCTTAGTTATTATTCGCAGGATGGAAACCAGTACACCTGTTATCAGATATGTTGAATTTAGTTAGATAATTGAGTCACATTGCAGATCGAGCAGCAACTGTTTTAGTCTTCCTACAGGAAACAAGGGTAATTGGAGCTAGAACAAATATCCTAGATGGTGATTAGAAGAATAAAGGACGCACTTGCATGGAATAAGTTCCATATTCTGAGGGATCTTTTTTGTACAAAAAGTGAAGATAAGCTACATTCTAGCTTAGCACATATGTTACCTTAGGCTGGTATGCACTTTTGAGCTTATTCAAAAGGAAAAAGAAAGAGCACCTAATAGAAGCGATTATTCCTCAATTTGTGTGGAACTACAACTAAAGCTTTACCCTTTTTTTTTTTAATTTCGTGGCAAAGGGTTCTTGGGCTTTCAGTACATCCCTATTCGGGCCAACCATAATTAGGATAAGAAACAAGTAGCTTTTCTTTTTTTTTTTTTAATCTTCTTCAACTGAAATAATTAATTTCAAGGACATGTTTTCTCATATATGATTTCTGTAAAGTCACTTCATTCTTGTCATCGATATACTTAAAAACTCCAGATTGTTTAATTCAGATAAGCAATAGGAGAATCAGGATAGGAATTAAATAGTGAAAGTGTTACAAGGTACCTGAAGAGGCAGTTCCAGCAAAAATAGCCTGCATGTATTGTTTTGGAAGCTTTCCCGCTGATCCTATCAAGCTTCCTGCTATCAAGCCATCTGCTAAACCACATATTACAACTGCTGCAACTGTCACAAAATAGGTTGTATCCTGTCTTTCTTTCGACCAGCTGCTATGCCACGCCCAGTCTATAGTTGGAGCAACCATTAGGGAGAGAATAAACATGGAAAACCCCATGTTCATTCTAAATCTATGAGTAAACATTCTGCTGCAACAACCCGAACTCATCATAACAACTAAAACTAGCAGAGAAGAGCTCATATAACCTACAGAGAAAACCTTTTCAACATGCTTGTCAGGGTAGAGATAACCGAAGTAATCAACAGCTGTGATAAAAGCATTCCAAGGAAGCAAATTGCCTGCACCAAGCAAGAAATGGATTATATAAGCAATTTTGTAAATGTCCCTTGGCTCAGGCTGATCTGCTGAAGCCTTTGGGTTTTCCATTTTTTGCATTTCTTGCAGGCTTCAAGGTTCCACTTCTAAGTTATAAGTTGTAAATGCAGTCTTTGGTTGGAATTTAAGCTTTACAATAAGCGGTGCAGAGCATGATGAATTGACTTGTTGATTAGCAAGGCATAAGCAAGCTAATTAAGCTGATCAAGCGCAAGAGCTTTTGTGGTATTTATATGCAAAACTTAGCTCCCTTCTGAGATTGGTTACTAAACATTGAACCAACTTGACTAACCAATAAAGCCGGAGCCACTTGGTTAGCTGACAGCTCTACCAATATTGATCTTGGATTTGATTGATGGGTTGGGATTTGGAATCGATGGGGCTCATGCTTGGAGAAAATATGCACTGTGTGGGGACAGCAATGGATGGCCGAGTTGGAAGTACCTTTTTCATTGATGTACTGCTACTACACATGGGGTAGCATGCCATGGTATTGTCAAGTTAATAATCAGAATCTTAACAGAACTACTAGGCGCTGGCAAATATCTGTAACCTCTTGAGACAATCATTTCACGGCTTGCAAATAATCATTCACTTGAGAAAGCAGCTAAAAGAATCAATAATTGCACAATTATATATTTACATCTTCTTAGCATTCGAAGATTTGATATTTATCTAACTTTTTTCTCCTTAATTTTGACAATGCGAGATATCAGTGGCTGCTGAGTATGTTGATAGGCTGATATGAGATTTATTTGGAGAAGAACCAACTTGCTGTCAAGGGTCACGAAGTGAAAGAAGAGGTCCTTTCGGCAAGTTGAACAGGTCCTGATTTTTTGATTAGCCATCCATCTGCAGAACTTGATTCCATCTTTCAATGCCAAAAAATCTTCACCAGATAGCTTGATCACCCCCTCTTTTGACTTGTGTCGTTTCAACTATTAGCTCCTGCTATTATTCCCTCTCTTTCCCTCTGCTCTCCACCCCTTTGCTTCCTTACTTTTTCTTACTTTTAAGGAAGCTGATAAATGACAGCACATGAAACAGTCACCCATGAATTGTTGCTGCAGAACCAGCCACGCATAAGGAAAGAGCTTCAAGGTTTTTACCACATTTTTTGTTCGAAAAAGAAAACTTAATTGGAAACGATTTCTGCTTCACTGTTGAAAAATAATGCTATCTTGATGAATATAACTATGATTGCTACATACTCATGATTGTTTCCTACAAGAATTCACACTCATGACTGTGACAAAGACACTAACAGAGAAGCAATGCCTTTGGTACTTGCTTCATATGATACTCCCAAGTCTATCATAGGCCTGCACAAGCCAAATTCCACCGTCCATTAATTCAAAGTGTTAAGGACAAAAATTGGTTTGCTTTATGAAATAGTGGAATCATAATTAAACTTTTTTTTTATTTAATACTAGTTTTCAACCCAATACAAGATAACAAGCTGTTGGTAATTAGTGGTTACTTACTTTTTGACTTTGAAAGCAATTAACTTTTGGAACTTTATTCTCCAATCTGCACAAAATGCGAAAGGTATATTTATATATGGTATGCAATTCTGATGATTAAAGTGATATTTCTAGGCCTAACACAATGAATGATCTTCTGCTATAATATTCCACATTATTGTTGATTTTATGTTTGGATGCGAACAACAAATACATCAGAGTACCGGCATTTTAGCTATGCGCCTGCAGTGCTGGGCCACATGAATTACCTGGCAATTTGTTTCCTAGAACTTCTAGTTTTCTGCAATAATAGAGCTGCCAAACTGATCTTCAAACACAGTTTCTTGATAAAAACACTAATTTAAGCGATTGCCATGAAGCTGGAGCACCTGTTATGTCTGTAGTCTTCCTTTGGTATACGAAGACCGCAATGATGGAACTGAATGTTTTTTTCTTTAAATCTGAATAAAATGATCTATCTATGCCTGAAACTGTTGTCATATATATTTCTTAATGAGATGAAGCAGATCATGGTTTAATAATTCATCTTTTCAATGTTTGCCTTGATCATCATTGGCTTCCAGGGTTTCAAAGAGAGCATGTTTTGGCTACAGGAAATGGCTAAGTAAGGTGCATGATGATATTTGCAACAATTTATACTTTTACCTGCTCATTTGTTGAAACAAGGCAGGCAGTGATGCTGATATTTCAATCAACTTGTTTAGGCTTATGATGGTCATGTGTTCCCAATTCCAAACGTAGCTATTCAATTCATGGTCATGGATCAAAGATAAGCTGCTAGTCCCAGTTTAAGTGTCACGTTACTATTATTCTCTCCATGTAAAATCAGTTTATTAGAGTGTACAGCACCAACGTTTATATGCCCAATAACCTTATTTTTTTTCTATTCGATATAAGGTTAATGCATCTTATTTATTCTTTACCTTTGTCATGATTGCCACCCTGCTTACTTTCTTTTAAAGTGCTTGATGTAGTCATATTTTATCCATCATACTTATTTTCATTAAGGCGCTTAGAATGAAGTTGAATGAATCAAAAATTAGTTCTAATATAACTTATCATGTAACTATTATCCTATTATCATAAAATTAATTTATTCAAATGTGTAATATCAACGCTTATATATTCAGTGATATATTTTTTTCTCTTCAATTTGATATGAAATTAATGTGCGCTACTTACTTCCTTTAGCGTTTGGCATGACATCAGCACCTTCAAGGAAAAACATTACTGCCCATGTTGACTACCTTCCCTTGCTTCTTCTTCTTCTTTTCTGAACTGCGATTCTAATTTTTTTTCTTTGGCTGGGTTATTGTTGTTGATAACGTAGCTCTCAAAACAAGTCATATATTGAAAGAAAATTATTTGTAGAAAAAACATGTCAAAAAGAATTAAAAATTTTTTTTTTTGTTGACTCTCTTGCTTATTTATTTGGACCGGTATAAATCCTTTATGATCTTATACAAATTTAATTATCTTCATAAATAGAAAGAAAATGACCAAAGGGAACCACTTCAATCTAGATAAAGATAAACCATAAATTAGATGTATTTTTATTTACAATTTCATACCAGTAGTAATTAATTTTTTTTAATAATATTCATATAAATTCTCAAATTTCACTCAATAATAATAAAAATAAGTTTTTCAACTTTTTACTACATGAAATTAGTAATATGAATTTTCATTTTATTGTAATTATATTTATTAAAAATAAAAAACGAAGGAATAACATTCGATTAACATAATTATTAAAATAATAATTTTGTAAATATTTTTCATTCAACTCATTGAAATAAATTTAAATAATTTATTTTTAAAATTATATCATTCAATTAAAAAATTTTAATAAAAAATTAAATATTTTACAATCTCAAGATTTTAATTATAATAGAATAAAATTTTATTACTTTAATTTAATATAATAAAAAGATTATTTTCACTTTTAGTGAAATTTTAAGAGTTTATCGGAATATTATTTAATTTTTTTCATTTTTTTATACGTCCCTTCATTATTGCAAAACGTGGCATGTTCCTATTGGTTTGGTGGATACCGGGTAGCTGCCGCACAATATAAGAAAAATAAAACCAAACTCGTAGCTATAAAGGAACAAAAAGAAAAAAAAAATGTCAATAAAGCGCCCTTCGCAGTAAGCACAGTGAGCCGATGCGTGATTGTGCGTGCTACCGATGCAAGACCCCGAAGCAACAGAGCGCGGCGCCGGCGGGAAATTAAGGAGAAATCCGCCGCGTCGACCGCTGGCCACACCTTACGCCCGCCCTCAGCAAAACCAATCCCTACGCGGTCGCTTGCTTTCCAAACTCGTCGATCCGGCTTGCCGTCTCATAGCCGGCGGCGCCACTAGAATCTTCCCTTCCCTCTTCTCGAATCCACTAACCAGCGATTACCTCCCAATGCCAGAACCTCAAACTCACAGTTAGTTGAACTTTTTTTTTTAAATAAAAACTACGTCTTTGTTAAAACTTTTATTTTCGTAGGAATTAATTAGGGTTTTTTAGGGATTGAAAGTGAGTAACTTTGTGGGTTATTGAAAGTGAGTAAATGATTTATTACTGTGATTAGTTGTTGAGGTTTGTTATTTCTGTTGGAAACAGTTAACTTGGATGAAGATATAGAAGAACATGCTAATGGCGAAGATCAAACTTGTTCTTCAATTGTAAGGGTTTTAAGATTCACTTTAAATTTTGTTAAATCACGTTGTACTGACTCTATCTAATCGAAAAATTGTTAATTTGAGCTTTCTTGATGGCTGACAATGAATGAATATAATTGTATTCTTTTTCTAGTTTGGAGTGTCCAAAACAACCGGTACTGGTGGAACAACTGATGGATCAAAGGTTGCTTCTCACTTTGTGGAAAACAGAAAGGACCATCAGGTTGACTTTAAGGATGATGGACTTTCAGAAATTGAAAAGCTGATGAAGGGGAAAACATTTTCGAGGTGACTTCTTCTTCTTGTTGTTGTTGGTGATGATTATACATTCTTTCCTTGGTTCATAAATTGTAAACTTGCTTGTTTCTTCCAAGATTACTGGTATAAATTTTGTCTAGAACATCAATTATAGCCATATCCTAGCCATTATGAATGAACTTGGTTTTGATGTTATTAATTAATGATCTTTTCATCTCTGTCTGTGCACATAATCATATCATGTTTGTCTCTAACTATCAGGGTGATCATTCAGTTAGTGCAAAGAGTTAATTATCTAATATTGGTTTTAAAACCTATAATCTAATCTAATATTGGTTTTAACATCTATAATCTATATCCAGGGATGAAATCAATCATCTGATAGGGATTATAAATGCAAGGGCTGTTGATGTTCCTAAAGTTGATCAAGAAAGTAAGGATTTAACCCTGTCTGCTGGAGGTGCCAAGGAACCTATAGTTGCTCAAAACCTGATGAGGCCAACTGAAGAAAAACAGGATGATTTAAATAAAGCTTTATGGAATTTGGCAACCCCAATTTCTAAGCCAACGGTGAGTGAAATCATCATAATGCACTTGTATTTTGGATCAATGGTATTTGCATGGAACACTGAGATTGAATGCTGTGGCTTCTGTTTGTCATGATTTTTGTGCCAAAATATGAAAAATTATTCCATTTGTAGTGAATTATAAATTAGACGATGTTGCTTCAATTCTTTATTTTCGTTTAAGTATCCGTCTGCATCACATATCCAACAGACATGGTATAGTGGTCCACCTTCCAAATTTATGGAAAAACTTTTAGAAATAATTGAACATGCCCGTGTCACACCCATACCCATATCCGACATTCACCCTGAGTCAGAGTAACATAACTTGTAGAAACCCTTATATTTTATTTTTAAAGCCTAAAATTTGAACTCAAATTGTTGTATCATTTATCACTTTAAGTAATGTAACTTAGTCTTCAATGAAATTGATGTAGGACAAGAAAGGGGGTTGCATCCAATTAAGGTAATTTATTTGTATAGTGACAAGAACTTGTAATTTTAGGGTTTAATTGGATAGGATAGTATAATTTATAGTCTTCTGGTTGGTTTAGAAAGGAAAAGACTTCACTTTGAGAGCAAAAGCAAACAAAATGGCAATAAATATCCCTGCTGATTTGGGTTGTCAACAGTACCATGGACAGTGGTTAGAGTTGAAGCTTGAAGGTTGTTGGTGTGCATTCAGTTAAGGTTTGATAGGTGGTCGTCTAGGCTTTTAATAGAATTATTTAGGGCTGGTTGTGAATTGAAACAATGCTGGATAGGAAAGAAAATAAAAGATCTAGCCTTCTAACCATAGCTCGAATACTTCACATTTTGGACTAGAAATTCCATTGCACAAATTGAAAAGAGAGAATAGGTGCTGTAAAATTCTCATAATTTCGTTCATTAACTTTAACGCATCAGATGCTTAGGTGCTTATTTGTGGATATCTAATAAGTGTACTCACTTAAGGAAGTAAAGATGCAATGCAGTGTATCATATAATTAGAAGTAGTTATGATATACTTGTCAAGTTAATAATTCTATCAAAGATATTAAATAGCTAACTTTTGAATAGGCTTGTGATAGATAAATGTTATTAAATGTTTTTGTGGAAGCTTTTGACATATTGAAAGGAGATATAAATGAGGGCTGGGCTCTTGAAAGTAAATTAAGATGAGTTACGACAGCTGTGGGTCGGTTAGGAAGAGGAAGGTTGGGTAGGATGAGCCTTGTGGGAACTGCCAACAAAAAAGGTAAGTCTCTTTTCCTCCCATGAATAGAAGTTTATTAGTATTATAGTATATCATTTTTTTTATCTCATCTCTCTGTCTCTGTCTGTCTCTCTCTCTCTGATACATATGTGGGTGCATGCACAGAGTTGCATCTTTTGGCATGCTCAACATATATCATGTATTGTTGAAATTTGATGTTCTGGTCTCCCATCATATCTTTTTTTTTTTCCTATTTATTTAAATTTTTAAATTCTATGAAACATTGCAGCTCCTAGATGAAACTGTACCTTCACCAATTGAAATTGCAAAAGCATACATGGCAAGCCAGAGATTAGAAGTAAACCTAGGTTCTAAGAGTATTATATCAAAAGATGAAAGACCAAAAATGCTTGGTGATGATTTTGCATCAGAAACATTTGTACAATTGCCTTCATCAAAGCCATCCGCATGTTGGCCAGGTTCCATGGTACAGGATCAGTGTGGTTATCTAACTCCACAAAGTCAAAGAGGCAGATTGGGGCTCCATAATATTCCAAGAACCCCTTACTCCAGATCTATCTATTCAAAATCTAAATCCAAGGTGTGGAATTTCAAAATATTGTGTTTTTTCTGTTATGATTTAAACTTGATTGATTGCATGAGAGATGATTTTTTTCATCTTCCTTGCGTGTAATCAGTTGGCTCATGTTCAAGATGAGGATAATGGTTTCCTGAATGGTTTATTCTCACCCTTGCAACATTCACAAACTCCTGTGTATGGGCAGGTAATTTTTCATGAGTAGCAGTCATAATGTTACTTCTGATTATGGTGCTTTCTCTCTCTCTCTCTCTCTCTCTATATATATATATATATATATATATATATATATATAAACACACACACACAAGCATATATATGCATTTGCATACATGTTTTTCTACTTCTTGGTATGCATGTCTCATGGTGAGGTCATACCATTTTCATTGTTCATTAGTGACATTGACCACTGCTTGGTAATTTAGGTGCATAAATACCTTAGTTAACACTGTCACATGTCAAGCAATGTTCTTGAAGTGCTTCTAAGAATGATATCTCGCTTAATTTAGAAGGCTAAAATGAAAGGAGATGGTTGAAGTGAATCAGATGACATATGCTAGTTATCCTAGAAGGATGAAGAAATTGTGGCTTGGGTTTTAGTACATTTTAAAATGAAATGTCATGCTGAAAATTTTACTTACATACTTTTGTTGTCCTCTTTCTCTTTTTAAAGCATAACTTTCTTGTTACATGGCTCATATGATGTGTGGATAAATAAGTTTTATGGCTTATATGATGCGTGGATAAATAAGTTAGTCGAGCTTAAGCTTATAGTTACTTGTCCTCTGAACAAGGATTTGGGGACAGAACAAGATTCCTATAACTTAGCTGTTAGCTTATGTGGAAATGAATAAACTAGGATTACAATTCTATTTGGAATGGCACTTTTCTAATAAGTAAGCTCCTGCTTTGGGCAATTAATCTAAATTTGTGCAAATAGCTTTACTCTCTTTATACCTAAGAAAAGAAGTAGGTTTACTCTTAGTAAGTCCTAAGGCTGGTTCACCCTTCTCTCTTGATGTGATATTTAGGCAAAGCACCAGGACAAACGAAACTGCTTACTGGGAGTTGGGAGGTGGGACCTTTATAAGATTTTGGAATCAACTTCCTTTTTCTTGTAAGGAAGAAAAAGAGGCTACATTTGGATAATGAGTACGGGGAAATTGAATGTTGAATCTTGACCCTTTTTTAGTATGGTAATAACTAGTAGTTCAAGCTTGAATTATATCCTCTCTATGTTTGTTTTCATCATGCTTCTTCAATGTCTTCCTGGTTACTTCCGATGTATGGATAAGCATTATGTTTTCTGATGTAGTCTCTATGTTTTGTCATAATCATTTATCTAAAATTTTATCCTACGAATATTTAGGCTTTGCTTGGTAGGAAGGATAGAAAGAGATAAGGATGAAAAAGTTTTTAATCCAATTATTAAGCTACTAAGTTGGAAAGTTGTTATGAAACCTAGCGATTAGATTAAAAAATTTTCTTCCCTCAATCCCTCTATCCTTCCTACCAAGCAAATCCTTAGGTTGGACAGAGTCTAATCTCCATATTTTCTTTACAAAGCTGGATATATACAAAATCTAAGGAACTATCAATTATGGTTTAGCCATTGCCTGTTTGCAACATGCTTTTTGATGAATTAAATTCTTATCAGTCCATCTGTTTGACATGACTCCTTTGCTTGTTATTTAAACGCATGATTGAAGTTGAGGAGCAACATAGTGGATGATGGGCATGGATCTGTGGGACCCATTCGCAGGATTCGACATAAGGGTATTGCAGAAACTCCATCCAAAGGATCTGTTTATTCTCATTTGTCATTAAATGGTCCTTTTCCAGTGGGAAATTCCAATGTTTCCAAAAGTCTATTTCCTTCTATCAAGAAGAATTTGGAACAAGGAGGCACCAGAAGCTCTTCAGTTTTTCAGTCAGTAGATGGTCGTAGAAGCTCTGAAATGCGTATCCCACCTGTTCATCCGCATTCCAGCCAGATGGCTAGGACAATATTGGAGCACCTTGAGCGAAATCCAGCTACTCCTAAGAAGTCTGACAAGTTAAAGATAGACACTTCATGGAAAAGATCTCAATCTTCGGATGCTAATGCTGCCATTTCAAAGGGTCACAATGGTTTGCCATATTTAGGACTTGATTCTTCTAAAAGCAGAGATCAAATCAACAATAGAAGTCCTGCTCAATGGAACGGAGATAGACATAACTCATTTTCTGTGGCTTCTCCAGAGAGTACCATTGAGGCTAAGAATGTGAACATAACAACTACTTCAGATTTAAAAGTTGACAACACTGTTACAATGTTTGGCAATAATGCAGGATCTTCACTAGATTTTGGAAAAACTCAGGATTCTCAAATCAAGACTGCACGGAAGGTATTTCATTCATCCTTATATTAGTGCTCTGTGACCATGCATGCTCTCATTAGGTCTTGTGCATTCTCTAGCAGTGTATTATTCTCATGCCTTAATGGTAATCATTTTGCTAAGTACTTTCCTAGTGAGTATCAGCTATAACAAGAAGCATTTAAATTATAGGCTCTCAGTATCTTTTAAGAGGAAATTGAACCTGTTTTGCCCTGTTTTTACGGAGATACTATATAGAAGATAATATATCATTTTCTATTAACAAGTGCACTATGGCCTATATATCAACATCCAAATTCTATCGTTTTGTTGTCCCAACTTCGAAAGTGAAAGAAGCGTGAAGTTCTTCTATCTATTTTTTCATCTCTCATATGTACTAAGTACATTGGTGATAAGATGTACTACCATTTTACCTCCCTTTTGTAAATCAACTTTGAAATTTGGTTGGGGTCATGAATCTGGTGATCATGATATGATGCAGAAGCAGTATTAAATCACTTAATCTATCACTTGTCAACTTACCTAGGTGTATCAAGTGTTTAAACTTTTGTTATATCTGTCATTTATTTTGTTTTTTTCCTTTTAATAATTCATGTGTACATCAAAGAATTACATAATAATCAATTTATTTGGCAGGATCTTTCAAAGGTTACTGATACTACTGTGTCTGAGGGTCTACAAATACCTTCATCTAACTCCTTGGGAAATAAACCAGTTTTGGCTTCTATTTCTGTCTGCAAGCATGAGCAAAGGTGGATGTTTACCACGGATAATAGCAGTGGTTTCACCTTCCCTGTTCCTGCATCTTCTGGCGTGTCTTCTGAACCTCCAACACCATCCATCATGCCAACGCTATCAGGTAGCAGTGTGCGTCAGCCCAAAGAGGACCACACAGGACCTTCATATAGTTTTGGTTCAAACAGATCATCCCCTGCCCTTGTTTTTTCTTTCCCATCGACAAGAAATGCCCCTAACCATGTTGATGCTTCAGATATTACTTTCAACTTCGGATCTGATAGCTCATCAAGAATATCTTTCAGTTCAATAGGAAAAAACGCCATATGCTACTGACACAGAAATGATATATTTTTTTTCTTTTTCATTTAACCCCATTTAGACTGTAGTGAGCTGGAGACCTAATTTCATCGGTGAGAATCTCAATTAGTTATGCATCATTGCCTTATTATAGGAGATTAGGAGAGAGAATTGTCTAAAGCTGAAACCTGGATTCACTTAATTTTTGCACGTACGCTTCTTGGTTTCTTGGTTCATGATTACGGCAAATTGTATTGTCATTAGTTTGTTCATGGGTAGGTCGGCGGTCTAAAAATGATCAGGTTGATAATCTTTATTTTAGGAGCGATGGAAAGAAGTACCCGTTGGAATTATTTCGGTGACTTGATTCTTTATGAATATGCGGTTTTCTCCCCTTTCGGATAGAGGAGAGGACTATAACTTAGCCTTGTTCCCATTTTTTTGGCTTTTGGATCTTCCCATCTGCTCTCTAGATAAGAAAACAAGAAAACCAGACCACCTTGGATGATTGGAGTTGGACGTGGAATAATTCGTGTTCACTCATTACAGAAATTACGTCGAAAACCCAAAGCCAAGAAGATTACCGATCGAACAGGATGCCACAGGAATCACATGCTGAGGTGTTGCTCCTACTTTCAACAACAAAGAATTTATCCCTGTTGGTCCCTACCTTCAATGAAATCAATGTGTAGGAAGATCAGACTGTGAAAAGACCCAAATTCATGTTGAGAGAGAAAGGGGGAGAATACCAGGCCAAAGTCCAAAATCAAGAGTCGGTGAGTTGGGTGCGGGGGGTGCCCCATTTGTGTGGGGAGCTAGTCAGGCTTGAGAGGTGAAATGACAATGAAATGAAAATGAATGCGTGCACCAGACATGAATTTGACATTTCAGATTCTTATGTCAGAACTGCTGCAACTCTTGCCCTTTCGAGTGTTTTTTCTTTAACTCCTCACTCTCACCACCACCGACCATTGCCCCATCATGCTCTTATGTACAACTGTTCTTTGTTCATTTTTTCTTTGGATAAATAAGTAGTGGAAGTAGCAAGAAAATCCATTTGCCAGCTTGGAATCTTACTACAATCCAATTGCTGACCCCGAGGGCATTCAATCATTATTACCAGTATTTACATTTTACATTTTACATGCACTTCGTGCTCTCTAGCTGTAATTGAATTTCATATTTTTACTCTTCATAGTTTCTTCTCATTTAAACTATTTTACCGTTTTTACTCCATTTTTGTTCTTTTCTTTCCATTTTCTTTGACAGAAATAATAAAGCAACCAGACTATGCTCCACAACAACCAAGTATACAGTTTGGTTTCTTTGATTAGTTTGAAAACATCCTAGTTTAGATCTCTATATATCTTTGTACGTACGTGCTGCTTGTTTGTTCTTTCCACACAAATCTTATCTAGTTAACATATAAGCATGCATATTTTTTGTCAATATGATTCAATTTAACTTGCAGATATCATATAATTAGTGACAAGTATTCTTATTTTCAATGGACTTTTACTTTCTTTTAATCATGATCTGTGCTGTCAAAAACCATACTTACTCCCCCCTTCCCTTTTTATTTTACAAAAGAAACATCAGTTTGGAAATAAGAAAATGGATCAACGTATAAACAAAAGAAAAAAAAATTCATGCACATACCATTTCAGGTGTGTGTGTATGTATATATATATATATATATATATATATATAGGATCATGTCATGTCTAGATTTTTTACTAATAAAAAAATTAGATTCGTGAAGGTTAATTATGCAATGAAAAAGAAAAGGTGGGTGTTTATATATAGGTGTTCAATGAAAGTTTGAACTTTCTTCTTGAGAATAGAGCAGTGGGGAGACCACATTTCCACTTCACCAGCTGTTTTGAGAGATGTCCTAATTGCTGTCTCTGCATAATAATGCATCTCCCATTTCATGAATCTAATGATACTGTTCACTAAAAAGGGTAAATTTAATGATTCTAGTATAAAAGTTTGTTTGAAATCACAATTACACGTAAAAACATATTTCAGTCAAACAGTTGAATGCCAAAATCAGAGGCTGGAAATATATTTTTATATATGCAAAAGCGTTTGCTCTATAACTTTAGTGCTTTTTGATATAGATTCTGTGGATGTTGAGATGAAATGGCAAAGGAGCAAAATGGTGGTCCAAATACTACTTTTCACAGAGTTTATGGCTTCTGAGTTGTAATCTCTGCGTGGACAGACAGACTTTTCTTGGATATTTACTTTTTTGAAAGCAAAAAAAATTATTAAATACTCAAAGGAGCGTTGTATCACAATTTTTTTGGGGTAAATTACAAACATTACCCTGTGAAATTAGAGGTCAAATAAATTTGTTGTCCCCGAGATTTAAAAATTGGCACTTTATTATCTTGTATTTTTTTAATTTTCAAATCATTATCAAAGAAAAAAACAATAGACATGACAGTGTTGGAGCGAAGGTAAAGATAACAAAATAATTCATATTCGATGATTTTGACTCATCATGATTCAATAAAATTAGATATTTTTTTTTTAAATCAAAGGTCGAATTAGGTCAGATTTTTTTCTCTAAGGTCGGATTTTGATCGGAGTCGAGTTTTAGGTTGTACCATCCCCATCTGATATATTTTTTATTATTTAATTAATTTTATATTTATATATATTATATTAATAAAATTATTATTTAATATTTTAATTTAAAATATTAATTTAATACAAATATTATATTTATGTATAATTAAGAATTAATTTATATTAAAAAATAATATTTTACAAAATATTATTATTAAAATAATTTTGGATTGGTCAATTGTGATTTATGAATATATAAGTTGAATATAACAATAATATTTAATATCAAATCGTGTCAGATTTAAATATAAATAAATTAGAGTTGAGTTTAGTGTTTGGTAAGTGAAAAATTGTCTCAATTTCGCCCATTATCATTTTTAGTCATAAGAACAGAAAATTCGATAAAAATAAAGATCGATAAAAAAATTTTAAAAAAAAGGAAAAAAAGTAAATAGTTTTAGCTTCAAAATTAAATCGTGTTACTTTTTAAACCATATTAGTCCTATTTATTTCATCCTAAACCACGTTATGTGCTTTTTGTAATTATCCTATTTTTTATTATTTAAATTTATTTTTTAATTAGTTTTTTTTTTAGAAAGTAAATAATAAGCTATAAAACAACAACAAAATAAATTCTTAATTTCTTTTTGTTTTATTATTTTTTTAAATCACAAAAGAGGTCAATCATATAAATTTTCTTAGTGATTTTCCTTTAGAGCATTATTAAGCTTAATAAGTCCAACTAGAAAAGTTAAGACAATACCAACTACTATTTTCCAACTAGATGATAAATATGCCAAGTGCTAGTGTCACGGGTCGAGACTTAAGTATCGAACTCACGCGATTCCGGGATCCGGGCATCCCAGATCAGCCTAACCACCATGGTTCACACTCTTGTGAGGTATTATCCGCTCTAGTCCCTTTAGCCTCACGATTTTATCCTACAAACAAGAGAGAGGTGGTGTGAACCCTTTTATACCTCAATGACCTCTTATTATGTTTGATGTGGGATTCATGACTCTTTCTTAGATCCGTGACACTAGTCTATAATATATTATCTTCTAAGGAGTATCATGTTTAACATTAATTGATTTCTCCTAATTATGATGCATGAAAGAGTTTGTAAATAGATATTAGGCTAATTTTTAATTGTATTTAACTCGATCAATATTATACATGGATGTAACTATATTAATTAACAAAATTAGCAATATATGCATGATTAATGAAGCTCAAAATTATCAATACTAAGATTTAAAGTATTCTAATTACTATTTAAAAAAATATACTTTTTTAGTATCATAGCCTTAGAATAGGGAAAGAAATTGCAGGTTTTGAAATTTAAATTTCAAGCTTGTTGGATATATCACATTTTTAAGAGTAACTATATGAACTAATTAAGTTAAATCTTGGGTTTAAAATATTTTAATTATTAAAAATTCTGATTTTCGAAAGGAGAAAATATATATTGTAAACTTGATATTCCTAGAGGCTAAATATGAATTAACAACACAGTGGAATTTATTATTTTTAGTGATTATATATATATATATTTATATATATATATATATATATATAAGTTCACTTGAAAAGTGGATGGGATGATGAAGACAACAAGGGGAAGTAGCTCAGTTCAAGTAAATAACATGTTCTAAACAACTTAAAGACAAAATAAAACTAAGGAATGTAAATTCATGTCCCTTAAAAACACATTGGATCAAGAACTTTCTTCACTTCAAACAATAGACTGCCTTCACTGGGAAAGGGTACTAGTTGAAATCTTAAACATAATCACTTGTTCAGCAGTGCAGTTCAGCAGTGCAGTCCTTGACACGAGATGCTTATCAGAAGCCTGTAAATATTTAAAATGAACTCAATATTTAATAATTGAATAGCATTAATTAAGAAGGCATTAAAAAAGTTAAAATAAGTAAAAGTTTAATAAAAGAAAATAAGATAAAAAGGGGTTATTCAATCCTTCTCATCAATTTAATAAAAGAAAATAAGAAAAAAAGGGGTTATTCAATCCTTCTCATCAATTTATATATATCCTAAAGGTGGTTCAAGGACCATTTGTGAAGTGTTATTTCAATATTTATTGCAGTTGTTTCAAGTATAAAAGAGATAATTTCTATCTTAATCAAAGTTAGATTTTGTTCTCAACTTTCCATAAAGAGAAATTTAAGTATATACTGTATAGAAACTGTCAGCAATTGATCAATTACTTACATCATCCCAGCTTAGTTTGATTGTTGGTTTCCAGCATCAGCCCAAAATGGATATGAGGGAAGTGCGCCCACTATAGAAATAAAAACAGGTGGTCAATAACCAAAAAGATTTTATATGAAATCTTAAAGCTCTGTCTTGTCTTTTGATCAAGTTTTTGCAGCCTTGTGAACTTACGTTCTTAGCAGCAGTGCTGAATGCTTCCCTGTGGCTGATATCGGGATTGTTGGCCTTGATCCTTTGGATCTCCTCTCTACATTTAATTTCATACTTTTTCTTATAAATAGTAATCAAATGGTAATCAAATAGTAAAGACGCAATCATATATACGAATTAATAATATTGTGCTACGTTAAAGAAATTTATTACAGTTTCATACCTTATGAATTGATTGTATGCAGATGGTACTCGCTGCCTCTTCTCGGGAGCTGAAAATGAAAATAACAATTCATTGGTAATGAATTTATATACGAATGAAAAGAAAAACACAGAAATAATTGGAAATAATCTCTTGATCACATAAGTGTGCATGCCAGCAGATACATAGAAAAAAGGAAAAAAGAAATGATAAATGATGTAGAACAAGGCATGTTAACTTACGTCGATTCACTACCCTTTCCTCAGTGGCATGGTTAGAAGGAGCTCGCATTGAGAACTTACTGTTGCATTTGGAAGAGGAACCCAAATCGGTCCTGTAATCTTGTGTTACATAATTGGGTGCCTAATAAAGTTTGAAAAATTTTAAAGAAAATATCAGATCAATATCAAAAGACAATAGTTTTGATTACAATCATTTGTCAAGTGAAATTCTCCATCAATCAACAAAGATAAGTCATGTTTTCGTTCTTGGGGTCCTTTCATTTTATGCTAACATGGGGATTTTGCTTTCCTCTTTAGATTTTTGTAATAATAGGAGAGGGAGAGGGAAAAAAAAAGAAAGAGAAAAAGATAATGCTGAGTAGACTGAAATGATGTTTTGAGAGAGAGAAAAGGAGCAAAACCAGCATTGAAGTGACTGAATCAGTTAGAATTGAAGCATCATTTAAGATAAATAAAGGACATAACCCAGACAGCCAAATCCTTAAAACAAGGGCCCCTGAATAAGTTTCTAACCAAAGAATCTCTCTGAAACCCCTTCTCCCTATCAGTTTCCTTTTCTTTGTTTTACATAGTTGAAAACAAAAGTTCTCGAAAAGAAACATTAAACCTAAGAACCCTAACTCACATCTCAATCAAATCAAGCTGTCTAAAGCAGACCTTAAAAAACAAAAAAAAAAAAGTGACCCAAGAAAGTGTTTGCAAAAAAAATCTTTAGAAAATGCCTAAGCTTTTGATGGGTCAGGATAAAAATATACTTAGTTTACGTATATAGGCCTCCTGACTCACGGCCGCAAAATCCAGCTCTACAGAAAAAAGGAATAAAATAGTTTTTGATCATGGGGGCTGCTAGGGTTGCCAGTGACTGGAACTATTCCATAGAGAAAAACAAAGGTTTAGAAATTCTCCGTCTAGGTGTTGAAAAGCTTTGATTTCTGTTTTAAAAGAAAATTTGTTTACTACTCCGAGAAGCCCAGGTTTCAACGGCTTTCAAGAGCCTGAAATAGACATATTATACTAACAAATTATTTCGACCACAATCATATCACCTGAATATCTTGCCATGAAAGTGACTGAAATGCAGCTGCCATGTTCACGGACCATAGATTGGTGCAGTGCCCGCATCGGACGGTCACAATATCAAACAGGCTACTGCATGGAACGCTCACCTGTGCATTAATCCAGTAATTAGCAAATATTTCTTCCTCAAAAAATTATTAATATTGTTGCAAAGCAAAATTCAGTTGTAAGTTGTAACAGCAAATGAAAGAAAATCCCATATCAGCTAACATCCTAAAAAACTTGGGATTGAATCAGCTTAGAAAAAAAAGGGCAGGCAACAGAGAAGAAGG
Organism: Durio zibethinus; assembly: GCF_047325235.1. Classification (NCBI taxonomy): domain Eukaryota; kingdom Viridiplantae; phylum Streptophyta; class Magnoliopsida; order Malvales; family Malvaceae; genus Durio; species Durio zibethinus. The sequence goes on from NC_143174.1 coordinate 24,197,409, forward strand.
TGACTAGGTTAGTAGAATATCGGCCAAGGAAGAAGCATAGACTTTGTGAATTCATGGAGAGAAGAAGAAGAAGGGAAATGGGTTTTTTTTCCTTTGATTTTCCTTAGATGGAAAGAAGATAGTAATACTAAAATTATCGGTGCATGGTAGGTTTCTTAATGTGTTTGAGTAGGGTGTTTTCTGGGCAATGATCGAAGCTAATGACATCTTCATTTTCTTTTCCCCGTTAGCTAAAGAAACTGAGTTAGCAGAAAGATCAGGTTATGGCTGTATTTTAGCAAGGGAAAGGTATGTCACAGCAGTAGTAAACCAAGGGAGTTGAGGAGTTGTCCTCATCAGATTATCAACAAAACGCCTGTGATTGAACTTTGGACGTTAAAAAAAAAACTCTTTCTTTTATCATTATCATAATTAAAGATAAGTAATCTCTATGCCCTTCCCTCTCCCTCTCCCTCTTTCTCTGGTCTTTGCATTATGACTGCAAAAGAAGAAGAAAAAGAAAAGTCTAACGAAATCAATAGATTTCAGTCAAAGAACACAGAAGCTCAGATCACAGAATCAAAGACAGCTTTTATCGGGATCTAAAATGTTCTTTCTTGTAAGATATACATGGAGAAAGAAAATACCAAACCAAAATCAAAACATGCACAAACAATAAGTTACTGGGCCGTTGATAAGAACTGTGACTAATATTAAAAAAAAAAGCAGATCCCTATGTTAAAAGAAGAGATGTATCAGATCAGATACCGCAAGAACTATGTTGCAAAAGTTGCACGGGATATAGCAGAGCTGCTCAGGCACAACATCGATAAAGCTCGACATGTCTTTCAAGCAAAAAAATCAAATCAAAGCTTAGAGCTACCTCTCCTCAACGCCAAGAAGAAAGCAACAAAGAAAACCAAGAAAGAAAAGGTAAAGAAAAGAGAACCAATAGCTCTTCTGCAACAAGTAACAAAAACCACAAGAAGAAAGCAACACTTGGTAAACAAAAAAAAAAAAAGAGCTTTTATTCCCTCAACTCCTTGCTTTAAAACCGGGCTATGTATTACAACAGTAAACTATTGTTCTTTATATGTAGAAAAAAATTTATTCGGAGAGAGAAAGGAACCAAAGAGGTAATATAAAAGAAAGAGAGGCCAAGCCAATATGGTGAAAAAGGAGGTTGAATTTAGGAGTGCCCACGGCAGGTAGCAAATGTTGGGACCAGGAAGGGAAAATAAAGGGTGGTTTCTTATGGGAAACCGGATTTAGTTAGAGATGTAAAAGCGGTTCAATTACTTGCTACTGGTCAGTTAAAGAAGCTAGGGTTTGAAGAAAAAAAGGGGGTAAATTTTGGCAGCATTACCAATCTTGTCTAGATTATGCTTGTTTGTTGCTATTATGATGAAATGAATGTGACCCAGCGGACCCTGCTACAACCTCAGCGGACAAGGAAGGCGAAATTTTTATCTCATTCCTTCTTTTCTTTGACTATTTCCATTGCTTTTTTCTTTTTTCCCAAAAGAAATCATCATTGTAGGTATTGAAATTCAAACTTTAAACTTGCTATATATCATTTTTTGCGAGTAACTGCATGAACCGAATTAAGTTACGGGTTCAACTATAAACATTATTTGATGCACCTAGTATTAATTTGTAATCTTTCCGAATATTTTTAATTTAGTGACAGAGATTATAATGACAAGACATCAGGTAAATTTAATTGTTTGAAACTTATTAGAAATTTACTTATAATTTAGTCTGAAATGAGTGATAGTTTAATCATGAAGCTAAAATCGCAACTATATTATTGTATCATGTGGTGAGTCTTTGCTTATCTACGACAATGGGGGGGGGGGGGGGGGGGGGGAGGTGATGGACCCTATTACAGTTGGAATTCAAAAGGTGTTCAGTAAGCAATGACTGCTCATGAAGCAAGTTGTCTTAATTTGCTGTAAATATATAGAAAGAGAAAGTTTTACTGCTATGATCTTTATAAATAGAGGGCTTCGATGACATCGTTCATTGTTCTATCATTGCTTCTAGTACTTGGACTGTTGGCGCATGCAGTAAAAGATATATAGTTTTAATTTCATGTTGAATGAGGTTTTATTGTGTAAAACAGAAAGTGACTTGAACTTGAATTCGACATATATTTTGCATTGGTTTGTAGTTTGAACTTTGAACCACACACTTGTAGAAGGAAAAATAGTATAGTATAGTATAGTATAGTATAGTGTATATATATATTATTTTAATGTGAGGGAAATTACTATAAAATTTTAATATGGCTATCAATTATCTTGACTTTTAATAAAAAAAATGAGAATTAAATTCAATAAAATTGAGTTCAAGATATTAAAACCCTTGAATATAGATAGTAAAGAAATCAAATTCTTCCTATAATTACTAAATAGACATGTGATAATCTATAAATGAATTCATTTATAGAATTTAAAACCCTCCAATATATGATAGAGTAATGTTATGTATATATAGACACACAAGCTGCCGCATTACAAAACACTGCCAATTTATTAAAATTAGATAACAAGAATTTAATTACTTTAATTGTATAATTAAAAAGAAATGGAAAGAGAAATAAAATAAAAATTCAAAATTTAATCAAGTTAATTCATACAATAATTTTAAAAAATAATATTTAATATATTTAAAATTTAAATTTCAACACTTATAATTATTTTTTTTATTCTTAAGTTGTGATCACTTTTATATACAAAAATAAAACTCGAAAAAATTATTTAAGGACGTACTAAAAGAAGATGAGAAAGCAGAAAATTATTAGGATCTCTTCGTTTGTCCACTCAGGCAACTTGATAATAATATAGGCAAAGCAATGCCGGTTAGGGTTGAGTCCCTTTCGATGTCTGCTGCATATGTACTATTATACTATATCTATATGCTTTCCAATCCTTTTTTGTTTTTATTGGTTAGATTTTTACTACTATATTCTTTTAGTTTTTGAATTGTTAATATCCTAATCTATTTCATGCTTGGCCGTAACATATTTAGTGCTATGTCGTCAGGTGGACTTTGACATGGTATTTTTTTAGGCAAAAAACTTTTAATCAATCAAATGTTTACATAAGTAGAAGCAATATTCAATCATAAATAAATTATATAAAAGATAATAATTTAATATGATTTAATCCAATTTTAAATGGCTTATCTTAAATCCAATTCATTAATAATAAATTTTTATAATTGTAAAACTTTTAGAATAAAAAAGATCACAAAAACTCTTTATAATCCCAAAGCTCAATTATATTCTTTTAGGACTCTAAACGAACCAAATATGAACGAACGAATGTATATCTATAATTTATTCATTTATTTTTAGAGATGTTCAGTCTCAGTTCATATTTGATAAAAAAATTGTTTTGTTTTATTCATTTATTTTTAGAGGTGTTTGGGATCAGTTCATATTTGATAAGAAAATTGTTTTGTTTGTTTGAGTTTGATTCATTTAAAAGATAAGATATTCATGTTCGATTCATATTTGATTCAATTAAGCTAAATAGCTCGTTCTTGAATATTAGACAAATATGTTCACTAATACATATCAACAAACATATTCATAAATAATAGACAAATTATAACCAAACAATTTAAACAAATAAATTCTAAACAAATCTAAATGAATATAAACGAAATGAACCTTAAAATAGAATTAGAATAAATGACAAAAATATAATTTTATTAGTGTTATTATAAACGAACAATAAACGAATAATAGACAAATAAGTTTTAAATGAATTTGTTTATAAATATAAATGAACCAATAAATTTATGTTCGTATTCGATTCGTTTAATAAATGAATATAAAAATACTGTTCAAAATTGTTTGTTAAGCTTACTAATCTATATATTTAAGAACAATTCATCAAAATCTCTGTTTGTTTACACTTCTACACCTTTGTAATAACCCACTCGGTTAACTATTTTTTTTTTGTATCTAACTATTTTGAGATTATTCAGCTAAAAATAAAATATGAGATTCAAAATAAACCCTCGATAAATAAAATTCTCATGTGAGATTAAGAGATTCAAAGATAATTCTCAATAATTTTCTCTAAACTTTGTTTAAGAGAGGAATAACTCAATGTATTGTTATCTGATTCGTAATTATTTTTGGCTAGAAAAAATATATTAATATTTTTTAATTTTCTTAACAAAAATACTTGAATGTGGTTTGTTTATTAGGTTTTGTTTTTTTATATATGGTCATTAGTTTTTTTAACTCTATAAGTAGAGTTAAGAGTCAAAACATGTCTCACTTAATTTTTTTTAATTAATTTTTTATTTTTTAAAATGATTGAATTATTGAAATCTTTACATCATTACAATGTAGAGAGCTACACATTTGTAAAATGAGCACCTAACTTATCATCTATTTGTAGAACCTTGAAACTTTTTCCTTATTATTTTTATTGAGGATCTTAATTAATTCACATAATACAACGAATTCAATACATTAACACCAAATGTTTTGAGTATGGATATGCAAGTAAGAAGTGAAGCACTATGAAATAATGGATAAGCCTTTATTTGTTACCACCTTTTTCCTATTGTTTCATATATACTTTTAAACTCGAAAACGAAAAAAAATAGAATTTGGGTACTTAGCTACAAGTTTTATTTATTTCCCAAAAATAAAATGTGAAATATTTCGCATTGCAAGAAGTAAAATCACATGGCAAACAATGTCAATTATATGAAATCTTTGATTAAATTTACCTTCCCTCTACTTTGGGAAAAATATAGCCCCATAAAATATTAAGTGGATTACCTGAAATAAAATGCTAGGTTTAAGGATTAGAGTTAGAGAAAAGAGGTGAAATTCACCAAATTGGGGCATTAACCTTTGTTATTAATTAAATTGAATTTATACATAATTTATCCAAATAAATATGCTTATAATAAACATTGCAATGTACAATTAGTCAGTGTAAACAATGAAATTAAGTGACACATATATAACATATACCTTCTATACTTCTATAATACACAAAATTATGTGACTCACCTACAAGAAAAGAGCAATAAATTGGTGAGTTGATCTTGAAAAGATTTGCTTGGCGAAAGAGCAACCTCTCAACCTTCTAAATTTGCCTGTCTTCATTTGGTTTAATAATTAATAGGACAATAACACACGCACCTAATTTCTTTTTTCCCAAAATTATGTAATCTTTATTTTGTGGTCCTATCGAGTTCGTAATACTCTTTGGTTTTCATTTGTATGTGGGTAACTACAATTAAACAAAAAAATATTGTAATTGTAAAAATTTATATTGAATGGATCTCACTGAAATTGATATTTAAATTCAATTAGTTGTGCAGTAAATTTAATTGTATCATGCGGTAGAATCCAAACTCTCATTAAGATTGTTCAAAAAGTTGATTAAATCCAAATAAAATTTGAAGATACGGTTGATCGTATTATAAAAAAATGGTATTAATATTGATTATTATTTGCAAGTGAGATCCACATTTCATTTATATGTGGTTAAAACTTAAAACATATAAAAGGACAATAAGTAAGAGTATTTAATTTACTTTTCTTCATCTTTGGATATTAATTGCTATAACTATTAATTGTTAGATCTTAATTGTATAATTAATTATTTGTTTCCAGTTATGTACTTTTGCTTCTTTTTTTTTTTTTCATTTTATACATTATATTCAGGTCTCCTCCTTTCATGGGTAGCTGCAGAAATAAATTTCTCTAAATTCTGTTTGTCAACCTCAACCGTCCTAGCTAATAGCTGCCACCAGAATCGTGGAAGAGCTTCTCTTAAAGGGAGTCAGTTGCATCTCCATTTTCAATATCTCCTATGGAAAATTCCACGTCAGGATTAACGACATTATATAAAATATACAAAAAAATATATATTGGTTTTGGTTATTAGTATGTTCTTTCTTGGTACGTTTTCATTTTCAAATGAGTAATGATGAAATTGTAATAATAAAAGTGAAAGAAATTAGATCGTACCATGAATTTCATGTCATTATAATCTTGTACTTGGTTATTTTTTATACAAACATTAAGTACATTTACAATGAAAAATTAAAAATTTATTGGTTCGATTAATTTTAAAAATTAATCGATCGAAATTAATTTAATTGATTCGATTAATTTTTAAAAATTAAGAAAGAAAAAGGCATTGTCCTAAGGGATAATCCAGATTTAAAGGAAACCCAATGAGTTACCGGTGTCGTGTGAATAGGCTTTGTCCATGCACAAAAGGAATGAACAAGAACCAGCCAACTATAGTGCCTAGTGGAGCCTCATGTCTATTTAATGGTGTGGACCGAAACTACAACATAAAAGAGAAAATTGGATTTTTTTTTTCTTTTTTCTTTACTTTTCTTCTGTTCTTCGAAAGAAATAGGTAGCAGCTGGAGCACTTTAATTTTGTCGGGTTGAAGAAAAGCAATAGGATTAATCATTACAATTTTAATGTATAATTTCTTTCAATAATTAAGGGCATGTTTGGGGTAGCTAATGCCTAGATTTTGAATCCAGCTATCGGGCATGGACCACAGTGTTAAATCAGAACTCACAAGGCTCTTTTTTATGAAAGAGGCAATTAATGATCTAAAAATAATAATAAAATTATAAATCCTAAAATTTAAAATCTATACTTATTAACTGTTAATTTTTAAAAATAATTACGTAAGATAATAATTTTGTTTTAAAAAAAAGGCTTTGGCCTCCTTCACTGCAACAAAACATAAATGGTATCTTCAAAAGTGTGAAGGTTTTTTTGACTTTAACCAAGCTGCTGCATGTAGTACGTACTACTTTGAAGTTAGGAAAAAGCCATAACAAATACAGAATCTCATGTGGTATCCAATATTATATTATATATATGAAAATAAAAATATATATGTGTATATATTTAACTGCCATTTAATGGCGAGGACTCTGCAACTCTCTGCCTGCTTGGTTGGCCGTGCTAGGACTCTTTCCATCCCATCTCATAGGCCTGAAAAAGTTTTTTCCTTCATTCTTTTCGACCAACTTACTCCTTACCTGTTCTGCAATTAATGGTAATATTTTATTACGTTAACATTCTCTCTTTCATGGACATTTTTGCCGGCAGGTGACATATATTATATATAAATATATACAAAACTAGTTTTAGGTGGAAATATTTTAGCCAAGTGGCATGGAACATCAAGGATAGTGCCACGTTACCAATATGAATTCAATGTCTTGATCCTTCCCTTCCCTGGAATTGCTATCTCTATCTTTCTAGCTAGACAATGATTTTCAGTTACAATGTGCATATTTATATATTGATCGCATAAAAAATCCAGTGACTCAGTCAGTCTGAGAAGAGATTGATAGGTTTATCCTCGTGTGGAATGCTGTGTTCTTGAGGGTCAAACCTCATGTGACTAGCTTGATTTAGATAGTTCCTCAAAGGAAAAGAGGGGGTTTCTTTTTCTTCATATGTTCGTTTGACTCCTTCAATAATTTTATGCCAATAATTCACAAGAATTAATGGTTTCATTGATTATTAAAACATTTGGTTTTGGCATGAAATTTAATGAATGTTTCCAAGCAGTGCAAGATGGATCGATATATATATATATATATTTGCAATTCATCCGTTTATAATTCAATATATGTCAGTGCATGTGCTTAATGTGATTCAGAAGCCTCAATAATGGCATATGGACCCAGATATGCTTCCTTTTTTTTCATGTCTCTGATGCTTGAAAAACTTCAGCACAATTCCAAATCATCCACCTATTTATAGTTCATAAAATATCAGCGTCAGACAAGATAAGCTCAACACGGAAGGACGACAAACTACCAAAATAGTTACCTAGATACTGAAACAGTGACTAATTGAAAACGAAAACCCACTGCTTCTTTTAGTTAAAAATGAAAACCATCAATTAAGAAGCATAATGTATGTTCTGTACTCGTACATTTTTTTATAGTCCACGAGCTTTTTAATGGACGGTTGGAAATTTGAAAGTGAATGATCAAAGAATTGAATTTCAGGAGTGATGTTAATTCCACAACATAAAAACTTTTACAAGTTTGGTATATTAGGCACTATAAAGAGTTTTTAATGGGCAATATTAGACATCTTACTGTTAGATATCAAAATTTTCAACCGTAAATCAGCACCTATTTTTATTGATATGTTCAATTATATTATGGCACTTCGAGATCATATTTATCTTTCTTAAAAATAAGGGAAAGAGAATTGTAAGAGATGGGAATTGAACCCTGGTCTCGAAAGAATTCATTTTCTAAAAAAGTGGGTGAATCATTTAGGTTAAGTTTCAAGTTTGATTTTGCAGATTTTCAATTCCAATTTCTTTAATACAAATAATAAAAAAAAAAGGTGAGAATAGGATAAGAATTCAGTTCCTTGTACTTGTAATTTCGTGTCTTCTAGGCAACTTGGCATATGCAAATGGCTTCACCACCTACCAATTTAATGAATGGATCATGGTAGAACTTTTTTCTAAGTATAGAAACCCCCATATATCAAAACAAAGGGAAACTTAATTTGTTTATGAACATTAATTATAGATTGGAAACAGATGAGAAATATCAAATTCAGTAATTGTTCCACCTACATCCGCTGTGCTTTTATTAAGAATGAAGTACAGATGCAATTCTCTTGCAACCTTAATTGTTTGATGAAACAAATCGTTGATAAAATTAAGTTCTAATTCTCCATTTTAGATGTATATATCTCACCTTTCTTTTTCCCTCGTATGAGACCGCCTGTAGATATTGGCTGTTGCCTATTGTAACTCTCTCATGTACTCTTCCGAATTGTAGCCTTTATATTGTAAGCTGAATCTAATCAATCAAAACCTGAGATCCGTGGAGAGCACATTCAATTAAATAGTAACTTTCTCATGTGTTCTCCATTTTAAGTAGCGAAGGAATTTTTAAAAAATTTTTAATCTACTTTTAAATCTTTTTACCTTATTACTTAATTAAAGAGTATATCATACATACAAGCTTTTTTAAATTTATAATTTTTAAGTGTTAACTTTAATAACATATCAATTGATACAAAAAATAATCAAGAGAAATCATTTCCCGTGAAAACTACTTAGCCATGATTACAGTATTAAACACAGGTTTCTTTCAGCCCACTGGAGTTTGGTGTGTAGCCCAGGGAGTTGGAGCTGCGGCAATGGCTTCTGGATCATTGGTCTCCTCAAAATCAAAAGTGTGTGGTTAATTTTTTTTTTTTTTAGTTGTCAATATAATGCAATCAACTTCGACTTGTCAGATGGTTTCCCCACTAACTTTCTTGGTTTTATGGCTGATTAAACCTTGAAACATAGTCAATCATTATTGCTGATGAGGGGCCATAAAAGAGGTAACAATTTGTGGTTCCATTTTTTTTTTCCTTTTCTTTGTTCCTTTAAAATTTTCTTTTGAAGGTGAAATATTTTAGGATGTTCCATTAAAGCAATGTTATATTTCATTTTCAAGGACCCATGTAAGCTGATCGATAATTTATGGGTTTGGACCACTTCTTTCATTGATGCCTTCAAAAGAGCAATTCTAAGTAAATGTAGTTAAATACTTAAAAATTGAATATTGTTTTACATGAATGAAAAAGGTTACCCACAAAGTATATGGATCAAATGAGCAATCCAATTGAATCTTGGGCTAGGCTTTTAGTTTCATGATGTTAAAAAATATGACTTGTGTTGGACCAAAAACAGAACCGTTGTATTTGAAGAATACCCGACCCGGGAAAAAAAAAATCTTCTCTTTTCAAGGTCGTATCTTGGGAGATTTAAGCAGGGATGGTAACGGGTTTGGTTGGTTCATATTTTTGGTAACGGGTTTGGTTGGTTCATATTTTTATTTGTTTTGAATTTGATTTAATTTTATATTTATAAAATTTAAATTTGATTTAATTTAATTTTTTTTAATATTTAATTTTTATTTGGTTCGATATTATATAAATAGTATATGATTTAATTTAACTTAAAATTAATAAAATATTATTTTTTAAAATATAAAATATTATTTTAAATATAAATATAAAATATTATAATTAAATAATTAAATAAATAATTAAAAATAATTTTTTATATATGTGAGACCTTTTCTTACAATTATTTAACTCAAAACTTAATTTAAAAAAAAAATTACCCTTATGAAATATGATCAAATTAAAATTTGTCGGAGATGAATTGAGTTATCAACCTTAAATTTAAGTTTAAATTTTAATTTTACCCTATTTTCAATAGAGATAAATAGTTTATTTTATCATTAATTAAATTTAAATATTAATCTTAATGAAATATATTTAATATAAAAGTTTTAATCCTAATTATAATATTTTTTAATCATAATTATAATAATAATTATTATTATTTTGAATTTTATCAAAATTAATTTTTCAATATATACAAATAAAACCTAAGAAATTAAAAAATAAAAAAAGGGGAAAGAAACCTGTATATTTATCAACTATTTGGTCTTGTTAATAATAATAATAAAAAAAAAACTATTTGGCATTGTTTTGTCATATTTTATTTCACAAAACATAATCCATTTATATAAAAAAAAAAAATCCAAAAGTTTCCAGCAGATAAACCCTTTTTGTCAAAAAAAAAAAAAAGTTTTAAAAGCCTCTAAAAAATAATAATTTTAAGAGAGAGAAAACTGGTGAACTCAGCGTTTTCTTTCTATTTCTCTCCCTTGCTTCCTCCTTGTTGCCATCTTTGTATGGGAAATTGGTAGGCGGAAATGCCGAGCCCGGCGGAGAAGGAAATGGAAAGTGGCAAAGAGGACGTTGTTTGCTTAGAACTCTCTGCTCCTCCTGGTTGGACGAAAAAGGTTTTTTTTTTTATTATTTTGCTTCTAATGTAACATGGTTTCTAAATAATTTGATTTATTTGTGGTTTAGGTGCTTCAACTCTGTTAACTTCAGTGTATTGCTCTAGGTTTCGTATGGTTTTAATTTTTTTTTCTTTAGGAATTTATGGTAGAAATTTTGGAACTAATGATGATTTTTATTAGGGTTTTTTTTTTTTTTTGGACTCTTCTAAGATTAATGACGAATTGCGAGTAATTTTTCTATTTTGGTTTTTTTTTTCTCTGCTTTTTTGGTGAAAATTTCTGGGTTTCCCATTTTATTGGAGGCAAAGCAATAACTAGGGTTCTGTAGAAGGGCCTTTCTCTGTAATTTCTGTTTTTAAATAATTTTAGGGGACAAATAAGCAAAGTGGGCAAACCATATAAAATTTTAGTGCTATTAGTTGGAAGATATAATGTTCATTTGATAACTGCTATGTGAACTATTAGCTCTGGAAGAATGTTGAAGAATGTGAGGTTTTTTGCGCGTTGTTTGAAGTTGTTCTGCAATTTCTTAAAATTTATATAAGATTTTTATACATACAAAGTCATGATTGTTGCAAAAGAATTTATTCGAGGTTTAGTACTCCTTCAATGTTGATTTATTACATTTGATAAATTTACTTAAGATTGTTTGCATTTCGGTCTAATCCAATGAAAGACTTAATGTTATTCTGCTGAATCTGTGTACAATTTTTTCTACTTATGTGCAAAAATGGTCTCTACATTTATGCTTGTTCTTTCTTGTGGCTGATATAGTTAAGTTCTTGTATGGCTGTGATTTCTGTTTCAGTTTAAGAGTGGCTCCTATCTTATTAGGGGCTGCCAAAGGTTGTTGTAGTTATGCTCTCCTTGAACCATTTCTGTGGAAGTACCGTCGAGAGTCTGTTCCTGGTCTGTATGGACCAGGGAGGCTTCTCCAGTATCATTTTGGATACATTGATGTAACAATTCCGGCACCCTTATGGGATAAAATAAGCTCCAGAGAGTGGATAAAGATGCCACTTCAAGTAATGGGCATACTGAAACATTTCCATTTACCGTCTTTAGTTTTATTAATTCTTATGGTTTGGCTTCTCTATATCTTTTATGAAGAGAACAAAGTTTGCTTAACTGTGTGTAGGATGAATATGCTTGGCAAAATTATTTCTTACTTTCTCTATCCCATGTGAAACACTCTCTTTTCGAGCGAGAAGCTGATGTCCATTGGAAGTTGAAAGTATCTCTTATAGAAACAAGCTTATTTCTTTTTTCATTTTGCAGTTTTTTCATGGTTCTACTTTTGAATTCTAATTGCTTTTTATGTTCTTCTTAATGTAATAATAGACCCAGAAAGTTTTTTCTGGTGTTTATGTTTATTACCCTTTTACAAGATCAGCATAAGGCTACAATGTTTCCATCTGATTTATGCAAACATGCATGGATACACTTAAAATTTGATTCACTGTGATGTGCGCAAACTCAACATTTGAATTTAATTTATAGCTTACATTTGCTTTAGCATTTGCCACATTGCTATAGCTGGAGACCTTCATATAAGATTTTCTCGTCTTGAATTTCTTGATATTGGATTTACATCATTCTATATTTTCTGATCAGCAAGCCAGTGCAATCTTAGGGTTTCTTTTTGTCTGCAGTTCATGCTGAAGAAAGGGGGGACTCCTAAGAGAAATGAGACCATATTCACTGCTCCCACAGGAGAGGAAATCAGTAACAAGAGACAACTGGAACAGTTCCTTAGAGCAAACCCTGGTGGTCCAGCAGTATCAGAATTTGATTGGGGCACTGGCGAGACCCCAAGGAGATCAGCAAGGATTAGCGAGAAGGTAAAAGCAATGCCAACACCAGAAAGTGAACCTCGAAAAAAACGAGGCAGAAAATCATTAGTTTCAAAGAAGGATAACAAAGAATCAGAGACTGCCCCTGAAGGAACTGAGGAGACTAAAGGCGTTCGTATTGAAGAGGCTGAAAAATCTGAGAAAGAGAATGTGGAGGGTGAGGCCAGAAAGGTTGCCGTGAAGGAAAATGAAAATGAGAATAAAGATAAAACACAAGATGCTGATAGCAAAACTGAATCCGCTTCTCAAGAAGTGAAACATGGAGAAGATGCTATTGCTAATATGTCTACTAATATTGAAGAAGGTAATGAAAATGTTGAAGCAGTATCTGAAAAGTTGAATGACCCCCAGGATGGAGTTGAAGCTGATGCTTCTAGAGTTCCCCATAAAGAAAAAGAGGGTTTGGAGGGTGCAAACTCTCAGGGAAAGCGTGAACAACCAGTGGCCGAAGCAGAGAAAGGGCTTGGATCTGGGGAGCTGGACAAACCAGATGTAGGCATTACTGAGGAAAGAAAAAAGCAGGCGGAAGGAGAAGAAAAGGTGAAACATGATAGAAGCAACACTGATTCTGAAGGAGCAATCAAGGAGAAAGATTCAGCAAATTGCAAGGAGGGACAAAACACTGCAGGCGACAATGAAAATAACAAGAAAGCTGAAGAAGCAATTCAGAATGGTAATAATGCTGTCGAGGTCTAGCCTTGAGTTACTATATGCAATAGATTAACATGATTTAGGCTTCCTTTCACCTCCTTGTGACCCTTTTTTAGATTTTTGGACTTCTTCAAATGACTATAGCTTCGATAAGGATAATAACTGACTGTTCATTGAGACATCATTCTATGTAACGGTTGATAGCTGTATAATATAGCTGTTTCCGATGTATCGGTCAGACTTGTAGCTTTTTGTGATACATGTAACATTATGGCATCTAAATACTGTAAATGGATGTAACATGCAGTGTTAAGTAATAAGTTGCAGTAATGGATGAAACTCCCAATGCTCTTCTGCTATGTTGCTTTTGTTAGTTTTTTATTGATTTGGTAAAGCTTTAATGGCAAGCTGTACATTCTGTAGAAACAACGTCTGATGCCCATTCTTCCAAGATGGGTATTTTCTTCGATGGATGTTTTCTTATTCTTTACCCCGGCCGGGGCAGTTGAGGAAAGGAACCACGAAATGCCCGACAACCAGTAGGGGCCAAGAAGGCAAAACAAGATCCCAGGCTGCTAACTTCAATGATTGCATCAGAATTTGTGGTGCTTATTGAGAAATATTACCAACAATCGAAGCTCAAATAAATTTTTTTCTCTGATCAGACCATGATCGGATAATTTCAGTCAAAACAATTATATCATATTTCTCTGTTAAATTGAAAGAAAAGAAAATGCAGTGAAACCATGGGCCACTAAAGAAATAGAAAGGAAATCAAGAAGCTTTCTTATAGTGATGTGATCTCATTGCTTACTGGCCAAGAAAATTCTCATTGCTTTCCTTTACCTTTACCCACTCCAAAAAATGAGAGGACGAAAAAGTAGATTCCCTTACGTGTAGCATTGCATTTGGTTTGACAAAAGCTACCAGTTCCTCCATAACCAAATGCTGTATCACTTCAAAGCCAGCTCTAAAGACTAGCCTTTCATGCCAGATTTTTTTTGGGCTACATATATATATATATATATATATATATATATATATATATATATATATATATATGATAAAATTGTATTATCTCACATTTAATAAATATTTATTTTTTTAATTTTATATTCAAGTTAGAGCTTCAATTATCTATCAATTAGTTTTAAGTTTGATGTCTAATATAATATTAAAATCAAAATTTTATTCTATTATTTTTTTTAAATTTATCATACAATAAATTTCTTTAATTTTCATTTATCTATTAAAGTAATATTATCTCATATTTAATCTTTTATTTTTATCTACATATGATGGGAGTTTAATAAAATAGTATTATCCCATATCTAATTTTTTATAATTTTATGTTTAAGTTAGACTTTTTTACTTATTACCAATTAATTTTAGAGTTGATGCACAAAACTTATTCATAGAGAGATCTGAACACATTTCATTTGTCATCTGGCTTATATTTATTTGCTAGCAGCATGAATTTCAAATAGAAGTAATTAAATTAATAAATTGATTTATATAACACAACCTTTTAATTTATTAATTTAAAATTTTTATTTAATCATTTTTAATAGAAAATTTCATCTAAAACCTAAGAATTAAAGCATAAACAAAATGTGAATTGAAGCTTGGAAGACTGATCTGGTCTTATAAGTTATCACCATTTGCATTGCTTCCTTCATCAAAACACTGGTTAGCGTTTTTTTTTTTTTCCTCAGTTTTGCACTATCAAGTGAAGTAAGTAGTAGGAGCTGAATAATTCAAAGAAAAGTAGTCACACCCAACTGTCTTGTTTCTTGTTAGTTAAGGTAATGATAGAAAGTGGACAATTCTTGTTAGTTAAGCATCAACCATTTTTCCACCACGGCTACGCTAATTGCCTCTTAAATCAAGTGGAATATTTTAAAGCTGGCAAGAATTTCCAAGGCTCATTTGGAAGTTAAATGTTAGAAATTCATCATATAAAGATTCATTTGGAAGTGTTAATGCTTAAAATACATGTAAAGATTCAGAATCCAAAAGCAAAAAGTGTGTTGCTCTTACAACTTTATTATATGAACCTTCCTTTGTGTTCCAATCATTGGCTTTCCCTTGCACAGGGGACGCAAATTCGTAAGTTGTCGTTCCCTTGAATGGAGTTGCCAACTTCGTTAAAGGAACATAAAAGAAAAATGCTAAATATTGTCCGAGTTTTAGAAAATACAAATAGTCAAAATGTCAAAGAAAACAAATAATTTTTTTTTTTTTAAATTATGATACAAGTCATTATGTAATGGCAAATTCTGAAAGAGGACCACAAAAGTTTAATTGAGGGAGGCAGAGGAGGGCCAATAGATGACAAAGCTTGCTGTTACACTCCGTTAACTTTCATATTAGCTAGTAAATCATGATGACGAAATTCCCATTTCATAACCCATTTTTTCTCATTAATTGAATCATCCTTTATTTTATCTATTTTTTGGTCAATGTGAATGATTTTTAGTTTTTTTTTTTTTTTTTTTTAAGAAGAAATTTAAAAGCTGATAAGGTTATCCTATTTTCAAAGTTAATGTCAAGATAAATGATCAATTTAATTAGAATTTAAGAGTTTATTAAATTTTTATTGAAAATTTTCAAATCGTTTATCAACAAAAGATCGTAAACCTGATTACTAATATTTTTAACATTCACTTCTTATCATTTCTAACTTTTCTTGGCAATTTTAATTCATTTGAATGTAAAAAATAAATACTCAATATGTGAAGGGTGTTTTTCAAAAAGTTTAATCGTTTTTACACTCAAAATGCAATAAAATTTCTTACCATGCAATGAAAAATCAAGTATTATACGGTTGAGTCAATCATAAGAACTTGTGTTTAGATCAAACATTTGAGTTTAATTTTTTATTAAATAATAATAATAATTGAGATAAATTGGGTATACTCTATTAATTTTTTAAATATAGGAAGATTTGGAAATTTGAGTTTGCTTAAATAGGTGGCATTGGCTCAATTGGAGGAGCATGAACAAATAAAATTGTAATCTTTGAGGAGAATTTAATGGAATTTGCAAAAATTTAAAAGAAAATTCCTCATTTCTTCCCAAGTGTGCCATGTCTGGCGTTTCAAAAACATTAAACAACTCTTCCACGCGCTTCGGTCATCGCTCGACATGAAATTTCCCAATTCATCAAATCCCATTCTATTTTCGGCTATGACCTGTGGCAGTTGGAAAAAAGGGTCCTACGAAGGTCGGATTCTATTTGCATTCAATTTCGTTTTACGTTATTTTTAAAATTATTTGTAAATAAAATTATTCAATTATTTTTTAATTTTTTTTATTTTAAAGTTTTCTAATTTATAAATTAACAAATTTTTTAAATATAAATTTATAAATTCAAAAACTTGTAAAAATTTAT
Organism: Durio zibethinus; assembly: GCF_047325235.1. Classification (NCBI taxonomy): domain Eukaryota; kingdom Viridiplantae; phylum Streptophyta; class Magnoliopsida; order Malvales; family Malvaceae; genus Durio; species Durio zibethinus. The sequence continues at coordinate 24,214,156 of NC_143174.1, forward strand.
GAATCTTCAAATTTGAAAATTTTTATAAGTTTTTATCTTAAAAATAAAAAAAATTAAAGATCTACATGCATAATTTTATCTATTAAGTTATAAATAAACTTATAATCATTTGAAACAAATCGTTTTTTTATAATATTGTAGAAATTCTTTAAAATATAAGATTTTTTTCTTTAATTTAATTTTATTTCATAAATATTGAATGTAATTTTTTTAATTTTATCGAATATAAAAATTTTATAAATTATATAACTTATCAAATATATGTATTCAATAAATTATAAATATTTTATATTTTTTACTTAATTTTTGAAACTAAGTAATACAAGAAAAAAAAATCATTTGGATTCTTTAAAATCTAAATTATGAGAAATACATTTAAAATTATTAAATATTATTTTTTAAAAAAATAATTGCACGAAACTATTTTTATTAAGATAACAAATGAAATTCCGTTTCAAATTTTTGTAACAATGAATTAAGGATGGTAAAAGGAGGTTTTACTTTTTAGTTTATCTCAACTTGAACGATATATATTAGTGCTCCACTTGATAAATCAGCTATTAATCTTGCTAATAGTGGCGCGTGTAGGCAGTGTTAGAGCAAGCGAGTGGGTAAAAACCAAAGTTAAACACTTCCAAATCGGCAAGTAAGCATTGACCAATGACAACAAATTAAAGCAAGACAAACAAATTTAATACCAAAACCCAAATAATCTCTCTCTTTTTTTTTTCTTTTTTTTTTTTTGTAATAAAAACAGCAAGGCCAGAAGGCCTCTCCCAGTCAGCGAAGTCCCACAGAAAACGACCGCCAAAGGGAAAGGCTTTTGTTCTCTATATGTAAAATCAGTTCACAATTTTCCATTCCCGGATTTACCCAGATTTTAGTTGAAGAAAAAAAGAAGCTAGATTCTAAAGATTGAAGAACAAAGGCATGGGGATTGGAGAGAGTGTGATATAAAGAGAGAGTGAAGTACAAAGGGTGAATCTTTGTTGTGTTATGGCATGCCACAGTTACACGGAGTTTTGCACTGAAGGAGTTAGTTCAATTTTCGATTTTGGTTTTGTGTTTTTATCTTTCCCTTGTAAGGATCGTTTCCAAAAGTTGGATCCTTTGATTCTTCCTTGAAGTTAAAAAGATTGAGAAAAGGCAATGAAAAGTTTTGGGGTTCATCTATTCTTCCTAGTCTTTCTTGCTCCAGTTGGTACTTTCTCATTTATTCTTGTTTTTTAAGGTTCCTAATTCAATTTGTTTGTTTGGTTTTTTTGTTAGTTTTTTATGTTGTCTGAATTGGGTTGATTTCAGAATTTGTTGAATGTAATTGTTTGGATCAGTGTATATGGCCTCACCTTGTCTTAACACTGGGATCTTGGTTTCTTAATTGTGAATTTTGTTGTATTGTTCTTTATATTTTGATAATTGTAAGCTCAGGTGAGTGGTTCAACTCTTTTAAGGAAAAAAAAAAAAAAAGATGTTGTCAACTGAGAAACGTCTCTTTTGAATGAAATATCTTTAAAAAAAAAAAAAACTTAATTAAATTTACTGTTTCTTTATTTCATGATTATTTAAGAGGATGGCTCTTTTGCAGGCTGCACTTTTTAGTTGGATTTGAGATTTGAATTCTATTATTCTGTTTTAAGGTTGGTGGATTATATAGGAATTCATTTTGGTGGATATTGTTTGATTCAAGTCTCATCAAAATATGAGAGTTTTCTTTAGTATAGCTTAATCCATAAAGGTGGTTATACTAGTTTATAACCTTTCTTTTATGTATTGGCATTGAATCGTTAATGGCATTCGTTTGCATTCCATGCCGAAATTATTTTGTTTGTGTATCTGCTATTAGTTAAAAAAAACCTAAAGATGGTTTTGAAGGTTGAAATTTGCTCACTTACTTTATGCCACAATAATCCTTCCATGGTTTAAATTGCAAACCATGCGATATAAGTCATTAAAACAATATAATAATAATTTGAAAATGAAAATAACTTACGATTATGAACCAAATATTTGATAACCACCTACCAACCAAGTTTCTCACCATGAAGGCCTTTCTTGCTTTTTTGCTGATTAATAACTACTCATCGCTATTACAGTCATACTCTCTTAGAACACATTGGAACAAAACTTCCTTCTTTTGGCTTGTACGATACATGTGTGTATGTGTGTATCTCTCTCTTGGTAGCTTTCTTCTTTTCACCCTGTCTTTCTACCAGTTTGAGAATTTGCTTATGTATTCAGTTCCAATGGTGTTTCAGATAATTGTTTCCTACAATTTATGATGGGTATCTTAATTTCTTGAGATCTTATAAAAAAAAAAAAACATAAATACTTCCATCTGTTTCATTGATCCAGAAACAATTTACTATTTTATTGTAGAATTCTAGGATGTGTGATGCATTTGCCAAAAATCAGGGAAAAGAACGGCTTTAGTTTTCATTTCCTACTAAAACATTGACTGTAATAGCTATCTGAAAATTTGTCCTCTCTTCTGTATTTGACCAGTGAATATTATTCTTAATATGATTGTCTTCCTGTTTGTTACATGGCACTTGGAAATGAAATGACAGTGATTAAAAAACTATTTTTGTTTCTTTTCTCCAGCATCTGTGTCTGTGCAAGCTTTCACTGGAACGTATGGCATTAATTATGGAAGATTTGCAAATAACATCCCTTCACCTGATGAAGTTGTCACACTTCTTAGGGGAGCAAAAATAAGGAATGTTCGAATTTATGATGCTGATCAAAGTGTCCTCAAAGCATTTAGTGGGACAGGGCTGGAAATCGTGGTTGGACTCCCAAATGGTAATCTGAGTGATGTGAGTGCCAATGCCGATCATGCTATGAGTTGGGTCAAGGACAATGTGCTGGCATATCTTCCTGATACACGTATTTGTGGGATCGCTATAGGGAATGAAGTCTTAGGAGGGAGTGGTGAATTTTCGGGATTTCTTCTAGGTGCAGTTAAGAATGTTTACAATGCAGTAAATAAGCTTAAGTTAAGTGATGTAGTTCAGATTACCACGGCACATTCACAGGCTGTTTTTGCTAATTCCTTCCCTCCCTCATCATGTGTATTCCAAGATAATGTTGTTCAGTACATGAAGCCACTCTTAGAGTTTTTTTCACAAATTGGCTCCCCTTTCTGTTTAAATGCTTACCCATTTCTAGCCTACATGAGTGATCCAGAGCAGATTGATATTAATTATGCTCTCTTCCTACCAACAGAGGGAATAAATGATGCGAAAACTAAGTTGCATTATGATAACCTTCTTGATGCTCAGATTGATGCAGCCTATGCTGCATTAGAAGATGCTGGATTTGAAAAGATGGAAGTCATTGTCACAGAGACCGGGTGGGCTTCACGTGGAGATGAGAATGAATCTGCGGCGACACCAAATAATGCAAGGACATTTAATTACAACTTGCGAAAAAGGCTGGCAAAGATGAAAGGAACTCCACTCAGGCCAAAAAATGTGGTTAAGGCATATGTTTTTGCGATCTTTAATGAAAATTTGAAGCCTGGGCCAACTTCTGAGAGGAATTTTGGACTGTTTAAAGCTGATGGGAGCATCTCATATGATATTGGGTTTCATGGACTTAAATCTTCATCTGCATATTCATCAGTCTTGTCTTTGAAGGTATGAGGTTCATCCCACCGTTGACATATGTCATCTTAGATATATTAACATTTGCAGATTAGATTTGAGTGTTCTCAGACAGAAGAAGCATGTGCTTAGAACATTATAAATTTGTCATGTTCTTGGTGTGCTAATTATTTTGTTTTCTTTTCCTTGATTTCCACTTGATGAAATTACATTTACAGTGGTACCTAGACAGTTTTAATTTTACAATTTAGACATGGTAAAATCATTAGGAATAATGTCTATTAATGAAGAGAAAGACAGACCTTGATAACAATTTCTTCATGTTAATGGAAGATGCTATGCGATGCTGCTGACCCAACCACTTTATGAGTCTGATTTATCTTCTTCTTTACTATCTGCTTAGGAGTATTAAGTATATCACCTTTGCATATCTTATAAAGCATCAGAAACCAAATTTACTAGTCTGCACCACATAACTAGCCCCAAACAAAAATTACACTTCTTTCTGATATGTCTATACCTTCTTGATTGAATTTAATAGCTTCATAATGCCTTTTTTGCACCATTTTTGTGGTCTTCACATCATGTTCTTGAACCAATAAAAACTGGTTGGTATATAGTTTTTATGTAAATGCCTTATTTATGTCTGAAGACACCTAAGATCCAATTATTTATTAGTTTGAATGACTAAGTTCTATTTTGAACTCCTTTCCATGAAACATTCTTTGACTTCCTAATGCAGCTTGAAGAGGAAGAACACGATGAGGATAGAGAAGACAAAAAGAGAGAAAGTAGAGAGAGATAGATGAACAAGGATGAGTGTGGAGAGATTCTGATTTCAAATTCCAATAATCAAGTCTAAAGCCCAAAAATCATAATAACAAGTTTTTTTTAGGGGAGGAAAGGCTTAAATCTCAAAAGGCAACGGTTTCAAGCCATAAATAAATAAACAGATTAACAAAAAACTAATTTCTGTTCCTAAATTTCTTAGGTAGTGAACCTCCTGTGTTACTTCCTTTCTCCATCCTGCGTGAAAGGAAGTTTCTCTAATTAATATGAACTGATGAGTAAATAAATCATTGCAAGGGACAGAAATGTAGTTGAAAGATTGGATAAGGTCTTCCTAGGTAAGGTTAACCTCCTTTTATGTGATGCAAAGCTACTCCAATTTGCCAGTTTTCTTTCAGACTACCTGTTGCTGGACCAAAGCCAATTACTATGCATATGATGCTGGAAGGATGCCAAGTACCCATAGAAGGGTCAATTTGGTGGCTGAATGCTAGTATCCCCAACCAAACCAATGCAGCCTAACAACTGTTTCCAGAACTTACCCTCAATCAGATTAGCTAAAATTTTCATCTGTTTGCCTTGCCAAAGGTTACTCTATCATCATACACAACTTATTAACCATTTCTACCGGCTGAGATTTGGTTCCAAAAGTGATAAAAGGTTTCTTACCGAGTTCAGCTTTCAATTAGCCTTTGCACTGAATCTACTTCATCAAGTGTTACCATGGATCCCTCTTTACAATGCACTAGGACTTTTATTGAGGACAACTAAAAAATCATACCATTGCACCAATGCTACATGGGAAGCACTTCCTTCAATTAGAAGTATCTTGTTTAGATGCCATATGTTCTACGTAGTCTTTAATTTACTAGTACTTTATTCATACTTGTTGCCTTGTGGGATTGATTCCTTGATGGCATGAACAACAATCCCTGATTTAACTGTACATATCTGATATACTATTTGATTAATGGACAGTGGCTTTGTTTGGTCTGTTGTCTAGTTTGTAACAAGATCTCCCTTCAGTTATTATGCATATATCTGTGTTCTTTGTCAATAAAGTGAACAAAAAGATGTTGCTTCTGCTTGCATCTTGATAAAATGTAGTCTTGAACATAGCATATATGTGGTTTAGTGATTCACTTGTTTGTGATGACTTGCTCTTTTAACATCACAATGATTCATCTTTGCAGGATATTCGAGCTAGCGGTTGGACTGGCTTCTATTCAATAATATTAACAATCTCCACTGCATTGCTGCTTGTTTTCACAAGATAGTGATTGAACATGTGTTGGGGCTTATTCTGGTTTGCATTTGATGCCAAACCAGCACCCAGATATGATATTCTTATAGGTTTAGTACTTATTTTTCGTGTCATACTTGAGAACAAACCAATACACCCGATTTTTGTACCTTCAGAAACACATGGTCACATGCTGGAAATTGCTGATTAGTTCTTTACAAATCTTAGAAAATGTATATTTCTTTTGCCGGAATAAATCTTTTGTATAATATATAAATATAATTTTTAAATATTTCATATAATATATAATATAATTTGAACCAAACCCACATTAAAAAACTGTGAAAAGATTAAAATTATATATATATATATATATATATAGCTGGAAAGATTGGCCAAATCAACAAAGACAGTTTGAATTATGACTTATCACAGCAATAGAGGCTAATCCTTGGGCCTTGGTTTTAGACTTTCTTTTTTCTGGTAATGAAAGCTTAAGTATTAATGAACTAGCCTGCCTCTAGCTAAAAAGGTATATCGATCCTTTCTTTAAGAAAGAAAATTGAAAAAAAAAAAGGAAACTATGACCTTAAATAAATTATTATATCATTTTTAATAGAATTAATATCATGAATAATTTTTAAGATATAGATAAATATTTAATTTGATATTTGAATTTAAAAAATTTTTAATATGATATTTAAATCATAAATATATTAATTAATATGATATTAAAAAATTATTTATTTTTTACATGTTATTATTTATAATTAATCACATTATGAATGAATACATTAAATATTTTATTATAATTTAAAAATAACTCATGATATTAACTCTTTTCAATAAATTCAAAATAAAAATTTTAATAATTAAAATAAAAAATAATAACAATTTTTTCAAATGACATTATAATAAATACTAAACTTTAAATTTCAAATCAACTAAATATTATTTTTCAAAATAATTATATAAATCAATAAAACAAAACCTCGAATTCATATTAACAACCAATTGAATTACGACTTATAAGAGCAGTTTAGGATACTATTTGGGCCAACGATGGGCTTGATTTGTAGGCTTTCTTTCCCTTTCTAATTAAGCAAAGCCGATGGCTCTAAGACCTAAAAAGCTAATACTACACTGATAACCTTTTCTTTTTAGTTTGACCTTCCAAATTTATCCTCACCAACGTTTTTTCTTCCTCCCTTTTAATAATACATTAGATATCAAATTTGTGATAGTGATACCAAATGACAATAAACATCAAAATTTACAAGAATTTATTATATATATATATTTTAATGCTGAGCTTTTGGGTTTTTTTTTTCAGCATGATTGAGTGAACAATAAGAGCTGAATGAGAAAAAAAAAAGGTTGTTTTCTTTTCTTTTCTTTTCCCCAAATTTAAGTTGCTTAAGAGGATTCATCCATGAACAATTTTCTTTTTAGTTTCCATAAGCTATGTCTAAGATGTCCTGACTTTTTTCCCCTAATGTTAGTTCCATTAATTACATTTTGTGTTTTATATTTGGCATTCATTGAATACTTAAAAAAGTCAGGTTTTTTTAATTTCATGTCCATTTTAATTAACTAAACAAAGTGGTGGCATGCATGGCTTGACACAAAAAGGTTGTCACTCTCCATTACTCTATATATATTCTCTATAAGGGAAGAGAAGGATAAACAACCACGCATTACTGCAGATAGAGAGAGACAGAGGTCTAGGGGCGACTGTAAGCAGAGAAAACAGAGAAAAAATGGCTAGGAAAATCAGCATGGCAGCACTTTCTGTAGTTTTGGCTGCAACCCTGGTGCAGATCACATATGCTAGAACTTACACAGTAGGAGACTCCATTAGTTGGCAAATCCCTAATAGTAATGCTGATTTTTATGATGATTGGGCTGAAAATAAAGACTTCATGGTTGGGGATGTTCTTGGTGAGTTTCTTAGCCCAAAATCCAACTTAAACAAGTTTTTTAATTGAAATTTTGAACCAGAATTTGATCATCAGCTATATAGGTATTGTTTTTGTTTTGTTTTCTTTGGAGAATTATGCTCCTGGAGTGGACAGAATTAATTCCAGGGTTTGTATTGAATCAATTTTTATGGACCAATTGTTCCATGTTTTTGCAGTGTTCAACTTTACTACAGGAGCACATAATGTTGCCGAGGTGACAGAAGTTGCTTACGACGCTTGCAGCACTACCGATACTATCTTTACTGAGAACAACGGACCTGCAAGAATTACCCTTAAGAGGACTGGTGAGTACTACTTCATTTGCACTTTCCCTGCTCACTGTTTCGGAGGCCAAAAGCTCAAGGTCGACGTCGGAAATGGCGCCAGTACTACGCCCGGAATTTTAGGTCCTCCCAGCTCAGCTTCATCCCTTGTTGCCACCCTCTATCTTGTCTCCATGTCCATTGCCTTGGTTTTGTTGTGCTGATTATGTTAACCCTTTTGCCTGCTTTTACTTTTTATGCGATATTGTATGAGTTCAGAGTATGTAGCCTATACCAGAGAGACTTTCATTTTTATTATGGTAGTGATCATGGAGTGTGTTTTGTGTTTGAATAAAACTTTGATTCGTTTCTGGATATAAAGATGTAACTGATCAGAGCCTTGCTGTGAATTATAGCGACATATTTTCTGTTACTGTTGTTTCACAACAACTGAATATCACTTTGTTTTACTTTATTTTTTGAAAAAAAAAATCGACAGAAAAAACATGTAAATTATTATACTACAAAACCAAGGTTAGATGTGGAAAAACATGTAAATCAACCAAATGAGCCTGTGCCAATCCACTTTCGGTTGTTTATGTGTAATAGCAATCCAATTTTCCGAAGTGCTGAAATTTCCAAATTTTTGTAGCTGTTCAAACAACAACTTCATCATTAATAGTTAGAAAATCAGTTGATCTTTGCTAATGGCCGATACCAGACACTAAATCTGTTATTCTTGTGTTTTAATTAAGACCTTGATCCAATACAATTCTTTTGTTGAAAGTAGAGAAAGTGGCCTATCTTGATACCATTTATCACACAGTAGGAAAGTATTCCTCCCATCCCCAGTTTGATGCTTTGGGAAAAGGCCTGGCTAGGCTACCCCCTAAGCTTTGATAATTTTCTTCTGGTCCAGCTGCTGTTTTGAGGTATGGGACCTGCCAAAAACTCTTACTCTTCTGTTTTTCAGCAGGTGAGCTTTCACCGATACTTTCCAAAATAGAGTTAAACTGATTAGAGAGCGTCCATTTATTCTTTAAAATGCAGGCTTGAACAACTGGAATTTGTGTGAAGAAAATTTTTTCCCGTCTTCAAATTACTGTCAATTGTGTAGAATTTTCGTCTTTTAACCAAGTCTTGCCTGTCAATAGTTTCGGTTGTGTTTTGAAACTTTGGAGCATCCAGATGGCAATTGGCATAACCTTGACATCGTCATGTTGTTTTAACTGCAAAAAGACAAAAATACGATTCTTGATCTAAGAGACACACTACTGCTACAAGTTTAGACATTTTCTTCGCATGTCCAAATTTCTAAACATGTGATGTTTTATGAGTTATTATTATATGTCTTTCCCTGGAACCCACAACTTAGTTACATTGCGGCTGGGGGATGTCTGCCCGAAACGAATAAGTGGTTGGAAACTCAACTTATTGAGCTGATATTACTGTGCTGGAAGTGACAGGGTAATAACCTAAGGTGAAGCAAAAAGTGCATTGAAATAAGAAAGAAAACAAAAATGAACTGTCGTTTTCACTCTTGAGGAATGGGATGGTTTACCAACCATAAATTTAGAGCTTGGTGGAGTCACCCCACCACAGATCACATGGAAAGAGTTAAAGAGTCTGCCCAGGTTTGAGAGGAATTTCCACAAGATTTAAGCTTACGAGGTCCAGAATGAGATACAAATGGAAGTAAAGCAACATACCGTATATGAGAATATCAATTCAACAACCAATTACAACTTCAGATTCAAAGGGTTTTATAAAACCTGGATGAAGGGCGCTCAACATCAGTAAAACATTTGCCTTTTCCAGAAATCAGAACCCCAAATGAAGTAATCCTCAAAGCAAGCATTCATCTTTGAGGCTTAACTGAAAAACACTGGCACCCCATCCGAAGGAAAATAACTAAGCCATTCTCGTTGCAAATCACTCCAGTATCATAAATAGGTTCTTGAAATAGGAAGTACAAACTCCACTCATCAAAACACATAAAGGCTCTTTCTACAAAACACCAATCACAAGTCCTCAACTAAAGAATCCTTCTAGTGCGCCTCTGTACCACCTAAAAACCAAATAAGTTCAATGCTAACCAGGATTATTCCCAGGAACCATCTTATGCCCAAGTGCATCTAATTACTGAAGTGTATCAGACCACAAAGATATATATGAGACCATTAGCAACCATCCTGTCCCATATCCCCTGCACCTGCAGTAATCTAGTCTCCTTCCCGCAAACTACCTCCATTATGCCTCTTGCCCCATCCTGAACTCCAAAGACTTATCTACATCACAAAAGTGACAAAATGTAATGCTACCTAATGCCTAGAACTAAAACTTACCCTCCTGTGGCTAACTCAAGAAACAGTCATATCAACAATAAATGTATCACTGTGCTACAAACATGCAAAAATCAATCCTTGCATATTCTCCTAAGGCAATGGGGAACATGAATAATGGATGTTGGATACATCCTTCATAATCAACCCTCAATTTGGTTCACTTCACTTTATGTTAGCTCCGGTCTATATTTTACTACACTTTATAGTTTCAAATAGCTAATTATAAAAATTTTCCTCTTTCGTTTTGCTCTATATCTTTGTACAAGTAGAAACCTACAAATCACTAGGTAAGATGGTTAGAAGGTAAATATTCCTTTTATGGCCATCAACTGAAAAAAATTATTTATTAAAAGGTTTTAAGTAATTAGATGTGTCATGAGAATTAAATCATTCAACAATTAGATACCAATCATGCTCAGATTATATTTACAATTCACTCTCTGCTGCATCCCAACAATGCAACTCATGGTCAGCATTTAAATTTTACAATCAGATCTACTTAGAAAGTAAAGATTGCAGAAGCGATTCACTAATATGATCAAGAGATCATTAATTTTGAAGGACAGACTACAAAACAAAACTATTGTCTACAAACCTGGCCATTTTTTCAATTATAAGATGAGGGCCCTGGTTGCCAGCAAAATTGTTCATCTTCCAAATCACCTCCAAATGTTGCCTTACGCTTTCTCTTTGTTGCCCCCAAATTGTGACCTTCACTTTCTATAAACCACTTTCTCGAAAATGATTCAAAATGGTCGTTAACAGTCCTCTCCCTAAAAATACATAACTCTTTACTCTTTTGTTGAAAAACCTCATTAACTTTGCCCCCATCTTGACAGCTTCTTGGACCAACATCTTCAGTTTCCAAAATTGAATTCTTTTCTACTTGCATACAAGGGTCAGAAAATAGACCCAACCGCAAGGACAAATCGCACTCTGTCCCAAATGACTTCTCATGAACGTGCCTGATATCTATCTGTCCAATTCTCTTACCATCAACACCAACATCAGAAGAGGAAACGAGATTCTGTAAGAAACCTATTGCTGCTGGCTCTGCAATTGATGTACCAATAGGTCTCCCAACAATTATGGTATCAGACGCTATATTTTCCTGAACTGGAGAACCCGTCAGGGACTCTGCATTTTGACAGTGAATTCCATAATAAAGGGGATAAACTTGACCCAGGTTTGGCGGGGTGTTAGTTTCATTCCTCATCAATTGTTCATGGCCAGATGGACAACTTTCAGAGAGAAAAGGAAAACTATGATAGTTAGTTTGTGAAACCAAAATATTTGAATTCACATTGGTAGCTATTCTAGCAAATTGACCACCAGACAGAACTGGCGATATCTGAGGACACCTTGCCTCACTACCTTTATCAAAAATCCTAGGAGCTGCAGAAACAGGTTCCGATGCTCTTGGCGTAAGGTAAGTCCTAGGATTACAGTGCCGTTGGCTCCTTGAAGCTTTCACTGGATGGCACCCCAGATTAAGGGCCGCTAAAACAACATATATTTACTACAATCTTTCAGTTCAAATTGTCATTGAAACTACTTTCAAATAGAAAACTTCATAAAGTTTAAGCTAATGTGTATCAAAATGAGAAAAATCCAGTAACATAATAACAAACTCGTATCCAAAAATACACCAAATAGAAATCAATAGTACCTTCAACACAAGGAGGCAAAAGCTCTCCTGTTTCAGTGCTCTCATCCCTACGGATAATCGTGTTGATGGCATCATTAACACGGTCCCATAAGGTTTCCTTGTTCATATATTCAGCCTAAAAAACATTAATAAAAAAATGAGCCCAAAAATGTAAATGCAAAATAAAAGATCCACAAAATTGAAAGCAGAAAAGAACCTCAGAATTGGCTTTGGAATACATAATCTCCTCAGATTTGACGATGACAACAAGTATTTTATCTTGCCATTCCTTGTTCTTTTTTGTAGCTGTGCTATGATTTTCCATAGATAGCCTAAAATCAAACGTATGACAGGCAAGGAATTATTAAACCCAAAAAATAGTAAATGCCGGTGAAAATGTAAGAAAATTGATGAAAATAAAGAAGACCCAGAACTTTAAAATCTGCTGAACGATGGAACCTCTCATGGGTCGATGTCTTTCGCTATGCCAAGCTCTTCTTACACACTCGTAAGGTCTAGGGCCTGGCCTTGGCATCTTTCTTCTTCAATGGAAAAACAAAGTCTTGTATGGTAAAATGAAGAGACAGAGAACCAAGGGGGGATGGGAAGATATTTGTGCTTTACCGCTAAGACAGTACTCTCTACATGGGGTTGATGGATTAGTCAATTTCTTAATGGTGTCTTTTGCTCCTTTCCTTTTCAATTACGAGTTTGCAATAGAAAAGAGAGATCAGAGATGGGGAGCTTTTCTTTTCTTTTCTTTTCTTTTCTTTTCTTTTCTTCTCTTTTGGCTGATGAGTAGTACAATAGGTGAGAGAGGAAGGGTTGCTTTCTGTTTTCATGCCTTTGTTTTTGCCCCAATAATTTAAGAGAGTTTACCATTGTGGTTACAGTGAGTTTTTGGGTCATTTTTTCGCTGGGGAGAGAGGGAGAAAAAGAGTTGGGGGTTTGGGTATCAAAAGGAACAAATGATGGGTTTCAAGTATTTAATAGTCACCATTAAAATCTACCTGGCCATGCCCATTGTCCACCTGCCTCAGCAATTTGCACATAAATTTTTCCCAGCATGGGCACTTCATAAAATTGACATCCTATCCTCCTCCTTTCATACTCAACCCTCTGCTGCATATTGGCCCAAAAAAACCCTCTGCTGCATGGCAAATGGTATGATTTTGCTTTGTTTTTTTTATCTTTCACTTTTACAACATGGTTTTTACATTTCATGATGTGAAAAAATAACCTCTTTCTAATTGCTTTTTTAATTAATGATAGTATTAAGTAGTATTATTAGTACTTTTTCAACAAAAATAAGATACTCCATTAATGACAATGCTTTTTTGAATCTATCCTATTAGTAGATGTGATGCTGTGGGCAAAGCTAACAGTTAAGTTAAAAATAACCCAAATTTTAATTTAATTGATTTATTCAATTATTTTTAAAATTTTATATTTAAAAATTTTTAATTCAAATCTTAAGATTTGTAATTACTTTTTATATTTTAAACTTTATATATATAAAAAAAGTTAAAAGTGGAACAAATGTAACAACATAAATGCCCTTTTTTTTTTAATAGTTTCATATATTAATTTATTGTTCAGAGTTGCACCAATTAATTCCCATTAAAATCTATTAAAATGTTTAGGTAGGAAGCCCATTGGCCAATACTAAAACACAAATAATATTAATAAATTCTTTAAAAATTATAAATACAAATCATAACCATAATTAAATATTATATATATATTATTAAATAATTTAATTAATTAATTAATTAACAATTAAAACATAATTAAAACCAAACTCACATAAAATAATATTTAAACTTAAATCTTCAAAATTTTAAAATTTTTTCCTAATTGATAAGCCAAGACCCGACAGTAACATTGATAGGTAAGTCAAAGATAAGGAACATTTTGTTTTCATGTCATAGTTTTTTAGATCCACAAATTTGGGACAGTTGAAATGACAATTTCAAGTGTAAATTCCACAAATTTCCTTTGTTCCTTTTTTTTTTTTAATCTTAAATTAATAATCATGCAAAGCCAAAAGAATTTTGTACCAAGGAAAGTAGCGTTCACTCACATCAGTATCAAAATCAACAAACTTCATGTTTGTCAGGGAATCGAAGAATCCCTTTGACAAATAGGAGCTATCAAAAGGCAAAATTTCAATTATGCAATTCAACTTTTTGTTTAAAAGGCAATGTGATAAGCTTTTGATGGATATGTTCAAATTCCATTCAACTTTTCTTATGTTTACATTCTCCTCTCTTACCTTTTTGTTATAAAGGAGTTTGTAATTTGGAAGTAAAAATGTGGCTAAAAGGTTAAAAGAGCATTTCAATTAAATTTTTATTATTTTATTGTAATTAATTAAATTTAAATTTTTATTATATGAAAGTTGATTAATCGTTAATAAAAATATTTGTTTAATTAAGAATTTAATTGAAATGAAAATAAATATTTAAAAATTGAATTGAGTGAAAATAATTATTTAAATATTCAATTGATTAAAAATAAAATAATTTTAAATTTGGTTAATCATAATAAAATATTAAAAATTTAAATAATTATTGAATTTTTATTTTAAGATTTTTTTGACTTTTTAGTAAAAATTAGATATATTAAAATTTGAGTTTAATATTTTATTAGATATTATTTTTAAAAGTGATTGTAGTTCGAATTCACTTTTCTATTTTTTTGTTTTTTTGTTTTTTAAGAAAAGGTTGTCAAGAGGAAGAATCCTCTACACCAGGACTAGCATCCGCATTATCATCATCGTCGTCATATCACCATCATCATACATTTGATCAAGAATAAGCACCAATCCCATTGCAAATGCGCTATGCTTAAGACAAAGCAAAAACACATCCTTGCCCAACATCACATGCGTTGAGGGGTCCACTTTTTTTTTTATCTCAGCCGTTGGTTTCTTTGATGAGCTCTCTAAGGAAGTGCTGTTAACTGTACAGCAACGCTGGGGAAACGAGCCCCCCATCTGGTATTCCACGCCGTATACGTCTACTTCCACGCTTGATCGTCCGATGATGGATGATCGACGGACAAAGAAAATTTGGCTTTCGTTTTCCATTTGTACCCCTAATAATTGATCGAGACTTGGCTTCTGGTATAGCAGCTTTTCCTCATTCTCGAAACTTATTACTCTATCTTCAACGGCCGTTTGATTCCAAAAATCGTATATTTCAAAGGAAAATATGATATTAAAAAAAATGACACTTAGAAGTTTTTTTTTATTATTTTTAGGACATTTTGTATTTAAATTTATTTATTCAATTAAAAAAATTTACATATATTAATTTTTGAATAATAATCTCCTTCATATATATATATATATAATAACTACCTTTTTTAACCCGTATAATGTATGGGATTTTTTGTTAAATTTTTTATAATTTTAAATTTATTTTTTAATTATTTAATATATATTTATATATTTATAAAATTAAGTTACAATTAAATGATAATTTATACATAATATATTATAAATGATATTGTTCATCTAAAAGAAATCTAAACTTGTGTAAATTTTTAAAAATTATAAAAATCTTTTTTTTCATAAAAAAATATTTTCTTCAATTTATTTACTAAATATTAAAATTTTGCTACTGCTTTTTTTTTATAAAAAATCAAGAATCAATACTTAAATAATTAAAATTAATAATTGTTTTAATCACAATGTTGATTAAGTGGTGTATATATGTATATGTGATTGAACAACAAATCACAATTATTAATTTTGTTATAATCATTTGTCTTTTATTAGTTTTTATTTTTTACATACTTCAAGTATTATTACACAAATATATATTAGGCTAACAATTATTTTTATATATGTCAACAAAATAAAGTCATTTTTTAGATTAAAAAGAAATAATAATTCTTTATGTTATGCTTAAAAACTTTTTTTGAATTTTTTTTATTTTTAATTATTTTTAACATAATTGATTATATTTTTTGTGAGTTTGATATGGTAGTGATCATCATTATTCTCATATCATTCATTGTAAATAAAGAAATTCAATAATAAAAAGTATAGCAAAAGAAAATAAAGAATATCAATTTACACATTAATTTGTCAAGATTAAATATATATAATAATAAAAACAAATACGTTAACAAATGAATAGAGAATAAAAACATTGAAGAAATGAATAAAATAAAAAATATATATAATACAAAAAGTTAATTATAATCAATCTAAGCAAAATTAAAAAAAGTTATGGACTAAAGAGAAACAAATAAATTAAACAAATATATAATATAAAAATATTTGAATTAGAACATAAATAAAATATTATATTTGTTTTCAAAGCAAAAACATATTTTTATCTAATTTTTTTATCAACATTCAAATGTCTCGTATTTTTATATAAAGATGTAAGCTTTTATTACTTTAAAAATATATGCTTTTTTAGTAAATAATTCATTAACTTATCTAAAATTATTAAATTTAAATAATCTATTAAATAAATTTTAATTTTTGATAGATTTTTATTTGAATTTAAATAATTATCCAAAAATATTAAATTTAAATAATTTATTAAATATAATTATTTGATAAAAAATAAAATTTTATTAAGTATATATATTTGGAGCTGCCATTAAATTTAAAAAGAAAAGATAAATTATAATTTAATATATTTGAATTCAAATTTTATGCAACAATTTCAATCTTAGATAGATTTTGATTTCAATTTAAATAATTATCTAAAATATTGGATTTAAATAATTTATTAAAAAATTTTATTTGATAAATAAAATAAAATAATATTATTTTATGTGTCATTAAAAGATATTATCTACCTAAGCATCTACATAATCAATTTTTATCATGTAACCTTATATGTTGTAATATAATATAATAATATATATATTAGAATAAAATATTATATTTTTTTTCAAAGCAAAAAATGTATTTTTATCTAATTTTTTATCAATATTCAAATGTCTTATATTTTCATATAAAGATGTAAGCTTTTATTACTTTAACAATATATGTTTTATAGTCAATAATTCATTAACTTATCTAAAAGTATTAAATTTAAATAATCTATTAAATAATTTTCAATTTTTGATAGATTTTTATTTGAATTTAAATAATTATCTAAAAATATTAAATTTAAATAATTTATTAAATAGAATTATCTAACAAAAAATAAAATTTTATTAAGTATATATATTTGGAGCTGCCATTAAATTTAAAAAGAAAAGATAAATTATAATTTAATATATTTGAATTAAAATCTTATACATAAATTTCAATCTTAGATAGATATTAATTTCAATTTAATAATTATCCAAAATATTCTATTTAAATAGTTTATTAAAAAATTTTATTTGATAAATAAATTAATATAAATATTATCTTAGATGTCATTAAAATAAATTATTTACCTAGGCATCCACATAAGCAATTTTGATAATGTAACATTGTATGTTATAATATATATATGTATATTAGAATAAAACATTAGATTTGTTTTCAAAACAAAAACGTATTTTTATCTAACTTTTTTATCAACATTCAAATGTCTTATATTTTCATATAAAACTGTAAGCTTTTATTACTTTAAAAATACATGCTTTATAGTCAATAATTCATTAACTTATCTAAAAGTATTAAATTTAAATAATCTATTAAATAATTTTTAATTTTTGATAAATTTTGATTTAAATTTAAATAATTATCTAAAAATATTAAATTAAAATAATTTATTAAATAGAATTATTTGACAGAAAATAAAATTTTATTAAGTATATATATTTGAAATTGTCATTAAATTTAAAAAGAAAAAAATTATTATTTAATATATTTGAATTCAAATCTTATACAAAAATTTCAATCTTAGATAGATATTAATTTTAATGTAAATAATTATCCAAAATATCAATTTAAATAATTTATTAAAAAATTTTATTTGATAAATAAAATAATATAAATATTATCCTATATGTCATTAAAAGAGATTATCCACCTAGACATCCACATAAGTAATTTTGATCATGTAACCTTGTATGTTGTAATATAATATATATATATATATATATATATTAGATAACTTTTCATTAGATTTTATTAATAATAAATACATAAACAACAAATGATATTTTTAGCAGCAAAAAAAAAAAAATTTTATGATTGCTATTTTTATTTATAAAATATCATTAATAAAAAATATAAAAATTTATTTAAGACAATTTTTTATTAGAAAACACATTAAATAATTTTTTTATTGTTTTAAAAGGGATTATTTAATATGTTTTTTAACCAAAAATACCTTAAATAATCTCTAATATTTAAAAAAAATGAAAGAGATTATTGAAGATATGTATAGATAAAAAAAATCTTAAATAATCCCCTTCATTTTTTAAAAAACATTATTTAATGCGGTTCTGGATAAAAAATACTTTAAATAATGCTACTTAAAAAAATGAATGGGATTATTTAAGATATTTTTAATCCAGAAACACATTAAATAGTGCTTTCATTTTTTTTAAAGAATTATTTAAGGTGTTTTTAGTTCAAAAACATCTTGAATAATACTCTTTAAAAAATATAAAAGCATTAGTTAAGTTATTTTTGGACAAAAAATGCTTTAAATAATACCTTCATATATTTTAAAAGGCATTAGTTAAGGCATTTTTTGTTTAAAATTACCGTAGATAATACCTTTTAAAAAAATAAAGGGAATTATTTAAAATATTTTTTATCCAGAAAAGCCTTAAATAATTCCCTTTAAAAAATGAAGAATTAAAAAACCCCTTAAATAACCTATTTGTAAAAATATAAAAAGATTATTTAAAACATTTTCTGTACAGAAATGCTTTACATAATCATTTTATAAAAATATTAACCCTAAACCATAAAATAAAAAAGAATTATTTAAGATATTTTTTGTATAAAACACTTTAAATAATCTATTTATAAAAAACATAAAAAGATTATTTAAGGTTTTTTTTTGCACAAATGACTTTTTTTGTACAAAAATATCTTAAATAATCATTTTATAAAAATAGTAATATTAAATCCTAAACTCTAAAATATAAAAGAATTATTTAAGGTATTTTCTATACAAAAATATTTTAAATAATCTATTTATAAAAATAAAAAATAATTATTTAAGGTATTTCTTCATGTCAAACACCTTAATTGCAATATAAAATTTTTTTTATATAAAAACTTATAACTGAATTTCAGCACTTCTATACATACTCTTCAAAAGAGAAATAACTATTTTATAATTTTTTATTCAAGTCAAATTTATAAATAAAGCAACTTTCTCTCCCAAAATCTTAGAATACTATAAAAAAGAGTGAGATTTTGATTTCGAGACTTTGATTACTACTGAAAATCTGTCATTTTTTTCATAATCGGATTAACTTTAACCAAACATAAGAATCAGATACCCATCATCAAAATTCTAAGAAAAAATTTACTAATTCTCCAAATCAAATGCCACCCAAGTGCTACGAAAATATGTCAAAGTTTAATTTTTAATTAAGAAAATATTGAAGAAAAATAAAAGGTAATGAAATATAAAGAAGAAAAATTATCCAATATTATAATCAATGAAATTTAAAAGCTTAGCAATGCAGCTTAATTGTTCGTATATCACTTTTTTAAAAGGTAATATTTTAAATTTGAAATTTAAATTTTAATATTCGTGACTTTTTTTTTTATAATTCTTTATAAGGCTACAATCTCTTTTTTTTTAAATTAAATTTTAATGAGGATGTTAAAGGATTGTCAAATATTTTATTAGAATATATTTTAGAAATAACAAATAATGAGATGAAAATATTTTAATTTATGTGCAAAGTTTAAAAATTTTAGTGATACATCTATATATATATATATATATATAAAATAATAATTGTTAAAAAAAATCTTAAACCTAACTTTGGGGTGGTTATTAACTCTAATATTTTTATTTTGGAGGAAAACTCTAATAATCTTCTTAAAATATTTAAAGAAAGACAAAAACATTATACTACATATAATTTCTATATGAGTTGTTTTTTTTCAAAAAAAAAAATTGCCTTTATATATAGTTTTAACAATGCAATGAAATAGCATTATTTTTTTTTATATAAAGTTTAATATAGCATATTCGATTTTTCTCCAAGAAACTATTTATGACCATTATTTTATGGGATTAAATAATTTTGAAAATTTTTTACCATTTAATTTTTTTACCACATCACATAATATCTCAAATCCTGAATGTTGACCACCTCTAAGCACCCAAGCAAACTGACCTTTCGAATAAGAGTGAGAAGACACTTGCCTGTGGCGTCCATGAGAACCAGCTCATCTTTGGGTTGGGAATCAGGGCCGTTGTAAGAATCAAACCTGAAGATCAATTCTCCTTTTGGATTGTCTATAACAAACCCATCTCCTGGGAAAAACACAGAGGTCTTGTGGACTGTCAGGTGGGTTTCCTCATGGAAACAGAATTTGTCACCCACGATGGCGACTGTTGCCATTGTATATCAGCTGAAAAAGAAAGAGATATCTAGCTTGAAGCCTTGAACAAAGCAGATAATGGAAAAGAGAAAAGAAATTGGTGGAAGTAGGTTTAAGTCTGTGGTATGGAGCTGTGGCCTTTTTTTAATTATTTTTCTTATTTAATATATTAAAGTTGATTTGTGGAGTTTCTTTGTTTATGATGATTTGCAAATAGATGTTGTTTTATTTGTGGCATTAAGCTTAAAAACATGAATCATGGCAAAGAGTGGACAGTGCTGCAGTCAGCATTATGAACATGACAGTTATTAGAGATGGGTTTCATTGCCAGGGCAATCCAATTATTAAAGTCGTCGTCTGATTATCGGAGTCAATAATTTGATGACAGCCAGCAGCATAAAAATGAGAATTGAGCACTTGAGTTATGAATGGTGGTAGCTCAAATCCTTACTTGAACGGTATACTTAACCCTTCTTCTAGGCTTTCAAGTGATATCAGACTGGATGGAGGACGAGGGTTCTTCAAAGTTACGCCACTGAACTTTGAACCCACCGCCGGCAGTTTGTTGAAAAGCTTGTGGTATGGAGATGAACCCCTGCTAGCTGCGGCCAACGAGCTTGGACCACCTGGTTCATAACTAAACGTTATCAACTTTGGCCCCGTTTACCATTGAAATCGTGTTTTTGGCTGAAAAAAATTATGTTAAATAGGATAAAAATTTTGAATCTTGCAATCAAAAAGTTTGATCTGATTTTGCAAATTAAATGCAAAAGCTACATAAAAATATGTTTGCTGTTGAAAAATACTTTTAAAAGATAAAAGCTACTGAAATCCGTGGGAAATGGAAGAAGTGTTATTTGACCGGACAGTTTATTGCTTACCAGTTAGAACTGTAAATCATGGATGGCTTTGTCGGGTGAAACTTCGTCGACATAACTGCGTTATGTTATTGTAGTAATATAAAGTCCTTGAGTTTCTCTTTACCAATTAAGAATGCCATGGATTAGGTGCTCAGATAGAAGCTTATAATTATTTTCTCCATTTCGTTTTGCCTACCTACAAATTATTTTGGGTTATTCATGTGTAATTATACGCCAATTCACTTGTGCAGTTTGGCTTCTTCTTCGACAGTGAACTTGCTGGCGGTTCCGTCCCCTTCTTTTACAGCTACTATGGCTTGTTAGTTCCAACTCCTGAATTTTAATTTCCATTAAGCCTGAAACGAACCTCGATGTAGGCTTTTACAAGTTGATTAATCACATTATATTATGCAAGCCAAGGTGGGGGAAACATTCCTGCAATAGCTGTTCCACTAGTTGCTTTGGGTACTCAAAATGGGACAACTGATGTCGTCGATGTCTCTGCCAATGCTGTTGCTGAGGGTTTTCTGTTCATAATAGTACAGTGAGGGGTTTAGGATGGCTTGGTAATTGAAGGCTGGTTTCGTTTTCTTAGACACAGTAACATATCAAGTTTATAAGAATCAGTTTCTGTTCATAGGAGATTGATTCCAGGAAAGTGGACAACGGTTTGGGGGTTTTCAGGATTTAGGAAAGGTTTAGGGTCTGAAACCTTGAACTTGAACATTATACCACTGAGGCACGTGTTAATAAGGTTACCATTTTATTTACTGACAATTGCAGTTGGATTAAAACTAAAGAATAGAGGAAAAGAACATTGGTTTATCTAAAGCACTTTATACATGTGTTTTGTTTTATGTAATTATTTCAATTTTACATGTTGGGTGGCGGCAATCAAAACTCCCCAATAACCATAGCTTGATGAAATCTATGCAAAGGATAAACTGCTCGCGAGCAAAACGAGTAGGAAGCAGTCAGGGCAAGGTCTTGGTCAGCGCATGCCGTTCTTTAAAATATTCAGCCTAAGAGATGTCGGACTAGTTAGACTAGTTCAAAACTAATTCCATAGTTCAAAGAAATGTTTTCTTAAGGTTGTCTTCAACCAACAAGCACCTAGAAGTAAATTTTAATAATCTGTAACATTCTGAATGACGATGTGTCACTCAAAGAGAGCCACAAAAACTTATTGTTTGCATAACACAAAAATAACATAAATTATGACAACTATCCATCACATACTTGTACTTCATAGTTTATCCAAACTTATATGTTCATTGCACCCTCTGATGCAAATAAATGGCAAGTATATGTAAACAAAACAAATGCAGGAAACCTAGAGGATGGAAAGAAAATATTCCAAATAGGTGGATAGCTAAGAAGCTTGATGTGATAGTAATAATGTGAACCATGGGATGAAATATCGATTGATAAACAAGTGGATTCAGTAGGGTGGATAGTAGTACCCTCCTGGCTGCTGCATGCCATTGACTTGTGGCATCCCATAAGGCATCGTCACTGGTTGTGCAACAGGAGCATAATAGCCAGAACTAGCAGTGATCTTGGAAAGACTCGCTTGGCCTTGCATTCCATCCCTTGCATATTGATGCCATAGCTGCAGTTCCTGTACAAGTAAATGCTGCTTGCGCTCCATGTCTGCTATCTGCACATATGAAGGAGGTAGCACTGCAAGGGATGCAGCAAAAGGATCGTGCTGTCCCACTGGTTGTACTGTCCCATCTGGGGCAGGCAAAGCTAGCACTTGAGTAGTAGTCTTGCCCGGGCCAGGCAAAGCAACGCTACTTGCACTCCCACCGCTAAGCTGAGTAGTGCTCACATGCTGACTCACTGCCCCCTGATCATACATTCCATTCAATAGCAATGGATCAAAACCACCTGCCAAAGTTGCTTTCTGCTTTGATAAATTACTAGCTGACTCAACCAATGCCAATTCCCAATCTGCTTTACCAGTCTCAGCAGCTGGTGTTTGCCATGCAGAAGTCACCTCTGGCTCTCCATTTGAAGGAAATGCCTCCCACGAACCATTAGCATTTGAGGAAGGTGGTCCAGAGAATAAAGCCAAAGCCAATTTGTTCCCTTGCTCATCAGCTGAAACCGCATCATCTTTTAGATTCACCAGATCCTCAGTCACCTGCTGTGGCTGTGTCTTAGGTTGTTCAGTTTCAGGTGGTGGAGGAGGTGGGGTATAATTCTCTGGTGCAGGAAGAGCCTTTACTTCATTCATATTTGCTTCTGTCCCCTCCTGAACTGGTGGTTTCTCTTCCCTAATTCTCTCTGGACTCTTCGGCCGGTTGGCCATTTCCTTCAAAAATCCTTCTAGTGTCGCCAAAAGCTTATCAGTAATTCTCTGCACTTCAGGAAACTCAGATGACCTAGCAATTCCCGTGTCCTTACACCAGCCATAAAACCCCACAAGTTCGTCGATCATCTTTGCTGCACTAACATAAGCATCAAAAACCTTAACACAATCTGCATAATCCATCTCAGTAAACCTATCCAACAAAATCCTTAATGCTTCGCATATCTCTACATAAAGCCCAAAACTCTCCTTCAAAATCTGATAAAGTGCAACAAGTACCAACCTGCTACTTTTGGCCATACCAGTTGGCCTACAAGCCAACACTCTATTAAGAATCCTCAACGACTGATTCAGCCACCCTAAAACTCTCTCCGGCCTCATTTCCCTCATTGGTGTCCCCTCTCTCCTCTGCTCTCTCTGCTCTCCCCTGACAGAATCATTCAAATCACCATAAGACCTTGATCTCCTACCCATTCCATGATCATAATCATCTCTGAACTCTCCATACACGCGCCTATTCCTCTCATCTCTCTCCTCAAACTTCCCCTCCCCACCTCTCCCCTTCTTCTCAAACACAGAAAATTCCACCTTCTCGTCAAGATACATAGCATAAAACCTAACAAAACCGGCATGATCCCATGAATTGGAATGCGCCTCATCCTTAAAACCCATCATATTCAAAACCCTCATCCCTCTCCTAGTTGCATGCACAAACTCCTCTTCAAAACAAGGGTTTCCATCAACCAAAAGCCTATGAACAAGCATCAACGACTTAAGTGCAACAATCCAATCATGGGTTTTACTCAACCTTTTGGACACCGTAGCAATACAAGCATCAACATAACCTCTAGAATAAGATGTAAGGCTTACGATCTCCCTAAAATACTTCTCATCAGCCGGATCTTCATCGTGGCTCGTGGCTTTCACTACCAAAACTTCAAGTTCCGGCGCCATGTTTCCTGCCACTTTGGCTATGCTTATACTCGTTTGATCCTTCACTGCCCCAATCGCTTTACGGATCGTGGTTGGCGCCATTTACAAAAGACTCTGCTTTCCTTTCTAATCTTGAAAATTTTTGCTTTCTATATAAAAAAGATCAAATCTGTACGCTCCAAAACGAAATCGTTAGCCCAAAAAAAAAAAAAACTGGGTTCGTTCTGACAGCAAATTATAAACTTCTTATAGTTGAAAAGTTCAGTTCTTTCAATAAAATAATATCTGTACGGGTTTCTTCTGAAAGAGAATCTTGATCCCGAAAAAAAAAAAAGGGGTTTATCTATGTTTACCTTTGAAGACTTTCTTTGATCCCAAAGATGGACAAAGGGGGAAGATCTATGAAGTTTTCAACGGAGGAGAGGTGTCCGTATGGTAGGTGGAACCGGATCCAAGAGACTTAACGATGACTGATATTTCCTTTTTTTTCTGCTTTAGTGTGAGATGAATTGCGAGAGTGAAGAATCTAAAGTTTCGTGATTGTCTCCATTTCTATCGCTGTTTTACAGTAGAAACGAAACAGAGAGAGAGAGAGGGAGAAGAGCGGGCAAAGAATTGCAAAAGCGCGTAATAGAAGGAGGATGCTTCGATTAAAGTCTCGTAATACGACGTCGCGGCGAGCGTTTATGAGGCAGGCTAGAAGGAAAAGAGAATTGAATTGGTTTGATGTTGCTTCGATTAATGTCAACGCAAATTATTCGAAATCAGCAACAAAGATTTGTCTTTGTCATTCTAGAATTTTGTATTCCAACGTCTATGTTTCATCGACTCTGCTTGAATCAGTCCACTACTTTTACCCATAAACTTGATCTTGGGGCAAACATAATTTGGATTTATATAGGCAAAAAAATTTTATAAAAAATTAAAAGTTGGTAAATATATTTTTTATTATTTTTTTATATTTTAAATATATCATAAAGGGATATGTGATTATGTGTTCCTCTTCCAATTTTTATTAGTGGATGAGATTTCAATTTTTATAATTTCATCAACAAACAAAAAGAAAATATTAATAACAAATATTAAAATAAATAGTCAAAAGTAAGTTCCTACATAAAATAAAATAAAATAATTACATGAGCATATTTCTCCATATAAAAGCTTTTAACTAAATTTGGTATTACAAGTAAAGAGATATTAACTATAGTTAACAATTACATAAAAATCAAAATAAAATAATGATAACAATATAAATTTACATATATATTTTTTAAAATATGTTTTATTTACTTATCATTCATTCAAAAAAAACTACCACTCTTATCACCTAATTTCGGTTTTTCTATCGAAACACCACTTCTATTTTTCTCATAACGAAATTGTTCATAGTTACATAGATAATCTTTTTATATGTATTCAACGTGTTTGGATTGTATTTTTTTTTCAACTCATTTAACACAATTAAATGAAGATATAGACTTATTTCACAAAAAAAAAAAAATTGAAGATATACACGCTTTTCTAAAAAAAAATTAAATGTACTCATTCAACGTGGCATGCAAAAATCTAGGGATAAATGGATATATATAAGAACAAATACTGTTATCCCCTTATTATTATTATTATTTTTGAAAGTGATGTTTTTAAATGATGCATGGGATGAGATAATCACTTAAAAATTTATAATAATTTACCCATAATAATTAAAAATTAATAATAATCCATATTATCTATTTAATATATAAATTAAAATTTTAATTTTTCTTAAAATTATAATATTTTATATTATAAAACTTTAAATTGTCAAACTAATATTCACTAGTTCGAAGATAATTTATATATTTTTTACTTTTTTTAATATTTTATATATAATATAATATCTTTGTTTTTTATTATAATTTTAATAAATTAATTTTATTTTCCAATTTGATTGTCTTTTACATAATTTATATTATAGAAATTAATTTACTTAACAAATGAATAAAATATTATTATACTTTATGAACTATTATCTTTAAAAAATATTTTAAATCATTAATTTGTATTACTATTACAATAAAAATGACTATTTGTATTTTTTAATAATATCAAACAAAATTATTTTAATTTGTATGAATTAATAATATTAATCAAATGATTTCAAATCTCGAATAATAAAATTATTTTGATAATAAAATCATTTCAATAATTACATTACCATGATAATCTTAAAAATAATATCACACGTTTTTTATAGTGATCACAATTTGCTCTCAATCTTATGTCTTCAAAAAATAGCTGAAATTCATAATGCAAAAAGAATTTCTTATTACATTCGTCAAATAAAAAAGTTATTTTAAACCCAAAAATTAACCATATGCAAGAATAAAAATAACCTACTAACGTTTGTGCTCAGCCAAAAATTGGTGATATCAAATAATTAACAGTTTCTGAAACGCTAAATGATAAAGGGAAAACAGCCAGGGCTCCTAGCTATTATAAACCACATATTTTGTCCCTGATTTCGTTTTTTTTAAAGTCCATAGTCAGGCCCACCTTCTCTAACGCACCAACTCCTAAATTTACATCAACCCTGAATAATGGAATCAATGAACACTATGCCTTGGCTGCAAAACGGATGTCATGCCATTTAAATGAACCTAATTTACTTATGCAGCTTTCCCTTAAAAATCACATTAACATGGGACCATGGAGTGGGATAGCATGGTAGAGATACATACTCGGTATCCTTTCTAAAAGACCTGCACACGGAGGAGTCACCGTTGGGGTGGCTCTGAACCAGTTGCACCAGAAGGGGTACTTGGTCCAGCACCATTTTCAACTGGAGGAGTGGTGCCCCATTTTCCTTCAGACTCCAAAGGCTCAAGGATATAGACTCCACCATCTGTTAGTCCCAAAGCAAATTGATTTGGATCGGATGGATGTCCCGCAATGACCAGAGGAAAAACTCTTAAGCTGTTCAAGGTGCATTGTTAGAAACGTCTAAGAAAAAGATGATTTTAACAACTAATTCAATTTGTGTATATTACTGGTTTAATAAATAGAAAAAGGAAAAGGCACCTTGGATTGGGAGGTAAATATGCAGCAGGACTTATTCGACATCTCAATCTCAGCGTTGAAGCAGTAAGAACACCCACACCTCCATCTTCAAAGCTCACATATATTGATTGGCTGTCACATGAGTATGTTGCATGTGTGATGGGACCACTTGCTTCACGAGGGACCCACTGTTAGAGAAAAGAATTCCAAGATAATGTTAGTATCCTCAAAAAAAATCCCACAATCCTGTAGGCACTATTGATGACTAGCAAATTATACTGGCAACAAAGCAATTTCTAAAAGCTCAAATTCTGCATTGCTGGCATACTTCTTACTACATGCATGAAAGCTGAAAAGCAATTACCTCCTGAATTGCACTTGATTTAAACACAGATTTTAAGCAATAAAAAATTATATATATATATATATATATATATATTAGTAAAGATAATACAGCAAATAAGTTCAGACACCTGCTTTAGGCATTCTAATTTTGGTGCTGCAAATATGGCAATCTGAGTTTCATGAACTGCCAGCAAATGCATCTGATCTTGGTGAAATTGAACACGGGTATCTGCATGAGGAGATGTTGCTCGCCCATTTGGGATTTGCAAGAACTTACTAGCTTGCTTCTCCCATCCATCTGTGCTCCAAACACACAACTGCAGGGAAAGAAGGATGTGGAATAATTAGCAGAAATAAATGTATATTTAATTCTATAACAAACACTAGAAATCATTTTATAAGACATGACCATACACGGTAATCCTATGAAAAACAACAACCATGTAGGAAACACCTGATATAAGCATAAAAATTAGAACGTTCTCAGCAAGCACTTATTCGGGAGAATCATTCCCTAGCCATTCTTTGCCCTATAGTCCTTAACAAGATTAACTCAAAATCAGCCGACTACTTTAAACTTGAGCTTTAAACATATCTAAGTTCCCATCTCAGAGTATCAGTTATCTTAGCTTTCTCATAGTGGGTTGTTAAGCTGCTTTAGGGCAACACAGGTATGCATGGGATAAACACTGATATTTCATACCTGACTGTCGGCTCCTGAAGATACAAGCACGTTTAGAGTATTGGAGAATGCAAGACCTGTTATTCTTTTCTGATGACCTTTTAACTTTGTTTTCACCTGTGAAAATAGAGCACAAAGCTAATCAAACAATTTCTGCTTATTTATCAACAGCCATCAAAGTTTCAAGTAAATTAAAAGGACCTCATCCACCCGAACGTTGTAAATTTGGATTGATGAATCATCCATGCCTATGGCAATGATATTATTGTCCTGAGGATGAAACGCAAGAAAGGTAGCTGCTGGTGGTGGGGGCATAAATGTTGTCATTGTCTGCATATTAATAAAGCACAAAGATACAAAATGAATGTAAAGAAAGCACGAGATTAAATTCTGCAAACTGAAGTTCATGCAAAGAAAAAGTAACTTCATCAGCCAGTTTCAACCTAAAAACCGAAATGAATAGTACCAGTATTTAATTGAAATTCCTTAAACTTCATCATTGCACTTCGAAAGTTTATCCTTTAAATGGCCTATTAACCAAAAAATCCAGAGCTTCCCTAAAATGTAATCATGTCCAAAGAATGAAATGGAGAGAGGACCTACCTTAAATGTCATCATATTGAATAGCGAGATTTTACCCCCAGAAGCTGACATGACATAAGAATCATTCTTTGAAAGTGCAAAGCATGAAACAGCATCTTCAGGATTTGTACCACTTATATCATTAGTCATTAGTATTCCACTTGAAGGCTGCCATAATTGTGGTGCTACACTAGTTGTGGCCTACAACAGGCAAGATCTTACTTAATACCCAGCTTACAATAACATTAAGAAAATATAAAAAATTAGGACGCTATGTATGCGACCAAGTAAAGAGTTGTTGAAGAAACTTCAATACCTTCCCAGTTAAGTTGCGATCACTCCTCTGCCATTTCCAGAGCTTGTGTACGGCATTAGATGCTAATGCCAATATGGCAACTCCAGAATTTGTATATATTAATCTAGAAACCTAGACGCCAAACACAAAGTATAAATGATTGTCCTTATCCTTTAATAAATAAATAAATATAAATATAAATACAAATATATATTTAAATATTATCATCGAAAATTTGTCAAAATTCAAATCAATAACTGGCTAAAGACCAAAATAACCTCCGATGGTATGTTATGCATCCATATTCATCAAGTCAATGAAAATTATCCAATCAAATATAGTATTTCTTTATGTTGATTATCATACTCTACTCAGAATAAAATCACAGCCTTGAATAATGCAAACTGTAAACATTTCTACTGATAGCTTCAGTCCCAAATTGTAAATATAATTTTAAAAACACAACAGCTGTCTGCCATACAGCAGAGGATAACATCTTATTGAATTATTCATGAGCAGATGATTTTAGAAAGGATATTCAGGCATAATTATTTCCAAGTTCTATAAAGTTACACAACTAGAGACTGAGGTTTACCCTCATTGCAGTCAAACTATCAGGAAGCCTTGATGAGCGACATTGCGAAGGTTCATTGATTTCTGTAAGTTTCCAGATCCTAGATTTTTCCAGAGACTCATCCACAATTCTGGGCTTTACATCTGCCAAACTTCGACCATCGCTGTTCTGCAGAGACTCAAAACAAAAAAGGTTAGATCATAATAGATCATAAGTTTTTTCATGCATAAATTAGAATTTGCAAAGATTAGCATCCAGAAGATTAGTAAATGTATGTAATCTCTACCAAAAGCATTTAGGTTATGATTATGAGAGATAACTCACCATTCCAACCATAGCAGCTACTGGTGCAGACCGATCACCGATGGTTGTTCCAATAGTTGCATTGTTGGAGCCAAATGTACCAATATTTGGAGACTGTTACATAAATCAGGCAATTCTCACAAAAATATGTATATACATAAAATGAATATATGCATGTATGTATGTATACACGCGCGCATGTGTATTATCTTTTACCTTTACCATAGCAGTCAGACCAACTCTAGAAGCATCAAATGAACGATTCTCCACCATCCGTAGCAACCTAATCCCATCTGAATTTGCTAGAACTTTAATTCCATTATCATCAGTTGAGACAGCTAACAACGTTCCTTCCTTGTTAAATCTAATGCAAGGTGAAGGCTGCATTTTGTTGTAATAAATAGAGTTAGTAGGTAGGAATAAGCATAAGATAATCTGACATGGAATAGTGCCTAAGCTTATGTACCTGTAAGCCACCATCTGCTGGAGTACTTGTCAATAGATTAAGATTGTCCATGTCCCAAAATTTGACAGCGAACTCATCACCAGCAGCCAAGAACCGATTCTTTGTAGTATCAAATTGAACAACTCCTGCAGATCGCTTCCCGAGACCAAAATACGTCCGTTTGACAGTTCCTTCACTTTCATTCCATTCCACCAAATATGATTCCCCTTCTTTGTTTGTCCCGCATGAGAACAACCTATAAGTGGCCAATAAATTAAAGGATAAGTATTACTGCTAAGTAGAAAGATAGCAAAAGAACAACCTCAAAAGAATAAAAGACAAGAATCAGAGAGTCCAAACAAGACATATGAACCTTGTTCCATCAGCACTGTATGCCATTCTTGTGGATGACTGGCCCGGTGCATTATAGTCAACTCTTGAACCCATATTATCATACAACCATGCCTTTATTTTCCCATCAGTTGCTGTTGAGAAAATAAACTGAAAAAGGATACAAAGAAGAAAATGGAAGTCTTTAAGCATAACAGCAATATAAACATGAAACTCACAGGATACCAATGATTAAAGTAAATAATTCTAAAAATAACACTCACCAAAAGGAAAGGTAGTTGTGGACTCTATGGTTGAAAGAAAGAATGCTCTAAATCCTAAAACAGATTGTTCTATGACAAACTCAATATCCCAAAATTTAAAATCTTTTTAGTATGTCATGTGTTGATCTCCATAGAACAATTCTACTTAAAATATTTTTTAACCCTGCCACATCTTTTTTTTTTTGACCCTGCTACATTTATTTAAATAGGACGTAAGCAGAAAGCGGTGGACAAAGATACACAACAGTTTTCATGCTAGAAGTCAAAAACAAAAAGTTGCAGCACAAACAGTTCCAGAACACAATAAAACAATCCACTCCAAAACAGGCGATAAGATAATAATCACCAAGAAAAAGCTTAAAGCAGACTCTGATTAAACATTAATTAGTCCAAAGGTGGTGGTTTATCATTAAATTGTAATTATCCGATGTTATACATTCCATCTATTAAGATTTCTGTGAATAGACTGGTCAAAAGTTTTGAACTTAGTGTCCTGATAGTGATATTGGCTCATTTTGTAAACTAAAGAAAATTAATAATATACTTTATTTTTACTCACTGTTGAAATGAAAAAGAAAACTAAACAAAGGAATAAATGAGTGACAATCTCCATGCTATAGTTTGTTACCTGAATATTTTCCTTGTGATGAGGACATATTGAATAGACAGGTGCTTCATGGCCCTCAAAAGTGTACACCTTAGCCCCATTAGTTGCATCCCAAACCTACAGGATATGAGAGAGTTAGAAAGCCATATCAAACAGATGCAGTAAGAAGAAAATAATGAGAAGATAAGCAACCTTCATAACCCTGTCCTCGCCACAAGTGACAACGCACAATTGTTTGTTTGGATAAGAAAATGCGAGATCATTAACACTCCCAACATGAGCCTCAATCTAAAAATACAAAATAATTCAGTGAATATGTTTAGTAGAAAGAAAGGCAGAAAATCAGCTTCAAACTTGCTGGACCTAATGGAATTGACTAATCACACACACCTCTAGGTTGTTACGTAGATCATCACCACCATGGTAGGAGTATATGTGCACAATATGCTTGGAATATGCAACACCTGAAAATATGGAGAAAATCTCAAATCTTGTGCTTAATTTAGATGAATTTACTTCCTATGCACAGTAGTACACTATCAGAAATACAATTGCTATAGCTCCAAACATTACCAAAAAGAGCTCCATCAGGGCTCCACATAACACGGTTAACTGATACTGTATAATCATTAGCCAGAGATGCCTGAATGACAATCAGAAGTTAACATTAGTTCAATTTTAAGAAGCATTGAGTAACTACTTCATGTTTAATAAATCTTGTTAGAAGTGAAAGAAAGCCAAACCTGCAGAGGCATTGAACATGCTGAAAGGTCCCAGACCTTAAAATTTTTAAGAGCTATCTTTTCACCATTACCTACTTCCCACACCATGATATCACCATTGTTTGTTCCCACTGAAATTATAAAACCAAACACAGAGAAGACCCAATCAGAACACAACAGGAAAAGGTAGCTAAAACCAGAATATGAAATCCTACTCAATTTACAAAAAATGGATTCTGAGCAGGCATAAAAAATTTTGTTCTTTGCTCACCAAGAAGTACAGTTTGTTGCATTGGATGGAAATCCATGCTCTTGACTGCAGACCCCTGACTTAGAGTCATAACAACGGTCTTGGGCAAGTCATCAAGAGAATAAGAACTCTGACCATGGCTCTGGCCGGCATATGGAACGGGCAAAATATTTACTGGCAGATTATTGACCTGGTGTTGAGGTATTAGCTAGGTACCCATCATTTATAAAATACCATTTCGAGAAAAGTTGGAAGAATGATGCTATGCTACAAGATGGTGCACATCTCCTGCTTACCAGTCAAAAGACTAGTGGCAGAAAACCCTTAAGATGATAAAACAAGACAACTAAAACTCACAAATTAGTCAAAACTATATGAGCTACACATTGCCATTTTTTTCTTTCAAATGATAAACGGAAACCAAAGATGAAATTTTAATGACAGAAAGGTAAAACTAACCATAATGGCACTCAAAGACCAAGCAAAGCAAAAATTTTCATTCTGCCTCATCAAGCATGCTCTACTACATTTCACTGATTACCCATCTTTTAGGTGACAATGGGTGAAGCAGCAAAACTTGAGTTGCTACTTATTACCCAAAAAAGTCATAATACAAATAAATTTTCAAACTTAGGGATAAACAATTTTATTTAAATTATACTTATCACATGAATTAATTAATATCCTCTAAACTTCAATAAATATGCATCACATATATCTCAAAGCCATACTAATTGATACATATGAAAATAGGTATGCACATGTTACAAAGAATTTCACAAGGTAAATCTGCTTATAAACAAGAATATAGGGTATTATTAGCATGTGATACCTCATCTGGCATTCCAAAGGGCCTTGATCTCTTCAAAACATGATCAGAATCTGCTGACTGGTAGTCCAGAGCAGGGTTATTTGTTGTAGGAGTTCTAGGGCGTTTTAAGATTGCAGCTACCATGAGAAACAAATAGAGAAGGTAAAATAATAGTCCATCAAGATAAGCATTCACTAGAAAAACAACCTCACTGACATGCTCTGGTGAATTCTCAAAGTTTCTTGGTCTTACATCTTAATAACATATTAGCAACAAATATACCTTTTCCTAACAGGTTTCATGCATCATGTATCTTGTCTGAGACAACATAAGTAATTCTAACATACAAATATAGCTTCACAACATGCACATCAGTACCCATATGATAAATGTGGAACTTAGTAAAGCAAAAGCGCTTTGAACACAATGAAAAGATTCTTTAAATAACCTGCATTGTTAGGTGAAGCAAGCCCTATTGGTCCAGCAGAAGCCGCAGGGTGAGGCATAGGAGTTGGGTTAGCCATCCATCCAGCAATAGAGGTTGGAAGAGTGGCAGGTGAGGGCTGAAAGGGCTGTAAATATATTGTTTATGAAGTCAAAAGAAATAAACACTCCAGAAACAGCTTAATTACTTATGACTTCTACTTACACCATGAGCACCCAATGGAGGAAAACCCCCTGCCTTCGGAACAGCACTCATTAAAGGATTAGTGATAGGGGATGGAGCTTGTGCACCATTTGGTTGTCCACAACTGTGATCTACAAATAGGGTTTTTATGTCCGGATTAGGCCTTGGATTTTTACAAAGCTGATGCTGCCAATTCAAACTGTATTAAATGTCAATAATAATTACTGTCAGAAAGCTCACAAAAGGAAGGAATGACTCAAGTACAGAATCTAGAAAAAGGAATATGAGACCTTTGATTTATTAGTGTCCGCAGTCTTGAGCTCTTCAAGGTAGGAAACTGAAGCTTATCGCGGAAAAGGGGATTAGCCTCTATTAACTTTTTTAATTCAGCAAGCATTATACACCTAGCCGATTTCGTATCCCCGTATTTGGATAGTTGCTCATTTTCTCTGTGCATTAGCATAAGCCATAAAATCCCATGAGCTAATGAAATGCAAAAACAAAGATGCCAAAGTTCTAAGATGCTAGACTAGCACAAACCGAGCACCAACACCAAATGACCAAAATCTCAATCATACCTAAAGTTTTCCAATGTCAACAGATGTGTAATTTCCTTAAAAAGTTCCTCATTAAATGCCGAAAACACTTTCAGGTCTTTAACTAAAATCTCCACGGCTTTAGCACGATCCCGCCTGCATTTATTTCAGTAAAAAACAGATAATCTTACAATCATTTCCCTTTTTCTGGTAACTAAATTAACTTTGCAAGTAAGATAAACCAACTGAAAAAACAACAGGACTAGAAGACACGCCAAACTTAACAAACTTTTTTTTAAAAAAATGGCTTACTTGTCAAGAGCTTCAAGATACTTCTGTTTTCGGATCTCGAAGAAAATCTTCATGGAATATCTGTTATCATCAACCTTTGTAAACCCTGAAAGATACTTCTCTACTTCATCCCATTCCCCATTTGTCACCATATCCTCAAAATATCTCAAATTGAAGAAAAACCCTGACTCTTGCTCCAATCTATTAAATTTAAATTCATTAATCAACAAATACACCAATAAAACAAAAAGAAAAACATCAACACATTCATAATATAAATTTAAAAAAAGAAAGAAAGAAAAAAGAGTTCAAAGATTAAAGCATACTTGTGAACAGTGTCTTTAAATTTCTCTTCCTCAAGGAACTGAAGTATCAGGAACACAAGTTCTCTGCTAAGCGAGGACATGATTGTAATTCTGTAAAAAGAAATCAACAAAAAAAAAGAGATCTGAACTCCTCACAGATCAATAATACTTCAAAAAAACAAACAAAAAACCCTAAAGAAATTGCAGTCTTAGCTAA
This sequence comes from Durio zibethinus, assembly GCF_047325235.1. NCBI lineage: Eukaryota > Viridiplantae > Streptophyta > Magnoliopsida > Malvales > Malvaceae > Durio > Durio zibethinus. The sequence goes on from NC_143174.1 coordinate 24,249,854, forward strand.
AAAAATTCAACAACCCAAACTAATTATCCAAAAAATTATTAAAAAAAAAAAGAAATGAGAACAAAAATTACCAGATTGAACTGCACAGATCGGAAGAAATTTTCGGAGAAAAGCCAAGAGAACCACAGGTCGTTTCACCGCTTTCCCTTTAGTTTTCCTTTTTCTTTTTTCTTTTTTTTTTTCTGTTTGTCTCGTCTGTCTCTCTCTCTCTCTTTGCGTTGTTCTGGTGAAGTATTTATAGAGAGAAAAAAAGGTTAGGGATTCGAAAGGTAAGAGAGAAAACAAAAAAAAAAAGGAAAAATGAAATATGCCAGTGTGGCACTATCAGACAAATTAAATACCGTGATGAGAGCGAGACGAGATGAGATGAGTTGATAAGTCAAGTGACTTATAAACTAATAAGATATTGATATGTCGTGGGACTTATAGACGTATTCATACGCTGGATTTGCTCGCTTCTCAAGTGTATAATTAAATGTACTCATCATTTTGCAGGCTAAGCCTTAGGTTTTCTTGTTATTTATATGAATTTTGTGTAGTAAAAAATACTAGCGTCCTTTTTTTTAAAGGAAGGTTTAGTCAAAAACATTGTTGTCGCTTAATTAAAAAATGTTACATAATTTTGTTAACTGTCTTTGTTAAATTTTTATTTTGAATTATTAAAATTCAAATTTTAATAATTTTAATTAAAAAATGTTACCTAATTACGACAAAAAAATAAATAAAATAAGAAAGTAGTTGTATGACAAGTAAAAGAGAGTTGGTGGGTCAAATTAATATTGATAAAAAAAATATTAATTGTTTTTCTATCATATTTTTTTAATTTTTTCTCAAAAATGAAAAAACATTTTAATATTTGGATAAATGGTACCAAACTTACATACTGAAATTGAGTAATGTAATAGCATATGTTGAGGTTATTTTATATTTTTATATCGATGTGTATTTATTAGGGTTGAATTTTTATGAAGCAAATTTTAGCTCAGAAAAAATTATTTTTTGAACATTTGAAATATTAGATTTTATGATTTTATAAGAGAAGTCGTAATTTAAAAATAAAAAATTATAAATTTTGAGATTTAATAAATTTTGATAAAACTATTTATTAATAAAAATGATTTTTTTATATCTAAATTGATATCTTAAATAAGTTTTATTGATGATAATTTTTTATTTTCATAATAAATTATTAATAATAGTTTATCTTATGTATAAATAAGAATTCTTCATTTATCATATTTCTAAATTATAACAATATTAAATATTTATATTTATATATTATTTGAAAATAAATAAAAATATACAAATATTCGGATGCAATACATGACAAAAGCTAATTTACATGATTACTAGTGAGTTAATAAGTTTAAACATTTAATAGATTGTGTTGTTTCTTTGCTAAGAGATAACTACAACCATATATACGTTTCGTTTGTCTCCATCCTTAAAACTCAATTCCAAAATGAAATTCCTTCACCAACAACACAACTTTTGTAAAGCAAATTTTCTTTTTAAAATAACATTTCCACTCTCGTGAATGCACGCGCTGAAAAAAAGATAAGGTTGGACAACAACTAAGAACGTGGACCTGCCATTTTGGTTTTGGAGGGAGGACAGGTTAAATCAAAGTGTGCCGCGATTGGAGATTTTAAATTCGATATGCTGGTACAATGATACGGTAAAAAATACAAAAGTTAAATGATTTTAAAATTTCAATAAAATACTATATCAAATTGATAAAAATTAAAAATATATATTTTATATTTAATATATTTATATAAATTATGATATAATAATTTTTATATTTTATATATATTAAACATGATAAATATAAATATAACACATTATAAACATGTTTATTTTTTATTGGATATTATTTTGCATGCATCTATTCTACTTATTTATTGCTCTTTTCTCCTTCATTTTTTTTTTACACAAAGCATGCATGCATGCAATTAGGTATGTCAAATTTCTCATATTTCAGGAATGTGATTTTTTTTTTATTAAACTAATATGTATATCAAGTTTTGAACAAAAAAAAAAAGATAAATATGAATTTAAAATACTCAATAAAAATAGAGATAAATACAAATATTATAGCACTTGTCATGTGCCTGCATTTAATATATTTAAATATACTTAATAAAACATATATAAGTTTAAAATAAAATATGCTATATTTATTATATTAGGATTTTTTATTTTAAACGTTCTTACTTAATTTTTTTTCCTATCAGTCTTTATCCTTTTTTTTTTCTTTTAGCTACCTCTTTCTCTCTTTTTGAGATCTTCTTAGTAAGGGTGAGAAAATTTTAAGAAAAATAAAATTTTAATTTGAAATTATAATGTTTTAATCGGTTTGGATTTGATTTTTTATTCAAATCAAATTTAGTATGAAAATTAAATGTATATATTAAGTTTATATTGAATTTCATATCGGTATGTGAAAAATTAAAAAAATTAAAATGAGCTAGATTATATATTTTTATTAGTTTATATATTTTTTAAATTTTTATAAAATAAAAATAAATATTTTATCTCTAAATCTATTTAAATGTATTAAAAGTTGTATTAAAATAATATATAAAAAACTCAAATATACAATAACAATGCATTAAGCCTTATATTCCATACATAGAAAACACAAATATAAAATTTAAAAATCGATAAATTGAATCGAACAAATTCAATTCAAATTATTAAAGTGAATTATCTTATATTTAATAAATATCAATTTTTTTGTAATATTATATTCATATTGTACCCCCTCATTTACTACAAATTAATTTTAAAATGAATGCTTAACATGGTATCAAAATCAAGATTTTCTTTCATTATCATTTCTTAATCCATTACATAGTAGGTTTTTTTCATATTCATCTACATATGTTAAACCCCTTCACTTACTATCAATTAATTTTTAGTTAAATACTTGACACAAATCATGTCGATTTAAAATAAAAATCGATTCAAAATTGATCAAAATTTAAAAATTTTTAATACTATATGTTATTTAAAAAAATCAAATAAAACCATATATAATTTAATTCGAATTATTAACACTTTTATTTTTTAACCTACTATTTTTTTATCCTCTTTCTCTTGACCTCTTCCCCCCATATTTTCCTCTTTTCTCCTTTTTTTTTTTTTTCCTCTTTTCTCAATGCAGTCTCTCTTAATTGCAATGTCCTTTATCACCAAACAGCACCAAAACCTCATTCTCTTTTTCCATTCTTCTATCTCTCTCTTGAATCTTTCACGTACAATCTTCCTTGATGGCATAGGGAATTATACTAGGGTTCAAATAGATGTAATTCTTGCCAACTCTAAAATTAATGTTGATTTTATGTTACAATAAAAAAGTGTGTTATTTTTCTTCAAATATTTTGAAGCGCGTGGGCGGTCGGTCCAACTTTTGCCTAAGATAATAAAAAAGAAAAGCCACACCCTTGGAATAAGAAAAGTATCCATCACGTGTCAACGTTGCGATACCTCTTGTTCATGTGCCATTGAAATTACAAATTTTCAAAATTTTGATAATTAAAAATGTTAATCAAAAAATAATTTTTTATGGCTGCAATTCGTGCTCACTATATTTATTTATTGTCAAAGCCTGAAAAGTTTTTTTAGTGACACGCAACTCACACGACAAGTCTAATGGGCTAAGCTTTCTTTTCATATAGTAATAAATCGTGTGACATTTAAATAGATATTTTCACACAAATCAATTAAAGATAATTTGATATTTGAATAAGCAATAATAAATCATAAATTAATCTCAACTACATATAAATAAGCATATTTTATATCGAAAGAAAAAAAAGTACATAGAGACAACACACAAAATTTTTGAAAAAAAATATTTTATTAATATAAAAAATAATACATCAAGATTTTTTATCATCATCGAAATCAAAAAGATAATTCTTAACAAATGACTTAATACATACTTTAATCAGTAAAACAATTTAATAATACGTTGATCGCTCATTTCCTTTAAAGAATATATGAGATTTTAAAATTATGCTACGATCGATAATTATAATGTTTGAAATAAAAAGAATTTTTTAATACAAATGATCTACTCTTTCCTTGACATTTTTATCCGATCATGACTTTATATATGGTGGCTTATGATAATTTAAGCCGCGATTATATCCCTATACAAAATTGGCTCATCACAACAAGCGAGTACAAAATCCTTACACCGCTCGGGCGCGTAAAGGACCATGAAAGAGCGCTTTTGCTGTTTCAGACGTGAATGACAAACGAATTTAATGAACATGAGCTAAAAAGTAAAAATATCGTGTTTCTTTATAAATTCCATCGCGATTTATATCGCGTGAAAAGATATTTTGTCTTGATATATTTTTTCTCTTTCTCTCTCAAAATCACATCATTTTTATCGTTTAACGAAAACAACCGCACGTCAATTCACTGTGACGCAAGACATTTTAAACGGTTCTAATTAGACGAGTTTTTGTATTTATCTAGCAAAAAAGTCGGTTTTCTCTTTTTTTTTTTGTTTAATTTAAAAAAAAAAAGTAGAAGTGAGAATCATATGGGACGCTCCTCTGCATAAATTTGGTGTGGGTCTCTTTTTTATAATATAGAAAAAAGAAAAAGCAGTCACATGGGAATTTTCAGTTAAATACTACAAGAATCATGATTAATAAATAAATCAACAGTAACTACATCGATGGGTTTCTTTGAACGGTTTGATGCATTAATGTATTCGTGTAAGTGGAAAATTTATTATATAAATTCGTTTAACAATGTCATTTATAATTATGATATGTTTAATCATGATTTGTTTGCTTTATAATTAACCATAAGAATTATATTTTTTTCAAAATTTTATAACCGAAATAATAATTTCATGCAGAAATAAGTTAACATTTTCCTTTATATTTTTCATAAAATGTCGAACACTTACTATAAATAAAATAATAATTTTTAATTTTTTATAAATTTTAGTAAAAAATAAAAAGTATATTTCACTACCACAAAGTCACTTTCAATTGGATACAATCAATAAACTTTAGATTCAAAATTTCTTTCAATTTGCTTGAGGTTTGTTCATCGAATTCCAGAATTCTAGTTTTTCATCTAAATTTTTTTTCTTAGAAAATTATATATTCTAGTAAGTCGGACGAATCTTGTTTGGAATTGGAGATAAAGTCTTTTTCAACTTTTTAAAAGTCAATAGTTAGTGAGAAATGTGTTTCTTTTTTTTTTTAATAATAATATTTTCAAAAGAGCGTTCAAATTTAGAACTATATCCATCAGGAATAATAATCCTAAGAAAAGGAAAAACAAGTGCATTCTTGTAAAATAATCTAAAAAATAATATTTTTCTTTTTGGGTTAAAAATATTGAATAAATAATAATTTTGGATCTGGAATTTAACTTATTTAATTCATACATTCAATTTGAAAAAATGACATCGAGACTTAAAATTTAAATTTCATTAAATTTAGAGTTTAAATTTTATTTTCTATAATTATTTTCCTTAGCCTTAAACTGTATCCTTATTCGTATAAAAAAATAATGATCACGTATACATATTTTATATTTAGTTACAATATTGTAATTAATTATCATGAAATTTTGTTTTAACCATAAACTTTACACTTTTTTATAATTCAATTTATTTTCTTCAAGTTATAGATATTTTCCAAGGTAACATCATTTTATATTTTTACATGTGAAAATTTGTTAATACTTTAGTTAGGGTGTTTGAAATATTATAGAGGTTTGAGTTTCTAAGACTATATTATTAATTTTAGAATTAAAGACGTCAGATTATTAGATAAGATTAGTCAGTCCAAGTTCATGCATGTTTTATAAATAAGTTGGGTCAAAGTTAGAGGTAATTCTCATGGACAGATTTTAAACTATCGCCTAGTTTGATCGCATATATTATCAGTTTAGATCCAACAAAAGATAGTATATATGAATATGATACATTATTTAAAATTCTTATATCAACATGAATATAGATTTACACCCATAGGAATTAGTCTAGTAGATATAATCATCGAAGAATATTTTAAGAATATTTTAAAAATAAAAATTTTATTGCATTAAATCAATATAAGAAAATATCTGTTTAAAATTATAGGTAATAACGGATGAAATCAAATCAATTTTTGTTTGGTTTTTCAAATAATATAAATTTTTTAAATTTTTTAAATTTGATTAGAATCTGAATTAATATTTTATTAAAATCGATTCGATTCGAATCAATTTCTATTGATTCGGTTCGATTTATTGGTTTTTAATTTTTTTATATATTATTTTAATAAATATTTTAATATATTTAAATAAATTTATATATAATAAAAATATATAATTCAGTTCAGTTTGATTTTTTTATTTTTTATAATTAGATTTTAAATTTTAAAATATATATTTAATATTTAAATTTAATTTAAATTAAATCGAATATTATAATTTCAAATTGATTTTTAGTTTTTTTTTTTTTCAACTTTACTTAAAATCTCTCATAAAAAGGATTAAACTAAAAAAAAAAAAAAGCTTAAAAATGCTCCCAATCCTGTTAAAAAGCATGAATGAAGTAATGGAAAAGACGCATCCAATAATTGATGGTATCCAATGACAAAATACACGAGACCAAACTTGTTGAACAAGCTAAGCAGCAATTGCGAGGTGTAGAGAATAAACGACATGAGGAAATTGCCTAGCAAATTAACCTTTGTTGGCCACTAACGTACATTTTGGAGGTTTCTGCTCTTTATAAACTGCTTTCTCCATCACATTGTGTACCTTTTTTTTTTTTTAAAGTTCTTACCCTAATAATTATGCCATAAATTCATAAATTTTAAACGTGAATTTCAATAATATATTAATTAATTTAAAAATTAATCGACACATTGTGTACTTGTCTTTAAGGTACATATATGGACGGTGAAAAAAAAAAACAAAATTATACTACCATCATTTCAAAGCTACTTCGAAGACAAGAAAAAAACAATTTTTTTTGTGTAAATGAGGTTTTATTTAGATGAATAATAAGATTAATTTTGATGAAATTAAAAATAATAAAAAAATTATTTTAATTATAATTTTAAAATATTATAATTATGATTTAAAATTTTTTTAAAAATTTATATTAAATAAATTTCATTAAAAATAATATTTAAATTTAATTAATAATATAATATATTTAACTACGTCACATCAAAAAATACTATAAAATCTAAACCATTCCTAAAATTTCCAACGGGCTTTCACAGATAGGAAAAAACAAAATTGACTACTTAACTATAAGGGTCGATATCATGGGGAAGTTTCCAAGAATCTACGGATGCCAAAGAAAGATTTTTCATTTGAAGTTGATGATTGCACGTCCAAGTCCTTTGTCACATGCAATTTGCAAGCCTTGCAAGTAGTGCATAGCTCAGGCTTTGAGTATTGTTGACATGATCTGAGGTGATTCATCTGACAGAATTATTTGCCTTGTCCTTTATATATATTATAACTTTTCATTTTTTTTTTTTATAATTAATCTGCCTATCATATGTTTGAAATCAGCAATAACAATTGAAACATATGTAGTGTCACATATGCAGTATCATCCTCTGCAACGAAGTTCAACTTTATTTAGACATAGCAGAACAGATGCAGTCACGAACAGATCATTTCTATTCATTACCATTCTTCCTCTAACTTCCAATCTTACCATCTCCTATGTAAGAACATATTTGAAAAGAAAATATACAAAAGGCACTCTAATGAATCAGTCCAAGTACACAAGGTACTTTTCATTCTTATTTTTAGTATTTCTCCTTCCAGAATTAGTAGTGGGCCAATTCCTTAACTTTAGCAGTTCAAACCCAACATGTTCTTAGTGCAGGAAGGCTGGTCCATTGAGTAGCCCGGACTCTGCTACATGGATATATCTCATTTTTCCTTTTGGGATTTTGGGTGTTCCCAACAGCCATGGCAATGCAAACTGCATAGCTTAAAACGCCATAATCTTCGGTAAAATTGTGATAGTCTCGTTCTGACAAGGGATACCCAGATACATTGCAATTGAAAAAGAAATCTAGGGCCTTTTTCATGGGCCCAAAGTTGTTTCATGCTGAAGAATATAAATAAATTTAGTACTCCATTTACCATTGGTATTGAAATGTTTGAGAATAATTGAAGCAGAGCATTAAAAGTTATTGCACTTGAAAATGCAAGCAGATTCAAATATTATGACCAGTTCATATGGTTTTTCTGATATTTTTCCAATCGTCATAGATCTGATTGCAGTTTCAGATTTTACAGAAAAAGAGTTAAATTACTATATATTACATACTGTCATTCAAAATACAAGCAAAAAATAAGGCCACGAGGATTCTTTTAAGACCAAAATCAAGGAAGCTGAAACATGGCCGATGATTTTGATAATTTGATGTGGTCCATGAGAAGCCCATTTGCTTGCTAGCCTCTGCTTTTAATTAGTTTGAGGCATTTCAAGGAGCGAATGAAGGTCCTGAAATAATAAAGTTTGTTTTCATCATTTTTTTTTTCTGGTTCAAGTTTCCGTCAGTTTCTATCTAACCAACCAAAAAGAAAAAAAAAAAAAAATCCCAGATAAGTACCTCCAAGGAACATCTTCAGCAAGCAACCAGTCTCCTTCTGTGTCTTGGTAAGTGAGTTTAAAGCTCTTCCAATTCTCATCAGCTGTTCCCAAACAACCAAGGAAAAAAGGAAGTTTATTCATGCTTTGTTAATCAAACTCAATGTTGAAAGTTGAATTAAATTTAAGCAAGGTTCGGGTTACCTACGTATACCAAACATTTTCATCAGGGTGTTTATAAGCGTTTCAAAGGAGTGATGGACACTAAGGTCAATTTTCCTGGCAATTGCAACTCCTTCCATCTTTACCTTCACGTACGTGGAATTTGAAGCGCTACCACCACAGCCATTCTCCGCCGCGGCCACCATGGGATTGTTATCTGCTTCGTCATTAGGAACTTCGCGGCGTAGCTTCTTCCCCCAGGTTTTCACTGGTGGCCACCCCACCAAACCCTGTCCATCATTCCTATCAAACCAAAGATTAAACCCCATAAATAACAAATTCCCAAACATACATTCATCAAGAATATTGATGATAACCAAAAAAAAAAACAAAAACTCAAGTTTTAGAATTTTTTTTCTTATTCTGAAACGAACCCTAAAAGAAACACGACAGGTTTCAATTATAAACAAAGAAACGGACAGGCGCACGAAACAAACGTAAAGAAACAAAAAGAGGGGAGAGAGAAAGAGAGTTAAGTACTCGAAAATGGCAGAAGAAGAGTTGTCATCGAGGTCTTTAGGGTCATCTTCGTCATTAGGTTTGTTAGTCCAAAGCAAAAGAGGCAGCGTTTTGGGAACATTTCTGTTCTCATCAAAAAGTAGAACTTCATCAAAGCCACGTTTTTTGCTGCCACCGCCGCTGCTAGAGCTACTGCTGCTGCTGCTGTTAATGTTAATGTCACATGGACCCAGTTTTAGCAAAGGCTGGCTCAAAGTGTTGGAACCCAAAGCCTCCCTGGGCTCGTAACCATAGCTGTTTAGGTCGAACATTTTGATGGTTATAATAGGAGTACTTGGAAGGGCAAGTCCCAATTGGAGCTCCATGCACATCAATAACAATTGAAAACCAAAATTGTCCAACAAAAATGAAATAGAATAGAATACTTTAAAAGAAGCCAAGGGCAATTGCTATTATGCTACGGCGTAAGAGAAGCAATTTTGGGGTCAGGAGTCAAGGAAATCTGGGTTTCTTGGTAGCAAAGCCGGGGATTTTAATATAAGATGCACGGCTAGTGGGTGAGATGGGGACATTTAGCAGACAAAGGGTAACATTTGGTGAAGTGGGTCCAAGCTTTGCTTCACTTTTAGCCGACCTATTTGCCCCCTTCTGTTTACTTTGTTGCTGCCCATTGTTTTGACTTTCCTGTATCTTTTGCTAACTACACTGCCAAGGATTCCACGCGCACCAAAACTGGGAGTGTTTCTTTTTCAACTCTTTGATTCATGGATTTTCTCACTTTGACGCCATTTTTGACAGTGAGAGGGGGGAAAAGCATGAACCTCGAGTCCTGTTTTGTTTGCAAGGAATCTATTCGTGAATCAGTTTGTCTATGAATGAAGTTAGAATTTTCGTACATAACTTATACACTAAACTTAAAAAGGAAAGTTAAGCCATAACTTTGAGTTGCTTCTCATGATCTTCCAAGAAAATTACTTGGATTTTGAATCTTAAATGGAGCTGGAAAAAAAGAAATTCAATCCTCAAAATAACCTGGAAAAAGCAAATCAGATGCAGATGTACAAATTTTCTACTGTTATTGATAACAGCAAAGCTTCAAAGTTTCAACCCCAAGTGAAAGTTGAATTCTGGGTGTTCTGTCACCACTCAAACACGCTTCTGTACGGAGAGTGAGAGGGGCTCGAAAGTTGGGTTTTGAGATTCCAGGGAAAGGGCCCCATGAAATTGAAAGCAAAGCTTAAGACAGCAACAGATCCTTTAATTCCTGTTTAGGTTACAGATTTGATAGTCATACCTACGGGGGCCACCCTCTCGATGATTTCTCTTGCATTCAAATTCATTCAGACGTCTTTGGTTTCCTCGCCTCTTTCATGCAATACTTAACCCAATACGGCATGTTTCATTAGCTTCTCTGTCTGGCTGATAAGATGTTCAATCCATAGAATCCAACTCAATATGGCACGTTTGATTAGCTTCTCTGTCTAGCTGATAAGATGTTCAATCCATAGAATCCATCTAAAGAATCCAAGTTTTCTACTCTTGCCTACTGAATTCAATTCCCATCAATCCAATCAGCAGAAAAACTTTTTTTCTTAGATAAATTCTTATAAAATCGCAACAAAAAATTATGAACTGAAATTCTTCTAACAATTAGCCATACAATATCCACAATAATCATATTGAACCAATTAAAATTTTTCTCAATAAATTCTACATTTGTTATTCTCTCTCTACAGGGTTGGTAACTCTCAAAATTTTCAGATTTCCTTTTTTACTTATCAAATAAAGAAAAAATAAATAAAATTCGATATGGTATGTTTTAGTTGATAGAAATTTTACCTTTTTATTAATAAATCCCCACTAAATTTTTATATGCATATTTTTATAATTAATTACACTCACAAGCATACAAGAACTCCTTAAAGAATAATTGTTCTAGGGCAGACCTCATCTTTTGATGTCAAGAAAAAATGGGTTTTATTTTAATTTGGAAATGGAGAGAGAGAAAGGAAAGCATTGTGGAGAATGTAACCCACAGCAAAATTGCCCCAATGGTCTTCCCCAGAAGATAACTTTGTCATGTTTAATAAAACACATGTTCCCTATGTGCTTTAAGTTATGTTTGGTGCTGAATTCTAAACATAAAATTTAATACTACAATTTTGATGAGAAATATATTTTTAATTTAGATTTTGTCTCACTTTTTGGCTTATGCCAACAAAACTTTGTTCCAATAAAATGAAGTTTGGCAACATTGCCTTCATTCAAACCCAAAACACGTTTCAACTCACATTAGTCCATTGCTTTGTAATAGGATGGACAAGGTTGAAAGGGAACCATGCAGGGTTCACGTGATGGGAAGTCCCCCAAGGCAGAGCCAGAGGCAAAGCCCACGAGACAGACGGTCAAGGCGGGGCAACCCGCACGAGGCGGTGAGATGGTGCCACCCATATTCGAACAAAACGATTTTTTCCTACCGATAAGACTGGTTCCATTCCAATGGATGGAGCTGGATCGACATCCATTATTGGTCCATCACTTAAATGAGTTAATGACTAGGGTTGTTCACTAGGGAGGCAACGTGCTAAGTGAGTGCCAGGGCATTTATCACACTGTGTCGTGGACTGCTTCGTTTAGTCAATTTAATCCTTCTGCATGCGCAAAATCAATGAGGAATTGGGGTTGGATGAGGGGAGGGGGCAACTTGAATGGTGATCAAGAAATAGATGAATTTCTCTGCCACTCAGTCAAGGCACTTGTGTGTGAATGGATTGTTTTTGTTAGGCAATAAATTTTCAAAGAATCTAGAAATGTAGGTGAGGGGCAGTCTAATGACTAGGCAGGTTGATTCGTAGAGCTCGAATTTGTCTCTCCAAGAGGTCCCCTTTCTTTTGGGGTTATTCATTTTATTAAATCCTTACTTAAGAAAAAAAAAATGTAAGTTCATTTATGTTTGCATGTGAAGCTATCTTTAAAGCTCAAAGTCCATTATTTTATGGTAATTAATTTGAAGACCACAGTAATAAGAGAAATAAATGAACAATACCGAATCGTTAAAAGGACATGAATTTATTTTAGTTAAGATAACTGAACAAATCATTTACGCCAAGAAAGAAAATTAATTAACATTTCTTTCTAGCTTCTTATGTATCGATTTTTTATTTTTATTTTTTCTAAATATAATTGATATTAGAATCGATTTCAAAATTGCAGAAATCAAATTAAAACTTTAGTTCAAAAGGTTGATATGGAGAGGACTGGAAATAATCTTTGGATTCGGAGGAGAGATGGGCACCACCACATTCTCACATGGGGAAGAAATAGATGACAACATTGAAGGGTGTTTCCGTGACTTGGGCATTGAAGGTATTGTCTTCTTGCTCCTTTTGGCAGGCTAGCTTTACTAAATAAAGCCATGGACAAACCCAACCCATTTGCTTGTTAAAATTCATGCGTATATCGGGACCCAATACAATTATGTATCCAACCCATTTGCATTTTACACATCATTTTAACCCTTGGGTCGTTTTCCAACCAACCATATCATGATGGTCCATTAGTATCAAATTTTCATCTTAAAAAGGTTTTCTAATACACCATTTTTCTCCTTAGAGAATGAATTTTACTTCAGTTTACCAGTTCGTTGACGTTTAGTACATTAATAACATTGTTGGTCAATTAGGGGGTTCATGTTTCAGTAATGTTGGGATAAGAATAGATGGCAAAGAAAAAAATTTTCTAAAGCATTAATGAAAACTGGAAAGGCCCAGATCTCTTTGAAATTTTTAAAAGCGATTCAAAATTTGTTCAGTCTGTTAATAGCAATGGTTGAATTGGCCGACTAGGAAGCAGAAGCTATGAAAAAATGTTGAAAATTTATTTTCTCACATATCATACCATATCAGCTCCTTCATCGAAATGGGAGCAGTGAAAATCATGTTAGATATCTTATTTTTATATTTGTTATAGATTTATATTTAATGTACTATCAATACATAAATTCTATATATTGTTAGTGAATAAGATGATATCATTTTATTAATGAAATGAATCATATGATGTTACTTTATTAATGAATAAATTTTTTAAAAAAATATTAGTTTTTATATATTTATTTTAAGGATTGATATTTATTCGTTAATAAAGTGATATGATCTGATTTATTAATAGTGTATAAAATTTATACACTAATAATATATCAAATATAAATTTATTTTTTATATACTAAATCTGATTTAGTTTTGTTTTGGTTATTTTAAATTAAATGTAAAACTTGGGAGAATCCAATTTAGCAACACAAAGCAAAATGGAAAATTTAGACCAAAACATCACATCTAAGAGACAAAATCCTGTTTGTTTTTCCATAAATGTGTTTGGCATAATTGTTAACTATTATTCGTGCCAGTCCAGTATCAGAAGGCAATCAAGCAGGCTACAAGAAGAAAGCCCAGGCATACATCTTACAATTTGCAACGAGTGATGACCAATTGATTGATGGCAGTAGTGACATGAGAGATTAGGCCTAAGGAGATTGGTAGGGCATTTTAGTATCTAAAGGTTAAAGTAGATATTTTTTTTATATAATATAAGTTGATTGTCAAGTGAAAGTATTTCGATCATTTTGATTGAATTAACGAGTCGATTCAATTTAAAATTTAAAATTTTATATCAATTCGATCATTTATTAACATATAAAAATATTAATTTATCATTTTTTAATTTAAATTTTAATTATCAACTCAACTCGAGTCTATGATATTAACCTTAAACCCCCCACATTAAGCGCAGGCCACCAAGACTCACATCACACAAAAATAAATAATTCATTCCAAATATTCTAAATTAACTAAACTCTAGTTTTCATGTTTATTTTCTGTTTTTTTTTCTGTTTTTCGTTTTTTGATTAAATATTGATTTAAATATCAAAATACAAACACCAAAAAAATATAAAGGTTTTGTTATCGATCAATCCTCCTTTCTTATACTTTTAAATTTTTATATCTCACAGATAATGTGATATAAAGATGTAAATGATACACTAATATTCATAAATAATTTGAGTTCGATTTAAATAAAATTTAAGTTTAATTTAATTATTATCGAATCAAATTCGAATCTAAACAGTTCAATTTATCGATTAAGTCAAATTTTAATATTTTTATATTTGATTTGAATAGTTTATGAATTTAATTAAATTTTTATATTTTAATATATTTTAATTATTTTAAATTCAAACTTGAATTCGAATACAAATAATTAAATTTTTAATAAATATAAAATTTAAATTTATTTTTATATGTTAATTGAATTTAATTGAGTAAGTTCAAATAATTTAATTTTTATTTATAATCGAATTTGAATTAAAAATATAAAATTTAATCAAATTTAAATTAAATTTTAAATTGATATTATAGTTACTCAAACTGAATTGGTTGTATCTCTATCTTGATACATCTAAATATGCTAGTTCCAATTTGGGAAATTCGAAGTGTAAAAGTGAAAAGCAAGGGTTGGTGGTGAGTACTGATCAGTCGATGAGTGAAAATGCTGAAATAAACTTTCAGTCTAAAGTCGAAATAGGCAGCTGTGATAGATTTTTTCTAGAGAAAGGAAGAAGCGGCGGTATGCATGATGACTGTGCGTCGGTGAGTGAGAAATGAATGAGGAAATTATTTTTTAGGATTAGCACTTAAAAAACGTGGCAATTTATTTCACTTTTTCATACATGTTAAATATATATTTCATGTGAAAATAATATTATTTTTTTATTTTTATATATGTTAAATGTGTACATACAAAATATGAATAATATTATATAATTAAATACGAAATATATATTTTTAATTTTTTTATCAAATCACATGTTTAAAATTAACATGTCTTATTTTTCATAATATTGCTGGTCACGGTCTCTATGCTATAGACTTGTTCCATCAGCCACTAAAATATACACACGTGAATCCTGTCCTTCTGTCTGCTGACTCAAACTCAAAAGTCATTACTTTGGTGATGTTTGAGTGTCAAAAAATACTCCTACGTCTCAAAATTATTGTCCTTTATGAATTTTTTTTGTTTAAATTAATTAATTTTGTTCATTATTTTAATAAATAAAAAAAATTTTACAAAAATTTGTAAATTTAGTAAATTTTGAGTTTCAGATTTTAAAAAGAATGTATTTTTTTAAAAAAATAATTTAATATTATATTTCGAAAAATAAAAATAAAAAATAAAAAAATAATTATTTTGAGACGAAAGAAGTAATGAAATTTTACAGAAAAAAATGTGCTACTCGTGGTTGCAAGATCAAAAGAGGAAGGAGGGGATCAATTTGGAGTTTGGCTGGTCGCTTTCACTTGTGAAATGGGATAGAAAAAAAAGTTGAAATATCATTGTGGAAATGATGGGAAAGTGAAGGAATCGTGATAGAAAAGCCCACCCATATGTTGCCAGCGTAAAAGTATGCTAATATTGCAGCCACTTCGTAATATGTGTACACTTTTTTTTTTTTTTTTTCTAAACATCACATTCTTATCCCAAGAAATTGACTTACATCATAAAATTGGTGCCAATCCCATCATTGGATCTAGTTTATAGACATTGCATTAATACTTGGTAATTGGTTTAGTACGGAATAAATTTTTATTTATCTGATTTTATAAATTTAATATTTAAATTTAATTTGATATTAAAATATTTTTTTATTTAAATTTAATTTGATTTGTATATATTTAAGTTTATAATTGATCTGATTTTATTTGAAATTAATAAAATATTTATTTCTAATATAAAATATTTTTTTAATATGAATATAAAATAATATATAAATATAAAATTAAACAAATAATAATATATATACAGAATCAAAATGGAATCATATAAAATCCTTAACATTGATTTTTTTAAAAAAATGCTCGACTCAAATTTATTCAAAATTTAATTTAAAATTTATTTTTTAACCTTATAAAATCTAGTTAAATTGAAATACATTAAATACAGATTGAATTGGTGCATTAGGTGACAATATCATAAAGACAAAAATGATTAGTATTTATTTTGAAAAGAAATTCCAATTCAGCTAAATAGAATATATATGCACATATGATGTTTTCAAGAATACAAATCTGATGAAGTGAATGATACTTCATGTGAAAGCCTTTTTCTGTTGTTTTTTTTTTTTTTTTTATCTGTGAGTGAGAGAGAGAGGGGAAGTGGGGAGATATAGACTAGGATTTTATTGCAGCTTTCATTCTCTGTAAAAAGGGAAAAATCCCACTAACCATTTATTGAAGAATTAAACCCAAAATCTTTGCAGAATTCACATAAAGTTGTCTAAAAAAACCTAAAGTTATGTAAACAGGCAGTGAAAGGATGTGATATGTTTGGGAGTCCTTGACATTGTGATAATGACACGAAAAAAAAAAAGAAAAGCAAAGCAAGATACAACAAGAGAATAATGCAACAGTAGTTTCTGACAGACATGAAGCCAGACACAGTGTTCCCGACCTTCAAATTTGGTTTACGTTGGCAACCAACTTTCTTCCTCCTTTATCTTTACCTACTGTATTCGCTTCCTTGTAATCAATTGGCACAGCTAATGATTTTGTCTTTTCAATTTCTCATTTGAAAGTTCAGACAATATACTACAAATAATGTCATTGCACCATCTTTTGTTGTTTTTCATTTTACACATGAAGAGTCTATTATTAAGTATATATTAAAGACTGATTAACTTGAGAGTCAAATGAAACTATTTAGATGTGGAACTGAGCAGACACGATTCTCAACATTGAAGGAATCCTGAACTAAATTGTCAACCCAATGGCCAACGCCATGAGAATTGTTACATGTTCCCAGGTAAGTGGTAACCGACAGTCAAATATGATACTAGTAGCATTTTGTTGTCTTGAAATATGTTTTGGCTGTGTTTATATATATATATATATATTATATGAGTTTATATTTGATGATATGAGAAAATTATTGGAAAAATTGAAGTAAAATGGGTTGTAGTAGCTAGAAAAGACTGGTAAAAGGTTGCCCGAATAAGACAACATTGGCAAATTAATTCACAAAAGCCTATTGGAATCAAGCCCTATTGCTAACTCAATGATAAGAGGTATGATTGTTTGTTTCATACTATTTTGTTTTATCTTGGCAAAGATTTTGAGACAAACTGCTGTAGGCAAGGAGAGATTGAAAAAAAAAAAGGAAAATTATAGCACTCAAAAGCAAAAAATTACTATTGAATTGACTGATATGACTGAAATGCAATTAATTCATTGCCCTTGTTCCCCACCCTCCACATCTTCAATTTTTAAACAAATAAAAATTTATTTCATTTCTTTCCACCATGTTAATACCCTATAATTAATTTAAAACTTAATTCAATTAATTTTAAAAATTGATGTTCAATTGATTTTAAATTCTAATATTTATAATTATTTTTTTATTTTAAAATTATAATCATGTTTATATATAAAAAAAACCCAATAACAAGCAAGCACCCAAAAAAAAAATACAAAAGAATTGCATGTCATTTCATGGGGCTCACAAAGCTGCAATGGGGGGATAGTGGTGCCTCAGATCATTTACAATTTTACATATCCCCAATACTATTTTAATTATATTTCTTTTCTTTATTAGTTTCCATCATTAAGTAGCATTAATTAATGAATTCAAACAAAGTACTTGAAGAACAATTATCATTGATATAATTCATAAATTTGGTAGAACTGGGCATAGGCTTGATTAATTAGAACTTTTGCATGTTTCTTAAAAATATAGCATTAGGCTCAACTAACCTTCCTCTATATATGTCCTTTTGATTCAGCAACAGCCATTAAAACATTTTGAGGATCAGAAAGGATGGAAGATAACAAGAGTAACAACCCTAATTCCAAATTTTTTATGACACTATATTTCATATATATAGTTGGTTTGCAAAATTTGCACAATCTTTTAATATAGTTAGGAGTTGGAGATTTAAATCAATTTTAGAATTATTTATTGGAGTTAAATAAAATAATGTTATGTTTTGTTTTTCTTTTTTATTTATGAATTTGGAGATGAATTATTGAATTGTAATTATTTTTTTAAAATAACAATCACCTGAACAAACTTTTATATGATTAGAATTTTTTGGGAGACTATGAAAAATTAATTTAATTTTTAATAAATTTATTAGATTCAGTAAATAAACGTATTTGAATTGATTCAAAAAATATATATATTAAGCAAACTTTAAGAATCTCTTGTCACTTAATAAAAGAATTAAACTTAGCCACTCTATTTATATGAATTCTTCAAAATCATAAACTATAATAAATCTTAAACACATGCAAAATCTTGTTTAAAAGTTAATTTCCCACATGCAACAGTATGAATAAGAACTGTACATACATACATACATATATATATATATAAATATGGAAATGATAAATGTTGGGTTGGATATTGATCTTAAAAATTTTAATATGAGAAGGTGAATTATTTGGTTACTAAAATTTCCTTGGCTTTAACAGAGAGAGAGATGGTGTGAAGCAAAGCTAAAGTAAATGAAAAAAAAAAGGTGGCCCTCCCATGTCAGTCCTTTTACTGTTTCAGTATTGTCCATGCACGAATGTTCTGCAAAAATGGCTCAAAGATTTGACATCTCAGTTTGCTAGCTAGAAATCTCTTTCTTCCCCTATATATGTTACATATAATATTCTCCTTCTCGTTTAACTCAGTGAGCGTGTGAGTGAGTCAGAAAAAAAGAAAAAGAAAGATAAGGAGAAGCAAGAACATGGAGAATAATAAAGAAACGAAGGCTCAGCCAAAAAGAGGTTTATGGAAACCAGAGGAAGACTTGATTTTGAAGAATTATATAGAGACTCATGGGGAAGGCAACTGGGCAACCGTCTCTAAGAGATCAGGTATATCAATTAATACTACTGTTTCTCAGTTCTCATCTCCTGAATTAATTAATTTTGATGATGAAGTAATTTTATAATTAAGGCAACAATATTAGTCAATACCTTACATATTAATTTGTATTTTCAGGGTTGATGAGAGGAGGGAAAAGTTGTAGACTGAGATGGAAGAATTACCTTAGACCAGACATAAAACGTGGCGGCATGTCTAAGGAGGAAGAAGACCTTATTATCCGAATGCACAAGCTTCTTGGTAACCGGTTAGTTTCAATGATTATGATTCAAATTCCGATCAATGTTTTATATATATATATATATTGTTTATTTTACATATATATGGTTTTGTCATTGGGAAAGAAAAAATTCGCACTTTGCTTATTGAGTAGGAAATCATGCATCGCTCACTTGAATTAAACGTTCGGGTGCAATTTACATAATTTTATCAAATACACATAGAAACTTTTCTTTGTTTTGAGTAGCATTAATTTGATGATTTTGGGTTTTTTTTTTTTTTTTCTAAATTGTAGATGGTCTCTAATTGCTGGGAGACTCCCTGGTCGCACTGACAACGAGGTGAAGAACTATTGGAATACCCATTTGAACAAGAAAAGCATTTTAGGAAAAAGAAAAGCTGTTGACTCAAACAAGAAACAGATTGAAAACGAAGACACTGAGACCCTGCAGGATAGCAAGAAACCAAGCCAATCACATAATTCTCAGCCAATTTTCAGCACAAGTCCAAAAAGGACAACAGAGGGATTGGATTTGGATGAGAAGAAAGAAGTGAAGGAGCAGATTAGTGTTAGAGATCCTTCATGGATGGAACGTGCGGTTCAGTGCTTCAACTATGACTATGACTATGACATGGTAGAAACTCCAGTGATGATGCAACCCAATTATTCAAATTTTGTGCTTGATGAAGACCCTTTTCCATTCTACTTGGATTCTTTTGTTCGGTTTGAAGCATTTGGGACAGATTCCGATGTGGGAATCCAATCATTCTTGCCTTAGTTACAGCATAGACGCGGACCACCACCTGGGCTGAGCTCTTAGCTGGCTGGCCTGCTGGGGCTGGGGCCTAAGGGCAACCACCAACCAGCTTTAGGCTTTAGCAGGGGAGGGCATCGTATCGTACTTCCTTTTGAAAGCAGTGTTGAAAGCACTATGAGGAACAAGTGAAGTGAGGATTATAATTTTAACTTATCAGTAATTTTGATCCTAATGCTTAAGTTAAAATTATAATTCTTTCCTTTCGGGAAATATTAATAATAACAAGACGAAATGTTTAATTTTGAGTCTATTTTACCAATGGATGTAATATTATTAGTATTATTAGTATCAACATTGAAGCAAAGTTTCCCAGACTCAAAATCCACGTTCCCAAAAAGCTGAAAAAGAAAAGTGCTGTCTCCCCATGAAAAAGTGGAGCATAAAATTATATCATGGAAACTGTAAAGTCCCCTAAAAGTGTGTATGTGTATATATATATAAAGATGTGTATCATCCCTTTAAAAGAATATTTTCAGTCTTAAACAAAATCTTTAAAAATAGAATAAATATAATAACAGGATAAGAGAAAAGCTACTTAATTAATCTTTACAAGCACATAAAATGATGTAAAATGACATAAATTTGATAATTCGAAGCCCCAAACGATTCACTCCTTATGCTTAAAGCTAAAACCCTAAAATACATTCAATCACAGTACATAGCTTATGTTTGACACATAAGATTAATTAAAAGTTAAAATACTAATCATTTTATTACATTTTTGTTATGTACTCAAATAAAATAATTAAATTATTGAAAAGATTAGATATCTTATGTCAATAAGATAACCCTATTATTTGAAAAATTAAGAGATTATTTTTAATTATTAAATTTAAATGTCTTATTATAGTTTTAAAAATTACATTAATAATTTAAATTATATAAATTTTGAAAAAAAAAATTTTGACTAATAAATAAATTATCTTATTTTGATCTTTATACACATAACAATAAAATAAAATGATATTATTTAATTTAATTTTGTTCATAATATTATCTTATTTTATCTTATTATAATCTTTATATTTCTAACATATCTATAATCTCTTAATTAATTACCTTGGCCCAAAAAAAGAAAAAGAAAAAAAAAAGGGAACCTTGCGTCTCTCGAATGTCTTGGAATAGTGAAATTTACAACTTGGTTTTCAAATAAAAGAGAAGAAACAAGAAAAGAAATATGAAATCCAACAAAATAATCATATAAGATTAAAGATTATAATTGATGTATAAAATAACAGATAAAATAAAATTATAAGTATTTTATATCATATTTGATTTATATCTTAAAAAAAAAAAATACCAAAATTAATCATTTTTTTTGCATTGAACGATTCAATCCTTCTAAAATTGAATTTATATGTTTTATTATACTATTAAAAATTACTTGTCTAAACTTAAAAAAAAAAAAAAAATTTGACCGATAAATAAAATTATTTTATTTTAATAATTACACACATCAAATACACGATAAAATAATATTATTTAATTTAATATTATTCATAATATCATCTTATCATATTTTATTATAATCTTATATATCAAACACACTTTAAGAATCATAAGATTATTTGAAAATCATTGAAAATAACAACCCATTTCTGTTTAAAAAAAATCAATTTGATCAAAATACGATTCATCCACTGGCATTGTTTTGGAAAAATCAGCTAATTACAAGAGCAGTGGAGTGGTTTCAATATAAAAAAGTCATGAAGTTGATAACATTTACAAGACTTCATCTTGCCGAGAACAGAATAAACCTTTGTCGCACAATCGCATTGTTTTCTTATATTCAAGTTCCCTGATAAAAAAGTTCAGACGACACCACATGTAAAACACAGTAATTCATCTTTACATCTAAGAATGCATGCATTAGCATACTCAATATGGTATTTAAAGGAAAAAATGAATTTTGAAAGCTCAATATGGTGGGATGCAGGCAAAATCAAGAGACTTTTTTCTATAATGCCAAGACCAAGATCATAAAATGACTCAGCTTCTTTCTCACTGTTAATTTTTCAGCAATTAACACCCGCACAACACCTTAAACAAGCTTTCTCCCTGCATTCCTCTGTCCCTCCCTACCTGGTTCCATCCACATAATAACATGTTGGATTTCAGAGGGTGGGGGAAAGCAGTAAAGGTACACACACATGGAGAAAAGTATAAGGTAAAAAGCGATTAAGTGTGTGATTTAAAATAGGGATGAAAAATGGATCAGCAGAAAAGGGTAATTTTCATCTCCAATGTGAATGATCTGACAAGGAAATTTCCATACTTGTCAACATTTTCTGATCTCTCATTATCCTCTTGCCAAGTCCTTTCAATTGGGAAAGAAACCGCACCCACTTAACATTTTCCATTCCCTTTGCATCCTCGTTATAAAGCTTTTATCTTCATACTCCCACTTCCTCTCCCTTGGAGCACATTGTAAGAGTTTATACCACAACCTATTCTACTTTACACGGAGCATTGCATAATTGAAGGAAAGAGTACCCTAAATGAATATTGGCGTGGAAGAAAAAGATGAACTATTAAATCCAAGGGTCTCACCTTTTAAACTGTATCAAAATCCAGCGATAGCAGAAGAAATAATTCAAGCAGTCATTCTGCTTGAAATAGTTAGGCAATGGGCTGTCCATTTTTTCAAATTTAAACATTTCTACATAATCCCATGCATATCCATTTTTTTTGCCAAGAACATGCATATCAAATTTAAAACACCACTGTTGTTGCATTTTGAAAACACTCAAAGATCTTTTCAAGGAATCAAATAAAACAACCATCATCAAAATTGTAACTCAGCGTGACTGTAAGAAAAGCTTTTTCTGTTAGGCAACCAACAGATGAAAAATCAAAGCATATCAGAAGTAATTACCTGACAGTAACCAAGATCGAAGTTGTAGAAAGAGTAGGTCAAAAGAATATCACGTAAAAGATTCAGATTTGACATGAAACTCAAAACTCAAACATGTGATGGTTTCATACATACCACATCTTTCTCTATAAGGCCCTTCCTCTCTCAGAACTTCGTAAATTTTTTTGCCTGTTCGGGAGAGAGACTCTGCCAAAATATTCATCAAACAAGTACTAAGATTCATAAAACTAAGCTTTGCCAGCTAGAAAAAAACACTTCTCTTCACAGAGAAAACTGCATAACAATGGTTACAAGAGGTCTAAGAACATTATTTTATCCAAACAACAGATGCATGAATCACAAACAAGTCCTATCAAATAAACTACAAATGTATTCTCACCAAACATCATAAATTTAGAACAATTTGTGCTTATAGCACAAATGAATAAATTCTGCAGGGTATCCCTTAAAAGATTATACTGCATCTGGATTAGAAAACCTAAAAAAGATTTACTGATATACATCATCTAATAGCCCCCATTTTCAATGAAGACAATACTGATTAAGGTAAAATAATTGACAAAAAAAAGTTGAATCCAGATTTTATCTACCTGCTGCAGTATTTCTTATTCTAGCACCCATTATCTGTATGATACGTCAAGTAATCATGCAGCATTTTACATTCCCATACTCTTATACAACTTAAAATTATCATATAAAAACACTGACTGGAGTGCACGGTCATTTTCAAGTCATTGGTTTGCTAAGAGCTCCCAATAAGACATATAAGCTGCCCTTACAAAATAATTGGGTTTATCTTAATAAAAAAAACACTATAAAGGTTGGCTCTCCATTTAGAGACACATATTGGAGGCATGCAAGTTGTGCAACATGCCATACACCTTGACAGCAACCAGCAATCCTAGCACACAGGCTTGTGAAAGAAACCTCAAAGCCAAACACAAACTTTAGCTCCCCCCCTCCTCTTCTCCACCCCTCATTCCTCCAAAAAGAAACACGAAATGCACCATACGCAAAATATGAGGGAAAAAATAACATCATTTCTAGGAGACGTACCAAAACAACTCATGTCATAGAAACATTAAAAGAAAAAGAAAGTACCATGTCAATAAAGAACACCCAAATGTGTCTTTGGTTGAAAACAAATTTTCTT
Organism: Durio zibethinus; assembly: GCF_047325235.1. Lineage (NCBI taxonomy): Eukaryota > Viridiplantae > Streptophyta > Magnoliopsida > Malvales > Malvaceae > Durio > Durio zibethinus. The sequence continues at coordinate 24,274,117 of NC_143174.1, forward strand.
CTGAACCTCCACGGTTTCAGCTGCTTGTAAAGAGTAAAGATCACTGAAACTAAAATTCCATGCAAGCTCAAATATAATGTAGGGAAGGAAAGAGTGAAGCATGACAAATAGACAAAGATTTACTGCAAACTTGCCACTGGTTTTTATAATCTTGTATTCTGTCTTTTTGACAGTCCTTTGATATTCTCTCTCTGCTTATGTTGATTCATATGTATGATATCCCAATAATATTGCCCGGACCTTAAAATCACAACTAAGATCTCTAAGATTGTGATGCATTTTTAATAGAATCAATCCACTTATAATTCCTTGCTTGGTAGAAATATAAGCCTTTTTCCGTAATTTGTTATAACTCCATAAAATGTTCTTTTTCTTAAAGCTTTTGAATCCACCACTCGCCCTCCTGAATCCAAGAATATCAGCCACTGAAAAAACAATTAAATTTCAAAATATCAAAAATACCAATCATATAACGAATTAATAGTGATCTATTTTGTTTCATAATATCAAAAATAAAAAAATCACATTTAAAAAAGGCTTTAAAATTATGAAATTTTATTACTAATCTATTTCATTTCATATGGTAAGAAACTAGTGATGGAGGCATGACCCAAAGAAGCAAGGACGTAAGACAACCAGCCCAATCAGAAAGGACGGCGAAAATAGATGAGCAAACTAGATACAACATAAAATAAAAAAGTTTGCATCTGGTTCCTTACCTCTTCCAACCCCAATAGTGGTTGTCGGGGCTTTCCCCCCAATGGTGAGAATTTGTCAAACTGCCAGGAAATTAAGACAAGAACAAATATCAAGTTGAGATCCAAAATCTGTTTCCATAATTGAAACAATAATACATAAAAACTACGGAATTTAATATTCAACCACACACCAAACATTGGGCCTTCTCCTACTATCATTATTAAATACACTACAATAGTGCATGTTTGGCATAAGAAAGGAATTGATTTTTATAACACAAACTAGCAATATATGAATTACATTTCTGTACCATTCATAACAACTGCTTACAGAAGGTTTGCATACACAGACAGAATATTAAAATGAAAACAGTTTTTAGTTCCCTAATTTGATAAATCACCATCACTTCTTAATTAATTCATAGATCTCATGAATTAATGTTTCTAATTTTCTTTGTAGCCCTGTAACATTTTTATGAATGCCCAGCTTTCTCTACAAAAGGTTAAAGAAAAGACCCCTATAAATGTAAATACAATCACAATAACTACGTTGCAGATTCATTCATAGAATCAAAAGGTCATAAATACAACCATCTCAGCTTCTCTCTTGTAAACCTTTGATTGGCATGAGGCCTTTTTATATCTTTGTCCTAATTTATGATGACTTTGCCACAACTTATCAATTGGTCAATCCTAAAGAAACAGAAAAAAACTCAAAACAAACACCAAAGTCAATCACATCAATAGAAAAGGAGGAAAGCCCATTACCAGCACCATTAATATTCAGCATATATAGACTACATAGAGTTTATCTATCTGCTAGATCCAGACAGAAACCAATTTTCTCAACTTGTGGGAGTGCAGCAACAAAAGTTTCTCCAGGCTAAACTGAGAACCAAACTTTAGTTAATTTTTTGTAAATCCACCCATTAAAAAAATTATTTACAGAAGCATCAACATTGCAACATATTAATCATTTTTTAATGCTTCACAAACCAATCTACTCACTCCTTCTGGTCCCTCTGTCAATTTCAAATTTCATGCAGCAAACACTAAGAATTGAAGTATGCACTCTCATTCAGCAATCATATACCAAAAGATGTATTCGAACCTGATGAAGGTTGTAGCACCAATTTCATTCACAAGTATCTGCAGCACTTCTAAAAGGATTATAAAGGAAAGTGTAACTATATCACACTCATAATCACACTTGGAAAGGGTAGAAACATCGAAAGAAAATGAAACAAACCCAGAAACTATAATGGAACAAAGTCTACTTTCTATACCTCCTTAATTTTGATTAGCTCAAAAGTCTCCACATTGGTGGCAGCTTCATAATCATGATAGTGTTTCCTATATAGGACTCTCTGTTTAACAAGGATAAAGGTTGGAATCAGGTTGCCCTGGTATAGAAGTTGAAAACTTTCCAGCTAAAATAGTGAAAGTAGCATGAATTGCAGAAAGAGCATAAAACAAACTCTAAACTATGCTTAAGCTAACAACAATACCTAATATCTCCAAGTAATGAGGAAAGACGTAGAGACATTTAGACCATCAAGATAACTTTCTAAAAGCTATCTGCCACCTCAGAAAATATACCAGATTTCATCTCATTCTTTGCTTTCATCACTGAATGGAACACTCAAGGTATCTTATTTATATTGCAAGAAAAGGGATATAATTTCTCCACCATGTACAGAAAACTATTCAGTAGTTTAAATACTTAGAAAGTAGTTGAGTTTTGTCATCAAGATTGAAAAGTTCGAAAAAGGATTCCAGCCTGTATTTTAAATATGGTTTTTTTTCTCGCCCACCATGTTCAGCCATGACCCCCAAAAAATTATGATGATGATATTGGGTTTGAATTGATCCAAGAACTACAAGAGCTTCTACAGAAAGATATATACTTCCATTTTTACACCTTTCCATAAGAAGTATGAGCATTAAAAGTGAGTGTATAAGCATCTAGAGTTTAAATCCCAAGGTAAAAAAAACTATTCAGATGTGTAAAATGCGTAAAAGACAACAACAGTTCTTGAGAAAAAATTAAAAGTGGAAATAATTTACAGAGGGAACAAATAGCTACCTAAAGAGGATCTGGAGAAAGAGGGCTTTGAACAGGAACTTCCTCATTATCGTCAGATGGTTTGTGACTATAATCAAGGGAAGACTGGTTATTGTTTCTCCTTTCAAAAGGACCAAAACCATTGGTATGAGTCTCCCGGAATAGCTGTGAAGTTGCTTCTTGGGCAACTTGGTTCCAATAGAAAATTTATCCAAAACTTGAATTGAAATATCTCGAGCAGGATCATGAACATTTTGCTTTTGCCTTCCATTATATTGAGGAATACTGGCAGTTCCATCATGGAACCCCACATCTGTCCTCCATTTACAAGTGAAGCAGACTCCCCAACCAAAACAGGTGTTGATGCACCTACAATGAAAACTGCCCTGGGAAGCTCCAACAAAGACAATATTCACTGTCATGAGCAATTACGAGATTCAAAATAAAATAGCAACTCTTTGACCATGTATGATCGGTATGATTGACAAAACCAAACAAAATAAAATAGGACATTTAGTTTGACAAATCTAGTTTACCAATTGAAAACAATACAATTTACAGTTCACATTTTGAAAAGGAAAAAAAAAAAACACAAAATGAGGATAAAACAAATGTTAGTTGGGACAATTATGCATTTAAAATAATTAGCCTCTATAAAAATAAGATATTCTGCAGTTACAGCATTCCTGATTTCCCTTATTGGACATATTCTATAGGAAACATTGCTGCTGAGGATTTCATGAAATACATAGCAGTTACTGAAAGATTTTCAGTTACAAAAACTAACCAAACAAGTTAATTAGCATCATACACAGCAGCAAAGGATTTTGAAAGTCATTCACAAGAAATACATTTGCATCTTCTCCTGACCTGAAAATAAGAGGAAAAATATGGAACTCAAAGAAATCTAACAATATATCTTTTATTAATAAATTCTGAGTTAAAGACAGATATAACACAAAAAATTGGAATATACGAACATAATTGCAGTATAATACTAATTGTTTCCAGAGAGAACTCCTGAATTAAGAAGATTTAGAAGTACAAGAACCAAACAAGTATGAAAATAGACGTATTTATATCACTAAAATTCTTCTCATTAAAAAACCTGCTCTGGTTATACCCACACGTGCAAAAAGATCTTCATTTTAAAAAATGAGGCAAATGGCAGAAGTACCATTAAAAATAATAATTATTAATTATGGCATATTTGACAAAAGAAGAAAGACTTGTAGCAAATTCTTCATGAAGAAAAATCAAGACTTGTAGTGTAAAAAGAAATAATACATAAGACATATTTTTGGGTTTTCCCAAATCACGGAAAAATCCCATATTAGGGATTCCAACAATCTATCAAATCCCCTAAGAATATAAGTCATAATAGAAAAGAAAGTTTATTATGCTAACACAAACAAATTCTAAATGAATATATCAACCACACTTCACAATCTCCCAAAGGCTTGTACCCTTGATTCTGTGAGAAGAATAAAATTTACAGCAACTTCAAAAATATATATGCAATTGTTATTCCTAGTAATTTTATTCCTTTATATGTCTTTCTCTATTCCCATTTGTTTTGATACGTTAGCATATGACAATAGTTTATTCTTGGTCAAAATAATGTAGCACGAACTGTCAAAACTCTTCAAAATGAACTCAAAATTATTGATCATACCAACCTCACAAGGCAAACATGTTTTACTGTAGCAAGGAACTCTCGAACTCCTCTGTTGTAGAAGTAAAGGGGAGGAAATGCAAGTCCTGCAAAATATTTTTTTCTTTTTTGTAAATGTAAAGACAAGCACAAGAAAGAAACAGAAATAAAACAAAATGTAATGATAAAAATGAGATGTAGCAATTTGACACATTTCCAGCTAGTCAATTAGTAAGTTTCCTCAGGACATTCAATGAACATGTACATGAACAAATGAGATGCAGGAACAAGAACAAAGATTGTTCAGTTAAACTTTAATTTTTCCATTGTCCACATCAGGCACCCAACTTAAGAGGAAATAAAAAAAATAGCAAGAGAAGGAACATAAAAATTGGTAAGCACCAAATCTCAAAAGACTTTGCTCATTATCATATTAAAAAACTCAATAAAAAAAGTGTAAGATTATCAGCTTCTCTACTCAGCGGTTCTATTCACAAGTTTCCAGAACCAGAGGCACCATAATTGTGGAGTAGAATCTACTATCTTCCTTTAAAACTGCTCTGAGCACTTATTGATACACAATTGAAATAATGTCACCTTTCTTATCGTTTGATGAAAATCTCTATGCGTGCACACAGCATAGATGGGAATTGTACAATATATGGCTTTAAAAAATGCTCATCTCCTAAGAGAATTTGGTAAACCATATCTCCAAAAACTTTTGGCTTTAAATATATGAACTAGTTCATATTTAAAATATATTTGTCCCCCCACAAGGCCATGAAAGTTCAAAAGAATATAAACTGAATATCATATGTAGAATGTAAAATATCAAAAGCCATCATGCTCAACCTCTTATACCACAAGCCACAAAAGCAATAGATTTTTAGGTTCCTTACCAGATGAAAGAACAACAATTATGTATTGCCACCCACAAGCCGGAGTGTGTCTTCCAATGGACCTCACTTCAGCAAATGGCACCTCCCTAATGTTATAAAGATTCCAATCTGCATAATAAAACCATGAAACAATTTCAGCAAATCACATAATCTTATACCAATTTGATAAGTGCATAATGCGTTCAAATCACAAGTCCAAAGAGGAAAACCTTTCTCGGACAACCTTGCATTCATACTTCATCCTTTGTACGAAATCAATGGCTACAATCAAATACAACAAACAAGCATATAATTCATACATATATAAAACATACAAAAACCATATTTGCCCCAACACTTATTCACATCATATAGCTTAAGAATGAACTAATTACCATGAAGAGAGAAGAACCTTGATTAATTAACGTTAATCTTCCACTAATCCGTTCAGAGGCAAACTGATTAAGATGAATTGTAACATTATCTTTCAAATAAACAATTTCGGCTCCCTCCGGTTCACTCGACGAGCTTCTTTTCCCACTGCCGCACCGCATCATACTCGCTATCACTGTACCCAAAAAAGAAAAGGACAAAAAAAAAAAAAACTAAAACAATAAAACCGGAATTAAATTCAAGAAATCTGATATAGATAACAATTAATTATGAGATCGAATCGCGCAAAAAGAAAAAGGATTAAAAGGATTGGTACTTGTTGCTGAGACGAGGCGTAATCGGCGTCGTCTGATAAATCGTGAAGTTCTGCGTCTTGAATCGTTTAGAGATTTTCCCCTTTCTCTTTTATTTTTCGTTTTTAGTAGTGAATTTTAAGACACAGCTGATTTTTTTGTTGTAGTAATTTTTTTTTCTTCTTTACCTTGGAGGCCAAGAAATGAAAAGTTAAGCGGAGCCGAGGAGTAGAGAGGGAAGTGGCCGTGGGACCGGCGTGAAGGAGATTTCCGTTACTTGTGGATAGTTTGACTGAGGCGGTTGACTCGGGATACCTAAAGTTGTAATAGGATTCTGGAATCTCCGATAAGATTATTAAAACACATTTTTAATAATATGTCATTCGAGTTTTTTTAATTAATTTATATAAATTTTTGTATTTGGTTTAAAAAAAATAAAATTTTTATTGATATTTTAAATTTTTTTTAATAAAACATAAATATTTGTTTGAGGACTGATTTGTAACATACGTAAATTTTTATTTTTTTATTACAAGCGTATTTTTTAATTCAAAAGTAATTTGATTAAAAAAATTAATTAAATATACTTTAATGAAAAACAAAAATAGTTAAAATATATTTTTCCTTGGATTTTCTATCATTTATTTAGGTTGCCAAACATGTACTTTTTTAGTCGATAAAATTTTAGGTTCATTTTTAGCTAATAATATACAATTATAATTAACACATTTTTTAAAGAGTTAAAAAATATTTAAATATTTGATTTAATGATTAATGTATATTTTTTATTTAAAAAATTAATCTAATCCAATGCCTCGGTTGGTCCAAAGCAAGGAAAGAGAATACTTTGCCAAATAGACAAATTTCACTGGTTTCTTCCCCTCCAATCATTGAACTATTTTAGTAGAGTGGGTAACATTACAATTTTCTCCGCGTGCTAATCTTTATATCTATCATCTCAATTCACTTTTATGTAACTTTCATAGAGCAAATTGCATTTAAATATGTGGTTTTTCTTCTTTATATCTCCACTTTCTTATAAAAATGTTGAAATCAATCATTAGGTGATTGATGCTTTATATGGAATCCTATCTTTTCATTCCTATAATAAATTTTATAAGAAAAGAAGCTTTTCATACTATGTTCTATCTTTAAGTATTTGTTTTAATTCGTATATAGTTATTTAATTAAATCATATATGAAACTAATTTTAAATTAGAGAGTAAAAATATATCGATTAAGAATTAATAAAAAATAAAATTATAATATGGATTCAAAACTAAAAAAATTACTATAAATTCATAATTGTTTTATTAAGTAGGAACTTATTTTTTGTGAATTCAATACGTAAATGCCAATTGAGCTTAGGCTCAAGAGTGCAGTGGAAGCAAAATAATATAACTCTCAATTTGAGCCTTAATGGCATCCAGTGTGTTGACAATGACGCTTGTGATAAATTTTGTAGGGATTGTAATTTGATTTTTGATACGTGATAACCTCTTTCAGCAAGTAAATTAAATAGGGTTAAAAAAGTTAAAAGGCTAGATTAAAATCTTACAAAAAAAAATTTACTCAAGTTTTGTCTTGAATAGTAATTAAAAGAAAAACTACATGAATTTACTGGTACTATGCAAAGAATAGTTTTCCTTATTGCTCTATATTAACGACCGAAGAAATGTGTTTTTAAAATCATCAAAAATATATATATAAAATAAGACCCAACAAAAAAAAATCTTGAAAGTGCACTTTCTTTTCCAAAGAATACTAGCAACATAATTATTTACAATGATATGTAATGTTTATCTTTAATTTAATTGTGCGTGTGCCTAAGTCTAAATTCATCAAGTTGCCTCTAACTAAACAGGTTCCAATACAGATATCATTTTGTTCATATAATATTTAGGATTGAATCTTACCTTAAATTTGAATTTCCATCAAGTTTTACTTTCAAACACCAAATATATATTTTTGCACCATTTGGGTCTTTTGGTTGGCAATTTTTTTTATCTTGATAATGGCATGACTAAGAGCCTTAAATAATTTCATTCTGTTGACAGAATGTTGATTGAGAGCACATTTATTAGTTTAATGTTATTGTTGAATTTCAAAGTAAGAGTCAAAATCTTAAAATAAAAAAAAAAAGAGAATGATTAAAAGCAAAGATAAAAAACATTTTTTATGTTTGCATTCCAACGTACAAGTTATAAATCAATACAAAAGAGATCATAAAAAAATAAAAATAATGATGTATGAGTGAAATAAGAATGAAAAAAAAGTACCTAAATATCCTATCAATAGATAGAAGGTAAAAAATTTATAAGACATAATAATGATATAATTAAATTGACATGATATTAAATATGTCACGGTCAAAAAATTTAAAATATCTCAATTATCTACTAATAATCTTTAATAAAATAAATGACAAAAATACTTTTTGAACCTAAAAAAAACCCTTAACACTTGAGTTTAAATTTCTATGAAAGTTTCCTTTCATCTATATATATATATATTTAATCTCTTTGATGTTTTAAGTTATAATTTTTTTTATTTTATTTTTATAATAACGTGATGTGGATTATTTTTTGAATTCAAACATGATGATAAATTAAACTATTTATAAATAAATTAATTTGTTATCTCATTATCATTATAATTCATTGGTGTAAATGTTTAATGGGGATAGTAGCAAAGAATGACAAACAATATTATTAAAAGACTTGACCTTTGCTCCCATATCTTTTGCTAAATACTTTGAATACTAATGTCTTATCATCTTTCTTGTATTCATTATTTGATCTCTAAATTCATTCAACCATCATTTTTTAAAAACTATTACATTTACATTTTTTATTTTTGTATATCATTTAATTTTAAAAAATATATTAAATAATATTTTAAAAAACTATTACTTGACCAATCAATTTTATCCAAATATTTGTTTTTTTTAATATTATATAATTATTAGATAAATTTAAAACTAAAATTTATAGATTCACAATAAGTCAATTTATCTATAATAAGATATTACCATAAAATAAATAAATTATTGTCACATCAAAAGAGATAAAAACAACAAAACAAATAGTATTTTTTAAAGAAAAAATTGAACACTTACTTATCTTTTCGATATTAAAGTTTTTATTTTTTAGAAAAACTAATATAACCTAAGTTGAAGCAGTTAAATACAATCACCCTTAGTTGCCCAATGAATATCCAAAAAAATGGAAAGTTATTGGCAGAAAAAAACAAAAAAGGCAAGTTGATCTGTAAGCACAGAGCACACTCATAACTTTCCTATTTTGTTTTTTATTTCCAAAAGCCTTAACTTTCCATATTAAAATATTTTATCAGTCATTAAATTTAGGTAATATAGATAAAAAAAAGAAGAAAAAAATCCAAAAAAAAAGACAAAAAAGAAAAAGAATGAGAAAGTCATTAATTATTATTGCTTTCCTTTATAAATATAATTAATCGGATTCAAATTAATATAATATTAAATTTGAAATTGAGTTCAAATTAATATTTAAAATTTAAAATTTGATTTAAATTTGGTCTAATATCATTTTTTTAATTTAAATTCAATTCAAAATAAAAATTAAGTTACTTAAATTTATTTAATTAAATTTAATTAATATATAAAAATAAATTTAATTGTTATATTTGATAAAATTTTGATTATTTATGTTGAAATTTAATATATTTTATTAATTAAAATAATAAAATATATTAAAATATAAAAATTGATTAGATTCATAAATTATTTAAATCGAATATAAAAATATTTAAATTTAATTTAATTAATAAATTAAATTATTAAAATTAAAATTTAACTTTATAATAATCATCGAATTAAATTAAAATTTTATTTGAATAATAATTTATAAATATTAATATTTCGTTTATATTTTTACTTTCATTATAAATTTTAATTATTAAATTATTTATAAGTGAATTAATTGAACGATACGTATTTTTTAATGTTAAAAATTAAAATATGTGTTAATTTTTTAATTTATGTATCAAATAATTTAATAATGTACTTTGGGTGGGACCGGAGACTAATTTAATGTGGAGTGTGGACCCTCACTTGGCAGTGTCGATGCCACCTATCCAGTCCAACGCATTCTCGGTTGCCCACTCGCATATTCCTTTCCCTCTCTCTCTCGCTCTTTCTCTCCACGATAAAAGGACGCTTCTTACTTGATGCTCTATTGCTTGCTGTCTCTCTGAATCTTCTTCCCTCATTCAAAAAGAAAGCGAATTCAAAAATTCGTCATGGGTTCCATAAAGAAGGAAGGTTTGCCACTCATCGATCCCTCCAAAACCGCCGTTGCCTCAGCCGTGTCCAACAAAGGAGCGCACGCTGCTCTTGGCTACATGTTCAGTGCAGGTCTCAAAATTTTAAAACTCTTTTCTCACTTTTTTTTTTTAACAAATTTCTTTTCTGTTTGTTTCTCGGCATTTTCTCCTACAAACATTTTCTTTTTCTCTGTTTTCTCAATGGACTGATTATTTATTCATTTTAGTTTTTGCCTTGAAAATAAAAGCAGTAGCATGACGTCCGAATTCGTTACTATTTTATTTGTCGTTTGGAAATTTTATTTTGATTGTTGTTTTTCTTCTTATTTGTTTGGTTACAGAGATTTGGAGTGCAACAAAGAAATTCTTATTCTTCTGTGGAATTTGAAATCTCACTAGCGGTTTTAAGTGTTTACCAGTGTCCATTTGAATGTAATAAGAAAAAGCATTGAATTATGAGCTTAACATATTGAATTAAGTGGAAACGTGACAAATTTCACAAATGCTGGCGATATTTTCAAATTGCACCTAAAAAATAACAGTGTATACAACAATAATAATTGATGTAAAAATTTTGTTTATGGTTAAACGGTGTTAAATAATATATTTAAGTTAAAGGTGATATGTTTTTTCGGATATTATATAATATTATTAATTTTTAATATTTGATCCCTTTTTTCATACGATGTTATCCTAATTTTACCGTTTTGATTTTTGAAATTTATTTTTTTTGTTTTTATATATTATTTTAATATAAAATTTTGGTATATTTAAATAAATTTTGATATAAAATTATTATTTTTATTTTATAAAAATTTATAAAAATATATAATTTGGTTGGCTTTGATTTTTTTCATTTTTACCTTTTGATTTGACTATAATATATATATATATATATATATATTTAATATCCAAACTTAATTTAAACAAAAAAAAAATTCAAATGAACTAAACATTATGATTTCGGTTTTCTAGATTTTTTTCTCACTCCTAATCTAAGGAATAAAATGTTCATGAACTGAAGTTGTGCTGCCTATTTGATGTGTTTGGAAGAACTGCGAGCTTTCCTCTGGAAATTTTGTGAATAAACTATCTAGTTTGGTGGAAGGAATTCTAGAGGAGAATAATTGTTTTATTTTACATATACGATCAACCTGTTGTATTTCCAGTTACAATGTGCTAAAGTATCCATTGTCGTGTTTGCTTGGCTCATTCACAGTGAGGGAAGAACTAAGAAGTTAGGTTTCCGTGGCTTTTTTTAAGAATGAGAGAAGTTACTTTTTATTATTCAAAGATCAATTGACAAACAAAATGACTTTGAATCAATTCATTGGGGGAGTTACTGAGGTTGTAAAAACCTGACAAAAACTTTCTTGTGGACATTTTGTCTTAGCATTGAAAAAGTCTTGGCATGTTTGGTTTGTTTTATGTGAATATTATTAGTGGAAATCACATATTACTGGGAAAAGGTAAAGTTATTTGATCATCTCTTCATTCCTCTCTATGTCTGATCCAATTGCATATCTGTTTATCCTTGTTCTAAGCTACAGGCTTTTCAGCTTTATTTATTGTGTAATTTTGATGCAAGAATGATAAAAAAACTGTTTCTAATTATTTATCAGAACACCTTCAGCCACTTCACTTGCCATGTTTTGATTAATTAACTTTTATCCATGAACACTACTAATTCCTCTGTCCTGCTTTTCTTTACTCGCTGCAGTTCTCTTGGTTCTGTTTAACAAAGCAGCTCTTTCTTCTTTCAGCTTTCCATATGGAAATGTGATTACACTTTTTCAGGTAGGTCACTTGCTCAGTTGAATTCCTGAGCTAGCCTAAGTTTGTTTGTTTAGTAGAATAGTTACATATTTTATCAGTTGAAACCTGAAGGACATAATAGAATATCTTATTTTTTTAAGATTTTCAACGACAAATTTCTGCATGAAGAATTGCTAGCAGCAGAGCTTCCCTTCTTAGATAGTTGAATATAACCTCAAAAAGTTTCATGAACAGAGTAAGATATACAGAAGTGGAAGAAACCAGTGGTAAAGATCAAAGAACTGGTTGATTACAATCACCTTGCTTTACTTGTATAACCCCCTCTACCATCCTTTTTTTCTACTAAAAAAAACCTAGACATACTTTTGACTGCAATAACTGGATTTTACATGTATTTTGGGTGTTTTGTTATCTTTTGCCCGTTCATTAATTTCTCATTATCATTTTTTTTTAAAAATTCAGTTGACAATTTTTGGTTTAATTTCTTTCAAATTCATGTTATTTAGAGTTCAGTTCTTACCACCATGTCTGACATTTGGAGTTTGACAATTGAACCACAATGCACTAAGTTTGGCCTTCTTTTATTAGTTTATTAAAACAATTTAACTCTTATGTGCATTTAGATTCTATGTTCGTGTGCATTTCTCTATGCCATGAAACGCTGGAAGATAATCTCTTTCACAGAGGGGGAACCACAGAGCATTACTAGTAACCCAATAACCTTGGTACCGTTGAAGACACTGTTTCATGCCCTTCCGCTGGCGGTTTCATATTTGCTATACATGGTATGTATTAGAGGCTGAATATTCACTTTAAAGTATTCTTGGTGAAACTTTAATCTTTCTTCTGATTGTTCCCTTTTACTTGCTTGTCTGGTTAAAGTTAATTACCATGGAATCTGTTCGTGGCATAAATGTTCCTATGTATACCACCCTAAGGCGGACTACTGTGGCTTTTACCATGATCGTGGAGTATCTTTTGACAGGACGGAAACACTCATTATATGTTGTTGGCAGGTATGGAGCCTTTTTATATACTATTTTCATCTAACAATTGGGTCATATATTGTACTGAAGGCAAGTGAATCTGGGCTCTTTAGTGCATCCACCCTAAGTTATTTCTTAGAATTCTGCATCATAAATAAGAACATCTTGCTTTTATATTTACAAAGTTTGGAGCATTCCTGCCATTTTGAACTCCCATGTCTTGCAAACGTAGAAAGTTTCACTGTTGAATATTGTGGTTGACAGGAAGAATTAAGTTTAGACAACTTGGATTTCTTAGAGTTTTGCATCATAAATAAGAATGCGTTGCTTTTATATTTACAAAGTTCAGTGCATTCCTAAAATGTTTCACTATTGAATGTTATGGTTGACAGGAAGCATTAAGTTTAGAAAAATGGGCATAGTGGAATACGCATCATATGATAATATGCAACGTCATTATCTGCAATTATGGTTATATTCTTGCAAAAGGTGAAATAACATTTGAAAAATAGTTAATATGTGTGAAACTAGATAAAATGTAAAACTGCCTTGGAGAAAGGTTATAATTTGTTGTCTTCATTGAGTTTATCCGGGAGAATTTAGTTTTCCATTTGCATGCAAGTTTATGACTTTTAGGCTTCGTAAGAAGGATGGCAAGAGGTGAGGGTGAAAAATTTGTTAATCTAATGGTTAAAATCTAATGGAAAATTTGTTAATCTAATGCTATTGCTTTCATGTTCATGCAATTTCTATTTGAGATATTGTCTTTTATATATCTTTATGTTGAAAGTTCAAAATGCGACTAATAACTTTCTTGGACTAATCCAAGGATTTCATCAGTGTGGGGATAATTATACTTGGTGCATTTGTTGCTGGAGCTCGCGACTTGTCATTTGATGCCTATAGCTATTCCATTGTTTTTATAGCAAACATCTGCACAGCCATATATCTTGCTTCCATTGCTCGTATTGGTATTATCCCATTGTAGTCTCTTCTTTATCTCCCATGGCATGTTAATTTCTTTCTATTTATTCATGATATATTCTCAACTTTTCAGGTAAATCCACTGGCCTTAATAGCTTTGGCCTTATGTGGTGCAATGGTAAGATAAAAGGACTAACAGAGTTGTTATTTTATCCTTGCGGTCCATGTAAAAATTAACAAATTAGCCTTATCTGAACTCTGTATGAAATTTTTATTGATTTTTGAAGGAATAGTTTGTGCACCAATCTTGTTGTTTTGGACGTCATACAAAGGTGACCTTGAAGCAATGATGAACTTCCCTTATCTATATTCTAGAGGATTCCAGGTGCTTCCTTTTCACAAAATAATTTCTCTTACTATATCCGTTTCCTCAAGATATGTTCTTCAGAAAGAAAGTGCTTTCATTGTTAGCTATTTGCAAATGCATCTATTAATATTCCTGCTTAGTTCTCAGCTGTAATAACTATTACAATATGATTAATTTGGATGGTATAGTCTAACTTATTGACTTGGCAGAAAGGTAAATAGTCTTAGCTATTTAAAGCTGCAACATGTCATTAAGATATGCTGTTACTATCCATTGTCTGTTTTACTTTGTGTCCGGTCCTTTCTTTTTTAGCTGTCATTGCTACTTATTCAAGTCCTGCTGGCTTGGTATTTACTACTCTTTCATGTCCATTTCAATTTTTTTTAAAAAAATTCATGTCAATCAACTTTCTAACCTTAACCTCATTTTTTCCCTACTTTATCATATTTGGATGTTACTTGATCATATTGTTTGGTTTTGCTAGTTCAGTCACTTCTGTTTCTTTTTCTTGTTTTGGTGTTACCCATCTCGTGTATGTCATGCACACTTGGTTTTATTTCTTTCACCGGCTACAAATTGCTTTTCCTTGGACTCCTTTCTATTGTTAACTCATTCAGGCAAATTTCATAGTTTCTTTTAATTTACATCAAGATTGTAGCAATTCTAATAACTTCCATGACTTGTGATTAGAGAAACTTGATAGAATTCAAACTCTTTTACGCTTTAATCATTTGAATATTTTGCAGATTGTGATGCTTCTCTCTTGTATCATGGCTTTCCTGATAAATTATTATGTATTCTTGAATACAACACTCAATTCAGCTCTGACACAGACAATATGTGGCAATTTGAAGGTGTGATCACTTGTTCTAGCTTTGGTGTAATATAACATATTTGTATGTTTGGCGTTAATATTACATAATGCAGTCAGTGGTTTCGATGTTTTGTCACTGGAAAGTGCAATTCTTTTTACAACATATTTGTTATAAAACATATTAATATGTTAATATAACACATTTGTCCTTTATTCTGGTTAATTTTACATAATACAGCCCGTGGCTTCCATATTTTGTGACTGAAAAGAGTGATTCTCCTTTTTTAATATGGTGGGTCAGAAGAAATTTTATGGGAAAGGGGTTCAATGCTCAAATGGGGTGAACCTTCTTGTAGATCACTAGACCACTGTGACTGGTACTTTTAGTTGACTGTCTAAGCTAATTTTAAGCTGCAGTAATAAATTGTCTGGGATTATATTCAGTTTCATGAATGTCTAGAAAGGTAACCGATTGAAATTTGATGGCTGTTTAAGGACTTAAAGATTATATTGCATTCTAGATGCTTATGAATGATGAGCGTGTGTCAGTTGCACTGCTGATCCATTGAAATGGATTTAACTTTTAAACAAGCCCAACCAGTCATAACATAAGATTCCTCTATCTTGCACGAGCTGTCTGGAAGAAGGGAATTTTTAAGTTTGCACATTTAACTCACTAGCTGTTTTGGTTGACATCCTTTTGCCTCTTGTTTATCTTTAGGTTCAATGTGTTTCAGTAAATGCCAAAAGGAAATATTGCAAATTATATCAGCACTGAAGGCACTAGGCCTGTATTTTATTAGTTTTATTTTTAAGTTGAATGCTCTTGGCACAATTGATAGACTGTTGGGGAAAACAGGGTAGCTTCAACTCTTATGAATGTGCATGGGAAAAATTCTGTTTTTCTTGTGAATTTAATGGTCTTTATTCGGTTTCTACTTGGCCTGCAAATTGTCTTATTGGTCTAAATAGATGCTTGCTTTTTCTTTGCCTTTAAGGTAGCTTATATCAAATTTTGGTGACGCTTAATTGTATTGTGGTAGGATCTTTTTACGATTGGACTGGGATGGCTACTGTTTGGCGGGCTTCCATTTGATTTGGTTAGTATGGGTTCCTCCTACTCATTGTTAAAAAAATTTTGTAGGGCCCGTTACATGAAAGTCTCAATTGAGCTAGATATAGTTATGTCACCCACTTTCTTGTTTTTGCTTCCAGATGAATGTTGTTGGCCAATCTCTTGGGTTTTTGGGGTCATGTTTGTATGCGTACTGTAAACTCAAAGGAAAATAAACATATGGCCGACTGCTTGAGAGCCTCATCCTGGAGGTAAATAATCTAATATGGCCAATTACTGCTATCTTATCTCCCGCAAAATTTTGGTTCAAAGATCAAAACTCTAGAGCACACATGAAATTCTACTATGGTCAAAGTTCCCTGCCAAAGAGGCAAGCATTTAGGTGTACAAGAGGAACAGGCGACTCTTTGACTCTTCAGTGTCCTCGACACAGGAAATTGGTGGACTTTAATGAACATTTATTTCTTTTTCTAGCTAATCTTAGAATGATTAATATTTAACTGTTCAAAAAGAAATTTTGATTTCACCAAATTTCAGAATTCAGTTTCCTTTTTCTTTCGGAACTTGGCATCTTTTAGGTGGATGTTTTCACAGTTTTCCATCCACCATACAACCTTCATCCAATCAGATGTTTGCCCCAACTGCTTGCTATAGATACTTGGTAGCCTTGGCTTGCTATTAATAATTTATCGTATAGCTCTTATATTCCTTGGTGCAACAAAGTTGCTTCACTTTGACTCGGAGGTCAAAGGTTCAAGTCGTGACAAACAGCTTCTTTGCGTAACAAAGGATAAGGTGCGTGTATCCGACCCTACTCAAACCCTTAAATGGAGGAGCCTCGTGCGTTGAGATGCCCTTTAGGCTTTAGCATATATCTCTCTCTCGAGAGAGACTAATACTTACACTCCTGCATGCTTATCCCATCACGGCTGTCCAGTGTGGCCAGTAACCACATATTAACATGGCAACATCTGGATTTTGATTCGTCTGCTACACATGTCCAATCTGATAGATTAATGATATAATTTGAATATACTTTTCTGATTGCCAAGCCATATCTGATGGCAGAACCAAGAATGTTTTGAATAAAAAAGAATACAGGCATATAGAAAACTTTCCTTAATTATACACACCGAATGCCTGGTTATTTCCTTAGTTTGCAAGATTACTTACTAGGGATTAATCTTGGACATAATTCATTTCCATTAACGGTTAAGCAGTCTTAAATTTCTTTGCATGTGTCGCAACTGTGACCAGCTTTCTTGTACTGCAAGAACTTAATGGTTCCGTCGCCTGTTATTGTTTCTGTTCAAAGCAGAATTTACATCCGTATACCTGACACCTGAGACATTATTATAACTATCGACAATTCATGTAGTATTTTTTTTTTTTTGCTTTGGTATTGTGTGAGTGTGGACAGTTTAAGTGTCCCCTCAAGTCCCCATAAAAGGTGAAATTGTGTCCATTTGTGCCGGAATCTTTACAAAAGCAAAAGGCTTCTGCTATCCACTTATTGCGGAGCAAATATTTTTTTTTGGGGGGGGGGGGGATTCTTGGAGGTAACCCCTGCTCCCATCCCATGTGAGGTGTGGACAGAGATATCTCTATTCGAATGCTACAGCGTAAATAGTAGCAAAAAAGTTAAAAGAGAGGAAGAGATGGGTAGCAAACTCGAGTTCCTGGAGGGAGGGGTGTCTTTCTTGTCTCCACAAGCTGACAACCGAGTTTGACATAGTTGCCTTGCTTGATTGAAACATACCCTTCACCCAGATTTGCTAAAGCTCAAATCTTGCTTCAATGTTCTCAAAAGCAGTTTCTTGACCCATACTATCAGAAAGCCAGATAAAGATCAGCAACTTGTTTTGTTCACTCACAATGCCATTGATCTTCCTGTTTATGTCCTATCAAAAATTGCTACCCAAAAGAAAGTTCCTTTTTATTCTTTTTCTTCCGAATGGGTACATTAAGCCAGAGAAATCTATGCTAATCTCTCCATTCATAAAATAAAAAAGAGAAGAAGAAAAAAAAAAAAAAACAGAGGAAACTTGAAAAATGAAAAGTCCGTCAACTACCTTCTTCATTGGATAGATTTTAAGAAAGTATGTTTGCTTTTCCTGATAAAAGAATAAAAGCCTACATGGACCATATAACTTTAAGGAATCTCTGTTTGAGCAGAAACATGGGTGTCACTTTGTCCCACCCCTTTAATCAATGGCTTTCAATATCATCAACCTAAGAAATCTATTTTTTTCATTTTTTTATACCTAAATTTGATAATTTATGTATTTATATTATATAAAATATTTAAATTTATGTATCATATTATGTTTTTATTTTATTAAATTTATATATATAATTATTATTATAATTTAAATCGAATCATTTTTTATTTTATTTTTATATTATATTTATATTATATCATTGTATTATATTTTAAATTATAAAATCAAAATAACAAAATCAGAATATATAAATAATACTGTTTAATTAATTCAAATTTAAACATTTCAAATCTGTTTTAATTAATTATATTATTTATTATTATACCATTTATCACCTTACTTGAAATTGTCGTTTTTGTCACACATGTAAAATATATGGTGGTTCAAAAGTATAAAAATAATTAGAAATGAAATAGAAAAAAAAAAAAAAAGCCAAAGTTTCCTAAGAAGCAAAAAATGAGAAAAAAGTAATAGGAAGTGGCACGCGAACTTATCGCCCAAAATCATGTGTGTGAAGAAGGGCCCTTTTTATAATAATTATTTTTTACAGTTTCCAAAATCTTCGAGAAGAAGACAGACTGACCTGAGTAGTGACTGACCCCTACCTCTTTCAAGGAGCGTGTTCCCTAGTGCAGGCCCAAGGCATGGCTCTTTTAGCGCCGGTGTCTCCGCTTTGGCTTGTTGGCAATTGGCAAATCTTGCCTCTCGCGTATTCGCTAACTGCTATGTGCTTTTTTGCGTGAAATTAAAAAAAAAAAAAAACTTTATACGTACCTCTTCTTTTGGAAGCTTCTTTCTAGACAATCCCCTTTGCTGACATTCTGCGCTCCTGTTTCCAAGATTCCGCATCCAATCCCTCTCCCTAATGTTTTAGTTTGATCTTACGTATAAAATATTAAAATTTATATATTTATATAGTAATTATATATATTATAATTTATATAGATATCAAAATATAATATATATTTTAATTTTATTAAAAATTTAAATCATATCATTTTCATATTTTATTTTTATATTAAATTTATATTTTAATTTATCAAGTTTAATTTTAGTAACAATCTCTTTTTTTTTTTCATCAATTCTACAATTTTGTAAAAATAATTATATAAATTAATTGAATTAAGTCTCATATTTATATATATATATATATTTTTTTTCAATATATACTAGCCATTATATATTTAGATTTGTTATAGGTTGTACATAAAAGCCAACTATCATATTCTCTCCTTGGCCATATCTGTTATAGGTTGTACATATAAGCCAATGCAAGTATGATGCAGAAAGGTGGGGTGTTAAAATAATGTAGAAGGTACAGTCTAAAGGAGTTGTTTTTGGAAGGGTTTTTTTTTTAAGGAGAATATTTTCAAGTGCATGCGCAAGAGAAGGAGTTTGATTTTAATTGATTACAAACTAAGCATGGCAAACCCTAAAAAGTAAGTTTTGCTCCCCTTCACATCATTCCCCTCATCTTCTTCACCTCCTCATCCCGAGGCAAAACCTCAGGCATGTTATAACATTCCCTAAATTCTAATTCCATCTTCAACTCAAACCCTAATCTCAATCTCAATCTCTTTTTCCTCAGCTATAGTGTCTTGTCGCCCCCACAATCACTCTCTTAATTCTTCTCTCGTGCATCAAATAAAGTTATATAGTTGTTTCTTTTGTTGACATATTGATCACAATCTTATCGTCGCATGTACCATATTTATGTTGTCACTTTTTTTTTTCTTTCCAGAATCCTAATTGAATAAAACCTTTTGAAAAATATGCATGCCTTTGTTTTTTTATTGTTTTTTTTCTGCTGAAAACTTTAAGGTTTACGGACATGGACTGTAAACAGAAGAATGTGCTTTGTTTCTCATTTTCCTAAATGGCTACATGTTATGTCTTAGTGCACCCAAAAACATCACATTTTACTAGTTCCCTTGTCTTGGTTTTGGATAATTGGTTTAGGTGGTTTTTCCTCTGATGTAATTTCTATTATCCCATTCTTTTTTTTTTCCCTCATAATTATTTTCATTGGCTAGACACATTAATAGTTTTGCATCAAATTGCCTTGATTTTGACTCAATTCAAGGAATAAAAATCATGATTTTGAGATCCCACTTTTGTCATTATCATTCCCAACCACCAACAAAACCACCTTCTCAGGCCACCTTCTACTCCATGAAGCTAGCCAGCCATATCTTTTGCCCTACCAGGGTCACTGAGAAAAGATCAATTTTATTGTCATGGGGCCATATCCAAGACTTTTATTCAAGTATTTTTTTTCCCTTCTTTTTGGTTGATAAGTTCGATATACCAGGCATGCAAGTATATAAAAGCTCCAAAACCAGCTCTTTATCATCGTGGTGTATTTCTCGTTGCATTCATGGATGATCATTTAGGAGCTTTATTTTTTATTTTTTCTCTGCCTTTTCTTTTTTATTTTTTTTCACCCCATGAGAGAAATTTGCAGCTGGTTGCTTGGGAAGCAAAAAAAAAAAGAAAAAGAAAGCGATGTTGGTGAGGTTCAATCCGAAGACGGATTTACACGCATGGATTCAGTTGTAAAATACGATCTCAGATTGAGCCGCGCCAATATCACTTCCCATAACTCTTCTAATTTTGCTTTCCAAACTCACCCTCATGTTGTTTAGATAAGTATTTATAAAATTGATTTCTTCACCTTTGGCTATCCTTACAGCAGGAACTATATATCACTGGTTTTCAGGTTTCTTGATCTTGGAGTGATGAGACTCAGGTATGACTACAAATGCAGAGCTTTTTTTCTTATTTTCAATGACGAATATTCAATTATAACTGCTGCAAAAAGGTTACTTAATTACTATATAGCATAGATTGCACCATCTTGTATATAATTAGAAGTACATTAGTACAGATATATATATATATATATGTATATTACAGTAATTTCGTAACTGTAGTAAAGATAATTTCACTGTTTCATTATATATCCAATAAAGTAATTGACCTGTTTATTACATTACATGAATATATATATATATATATATATAACAGTAATACTAGATAAAATTTGATGCTACAGTTTCAACCGTATATTGATGAGGTCACTTTATTTCGTGTTTCTTGAGTATGGAATATTGGTATTTGGTGATGATATTGTTGAATGGTACAGTTATTATGGTTTTTTTTTTTAATATATAATAGGGTATTACTTTTTAAAAAAAAATCTTAATCTACCTTTATCCCTATCCCTATCTGCTTAATTAATTTATCTGAAGAGGACATTAAGTTCTTTCAAACTCATACCTTCCAAAAGTTTATCGATATTCATGCCATTTGAGTTAACACTTAGCTGAGACTATTATGTTTTTAAACCTTATAAGCTTTGTTGCAAATTAAGTTTTGATTCTCCTGTATATGATTACCATGAAGTTAAGAGTAGAAATGTCGGATCAGTTTTATATTTCATGAAATATAAAACATTTGCCGTGATCCGTCTGTCAGGGTCATCCATTAATTTGCAGATATTTGGTTCTGAAAATCATTTCTTATATACCAGAAGCAAATTTCTTACTTATATATGCAATCATTTAACAATTTTCTTCTTGTAAATGACTTGTTTAGTCCAATTTCTAACATTGAGCATTGAGGAACATGACACAGTCATAAAAGAATTTAAACGGAAATAATCTATAATATATATAAGTAGATTTAGCAGAAGAACAAATCATGGATAATTTTTTAATTAATATCCTGTTCCTAATTTTTGGTTTAACTCAGAGTGTTTGACACTAAAAGGGATGGTTAACTTGGTTTGTCTTATTCTTGTTTCAGTGCGTCTTGGCCTGTTGGGTAGTTCACAACTTAATTTCCTCGTTTTCTTTAATCAAGTGTTTTTTTTTCTTCTTTTTTCTCACATTAAAACTGATAGAAATTTTAACATCGTTTGATTTGTATGAGTCCTCTTATAGTAGTATTAAAAAGGTAAATCTAAATGATCCTGAATCAAATTAAATTAGTGCAAGAAGGAGTACCCAAAGAAGACTTCAGAGGGGAATATCCTGATGCAACTTTGAGAAATGGAAATGTGGGTATGCTTAAATTTTGTTGATTTAACTATATTATATGTTTTCAAATAACAAAATATTTGGTGATTCAGTCTTTGTGGAAATGATTTGCAGAATAAGTAAAGCTCACAAAGATTCCAGATTGAATGTGCTATGATGTGAATATGCATTTGTAACTGTACAATTGCACTGTCCTCTTTTTGGAAGTGATTTTCAGAATAATTTAAAGCAGGGAATCTTAGATTCTAGTTTGAAGAGCTCAGCTGATGGAAACATACATTGTTCACAGATTTTATTTGTTCTGTTTAAAAATAATAGTATGCTTTATATATATATATATATATATATATATATATATATTGCTTGAAGGTGATGTGCTGGTTTTGCTGCAAATAAGCCAGTGGCTTATCTTGGATCAAATAGTTAGATGCTATATTGTTAAGGGGAATCAGGCTGAGCTTGTGGAGGTGCAATTCATTTGTAGCCAGCGGCTTTTATGAGTTTAGACTTAAGTTTAATGCATAACTTAATCCAAATTCCAATCATGTAAGACCGGCTTTAGTACATATCTTAACGGGATCCAATGAGGATATCAAATTGAAGGAAACTCTCAACTTAAAAACTGTTAATTCTAAGACAGGACACGTAGATTTGAGGAAAAGCATAGTGTCAACGGGGAACATACTGCAAAACTCAAAGAAATTGACATTCAGGTGGCTGCAAATACCAATATCCGAAATGGGAGGTTTGATCCCGCATTCATGGTTAGATCTCGTGTAAGGTTTTAAAGAAAAGGAAATTTGTTTACCTCTTCCAATCCTTCTGCCTCTAGCAAATTTCCAAATCCCCAAAATTGTACAAGCCTGAAATATTGTCTTCACACAATGGATGGTAAGACTGTGGCATCCCAACCTCTGTTTGGTTTGACATTTGAGCCAATAATGACAGGGACTGACTATGGATCATTTGCACCCCTGTTTGCCTGTATTCAAGGGAGAATCTCTGATGCTTTTGGATTGAGCATTGGAGAGTTGCTGAGATCCCTCTGGTTTCTTCTTACGTCTCCCTTGTTGAGACAGACGAGAGTGATTGGATAAGATGGCAAGATCGTTAAGATCTTGCAAAGGAGTGAGAACTTTCACTACTTCATCCATTGTAGGACGGGATTTCGGGTCCCTATGGAGGCAGTTGTGAGCTAATTGAGAAACTTTCTGCACCCCTTTAAGAGAATAATTCAGCTCCAAGCGGGGATCCACCAGTTGGCAAACTTTTCTCTTGTCACCTAAATATGGTCTAGCCCAAGCAACAAGATTCTGCTCCCTGCTAGGGCGCTTCTTGTCCATTGATCTTCGGCCTGTCAAAATCTCAAGTAATACAACACCAAAGCTGTAGACATCACTCTTAGATGTCAAGTGTCCTGCGAAAAAGATCCGAAGTTGTACATATAATCAGTTCTCCGGATTTTTGCATGGTGCAGAAAACTTGAGGACCAAACAGGCACAGAAGCAATCAAAATACAGTTTGCAAATCAGGAACTCTCAGTGCAAATAACACTATAACAATCGATCAGCAATCAGCATGAACTATTAAGCTTGATAGATGCTTCCATATCATTGAAACATTCTCCAAACTAACAGATAGAGTGGAATCAGATAGCTCAAGATCCATTAGTTACAAAATTTTGGTTAAAGCAATAAAAGGTACGATGAGTTGCAGAAATTCCTTCTAAACTTTCCTAAGGGAATGTTGTTGCAGATATGTAACATATTTAGTGTACATTACCTACTCTACAATTTTTGGTGATTCCATACTCTATTTATTCTCAGGTAGGTCTTTTAGTAATCTGATAAAGAATGTCAATTTCGTTATAGAATGTTAATTTGGTGATTTCAGCAGTGCCTTAGTTGCAGTATGACCATCTGGATGTGGTTTCCAACTCTGCTAATGATAATTGAAATGAGAACGATATGTCTGACCTGATTTTAACAACCGGCAAGGTTTATGGTCCAAAACTAAACCAGATACCTACTTGCTAGACATTTAGATTAGTTTTAAAGTATGTTCGGGATACTGGTGCAATGCAGACCAAAGGGGCTTCCACCGCACTGCAGCCCCTAACAGCAGTGGACTTTGCACTGCACCACTATCCCGAAGGGGTTCTTAATGTTGAGTTCAAATTTCCTTAGAGAACACTAGAGCTTTAAGCTTTCAGTTAGTTCAGATCATCTTCCACAACTATAATACCTGTCATAACATACTCTGGTGCAGCATAGCCATAGGTTCCAACAACCCTAGTAGAAACATGTGTTTTGTCTCCTTGAGGACCAGCTTTTGCTAGACCAAAATCTGAAAGCTTTGCATTATATTCCTGCAAAGGAAATTCCATATCAGTGATTCCATAAAACAAAGGATATCTTGAAAAGGTTGGTATAATTACCTAAACTAATTCATCAACTTACATACCGAATCGAGTAAAATGTTGGATGTTTTAAAATCTCTATAAATGACTGGCTCTGGACCACCATGGAGAAAGGCCAATCCTTTGGCTGCCCCAAGTGCAATCTTAATCCTATTGCACCATGGAAGAGGTGTTGTCCCTTTGCAAAATTAGCCAACAAGGCAACGTCAGTATTTCTTTCATTTGAACTTATATAAATATGCTAGAATGGAAATTCCCACAAGGGAGAGCCTTATTAGTAAGAAGGTACAATGCAAACTAACAGAGTAACAGTCCTTGAGGACCACTTCAACACAGGATCTTAACTTAAAATACCAAATTGGAGATTAAAAAAAAAACTGAAACTGAGTTGAAATGACAAAAGGAAAGAAAACAGTGAGACTCACTTCTGAAAAGATGGTTTTCAAGACTTCCTCGAGTCATAAATTCATATACAAGCAGCCGCTGGTCATCTTCAATGCAGTAACCAATAAGTTTAACAAGATTAGAATGATGAAGCTGTCCAAGGAAATCAACCTCAGCCTGCATTAAAAGAATCATCCAATGTCACACACCCAAGTTTCAGTAACTTACCAATAGTCTCTTCAACATTAAATCTACTAAACCCAAGGCACATATTTTTCTACTAACCACCCATTCTCTATGGCCTTGAAGACCATCTGGCTTCAAACTCTTGACAGCAACTGTGATCCCTGATCCTGGTTTTGCTGGTGATGTCCCATTTTCCTCTATCCATCCCTTGAAGACATAGCCAAAACCACCTTCCCCAAGAATGCTGTCAGGTCTAAAGTTTCCTGTTGCAGATTTTAGCTCCTGAAAAGTAAACCGGAGAAGCTGGCATGGAGATTTGTTATCTGATGGTGGTGGATCAGGATTCTCAGATGAAAGGTAAGCTTCATTCGGAGGGCACAGCTCTCTATTACTAGCATTTAGATATCTTGTCTCAGTAGCTGCATACAGAGATTGAGAATAACGTTTCTTCTTTTAAATCATAATTCGATAATAGCTAAAGGAACAAAATAAATTCCATTTTATTTCAGGTTAAGGCTTAATAATAAGAAAAGAGTAATTCTTTTGTCAGTAGAGAATCTTTCAGTGAGGATCTGAATTACAATGAATTATGCAAGCCAAATTCATCTTGGTTGGAATTTGGAAAATTGTCAGATATCAAGTGGAATAAATCAATCCCCCTTCTTCCCTGTAAAAAGACAGTGCCATGATATTTAATGACCCAGTGAAAATGATATTAGCTGCCAACAGATTAAAAAATTTCTCACATTCACTTCCCACATAAACCAGCTGAGATTGTTTAAAAATCCCATTTTTAAACTCATAGGACTCAGGAAAAACTAATCTTTTTGCAAGAATCAGAAGAAACATAAGTGTCAAAAATATAGAAATCAGCTGCAAAGAAATAAATGCCAGGAACAAAAGAAAAACCCATTAGTATTTTCAAAACGAAAAGGCAAAAGCTAAAGAGAAAGGGACACGTATATATTAATAAAGAGAAGAAACAAAGAAGATTACCAGCATCATAAACAAGACCAGTTCGAGGAATTGAGTTATCAGAGTCACGAGACGCAGAGGACTTGCAAACGCCGCGTTTCAAGACAGCCCAACAACCATGGTGGTTGTCATCCATGGAAGAGCAATTAGAAGTGTTAGTTTAGTTACTTAAAAATAAAGTATATGTTTCATGGGATGTTTCTATAGTTGCATGAAAATAACAAGGAGAAGAAGAGATCATTGGCCATAGGGAGAAAGGAAAGGAATAAGAAGGGGGAGTTAAGTCCAGAGAGGAAAGGAATGAAGCAGGAGAGAAAGAGAGAGAAAAGAGAAGGGAAAGTATTGTTGATGTTGTTGCTGCTGCTGCTGCTGCTGTTGGAGATTGCAAGCATCATCTTCACCAACGTCGCAGTAAAATGCGCAAAAAGAACTTTTTTCCCACCACCTTTTCTTGTGGGGAATGGCCATTGCCTCCCTCGCTCTTTCTCCTTTCTCCCTTTGTAAGGAATTTTGTTTTAATGTCGCAAGTTTACCAAAACAATGGTGCATAGATAACAACAATGTTATTGCAATTAAAAAAAAATTCACAAAAAAATAAAAGCCTATGAAAACCTTGGGAAAATGTAAAAAATATTTGTTGATCTTTGGTTAGTAATCTTTATATACATATTTATTCTCTTGTAAACCAAATAAATCCATTATTTTTGTTTGATAGTTTCAATCATAATTTGACCTTGAAATACAAAACATGCAAGATTTTCCAAACAAATGACATAGACTAGTAGGTCAGCAACTATTTTGTTTTTGCTTTATTAATTAGGATTGAATTGGAAAAGAAACATCTCTCTCTTCACTTATCGACTAAGACTCACCACTTACAATGATTCAATTCCCAAATGCATAATACCCACATTGTAGTTATATCTAAAGTCATTATTTAGTGATTGCAAAATGGAATGAAAATGAATAATTTTGTTGTAAACCCCTTTAAAACTTGAAATTAGAAGAATGAAAGTAGAGTTGGTAATTTAACTCGTAACTGTTGAGTTTTAACTTGATCCAATCTTATAAGATCGATTTTTTTTTTAAATCAAATTTTAGATCAAGTCAAGTTAAGTATTTTTAAAAAAAAATTTTGAGATCAAAGTCAGGTTTTAAGCAATCCTAGCTCATGTAGACTCAATATATATATTATTTATTTATTTTATATTTATATATATTTATTTATATTTAAAAAATAATATTTATCAATTTTGAACCAAATTAATCGTGAACTTAAATATATGCAGGTTGGATCAAGTTCGAATATAAAAAAATATTTTATTATTGGATCAGGTCGAGTTTAAAATAAAAAGATTTCATTCCAACTCAACTCGTTATCATCTCTAAATGGAAAGTTTTAAATATAAAAAAAATAAATATTTTATATCTTAGAACATAAGTTCAAAACTAAACTTAATAAAATCTCTTAGGTTTTCTCTCACTAGTTTTCTTTTATATATTAGAATAGATATATATCTCTGAGTTTTTTTAATGAGTGTTTTAAGAACACTCTTTAATGCTAATTTCATTATTATCTATAAAATATTTTTAAATTAATGCAATAATTAATAATTAATTTCATGAACATTAAAACAATAGGAGAAATACATTACTTAGCTGTATTTATACCATCCAACCTAGGCAATAAGATATGTAATTATATTTCACTTAAAATATTTACATTGTATAGAAGGTTATTTTCATCAATAATCTAATTCATTAAAGAATTATCCTATCTGATTTGCTTTAAAAAATGGAAGCAAAGGGTGATTAAATTAAATTATTTTCACTTAAAATTTGTGTCTCTTTCTTTCTTTTATTCTAACACCTTGCCACCTTAAATTTTTTTTTTTTTAATTTTTCGATGTTCAATAATTATTTTAAATTTTGATTAATTAAAAATTAAATCGAATTGAATTTTATAAAAAATAATTTTTTTTAAATTTAAAATTAAAATTTTATTTTAAAAAATTAAATTCTTTATCACTGACTCGAGGAATATTGATTTGCCACCTTAAGCTTTGGCTGCCTAAAAACTTCCAAAACAAATAAAAAAGAAAATATTTTGCCTACATGGAGTTTGCGATAAGTACGATACTGTACCCAAAAAGGTTTCCTAATCAAAGGGTCAAAAAAGTTTTTTTTTTTCCCACTAATTAAACAATTCTCGGTCTTTAATATTATTGTGTGGTCAAAGCTAATGGGAGGATAGTCAAGAGGGTATTTGAGTGCAATCCCACCACCCTAGGCTCTTTGTTTCTCTCTTTCATTAGGGCAAAATGGATATATTCCTATATGTATGTATAGATTTATAGAGGGAAATGAGATGCATATGAAGTCTCTTATTATAGATGGGCTTCTTTGTTCTATTGAAAGGGTTTTAGTTTAGTTTTTCTTTTTCTTTATAAAAAGGGAGATTTGATGGGAAGAGTTGGGGAACGAAGAGCTTGGTGAGGGGTCATTTCATCAACAACCAGCCAATATAAACAAAATGGAAGTCCACGATGCTTTGGGTGAAGAAAAGCAAATCTGAGAGATGAGATCCCTTTTCTTTTTTTTCTTTTGTTTTTTTCCCTACAATGCATTTTGCAACTTGCCAAATGTACTGTGTTGGTACCCATTGACCCCGTTAAACCTAAGTTTGGATTTTAATATTTTTAATACGAGATGATTGAGCTTGTCGTATTATCAATTAAATTTAAATATTTATTTAAATAAAATTTATTTAACATAAATTTTTTATTAAAATTTTTAATTATAATTATAATAATAATTATTATTATTTTTAATTTCACACCATTTCAAATGAAACTTAATGAATTGATCCACTACACCACCACATCTACGCTGAGAATAGTTTTTGAAAGACTGACCGTTGTAGCCCACTCAAGGTCATCGTATTGGGCAAGCAAGATGGATTTTGATCAAAACCATAATATCTAAGCTTACAGATTGAAGTTGCAACTATTCATTTGGCATAAAAACAAAAAAGAAACCATTTCTTTTCCTCATAAATAATACCAGAGGTGAACCACTTGTGCAGCATGGTTCGTTGTTAGGTGTCATCATCATGATGGTTTGTACAATCCCATCTTATTGGTGGGAAGATTGATAGAAAATAGAAAACAAAATCCCATCGATTGATATGAAGATGATTCTTGACCAGGTTCCACAAATCTTTGAAACTTAATTACTTATTGTGAACTGGAATCCAATTCCATTGCCAGCTCAATCAAGTACATCCTAAGAAGTATCTTTGCTCCCATTTTAGTTGCTACCAAATTAGTAATACATGACTTTAAATCATGAAAGATCGATGCTAAAAAAAAATGTCTTTCCTTTCTTGAATTGAATTTCAGAATGCTAGCTAGTAATGGACAAAAAAAGAATGACAGAAATCTAAATGACCAAACAAACATTCCATGCTTTTCTGACATTGTTTATATCAAAGAAAAAACATGCATGCCTAAGCTTATCAAGTATAATTGTTTATGTAATTTTTAATTTTGGTGAGAGAGTTGTTGATCGAGATGGAGAACATGTTACATGTATTATAAAGAAAATAATTAAAGGGTATTCGATCGAATCAATTAATTTTAAATTAAATTATTTAAAATAAAATTAATTGAATTATATTATATTATTTTTATTAATTGAATTAAAATTTTAAATTTAAAAATTAATTAATTAAAATTAATTCAGTCCGATTAATTTTTTATTAATTAAATAATAAAATATATTAAATCTTTTATATTTTAAATAAATTAAATAAAATCATCAAGCAGATTTCTATATCTACCGCCTTAGTTTTCTCCTTTCTGGGTAAGGCCTGGAGTAGCCTAAGGCTGGGCCATTGAAGTTCAGATTGAAAATGGCTTGTGTTTGTTTCTGGACCTAGACTGTCAAAATCTCCTGTAACGATGTCGAACTCCAATCGAAGTAAACCACGTGTCCCGTTCAATACCTTATGCTTGACGTGTGTAATTCGGAGTGGTGGGTTCTCCCACATCCATTTTTTTTATTTCTCCTGGCCGCTGCCTGTTTCCTCCTCCAGCCATGGCCACCAACAACAACGAAAATTTTTAAAAAAATCAAATTATTCAATTCCTCAAATGCGACAAATCAAATCCTAATTTTCTAAAATTCTTTTACTTTCTTTTTTCTTGAGATAAATCGAGATCGATAGGATCGGAGTTTATGTGATTGATTTTCGATATAATTTAAAAGAGAGGGAGAGATTGGGGAAAAAAACAAGGACAAAAGAGCAGGCAATTTGGCTGAAACATGTCTGCCATAGTTTCAGGAAAGAGATCTTTCTTTGAGGAATTGAGTGCGACATCTCCCGTTTCTAAGAGAATCCGTTGCTCTTCTCGTTTTGCTTCTTCTTCTTCTACGCCTCCCTCCTTGTTTTTGATCGATCAACTGATTGTTATTTTCCCTGAAATGGACAAGCAGGTACGATTTCCTTCTTTTTTTTTAATAAAAATGTTATTTTTAATTTCTGGGAGATGAAATGAATTTGAAAATTATTATTATTTAATACAGGAAAAGTTGTATCGGTCGTAATAATTTGATGAAATAATATGATTTTAGGTTCTTGAGAGAGCACTTGAAGAATGTGGAGATGATTTGGATTCAGCTATTAGAAGTTTGAATGAGCTTCGTTTAGGATCTGCTGCTGCTGCTGCTGCTGCTGCTGCTGCTGATGCTGATGATGATAAAACTGGTGTAGAATTAGAGGAAAATGTTCAACTTCAAGCGCAAGGTATGAAAAGAAAATCCTTTTTATTCAACGTTGATCACTCGAGATTGATGATATCCCTGACAGATCATGCATCATTTGGTTTGACCAAGATCTTAACTTTGTTTGGACTTTGAAGCAAAGAAGGTTTAGCTTTTTCTTAGGGAATTGTTCAGAAGACAACATGGAAATATGATAACCCGAAATTTTGTTCTTTGATTTAATGTAACATGTTTTAAATGAATGGTTTGCTTTTGGTGGTGTCCATGACGATAAGAGTGCTTCTGAGAAAGGGTAATGTGTAATGTGTAATTCACCTACAAAGGTTGGAGTTGGTTATCACTTATCAGTGAATGTCCCTCCCATGCCCCTTTTTGTTTTCTCAAAATAAAAATTAAAAAAAAAAAAAAATTGTGGAAACCTGAAGCTGACACAAATATACCATGCAAT
Organism: Durio zibethinus; assembly: GCF_047325235.1. Taxonomy (NCBI): domain Eukaryota; kingdom Viridiplantae; phylum Streptophyta; class Magnoliopsida; order Malvales; family Malvaceae; genus Durio; species Durio zibethinus. The sequence goes on from NC_143174.1 coordinate 24,305,801, forward strand.
ATGTAAAGCTTTCTTAGCAATTTGATCTGTGAGTATTGCTATTAACGTTACTGTTTATGTTCTTGCTTGCACCTTTTGTGTTATTTGGCTAGCCCAACAGGCCAACATTTTCCATGGATGAGATGCAATTAAAACTAGAATTATGACTTACATATGTTTTACTGAATTACCTTTTAGTCAGTTGGAATCACTAATTACTTAGTGAGAATAGCATTGTTCTGTTTTAGGTATAGCAGCTAATGGAGATGTTCCGACTAAGGAGCAGACGGCTCCAGAATTCTTCTTGATGGATGGTCCAGATTGGGTGGAGCTTTTTGTTAGAGAAATGTTGAATGCTTCTAACATTGATGATGCCAGAGCTCGTGCCTCAAGAGCACTGGAGGCTTTGGAGAAGTCCATTCGTGCACGAGGTGGAGAAGAGCTGGCCCAAAATTTTCACCAGGTTGGTTGTCATGGTTGTTACAGTTGCTAATGGTTATCTACTCTCCATTCCCTGCTGCACACCACATCCACACTTTTTCTTGGGTTTCAGAGGGGAAAATGAGGAAATGGTTGTTCTGAGGATGTTGAACTTACTACTTGGGTTGTTATAGGAAAATATGATGCTGAAAGAACGATTGGAAACACTTATTCAGGAAAATGCCATTCTCAAGCGAGCTGTTTCTGTTCAACATGAGCGTCAGAAAGAGTATGAAAATCAGAGTCAAGAGTTGCGGCAACTGAAGCAACTAGTGTCTCAGTATCAGGAGCAGTTGAGAACCCTTGAGGTTGGCCTCATGAACTAACTTTTAATGCACACTGGAACACATGCACAAACCGTGCATATGCATATGTAATCTATGTATCCATCCATCTTATTTTTTATTGCTACATGATCAAGCGTAATATTTTAGATTTTCCAGAATCTGATGAAAATTGTTTGATCATCTAATGCCCCAACAGGTAAACAACTATGCATTGACAATGCACTTGAAGCAAGCACAGCAAAGTAGCTCCATCCCAGGCCGTTTCAACCCTGATGTTTTCTAGTAATTCTTGGATATGGCTTTGCAGATGATTGTGGACAACCTGTTTTTGAATCCTAGTAAAAGTTTTGCTATCGATCTTTAGCCACTTAGAGTTTTTCATCTTCTTCAATTAATGTGCTGCCACTTGCATTTATTTTTTTTTTCTCTTTTTACAGAAGGGTAGGCTGCAGTTAAAAGACATGCTCTTGAATTTTTAACCAAATGCAACCATGTTCATGCTTGAAGTGGATATTTGATAATAAAAAATGTTGGTAGGCTTTATATCCAGACTTGAAGTTTTTATTTGTATCCACACATATGCTGTAGAAGAAGACATAACTCAGAAGTCTGCATTTTATCCTCATGGTCATGCTATCAAGCCACAAAAATGTTGCCTTTATGCAATTACTTGGAGAGTGAGTTTCTTACTGCCGTTAACAAGAAGGGAAGAAGAGAAGAAGCTTTGCTTCTGTCGTGCCATCAGATGCTTCAGTGAACAATTCATGCTGCTTTGCTGTCATCATGAACAATTTCTTTCTTCGCCCCAGCCTTTGCCCTTGATATTCTCATTGATCTCAATTTTCTCTGATGCAACTGAACCGAGACATGATTATGTTCAGACCTCAACGCTTTGGTGAATTTTTCATGTTGGCAATACATCCTATTGAAGATAACACATCTGGAATACATTTACAAGAATACATTTACAATTTACACCCTTCACACCGCACACGTTTGGTGGCGATTACAAATATAGATTTCGACAGGTGCACAACAAAGTTAAAAAATATGTACAGTACATTCAAATTCAGACAGACCTAAAACCTGAACTAGTGTACAAACGTTGTTAAAAGTACTGTCACGAATATAAGATGGTAGTTGCAAGTTGGTAGTGGCAGGGTTGTTGTGGTGAAAGCTTTTAATGGTTGTGCTAATGTGTCAAAAACCAGTTCAAAAGGGTTAAAAGTAACAAAACCAACACAGACAAACGCCTGTAGATTTGAAAGGAGATCACGATAAGTGTTGTCTGTACATAAATTGTGAGTTTGGGCTGGAGAAAGAGAGATGAAAAGCCTTACTTTAAGCTTTAAGCTTTAAGATTGGTGAGATCAGAAGGCTGATACTGAAACTAGTCCTCCTCCACTTTTCATCATCCTCTTGAATTCGTCGAAATTAACCATTCCATCTCCATCCATGTCAACTTTCCTGATCATTGCTTTGCAGTCTTCCATCTTGTTCCCTTCCTGCAACCCCAAAGAACACAACACAGAACCCAATTCCTCAACTGAAATCAACCCATCTTTGTCTTTGTCAAACACGTCGAAAGCTTCCTTCAATTCCCCTTCTACGACACCTTCTTCAACAATTCCATTTCCATCTTCTCCTCTTCTCACACCTTCCTCATGATGACCATCCATGGCCTGACACAAGGTGCAAAACTCATCGAAATCGATCAAGCCATCTCCATTTGCATCCACTTTCAGTACCATTTCTTCGACCTCTTTCTCTGTAAGGAACATCCTGATATTCTTTAGTGATTCCCTCAGTTCTTGCTTTGTTATGAACCCATCACCATTCTTGTCAAAGGTGGCAAAAACCCTTTTCTGCTCTACCTTTTTTGAATCACTCCTTTCCTTCACTGAAATCACCTGTGTAACAGTCTTAGAGGACACAGGTGATGATGAAGAGCTGTTAAGGAAGAAAGATTGAAGCCATGCATAAAACTTCCAGGGAGAAAAATAGAAGTAAAAATTAATAAAACCAGCTGTAAAAAGAACTGCTAGTAAAAGTATGGATGTCACCATATTTCTTGTCAATAAAACAGAACCAAGATGAATAAGAAGATAAAACAGCTGCTACAAAGATGAAAAAAGAGTAATTTTCATTTTATCTGATTTTTTGTTGAGCTTAAGAACAAGAACCCTCTTTTCTTTTGGACAATATTTGAGAATACGCGGATTTGAGAATTGAGAAAACGCGGAGTTGTTGCACTTTTGATCCCACAAAACGCGTGAACTTTATTCAAGGATGTGACAAAGTTATTTAAAGAAATCCATTACTTTGAATGAATTATTGGAAGACCCTTGTCAACGTTGAATTTTCGGATTAAAAAATATTAAAAAATTAAAAATCGATTTAAAATCGTTCAATTTAGTATAGATCAAATTTTGGATTGGGAGATAGAAACTCAAAAAAAAAAAAAAAAAAAAACTCTAACCAAATTGAATTATATATATATATATATTAATTTTTATATATTTTTTAAATTTTATAAAATAAAAATAATAATTTTATATTAAAATCTATTTAAATATATTAAAATTTTATATTAAATTAATATATAATAAATAAAAAATTAAAATTCAAAAATCGATAAATTGAATAAATAAAATTTAATCCAAACTGAATCAAATAAAAAAATAATTAGATTCAGATCAAATTTTAAAATTTCATAAATTATGCAATATTTAAAAAATTTAAATCAAACCTTACTCGATCTGGACTATTATTACACGTAAATGTATTTGCTCAAACTCAAATTTTTTGAGCAATATATTAATATTTTTATTTTAAATTTGAGTTAAGTGACAGTAAAAGATTTATAAAAAAATTTTTAGTCAAAATTCATAGAATTTTTTATTAAAAATATCATATAAAAATTAAATTTAAAATTAAAATAGATAAATTAAAATATTTTATTACATAGATTAAGTTTGTAAATTTTGAAAAAAAAAAGCTTAATAAATTTTGATTTTTTTATATAGATATTTTTAATAAAAAATTTTGATAAAATTTTGATAATTGAATAAGTACTAATCAAAATTAAATTGTAAATAATATTTTTAATAATTTATATATATTATTGATTCTCGTATTAAATTTTATCAATTTATCAATTTTATTTTTTTATTAAATTATTTTTAAGAAAGAACTTCCATGTCAAATGCTTTCCTTCTCAAGGTGGGTGGATCACGAATAATTTCCCTTGTATATTTTTCTTTTTGAAAAAGCCAAAGGCTCTTAATAAATTGCTTTGCCTCTCAAGGTGGAAATCACCAAAGACTTCCACGTCAAAGTTTGATGCAAAGCTTCAATTGTGAATAATTTTGGAGATATTAACAACATTTTTTTTTTTTTTGGATTTACATATGAGATTTTTAACAGCAAAAATCACACATAGATTTTATAAATGAAATATTTAATTCTTACAAACTTAATCAATTCTCATAGACCATATTAATAACATTAAGACTAAAAGGTCAAAAATACCCTTTAATTATAATTTAATAATCACTTAAATCTTTAATAATTAAATCTTTAATTTTATATTTCACTCAATTGACTCATTAATTGAATAAAATCTAGTCAAGTGAAAAAAATTGAATCAAGTAATCTTCGAATTATAATCAATTGAACTTTTAAAGAAAATTTCAAAGAGAAAGTGAAAGAGATAATAAATAAAAAAAATTATGTAACTTGATTTTTACATATTAATTGCACGAAGTGATGATAAAACTTCCATCTATTTTATTTTTATTACATAACATTTTATTTTAGTTGAAAAATAATTAACGATATTAATTTTTTTATCCAAATAAAAGTTTAATCAAATAAATATTTAAAATATTAATTGATTATAATAAAAAATATAAATATAAATAAAAATTTTAATTATAATTCAAAACTTTTTATACCCTTTATCCTAACATTAACCATTAAAACAAGTAAAAAATTCTCAAAATAAAACGTCAAAGGCGAACCACCCTATAATTTGGGACCACTTTGTTTTGCTTTAATTTTGTCTTTATTATTTAAAGTTTGGGTTTGTGAAATGATAGAAGAAATAAAATTTATTTTGTTTTTGATAATGGAACATTTCCCGATGATATTATGGAAGTGAATATATTTTATTATATTTATAATTTGTTTAATTAATTCATAGATTTTAAAATATAATTCGTACTTATTTATTAATCAAGGGTTGTATTCATCTCTGTCCAACTAAAAACTTTCATTTTTCTTCAATCAACTTTTTTCCTCTTCTAGTACTATAGGCCAAAGAAAATACACATAGCATTGAAAAGGCCCAATTTCCATTAAGATCAAGGTGTTATTTAAAATTGTCACAACTAAAACAGACAAAAATAATACTATTAAACATGTGACACATTTCATCAATTGTTTATAGATATGATTATTTTACCGACAAGTGATTGGTTCAATCGATTAGGTTCATCATATTCGATGAAAAAATTTTAGATTCGAATTCTATCAATAGTCATTTATTGGAATTATCTCGAATACACGACTTATAGTCATCTGTCTTAGGTTATCAAATACGATACATCTTACCTTAATCTGAGAGATTGAGTAGTCTATCTATCCCGAAATTTTCTTATCATAAAAAAAAAAAAAAACATTATTTCACTTTAGATAAAAAAAAAAAATGATTGATTTTTTTTTTCTTTCATAGGGTGACAAAGTTGTCAATAATGTATATTATGTTTTTGAGTTTTGCATAGGCTTGCAAGCATTAGGACCATCATTATGAACATTACTACTGACTTTAAAAAACACCTTATTTTCCACATTATAGGCACAAATAAATCAACGGAATTTTTTTTTGAATTTTCAACTAATCCAATCATGAAAAAATTTTAAATAATCGACAAAATTGTATGTGGTGATCCATTTGTGTAGGAGCAAACAAAAAAAAAAAATTGCAATTTTTCTTGATAGAACCAAAACAAGTGATAAATTCTTTTAGTATACAACAACAAAGTGTAAAATCAATGATAAAGATATCTTCATGGAATTTAGGAGGAAAAGAAAATCATAAAAGAGCTGGATGCATGTGATGGATCATAAATTCATTGCAAGAGGGGAAGAAGAGAGGCACATTGTTTTTGTAAGAAATGAACAGGCTGTTAAATGGCAGGACAGTCTCCCACAAAACGGATGAAGACAAGCTTTGCTATCTCTGTCAAAGCTCCGTCCCGTTTCAACGTACGCCTTTATTCCACATGCCTCATGCCCGCCCTTTATTACGGTCCCATTTCTAATTTGTCCGTTATCTCTCAAATTAAAATTACTCTCTTTTTTTTTGCTTGAAAAAAAATCCCAATCATAGTAGTAATAATTAGATTTTGAATGTGTTACTTAAACATGGAATTGGAATTAGCCAACATAGAAGTTCAATTCTAAAGATTCTCGAAGATGTATTGAAAAAATCGATCTAATTTTATCTTTATTCGTTCTTTTTTTGTGATATTTTTCGACTACCGCAAGAACATATGAACATCAATTTTCCTAAAGTCAGATTTCTTATAAAAAATCTTATCAAGGTTTTGGTGAAAGATGAATGATAATTTCAAATACGGCTTTTTTCTTGTATTTTTTACATCAATATATTATTTGATATTTATACAATAATATTATATATTAATTTTTTATCATATATATAATCATAATTTTATAATATATAAATATAAAAATAATACATTAGACATTTCTTATTAGCTCGGGCTAAAATATATATGAAGAGACTAGTAAGTTTTAATGATTTGAAACAGATGAAATTTGTGTGAAAGGATGATAGCGAAAATCAGCATTTTGTGGTCTGATTTTTTTTGCTTTTGGAGTAATCGGCGAGAGAGACCAAAGGTATAGCATTGCGCCGACAGATAGCATGCAACGCTGCGCTGCCACAGCCAGGAATTACATTTGGTGTTGCTCCATTAAGCAGTACATTTCACTGCAAACTCACGTGATCGAATATCGCTGAAAAAAAAAAATTAAATTTAAACTTTTTTTTGTTTATTAGATAGGAAATAAAAGATAAGATAATGGTTTCGAGCTTTAAACTTTTATGTTTTAGTTTTTTAAAATTTTATAATTATTAAATAAAAAATTGAAAATAATTTTTAATTTCTTGATTTAATGATTAAAAAATTTAAATTTCATCATTTCCATTTTCTTATCTTCTTGAATAGAAAGAAGACAAAGAAAATTTTAAACAAAATTTGACAACATCCTTGATCATATTATAAAAAAAAAATAATGTTAAATTTCATTATTAATTTCATGAGTTCTTGAATTCCATCCAAATTCATTAACTTACAAAAATGGAAAAAAGATTTGGACAGTTTTTGGGTGATAATCTTTCATGCTATCCCATCAATATCAAAGTTTGTCCAAGGGAGTCACATCATTGCAGCAAATTTTAAAAATTTTAGAAACACACCAACTAAATGTAAATGGTACAGATAAAAATAAAAAATAAAAATCACCCTTGCCTTTTACTCTCATTTCCAACTTTTTCCTTCATTAATTTCATCCTGAAATAAAATTTTCTTGCACCTATTTGCATAACCAAAAACTAAATAATAATAAAAAATTTTCACTTATTTTCTTGAACGATCTCAACATAAAAAATTACGGCAGAAACATTTTGCAGCATCATGATTGATGATAACCTACATATTATATACAGGTTTGGGGTAAAAAGGAAAAGAAAATAAAGATTGGGGACCAAAAACAACCCACACCTTTAGTTTCCAATAAATTTTTTTTAAATAAAGAGATGAAATCACATGGCTGCATGTGATAGGGATGGGATTTTTTCTTTGGTATATGGATTTTCCCTTCTTTTTTTTTTTATTTTTATTCCTTTAATTCTGGTTCTGGGTCTCTTTTAATTTTTCATCATGTTTGATTACTCTTTTTTGTCCATAAGTTTTTCAATGTTGGCCTAGCCAGGTTTCAGTTTAACTTGCTTGCCTTGACGTATCTAATTTAATATTCTGGCTGTATTTTGTACCCCACTGAGCACTCACCAGTAAAGCAGGTCTTTTTTGGTGAGTAAATTGCTGCTTTGTGATTGTGAGTGAAAACAAACCCTACCCCTCTTCCTTTCTTCCCCTCCTCCCCAGGCTTATGTTCCCCCCTTTTCTTTCTCCGTAAGGCTGGTACATAGATTATATGTTGGTACAGCACTGGTCCATGAAATTTTGCATTTGGCCATGCTTATTCTTCTTCTTCATCACTACTACTGTTTTTAGTCAGGAAAAAAGGCTTTCCTGATAATTTGCGAGTTTTTTTTTTCTTTTTTTGGAGATCTGAGGTCAAGAAATTTAAGTGGGATGGTTGATGGTTTTTTTTTTTCCCTTTAAAAGTTCTGGTCATGCTTTTCCACAGCTTTCTTGAACTTTCTTTGTGTACTTACTCCTTAAAAATATTAGCTAATATATAGCTTTAAAGTAGCACACCATGGAAGCTCAAGAAAGCTCTGGGAGAACATGATGGCAATTCAGGACTTGTTTTCTCGTTTCAGTTAGCTACATTGAAGACCAAGATTTCCTGCAGCAAAAGAAAAGAAAAGAAATATACTTCATTTCTCTTTTATCCGCATACCGAGCTTAGTAAGCTTTAAGCTCTCAAAATTATTACTAGTTCATTTAATTTTTTTTTATTACAGCCCTTTCCTTTTTTCGAACTTGTGATCCATCATTCTTGCAGCTTTCCCCCCAGAGAAAAGATTTCTGATGCTGAATTGCAAGGTGGGTTTTTTTCCTTTTTTTTTCTCTTGAAATGGTGATTTCATCTATTTTAACTCACATAGACTGCAACACTTTTCTTGCCATGCATGGACATGGGGAGAATCAAAGGAATTTTATGTATGCGTGACATAGGTTTATATGCAAATTAAATTGATCTAAATCAATTTTTTTTTTAATTTCTGATATTTATTATTGAATCAAAATGGTGAAAAAGTGGAGTTATATATTTGGTGCAGAGAAGAGTCCCTACCTTTAATTCCTTTATATCATCAATGATGTTAGTTCTTCCTGTTGGCCTTTCTGGTTTTGCTTTGCCCCTCAGTCTAAACACTAAACATGATGTCCTACATCTCTATGGGAAAAGGTCAACCTTTGGCTCTTTTTGTATGACATCATTTTTTAATCACTCCCCCACTAATCATGATCTCTCCCAATTATCTGACCCTCAGTCTTGTTTTTTTTTTTTTTCATTTCATTTTCTTGATAAATATTGTTATTTATTTTCTTTTAAATTAATTCTCTCAATTCCCCCACAACAGAGGTAGTTGAGCTCTTATGGAAATCATCCAACCTGTCTGATCACAGATGATCTCAACTTTTCCAACCTATCTCTCAATTATTCTCTTTCCCTAACTCCTACAACATCCCTCTAACCCTAGCTAGCTTATCAATATTGCATTAATTATACATGCATAAATGTATCCTTACATCTTTGGAATGGTGCATGGCTGATTTTTTATAATTGTTTATTCAGGAATTCAAACTAACATATATTCTGACTATTAAGTTCAACTTTTGATGTTTTACATTTTGAACATTTTTTCTATGACGACGACGAGTCGATAACTATACATATATTTGATTAATTAAGACAGCAAATTTTCCAGCTAGTATGTTTGACAATTTATGGGTTGAAGGGGGTAGAAAGTTGATGACAGCAGAAGTTGCTTACGTGCGGAAACAGCATTGGTGGGCAGTAGAAGAACAGCCAAAGGAACATAAAGGTTATCTACCTCACAGCCACAAGCACCTCTTATTTCCAACTACTTTCTTTCTTCTTTTTTTTTTTTTTTTTCATTTTCTGTTTCTTTTTGGTTTTAATTTCTAAATTTCATCCAATTATATTCTAAGCAAGTAGCAACAATATCAGTGGGTCATTTAAAATATATCTATATATACGCTCACTTCTGTTACACCAACCCCATGCAAATAGTTTTAATTTTCCTAGAAAATTAAATTAAATTAAATTATTATTAATTACAAAATTTCCTTTTTACAGCTATATATACTATAGGCCTTTAACAAATTAAAATAAAACAGTGATTCATAATTTAAGTCAGGGAAATTAAAGATGAGTGAGAAGAATCTCACCTAATAGAAAAGCCCAAAAGAAAAAGGCTCTTATTAAGGTGTAATCAAAGATAGAAGAAGGAAAAGGGACCATTAATTAATTAGAGTGAAGATAAGAGTAGTGATGGAGAATCTTTCCTTAATACAAAGAAAGGTTCTATAATCCGTACAAAGTAGAAAATAATTAGTAATAATAATAATAATAATGATACATGACTACATATAGTAATTAAATATTTAATGTATTACGGGGTTTTTTTTTTTTTTTATCAGAGTGAATTCAATTATTGACAAAGCATGGGGAAAAGGTGATAATAATTAAAAACTTTTATGCATGAGCAATTTACCAATTCAAGCCATTATATACTTACATTGCTGCTTTTACTAAACATAAATCATAGTACAAAAATCATATATGTAGGAGTATACTATGATTTTTTTTTTTTTTTTTGAAGTGCAGAGGAAGCTTTTTGGTCAAATTTTTTGTTCAAGGTGGCAAGGACAATCGATTAATGGTGTCTCAACTTCAAATTTTCCCATTTCTTAACCAAAAAAATAATACCCTTTTCCAATTTAATTATTATAATAAAAAAGCAAGAATGGAAAATTTTTTAAGCTTTTTTTGTCCTTTCAAACTATTCTATGTAAGTAAACATGAAACATTGTAAGTACTGAGATTTCGTGGAGGGAGGAAAGGAAGGGAAGTGGGAATCATCCATGATTTTGTACACATTTGAATGAAGATATAGTAGTTTCACTTAGTTGCTTCACTAACGAGTTCATGAATATGGGTTTGGTTTCTTGTTGAATTCATGCTATTGCTAGCTTTATGGATTAAATCAAGTTGAGACCTTTACTTGTTTATATAAATAATCCAATTGATATATATATACAACTGGCGCCCGTTAAAGAGATATGTACTAGGGCTGAAACTTTGGGGGAGCCATGAACATGCTGAAAGGGAAATGGCAAGGCAAAGCAATAATTCCGCCCCCATGTGTTGGGGAAAATTGTTCGGTCACGTCGCTTTTGAGGTATAACTCTTTGTTCAAACCATTGGAACAATAGGAGAGCAATTGCAACTGCAAGAGCGCAGGGACCTGCCCTTTTATCTGATGTGAAAGGGCGCCAGCAACGAAAAATTGCAACTTTGTTGACCATGAAGGTGAAAGGAATATGTATATCGTACAAGCCAAAGTAATCAACCATCATCATGACAATATCGAAGCCTTCAATCCTATTTCTTCCCTGCAAAAGCCGGTCTTCGACACTTCGAATTCACTTATGACATTCCTAATCAAATATCCAAATGAGAAAAGGATCAGTAAACAAAATGTGGAAGTACTAACAAAATTTGTCAATCGTTTCTCAGCAAAATTAATTCACTACCCCCTTTCACTTTTTGACAAGAAAAACCAGCCCAACTTTCCCAACATATAAACAGCAAAACATGCAAAAAATACACCAGCATCGTGCAAGATAATGTATAAATTTTTGCATGTGTGCAAATTAGGTAATGGAACATGCACATGCCAAGCCAATAGGGAAAGTAAAGGAAATATAAAAAACTACTCCACAATTCATAAGATTTATGAATACTTTAATCTATTGATATCACAGCCAATAATACAGACAATAAGACAAGTGTTGCAGCAGTTACAGTAGTAGTTCTCTTAAGATTACCGAGATTATTCAAGTGGACATTCACAAAACACAAGGCAATCACAGCTTTTCATCTCTCTTATCTTTCCTTCCTAAAGGAAAAAGCTATAATAATTATAAATTATATAAATCCGACAAACAAATCCTTCCTTTTTGACCTCATCAATACAATATAAGTAAGTGGTAGCTAGGTTGTTCTGTAGCATATAATATATTTGTTTAATCTGTGATTCCAACCTTTTAAATCTTTTGCTATGATAATGCTAGTAAAGTACTTTTCTTTTGGAATAATTACTTGCAAACAAATTAAGTTAAGGCTATTACAACAGTATAGACTTATAGTAGAGATTAAATTAACTGTCAGTTTTTTTTTTTTAATGCTGATGAGCCGTTAAAACCGCTTCCTAAGTCTTGCGAAACCATTAATATCATCTAAATGAAATCAACTAAGCCACTCGGACGAACAAAAAGCTTGGAGACTCGAAAATTGCCACAAAAGTCTGGAAAATTGTCGGTTAATTAGCACTCAGAATTAAATCCAAAGAATAAAGGAGCGATGCTCCATGTTACATCAATCATAAAGTAATGTTATTAAAAACATTGTACACCAAAACAAAAGGAGAAATGATTAAAATGTGAGCAAGATTAGTTGGCAGCATTAAAAGATCGATCACATCATTAAAGTTGCTAGATCAAATGACTTGTGCAACTTCAACAAACGAATAAAAGATTTGGCTCCTTAACTGGATGAGTTCAATTTTCTAGTGAACATCTACGAATACAGCTAAGGTAAACATATAGTGTGTATAAATATAAATATATATATATATATATATATATAAAGAAGCCAGCAATTGTTTAGTTTGTCAGGGTGCAGATCATTGTACTTTCTCATCGGATTTGTTTTATGACTGTAAAAATTTGTCCAAAACAATATGCCTCCATTTTAAAAAATCACATTAGTTTGTCTATGGTAGATCTACTTTGTCAAATGAAAAAAAAAAAGCTTACTTGTTTCAACTACCTTAGAGGAAGGCACGTACATTAAGATCAGATTTTGAAACATCCCCAGTACTATCAGGACAAGACAGCATGTTTTGTGGGATAATCTAGAACCACTTTTCTTGCAGCTTAGTTGTCCTTGGGCATTGTTGAAAAAAATATATATGTAAATATATATATATAAAGAAAAAAAAAACCCTAATCTTAGAAAATTCAAAAGTGGGACAGTCCATCCAGGTTTCTTATTTTCTTTTGATTATAAGAGCTTCATTCACCTAACACTCAGCAAGCTTCACATTCAAATCCAATTGCATGAACTTAGGCATGGTAAACTTTAATCAATTGTGTGGGATCTCAAATGAGCCAGGATAGGCTTAAGCCTAATTCCGCTGGTGCATACATTCAATATAACTGGAATTTTAATGCTGCTTATTTGAGTAGTAACCCTATTATGGTTAATTAAAAATTATCCTGGCAGTTTTGAGCCATCTAAAGCAGAATAATTGTACACTTTAAACGGAATAAAAAGCATGAAATCCAATTAATGAGAATGCAGTGAATCATATAGTCACTCACTCACAAAAAAGAAAATTTGACTGCAATGGAATCTTTGGGGGTTTGGAAATCTATAAAAATGACTGAAGTTAATATTTATCGATGGAAGTATAACTGCAGATTGATCAGCTGATAACTGTTGCAATTTTATCTACAAATATCAAGTAAGAGCTTTTTGAACCTCAAGTCCAGCAGTGTGGAACCTACGTACACATGGGGGCACGCTACATTAAAATAAAGTCAAAACAATTAAGATAAGAAGATCCAAAACAAACTCTTAGAAATATTCAGCAAAGACAAGAATCTAGAGCTGTAGAAAATTCCAAGTACAAAAACAACAGTTATCATTCTCTTTCTCTCTCTCTTTTCTTACAGTGTTACTGCAAATTAGGAGTAACCTTTTCTTTTTCTTTGATGTACAAAGAGGCAGCTTGCAGAAGAACAGCAATGGAAGAAAACAACTTGCTCCCTTTAATTTTTCTCTAAACAATGAAAAACAAACAGCTACAGAAATTATTATGGGATAATGGTTATGATGGTTTCGGACTGTTAGAAAGCAGCCCAAATCAAGAGCAAAATGAAAGAAACAACATAATAATTCAAAAACAAAAGAATAGAGAGAATGGCAACTCAAGCTCGGACATCTCACATAACTCAAAAGAAGAAAAAACACAAAACCCATTTAGGGTTCAGAAAAATTTTGTTCTTTAAAGCAAATAACCATGGAAGCTACTGATCTATAATATATATATATATATATTCCATTCATAGTCAAATCATCTCAAAGAAAAACTTATTGAGTGCATCAAAAAACTCCTTGCAAGTGGATCAGAAAGACAAACCAAACAAACAAAAAAAAAGATTAATTAGACAAAAAAATAAACACCCAAAATAGAATTTCAAATCCTGGGGCCGATCGATCTTGAAATTTTCCCTTTGACCCTGTCTGTGTCGTCCCACAGCTTTATTGAACCGCAACAACATACTCGTATGCCACCCACATGCACCATCAACAACAACAAAGAACGATCTAAGATGAAGTTGCCGTTCAAGAAAGCTGCGGAAGAATACAAAGAGGGCCATGTTTGTTTCTTTCTTATCCTTTTCCTCTCATCACCACCATCTTTTATCCTTTACCCTAAAAAAAACCTAATCTTCATAAACAACCATGGCTAGAACCAAGCAAAGGAAACAGGAAGGAAAAGAAAGTAAAGAGATTGAAGGCGAGTTTACAGGGTGTAGGGAATGAGGGAAGATGGGATATTTATAGCGGAAATAAGTTAGTTTCTTTTCACCACCAATCCCGAGAAGAATATTGGGAGAGGAGGGTGCCTCTTTAAGATTTACTGAACCCTAGCTTTTACTATTCTTTTATTACTTTATTTTATTATATATTATATGTAATGTTATAATATTAATAACAATAATAATGTATTAGTAATTTTTTTACACTAAAAAAGTTATTATTCAAAAATAAAAGAATAAATTATAAATATTAAAATTTAAATATCAAGTTTATTAGTCAATTAATTTTTGAATTAATTAATATATTATGAATTTATAAAAATTTGTATGTATAATATATTTTTCAATTAAAAAAATAATAAAGTATTAAATTTATTTATTTATTTTTTAATCGTTGTTGTACAAATTCACAGAATTAAGATATTAATTCGTATTTAGTAAATTTTTTATATTTTTATTGTAGTTATTTTCAAACCTTTGTGATGTTAAAAAGCAGATTAACATGGAGAATTATCTTAAAACTATATTTTAGTAACTTAACTGTGGTTGGTATGCATATTGCCGGATCTGACGGTGGATGTTAACCTAGTGGGGACAAACATGTGGGCCCTATCTGTACATCTGTCCACACTCTTGCAACTAATTAACCGCCCACGCGCTTTTATGGCAACTGAATTCTACAGGTTCCTATTCCAAATCTCAAATCTCTATGTTTTGTGTCGGTTATAACCATTATATTTTTGCCATTTATAATCGGTCTTTGTTTTTGAATTTTCGTTATAACCTACATATCATAACAAGTAAAAGAAAATCTAACTCTTAAATTAAGTTCACACTTTGCTAAAATAATTTAAAAAATTTCAATCTTAATAATTTTTTTAAATTTATATTTTAAATTTACTGAATATCATATTTTATTATTGATCAAAACTAAATGTTCTTTTAAAATTAGACAAATATGGTCATGTTAATCAAGTTAATTAATCTCAACTATAAGTCAAAGTAGTTAATTAGCCTTGGTTATCAATTTTTTTTCTCTAATTAAAGGATTGCCATCTTTGGAGACGCATTTGATTTGCTTTAACAATCATAGTTTTGCCATTTCGGATTAACATTATAGTTTAATTTTTCGGTTTTTTTTCTACAATTAAAGAACAATTAAAACTCATTAAATTTGCTAGTAGGAGAGTTCTCAAACTAATCAGGGCATGATGATGAATTTTTCAATCTAAGTGTATGTATGATTAAAAGGAAAACCATGCCTAATAAGAGTTAATACTTGATTTTCAATACCTTTTCATTTTATGATCAAATTAAGCTTGGAAAATTAATAACTTAATTTGATACATTTTCTAATTGGTTAAGATTAGTTAATCTGGAAATTAAGTTAGATTTATTTATTCATAATTTTTTTTATGCATAATTCTTACATTTCTTCGAGAAGCATTCTTAATTTGAAAACTTGTACGGACATAAGAAAGAAAAATATAAAGAATGGCTATCATTTTTTTTTTATTTAGTTAGAGTATTACTATCTTTTAAGAGACATGTAGTAAACATGCTACAAATTGTCAAGTTTTTAATTGTTAATAATTTATAAACTAAAAATAGAACTTACAATTTGTGCATTAATATCATGTAAAATATTAAAATTCGGATATTTATATCATATTTTACTTAAAAATTATATATCATAATTCGTGTTACCATAAAAATATGATTTTTTTTATTTTATTAAACCTATATATAATTATTACTAAAATTTTATTTTCATATGATTTTCACTATCGTGTTTTAAATCACAAAATCTAACTAAAAGCTTAGAAGAAAAATGTAGCTAGACTAGTGCCCATTACTAGGTTGCATTATCTCCAAATAGCTTTTCAAACAAAGAAGAGACCTTATGCTTCTATGCATAATTTTAACCATTCCCTTGCAATTAAAATGTATTTTGTTTCATTCAAACTTTTAAACAAGTTCTCTATTTTAAAACCCTCTTAAAAGCTGATGAGTCAAATAAAACAATTTTTAACTTTATACATATGTTTTTTAAATGAAAAAATTTAAAGAATCTTTTCATTTTTAAATTATTTCTTTGTATATTAAGATAAACAACACATATACACAAACATTGCCATTTTAGTGCTCCAAAAAAAAAAAAAAAAGAAGAAGAAAGGGAATCAAAATAATAATTCTTGTTAACTGTTAGCACTTAATAGGATAAAATTTCCATTGAGAAAGGTTGCCTTTGTCCTTTAATAAGTACTAACATGGTGTGCAATAGTGATGTTACAATGTTTTTGTTTTGAAAACCTTGACTCTATAACTTACCATCAAATTTGAATAAGCTTTCTCTAATTATAGTAAAGTTTGTAATTAAACTCATATTCTTCTATTTATATCAATTGAACTCTCAATTTATTATTTAATACCAAACTAACCTAATTTGAATTAAAAAAAATAAACCGATGAGATTAAGATAATTTACATGTGTTAAAATATATTATGTCGTTAATCGCATACATTAATTTTTTTTCTCTTTTTGGTGCATACATTAAATTTTTTTCATCTTATATGATTTTTTTTTATATCAAATAATAGATTGAATGATCAATGAACACAAATAAAAAAAAAAATAAGGACTTTCTTCATCTAGTTACTTAGGTTAGGTAAAATGATAAAATATGTTCTCTAATTATAGTAAAGTTTGTAATTAAACACATTTTCTTCTATTTATATCAATTGACTCTCAATTTATTATTTAATACCAAATTAACCTAATTTGAATTAAAAAAAAGCCAATAAGATAATGATTCAAATAACTCACGTGTGTTGAAAGATGTCATGTCATTAACCACAGACATTTGTTTTCTTTCTTTTTTTTTTTTTATGCATACATTATTTTATTTTCATCTTATATGAAGTTATTTTATATCAAATAATAGATCAAAAGATCAATTGACACAAATAAAAGAAATGGACTTTGATTGAAAATTTTATCATAATTAATTTTCTGACTTACTTTATCATTATAATTCCTTTAAATTACTAAAAATATTTTTTACTTCCACATTTTATTTTAGTTAGATCATTATATTTGTCTTTAATCAATTATAACTTAGAGCTCTAAGCAATAATATAATATCAATACACTTTTAATGTATATATATTTTAATTATTACATCTATATAATCAATTAAATAATTAATTATTATATCATAATCAAGTTATAATTGTTAAATAATCAACTAATAAATTAAAATATAACTAAATAATCAAATCAATACACGATGAAACTTGAACCTAAGTTTTAAAACTTATTTTTTTGTTACTAAATCAAAGTCTCATAAATCACTTTTAATACTTAAATTGTTAAAAAGAACGAATGTTATGGAAAAGGCAAACATACATATAGTACTTTACATTTATCTTAGTGCATTTTTGGACTTGAAAAGTACAACTTCTTTAGTTTCATTTTATTTGTTCATGTTTAATTTTTTAATAAAAAATTCAATTTTAATTATTATTTTTAAAATATTATATTAAATTAAAATTTAAAAAAGTATGGTTTGAAAATTTTGAAACTCAAAATTTGTCAATCATATTTTAAAATTTTTTTAATTTTATTAAAATAATAATCAAAATTAAATTCATTTGACTCGAACAATTAATAAAAATAATAAAAATAAGACTCAGGGAATATTATTATTGATAACTAAATAAGTGTTCTCACTTCGCTATAGGAACATAACTTCGCTATAGGAACATAACCAAGGTATAATCTTCATATATAATTGTTTTTAATAATGGTACTACCAAAATTTTAAATTTTAAAGTGAAGAAAAAATAATAATTTATATTGTTTAAAATATTTTAATATTTACATTAATTTTCAAAATAATTTATTTGTCATCACAATTGAATTACAAATGATAGATTTGAAACTTTACAACCTTTGCCTTTTACGTTTGAGGCAACTGAATAAAAAATCAAGCAACTTGTTTTTGACACCGTAAATTATAATATATATATATATATATATATATAATGCTCCAAATCTTTATTCATGGGCAATCCATAAAAAATATTTTGATATTTTATCGAATCAATCAAATCTACCGATCATATATTAATTTGATTATTTTTAATTATTAAAAATAAGTCAATTAGTTTGATTTTTTTAAAGAATTCTGTTAAAAATAGATTTTTAATTTTTAAAATTGAATCAAATGATTACTCATTCTTATTTTTATATATATTTTTATATTTTTTTTAAAACTTGAACATTGAAATACTAAATCTAACCATCCTTAATTTCATTTAATATAAAAAAACTTACAACCTAATTGAGGGGTAAATGTTATCTAATTAGATTTTAACTAATTTTTAAAATTGAATCAAATGATTACTCATTCTTATTTTTATCTTCTTTTTTTTTTTTTAAACTTGAACATTGAAATACTAAATCTAACCATCCTTAATTTCATATGATATAAAAAAACTTACAACCTAATTGAGTGGTAAATGTTATCTAATTAGATTTTAACTAATTTTTAAAATTGAATCAAATGATTACTCATTCTTATTTTTATCTTTTTTTTATTTTTTATTTTTTAAACTTGAACATTGAAATACTAAATCTAACCATCCTTAATTTCATTTAATATAAAAAAACTTACAACCTAATTGAGTGGTAAATGTTATCTAATTAGATTTTAACTAATTTATAAAATTGAATCAAACGATTACTCATTCTTATTTTTATCTTTTTTTTTAATTTTTTTATTTATTTTTTAACTTGAACATTGAAATACTAAATCTAACCATCCTTAATTTCATTTAATATAAAAAAACTTACAACCTAATTGAGTGCTAAATGTTATCTAATTAGATTTTAACTAATTTTTAAAATTGAATCAAATGATTACTCATTCTTATTTTTATCTTATTTTTTATTTTTTTTTAATTTTTTTTTAAACTTGAACATTGAAATACTAAATCTAACCATCCTTAATTTCATTTAAAACAAAAAAACTTACAACCTAATTGAGTGGTAAATGTTATCTAATTAGATTGTAACTAATTTTTAAAATTGAATCAAATGATTACTCATTCTTATTGTTATCTTTTTTTTTAAATTTTTTTTATTTTTTTTAAAACTTGAACATTGAAATACTAAATCTAACCATCCTTAATTTCATTTAATATAAAAAAAACTTACAACCTAATTGAGTGGTAAATGTTATCTAATTAGATTTTAACTAATCTAGTTGTTCTTCCCAAATTTGTTCGGGAAAACTTTAATATTATATATTGATAATAACAATAAACAAATTTCCCTAAAAAAAAAATCAAAAAGGGAAGCGTGGGGAGCACTTAATGAAGCATGCAAGTGGGGGGGATTTGGGGATGAATCAAGATGAAGCCTAAATCAAATCAAAATTAAAGAGAAATTAAGACCAATGAAGAAAAAATTCATGTTCACATGGGAGCATGTGGTAATGACCCCACCGTAGGAACGTTGGTGTGTGTAATGACAGTACAGCCCGTTTTTCCCGGGACGGAGGTCCCTTTGTCGGGAGGTGGTGTTTGAGGACACTTCTATTTGTAACCATAGGCCAGCTTCATGGGACATCCAACGACCACAAAAACGAACGAATATCAAAGGTGGCCCGTCATGGCTGTTTCGTATACATACAAATACATACGGAAAATTAATAGAACGACAAATATTATTTAATTTTATAATAAAATTATAAAATTTTACTTATAATAAAATATATATATCATATACTCACATGCACATATATTTACGCAAAATATATATTGATAAAGGCTATGTTTATAAAAAAATTTGATGAAAATAATTCATACCATAAATGAAATACCTTTTTTTCACTATAATTTTTAGTTATCATTATATAGTAATTTGTAATTAATATTTTTTTTTAATTTGATAAAACTATATTAAACTCAAACTCATCTCTTAATGTAAATGAATTAAATAACAAGTGTCTATTGAAACCGGTTAATCAAGCTTGAAAAAAAAAAATTCCAAAACAATATATTTCTTTTTTTTTTTTTTGGTTACATAGAAAACAATTTTTTAACCCACTTTAGATTAATGGAGAGTAAGTAGGTTCAATTTGTTTATGTCCCATCTTTTTCATGACACTTATGCTTTTAATTTATTTGTGATTTGATTTGATAGTTGACCAATGTAATCACTAGCTTTTAATTTCTTGTTTGGCAGCCCTATTAGAGTCATGAGAATTTGGGTTGTCGGTATGCGCAAAATTTTGTGCTATGTGCGAGAGAGGATATAAAACTTTCGGTCGTGAGTGGGATGGTTAAAAGATGGTGGATCGAAATTTTTTTTTATAGAAAAAACAGTGACATATAATTTTTTTTTGTTGATATTTTAATACCAATATACATAATTGGAGCTTTTATACGAGATTACGTATACGTGAAAATTATAATTATGATCAAATAATTCTCAAAATACATACAATATGCCTATTAAAGCTAATAAAAAACAATTAATAATATTTAGAAGAAAAAAATCGTATAAAATTAGATGAAATCTATATCCCTAATTTAAAATCGAGATATTTTCAAGTCTCTTAATTTCTTACCATTGATATAAAATATCATCGAGTATTTTAACAAATAAAATTTAATCAAGAATGGAGCTTTTTCTAATTTATATTAAAATTCAAACTACAACCAATCTTCTTATCATTCTCATGACATAAACAAACTTTATATACATGTAATTAAACACGGATTTAATTTAATTTAATTTAATTTAATATTCTTGTTATTAATTTTGTTTTTTACTTTTTTTTTATTGTATATATGTACATAAAATTAAATATGAGATAAACGAATTGACACCACTCAAATCGATTCATATTGTCGGTGGTATACGGGAGTTTGATTTTCAAGCATTTTGTTTGTATATAAAGATATAAAGTATTGGGTTAATTACCTAATTTTTAAGATGTTGGAATTTGATTTATAGCATCATTATTTGGCATGTTTTAGTACATAAATTATTTGTCATTATTTTGCATAATTGACCTCAGACCGTGAGAGTGTTAAAATAGCTTGGTTCCATACTTGTACAAGGACTTCGTTTCATTTATCTTCCATTTGGTCCCACATCATCCAATGAATGAAGATTGTAAAAAAAATGGTTTAAATTTTTGGTTATTCAGTTTAAAAGCACATTTATTTAAGGGTTGAATTATTTGTTTAAATCTAAAAATTTGGCTAAATTTTAAGAGAATTTTAATAAAAAATTAAAAATTGTTAGACGAGTTTTGATATAATTTTAAATTCGTTTAAATTTTAAATTAAATCTTAGATAAAAGATTTAAAACTTGACTAGATCCGACTCAAATATATATATATATGTGAATTATATATAAATTAATTTACATATATAAAGATTAAAAATAAAAATTATATCTTTTATTAAACTTAATTTTTATTTTTATATATATGTAAATTAAATATAATCCAATTAAACTTAATTTAATAATACTTTTTTAATTTTGTATTATTATAAATTAAGTTTAATGGGTAGATTTAAATTTTATTTTTTAATTTAGATAAGATTTGAAAAAATTTTGAAACATGAAATTTTAAACTAAATTGAGTTTGAATAAATATATAAATTATTAATATAAAAAATGCCATGTAAACTTGATCTAACTCGACTTATAAACACTTTTATTTAAAAATAAAATGAAAAAATATAACACACGAATATTTGAATCAATAATAATATCTTTTTTTGTTTTTTTAGAATAAGTGTATGTATCCTCTTAAAAAATTGAATTTGAATTTAAAAAAAAAATAATGCCAAATGTGAATAATAAAACATGCAATGTTCTATAATAATTACTTATGAAATTTACTAATTCAAGTCCACAAAATTCATCAAGATTAATATAAAACATGTAAGGTTCTATAATACTTATGAAATTTACTAAGAAATTGATTTTATATATATGATGATATTGCATTTTAAGACAATGTAATTACATGTGAACCTTTTTAAGGAATATTTAGTTTCTGTTAATTAAAAAAAAATGAGAAAAGTATTGTCCATTTTGATAAATTTCAAATTATTGAAATCAATTAAAAAATTTCCTACCTTCTTTCACTATTAATTGCGATTGTAAAAATATATGTTATTTAATTTTAAACTTTTTTTCACATATATAATTATAAAATCATAAATTTATTTTCTTTTCATATGTTTCTTTTCTAATAATTGTTGAAATGAGGGAAAAAATGACAGTAAAATATTCTTTAATTTGCTATGTGCTCTTCAACGGTTTAAGGCTTATTTAAAAAAAAAAAAATTTCACTTTGAAGATAAAAAAATTATAAATATTAAAATTTAAATCATAAATTTATTAAATATTAAAAACATATCGAATAAACCAATTAAACTAAATTCAATTTAAAATTTCATTAAAATAATCTATATAAAAAAAAAAAAAAAGCTCTATTGCATCGTCGTATCATTTTGAAACTGATCCAAACCAACGTGATGATAACATGGAAATACGTTTCCACTTTACCATTGAAACGAAAGCATAAATTTAATCCTAATTCCCGAACTATCCGGGCCAGACAGATAAAAGACTTCAGGAAGAACAGGAGCCAGGGTCGCAGGTGTAAGAACATGGCGACAATTGCATGGGAATGCATGTTCTCCGTTGTCAGTATATCACTGACGCTACCTAATTGTTCCAACACATAAAATCACAAATGCCCGACACCATTGAAGCCCCTTTGTCCATTCGATTTAACCCACACCTTTGTCTTTTCCCTTCCCGATTAGGTGCTTGTCCTGCTTTTGCTTTTTCTTCTTCTTCCTCCTATTCTTTCAAAATTTTAATAGTATTTATTTTATAATATTACCTTGTAATATTAAAAGTAAAATTAATTTTAATTCTGAATTGACAAGTAAATTTATAAAATTATTATAAATCTGACAATTCATATTATCGTATCTTATAAAATATTATATTTATATTATATTTTATATGATCGACAATCTATATTGCTCGTAAAAGTAATAAACTATTGTGGGCACTACTTTATTTTAAACAATTTGAGTTGAGATCTTGCCTTTTACAATGGATTATTTAAAGTTTGTTAAATTATTTACTTATTATAGAATTAATAGCCATTTTTTTATTATTATATTTATATATATATTTTAAAATTCTTATTCATATATTTACTTGGCTCAAAAAAATATTATGGATATAAACTTTTTAAAACTTTTAATATGATTTTAATAAAATTTAATACAATTTCGGTAACTCTATATACAAATTTGATAACCACTAAAATTGGTTGATATCTTCTAAACTCAATAGCTTGGATTTTTGTTCTATCTATTTTTATTCTATATTCGACTGGAAGAAAAATGTTGGACATTTTGGGCCCAGCAGCAACTGCTTCGGCCCAATCCCTCTGAAATTTCTATAATGGTATGAATCATTGCAAGTAAGCCTAGTTTTCTGTAAGAAATGAATGGTAAGGACGGTGGGCCAAGTACAGAAGAGAACTAAGCTCATTGGATAGCTATTCCCCGCAATAGTCCATTCCAAACTACTTGGATAATGTTGCAGAGAGGTTGTTTAAGTGGTTGTCTAAGGTACGGATATTCATAGCTAGGATATAAAGTGGATGGTGTATTTTTAATTATTATTATTTCTTTTATATTATATTTATTTTTGTATTTATGGGTATTTTAAATTTATTTTCATCTCATACTCATGAATATTTAATAGGTATGGATAATTTTTGTATCATAGCTTTTTCAAATAATAAAAATAAAAATTTTTAATTTTTATCTTATATATTTATGTAATTTTTTATAAATATATATTTTAAAATAAAAATAATTAGTTTTAATTAATCTAAAATAAAATTTATATTATTAAATAAAATTTTATTTACTAAACATATAAAAATATATAAGGCATAGGTATGAATAGTGGCAAATATTATATTATCCGCCTAGATACTCATATTCGATAAAAAATTTAAAATTATTTTTATTTTCATCATCATCTTTAAAATTTAGTATCTATCTTTATACTCATTCAGATAAAAAATTAAAATTTTTATCAGGTTTAAGTAAAATTAATATCTCTAATTTTAATTGGTAAATATTGAATACTTCACTTATATGATTTAAATTCAGAGTTTTGTTGCAACAATCTCTTTTAATGAACGATTTGTAAATTTAATATAAAACTTTTTTAATATCCGTCATTTACCCTAAATTTTTATGTAAAATAAATAAATAATTTGCAAATCCCATATTTCCTTGGGAGTTTAGATGCAATCAGCAATCCCATTTGGGGCCATTTCCCTTTTTTGGACAAAGTTAACTTAATATGGTAGATTTTGTTTTCAGGTGAAAGTAGAAAAAATCAAGATATAGGTAGAGTTGCATTTAGAAATGGTCAAGTAAAATTTATATTTGGAAATAAAATTGATAATTACTAAAATTATAATATGCATACTTAGCTGATTTTTGTTTTTTATATAGATAATACAATACTGCAACTTTTGGCTAAAAAAAGACAATCAGGTCAACATTATATACAAGTATCAAATGGCTTTTTGAGAATTAAATAAATGAATTAACAAGTTTGAAGATACATATATAAGAATGCATATAATTAATGAAATTGCTTAGTGAATGTGTAGTTTAAACCGAACAAAACTTGAATAAATTTTTTAAATAGAGTTAGTGAAATTTTTTTTATTAAAAACAATAATATAAAAATTAAAATCTAAAGGTCAAATTATTAAATTAAAAGATATTGTTATTTAAATTATGTACAAATTTTTAAAAATTTTAAATAAAATTTAATCTATATTTTATAAAATTTTAATAAAAAAGGTTGACAGAGTTTTCATAATAATAATAAAAAAATTCTCACCAACCATAACTTGAATTGTGACTGCTTTAAAAATATTTCGTTGGTAATTCTCTTCAAATCTAAGTATCCAAAAAAGAAAAAGGTGCGTTAGTCATTAAGAGTATAAATGATATATTAATACTTATAAATTATTTTAATTTGACTCAAATAAAATTTAAATTCGATTTGATTATTATCAAGTTAAACTCAAACTTAAGTAACTTGACTTATTAATTGAGTTGGATTCGAATATTTTTATATTCAACTCGAATAAATCACAAGTTTAATCGAGCTTTGATATTTTAATATATTTTTATTATTTTAATTAATAAAATATATCGAATTCAAACTCGAGCTCGAATATAAATAATTGAGATTTTATTAAATATAAGAATCGAGTTTATTTTTATATATTAATTAACCATAATCAAACGAATTCGATTTCAATCTTGAATCAAATTCAAATTAAAAAAATAAAACTTAAATCAAATTTAAATCAAAATTTAAAATTTAAATTTTGAATCAAATTTAATATTATATCGATTATAACTCAATCAATTACATTTTTATTAGTCATGGTCTCTTGTCCCTCCCCTTATTAATTTCCCAAAAGAATATTGTAATTTAAAAAAGTTGTCTTATTTCCAACAAAATGGAATAAAAGTCAATGGCAAGTAGTGACATTGAGAAGCCGACTGTAGCCGTGGCCTGCCTATGGTAGATAGTAAATGGGTTGAAACTTGATAGGATTAGCCGAAGCCAACCATACAAAAACCGAACCACCCCAAACCCTAAACATGCATCATTCATTCATAGAGTCAAATAATGGTTTGGAAAATTTTAGTGGACACATCCCCATGCGATGCCATGTCATGCCATACCATTGGGCTAAACAAAAAAAATTCCCCAAATGTGGACCCACACCGATAAACACAGTCCATTAAAATTCGGTGGGCTACGGTATCCACGCTCAACACGTTTCTCCACTTACCCTAAAAGAAAATATTTGGGGTTGGGTGGGCTGGCTTTTGTGGTCCGTTACGTCGATCGATCAGAATCATGGTTAGTTTTTCGGCGTGCGAAAATGAACCAATAAAGGAACGGAAAATTTTCTTTCCCAAGTTGTGGTATTAGAAGCGGAAGGGAATTGGAGTAATGGACCTTCCCACGCTACTCCCAAAAGTCCAACACCTACAATTCCCTTTTTTTTTTTTTTTAATAATCTCTCAAAGTTTGACCCCATATTACCCTTATCCCCAAAACCAACAGTCCTATCCCAACAGCTGCCCCTTTCTCCTTTCAGGTCCAATTAGCCCTTTCGGGTCTGTTCTAAGCCCAAATCCTCCTTCCATCTTCTCTCTTCTGCTCTGCTCTCCTTCCTTCCCCTTTCTCTCTCCTCTTTCTTCCTGCAAAACCCTAGATCTCTCAGCCTTCCACGTCGCTTTCCGGGCTTCAAATCTACTGCCAGATCCCTTCTCTTTCGGTTTTTGACCGGTAAAGAAAAATTACCCTTACCTAATTTTTGAGTTTCTTTGTTTGACTCTAATTTTGTTGTTTTTCGCTTTTTTTTTTTTTTAATGCTTGCTTTCTTATTCGTTGTTAGTTTGATTTTGGGGTTTGATTTTTTAAGGTTTCATGTTTCAGTGTTATGAGAATTACGATGGTTGCTTTTGATTATATTGACAAACACGAGAGATTGGTGGTGTTATTTTTGTTGTCTTTATAGTTATGGAAGTTGAAGAGTTCGTTTTTATATTTCTTAGGTTGGTTTGCTGTTTTGCCTTGTTTATATGGCTTCCGTTTCGTGTTTTAGGCTTCGATGGGTTTGTCCCTTCAGTTTTGATGATCTGGGTGTGCAGTAGATCTCTCAATTCCTGTTTTTTCTTTGATGGGTTTTTGCTTTGGTTGTTGATCTGGGCAAACATGGGTTTCTATTTTTCTTCTTTTTGATCTGGGCAGATGATTTAGATTTAGATTTAGATTTTGAGTTTGATCTTGAAATTCGGTTGGGTTTCAGTTTTTCTTCATCTGGGCTTTCTCTTTCTGTTTATTTTAATCTTTTTTGAAACGCTAGATCTAGTGTTCTTTTTCATTGTAAACCTTCTCAGATGTTACCAGTCAAAGCCCATTAGATGTACAATTCCTATTTTAGCCCTGTCCTTAAGGTGGGCCCATGTGACTCGTATCTGTCATGTGATGTTCGCTGTTGTCATATAATTTGGTTTTGGGTTGGACCCACCGGATTGGTGACCCAGGCCCAATTATTCCTTGACCCAGGCGCAACTAATGTTTATTCCTCGTCTCTTCATATCTGAAAGAAACGAGGGAGAGAAGTGAAAAAACTCGTGACAATATTTCTTAAATGTAATTTAACCCACGAGCCAATCGAAGTGAGTTCTAAATGTTCAAATGCAAATTTAAAGATAATGCATTGATTGTTAACTTAATAACATCTTACGTGCCAGA
Source organism: Durio zibethinus (assembly GCF_047325235.1). Classification (NCBI taxonomy): domain Eukaryota; kingdom Viridiplantae; phylum Streptophyta; class Magnoliopsida; order Malvales; family Malvaceae; genus Durio; species Durio zibethinus. Next base: position 24,333,614 of record NC_143174.1, read on the forward strand.
CTAAGTTGAAACCGTCTATTGTCTTCATAACTGACAGAACACATCCTCCTAAAGACAACCATTCTCGTGATTTCACGCACTATGATTAAAATACGTTGTTCAATATTCAAAGACGTTGGATAAATTTTTTTTTTTGCATATGTTAGAATAAGGGGTTGCTGATGGTAAAGTAATTATTGGATTCTTTTATTCTTTTCTTCCCAATTGAAGCAGCTCTTATTTGTAATCCCGGATTGCCAGCACATTGGATATACGTAGTATAGCATGCCATGCACCATCTTACGTAATGGTAAAATGTTATAGTTCAGTAAGAGTACTGTTTTACACCAACTATACCTGTAGCACGCTGTGTAATTTGTTACCCTTAAAACAAAGAGGTCATATCCAACAGCCTTGACTCAAATCCAGACTGTTTTGCGGTTTAAAGTTAGAAACAAATTAAGGCTTCTTTTCTTTTCTCTAGAACCTGTTCATATATAGTAAGCCACTATGTAATGATGCATCTCAAAGCTGAGAAGATTCTGTTTCGAATGCGCTTTATGCATCCTCTCTCTCTCTCTCTATATATATGTGTGTGTGTGTGTCTAAACTCATGGCTTACTTTGGCAAAACCTCATCATTTCCTGTATTTCTATCATCCAAGTTATTTTAGCCTTAATGGTACTTGGAACTACGCTTTTTTTATGTTATACATACATATTTTCAATTCTTTTTTAAAGTTTATTTTGCTGTCGGCAGCAGGTTTACATCTAGACAGAAATGGCAGAAATGACAGAAATGGAAACAACCCCTGTGGAAAATAACAATGAGCTGGCCCTGATCACTCCTGAAACACAGCCTAACAAGCGAAGGAAAAAGAAGTCCATGGTTTGGGAGTACTTTACCATTGAAACTGTGAGTGCTGGATGTAGAAGAGCATGCTGTAAGCGTTGCAAGCAAAGTTTTGCTTATAGCACTGGTTCCAAGGTAGCAGGGACCAGCCACCTCAAACGTCACATAGCCAAAGGAACCTGTCCAGCACTCTTACGCGACCAAGATAACAATCAATTGACCCCATATAACCCAAGAACGGGTGGAAGTGAACCACCAAAGCGACGCTACAGATCCCCTAGTTCACCTTACATTCCATTTGATCAGGACCGTTGCCGCCATGAAATTGCAAGAATGATAATCATGCATGATTACCCTCTTCACATGGTTGAGCATCCTGGGTTCATAGCTTTTGTTCAGAATCTTCAGCCTCGGTTTGATAAAGTGAGTTTCAACACTCTTCAAGGGGATTGTGTTGCAACTTACTTGAGAGAAAAGCAAAGTGTCATGAAGTTTATTGAGGGTATTCCTGGACGCTTTTGTCTTACACTGGACATGTGGACTTCAAATCAAACCCTGGGTTATGTGTTTATAACTGGACAGTTCATTGATAGTGACTGGAAGTTGCATAGACGGGTTTTCAATGTCATAATGGAGCCATATCCGGATTCTGATTCTGCTCTAAGTCATGCTGTTGCTGCTTGCCTGTCAGACTGGAGTTTGGAAGGCAAGTTATTTTCCCTTACCTTCAATCATCCACAAAGTGAAGCTGGGCTGGAAAATCTTAGGCCTTTACTCTGCATTAAGAATCCGCTTGTTCTTAACGGTCAGCTATTACTCGGAAATTGCATAGCTCGTACTTTGAGCTGCATGGCAAAGGATGTGCTCGGAGCAGGGCAAGAGATCATCAAGAAAATCCGTGATAGTGTGAAGTATGTGAAGACATCAGAATCCCATGATGATAAGTTTGTTCAAGTTAAAAACCAACTTCAAGTGCCAAGTGAAAAGAGCCTATTTCTCGATAATCAAACTCAATGGAACACAACATACCAAATGCTTGCAGCTGCTTCTGAATTGAAGGAAGTGTTTAATTGTTTGGATACTTCTGATCCAGATTATAAGCTAGCCCCGTCAATGGAAGACTGGAATCTAGCTGAGACTTTATGCACTTTCTTGAAACCTCTATTTGATGCAGCCAGCATGCTTACAATTACAACTAACCCTACTGCAATTACATTCTTTCATGAAGCTTGGAAAATACATGCAGACTTAGGCCGTTCAATCACTGATGAGGATCCCTTCATCAGCAATCTTGCTAAGTCAATGCAAGAGAAGATTGATAAATACTGGAAGGATTGTAGCCTGGTTTTGGCAATTGCAGTGGTCATGGATCCTCGATTCAAAATGAAACTTGTTGAGTTCAGTTTCACAAAAATATACGGTGAAGATGCTCCCACATATATCAAAACTGTTGATGATGGAATTCATGAGCTATTTCTTGAATATGTGGCACTTCCACTGCCTTTGACACCGACTTATGCAGATGAAGGAAATGCTGGAAACAATTTTAAGACTGACGAATCTCATCAAGGAAATCTTCTTTCAGACCATGGACTTACAGATTTTGATGCCTACATTATGGAGACTACTAGCCAGCAGATGAAGTCTGAGCTGGATCAGTACTTGGAAGAGTCCTTGTTGCCTCGTGTCCAAGATTTTGATGTCTTAGGTTGGTGGAAGCTGCACAAGATGAAGTATCCAACTCTTTCAAAGATGGCTCGTGACTTTTTGTCAATTCCAGTATTTGCTGCTGCTCCTGACTCAGTCTTTGATATCATAGACAAGCAACTAGATGAGTATCGTTGCTCCCTGCGACCAGAGACTGTGGAAGCCCTAATATGCGCCAAGGACTGGCTTCATTATGGATCTGAAGTTTCAAATGCACTAGTTAAAATGGAATTTTAGGTGATCGTCTTACTTCCATCAGAGTATCATGTTTATGATGGTAGGTTGCCCTATTGGACATATTTAGTTTTCAATTTCACTGTTAGGCTTCTATTTTGTACAATTAGAAAGAATTGTATGGATACTTGGACATGAAAAATTGCTAGAGTAGTTTTTCCTATTGCATGCTTCTTTGAATGTTGTACAGGCCACAGGTCACCAAAACGCCCCAACACCAACCAAGTAGGCTTCTGACAGGGTTAGACTTCTGATTAGTCTTATGATCCTGTTGATCTGTTTGGTTGACTGGATATCAATCTCTGTAGGGAGCTGCAGGCTATGCTTTCTTTTGCCTGTTAAATCATTAATGATTCTCAATATTTTCTGGATGTGCAGTGCATATTTGCATTTTGCTCCGAGCCGCTATAACAACAGCACAATTTGAAGTGATTTTGACTAGCATCTTCGGGTTCAGTTGTTTTTAATTCTATCAGTATATCAATCAGGATGGCATTAAACTGAATGATATGCAATCTGTATAACCATGGAATTTTGATTTTTGAGTTGCTATGTCATCACCAATTCACGAATTCATACCAAGCTAAGCAACCCACTAGCACTAACTCTCATTTTCTCTCTCTAAACCGTGAACCATAATCATACCTGCCTCTCTCTATCTCACTCGCCCACCTCCGGTGAGCTCGCCGCTGGCCTTATTCAAGTACACCAGGCATAAGCCATAAATATTTCTCTTTTCTGTCTCCCGCTCGTCCCTCTGTTTAAATTCTCTCTCTCTGCAACTAAGATTTACTCTTTTATTTTCAACCAAATTAGCCGGATGATTATTAAACGCGAGTGTTAGCTAAAGAGCAACGGAGGGTAAAAGCTGAAGATGGATTTGTCTCTGTTCAAGCAAGACATTGAGAGCTTATTCATGAGTTTGTTCAGGTTCTTTCCTTTTTTTTTTCCCTTTCTCAAATTTATCACAATTTTGGTTCTGGGTGTTACTTTTAAACTTTTAAGAATAATTGTTTGATTTCCAATTGACAGAGTGAAACATATACTTTGGAGGATATGAAGAGAGTATGGTTATGGAGGAAATTCTCATACATTTCTGAGGCCAGTCCTACGAACTTAGCTTTCTCTATGCAATCAGTGTATGCCCATACTATTGGTATGTCAAAGTCTTGCTACTTTCTTTTTGGTTCCAAAAACAGCAAAAAATAGTTGCCTTCTGATTTTTTTTTTCATGCATGAACTTTTTCCTCAGCTATCCTATACTCTTATGCAGATCATCTGGACAATGCTGATTCTTTATCCTGCAGACTAGGAAGGCTCTATTGCCTCTACTGCCCCTATGAAACTCAACCATTCAAACCTCCTTTTAGGATTTATCTCTCGCTTGGTATGTGTCCTCATTTTTCTTTAAATCATTTCCAATGAATGGTATTTATGGTGATAGTTCTATTCAAAAACATGGTTCATTATAACAAGTAATGATAAGAATGCTAAAATTATTTGTTGATTAGGCATCCCGTGTAGCTTACATTATATTTGTTTTTTTTTTCCTTTTCCTTTTTCTTCATTTTTTTTTTCTTTTTGGCTTACAGTGGAATCCTAAACTGACAGGAGAGCTGAAGAAACTTAAAAGCCTTGTTACCGAGGCAAAAGAAATGGGTATAAAAGTAGTGCCTACTTTGGTGAAAAGGATGCTAGAAAAAAGTTTGTTTCTGTTTGGGTTCGTGGACTTAAAAGAAATGAAGGCTCGGTTAGAGAGACAATTAACAGTCTGACAAAATTACAAGATGTGCGTATACAATTTGATTACGAAAAGTATGTTTTTGTTTTATTTTGTCTTTGCTGGTTTCATTTTGACTAACAGGTTATTTACTGATGCCGCTATCGAGCGATACTCGACATTCGACATGAACTTAGTAAGTTATTCAACTCATGAGATAAATTTATGAGTGGAAGCATATGGCACCTTTGAGGCAGATGACAGTGTTCCTATACACTGCAATGACGCTATTAGGTAGAACACAATACAACATATGATCCTCCCAATTGTAAGTGGTGCTGAGAATGTTGTTTATCATTAAAGCTGAGACGGTTCTTCTGAACTGGTTGCGATCCATGAATGCTGTAGAAAACATTTGTGCGTGAAGTTCAGATCTGTATGTTTAATTTTGTTTTGTCTAATGGATAGGCCGAGAGTTTCACTCGCACGCTCTCAATCTATAACAATAGTTTTAGGATGTATGCAATGGGTACCATGAATTTCCTCTTACGATCCTTATTAAATGAGTTGAAACTTGATAGGATTAGCGAAAGCCAACCATACAAAATTCAAACCACCCCAAACCCTAAACATGCATCATTCATTCATAGAGTCAAATAATGGTTTGGAAAATTTTAGTGGACACATCCCCATGCTATGCCATACCATGCCATGCCATTGGGCTAAACGAAAAAAATTCCCCAAATGTGGACCCTCACCAATAAACACAGTCCATTAACATTCGGTGGGCTACTGGTCTCCACGCTCTACACTTTTTACTTACCCTAAAAAAAAAAAAAAAATAGGTTGGGGGGTTGGGGTTGGGGTGGCTGTGGCTGGGGTTGGGTTGGGGTTGGGGTTCGGTGGGCTGGCTTTATGGTCCGTTTCGTCGATAAATCAGAATAATGGTTTGTTTTTTTGGCGTGCGAGCCGAAAAGTCCAACACCTGAAAATCCCTTTTTCTTCTTTAATTATAATCAAGTCTGACCCCATATTACCCTTATCCCCAAAACCAAAAGTCCCATCCCAACAGCTACCCCTTTCTCCTTTCAGGTCCAATTAGCCCTTTCGGGTCTCTCCTAAGCCCAAATCCTCCTTCCCTCTCCTCTGCTCTCCTCCCTTCCCCTTTCTCTCTCCTCTTTCTTCCTGCAAAACCCTAGATCTCTCAGCCTTTCACGTCGCTTTCGGGGCTTCAAATCCGCTGCCGGATCCCTTCTCTTTCGGTTTTTACCGGTAATAAAAAATACCCTTACCTAATTTTTCAGTTTCTTTTTTTGACTTTAATTTTGTTGTTTTTCCCTTCTTTTTCTTTTTTAATGTTTGCTTTCTTATTCATTGTTAATTTGATTATGGGGTTTGATTTTTAAGGTTTCATGTTCAGTGTTATGAGAATTACGATGGTTGCTTTTGATTATATTGACAAACTCGAGAAATTGGTGTTGTTATTTTTGTTGTCTTTATAGTTATTGAAGTTGAAGAGTTCGTTTTTATAGTTTGTTGGTTTGCTCTTTTGCCTCGTTTATATGGCTTCCGTTTCGAGTTTCAGGCTCTCATGGGTTTGTCCCTTTTCAGTTTTGATGATCTGGTTGTGCAGTAGACTTATCAATTCCAGTTTTCTCTGTATGTTAATGGGTTTTTGCTTCGGTTGTTGATCTGGGCAAACATGGGTTTTTCTTTTTCTTATTTTTGATCTGGGCAGATGATTCAGATTTAGATTTTGAGTTTGATCTTGAAATTCAATTGGGTTTCAGGGTTTTCTTGATCTGGGCTTTCTCTTTTTGTTTATTTGAATTGTTTTGCAACCCTAGGTCTAGTTTTTTTTTTTTTTTATTCTATCCCTTGTCAGGTGTTACCAGTGAAAAGCCCATCAGATGTAAAATGCCTAATTTAGCCCTGGTCCTTAAGGTGGACCCATTTGACTTCTATCTAGTCCTGTGATATTAGTTGTTGTCATATGATTCGGTTTTGGGATGGACCCACCGGATTGATGACCCAGGCCCAGTTATCCCTTGACCCAGGCACAACTAATGTTTATTCCTTGACCCAGTCACCTTTCTCTCCATATCCAAAAGAGGGAGCTAAGCGAAATAAAAACAAACTCATGACAATATTTCTTAGATGTAATTTATCCCACGAGCCAATCGATACATTAAAAAGAAAAGGAAAGAAAGTGAATTCTAAATGTTCAAATGCAAATTTAAAGATAATACATTGATTGTTAACTTAATTACATCAAACGTGTCAGGCATTCTAAGTTGAAACTGTCTAATGTCTTCTCTTTAGCACTGACAGAACACATCATAACGACAACTATTCTCGTGATTTCAAGCAATTTTATTAAAATATGTTATTAAATATTCAAAGACGTAGGATAAAATTTTTGTTGCATATGTTAGAATAAGGTGTTGGTGATGGTAAAGTAACAGTTGGATTCTTCTATTCTCTTCTTCCCAATTGAAGCAGCTCTTATTTGTAATCCTGGATTGCCAGCGCATTGGATATACGTAGTATAGCAGGACCATCTTATGTAATGGTAAAATGTTACAGTTCCGAAAGAGTACTGTTTTCCACCAACTATACCTGTAGCACGCGTTGGAATTTATTACCCTTACAACAAAGAGGTCATATCCAACAGCCTTGACTCAAATCCCGACTGTTTTTGGAGTTTAAAGTTGAAATGAATTAAGGCTTCTTTTCTTTTCTCTAGACCTCTTGCTATTTAGTAAGCCACTATGTAATGATGTATCTCAAAGTTGAGAAGATTCTGTTTGTAATGAGCTTTTTAGATCCTCTCTCTCTCTCTGTGTGAAAACTCGTGGATTACTTTGGCAAAACCTCATCGTTTCCTGTATTTTCAATCAACCAAGTTATTTTAGCCTTAATGGTACTTGGAACTACTCTTTATTTATGTTCTATATACATTTTTTGAATTCTTTTTAAAAGTTTCTTTCGCTGTTAGCAGCGGGGTTTACTTCTAGACAGAAATGGCAGAAATGACAGAAATGGAAACAACCCCTGTGGAAAATAACAATGAGCTGGCCCTGATCACTTCTGAAGCACAGCCCAACAAGCGAAGGAAAAAGAAGTCCATGGTTTGGGAGTATTTTACCATTGAAACTGTAAGTGCTGGATGTAGAAGAGCATGCTGTAAGCGTTGCAAGCAAAGTTTTGCTTATAGTACTGGTTCCAAGGTAGCAGGGACCAGCCACCTCAAACGTCACATAGCCAAAGGAACCTGTCCAGCACTCTTACGCGACCAAGATAACAATCAATTGACCCCATATAACTCAAGAATGGGTGGAAGTGAACCACCAAAGCGACGCTACAGATCCCCTAGTTCACCTTACATTCCATTTGATCTGGACCGTTGCCGCCATGAAATTGCAAGAATGATAATCATGCACGATTACCCTCTTCACATGGTTGAGCATCCTGGGTTCATAGCATTTGTTCAGAATCTTCAGCCTCGGTTTGACAAGGTGAGTTTCAACACTCTTCAAGGGGATTGTGTTGCAACTTACTTGAGAGAAAAGCAAAGTGTCATGAAGTTTATTGAGGGTGTTCCTGGACGCTTTTGTCTTACACTGGACATGTGGACTTCAAATCAAACCCTGGGTTACGTGTTTATAACTGGACAATTCATTGACAGTGACTGGAAGTTGCATAGACGGGTTCTCAATGTCATAATGGAACCATATCCGGATTCCGATTCTGCTCTATGTCATGCTGTTGCTGCTTGCCTGTCAGACTGGAGTTTGGAAGGCAAGTTATTTTCCCTCACCTTCAATCATCCACAAAGTGAAGCTGGGCTGGAAAATCTTAGGCCTTTACTCTGCATTAAGAATCCGCTTGTTCTTAACGGTCAGCTGTTACTCGGAAATTGCATAGCTCGTACTTTGAGTAGCATGGCAAAGGATGTGCTCGGAGCAGGGCAAGAGATCATCAAGAAAATCCGTGATAGTGTGAAGTATGTGAAGACATCAGAATCCCATAATGATAAGTTTGTTCAAGTTAAAAACCAGCTTCAAGTGCCAAGTGAAAAGAGCCTATTTCTTGATAATCAAACTCAATGGAACACAACATACCAAATGCTTGCAGCTGCTTCTGAATTGAAGGAAGTGTTTAATTGTTTGGATACTTCTGATCCAGATTATAAGCTAGCCCTGTTAATGGAAGACTGGAAGCTAGCTGAGACTTTATGCAACTTCTTGAAGCCTCTCTTTGATGCAGCCAGCATGCTTACAACTACGACTAACCCTACCACAATTACATTCTTTCATGAAGCGTGGAAAATACATGCAGACTTGTGCCGTTTGATCACTAGTGAGGATCCCTTCATCAGCAATCTCGCTAAGTCAATGCAAGAAAAGATTGATAAATACTGGAAGGATTGTAGCCTGGTTTTGGCAATTGCAGTAGTCATGGATCCTCGATTCAAAATGAAACTTGTTGAGTTCAGTTTCACAAAGATATACGGTGAAGATGCTCCCACATATATCAAAATTGTTGATGATGGAATTCACGAGCTATTTCTTGAATATGTGGCACTTCCATTGCCTTTGACACCAACTTATGCAGATGAAGGAAATGCTGGAAACAACGCAAAGACTGACGAATCTCATCGAGGAAATCTTCTTTCAGACCATGGACTTACAGATTTTGATGTCTACATTATGGAGACTACTAGCCAGCAGATGAAGTCTGAGTTGGATCAGTACTTGGAAGAGTCCTTGTTGCCTCGTACCCAAGAGTTTGACGTCTTAGGTTGGTGGAAGCTGAACAAGATGAAGTATCCAACTCTTTCAAAGATGGCTCGTGACTTTTTGTCAATTCCGGTATCTGCTGCTGCTCCTGACTCAGTCTTTGATATCGTAGACAAACAACTAGATGAGTATCGTTGCTTCCTGCGACCAGAGACAGTGGAAGCCCTAATATGTGCCAAGGACTGGCTTCATTATGGATCTGAAGTTTCAAATGCACTTGTTAAAATGGAATTTTAGATGCATGTCTTACTTTCATCACAGTATCATGTTTATGATGGTAGGTTGCTGTATTGGACATATTTAGTATTGAATTTCACTGTTAGGCTTCTCTTTTGTACAATTAGAAAGAACCGTATGGATGCTTGGACATTAAAAACCTAATTGCTAGAGTAGTTTTTCCTATTGTGTGCTTCTTTGAATGTTGTACAGGCCACAGGTCACCAAAAGCCCCAACAACAACCAGCAGGGTTAGACTAATGACTAGTCTAAAAATCCCGTAGATCTATTTGGTTGCATGGATATCAATCTCTGTAGGGAGCTGCAAAAAATCCTGTCTTTTGCCTGTTATTCATTAATAATTCTCAATATTTTATGGATGTGCAGTGCATATTTGCATTTCGCTCTGAGCCGCCATAACAACAGCACAATTTGAAGTGATTGTGACTAGCGTCTTCGGGTTCAGTTGTTCTCAATTCTCGTCAAGTATGAGCTCAGTATATCAATCAAGATAGCATGAAACTGAATGAAATGCAATCTATTTCATGCTATCTGTATAACCATGGAATTGTGATTTTTGAGTTGCTTTGTTAGTACCAATTCATGAATTCATACCAAGACTTTGCCAAATGCCATCCATTGCCATTTGTTGATTATCTAACCATTGGGTCAAAGTTGTTAGATCCAAAACCTGGCATGTCCCCTTCTTCTGTCGTCATAACTGCTTCTCTCTATCTCACTCTCCCGCCTCCGCCCTTACTCATGCACACCTGGCGTAGCCCATAAATATTTCTCTCTTCTTTATTTGTCTCGTCCCTCTCTTTAAATTCTGTCACTCTGCCACTAAAATTTACTCTTTTATTTTCAACCAGATTCGCCGGATGAATATTAAACACGAGGGTTAGCTAAAGAGCAACGGAGGGTAAAAGCCGAAGATGGAATTGGCTCCATTCATGCAAGACATTGACGAGCCTATTAATGAGTTTGTTCAGGTTCTTTTTTTTTTTTTTTTTTTCTCAATTTTATCACAATTTGGGTAGAATAATTGTCTGATTTCCAATTGACAGAGTGAATCAATAACTTTGAATGATATGAAGAGAGTATGGTTATGGAGGAAATTCTCATACATTTATGAGGCCAGTCCTTACTACGAACTTAGCTTTCTTTATGCAATCACTCTATGCCCATACCATTGGCATGTCAAAGTCTTGCTGCTTTCATTTTGGTTCCAAAAACAGCAAAATATAGTTTCCTTTTGATTTTTTTTTCATGCATGATCTTTTTCCTTAGCTATCCTATACTCTTATGCAGGTCATGTGGTCAATGCTGATTCTTTATCCTGCACACTAGGAGGGCTCTATTGCCTCTACTGCCTCTATGAAACTCAACCTTTCAAACCTCCTTTTAGGATTTATCTTTTGCTTGGTGTGTTTCCTCATTTTTCTTTAAATCATTTCCAATAAATTGTATTTATGGTGATAGTTATACTCAAAATCAAGGTTCATTATAACAAGTAATGATAAGAATGCTAAAATTATCCGTTGACCAGGCATCCCCTGTTTAACTTACTTTATGTTTGTTATTTTTTCCTTTTCCTTCATCTTCGTTTTGTTCTTTTTGACTTACTATGAAATCCTAAACTGACAGGAAAGCTGAAGAAACTTAAAAGCCTTGTTGCTGAGGCAAAAGAAATGGGTATAAAAGTTGTGCCTACTTTGGTGAAAAGGTTGCTGGAAAAAAGTATGTTTCTGTTTGGGAGGTTCAGATATCTATCTTTTAAATGAGGGCTCGGTTAGTGAAACAATTAACAGTCTGACAAAATTACAAGATGTGCGTATACAAGTTGCATATGAGAAGTAGGTTCAGATATCTATCTTGTACTATTGCATATGAAAAGAATGTTTTTGTTTTATTACGTCTTTGCCGGTTTCATTTTGACTAACAGGTTATTTACTGATACTGCTATCGAGCAATACCACCACATGGACTTGGTAAGTTATTCAACTCATGAGATAAATTTATGAGAGGAAGCATATGGCACCTTTAAGGCAGATGTTAGTGTTCCTATATGCTGCAGTGACTGCTAGTAGGTGGGACACAATACAACATATGATGTGGTGCTAAGAACGTTGTTTTTCATTAAAGCTGAGACCAGTTCTTCCGAAATGGTTGCGATCCATGAATACTGCAGAAAGCATTTGTGCATAAAGTACGGATCTGTATGTTTAATTTTGTCTTGTCTAATGGATAGGCTGATAGTTTCACTTGCACGCTCTCAAACTATAGATAACAATAGTTTAGGGTGTATGCAATGGGTACCATTAATTTCCTATTGTAATCCTTATTGAATTAGTTTTTGGTTTAAACTACTTCTGATTATGTGATATCTGCTCTTACTGCTTATTGAACAAGGGTATGGAGGTTGACCTCAATATGCTAAAGAAAATGTCCACAGAATATGCAGTGGCCAAGAAACAAGCCATTGAACGTACATCTTATGCTCTTTTTCTGGCACTTTATCAATCTTTACAATAGGCCTAAACATGACTATATGTTTTTGAACTGACTACTCTTAATATCGGGATGTGGTGTTATGCTTATCATTTTGGAACCTGGATTGAAGTGCTTTTGACCTCGAGGATGCCCTTAGTAAATGAGCATATTTATGTAGGTAACGTTAAGCTGCTTCTTTTGGTATTTTATATGTTATGTTGTATGTGTCATTTACAATTACCTTTTCCCATAATTCATAAACCTATATTGATGAATCTCATGAAGTCTATGATTATTTTCCAAATGATAATAATAATGAATGTAAATGGCAATATAATTGATCTCAAAAATTATTCTGAAAGTGGTAAGACATTCATGTCCTTGGTCATCATTTCATCTTATAGGTAAATTATTTCTCCATGAATATCCATAACTTTTTGTTTTCCTTCGCTGCTGTCTTAATATCCCATTTTCCCTTTGTAGTGCCAAATTACTCACTGAAACTGTTCTACTATGTGGCTTGTGTAGCAAGTTTTCCTGTTTGTCTGGTTTAAACTGTTCATGATTTCTTTTCTTATTCTGTTTTCAATTTAATCTGTTATTAAAGAGGCCGGTGAGGTGCTGGATGTTCAGAACATAGAGCATATATCGGAAAATAAAGAATCTCATAATGAAATAATTGAGAAGATAGATGAGAACTTGAACAAGCAAAGAGAAGTGTTTTATCAACGGACAGGATTGAACCAGCAGCCTGCTGAAGAGGAGCAACCAAGGCAGTTACAACTGCAAGAAAATGAGCAGGAAAACAATGTTGCTGATGAGTTCTTTCATCTACTTTATCAAAATGAGTGAATTGTTTCTTTAAGAATTCATCTTAATGAAGGGCGCCTTCTCCTGATTTTTATCCAACTAATAGTGTCAATGATGGTTTTGGGTTTGGTAGCATTTGTTATTATAGGAATAGGCATCTGAATTTGAAGACATGAGAAATGTTCCTTAAGAAAATGTTTAATGAAATTTCAACTGCCATTACTTTTGACTTTGATTTAATATTCAACAGTCTGGATAGAGTGCTCCAGATGCAGAACCCAATTGCCTGAGAGGAGTTCAAAGGGATCTGGGTTGTAGCCGAGGCTCCTGTTTCCTAGGGTTGAAGGATCCATGTCTGAGGCTGTGGAGGGATGAGTAAAAAAGAAAGGAGATAAAGCAAGTGGATCTTTTGTACCAAGGGTTTGAAAACCCAACTCCTCTTTCCTTTGGATGGAAAGAACTAGTCATCATATGGCTGGGGAGAAGAATAGCATTGTGAATGACTGCTGATAGTCTGTGTTTCAGTTGTCATCATTCTTTGATGGTCTACAGATAAATGGAATTTCATTAGATTTCATTAGGTTCACAAAGTTCTCCAATTGCTTGATTCTGAGGGGATAACAGCACTTTCCTGCTGTAAATGTGACTCATAGGGGAAACATAACGTATGTAACCAAGAAACCAGCTTTAATAGCAAGAAGAAACTTTTATTTCAATCTCTTCCCTCCATCTTAAATGATACATAAAACTAATAAATGGGTAAAAAATATGAGGGGATATAATGATAAAACCCCAAATAGAGCAAGACCTACTCTCAACATATTCCTCAGTGAATCTGACATTCTGCTGTACTGCATCTAACTCATAACTCAACTTCAACAACATGGACTTTCTGCCCTTCCTCGGGCAATTTTTCCAAGCTGAACTTCAACAATCCGGATGATGGCTCGTAGTCAAATTCAACTTCACTAGATCCAACAGTGCACTTTCTTGGCTTAGCTGATGAATAAGCACCAAAGTTGCCACAACCTTTAATCTCCATGCAAACTTTCCCTACCAATTCATTGCTACAGTTCTCTACTCTCACACCACTAAGGCCACTGCTTTCACCTCCGTATCCAACATCGAGCTCAGATAAATTGACACCATTACTAACTTCATATTTTAGCCCCTCAATAGCACCACCTGAATTGTACATGTTGATGAGTCCCAACGGTGCAAAACTGAACCCTGGTGCCAAAACCTTGATAGGTGTTAGTGTGAGGGTTTCATGCTCAAGGACCTTGAGGGACACCGGCATGGCTGCATTATATGGTAGGGTGATTACTTCACCGGTCCGGTGATAGTAAACTGCACAGTCACCAGTCCAGTCATGGTCCAAGGAGGCCTCCGCAATGAGGTGGACGTCACAACCCTTTACATGGCCCGATAGGGACTTCATCTTGGTTTGGTGGAAAGTATTTTTCCTTGCACAGCTGTTCCACGCCGCACCTTGGCAGTTGTATACACCAAGAACTCCGGTGTACTTGTTCATGTTCCATATCTTCAACAAGCTGCAATCAAAGGAAGTGCCAACAAGCAAACAACATATCAAACTCCAGAAATAGTAATTTTAATAGTTGAGACTTGTTCATTAATGGAGCTGTCTAAACCATTTTAACTTCCAAGGCTTAATTTATCATATCTGAACATGTAAAATATATGCAATAAGAAGCCTATGTTCCATCTAATTAGTTAATTTTCTAATGGTTTTATTTCTATTCATTCCGTTCCACCCAAAGAGAGTGAAAAAGCTGAAGCTTACCTAACCCCATCACGAGCTGGATCTGTGAACAAGCAATCACGAGTGGGCCGTCCTGGCAAACGCGCACGGAGAATCGACCCATCAGGCAACACCAATTTCTTCAGAAGCTCAAAGTTATGCCTTCCAGGCGCATCACTGTTACAAACAAAAGGTTAATATTTAGCCACCAGTAACCATAAACTGGTAACCCAAACAATTTTGATCATAAGTAAACCAAACAGAAAGAGGCCAAGGGGGGCTGGGCGATTCCTCCTTACCTAACATAGATGGGGCCGCCGCTAATAGCACGTGCTGAGGCGTGGTACTCGGCGGCCGGATGAAGAGAGTGGAACATGTCCCAATCCGGCAGCATAAATTCCCCAAGGAAAACACTATTGTACGCCACCGCCGCAATGTGGATGGTGTGTGATACTGGGTCACGCGGGTAGAAATCATCTGATGCTCTCACCACCGCCGTCTGCTTCGAACTGTTTCCACACAATTTCAAAATACAACCCACCACATCAGAACAAAAAAAACCCCCCAAAAAAATAAAACATAAAATAAAAAAGAAATGACAGGAGGAGAAGAAAATTACCAGTAGAGTGCATCTGTGTTATGGCTCATGCAAGCGATGATCCCATTGTCGGGAAAATTCCTGCCCACCGATGCATCAAGAGCCTGATGATATTGCCTCGTCAACTCCACCCTTCCACCGAGCCCAGCACCAAGAGTTTCCAAAATGCACTGCACGTCCACCTTAACTCCGTCTATACCCGCATCCGCCAGATAACTGTGCAACTCATTGTAAAACTTGTACACGTTCTTTGGGTTTACCAAACCCAACCCTTGAACCGCTATCGCATCGGTTTTCCAACCCGGTTCATTGTCCACCACTCCCTTCGAAACCATCGGGTACAGGATTTTCGATCCGTATCCTTCCATTTCCTCAACTCCAGGTCGGACTCCACCCCAGTACCCAGTAATTGCGTGCCATACGTACACATAACTTAACCCGTGTTTTTCTTTGGCAATGTTGACGATGTTTTTTAACCCCACCGTCGGATCGTCTTTCTTTTGGAATTTCTCGTTTTCTTTTATCGCGGTCAAACGAAGCAACGGCTGTTGTTTTGTTTCGGCCTGATCTGCCGATGACGATGAAGTTTCTTCTTCCTGGGGATCCCCACCGACGGATTGCCATCCGTCGTCGATGATCACGAACTTCGGAGGGGTCCCACCGGAAGCTAAAGACTCGAGCCCAGCTTCGACTCCTTCTTGAGTAACGTCCTGGTAAAACGCGTCCCAGGTGCACCACCCGAAATAATCAACGATTCCAGGTAATTTTTTCTCGTGCCGTTGACGGAACGTTTTGAGATGTAATTTGACGGCCTTGATTGCTTCCGATATTGTACTGAAAGGGTCAGTGCCAGCATGGATGAAAACAGAATGCGTGAACGACGAGGCTTTAGTGTCGGCGTCGCCACTCTCCAGACACAGCTCTAGCTGGTCGTTTTGGTTCCCTTGTAAGACGGCTCGAAACGAGCCTTCGATTAAAGGCAGGAATACGGTGTAAACGATCTGATTTTCTTCGGTTGAGTCAAGGTGGGACCCTTCTTTGGTTTCAACCAATAGGAATTGAGTCTCGAGAGGTATGTCTTTGCCTTGATCTCCCATTTTCTGGGCCATCCACCATAGCTTGAACCTAAAGCAGGACATGAACCGGACGTCGCGTAAAGTGCCGATGGGGACCACATGCCTGCTATTCTCTTCATCAAAAACCGCACCGAGGAAAACTCCCTCGACCGGACCGGATTCTGAACCGGAAGTCGCGATCACATTTTCGGGAACTCCGGTTAGGATTGTCCGGTTCTTTACGATTAATTTCCTCTCGGCGATCCTAACCGCCGGTTTAATCGTCATTCCTTCTAATTCTTCTTCTTGTTCTTTATATAGCTTCTTCAAAGGTGGCTTTAAATCACGTCTCTGAAAAATCCAAAAAAACCCATTCAGAAACCATAAATTCAAAACATCAAACACATAAATGAAAGAAAATGCGAGCACCTAATTACCTTAAAAGACAATATCGATAACGCTGGATTTGGAGAAACCCTGGAAACTCCAGCACCTGAAATCCCAGAACGGAAACGTTTCTGAAAATTTTGCTTTGAAAAGTTCCTAGAGAACTGCAAACTTCGACGTTGATTAGATTTGGAGTGAAAGCAAATGAAAGAAAGACTCCTATTTATAGCTAAGAATCGTGAACTGTAACAAGAATTTGACATCATTTTTTTCCCTTCTCTCTCTTAATCGCTGTCCTCTATTTTTTTTTTTCTTTTTTGAGTTTCTTCTCGGATTACCGTCCCACTTTGTTGCCGGGTTTAATAATTTTTCGAGCTACCTATCAAACGGTTAGACTTAACGGTAGATTAGATTGCCAAGTCGGATCCACGTTGTATCAATCCTGAATCCCTGTTTATTTAGACCGACCAGAAAGACCAGAAAGATTTCTGCACTTTGAGGTACTGTTTTCGTCTTGTTGTGGATTAATTTTAACGCGGGCTGATTAGCGTCCACGTAAGTACTATGTGACATCTCTCACGCGCCTCAAACGCATCCTTTTGCATTTTTCACGTGGCACACCTCATCAAACGGCTGCGTTTTTTTTTATAATTTTTTACTGTTGAAAACTTAAAAAAAAAACAACAAGAAGAAGCAGAAAAATCTTTTCTCTGCCTCGGCGTATTGGGAAATAGGATCAATGATTGAATTATCCACGTCAGAAATTAATGGGATGGACCCATTTTTTTGGATAAATTAAATGGTTTTTATCTTCTCGGAGACATGGGGTGGGTGGGGGCTGTGGCTGCCCCTTTCTATGAAAAATAGGAGAGATCTTTGCAGTTTGCAATTTGCAATTTTTTAAAATTAAATTTATGGGAGTGATGTTTTTGTTTTGAATTCAATCAATACCAATGGGATTGATATAGTAATAATAACAAAACAAAATCAATGATCAATTATTGGATTCAATCAATGCAAAAGTAACTGTTTTAAAATTTTGATTAGAGATGACAACGAATCGAATCGATAAGAATTTTTATTCGCTTCGATCAGATTTTAAATATAAAAAATTTAGATTTGATTCGATAATTTTTTATTATTTTTTATATTCAAATTTAATTCGATTTGATATTATATAAAATTATATTCGATTCGAAATTAATAAAATATTAATTTTAATATAAATATAAAATTATATATATAAATATATATAAATAATTAAAAAATTATTTATATATATCAGATCGGATATGATCAAGTTTGTCTAAAATTTGACTTCGACTTTTTCTTCGTATCACCTGATTTAATTTGATACTTGACTTTTAAAAATAAAAAATTAATCTTAAAAAATTAGATCCAATCAAAATTCATCGTGTATAAATTTTTTTACCTTCTCTAATTTTGACTTATTGGAACCAGAAAAAGGTTGCAGGCAAAAGCAATCTCAATTAAATATTACTTCCTTTTTCTTCTGTTCTAAGTCATTAGCTGGTGAAAATTTCTGAATTGTTTATGTTGAGAAACAATCTGAAGCTACATTGACAATTATAATTTGGTAAATAATTTCAATAAATTAAAAAATATCGTGTTCATTCAACGAGTAATGTACGAATTAATTTTTTTTTTAAAGATTCTATTGATTTAACAAGAAACGTTAAATATTTAAAAAGGGGTTTAATTACCTTTGGTAATGATTTAATTGCATATAAGACATATTAGCTGAGCTTTAGAGTTGATTCAAATCATCAATTATTGATATGAATCGGTCAACTCGATATTTGATATTTTCCCGTCTGATAAGATTTGTTCTTTGGATTTTACCAGTTTTTCAAGACCACGTACCAAATTCAGTGCCACCTTCCATGATATTTGCAGTGGAAAGCAAGAACAAGTAAACCCATAAATTAATTTTTTTTTATTATTATTCGCATGGTGATTAGGATTTTTTTCTTCATTATAGCGAAGCTCACCCTCCACGTTAGCAGCCAATTTGTTATCATCATCAATAATTAAGCCATGTTTTGCTTGATACCTTCACTATCTAAAATATATTTGATAATTTATATATTTATATTTATTTATTTTATATTAAATATATATAAAATATAAATTTTATTATATTATAATTTATATGAATAAATGATATATAAAAAATTAATATTATTAAATATATATAATTTTTATTAACATTTTAAATTAAATTATTTTTATATAATATCTTCATATTTACTTTAAAATCCTTTGTACTTCATTTTTGGCCATGTTTACATTAGGACAAGTGCTTAAGAAAATTAAACTCTTTTTTTATTTAAAGATATTTTAATTAGATAAAATAATTTATATATTTGTATCATATAAATATTAAATTTTATATATTCAGATCGTATTTAATCTAAAAATTATATCATATGAAAATATAAAATATATATTTTTTAATTTTATTAAATTTATATATAATTATATTTAAAATTTAAAATTATATTATTTTTATATTTTTAATTTATATTATATTATCATATTATATTTTAAATTATTTAAAATAATTTTTAATATTCAATAAATATTCTTCAAGATATTTATTCTTCAAGATAAATATTCGAAAAAAAATTTGAGGTCGTAGGGAAAATTTGGTGTAGAAAAGATAAGGCTTGGATTTTTCTGTTTTGGGGGGACACGTAGGCATGAGTAGATAAACAAAATCGAATCTGCACCGTTTACTTGTCCACTTGACATTAATGGGAAGCAGCTGAGTAGGCATTAGTAAATTAAGTACTGACACATGGAACCGTTGGGGCATAAATATCTCCACGGCATAAAAAAGCGACAGATATCGTTACTTGTTCTTTTTTTTTTTAATTATCTTCACATGATTCTAGCCGTACGATACGCATCAAACCCCATAGATTAAAGGATGGAGATGGGAAAGATTTTTTTTTTTTGAGACATGACGTGGAAAGTCTGTATTAGATCATCGATTTTTTTAATTACTTTTGGATACCAAATTATGAGTATTACGAGGCTTGATTAGCAATTATTATATATTTTTTAGTTACATTATAATAATAAAGTTTTAATACAAATAAAAAAATTAATTTTAAATCAGATCATTGATATCCTTTTAAATATTTTTAATCATTAAATCAAAGATTTAAAGATATTATTATATTTTCTTACATTACAAGATACGATTTTAAAATTTAACATTATATTGTTTAATTAAATATGTATGTTATTATAGATTTAATTTTGATTCAACTGTCAAAAAATAGTGTAATACTTATATTGGTATATCTCATGTGTCAATGAGAACTTGATTTGGTGGTAAGGAGGAAACTCTAAACCCTTATATTAAAAATTTAAGTTTCATTATGTATAAGTTTGATTATTTCATTATATTTTAATTAATTAATTAATTAATTATTTAGTAATATATTATATATGAATGTAATAATTAATTATTATTGTATAAACTTAAATTTAAAATTTTTTTAATGTAATATATAAATTATGAATTTGTTAATTAATATGATACTCAAAAAATTATTTATCTATCACGTATTATTATTTAAAACTAATCACATTAAATATGAGTATCATTTTAATTAACAGATTAATAATCAATTATTATATTAGAGATTTTTAAATTTTAATGTCACATTAAAAATTTCATTATAATTTAAAAATTATTTATAATATTAATCTTATATATAATTATATATTGCATAAAAAGTAATATATATATATATATATAGTAGCCAAGATTTACATTATTTCTTATTTCATATTAGAATTTGGCCATATGGATGTTTTGAAATAAAAAATATGTTTTAAAGGTGAAAAGACAGTTTTTATGATTAAAATTATAATAATTATTTAAAAAATGAGGTTTTTAAGATATATTTTTATTAAAAAATTAAAATAATATATTATTAATTTCATATTATTAATATTTATACAAATGAGTCTTATGAAAATTTATCAATAAAAATGATAAATACCAACAATGTTGATTCTTAAAGTCTTTGAATAAACGGTTTACAATGTGGCACGCTCTATTTAAAATAAAAAGAGTTAATACGTAGTAGTATCAGACAATATGTCATAAATGTCACTTTGGTTAGTGTTAACACATATTAATATTTTATTACATTAAAAATTATTGCATACGACTATTTTTATATTATATATTTTTTAAACGAGCAATTTATTTTTATTTAATTTTTTGAATTTCTTTTGTTTTGATCATATTTAACTTTAAAAATATAAAATTTTTAATCATTTATATTATTATAATAAATAATAAATTTTTTTAAAATTCAAAGATTAAAAAAATCACATGAATATGAATATCTCGTAAAAAAAATAACATGAACATGGTCAAACTCATAAAATATGATGATTGATTGGTCAAAATGACATTCCCAAACAGTCCCTTATATGCCGCCCTAACCCAATACCGATTGGCGCGAAAACTGAAGCGAACGCAAAGTCCCAAATCATAAACTTGTCGGGTTCTTCACCTCCTTCGATTTAACTACCGTAGATCGTTTCGACAAGAAATCAAAACCTTAATGTCATCTAATTCCAAAACAAATAAATCGTTCGGTTAACTCGTTTACACTTCCAAGAACAGTCCAGTGACAGTCGTCCTTCAATCCAAGCCCTAGCTCGAAGTTCTAGCTGTCCTTGCAATTTAACCGTAGCCACTATGATGAATATGAAGAAATGTAAAATTCAATCACAAATTTTGTTTAATTTGATTTATATATATATATATATATATATATATTGGATGAATGCAGAGCTGATCAAGCTTTGAAGCGCTTGGGAGTAATAATATATCATCCTTCCCTTGTTGCTACAATTCCTGGTAATTCTTTTTATTTATCAGATTTTTAGTAAGATTTCAAAATTTTAATTTATTACTCTCTCTTATCATATCCGTTCATTTTGTTATCTTGTTCTCAGAAAGATTTAACTCTGTTGAAAGCTAGTGACTCCCTGAAAGAATCTTCGTTTTATCAGAGGGAAAATTTGAACAGGCTATTGAGGTTTGGAAGTCAATATGTGGTTCTGTTAGTGTTGCATACTTTAATTCTTCTGCTATGAACAGTTTTGGTGGTGATCTTTGTGCAATGTTGAATTGGTGTTTTGATGAAAATGGTAGCATGTTTCAGTATAAGAGTTAGCTTGGTTTACGTGACAAGGATCTGGAGTCTGCTTGCCTTTTCTTTCTCTGGCAAGGGTGTGGTATGTATTTTGGAATAGAGACTGACTTCAGATACAAGTTCATGTGGAAGTCGAAAAGAATGTGGTGGTGTCTGCAATTTATCCAGTGGCATTAACAATATTTTAGAATTTGCTTCCAGATAAAAGAAAACATTTGAATCCACTCATGTTTATAAAGCCTTCATTAACCTGCATTAGGTTAAAATTCTAATGTCTTTTGCAGTTGAATTGCAGGAGTTTCTGTGTAAGCTACAACTGGTTCATTGCCCAGCCTGCATCAAAGTTCCCAGGCCCTTTTGCCATTTCCAATTAAGAGTGCATCTTATGGGTGAAATGTTCAACATTTAGAACAGCTACTTTGAAAGCTGTCCTAACCATAGAAGTTCATTTGTAAGGTAACTAAAAGCAAAAGGTTTAATAATCCATCTTAACCATGATTGATATGAGAACTTAACCTAGTAGTTTATCCCATTTTTGTGGCAGCAAAAATCAGAATTGTGCTTGCTGCTTATTCTATTATCAAGGAGGCACATTTTTTTCGTAAACTTTTACCAAGAAACAGGCTGTAATTTGAGTTCAAATAATTAGATGGAGAAAATCTTCTCTGGTGTTTTTCTGTGTGTGTGTTCGTTCATTAGGGTGCTTAATATTTCCCAATCTCAAAGGCTGTTGCCCTTTTGTTGCTTAATATTCTTCAGAGTCATGAAGTTCATGAACATAAATATGGGAAAAGAACCATTCACAGGTCTTGTGAGTTTTAGCTAAATCATTCCTCTTGTCTATTTATGCTTCATGTTGAGATTTTTCTTTGTAAATGTTTACATGTTTATATTTCGCTTATGCGAGTGGGTTGCAGGGTATTTTCTGCATTAGCACGCATCATTATTTGGCTTCACTTGAAGCAAGATGTTCTTTCACTTTTTGAAGTTTGTGTTTTTGCTTTGCGATTTTTCATGTTACCACTAGCATGCTGAGGAAAAACTTCTTTTAAGCTCTTGCATCTCATTTATGTCGTCAATATATAGCCGATCAATTATAAAGCCCCAATGTACGCACAAACACATTAGTTAAATCAATGTAAGCCTTTTAATTGTGAAGTTGAGCAGGTGTTCTTTTCTTTTCTTTTCTTTATACAAATCGAGATGTAACACATGAATGAGAGATGACTTCAATTTCTACAAGCCTTTTATCCCATGGAATTGGCATTTTGTTGTTTTAATATTGGATGATGCTTATGCTGCAGGTAATATCCTGTCCACTGCTTCAATGGCTGTCACATCAAGAGACACAGGATGAAAGTGCCAAAAATCAACTTGGAATCCTATAGGCAGAGAGCCTCAATTGTTTACGAAGAAGTGAAGTCAGCCAACGCTAACTTTTGATTCTTCTTTCCTCTAACTTGAAGCATGCCACCTTGAGAAAAACACTTGGTCATCCAAATGCCTTGCTTTCTGATCCTATCATCATCTTTTGGAACTCCACAAATGGCAAGCAAATCAATTTGGAGTATCCCCAAAATCTGCTTCATGTTTTAGACAAGCTGTCAAGAAATGGAAGAATAAAGCAAATCATTTCTGGCAAGATGCTCTATGCTAGAAAACAACACCGCCCCACAGAGTTGCAAGGTCGCTGCAACACAGAGCAGTAGCTCAAAGAGAGTAGAGTTGATGGAGGGTATAATGGCTCAATTTAACCAAAAGGATAAGCCACCCTATATTCAAAACGAAAAAGGCTAGAACTGAGCATCAAAAGGAAGTAAGACGATAACTGCAGTGGACATGGTACTGGGATCCGAACATTCGGGAATCAGAAGCCATCACGGAGATGTTAAGCAGAGTCGGATGATTGTTTCTATCTATGACCCTGGTTTGTCATGGTATCAGATGTACTCATCTTCATCCCCTAAAATTATTTGATTTTGCATGAGAGTTTCACACGCTAATGGTCTATTTGGGCTTCCGTCCCTCAAAAATAGAGCATATTACTTAAGAAAATTTTTTTATTATAATGTTATAATTGTTCAATCAAAATAAAAATTTACATAAGGGTTCACCATTTATGGATATAGAGTTCATAAAAATTTTGATGGATCTCTCATAATTTTGAATTATAATTAGTTAATTGTATTACAATTGTTATAGGTGATATTATTTTGAAAAAAAAAAGGATTTTATAGTTGAATTTTTGTTTTTATTTTTTTATAGAAATTATGATACAATTATATGTAAATTAAGTCATTGTTATTCAAACAAATATGTTAATATTTTCATTTTCTTAATCACAGAAAATATAATTATTAAATTAATATTAATTCTTATCATTTTATACCCAAATAGCAGTATAATGCACTTCAATAATTTAGATTCATTAGTAAAATTCAAAATTTTTTTATATATAACATTAGATAATAATCCTTAAAATTAATAACAATAAAATATAATAAATGTATATTATTATTAGACGGATAACATGTAAGTTCATTAAAATTTTAAAAAATATAAAAATTTGTGTAATATTCTATTCAAATGAATTAATAGAGTAAAGTAGAGATTTAAGATAAATCTAAGATAAATTAAAAATTTATATATATATTTATATATATCAAATAATTGCAAATAACTTTGATTCTCTACTAAACTGCCCTATCACTGTCCGTGCTGCCGTTTAACCCATTTTGGACTAAAAAAAGAAACGAAAAAAAAAGGCCTCTTTCTCTCGAGTCTCTATTCGTATCTCTCCCCCAATTCCGTCGCGTAGATTTTTATTTTTTTTGGTCACTTCTGCAAATCAGGCGACACCCAGGCGGCAAATAACGTACGCCGATCTTTCCTCTTATGCAATTTCACCAAACTTTTTGAGGACTCCTACCAAAGAAATTCCCCCAAATTGAATTTTATTAAAAAACTAAGACATTTTCTTGTTAAAAGAAGCTAGGGTTTTTTTTTTTTTTAAATCCTCTACGCCTTAGGTTTTTTTATTTTTATTTTTTATTTTCAATTTTCTTAGCCCCGTTCGATTCGTCTGATCTGGTCATGGATTTGCGAGATTCATCATTGTCATCGGCTCCGAATCGAGATGTTATCGCCGGCGACGATGACGGTATTCTCTCCGTCACTTCTGCACTCGCTAAAGACGCCGCTCTTTACTTCCTGTCTAGAAAATTCGCCGAGTGCGTCGATATCTTGAATCAACTCAAGCCGAAGAAAGAAGACGATCCAAAGGTAAATTATTTCAAATTATTACGCAGATTCATGCCATTGACTCGATTCATTTCTTAATTTTTTTCTGTTTATTTATTTGTTTTTAAGTTGGAATTTGAAGTTTGTTTTCTAGTGTTTTATTGTGTATTTTTTGGGCTCGTTAATAATTGATTATCAACTGATTTCGATTGCCCTCACATTGAAATTGTGCTAACTACCAATAGCTTCACATCAGTGGCTTTTGAAATCTACTATGATTTTGCCCTTTTTGTTGGCGCTGTCTAAGTTTTTTGAACCAAATGGATTATTCTACAGATTCTTCATAATATTGCAATTGCGGAGTTTTTTCGGGATGGTTGCTCTGATCCAAAGAAGTTGCTTGAAGTCCTTAACAATGTCAAGGTACAATATTCTTTTTTTTTCCCCTTCCTCTGGGTTTACATGGCTGTGTACTCCCACCAAAATTTTCATTATTAAACAAGTTATGTACTTTCTGAGAAGAATGATAGTCCTGGCCTGATCATCAATTTCATAACTTTGAGGTCTTGTTTTCCCCAGAATGGATGGTGGGTGGAGGGGTGAACTGCCGCAGAACAAATAAGGAAAAAGAAAAATATTATCTTGTAGCACTCAAATGAAGTCTTTTTGCTTTTGCTGAAGCAAATCTGCTCAGCTTAAATCAAAGTTGTTTGCGTGGTTTTTTTAGTTGCAATCTGCTACTGTCATTTGTGGTACTCATTTGGCAATTTGAACAACGATTAGCTTTAGCATATAATCACTCCTAATTATAGTATATACTTTGGGAAATATAGTGGTGAAAATGATTTATGTATCTGACCCACTTTAATTTGAGCCTGAGTTTGTGTGTGTATTTATATTTCACCTCTAATAGCAGGGTCCCTGTAATGAATTTGTTTTCTTTCTCCCAGTTGCTCTAACTAGGAAATAAACAATTTTGAGGAGGTTGATTTGTGTCTAGCGATAAAGTTTTGTTGTATTGCTATGTTCAGGACTTATTTTGACTTACACTGCTATGTTTTTTTTTTTTTTTTCTTTTTTCTGTTGGTTCAGAAGAGAAGTCTGGAGCTTGCTTATGCATCTGGGGAACAGGTGGAGTCTGGTAGCAATATTGGAAATAAAGTTACTTCAGGTTCAAAAGGAAGCGATTCAACTACACATCAGTTTTCTGCTTCAAATGGTGCCGGTATTATTTATACAGATGAATTTGATACCTCTGTGACTGCTCTAAACATAGTATGTCCTCTTTCTATACTTTCAAGAGTTCATGTGCAATAATCTTTTCATCAATGGCTTGAAATAACATTTTTGTTCTGAATGTATCTAATTTAGGCAGTTATTTGGTTCCACCTTCATGAATATGCAAAGGCATTATCAGTTCTTGAACCTCTATATCAAAATATTGAACCAATAGAGGAGGTACTTTATATTTTTGTCATTTTGTTTAAATGATTGTTGGCTTGTATTAATTGTTTCCCTTTTTATTTATATGCAGACAACAGCTCTTCATATCTGCCTCTTGTTGCTGGATGTTGTGCTAGCTTGTCATGATGCTTCAAAATCTGCTGTAAGTTCTAAATATCTGTACTCTGATTACTTGGAATTCCTTCCGAAGTGAAAAATTCCTTGCTAATTTCCTCTGTGATCACTTTAGAGATTACTGTAAGATGGATATGAGTATGACTAACTATTAGACTTGTGATAAAAAAGCTAGCTTGTTTGTAGTGATGAGAGTGTGTCTGCCCTATAATCCTGATAAGCATGTTGCTAGATGACATCAAAGCACTTGCCAGTTAAGAACATTTAAATAAAGGAACTAATTTATTTAAAGGTGCTTTTGTTCCATTGGACACATCCATCAAAAGATAACCATTTTCATTTTTGTATAGTCTTGAATGGATGATTTGAAATGTTTTGGGTGATGATAAACCATTCCAATATATTTCTCCAGGTGATATTTTAAAAATGATTGTGTGGAGTGCCAAACTATTAAAGGTACCAAGTACTCCAATCAAATTAAAACTTTGAAAACAGGCAAGACACTCTAGCAAGAGTGTAGCACACCATTTTTTCTCTTGGTTTTCGATATCCTCATTTTCTCTTTTGCAATAACACAGTAATCGTTAAATCATGAAGACTGGTTTTGGTCTAACATAATCAATTATTTACAAGTCCTATCTTCTAAATGCACTTCATTTTATTTATTATATGTAGGTAACTAGATCTTAACTGTTTTTGCCTCCTAGAGTTGCAGTGTAGAAACCATCTTATTAATTTATGAAAGCTATATGAAACTATGGATGGTTGTTGCTTGTATAAATTCTGCAATACTACAGGGTACTTTCTCAATCTATATTTTAAAATAGGATTGCGTTGTTATTTACTGGTATTTCCACCCACTGAAGAAGAATGAACCACATCTGTTTTCATTTTTAAAAGGAACATATTCATTCAAACTCTTGTCCTTACCATGCTGTGCTTCTTGTACCAATTCCATCTTACATTTTATTTACAGGAAGCCACTTAAAGCATTTTCTTGTTGAACATCCTGAAAGTTTCTGCAAATGCCTTTTTAGTTAATAATATTTCAAAGTGCTTGGTGATGAGGCAAGCATCAAATATGTCACAATTTGTTGAAAAAAACAGCTTGTAACTCTATTTTTTTCCACTATGTATCTATGTTAGTATTAGCATGTCTTAAATGATATGGAGAATGCTCTTATTTTATGACTTTTGATGCTACTTTTAGCTTCACTTTTCCTATTTTCCAAATAATCACATTTATCTCTTAACTTGGCAAATGTTTATGTTTACTTTGTCTTTCTTTGTTCCTCAGTCCTGCTTAAAATGTCCCTACAAAATAATGGAATAATTCAGTTTATTTTGAAACTTCCGTGCCCCATGGAAAATGCTGAAAGGCTTTCCTGGTTCAGAATTTAGGATTCTAGAGCAGTAGTGCTTTTCATGGGTTGGTTAATTTGATATTTTCTAGCTAAAATAAGCTTTATTATATGATATTGGTTTTTTTATTTCTTTCACATTTTAGGTTTTCATTTTTGTACAGGTTAGATAGTTGTTCTAAGATTATCAAATTGGATAAGTTGCTTCCTTGTTTGTAGTCTGCTTGCTATCTCAATCTGTAGAATTGCCTATTATGCCTTTTTTCTTTGCTATATTGTTTTTTTGCTTATGAGATTGGTGACTTTATTTTGCACTGATAAGCATGGTTGCTATGAAGATTCATTTAAACAGTTAAAGCAGGCTTGGAGGCTTAGGCTGTTTAGTCCTGCCTGTTGGAGTCTGGTTTGGATTCACGCCCTCAGTATGGGCAGTTAGAACTCTGTTCAGAGTTCAGACAGTTGTAAACCCAGTTGGTACTCTGACCAAACGCCAATTCTTTTATAATACACCTTATATTGCTTATTATTTGAAGGGACTTTGTAATGAGTTGATGAAAAGATGGTTTACCATCTTGTTGGGTCACACATGGTTTGTAATGCATATAGGAATATAATTCCTAGTATATATTTTGAGTTTTTGGCATTATCATTTGGCATCCACTGTGGGTGCGCATGTTATTTAAATGGCAGGTTTTACCATGTTATGTTTTATTTAAAATTATTGTTTGTATCTTATATAACTTTGATGCTAAAACAGCTTTAATTATGTACAGGATGTATTAAATTATTTGGAAAAAGCATTTGGCGTTGGCAATGTGAACCAAGGGGACAATGGTAACATGGCTGTACAACAACCCGCAAATCTAGTTGGAAAATTATCCTCCGTTACGAGTAGCTCATTGGTCTCAGATGCTTCTGGTTCAGACTTAGCTGCTAGCATAAATGCCTCTGAGAATCCACTATCTAGAACTTTATCGGAGGACCCACTGGATGAAATGTTTTCAACACTGGATATTGGTGGACAGAACTTATCAAGGCCTGCTGGTCTTACATCCGCAAATGATCTTCCCAGGACCACAGTTGATAGATCCATCTCTGGTGTTGATCTGAAGCTCCAGTTGCAACTTTACAAGGTTCGATTTTTGCTTCTCACTAGAAATGTAAAGCTAGCAAAGCGTGAAGTCAAGCATGCTATGAACATTGCTCGAGGGAGAGATTCATCTATGGCTCTCCTTTTGAAGGCCCAGCTTGAGTATGCTCGTGGAAACCATAGAAAAGCCATCAAGTTGTTGATGGCATCAAGCAATCGGACAGATGCGGCAAATTCAAGCATGTTTAACAACAATCTAGGCTGTATTTACTATCAACTTGGGAAGTATCATATGGCTGCAGTGTTATTTTCCAAGGCACTTAGTAATTGTTCATCTCTTCAGAAGGAGAAACCTCTAAAGCTATTAACATTCTCACAGGATAAATCTCTCCTCATAACATATAACTGTGGGTTGCAATACTTGGCGTGCGGGAAACCAATACTTGCTGCTCGCTGTTTCTTGAAGTCAAGTTTAATTTTCTATAAAAGACCCCTCTTGTGGCTTCGGTTTGCTGAATGTTGTCTAATGGCTGTAGAGAAAGGACTTGTAAAAGGAAGTTGGACTCCATCAGACAGATCAGACATTAGGGTCAGTGTTATTGGAAAGGGTAGGTGGAGAAAACTTATAATTGAAGATGGAATATCTAGAAATGGACTTGTAGATTCTGTTGAAAAGGGTGATTGGGCGTTAGGTGGTGATGGGGAGCCTAAGCTTTCATTAACCTTTGCTAGGCAGTGTCTGTATAATGCACTGCACTTGTTGAACTTTTCTGAGTGGGGTCATTTAAAGTCTGTTTTACCCTCTAATTCATCCTTGGAGGAGAATGAATCGAGTGATGCGGCATCTTCCAAGAACTCAAACCATAAGGACGTACTTGGCATAGATTCGAAGTCTTCAAATATGTCTGTAGGTCTAGTTAACTCCAACGGGGATTTGAAAGAGCCAAAGGGGGGAACTAATCAGGAGATCATTCAGAGCTCCATCTTCTATTATGAAGATGTTTGCAGAAGAGAAAATCAGATGATTAAGCAATCACTTCTTGCTAACCTGGCATATGTAGAGTTAGAACTGGAAAATCCTTTGAAGGCCCTCTCTGTAGCACGATCTCTCTTAGAACTACCAGGTTGTTCCAGAATTTACATCTTTCTAGGTCATGTCTATGTGGCAGAGGCCCTCTGCTTGCTCAACAAGCCTAATGAAGCTGCAGAGCATTTGTCTGTTTATTTGTCTGGGGGAAATAATGTTGAATTGCCGTTTGGTCAAGAGGACTTTGAGCAATGGCGGGTGGAAAAACCTGTTGATTTTGAAGAATCAAATGGAGGAACATCAGCTGCCAAGAATCCTTCCCCTGAGGGCTTGCGGGAATTCATGTTTCTTAAGCCAGAAGAGGCACGTGGAACTCTTTATGCAAATCTTGCGGCTGTGTCTGCAGTACAAGGTGAACTTGAGCGGGCCAACCATTTTGTTATGCAAGCATTGTCACTGGTACCCAACAGTAGGGAAGCAACCATGACTGCAATTTATATTGATCTCATGCTTGGTAAGTCACAAGAAGCTCTGTCCAAGTTAAAACATTGTAGTCATGTCTGGTTCCTTCCCAGCAGTTTACAGTTGAATAAATCCTCCTAATGGTTGTGTGAGTGGTTCTAATTCAATCCCGTGTGGTCCTCCATTCAGTTGCTAGTTAGCAGGTAGATCAGCAATCCTTTGTAGAGGATTTGTATTATAAAATATAGTTCAATTCAGATAATAAGTTTTCGTTTATCTTTTTTTTGTCCCCTTCCATTTTTCCATATCTAGGGTTAATTTTTCAGTGGTGTGGCTGATTGTTTTGATAAGAGCTGATGCCCACCCGTGAATTTTAGATGTAATTCTAATCCAGGGTTATTGTGTTGTAGTGGTTGATCCCTCTGGTACTGAAGAATAGAGAGATAAATGTGCTCCTCTTGAGATTGAAACGGAATAGATTATATTCATTTTGAATTTAAATCCCAAGTCATTCATTCCAATGGGTTGTGCCTTGCCTTCCAATTTACATATTTGTTCAATTTTCCATTTTTTTGGGGCTCCGAAAATATTAAAATCTAAATCTAAATCTAAATCCATATTTAGGTCCCTTCAAATTACCCCACATTCTAAATTGTCCTCTCAACGTGAATGTGAAGGGGGGAGCACTTGGGAGACCAAATGACGTGTTTTTGCGACATTGTCAGCTTTGTAGAGTAGCGAAGCAAACATGAGAACAGCTCGAATCTGGCTGCTGGTCGATTTGGTGTTTGATTACAATTCATCAAAGTTTCGAACAAAAATCTGTTCATACAAAACCTAGATTCACCTAAAAGACAACTTTGACGATCCTTTCTGAAGCCAAACCTTGCTATAGCATACAACAATCGTGACTGTCAGATACGTTCTCTCATTTCTTGTAATATCTTAATCTCATATCAAAAGGTTTTTTGAATCTGTTATAATATATAAGTAAAATTTTAAATATAAATTTGTAAGATATTTTTTGTAAGATAAAATCATAAAACTTTCATATCAAAACGAACAATACTTCATAAGTTAGATGTAGATCTCCATAAATGATATTAAAATAGTTATCAGTTGGATAAGAACTAAATACTATGCTATGAGAGTCATCTTTAAAATCTTGCGGGATTTAAGTGCTATACAGTGAAAATCAACCAATATTTGGTGTGATCTGTGTATACTTTGTATTGGACTTGTCCAACATTTGATATGATTCGATAAATCTATGTGTTTTATATTGGATTTGATGGGGATCTTAGATTTTAACAAAGAGAATATGTAACACTTCAATCTTATATTGAGGATTATGTGAATCTACTATAATATATAAGTAAAAACTTAAACTCAAACTTCTAAAACCTTATATATATATTTTCAATATCCAATCCCTTGCACGAACTATTTATCATATGGAATTGTCTGATAAAATAGATGATCTCATTAAACTTGACAACAGCTATGAGTCTTTAATTAATAATCAGCCATTAATAAGCATTGGAGTAGTTAGACTCGCGAGATTTGGATGGTTTGGAGACTGAGTCTTCAATATTTGTATTTAGGTTGTAAATTGTAATAGTTCTATCTTTGTTTGATTGTTTGGATTATATGGTTGTTAAGACAGAACATCCAATGTTTGCATACGAGGATGACAATGACAATACGTACTGATACTAACAATAAACAACTTAATTTTGTAATGTTGCTCAACGCTTTCTTCGTTTCAAATTTACTCCACAATCATCTTGTTTATAATTGGCTGGATTCTTTTACTATCGTATGACTACATTATTAAGCATGACAGCAAAGGCAATTTTGTCATGGAACTACATAAATCTGTACCATTCATCAAAATTTCTATTTACTGCTTTATGTTTCCATGAAGTGGTGATAAAATGAATTCTGGTTATGTGTTAAATTTGAGGTTTCCTAACCTATCTGTCTGGCCAAAAAAAAAAAAAAAAAATCTGTTTGTCAATAGATTTCAAGGTGAATAGTTAACTTCTTCGTGGATCACTTGCCATATGGCCTTGAATGAACCAAAAGAATGAATATCTCCTGAATTCTAACAGAAACCCTTATCAAAAGATACCACATGTAACATTTTATTATAGAAGATAGAGACAAACAAGGTTCGTGACTTCATGTGCCATAGCTTAAAATTGGTCCCCTAGTGATCTTGGCCAATTCCATTGAACTGTATTCTTCAAGTTGCGCCTTGTGATCGATTTCTAGCTGATTCCTATAGATCATCTTCTGCTTGAAGAACGAGAAAAGCTAAATCAAGAAAAAGAAACAGATAAATGAAGAAGATAAAGTTATCTATGGTTCTAGGATTTACTTTCCTGATTCTCTCCCATTGTTTTTCATTGTAGAAGACGCACACGATGGAGCTTGCCAATGCAGTGGTTGAAAATAAAAAGAGAGATGAAAATTTTAAGAATAAGTTATGGTCTTTTGTCCATAATGGACCAATTGAACATGTATGGTTCACCAAAATTTCGATGCAATTGATTTTTCAGGTTGCTATTGAGTTCTTCACGATCAAACATTCAAATGTTCCATAGTTTTTTTTTCTTCTTTTGAATAATTTTCAATCAAAACTTATAATGCACATTAGGCCTAATTGTCATTGTCATCAGCTAGTTTAGATGATATAAACTATTTGATAACAATATCTTATACAAGACGGTAATAATCCTACTAGGATATTAGAACGGATTCTATTTTTTTTTTTTTTCAATAAAAATTTGAATTTTAAGAAAGGCGAAGCCAAACATAGAAACACAAGAAGAAAAAGGGATGAAGAGTAATGAAATGGCTTTGAATGCAACTATAAAAGGTTGCTGTCTGGTGTACTAGATCTGTCTCAGACCATTTGTATTGTAGCCTTCCTCAGTTCCTATCATGCATGGAATAAAAAAAAAAAAAAGCTTACTTCATGTAGGGGTCTCTGTCGTTTTTCTAAAAGTAATTAACTCTCCCAGAAGGCATTTCCAGTCTCCAACCATAGTTTCTGAAAGTAACATTGTACCATGCACAGGACCAAAATATCGAAAAGTTTACTAAGGAGTAATGACTCCAAAACCCAAAATATTCGATCATTGTGACACTGATCATCGGAGGTGCAATTCTCAAAGCCCATTGAAACTCCGAAAACCATAATCTTTGATCTTTCTCTCTCAGTGTCTTCAATATTAAGATGATGACCTAAAAGGAAAGCTATCAAATTGAATGGTGGATTTTGGTGTAAGGTACTTATAACCATCTTTTTCAAAGTGGGGATCCAGAGCCATTTTCTGAAATATTATGAGGCAGATTCTCCAGGGGATCAAAATTTTGGTTTCTTAAAGGCTTTAAAATTTCAGGACTTTTAACATGCATTTTGCTTTAGAAAGTGATTAAAAATTGAATAGGAGATATTGAAAAGTTATACCCCTACATGATAATCCCTGAAAATCATTAACATAGAGAAATCATTCTTGATTGCTTCTTTCGTCGAAGACAAAAACACACTTGCAACAATCTTTAAAAAGAAAAGTAAAAACAAATGGTGTTACAATAAGAGCTAGCCAGCTGAGATTTCCAATCCAATTGAGAGAAAGAGAGGAAGGGGTAGGAGAGAAAGAGAAAGCTCGACATCCTCTCATGTCGATTTCATCAGAAAGTCCATGAATCTAGCAGCCTGCAAATCCGTACGCCATGAAATCTAATGAGAAAAAAAGTTCCTGGAATATTCGTACAGTACAGCAGAAAGAAAAAAAATAACAAAGCAAAAAGTCATTCATTATTTAGAGTGCAAAATGTCAAACTGCCATACTTTATTCATTCTTTTTGGTTGAATCACTGCACTCCTAAAGTTATTTTTTGGCTTTTGTTCCTTATGACTTGGATTAAGTTAAAACAATGCTCGACCCTTTTTTAAAAAACTTTGAGCTTGGCATGAGATTTTTGTTTTTTTTTTTGTTGAAAACTTTGATTGTACCCAAAAAGTAGTTCAAAACATCAAAGACGAGAGGTATTTTATTTCAATAAATTCTGAAATAACCATATAATCTTCTTTTTCGCTTAAAATTCAAGAAAATTCCAATATATAAGCACCTTAACAAACATTTAAAGCTTCGAACCACAGAAAGCATATTTGAATGAAGGTGATATAGATATAAGTACTTAACTTTGATCTAGAGAGAGCAAGTATAACTGGAAGGAGGTGTCTTCCCACAAGTGACAAGGAGCTGAAGAGCAAGTGGCACATAAAAGTTAAGG
This sequence comes from Durio zibethinus, assembly GCF_047325235.1. Lineage (NCBI taxonomy): Eukaryota > Viridiplantae > Streptophyta > Magnoliopsida > Malvales > Malvaceae > Durio > Durio zibethinus. Next base: position 24,368,505 of record NC_143174.1, read on the forward strand.
TTGAGAAGCTTGAGCTTGAGAGTGGTGCACAAGCAGACTGCAGCTTCGAGCTCAACAAGTCCTGAAAGAAGTGGACAGCATGCATTCACAACTGTGTCACCATGGCCAATGTGCACCAAACCTCCAAGGAGATCCACACAAGCACCCAATTTTAGTGTGTCAACAGGGCAAGTGGCCTTGAATGGTGGAGGTGGGCAGGGTTTTCCACTTGGTGGCTTAGTAATTGGAGGCACTGTCACCGGAGGAATTGCCACTGGAGGGAGTTTAATCGGTGGCTTCACAATTGGAGGTACAGTCACTGGAGGAACTGTCACAGGAGGGAGGTTAATTGGTGGCTTCACGATTGGTGGAACTGTCACTGGAGGGATGTTCACTGGGGGTTTTGCAATTGGAGGGACAGTCACTGGAGGAACCGTCACAGGAGGGAGGTTAATTGGTGGCTTGACAATTGGAGGAACTGTCACTGGAGGGACGGTCACCGGTGGTTTTACAATTGGAGGGACAGTAACTGGTGGCAAGTTGATTGGAGTTTTAACAATGGGAGGGATAGTAATGGGGCCTTCAGGGGACTTTCTCTTATGTTTTGGCTGTGCCTTGCCACAGGAACCACAGCCAAGAATTGGAGTGGCTGATGAAATGAAAAGCATGCAAATGAGGAGGAGAGCTGAGATTTTGCTCGAGTCCATTTTGAGAGAAAGACAGTCAAATTGGAATATGTAAAATTTTCGTAGGTAAGCAGGAATTATATGGGAATAGTGACGAGTGCAAGAGAGAAAAAAAAAAGGCCACAGAAGAAGCAGGTCACGTGAACATGTGCTAAGCTCAAAAGGCAGCTGCCAAACTTTGCTTGCCAAACTTTGCTAGTTGGCAAACTATTGCTCTGCCGTTACAATCTCAACCTCTATGTACAGTACAGGCTTGGATTAATCTTTCCATGATGAGGTTCAAATTCTATCTCTTCACATCATTCTTCATCACCTTGCATGCATTGCATGAATGATATACATAGATAATCCAAAACTATATATTAATACTTTAGCTGAGGCAGCTAAACTATATATTAATATTTTTAATTTTTGAAAAAAAAGGTATGAGATTAGATGCTATAAAAATCTGAACCCATCATAGTATGGACTGTCAACAGAAAATTTTTTAGACAAATTAGGTTCAGAACTTAGATGTGGCTGATTCATTTCCCTTGAAATTATTTGACATGTGAAAAAGCTTTGGGCAAAAGTTAACTATTATTGTAACCAATTTCATCAAGTTAATGACAATGTAATTGCCTAAGAGAAAATTAAACTTTAACTTAAAGCAGAATAAAAGGAAAAACAAATTAAGATCACATTCCTTTGCATATATATGTATCCTTTTTTCTGCTTATAAGCCAACTGTGAACCACTAATGAAATTTTGTCCCATGATAGCATACAATTCAGACACAAACTTCACTACAGACTGACTTTCTTTCCAATTTCTGGTCATATATAGGAATTGAAAGAGAAAAGATGATGAGTACAGCAAGGCAAGCATGTGAGATGGTGGTTGGATCGAGTACTGAAAGAGAAGAGAATGGTGGTGGGGGAGATGGCATAGTCTGTAATCGATCAAAAGACTTTTGGTGTTAAGAGAGAGCATCCGTGAATGCATGGTTATAGATATGTTTGAGAGGCTGGCCTTTTTTGTATTCTTCTCGTTCTCCATCCGTGATTCTGCTTTCCTCACTCTCATGATGTGATCGGTCGGCCCTTTCTCTGTCTTTAATTACCTTCCTCTCACTTTCATCAATACTACCTCTCTTCTTCAACAAATAATAGGGTTTTGTGGTGACATACATGCTTGCATGATAGTGTGATCAAGCTTTCGCTATATATAGGATTAGAATGTGTTAAATCCTTTGGAATATTTTTCCCTAAATGAAGTTTTTTCTGGGTATATTCATACATATAGTTAGGAAATTAGTTCAATTAGTAAGAATTTGTTGGAAATGCCCTTCATTTTTACATAATAATTTGGATGATTCTTAACTAATTTCCTGTGTTGGTTTGAGTTTTAGCATTTTCCTAAAATGATTTATGTTACAAAGTATATCGCAGCTTAAGGATAAATGAAGATATTGCACACGTTGGATTTGAATAACAAATTTGTTAAATATTATATTTTAAGTATGATTATATAAATAAAATTATATTAAACTTTAAATTTATTTAATAATAGTTTTTTGGAGAAATAATTGATGTGATATTTCAATCATTGTACTTCCATTTATTTACAAATTATTTTCTCTCTTTAGGGAAGTTAATTATATTAGCTGCATGCAAAAACCATGAGACCATGACCAAATCTCTTGTGCTCTAGTAGGGGTGAGAAAAAAATCAAGTAACCCTAAAATCGATTTAAAATTATAGTGTTTGATTCAATTTAGATTATTTTTTTTTATTTAGTTTGAATCAAGTTTATATATTAAATATATATTATATTCAGATCAAATTTCAAATCATGAGATGAAAAATAAAAAAAAAGAATCGAATTATATATAATTTTTAATTTTTACATATATTTTTAATTTTTATAAAATAAAAATAATAATTTTATATTAAAATAAATATAAAAATTAAAAACTAATAAATCGGACTGAACCGATAAAGTTCAAATCGATTAAAAGTTGTTTGATTCGAATTTGAACTAAATTTTAAATTTTCATATTACTATACAATATTTTTAGAAAATTAAATTAAATTTGATCCAAACTGTTATCACCTTTATTTTACAGTACTTCGTTTATGTAATAAACCAACTCATTATTAATTCACTCTCCAGCTTAGTGTCTTTGTATTGAGAAAAACATTGAATTTTGAGATGAGAAATTAAACAAGTTGAAAGAAAATATACACTACTAGTAAATACTTTAAAAAATCCAATATTTTAACTTTTTTTAGAATTAATGCCTTTTGTCTTTTGTAGAGTCCAACCACAAGTAACTCATGTACAAGTTGATGGACATATTTTCTTGTTCTGAAGCAGAATATGATCATTTTGAGTTATTTTTTTGCTTGTTATCCTCTACGTTTTAGATTATGCTCTTTTGGCTTTAGCAAGACATAACAAATCCAATTTATAACTCTTGAAACATTCCGTTTAAAGATAGATATAAGCATGTTTTACTTAAATTTTTGAACTCGAATTTTTTTAAAATGATTATATAAATTAATTAAATTAAATCTAAAATTCATGTACGATTAAAAATTTTGACAAATATTTTCTAATACAAAATTTTCAAGTTCATGTTGGATGATTTCAAATTTTAACTAAAATATTATTAGTTACTAAACTAGATTTTCTATTACAGTTAATATCAATTTAGTCCTCAATGTGTATGATAATTGATAAAACCTTCCTAAAAAGCGCCAACAAGTGCAATCCAATTTGGGCCAATGATTTCAGCTAAACGAAACGAAGTTCTCAGCCCAAATTTTAATTAAAGCTGGGAAAGTTTTTGAATGAGGGCCCAGGAGTTACATCATGGGCCCCCATTTCCTAATGTGGCAAAGGGCATCGAACATTTTTCAGATTCTTAAATAAATTTCAAAATGGTTTTTTACATTAAAAACTATTGATCATTAATGCTAATTAAAGATTTTATAAATAATTTAATAATAAATTAACTAAAATGAACTTAAATGAGATTAAATGGATGAGTTGAGCCAAACCTTAAGTAAATATTTAAAAATGTTAATTAGACCCACTGGCCGGCCACAGACACCTTTTATTCAACAAAAGTTTCATCATATTTTATTATATTAATCCATTTAATTTTGGATTCACCTCTGTCCTTTATTTATCCCTCCCACGTCCTACTTGGGTTTAATTACTTCTGTGTCATAGAACATCTGTAGATCCCATGATGGGAAACCTGATGAAGCTTACTCTTTGATCATTTGGCGATCTCACCATTCCATCAATCCTGTTTTTGATGTTTATGGCCATGCTTGGGGGCTACTTGTATCTATAATTTTTTTTAGTATGAAAAATTAGGGGATAAATAAATAATTTGATCTTTTATATTAAAATAAAAAATATTGTATTCGATAATTTAAAATAAATAATTAAATATTAAATATTTAAAATAATTTTAATAAATTATTATTGATTGAATTCGAATTTAAAATTTTTATAATGAGATAATAATTTTTTACTAATTAAATTGATCACTTATTCGTATTTGTGTCTATAATTGTATAATGGGAATTTCATCCTTAAAATTCACTTCATCCTATATCTATTTCTATACATGATTCGGCATTTTTAATCTGAAAGGTTTTATTGGTCTTGCAACTTACATGGTAGTAAAAAAATGTCTAATCCAGACTTTATCTCTTTTCTTTTCTTCAGTGGTCCGATTTCCTCTCCCATGCATGTTCCCACCACCAAAACCCATTTTTATTGGTCCACGTGTCCTTTTCCCCGCCAAACTCGGATGAAAGCCCGTCGTCCTAGTTTTTCCACTCCGTCCTTCAAAAATCCAGGTCCCTCCACGTGGATTCTCTTTCTTCTATATTTTCCATTTCCCCTCTCCTCCTTTTTTTCCTTTTTAATTATATTTTCCCCTTAAATTTACCCAATCTCTGCCCCCTCCACCCCCTCCCCCCAAAAAAACCAGCTGAGCTCCGACCCATCTCCATCTTCAAATCTAACCGCCCCCCCCCAACCAGAGGAAAAAACAGGGAAACAGGGATTGCAGTGCAATGGGGATATATTATGGCATGGTAGCGAGGGGGCAGGTGGTGTTGGCGGAGTTTAGCGCGACCCAAGCAAATGCGAGTACAATCTCGAGACAGATATTAGAGAAGATGAACGAAGCAAAGAATGATAGCAATTCTTCGTTTTCGCATGATCGTTATATTTTTCATGTGAAGAGAACCGATGGCCTCACCGTTCTTTGCATGGCGGATGATGCCTCTGGAAGTTTGTTGCTCATAAAATTATTTCATATTAATTTGGGGGTTATTATACCTAGTTAGCTTTTAAATTGTGTTTCGTACTATTTACCTTCCTGATAGGTTTCATGTTGATATTATGTGTAGGGAGAATCCCTTTTGCTTTCCTTGAAGATATCCATCAAAAATTTGTTAAGACCTATGGTCGTGCTATTCTTTCAGCTTCAGCTTATGCCATGAATGATGACTTCTCCAGGGTCCTGAGTCAACAAATGGAACATTTCTCAAATGATCCAAACGCCGATAGATTAAACCGTTTGAAAGGGGAAATGAGCCAGGTAAAATTTTCGAATATAAATGTGTTTCTTTGAAACATGGATATCATTTTTATAGTTTTGTACATATAGGTACGGAGTGTAATGATTGACAACATTGAGAAAGTTTTGGAGAGAGGTGACCGCCTGGCGTTACTGGTTGAAAAGACTAGTACGATGCATGGCAATTCACTTCGGTTCAAAAGGCAATCTCGTCGTTTCAAAAATTCTATGTGGTGGAGACATTGTAAGTTCACGTAAGTATGCATTGAAAGATTATTGGTGGGGTTGATTCAATTCCATTTCAGTTCCAGTATTGAAATTGTTGTTGTTGTTGTCTTGCAGGGCGACATTGATACTACTGCTTCTGTTGATCATCGCATATGTTCTGCTCACGTTTGTTTGTCATGGATTCTTTTTGTCGTCCTGCATATGATGTAACACGGTAGCGGCTTTCATGGTTTGTCAATTATTTTTTTGGTCTTGTGATGTATTGGAAATGCTATTCACGTTTATGGTCAGCTGTGTTTCTGTAAATGCCTGCAATGATACAAGTTTATAAGATAAATATTTTGCCAATTTTGAATTTTAAATAGAGTTAATTATAATTTTGATACCTGAATTTTAAAAAAAATATATAAATTGATATCGAAACAAACAAAATATACAATTTACCCCTTAAAATTTCAAATTGTATAATATATTAACTAAAACTCTAGTTCTATTAACCATAGTAGCTTATACATGCAACATTTGACATATATTATCAAGTTATGTGTTCACCACACATATTATCAATATTTTTTTAATATAAATTAAATATACATATTTTTTACTTTAACTGTAAAAATTATTTAATATCAATCGATATTTTTTGTCATGTGATATTTACATGAAAGTTTTTATATAATATTTAACATTTTTATTTAACAAATAATATACATATAACAAAATTATATTAATTAAATGTTATATAGGCGAATTATAATAACAATAGTAGAATTTGAATTAAAATAATACATTATTTAAAAATTTAGAATGTAAATTATATATTTTATTTTTTAAGTACCAATTTGTATATTTTTTTAAAATTTAAGTACCAAAAATATAATTAACTAATACGTAAATAATTCAAATTATTTTTATTAATGTATTAAAATTGAATAATAAATAACAAATTTTATCTTTAAATTAAATTGTACATTATAAAAATTTAAAAATAAAACTAAGTAAAAGTTTGTACATATCTATTTGATACGCACAAATCTTCAAAAAGTTGCAAAATCTTTGTAAGAGCATACCAATAGCAACACTTCAAAGTATACAAGTTTCATGATCAATTTCACTTTCAGCAGACTTTTTGGCAAACTCTTTGCTTAGGTATTACCACCATACCTAATTATCATTATTCAACCCTAAAATAGTTGAAACAAATTTTGTTAAACAAGCTTAACGAGTTTCAAAGGATAATTTTTTTTATTAGCCTAGGAATTATAGCAACCATCAGAACTCCCCAAAGATGTCGAAGAGAGAAAATCAATTATTTGTCTAGGAGATCTCAACTATGACTTCCTTTCAAAACCACCAACAAATACATATATATATTAATTTTAAAAAATTAATTATTTGCCGAAGAATCTAACATCCAAGGCTTATGCTGCTTTCATGGCCAAGAAAAAAAAAACAGATGGAGTGAAACATAGTGACAATTCTTGGTTGATGAAAGATAATTAAGAAATCAAACTTAGCTTGGATAATTACTAATTTTTTATTTAATTCGAACAAATAAATTATGGATTCGGCTAAAAGAATATTAAATTTCTTATAAAATCAAAGTAATTACTTGAAAATTATCAGCAAGGTAAGAATATTCTTTATATGAGGGGAACATGTCACATATCCTTTAGGTTCGATTTGGATTTATTGTAAGAGGATATTTATCATGAGAAAACTCTTTGGGGTTTGTGAGTTGTAAAATGTCACCGAATATTTAAATTTTGTTTGATAAGATATTATTGTATATTTTGAATAAAGATATTAATGAATTATATGCTTTTAAGGTTTTCGAAATTTGTCTTTGAAATGCCAGATGAATTTAATAATACTATTATTTATGGAACTAGCTATCTCATAATTTGCGCAATAAGAATGATTTTTAAAAAATAAAAAATCGTAATCTAAATATAAGAAAATTTTAAGTGTTAAAATTTAAATTCAAAATATGCCATCTTTTACTTGAATTTATCCGTGGGTGCTGAGGGAAAGGACATTTTTTTTTTTCCATATAAATGTGGTATATGATTGCATTTTTTACTTGAACACAAGGGTTGCCTCTTCGTGTGTCTATGCAAAGAAAATGGAGGGGAAGCTCTATGAAGCAGCGGTAGAGGGAAGTGTCATTTCTTTGCTTAATTTGCTTCATGGGGATGCATTGCTTCTTGACAGATTTATCACCGGCTGTTACCCTGAAACACCTTTGCATATAGCTTCTATGGTTGGACATGCAGAATTTGTGGAAGAAATTGTCACTCGAAAGCCTGAATTAGCTGAAGAACTTGACTTACGAAGATCATCACCACTTCACTTAGCATCTGGAAAAGGGCACCTCAACATAGTGAAAAGATTGCTCCAGGTTAATGCTGACATGTGCCTTGTTTGTGACAGAGATGGTAGAAACCCTCTGCACGTTGCTGCAATCAAGGGTCGTATGAATATTTTGAGAGTTTTGGTTCAAACCAGACCCAAAGCAGCTCGAATGCTGATAGATGGGGAAGAAACCATTTTGCATGTGTGTGTGAGGTATAACCAGCTGGAGGCACTGAAGTTCTTGCTGGGAACTATTGCCGATCATGAATTTGTCAATTTCAGGAATTCTGAAGACAATACTATCTTGCATCTAGCTGTGGCTGACAAACAAATCGAGGTACGCTTGATAATCAACAAAGGAATCAGGGTCTAACAAATTAGTTCAACTCCCTGTAAGTAACTTCAGAAAAAATTTGTCATGAAATTTGTTCAATCTATTGCCAGAGTCTTTATTTAGACATGGAATTAAGTGAAATTCCAGTAGTTGAGGAAGTTATAACTTGAATTTGCTAACTACCCTTATTGCTATCATCATCGACTGCATAGTTTTTGTTGTTTGGTGCCTGATCCCATACGGAATATATGAACATTTAATCATTGATCATTTGTTATAACCTAAGTTCAATAATCAAATTGCAGGTTGTAAACTTTTTGATTGCAACTACCACAGTAGAAGTGAATTCTATAAATGCAGATGGCTTTGCACCGATGGATCTTTTGTTACAAGATGAAAGATATCCAAAATTTATGGCAATTTCAAGGTCTCTTCAATGTGTTGGAGCTGTGCGTTCAAAGGATACCTATTTATCAAAGCATAAACTTAAAGATGTAAGAACCAAGATCTTATCTCCACCTACATGTTATCAAATGAATGTTTCTTACTCCAAATATAAAGTTTCAAAGAATATTAATGGTAAGAGGCACGATGATAATTGGCTAGGAAAAAAGCGAAGTGCATTGATGGTGGTAGCATCACTGCTTGCTACCATGGCTTTCCAAGCTGGTGTCAACCCCGCTGGTGGTATTTGGCAAGACGACTCTCAAGTTGACTCCACATCAAAGCCGCACAAGGCAGGAAGTTCCATCATGGCAGATACTCATCCAATTCAATATAAATATTTCCTGGTTTACAACTCCGCAGGTTTTATGTCATCTTTCGGCATTATCCTATTGCTCATGAGTGGATTACCATTAAACGGGAGATTTGTCGTGTGGATTTTCATGGTGATTATGTGGGTTGCTTTATATGCAATGTCAATGTCATATCTGATTTCAATTTTTGGTTCAATACCTTTTGGTGACTCCACAGTGCCTTTGAAAGTAATACATGGTTCGTATGGCAGTTGGATCGGCTTCGTTTTGCTGCTTCTTCTGTGGCATATAATTCGTTCGACAACCAAGATGATACGGTATCTTAGAAAAATGATGAGAGAAAGAGAGACCAACTTCATGCTCTATGGTTATTGTGAGCCATGCCAAGTTTAATGCGCAAAATCTTTTCGTCTTTCGGGTGAAATTCCCAATTTAAGCTCAAATTTTTTACAAGGTAAAAGTGTGCAAAGTTCTATATATGGTTTGTAAACTAATTTCGAAATCATGAACTGTTCCAACCTTACCTTAATGTTTGAAAGGTTCTCTAAACTACCATCTAAACCCCACCCTCTACCGAAAAGTGAAGACTTGAATCCTGAAACCTGAGAAAAGATCTCGGATGCGTCTCCAAAGATCAGCGGTGCCACTGATTCAAAGCTCAATTGGCAGTAATAATTCCTCATAAAGCAATACATTCTGTAAACTTCACAGTTGTCACTCAGCAGTATCCATTGGCTTATTCACCTTCGTAATACCTGAATATGGAAAGTGAATTATTTCTTGCCTTGATGCATTTTCTTTGGTAGCTTTCTCATTTATAGCTTGGAGAGGGAAAAAAAAACTATACTACATCCCATTCCAACTCAAAACTTGTTTAATCAAAACAAGAGAAGGATGTTGTAAATAGAAGTATCAAAAGAGAGACACCGAACGATTGTCTAATCAACCTGTACCAGCACTTACTTGGAAAAAGTATCTTTGCCTTAGAGAAACTGAGTAATATACGAGACATTCTTGCATAAGTTTTCATTCATCATTTCTAACAAAGTGGGTTTCCTGGCATCTTTTAGCATCATCCTGTTGCTTATAAGTGGATTACCATTAAGGTGTAGGTTCTTTATGTGGGTTGCCATAACTGGGATGGCATATCTGGTATCTATCTCAGCTTTCACACCTCAAGATGCAGACTATTTGCAACTCAACAAAATAATAAATGCAGTACTGTTCGCTCGGCTTGACGCTCCTGCTTCTTCTTGGACACACTATTCGGCTGACAATCAGATTGATAATGTATCTGCTGAAAATATTTTCCAAAGAGCTAATTACAATTTTGGTACTTGAACTTTGAAAAAAATGTTCAAATTGTTATGAAAAAAATAAAATCAACAGCTTGTATCCTAAACTTTCAAATAATGTATATCTTAAAATTTTAAATTATGTATCATTTTAATTTAATTTTAATCCCTTTAATCTAATCGGCCTATATATATAATATTTAATAAAAATTATCAAATTATATATTTGTTATACATATTATCAATATTTTTTAATATAAATTAAAAATATATATTTTACTTAAACTGTAAAAATTGTTTAGGATTGATCACTCATTTTTTATCACATGACATTCATATGAAGATTTTGATAAAATATTTAATACTTTTATTTAATAAATAAATATAATAAAATTATATTAGGTAAATACTATATAAATAAGTTAATTTAATGATATTAAAATTTAAATTATAATGATTTATTATTTAAAAATTTATAGTGCAAATTATATGTTTTATTTCTTTAAATAGTATACTTTCTCAAAATTTAAACATCACAAGTGCAATTATTTATTTACAAATATAGGTCTATAAGAATTATTTATTACCTTTATGGAAAACTGAAAATTCAGTGTTAAAGTCCCTGACCAAGTCTTCCCACTAACTTCCGATCCTTCCTAAAACTTGATTCGAGAAACATCAGTGAACAGGGACAAGTTTGATTGTTTTAAGCGAAATTATGCATCGGATTCATAAACTAATTACAGATCTAAAGAAATTCGCCAAAAAAAACAAGATTTGATAAGAGAAAAAGAAAAAGAAAAGAAACCCAGCATGTAACTTTTTTAGGGACTTCAACACCGATTTTTCTGATTCCAGGTATTCTTGCAAACCTGCCCACAGAAGAGGGGAAAAGAAAATTGAAAGAACCAACGCATTAAAGTTAGCAGCTTCAATTTACAATACAATGTATCAATTATGTACAAATATTAACAGTAACAGCGTTGAAGTTGGTGAAAGGCACTATTGACTGAATTATTAGTTTAAAGACAATTACGTGATAGGTTAATTTCCATAAGTACAGGATTTCTAAGGGAAGAAAGGATTAAACTTTACAGTAAATCAGAAAATCAATTACCACTTGCCAGGTCGACGAAATCATCATCAATGAGCCAGTTATTTGACTCCTCACCTTCAGCGTTGACTGCTTTCTGCAAGCCACCACGAGTTTCCGGCTACTTGTTCAGCTGAACCCAGCCATTGGATACACTAGATGAAGAAATTTTATCCTACAGTGTCGATTTAGGCACCGATACTCTATTAGAAAGATAATTATCATCGTCTTCCAGATCACTGAACGAAACATCCTCTCCATATTCCAGGTTTTTCTTGATACTCACAGAACTTCGACTGGAAATATCTGCTTCTTCCAACCATTGCTCAGCATTCTCTTCACCGGCAATCTCTAATCCTTCTGCTGCTATAACGATTTCAGTGACCTTTCCCTCCGAGGAGACATTCTCTCGTTTTGTCTCACTAACTTTGCCACTCTCTTAAGATGCATCGAAACTTCTATTCTCAATCTGTGCATTCTTATTGTTTTGCAGCTTCTGCAGAAGTGAATCGTTAGTTTCAACAACCTGCAACATAAGTAGACCTTCAATGAAAATGGTTTCGATTGCATAGAAATTAGTTACAATGGAGCAAAAAAAAAAAAAAAAAGCCACCGGAGAAAATGTTGGCAGAGTTGAATCTTTCGCTCGCCTTTTCTTTTTCTTCATTGACCCGACTCCCTCTTCCATTCAAGTCCCCACCACCAAACCCATTTTGATTGGTCCACATGTCATTTCTGCCAAAGTAGGATGAAAATCCATCGTCCTCCTTTTCCACTGCCCTTCGAAAATCCACCTCCCTCCACGTGGATTCCCTTTCTTCTATGTTTTCATTTCCCCTCTCCTCCTTTGTTTCTTTGTAGTTAAATTTTCCCCTTACCCAATCTCTGTCGAAACAAAAAAACCGGCCTCCGAGCTCCGATCCATCCCCATCTTCAAATCTAAACCCCTCCCCCCTCCCCCCAAAAAAAATTACAGGGAAAAAGGTGACCAGTAATTCAGATAAACAGAGGAAAAAACAGGGGAGACAGAGGGTAGCAGAGCAATGGGGATATTTTACGGGATGGTGGCGAGGGGGCAGGTAGTGTTGGCGGAGTTTAGCGCGACCCAAACAAATGCGAGTACTATCTCGAGACAGATATTGGAGAAGATGGACGAAGCAAAGAATGATAGCAATTCATCGTTTTCGCATGATCGTTATATTTTTCATGTTAAGAGAACCGATGGCCTCACCGTTCTTTGCATGGCCGATGATGCCTCTGGAAGTACGTTGCTCATAAAATTATTTCATATTTATTTCTTTCATTGATTTACTGTTGTTTATATACATAGAATGATAGAAATTTTCATTGGTTATTATCTCTTGTTAGCGTTTAAATTTTGCTTCGTATTCACCTTCCTGATAGGTTTGATGTTGATATTATGTGTAGGAAGAATCCCTTTTGCTTTCCTTGAAGATATCCATCAAAATTTTGTTAAGACCTACGGTCTTGCTATTCTTTCAGCTTCAGCTTATGCCATGAATGATGAATTCTCCAGGGTCTTGAGTCAACAAATGGAATATTTCTCGAATGATCCCAATGCCGATAGATTAAACCGTTTGAAAGGGGAAATGAGCCAGGTAAAATTTTCGAATATAAATGTGTTTCTTTGAAATATAGATTTCATTTTTGTACATACAGGTACGGAGTGTAATGATTGACAATATTGAGAAAGTTTTGGAGAGAGGTGACCGCTTGGCGTTGCTGGTTGAAAAGACTAGTACGATGCATGGGAATTCACTTCGGTTCAAAAGGCAATCTCGTCGTTTCAAAAATGCCATGTGGTGGAGAGATTGTAAGTTCAGGTAGTAAGTATGCATTGAAAGATTATACGTGGGGTTGATTCATTCCATTTCAGTTCCAGTATTGAAATTGTCGTTGTTGCTGCTGTTGTCTTGTAGGGCGACATCGATACTACTACTTCTGTTGATCATCGCATATGTTCTGCTCACGTTTGTTTGTCATGGATTCTTTTTGTCGTCCTGCATGATGTAGCACGGCAGCGTGGTTTGTCAATTTTTTTGTCTTATGATATATTGGTAATGCTATTCACGGACAATCTGGCCATGAAAATTTTTCATGTTTAGCAGAGCTGTCAGCTGTGTTTCTGTAAATGCCTGTAATGATACAAGTTTATAAATCTTGGCATAAGATAAATATTTTGCCAATTTTGAAGTCTAAACATCATTCTCCGAGGGGATGAAAAATTTATAGGAAAAACCAATTCTTTCTATAGACTTGCATGATAGAAAAGAAGGAAAATTGGACGGATTAAAAAAAGACAGGGTTTCGATTTAACATTAATTAAGGTAAGGATGGAACAGTTCATGATTTCCAAATTAATTTACAGATGATATATAAAACTTTGCAAAATTTTACCTTGTAAAAAAGTTACACTTAAATTGAGAATTTCTCTTGAAAGACTGAATGATTTATGCGCTTTAAACTTTGGCATGACTCACAATGACCATTGAGCATGAAGTTGGTCTCTCTTTCTCTCAGCAATTTTCTAAGATGTCGAATTATTTTGATTATCAATTGAATTGAAAACTTATAAAGAGTACTTTGAGTTTAAAAAAAAATGAAAATGGAAGGCTCAAATTGAAAACCTGCAGGGAAGTTTGAGTTGAGAAAAAAAAAATGTAAAATGATGATCATATGACAAATATAATGTAATTGTATATTTTTTTAATTTATTTTAAAAATGTCAAAATAAGAGAAAAGAAGATGATTTGAGAAAAAAAGGCAATCAATATAAGACAAGTCTAATACAAAAATAAATAGGTAAAGAAATAAATTCAAAGCGTGTTACTAAGATAAATATTTAAATGGTATAATTAAGATGTCAAATCATCTTGATTATTGATCGAATTATACGACCCACAAGAAGCAGCAAAACCAAGCAGATCCAAACGTAATACGAACCGGTTGTTACTTTGAAAGGCACTGTGTCATAAAAAGGTGTTGGACGGTAAACTGAAAGCAGATAGGACATTGACATTGCATATAAAGCAGCCCACATAATCATCATAAAAATCCACACGACAAACCTCCGTTTTAATGGTAATCCACTCATGAGAAACAGGACGATGCTTATAGATGACATAAAACCTGCTGTGTTGTGAGCCAGGAAATAATTATATAGACTTGGATTAGTATCTGCCATGATTGAACCTCCTGCCTTGTGCGGATTTGATGTGGAGTCGCCTTGAAAGTCGTCTTGCCAAATACCACCAGAAGGGTTCACACCAGCTTGGAAAGCCATGGTAGCAAGCAGTGATGCTACCACCATCAATGAACTTCGCTTTTTTTCTAGCCAATCATCATCGTGGCTCTTACCATTAATATTCTTTGAAACTTTATATTTGGAGTAAGACGCATTCATTTGATAACACGTAGGTGGAGATAAGATCTTGGTTCTTACATCTTTAAGTTTATGCTTTGATAAATAGGTATCCTTTGAACGCACAGCTCCAACACATAGAAGAGACCTTGAAATTGCCTTGAATTTTGAATCTCTTTCTTCTTGTAACAAAAGATCCATCGGCACAAAGCCATCCGCATTCAGAGAATTCACTTCTACTGTTGAAGTTGCAATCAAAAAGTTTACAACCTACAATTTGATTATTGAACTCAGGTTATAACAAATGATCAATGATTAAATGTTCATATCAACTACCGGAATTTCATTTAATTCCATGTCTAAATAAAGACTGGCAATAGATTGAACAAATTTTAGTACAAATCTTTTTTGAAGTTAATTACCTTGAGTTGAACTAATTTGTCAGACCCTGATTCCTAAGTTGATTATCAAGCGTACCTCAATTTGTTTGTCAGCCGCAGCTAGATGCAAGATAGTATTGTCTTCAGAATTCCTGAAATTGACAAATTTATGATCGGCAATAGTTCCCAGCAAGTACTTCAGTGCCTCCAGCTGGTTATACCTCACACACCCATGCAAAATGGTTTCTTCCCCATCTATCAGCATTCGAGCTGCTTTGCGTCTGGTTTGAACCAAAACTCTCAAAATATTCATACGACCCTTGATTGCAGCAATGTGCAGAGGGTTTCTACCATCTCTGTCACAAACAAAGCACATGTCAGCATTAACCTGGAGCAATCTTTTCACTATGTTGAGGTGCCCTTTTCCAGTTGCTAAGTGAAGTGGTGATGATCTTCGTAAGTCAAGTTCTTCAGCTAATTCAGGCTTTCGAGTGACAATTTCTTCCACAAATTCTGCGTGTCCAAGCATAGAAGCTATATGTAAAGGTGTTTCAGGGTAACGGCCGGTGATAAATCTGTCAAGAAGCAATGCATCCCCATGAAGCAAATTAAGCAAAGAAACGACACTTCCTTCTACAGCTGCTTCACAGAGCTTCCTCTCCATTTTCTTTTCATCGACACACGAAGAGACAACCCTTATGTTCAAGTAAAAGATATAATTATTTACCCACAAATTATTAATTTAATTGATTAAGATTTTTTTTTTTTTTTATGAAAATGTATTGAATTCAAGTTTTATCGGTGATTATTTATTAAAATCATCTCGATCAATTTATAATTATATTTATTTTAAATTATCAGATATGATATATTTTATTTTAATTTTAAAAACTAATAAACTTATCTACTCCAAAATTTTTCTTACAAAAAAAATATACAATCATACACCACATTCATACCTAGTTCAATAAATAATAGTATTAAGGAAAAAGATCTGTATAAAACCATTACTCCACGCCGGCGCATATCTCTTTCATTCAAATATATCACGTGATCGCACTATTAAAAAAAATTAATTATTCATTACATATAGCATGCATGTAGTCTGATACTCATGGGTCATTTCACTGCAAATTTCGAGAACCTGAAAACATATAATTCATTAATATCTTTATCCAAAATATAAAATAATATTTTAAACAAAATTTAAATATTCGGTGACATATACACGACTCACAAACCCCAAAGTGTTCTCATGATAAATATCATCTGACGGTAAATCCCAAATCGAACCTAAGAGATGTGTGAGCCTCTGCTTCGCTTGTGTATCGTGTCCTTGTTTGCAACAACGTTCCTTAGTTTGCAAGAGTACTACCAAATTGACTCATACTATTTGTTAGTATTATATTTGACCTGTTTCCCTTATAGAAAGAATATTCTTACCATCCTCCTGAAAATTTTCATGTAATTACTTCGATTTCATATGAAATTTAAGGTTTTTTTTTTTTTTTGTCAGAATCATGTCTGGGTTTCATCCAAATGATTCAAGTACTTGCTCGATCAATTGTCTAGCTGGGTGTAGGTTTTTTTATAAGTTGCCTGCTTTGGTGCTTCCGTTGGATGTTGTTTCTAACCCATGTTTTTGTTTGTTCATCCATTTGCTAATGACAACTATGTCTGATAAAACTATCTGAACCATGTATCTTTGGAGTTAACTACCAGGATTGAATTAAAACCCATCTTTCTTATGTTGAGTGAATTAAAGAAGTTAATTTGAAAAAGACACTGGTATATTTTTGTAAGATAAAGTTGTAACTGAAAAGCAGAACATTTTTATGCGTGCCAAAACCCAAGAAAGAAACTTTAAGGAAAGAGAATTAATGAAAAGTTGCATTTGCTAACATCTTTTCTTATCAACGCTGCAAGCAAAGAGGATTGCTTTCATCTTATATCACATGTTACACGCAGAAAGAAAGGAAAAGAAAATGAAGCAAGAAATGAAAGAATCAACGCATTAAAGTTGGCAGCTTATATTTACAAATCAATGTATCAATTATGTACAAATATCAA
Organism: Durio zibethinus; assembly: GCF_047325235.1. Taxonomy (NCBI): domain Eukaryota; kingdom Viridiplantae; phylum Streptophyta; class Magnoliopsida; order Malvales; family Malvaceae; genus Durio; species Durio zibethinus. The sequence continues at coordinate 24,385,653 of NC_143174.1, forward strand.
CAGCAACAGCCTTGAAGTTGGCGTCTTTGAAGGCACTAATGACTGAATTATATATTGAAACACAATTATGTGATAGGTTGATATCCGCAAGTACAGAATTTCGGTGGGGGGGGGGGTGGTGAGGATTAACTTTACAGTAAATCAGAAAATCAATTGCCACTTGCCACGTCTACGAAATCATCATCAGTGAGTCTGTCAGTTGACTCCTCAACATCAGAATCTTTATCTCGAGAGTTTGATTGGCCTGATTTTCTGCAAGCTGCCACGAGTTTCCGGTCTCTTGTTCAGCTGAACCCAGTCATTGGATCCACTAGGTGAAGAAGTTTTATCCTGCTGTGCCGATTTAGGCGCTGATACTCTATTAGAAAGATAATTATCATCATCTTCCAGATCACTGAACGAGACATCCTCTTTATGTTCCAGGTTTTTCTTGAAACTCACAGAACTTCCACTGGAAATATCTGCTTCTTCCAACATTGCTCAGCATCCTCTTCACCGGAAATCTCTAATCCTTCTGTTGCATTAACAATTTCAATGACCTTTTCCTCCGAGGAGAGATTCTCTTTCTTTGTCTCACTGACCTCGTCACTCTTTTGAGAAGCATCAAGACTACTATTCTCAATCTGTGCATTCTCATTGTTTTGCAGCTTCTGCAGAATTGCATCTCTAGTTTCAACAACCTGCTACATAAGTAAACCTTCAATGAAAATGGTTTTGATTGCATAGAAATTAGTTACAATGGAGCAAATACACACATGTACTGCTGCGTATTGGAGATAAAAGAGAAAATGCTACTGGAGAATATCTTGTCAGAGTTGAATCCTTCCCTTGCTTTTTTGCATTACATATGTATTTGATTATATTCACTATGAGATGGGGAGCAACACAAAGCAGAAGCACTTCTTATGGAAATGAAGAATGGAATAGAGTTGGAGAGTGTATGATATGTAGCAGAAGATGCAGATCATAGATTCTTTGCCTTCTAAAAAACCACCGCTTTGCATGCAAACGCGTCGCTTGCTTATGCACATCTACTCTAGTGACATAAGTTACCGAAAATACAAGATTAATATAAGAGAAAAATCTCATTATCACCAAGTTATTTATCTATCAACAGTTGTTGCCGAAAGTTTCTTTTTTTTCTGTTTTTGCCTTGATTTTGGAAACAATTCTACTTTTAAGTTTTAACTTCCGTTTACTTCTTTCTCCTTTCGGTTTTTGGCAGTTAAATATGCTCCATACGTCACCGTTTCTCGCCGTTTTAGACTTCTAGCTTCATCTTTTTTTTTTTTTTTTGGGATAAGAGATTCTTTATTCTTTATTCTTTTTTTTTTTTTAATTTATATTTCCATTTCATCAATAATTAGTAGCTTGCTTTGCTATTGCCATTATCAAGTAAATAAACAAGTATAATAATAAATGCCAGCAAGCTGTGGTGGGCCTTGATATTTGCCTTGTTTTCTTTCCATAACTTGAATTCAAGAGCCAAGAGACAACAGGAGCACATTTGGTAGAACGAATTTACCTTTGTCTACCTGCTGGCTTCTGCAATGGTTGCAGCAGGGATTATATCTATTGAATATCTATTATTGGTCATCAACAACAACCACAAGCCAGCAGCATGTGACCATTCATAATAATACAGATAATTTTACTCCCATTAACAAACTAATAACCAACCAAGAGCCATCAATTTCAAACTCATGCCTCTATAGTAAGCGTGTGGGAACAGTTCAAAATATTACAAATAATTTCTGACTGAAAAAAGAAAGGGACAATCCTGAAAGCAAACATGAAAGCTCCTGCTCCAGCATCAACAGCATTTAAAGCATTATTATCAATCTTCATCATGGAAAATAATCAATAATAAAATGCTCTCTCTCTCTCTCTCTCTCTCTCTCTCTCTAATAATAATAATAAAAAAAAAAACTTAATCTAGCTAACTACAGCACACTCACAAACATATGATACACAATTTCCTATTCTACAAGCATTTTCCATCCTCAAAATTCACAGCTGACAATTCACATGTTTCTTCTTTACTGTTCTTCCAGGTAACGCATCTATGTAAGGCCTGAATAAGGATTGTATGCTTGAACAGGCATACCTGAGCTGTTAGGCTGGACATGGGCTCCATAAGGATTGCCAAAAGGATTTGAAGGCTGCTGTTGTGTGCCCATCATCATCATCATCTGCTGCTGCTGCTGCTGCTGCTGCTGCAACATAAACACCTGCTGATGATTGGCCATTGCTGCCATCTGGACTGAAGGAGGAGCAACAACCATGTTGGAGGCATAAAAGGGGTCATGCGCTGGTTGTTGCATCATGGCACCAGACATAGGAGCTGGTTCCCATGGATTATAGCTCATATTTTGGTTGCTTCTTCTGATTGCATCATCGTACAGGCTGTCCAGTGTAAGCTTGTCAAGTCCTCCGGCCTTTCAATTAATACATTTAAAATAGTATCAGTTAGACATATATGTTATGTTATTTATGTATGAGTGGACACACATGTTTATAATCCTGGACAAAACCATTACAGTGTAATATGTGACAGCCTTGTAATATAGCACACAATTTGAAAGGTTCATAGAGGAGAGACAACGGAAGTAAAAGTACCAGTTTGCTAGCAGCAGCAGCACTGTCGTTTGAGCTTGGAGCAGTGACAAGTGCCAATTCCCAGCCAGAAGTACCATTTGCTTGAACAGGAGCAGCAGCAGAAGTTTGCTCAGCTGGAACACACCACCGTGGAAACATAAACACAATTTCCCAACAAGAAATAAACCAATGAAGCAGAGTTGAACCAATTTAAAACAAACCAAGAGAAACTGCTTCGGAGCTTATAAATTCAAAGATGTAAGACAGACTTGAAACTATTCAAGTTTGTTTTATGTGGTTAAAAATAGTAGAAAAGGAGGTTGTTGAAGTTTCATGCTGTGTATCATTGAGTTACTATAAAGGACTCAAACTCACCAACAGGAACAATAGCCAATGCTAATGCATTCTTCTCATCTAATTCTGAAGTAACTGGAACAGGATCATTTAAACCCTAACAACAAAAAGAAGAGCTCATAATGAAACTAGAAAAAAAAAAAAACAGATGAACTGCCAAGTTCTGATATATCAATATAGTAGCTAACAAGAACAGAAAGAGACTAAGAAGTTCATAATGCAACTAGAAAAAATTCAGATGAACTGCCAAGTTCTCATCTAACAATGTAGTAGACTACGGAATTACCAACAAATCAGGCGGTTCAACAATAGGCTCTTCCACTTTCTCCACTTTTTCTGGTTCAGGTGGAGGAGGTGATGGTGAACTTTCCTCCCGCACCTCTGGGGTTTTCTTGTTCTCAATGGCCAACACTTCCTTGGGTTCATCAGCCTGCTTGTTCACAAATAAAATGTGTGACAGTAATCATCACAAACTTTTCTAAGATTAACAGGAAGTAGTAAATTTCAAAACTGGAGTTTTATAAACAATTACAAGAACATATATCATAGAGATGGTAATAGAATATTATATATAAACATTAACTCAAGGGACAGAACAACAGTGAACATTGCATTGATTCATATACTTTATAGGAATCTGACTTCAACCTACATATAATTGTCTAGATCTGCACAAATGGGTGAATCATCATTCATTTAAAGAAAATGAACAATCACAACTCTCTCAACTTATTTTGCCAACAAAAAACTTAAAATCACATTGCTCTATTTCCACAAGCCAATCAAATGAAACTGTTATAAAATTCATAAGCTAAAGAGGATGAGGTTTACAAACATAAATACATATATATATATAATATTTAATTGCATGTATGCAAAGGCATGGAAATATATAAATATTAAAATATCTTCCAGTTCAAACCAAAATCAATTTCACAGAGAAAATTTCTAGACCTGGTCTTTGCGAACTGTTGAAGCCCGTGGAGCTTCTCTTACATACTCTTCCATGGCTTGTAGAAATGATGCAGGAGGCTTCAACAAAAAAGGCAAAAGAAAATTAGTTTTATAATGAAAACTCATGAAGATTCAAGGAAATGCAAATCTGCTTCAGAAGGCACCAAAGCTGGAGGAATTCTACCTGCTCTATCTTAATAAACCTTTCTCCACGCCCAACATCAAGACTTTTACAAACTTCGTAAAATTCTGAAAGCCTTTCCGCCTGCAAAAAAACCAAGTGTTAAATTCCCCCGAAGTTTGAACTCCCCTTCATTTACACTAGGAGATGATATTAGCATACTGGATTTACCTGTCGCCCAGATCTCCTGTATATATCCAAAGCCCTCATAGCATCAGGACGTTGCATCTCAAAGAACTGTCATTGTTCAGAGCATCATATATAAATGATTCACTGAATAAAAAAGTATCTTATTTTGAAAGTTAATACCACAGCTTACCTTGTCTACGAGATTGATTGTACCATCACTTATAGCTTGATAAATTTTGACACTTTCAGAAGCAACCTGTTTGAAATGAAAAGGACAAAGAGAAGAGAATGTCATTTCCAATTAATTCTATGAATATGGGGAGCGTAGACAGTTAGTATGTTTAAACAGTAACATACCATCGAAAGTGCTAAATGGATTACATAATTATGAACAGCTGCACCTTGTGGCTGCACAGAAATTCCATCAATATTCCCACTAAAATAAAGGGAATAAAAATGAGAAGATTTTGTAGAATATGTCGTGCAAAGAGATTTGCAGCTAATACAACCAGACACCATGTTCCCTGCCATATCCATGTATATCACAACAAGAGGCATTAAACACTCACCTGACAACCAACAACACGAAAAAGAAGCTGTTGCAGAGCTGGCAACTGCTCAAGCAACTCTTGGGTGTCCAAATCTTTAGTTCTCTGCAAGATTATTTAAATCTATGAATTCTCCAGATAGTTCAGTTTCAATAAAATTAAAGGACTTAAAAGAGACATATTCATAATTCTAACAAGAGAAAGACAACAATAAGGTCCTCACAGGGTAGTTTTATTTAGTTAAATTAATAGCCCACGGTTGTAGGTCTGCATGCAGGCTTCCAGACACTAAAAGCTAGAGGATAGATAAAAGGATGGCAGGAGAGAGGTTTCGAAATCTAGAGCAGTTTTTGATAATGATAGTTTAGAAACCATACCATGAAATGAAGCATGAAAAAAGTAGATTATTCAAGAGCTAACTTGGGGAGATATCACTAATTAATTTAAAGGGAAAAATAAAGTTCTAAGTCTAACTACTCTGAATTCTCCATCAGAGCAAATTTCACCCAACAAAAAATCCCAATTTGAGTGAATTAACTTGACATATCAATTATCCTTCACCCTTACCTTCTTCTTTTTTCTCGTATCATGCAAAAATTGGAACTCTAGACAAGTGCTATACCAAATACTACCTATGATGTTGCAGAAAAATCATTAAAGATTTTGTAGCAAAATGCCTCCCAAATAAAAACGAAAGAGATAAAAACTAGTAGTGCAGAATCAAGAATAAAGTTTATGTTGAAAAGATAAGGTTCTTACCGGGCGGTCTGTCTCAATATCATACTTCAAGACCCGGAAACATTCCAGCCTCTCCTCCACGAATAAGGCATAAGTTCGAACCCAGGCAGAATAATCCCATGCTGTGCACCAAATGGTTAAGGATTTAATAAACAAGGAATTTCATTTTTCTGAAAATAGCATGCATTCTCAGAAGATAAGGTACCATTTGGGCTGGAATCATCCTTGAAATGAGACATGTTAAGCATATGGCTTCTACTTCTGCCATAGTTAATGAGTTCTTCATGAAATGTAGGGTCCACCTCCCTCAGAGCACGATGAATGACTATTAAAGTTTTCAATGCAACCTACATGCCAAACAACATTCAGTCAACCAAATTTCAGCAGCACCGGTCAATTATAATATAATTGGTAATGTCTGCAGAGATCTTTCCAATTAAACTAATAAGTCAGCATCTAAGCTCCTTGATGTTCAAGTCACCATCAAGTTAACAGAGAATCCATAAATCCATTAACAAATAATCCCTATGACGTCCTCAGTATTCACAATGATAATCTATCATAAGTCCCCAGTTTTGAAAGTACAACGCCCATGATAAAATATGTAACTGAAACTTGCAAAGAATTTTAATTACAGTACATTCATAATCTGAAATGCTGCAGGACCAAAATTTTCAATGGTCAGAAAGATCTTTGAAATAGTAAAGGCATGGAGCAGGGATATAGATGGTATCAAAAAGAATGTGTTGTCAGAGAAGAAAATATTCAAACTAGCAGTCATATATTTCTAATCAAGCACAAAATCTATCCTCAGTTTCTTGAAAACTAAAAGCTTCAATCGTTTTCAGTTTCTTTTCAGCATAAGAAACATTTCGCATTTAAAATCTTATGTCCAGTATAACATGATTGGGAACAGATAATCAATCAGATTAGTTTCTATCATTTGAACAAGAGTGATAGTCATAGATATTTTTTAAGATTTTTTAAAGCTTACAGAAAACATTAATAATAATAATAACAACAACAACAACAACAGTAGGGGTCTTTGTAATTAATCAATTATTTCGCTCTTAAAGTTTAGGCACAACTTTCATTTGCAGTAACAAGTGTTAACTCAAATTGGCACATCCCAATCTCCAGTAATCTCATTACAGTATGTTATTGCCAAGATTAACATACCGCCCAATTATGCGTCCTTGATAACCGCCTTGCAAGAGTATGGATGCAATAAGCAACATCAGCCCGAGGCCTAGCAGCTGAAATGGCGGCAAAAATTGCTGTGGAAAGGGAAAAATGGTCTTGCCTTATCTACAAATCATCCATAAAGTGCCCTCTCTATGGGCAGATCAAAACACAAACTAAATAACAGTATTACCATCCACCTTGGTGGGAATAAAAAAAATTTGAAAAGAGAACCCAGTACCCACCTCTAATGTGTTTTTCTTTTGCAGGCCGTTCATAATGATTTGTGGCCTTAACTATATTAATATCCAATTCCTGCAAAATACAAAAATGAATAACAAAAAAGGATCAGCAACATCCATAGTTGAAATAACCATCTTGACGGTTATTGTTATATACAGCTAAACCCACCTTATAATCACTATTGACTTTAGCCAATGAAACAGTGGTGGTATCTTTGATGGCTCCAAGTGCTTTCCTCAAGCTCTTCTGCGTGCCACCCGCAGACATTCTCTCTCCCTCTCAATCACAAAATTCTAAAAATAAACTATCATTTAAACAACATTATTCTCCATATAAACTTCAATTTCCATCAAACTAGGCAATAAAATTCCATCAATCACACATATTACTTCCTTGAACTCATTAAAAACATAATCTTTAACCTCAACTCTTGATTTTTGCAAAACACCAATTAAGATCAAATTATACCATAATTCATAATTGCCTACATAATCCAATAAGCACTCGTAACTCTCATAGCACATTTTGAGAAATTCCCATCACAAACACACACAAGCACACACTCTCAACGAAGAGAATGAAGAGGCAGTAATCAATATAAAATTAAGACAAACTCCTGCAAAATTTCCCTTTTGATGCCATGAAATGAGACCAATTACATAATAAAAAACAACCAATCAAACCCAAACTAAAGATTAGAACGAAACAAAGAACCAAAATCCAGATAGCTAAACAAGAATAAAACCCCCCATCAAAACGAAAACGAAGCTAAAAAAGTTCAAAATTCAATCAAATAAAAAGTACCCACCTTTGACTTACCATCCAAAAAGGGGAAAAGGATCTAACCAAATAAAAATGAAAAAAGAAAATCGATCAACAATACTAGAATTATGTTAATCTTCATTTTATAAATTGAAAGACTAAAGGATCAAATAGAAAGTTTTACCTAAGGCAGAATCATAGAGAAAGAGAGAGAGAAATTAGCTCTGGTCATCTGGAGAGAGCAAAGAAAAGTCGAACGAATAATATTAATGAGCATTTGAGTTCTGGTTGGCTTTCTTGGGCCGTCGGCGTCGCTATTTTTTTGCTTGCAATTAGCATTATTTAAATCTTTATTTATTTTTCTTTATGTTTCATATTTTCTGTCTTTCTACGTGTCACAAGAATACGGCATTGTAAGGACTTGTCCGGTCGACTTTGTTGATAAACTAATGTGGGGGGTTCTGTTACTCCGTGTTCGCTGTCATTCTCACAATTTGCGCCCGTTTCCCAATTTTTCTTTCATTTGATTCCAAGGCTATTCTAGGTTTTAATAAATTTTACTATCACTTTGAAATTGGATTTATAATTTTAATTCAAATTCTTTCCCCTTTTTGCATTTTAATTAAATTTAAGATGGTTAATTTTATTTTCATTTTTTATAGAATTAGATTTTTTTATACAAATTATTAGAGATCATATAGATCGAATAAAGATTATTAGAGTTCTAGCTTTGATCTCATAGTTAAAATTTTTATTATATTTTTAATTAATTTAAAATTTTATGTACATGATTAATATATATTTTCAAAATCAGAGGAAAAAATGGATAAACTCGATGAAAAAAGTATAAGTATAATAAATCAAATTTGAATTGATATAATATTAAACTTAAATTCGCGTTTAACTCAAAATTCATGATTCAAATCTCAACTCGAACTAAATTTTTATATTTTTTAAATTGAACTCAGTTAAAAAAAAATTATACTCGAATTCGTTCGATTAAATTCATTTAATATATAAAAATAAACTTAATTATTATATTTAATAAAACTCGATTATTTGAATTCAAATTCCAACTTGAATTTAAAATATTTTATTAATTAAAATAATTAAAATATATTAAAATATAAAAATTCGATTAAACTCACAAACTACTCGAATCAATTATAAAATACTCGATCTCGACTCGATCGATAAGTTAAACTATTCGAACTAAAATTTGATTCGATAATAATCAAACCGAATTCGAATTTTATTCAAATTAAACTAAGTAACTTGCAAGTATTATGCATCATTACATTCCTAGGATGGGACAGAAGAGGTAAAAATTAACATGAATAATGTGTTTATTTTCTTGCTCTTTATTTTTTCCAATTACAATATTCATATAATAAACAATTAAGGACATTGATTTAAAACATAATAATATTACAATTGCTACACAGGAGTCAAATGCCTCTTAAACCTGTATAAAGTGTTTCAAAATTGGTTTGAGATCATCAAAAACAAACCTTCAAGATCTCCTGACAACAGCAGTGGCAAAGAATGGATGATGGCTGAACTCAAAAGAAACCTTAAGTGATGGGTCAAGAGCTCCTAGCCGACAAATGAGATTTAGAGCAACACTGTTGTGTTCTGCAACCTGCTCTAGCTTTCGCAGTTCAGCCAATCTGTCTGGATCATTGGAAAAACTACTCTTCACCTCCTTTGCAATCCTCTGAGCATCTTTGAAGTAATTATACATAACTAGCGTCTGGATAGAAAGTAACTAAGTTATGTTTGAAGTGAGAGAAGATGTGAAATCCAATGCATGAAACAGAGAAAGAGAATCCGGGGGTGGGGGCAGAGCATACTCACAGAAAAGCGAGCATGAGTTGTTGATTCCTTGAATGATAGGTACGACGCGTGATCAGGAATGCAGGCTCTTTGTAAAAGCTCAAAATGCTGAACGAATTTCTGGATAGAAGTTAACATGGGTGAGAACATAGGATGATGCAATTGATGAAAATAGGTAGAAGAGTATCATAGAAGACGCTCTCAAGGTAACAAGGTGAACTTCTAATTCAAAGTCTTCTGGGGTTACACCGTTCATCAGTTCAAAACTGAAACATCAGGTAATGCCACCATGATTACACCTTATAATCTTTTTTGCTATGTGTGTAAATGTGTGTGCATGCGTGTGAATGCATGTTTAGGGAGGAAACTCGATACTCCACCTCCTGCTCGGTATTAAAGGGGCTTGGACTCTGTAGGATCATGAATTCATTCCTCAAAGCAGCAAGCATCTGGAAAGAGACTGAACAAATTAATACAGAGCATAAGTTGACAACATTTAAGCAAAACATTCAAATGAGAGATGAGCAGCATCTGCAGGTTAGATATACATGTTCAACATAATTTTTAATTAAATCAAACTTCTTTTCAGAAATCTGCACTTTAGACAAAAATGACAATAATACAACACAGGCTTTAGACTAGACGACTGTTTCCACTAACAATAGGGTAAAACATGGCAATTTACAAATAAAACAAGCGCTGTTACCATTGTAAGTCCTTCAGCAAGACATATATAGCATTGAAGGAACAAGACTGCTGGTGGGATGCGAGATTCCCTAACCAAATCTTTAGGAGAATCCCTTTTCTTCTTTCCCTTCCGTTTAGCTGATCATTACACATAAAATTAATTCATAAGCAATGATGTGAAAATTATATAAAGAAAGAAAATTAGTATAATCATATTTTCAGATTTATCCATCCATACATTTTTTTCCATGAGAAAATTAAACAAATCTACATGTGCCTAATAGACAATCTCATAGCAACAAAAGGGTACCAAGGAACAGTTACCAGTGTCATAGCCGACAGCCATCTTAAGATGAGTTTTCTCTGCAAGCTTGATTAAGACAGCATATGAATACCAATATACCATGCAGTATTCGCTGGCAGAATAGAGTTCCAATTCAAAACCCAACATGAGAAATCGACAAGCTATCCAGTAAGTTTGCTCTTCCACCCAAATGAGGATATGTTGGAATATTTTCATACATATGTTCTGCAAACCCAAGGAAAATTTTGTCAAACTTTTGATGCTAGGTGGAAAACAGAAAGCTTGAGGAGGAGATATAAGGATGTTGATAAAAAAGGTGTCCCATTAATAGTCCAACGGAAACATGGAACATTGTAACAAAAATAGTGAAAATTAAAAAGATTGATGTCATGTATTCCTTTGTCCTTGTAGGCAAAGCTGCTACTGCTTCCTTACGTCAACACAATATTGCTAGCAAGTATTATTCCAGTTAATACTAGCTAATAGGACTAAACTACATATCCCGATCTGCTCACACTGAAAACATTAAGGGTATTTTTATTTGTCTTCTGTAAATAATAAAATTTTAAAAAGAGGTTTTTCTTTTAGAATAGTTAAAAAAAGCAGTGTTCCTTAAAGAATACTTTTTCTCAGATATTAAGTTTCAAATATTAAATTTAGGTTCATTATTGTTATTAACCTTCAACTTTTGCTCCAGAAATCAAAGCAAGAAAATTAAATGTTGATGAAAAGCCTACAATTTATTTCATTGTAGAAGTTCTAAAGCATGAACTTTGCCAAATGTTATGCTAGTAGATTCTAGCCCATTAGAATTAATTTGACTATTAATTTGATATGCTGGTAGATTTGTTAATTGTAAAACATAAGGAAAAAAGGAAGAAAAGAAAAGAAAGAGCAACACCTCATCATTTGAACCGCTTGAGACTTCTCCAAACTCGTTTCTTAAAGCAAGCTCAAGCTGTTAAACAAAAAACACAAAACAAGAAAGTCAAGTTTAAAAGCAATTGAGGCGTGTGGCCCATCAAATCAACAAAACAGCTAGATTTACTCAATAAGTTGCTGAAGTTTTACGAAGGCAAAAGTGTGCATGCATAAGGCAAGGTAAGATACCACAGAAGAAAAGAATTCCTGTTTTCATGTTTTTTTATTTCTGGAGTGGAAGAGGAGGTAAAGGGGGTGCTTTTGAAGAAGCGTTCACTAATTTTAAAAATATTCAACAATTAAAAAAAAAGGAAAATAGTTCAGGAAATTATGTTTGCAAATAATGCAACATTGAGGACTACTTAGTCCTCAATTATGTCACTGGTGGAGGTAGGAGGCATCCAATGTTAAGTCACAAGAAAAACAAATAGCCAAGGAAATTAGGTTCAAGAAATTTAAAATCGAATCATACAGATGGGCAAATATGTACCAAGGAAGATCAGATGAGTTAGAGAAGACAGCAACAATGCAATGATTTGCATTTGGAACTCTGACATGATTCGTACCTGTAGATAAATAACACGCCAATCTTGCAAAATTTTCCCAAGCTTACGCCTCTGCCAGGCAGCATTTGTACAAAGTATTTTGAGCAAATTCATTACCAACTGCAATATATAATAGCACTGCACATACATTAGATAAAAGCACTTTGAACAAGAGACAAAATGGTACTAAAAGCTGTTATTCAGGCATTACAGCAGCACACCAAAAGAATCTTATCTGCCATGAAAATTAATCCAGGTTTAGATAACTACCACCACATTTTCCAAAGCTTGGTAGAAATTACTCATATTTTGACATTCAAACTTAAAATTGTGATCAAGACAGTTGCCTTATGTTCTAACTCCAAAAAATAGAGATGCATGAATGCATATACCATCTCAAAAAGATAGAATTCATAGAGAATATTATTATAAAAATGTACCAGAAAACAACAGTGAAATGAATAGCATAAATGATAATTGTCATAACTTGTCCTAGTTGCAAAATAGATTCATTCTTCTGAATATCATGGTTTTTGGTGGCTTCAGGCAATGCAGCAGCTTTAGTTATTACAGCAAAAATAGGATCACGTCCATATAGTTTCCCATCTTGAACCAGTAGAAGCTGTTTAACAATATTGAAAAGGTTAAGAATCTGAAGATATGATGTTAAAAAACATGTAGCTTGAATTGAGCAAGAAACAAGATTCGACCAACATTGCATTCTAAACTGTTTATTCTCAAATTTTGACCATTAACCATTAACAAGTACACAATAGCATTTTTGTGATGCGTAGTAAACATCCATCGCACTTTGTTCTGTGTTCTTCAAAAAGAGGGGGATAAAACACTGCAGTACAACAGTCAATTAATTTCTTTATGTGCTGGACTTGTGTCTTGGTTCTGCTATCTAACTCCTCTGAAGTGCAGAGACAATGCTTAATGAGTGAAACTTCCATGTTTTGATAAGTGATGCCTTATGTTAAAACATTTATTGAGACATCCTCATTACATGAAGCAAAAGAGGGAATAATGGGACCTCAAGAAGGTAACTAACTCCACATACAAGCAGTATCATATGTATAGTTGACTAGAGGAGCTCAACGGATAGCAGAAGCCTAACTGTCCAAATGAAGGGTTGGATGATGAATCAGATCAAATGACACAGACAGTTGTCCAATCACAAAAACAATGAAGCCTAAAAAGTCTGACCTGCAAATGAGATCGTGCTACTAAATCAGGTTGAGACTTCTGGAACTGAACCACAAAACGCAGAAGATTTTCTAAATGAGGATCCAATGAGTAAGAGCAGATAACATCTAGATCATGAAGAAGTTTTACAAAATATTCAACAGCCTGCCAAAGCACCAAGAGAAAATATTACAATAACAAAAGTAGATTCAAAAAAATCAAAATTAAATTGCACAAATTCTAACCTTTTTCCAACTAAGAATTTTAATTGCACGTGGTGGTGTGGGGGCAGATAATCTACTATTTAACGAAGCATCAAACCCAATTGGTTCATGACCAGAAGCTGTTGTTTTGTCATCTATATCATCTTCACAAGATTCACCTGAACAAGACTGCAGAAACTCTGCTGATTTGAGGATGAACTCTAGCTCCGATATGCAGGAAGCTATATGTTTTCTTGCCAATTCCAAGCCTCTCCCCTGGGGTCGCTTCATACATGTAAGAACATGGAAAAAATGCTGAAAGCAAAAAAAAATCAGTGAAAATTATAGTACAATCATGAATATGTTTGTCAGAATAGATAAGAATGCCACAGAGTGATAGAAGAAAACACCAAATAGATTGTTGACAATCAAGGCTTGAAAAACAATCTACATAACATATTCCATATTTGAAGACATAGCCTCTTAATATATTGACCCATTTTAATAACTGTCATTTTCAAATTAGGAAAAAAGACATAACTTATTGAAATTTACAGGTTGTATGCAATCAACAATCTAAGCATAGACAGTCAAGCAAACAAACAATTACTGGAAAGGAGATCCATTAAAGAAATAAACTTAATGTTTGCAACTCTTCTAACAAAAGCACAACCATGGACAGACAGATGTCTTCTTCTTAACAGAAATTATAAAAGAGTAACACAGCTTAAGACCTTACGAAAACGTAAGCGACACAACAAAGCTTTGCAGAATCCTTCTTCCAGATTGGGATTGTACTGCAATGGCTCTAAATCTGCATCAATATAGCCACTTGATTATATAAAAATACTATTTTAATTATCTTTAAGAAATAATTTATAATAGAAGTTGACAGTCAATGAAGCTAAGAAACAAGTGAAATGCACAAATGAGAAGAAACAGGTACAAGGCAATTCCTTTTAACAGTAGCCCATTAGTGCTGAAATGACTAGGTAATGCATAAATCTTTCTATTTGGAATCCAAAAGAAAAAGATCAAGTTCAGTCCAATCTTTAGATTACCCAGCCTACCTTTCAGATGACATCTTAACCAGGACAAGAAATTTTACTATTTTTCTTGTGAATCATTTAAAACATTCCCCTCATTAGAATATGACATCTACATTTATAAAGAGGCAAATCACAAGAAAATTTGTCTTAGCAGAGACCAAAAACAAAGGCACTTGCGGTTATGAGATTTCAGATGAAAGCTTAAGAATACCAATTGTGAGAAAAACTATAAAGAGCTTACAGCAATAATTCAGATCTAGCTGACTTCTCTAAGAAAGAATCATCCTGCCTCTAAGCAGATGCATAATCAATTGCAAGAAAGAGTTAAAAGCACAAGAGAGCATGCTGACCGAAGAAAATTAGGACAAGGTGATGATGATTTACAATGTAATTTTCCAGATATGAGGCTTCCCTCAGTAAAGAAATAAAGAAAAGCTTAGGCAAATGATGAGATAACTACCCTCTGATACCCTTCTTTTTGATGATGTAGCTTTACATGCACGCAACTGGCGAGATATCGTCTCTTCGACAGCATTCAACATTGACAAGCACTTCTCATCTCCATCCCCATTTAAAGGAAGACCATATGTCATTGTAAAAAGATCCTCCTCCTGTCAAATGAATGTGTTCACTACTGACCATATAGTTTTAATCAAAAAATGCGATAATATTTTGAAATGAAGAGCAATTTTACAAGAAGTACCCTGAACTAGTTCTCATTTACCTAGCCCACCCTTTTCTTCACACCCCAAATTTTTTTTGAGTGGGAAGAATACAAGTACCAATTATTTTGTTAAATAAAGTTTGTTTCATTTGATACCTTCAATATCAGAACTAGAAGAAAACTTCAGAATAATTATTAATATTAATCTTAATCCTAAAAACAGCTTATGGATATGTCATCCACAATGATTTTGCTTCAGAATAATGTGAAAATTGGAATGTATGAATTTTTTCCTTGCAAATGAAAAGAGGAAATAAGAGTTGTTGGAATACTTTACTTCATGTGTACGGGCATCTGAAACAACCGACAGAACTGCCTTGCAGGTTGCACGTATAACTCTGCAATAAGAATGCAATAAGGCATGTGAGGCTGTCCTATCAAGCCTCAAAAGATAGATGCATGAAAAGACAGTTTGCGCCAAGGAATGACCCTTATGCCATGCCGCCTGCCATGAAATACTACAATTTAGATAAAAGAAGAGAAGCAGAACAAGTAGGGGGCTATGTGGTATAGACACAAACATGAAATACATAAAGAACAAGCATAAATATAAACTCATTATTCAATGAAGCAGTTAAATTTTCATCTATTATTTTCCTTTATGGGATAAGCCTTAAAGGCACGAAAAATGAGAAAAGAAATTTCATTCCATGCACACGATGCCTATTTTGGAAGCATCTAGGACATTTTGAAACGGACGAAACAAATCCCAGGCTAATCAAAACAGCCACAAATTTGCTATATAGAGCAACAACAAATTGAAATGAGAATGAATAAGTTAATACCTCACAAGCTAGAAGATGGTCCATGATATCAATAGTGCATTGGACATCAATAGTGCTGTCAAGGCTAATAGGAACTGGTGCAGCACCATTTTCAATGGCCTCATCAATAGAATAGTATCTACAAACAATACCTGAATCCATCTTTGGATCCATTATCTAATTAAAAAAAACAAAAATTTGTCAATGAAGGTCAAAAAACTATATAATTCAACCACAAAAAATAGATAGGAAACATTATAAGGAAAAACTTAGCATATATAAACAAGAAAAAGAAAGTCAAATAAAAACATATTAAATGGGAGTATTTCTTATTTATGTCAGATTCATTTAAGTAACACTTCACTTGAAGTTCAAGTTTTGGATCATGCATGTAAGTGACCATTGCAATTTGCAACACACCCTCATTTGGAAATATGTTAATAGCACACATTCCCCCAAGAAACAAATTAAGTTGTCAAAGCAGAAGTTGCAATAAAAAGATCATAAGTACCATCTTAAGTAAGAAAATGATAACTTCCAACCCAAGAACAAAATTAGAAAAGACATCACATTAAGATTGATCAAGAATCAACAAGTTGCAATACCTCTAAAGCAGACATGGCAGCAAAAAGATTGAAATTATCCCCATGAATGAGCTCTCCATATCTAAGACCTGTGATCACCCAACATTGCAAAAGAGTTAAGTGGCAATGTGAAAGCCAGAAAAGGAAATTAAAAAAATATATATAAGGCTGTTATCACTTGAAAACACCCACATTTTCACCCCATATTTTGCAGAGCTTACAACAGCAATGATAAGATTTATAGTTAATAAAAAAATAATGACAATACAGGTTTTTCATTTATGTGATCACCAAAAAAATGATAGGAAAAGGCAATGACTTGAATTTCATAATGCCAATACCTTCTATTTTTCCATAGCTATCATCTCTACTACCAAAACAATAACTTTCCACCCTTCAGTTACTAAATAAACGAAAAAGGAAAAAAAACAAAAACTTTTTATTCATACAAATAAACCCTAGTGTTTAGCAATCCACTGTTAGATATTCAATTAAAAAACTTAGAAGAAAATAGCAAAATAAAACAAAGAAAAAAAGACAACAAAAAGATTTTCCTTTTGTCTCCTTTCCTTTTTGACTCTTTTTCACCAACCAAACAGAGGTTTAAGGAGGGACAAAAGAGAGAGAGGGAGAGAGATTGAACCTATGCAGGCGGCGTCGAGGAGAGGCGAAGCGTCGGCCCAGACAGTGTTGTCGGTGACAGGAATGGAGGTAGGTTTCGGTGCTTGGCCGTCCATGGAGGCTTCTTCTGAAACTGCCTTATCAGCCATTGGTTTTTGAGTTTTTTATTTTTATTTTTTGAATTTGTGAATGGTTTGTGCAGCTGCGGAACAGAAAATTAAATAGTGAGGCCCTTGGCTTTGGTCGATGTCTTGTCTTGAGTCTTGACTATGCTCTTCGCTTTTCAGTCTACGCTTGGCTTTGCAACAAGAATCCTCGCAAACGGACACAACCGAGATAGGGTTTAGGCCTTAGGGCATCTTTGGGTCGGGCCGGATCCCCGCTTCACTCACCTTGGTCCATCTCAATAATTTCTTGTAATATTTTTTTACTATATTATTAGTTAGCACAAAATTACATGTATATATAATTAAAAAAATAATATCACAAATAATCTTTAAATTATAATAAAATAGTAAATCTATTAATTAATTTAATATTAAAAAAAATTATTTATCATCATCATTTAAAACTATCCCAATCATGATCAGAGACCACAAAAAGATGGCTCCCTCCCTTCCTCTGGTTCTATTCCAATATGGGTACCTTTCGGCTGCAACTATGATGTTTTTAGCAATATCCTTACCAAACGATCACAATCGTATGTGGTGATGGGTTGGTGTTTTTAACAATGTGTCCTACGAAGAATTCATGGGCCTAATTTGGCCTTTGGGCCACTCCATTTCGTCTATGAACTGACCCTCGATTCATGGATGTGTTTCATGGACCCATTGTGGACTAAGGATTTTTCTCCTTCCTCATAGGCCCATATCTTAAATCCAAAACGGGCAGACAAAAGATTAAAAAAAAAAAAAAAACAACAACAACAATACATGAATGTTACTCACAGTCACATGACTTAATTAAACAAACGTACTGTGATGCATAAATTTTTAACAGCTATGCCGGTCGCGCCACTCCAAAAATACAAGAGAAGCACCATAATGAGCCAACGCTCCCATCACTACCAGAATGTGAAATATTTGATGACTATGCCCTGCTAAGTCGAACCATCCAGGCTTCAACTTCTCTGGAATTCGGCTAACATAGAACATGGCCCCTGTCAAGTAGAATATAGCCATGGCAGACTCGTAGGCCAGAGTGATGTTGCGACACGGATTAGACCAGTTGACAATTGCAGAATGGATTCCAGGGGCAATGCCAAAGAGCCCCATTAAAGAAAAGAGTAAAGCTCGAAATGCACGATATTTAGCCGTTGACAAAGTTGGTGATAGCAGTGTTACAATGGTGAACAAACCTAGAGCTGTGATTCCACCAAGGTAGACTAACTGCCATTGTCGATCACATTGAAAAATGTAGTAGATTGGCGGAAAATATGATGTGATGATCATGGTAGCAATCCCGGTATAGTCTATTCGCAACAATGTAAGGTTTAGATGGTGTGAATGGCAAGAAAAGAGGTGGCAAATGCTGCTTGATAGGAGGCAGAACATGGAGCCGCCTAAGAACACATATAATGGCCACAGTGTAACAGGCGTCACCGGAAGGGCAATATCCAATCCCGGAGTTGGTGTTATTCGCTTCAAATCAATGACATTTGTTGTCCCCTGCAATTCTCCAAATCAGCTCCATGGCATAACTAATTAAATTAAAAAAGATAAAGTGAAAAGGAGGCATAACCGAGATATAATCAATAATCAATGAATAAATGCCATGGGGGCATACTCACCAGAAAGAGGTCTCTGGAATCATGAGAAACATTGGTGTCGCCACTAATTGGAAAACACCTGCACCAATTGTATAACACAAATTTTTTATGTACGACAAGGGAAATTAATGCTCATATTGAATTTTTAATTTTAATTGTAAGAATTCAAATATAAAAAAACAGAACCTGACAAAGAAGATAATGAGATTCGATACTTGTGGCACTTTCATGAAATTCGCCATGGTCAATCCAAAAAATAGAACAAACCCAAGTAAATGCCTAGAAAGTCCAACACAAAACCGAAATTGAATTAGAAAAATACCAAGGACTGAAAATTTTTCTAAGAAATGAATCAAAGAAACTACACAGAAATCAAAACAAACGATCATACGAAAAAATCATGAAACTTTGTTTTTTTTTTTTTTCCAACATACGTCCAAACATTAAGTGTTTCGTTATGCCAACGAAAGATGCTAAAGAGAGCTTCCTTGGGAGACCAATTAGCCCTGTAATAATCCAGTATAAACTCATTGTCCTTCATGTACTCAGGCAACTCCTTGTAAGACACCAAAGCAATCGACCGTCTTTTAGCCTTGTTCGAGCCCTGATCATCATCGTCATCACCTCTTTTTCTGTTTTTCATCTCAACAGGTTGAGAAACAAGCCTGGAATCGAGTGTCGAATCCATCTTTCTGTTTTTTCTCTTCAAAACAACAGCTTGATCTTCAATAATATAGAAGTCATGGCCAAAAACCCTGACAGATACTTATAATTAAAGAGGAGCTGAATGATGAAAAAGAAAGCTGGATGGCAGATAGCTAACTACACCAACTGCAACATTTAAAGGGGAGAAAACCCTGTCTAAAGCTTAGCCCTTTTTTTTTTTTTGTATGCAATACAAAACCAAAGCTTGTGCAAAGGAAACAAGGGGGGAAGAGTCGCTGGTAGGTCATCAATAAATATTTTGGCTTTTTTTAGAGATAATAATGAGAAAATGGGATACTCAAAAAACCAGCCAATTATTTGATTGAGTTTCGAACTTTTGAACAAGCAAAAATAAAATAAAAGTTACCCTTTGATTGTGTTCCCTTTCAAGAATTAAATTAAGTGGTAAAATTTTCAACATGCGGATGGATTGATATTTGATAGGTAGGTATGGTATCACATCTCTAGTTGAAACTTGAAAGGAACATTTTTTGAGGATTATTCTTTTGGACACGGTCTACATCATTTGTTAAGATTTTTATATAACTAACATTTAATTACATAATATACATATTGTTCTAACTAACATTTAACCAATTATACACATAAATTTTAATATTATGTAAATAAATTTAAAACACATATCTCATTTAAAGAAAAAAGCTTCGAACCAATCAATTTTTTGAGACAACATAAAATTTATTACAACAAAACGGTATGATTATCGATTTTTTTTAGTATGAAATCTCGTGTTAGTATCAAAACATGAGATATTTTGCAATTAATTTAAAGACATAAAATAAGCATATTATCATTCTATTGCCCAATTAACCAATATATAAATGTGAAAATAGGACTAATTTAGAGCAATCCACAATTTTGTGAATGAAGCACAGCACCTCATCATGAACAATAATATCCATTCTATTTTTTTTTTTTTTATATATGCAAATGTGCTCATTCAATTTTAAATCTAAATATTAGCTAGAAAATTAGGCAACCGTCCTTTTCCTCAGAGGGACAGGTGGCCTACCGCAAGACCGTTGATTTCTTTTGCTTTGGTTTTCTCGTTAGGCCTTCTAGAACAGAGATTTCTTGTCTGAGCAATAACTTGTTAAGCTGAACAGAACAGTTGTTTATTTTCTTTATTTTTTGTTTATTTTTTATGGAAAAAGAAAGGACAGTGTGATAGGTGACAGGAGCTCTGGTGTGAATCTTGAATGGATGGGAGGCATGACTGGTTTTCTAGCTTTTAAGGAAAATTTCCAAGGAATCACGGACATCAGAGCTCGTGCAATCTTGAGATGTCTGAATAATGTTGGGGCTGTCAACGGGCAAGACATCGGAGAGTGGATAATTTCTGTTCACATGCAATTGATTGCTTGCACTGCTGCAGATTCCCTTCAATATTACACTTCTATGCATCCCACCAAGCAACCCTTCATAATCTGTATCCCCAGAGTCTCCAACAAAAACCACCATCTTTGACAGGTCAATGCCCCACCGAACATACAAATACCTGAAATGTGTTTGGAATCATTGAATTGAAACATTGTTAACAGCTGAATTCTCAATGGTCAAAGAAGAAAACAACTGTTTTGAGTAATGAAAATTATCATAAAGACTATGTTCTATTGAGAAGGGTTTGTGGGTTTGGCTAATCACAGCTTCCTTTCTTGCTGGATGGTTATGAAGATTGAATTACCCGTGTTTTATGATGTGTAAAATGGACAACCATGGAAGTCAAGGCAATATTTTAAGAGAAGAATCATTATAGCATTAATACATGAACATAAAAACTGCACCTAAGGGCTTGGGAACGAGATGCCAACAGTGGAATTACGTTTATCCTGGCTCCATTTTGACAATAAATAACATTACAACGGAGAGCTTGAATTCTCAGCAACTTCCGGAGCTCCTTAACAGGGGGAACCTGAGAAGAGCATAAACATAAAATAGGTGTTTCCCATGATATCGAAAACAAAAAAAAAAAAAATCATAAACATATGTGAACATATAATCGCAGGCTAAACATGTTAGAAATATAAACTAGAATTCATCATTATTTGATTATAAATTCATGTGCTAGTCAGTGGTATGATGAAAGAAAATTTACCATTCCTGCATTTTTCACTTCAAAAGCATAACAGTAATTGGTTGAAAGTTGTTCAGCTGCAGTAACAATCTGCTCCTCATTCCCTGCCTTCTTATCACTAATTGATCCCGCCCAACGGACCAAAGTCTTTCTCAATCCTTCCCCACCCCAACGATATTCAATGTGTGAGTGGTAATAGAAGTCAATTACAAAGGGACCATCTTCAGGATTAATAGTTGAATAGAAGAGGTCACTACCGCTGTTGCAGATGAAAGCATCAAAATCATTAGCGTTCAAGGCTCCGGAGATCAGAAAAGAGTGTATCTCGGATATTGTCATGAATGTTGACAATATAAAACCTATAGAGCCTTCAACCCTTTCTTTTTCCACAGCCTCAAAAATCTTTCTGATGGCATCGAGAAGATCTTCATTGGAATCACAGTCTATAGCAATGACAAAGATATGTTTCCTCTTCCTTAATGCTGGAAACTTTCCTGTGCTGGAACTATGGTCTGCTCTGTCTCCAGATCCAGCTTTCCTTTGATCTTTTAAAACACCTCTTGACCACGATAAAACGGCATTCTCTAACTTACTCTTTCTGTCAGCATTTCCTTCAGAATCTAAAGAATTATCATTTCCACTAGCTCCACTCCTATCTCCATCCATAGAAAACTTCAGGTTCAAAGAAATATCCTGTATATCTCTCAAGGAATCACTTGGTGAATCAGATTCTGAAGTTTCAGCTCCATCATCACTCCTTTGCCACTGTGGATGCCTTGGTTTGCAACTGGCAATTCGAGATAAGTAAGTTTTACAGTGCTCTGGCCATGAAAATAGGTGAATGTTCTTCAAACCATTTTGACGACACCTTGCCCAGAGCTGCTTGTCTGCAACAAGCTTTAGAAGAGCATCAGCAATAGACTGCTGATCATGAGGATCAACAAGAAGACCATTGTCAAGAACCTGCAAAACATCTCATATTGATTTTCAAAACTGTGATTCAAACTTAGGATTCTCATGTATGCTTGTAATTCTATGATGTACAGGAAACAAATTCCAACTGGTGAGTCATACCCGATGTATATCAACAGGACCTCCATTTTTGGTGGCAACAATAGGCAAACCATGAGCTGCAGCCTGCAACAAAAGAGCCGAGGTCATAAATGGTTCAGAACTCAGATGAAATAAATGAACTATTTATAACCTATTTTACAAAGCACCTCGATCAAAGTAAGCCCAAATGGTTCAATAAAAGCTGGATTAATGAAAACACCCTGCACAAGAAAAGTGGATCAGAAACAGACATATGCAAATAATATTGAGAGAGAGAGAGAGAGAGAGAGAGTTATGAGAGATTACAACAATTTTAGAAGATATTGTGGGTGAGAAATAACAACCAAAGAATCAGAAAGAATTATTAGACACACAAAGCAAGTGTCTCAATGATGGCATAACAAAACTACACCAAGTCATATAAATCCTCAATGTAAGGCAAAAAGACAGATGTTTCATCATCTAAAAATAAATGCTATATGTGTGTGTGTGTGTAAAGAGGAAGTGTTACAATACAAGCACTAATTGAACATAGATATCGACTGCAATAACATATTCCTTTCAAAAAAAAATTTAGAATATAAGAAGTACGTAGTCATTAAAACACATTTTGGCACTTGGAACTTGGCAAGAGTTTTGAAACAAGAAAGAGACAAAACAGAAAAGGCAATTTCAAAGCATGTATACTGCAATGGAAGCAAACCAAATCATCAAATCATCTAAGGAGTTAATGTAAAACATATGCTACACAAATTACCTTTGTCTTTGCAGCTAGTCTGTAAATGTCAGGAACCTCAAACTGTTTATGGTGTTTAGGATATGCTACTTGTCCATAAAGATCATATTTGTCAATAAGCTTAAGTACTGAGAGAAGAACAGAAGCATTTGTGCTTGACATTTCATCAATTCCATCTCGGTTCCCCATGATTAGTGTCTGTGGAGGAGCAAAGAAAGAAAAAAGAAGAATTAAATGAAAGCAGCAGTAAAATTGCTTCAGCTTTTCAGCACAAGCAAGAAAAAACTTATTACAAAAGAACTGTCAGTAAAAATGCAGAAGCTGTATTCATCAACCAATTCTCATTAGTTATTCAAACATACAAGGTTTGCAAGCTCTCGTAGTGGACGGCATTCTCCAAACGCTTTGACCAATGTTGTGATGTTCTTTTTAGGATCTGGTCTAGCAAGGGCAAGTATCATAGGCTTTCGAGGATTGGAGAAGAAGCGCATTATCTACAAAATACCAAGTTCAGAACCAGTATCAATTTTAAAGGTAGCAAAAGATACAGTAGCATATCTTTGGCTTTGGGCACGTTAAGATGAAGCACTTTGTGGTAAATGCATAAGGACAGATTTGAACCTCGGACCAGATAGGAGGATCGGGGGAAGATGGATGCTCTTCATTTCCTTCTGTTTCACCATCCATATCACCATCATGCGGAACAATATGATGGAATTCCATTCCAGGAGGAATTATCTGTACAAAAAGACAGATTATAATCAGCATTCTATGACCTAGCAATAGAAGAAACGAGACCATGCCAGGCCTGGCCAAGCTCATGAAATAACACACACTAGCCATGCAATACTATCCATAAGCCAAGCTCCAATGCTGGGTAGGTGCACCAGATTTTGAAAGCACTATTTGACACCAATGAAAGCACCTAGCAAAGTACATAATATTCCAGAACTTACAACCATGCGAGGCATGAACCTTCCATAGCAGCTAACATTGCGCCTGATCCTTGCTCGCAGTTTACGCTCTAGGACTGGATCAAAACCATCATATAAACGCCACTGCTCATCTATTTCCTGTTTAGTACTGGTTATGACTATTTCAGAGGTATCAAGAGATAATTCTTCAGCCTCTATTCGGCGCATGATTTTGTATGTTGTATTTATTTCATCCCTTGATAAGCGGCCCTGCTTTAAAAGTTGTTCCAACTTATCTCGTCCAAGCGAGTGGCCAGTAAAAAGCATTGGTACATTTAAAGCACCAGATAGAAGAGCAGCAGAGTCACCGGCATCTGCATAATGTCCATGGATGGCTACTGGCCAGACTGGTTTCCCGCTACCAATTTGCTCACCTAGAACATTGGACATCTGTATTATGTGGCTAAGTGCACCATCAACAAATTCAGGGATGTAAGGCCACAGAAGTTCTTTCGGAATATATTTATCCCTAGGACCAAATGGTATTCGGACAATATAAGCACCACTGCTCTCTCCCATCTCATCCATAAAATCTTCTGAATTTCTTGGTGTCAGCATCTCTGTGGGTTCACCATAGCTCCAATCTACATCCGGTGATGCAACCTGTCTAGTGAGCAAATCAACCCTATAAACTCCTGGCATTGAGCCCAAAGCCCTTGCAAGTTCCACAACATACTTAACCTATAGACAACAAAAGTTCAAGTTTTGTCAGTTATCAGCATATGTGATAGGACAAGTTTTTTATGACCAGAATTAGAGAGAGAAAGTTTCGATAACCAAATTACCTGACCACCAGTATCAGAATCCCGACCAAGCTCCATATCTTCACCTCGAATTAGACCATGAAGGCTGCATGGAAACTAGTTGTTAAAAATATTAAAGACCATCATGCATGCATTCATCCTAACCTCGAGGGTGCCTTTACATGAATTATTGTAAAAAATTGTTCCTTTTTCTTTTACTAGATTTCCTTTCAACAGCTAATTGATTGATTTCACGCCAATGGTAGTACCAGAGGCATAATCTGTAAAAGATTTTTCAAAAAACAAAATGCTAGAAATACTGCAACACAAAGTTAACAACGCATAATCCTCTGCACATCTACGTTAAAAAACTAAAGCACAGGAGTTCAGTTCATGCCTTACTAAAACAATGTATAGCTTTTTTCCCTTCTGTTGACTAGCCCAAGTCTCCATGGCATCAACAGAATTTAATCTAGGCAGTCTGCCTTTGTTGCTCTCACCATGAGCTGATACGTCACTGACAGTATCTCCTTTCTCCCCTTCTGATAAGTCTTCAGACATATCAGCAGTTGCTTCTCTGTGGCCTCTTTCACGTTCAAGACGGCGTTTAGCCTTTCTCTGGTTCAACTCTCCCTCAAGCTACAAAAGAAAGAAATATCAAAAAGCTTAGGATTTAATCACAAAGAGCCCAACAAATCTTTTAGCATATGAACATAATTTTTTAGTTTTACCAATGAATTTTAACCATGCCAACCCACACCCCTCCAAGGAGGGGAAATATTTTACTTTGAACTCTGAAGTCAGAAGAAGTCTCATTACAAATTTCTTCATTGGTTAAGCAATGGGCAGAAAACTCTCATTTAGTTACAAAAACCAAAATAACTCCAACTCAAGATTAGCAACTTAATTTTGAAAAAAGAAAAACAAATTAGACAGCATATCCACATTTTGCACATGAAGAACACTGAAAAGTTATTTTATGGGTAAAGCCAAGGGCTTTTTTTTTTTTTTTCATTTTAATCCTGTAACACCCACTCTGAGCAATCAAATCAGTCATTAGCGTCCTGCATTTTTTCAAAACACATTAAGTTGAATTCAAAGAAAAGGCCATTTACATGGAGGATTAAACATGAGGGAGGATCAAACTTTGGAAGCAAAATTCCAGCTTACGCCCTCTACTTTCAATAAGGAAAATGAACTTTCCATTACAATCAGATTGTGATTGTATACAACCATAGTAAAGCAATAAGATAATTAAGGCTCCGATTGCTCGTTGCTTCTGCTACTTGATTTTTACTTCCTATACGTTGCCAAAAAATAAAAACAAAAATAAATGGCAGAAAAAGTAACATTTATATTTTTTCTATTATGCAAAAGTATTACTATTTGTTATTGTAAATGCACTTTGTTTTTCTTTTTGGTTGTGGAAGCAAAAGGCAGCTATCAAATGATACAACATACTCTTCTTTGAACAAGGGTATTGACTGAGTAGCATTTGTTAGTCTTGAAAATCCCATATAAACCCATTAAATAACGTCCCATCAACCCCCTCAAGAAACCAACCAGACTACCTTTTTTTTCTCACATCTCAAATACTTCACTAACTCTATAAGTTAACCAATTCAACCAAATTATCCAACAAAATAAATAAAAACTCAAACATATTATGCTTCATATTCCATTCTCATCACCATCGCCATCATCATCACTTCACCATTCAACATCTTAAATCACATCTCAAGGAAAGATAAAAAAAAAAAAAGACAGCCAGAAAGAAAGAACCTGTTTCTTTTGACGAGCCAAATTCCAAATCCTCCAACACATATTCTCCAATCTAGTGTTTCTCTCCTGGGGGCTCCTTGTTGCTTGAGCCTATACAAACCCAAAAAAGATCAGCTAAAAACCAATTACTCTATATTCCAAAAGATTGTAAAGAAACAACAGAACGGCACCTTAACCCATGAACGGTGGAGATCAGTTTCATCGAATCCAGTGATGACCTCCTCCACGAAATACCTAGTTGGACTAAACCTCCCTCGTTCCCGGAGCAGCAGCGACGATTTGGCGTCGTCTAAGTTAGGACCCACATCCAATATCGCCTCCAAGTAACTGTTTATCCAGTCATTACCCGCCATTCTCTTGAACGGAGATAGAAAGGTGAGCGATTGAATGAAAGAGAAGAGAAAAGAGAAAGGTGATGGTTATTAAAACTTTGATACTTGTTTATTGCTTACTGGATAAGGGCACTGTTAAAAAAGGTTTAATATTACAGTGAACCTCGAAACAAGGAATATGAAATTTTTGTCACCAGAAACATAGTATACTTGTAGTGATTTTTGTGCCTAGTTGTAATGCAATTGTTTATCTGTTGAAAAAAAAAAAAACCCATTTTTTCTGAGTTTTCATAATTTCATATAGGTTTGATGAAACAGTGAAGCGATTGATTGAGGAATCATTCTGGTAATATGCTTTTGGAAAGCATAGCCACCGTTTTAATGACAAATAACTTTTGGATTTTTTACACCTCGAAGTTTCCTTTTTCATAATATAACTTTTTGACTTTTTTTTGTTAAAGAAGAATAAATACTAGTTAGTTCCTCAACGTTTTCTAGGAACTTAGGAATCATGATATATATGAGAAAATAATATTTTCAGCAAAAATTCAAAAAATTAAAATTAATTTAAAGTTATAGTGTTCTGTTTGAATTGATTTTCTTTTATTTTATTTAAATTAAATTTAAATATTAAATATATATTAAATTTAAATCAAATTTTAAATTAAAATATAAAAAATTAAATTAAATTATATATTTTTATTAATTTTTTATATATTTAATTTTTTAAAAAAATAAAATAATTATTTTATATATAAATAAATTTAAATATATTAAATTTTAAAAATGATAAATTGAATCAAATAAAATTTAATTCAAATTTATTTTAATAAAAAATCAATTCAAATTAAATTTTAATTTTAAAAATACATAATACTATACATTATTTTTAAAAAAATTAAATTCAATTCAATTTGATCCAAATTGCCCGTGACTTTAAAAAATAAAACAAAATTTCTTTTTCAATTCTAAGATATGATTCTCTCGAGAGTATCTTGTAAAAACTTTTCACTTTATTCTTTTTGTTCTTTATAGCAAAAGTCAAAAAGAAAAAAAAAAGTAATGTAATTGTTAGTAGATGCTACTGCCATTTGTGACAAATTTTGCTTTTTAACTTTACATAAAAGTTCAAAATTCAACAAAACAAGTAGCATCCTTTAAAAAAAAAAAGGGAAAAAATCATTATCAAATAGCTTAATTATAGGGTGAAAATTTTCAGTTGCAAACATTTAACTTTATTCAGTATTTTCTTTTTATTCTATACCTATTTTTTAAGTTTATGTCATTAATCCCATTAATTTATTATTAATTTATTTACTAATCCATACCAATTTGCAATTAGAGTTGGTTTTTTTTTTTTTTTGGTCTAATGACTACAAAAATTTTTTAAAATTTGTAAAATATAATTTTAAATCCCGTTATCTTATTTATTATTACTTTCCTAACATATCAAAAAATTTTAATATATTTTTAATAATAAAAATATTTTAAATTTTATTTTATATATTTTTATTACTTTAAATAATTTTATTTATGTTAAAAATAATTAAATAATTTCATTTTTTTAAAATGTGAAAATAAAAAAATAAAATGGATTTAAAATCATTAGAAGAAAAAAAGAGCTAAGGCACTATTTTATACATTAGCATTACAATGATTATTTGTTTGATAGTAGCATTGGCATATATGCGTGTCAGATGATTAACGGAACACATAAACTTTAGGATGGTCCAACTTAATTTATTTATTATTTACTATAGTTTCCATGTCCGTTATCCAATGATAGTACAACTTTTGTTTTAATATATTATTATAGTTTCAATCAAACGTTAATTATATTGTTGACGGTGATTAAAGTTATTTTGAACAAAATAAGATTCATAAAATAATAGAAAATTAGTTTTTATTATATGATAAACAGCGATCACATAAAAAAATTATATAGGTTTGATGTGTTATGTAAGCATTTAATTTGCAATTTTTATTATAATATATAATTATTTAATTATAATAAAAAATTATATACGAATACACCAATTATAAATTTGAGATTTATATTGATTTTTATATAATTTTAAATTATAATTAATTAATTTTAATTAATAATTATAAGTGATATATTTTAAAAAATAAAATCATAATTATTATATTTAAACAAAGTTTAAATACAATATGAATTAATTAGGGAATTGTATAATGATGAAAAGTTTGAATTGGTACCATAGTTTAGTTGATGCTTTGATATAAATATCTTTATTCAGATTCTCGTGTTTGATTTGAGTTAATAAATTTCATTGGATTCCATCGAGATTATTTTAGGTAACTTAAAAAAAAAAAATGTATATATATATATATATATATGGCCCTTCGCAACATGCTGGGCCTAGGTTTGAACAGATGAATAAACTCAACCCATGAAAATGGTCAAAGACGACTCGAGCTTGCATGAAATGGGCCGAGTCTAAATTACGTATTGACTGGTCGGTCAAAAAAACCTTTTTTCAGTGAAAGATTTGGACAGTTGCGTATAATACTTGGTCCAATAAACCCTAAATAACGTTACATGATGCCCAATTAAATACAGAGGCCACAATCTATCATATACACATTATTTCTTCGAAATATTTATCATTTGACATGAGTATACGTTATTTTTTTTTTTTAATTTTTACTTAATTAAATATAGATAATTTGTCTTTTAAGATTCAAGTTTAATTCTCATTATCAGTAATTTTTTCTATAAACAAGATATAAATTTAATATAAAATTTTAAATAAAATTGTAACACTAATTTTAAAATAAAATATTTTTTCACCTTAAACTTTTTTTCGAAACAAAATTTGAATGCAAGTGAAAAAAATTCTCATCGAGTTATATATATATATATATATAAATAGAGAAATTATTTGATACACTATCAATTAATTTTTTTTAATTTTACAAATGAAATTAATGTAGTGACACATGTTTCATTTTTTAATTAATTTTTTATTTTTTAAATACACCATAAAAAATACATGTCACTCTGCTAATCTCATTTACGAATTACTAACATAAGATTTAATCATTTTTATATATATTAATTTCTTTCTCAAATGATCAAATTAAACTACATGTGCAAAAAATTTATGCTAACAGTAATTTTTTTTTTCACAAAATTTAGTTTTTTATTAGGTGAAGATAAAAAAAAAAAAAAGAGTTCAATTAGAAATGATTTTTGAAGCATTAATTAGGATGAAAGTAGGAGTATTGAGATTAGATTTGTCCATGAGTTTGATCAAGGTTTTTGGTAATATTTTTAATATTAAATAAATATTTTTATTTAATTCTTTATTTTAAAATATTTAATATTAAATTTAAATTAAATGAAAAGTGTCGAATGTGTGTGGATTGGTCGACCAACACTTTTAGTAAAAATTGAAATTATTAAAAAACAAAAATACCAGTGCATGTATCGTTATTTTCAAAGAAATGGACTCATATTTTTTTAATCAATAAATAAAATTTATACAAGATTGAAAACAAAGGGCGGCCAAAGTTGTCAACCTGTGGGAAAAAAAAAATTGGAAAGAGCGGTGCGGTTTCTATGGCGTGGTACGAATAAAACATGTTTTTGTCTCAAAGCCATAAAAAACCAAACATGCTTTTTTTGGTGTTCAGTTTGTCCCACGTCCACCATCAAATGATTGTCCAAACCAACAAGCATCCCAGATGACATTATTTGTGTTTGTCACCAAAATAAAAATAATGATAATAATTAGAATCTTCATTATAATTTATAAGTTTCTAAGTAATAATAAATTAATTTATTTGTTATATTTATTTTATAGTAACAATTGCTACTTGTTCAATATCACGTGGTATCGTTTTTACATTTGCATGCAGGGAACCTGCTTTGAGGAGACAATTATCATGTGTTTTCACCTCAGATTTTCTACTTTGTTCCCTTTATCATTATCTTAGTTTCACTCAAATCAAGACGTTGATCATTATCAAGAGGTCCTTCAAATGACCTAAATGACCCTGAGGGGAAGGCATCAAGGTAAACAGGCAATGGCGGAAATATAAAGGGTCAACGTTGTCCAACTAGTAACTTGATTTATTTATTTATTTTTTTGTAGACGGTCATTCGTTACGTCAAAAGCCCACGTCGGATCTTCTTTCTTCTTTCAAACAAAAGGCCGGTCAGCTCTTTCCTTGATATTTCACACGCTAAAACAGCTGCAACTATAACAACAATAACAACAACGACCACCTTTGTTTTCGCTTCACCCTTAACTAGCCTCCCTCGGTCACTTTTCAGGTTTGGGTTTCTGTCAAGTTCTTTTTGTTGTTGTTCGATTCTTTTCAGGTTTTTAGATGTTTTTGCTGTCTGGGTTTGTTTCATTTCATGATTTGGTGAATTGGGTCCTTGGAATCCATTTTATCGGTTGTGGTTTTCTGGGGTTCTGAAGGCTTTATATTTCTCTCTTAATACTGTGCCAACTGTGTTATATATATATATATATGTTGTCAGTTAAAAGTGTACTTGGTCACAAAGTTTAGAGCTTTGATTGAATTTTGCAGGGTTGCTAGATGTTGGAATTAACAGTTTAAAATACTGTTGGAAGGCTTTAAATGAAGGGGTCTGCTCTATAGTATATCAGGGTTTCATGAATCATGTTGATTCAGTCAGCTCAACCGTGAAGGCTTTGGTCAAACTTTGAACTGGCCTTGAAGAAAGAAAATTCAGCAATTAGAAAGTCTCTTGACTTTTTCTCCTTTATTGCCTGGATATACGCATTCTTTGGTTAATTTTGTTAAGTTGGACTTAAAAGACAAATTCCGTCTGAGTTTATATTTCGCTGTGATTGTTGAATACTAGATTTGTTTGAGACCAATTGACTCCGTTGATTCAAGTTTATTGGGCGTTTATCTTTGGTTGCGTTGCATCATTGGTTTGCTGTATTGAGTATGGGCAACATTGATTGAAGTTAATTAAGGTTTCCGGACTTGATTTTGCATGTTTCACTCTTTTGTCATTAGTTGGAAGCAACTAGCAGAATAAGCGATGCTTCATTTATAATTTAGTTTTTTATGGGAGTTGAGTGCTTAATTCATCGAGAATGGCTGCTTATATATTTAGTCTACTGCTGTTTGTGCAATTATCAAGATTCTTTGCCTCTGAGCTCGAAGTAAAGTCGAAAGTTTGTGGCACGGAGCACATAGCCTATTCAAATTTGTATGGTCATGAGTTGTTTTATTTGAACGGCAATCTAGTAGATAAAGTTTTGTTCTGTAAGGCCCTACAGTTGCACTATGCGGATCATTGTGTGTTTGAAGGCTATATTGGAACTGATTACTGTGGTTTGGACCTTTCATCAGGTATGCACTGTAACACATGTTTCAGATTTCTAATTTAAAGGATTTTATCTAGTTTTTTAGTTATGAAGTTTAGTGCATGACAGGAGTAAATTTCTTTGAAACCTTTATCAATTCATTATGGTTTTGGCTGCTGACTTGTCCGTAGGAGGAAGAAAATTATTGCAGGAGCCAAAGAAAGATGATGATAAACCTGATCATAATCCAAAGGGGAAGAATAATAAAAGATATTCGGCCTCAACCAAAGTAGGGATAGCGGCAGCTGGAACTTTTTTGACATTTTGCGTTTTTATCTGCCCCTGCCTTTATCGGAAAAGGAGAGCAACTGCTCACACTGTTCTTGCAAGGGATCCAAATTCAAGTAAGTCTTAACTTACCTATGTTGTATCCGTTAATTTTGGCATTTATCAAAATTAGAGAAGTTCTGAACAAGGTTTTGCTGTGAATAAGATTCAACAAGTAGATGAAAGGTTCAAATGAGTGGTCAATAATAATAACTTGGTTCTCAAGTTTACTCTTTCAGTTTATAAACAACATAGCAATTGTGTATTTCCTCTTTGCTATCACATCTTTGTCAGTTTAGTTTTTCTATTAATGCAGCATAATTTGCCCATTTTATTTTTGTTTCTAGTTATAAATAGATGATTCTGTTGTTGCAGTGGATTCAGCTTCCTCTTTGGAAATGAGTATTCATTCTACTTCTGAAAAGGTTCCAGCCAGCCCACTAAGGGTACCACCTAGTCCTTCGAGATTCGCGATGTCTCCAAACCTCAGTAGAATGGAGCCAGTGCATCTCAATATGACACAGGTCGCCAGAGCTACCCGTAATTTCTCATCAGCACTACAGATAGGTGAAGGAGGGTTTGGAACTGTCTACAAGGCCCAGCTAGATTCTGGCCAGGTGGTTGCCATTAAACGAGCAAAGAAGGTAAGTAAATATGACCTTGGAGATACTATTTCTGCAATATTTTCCCCACTAGTAGAGTAATTTTGAAACTTGTTTTCTGTTTTAGAAGTAAAATTTATGTTCAACATGGAATAAACGAGTAAATCATTTCTCTGAATCACCGAACTTACAAGACATAATTTTTAGATCATTAACAGAAGTTAAATATCTGCATATTAGAGATCAGAGGATTCTCCTATTGCATGTGTTCCTGAAAATACTGCCACATATAAGAAGCAGAAGGGGAGAAATATATTTAGAATCAGAGTCCAGTGACTGACTCTCTTTTAACATGCATTATTTAATACACTAGCTTAAAACAGACTTACAGAAGCATCGGGGTTTCATCATCACCTAATACTTTCTAGGGAAGATAACAGTGACCTACAAGAACACCATCCTTGCAATCCAAATATACTCTGTAAAAGTTTGCAACAATTTCTGTGGCTTGCTGTATTTTTCCCTGGTCTAAAACTAGAATTCTTTGTTGAAGACGAAATTCAGTCAGGCTTAGTTTGATTGATGCTTTTGGAATTTGCATTTTTTTTTTTGTTCAAAAAATGAATATAAAGCAAAAAGCAAAATATAAAAAATGAGTAGAAAACAAAATGCAAATCGCAGAAAACCAAAAGTATTAACCAAATGAAGCCTAAAGCTTTGAATTCTAGAGGCATCTCACTTCTCTGGTTCCGTATGCTAAACGCATCTTATAAGATTCAGCATACTTAAGGAATACCACTTAGGTATAAAGGAACTGCCATCTTGATTACTTAGTAGGCAGTAAACATGTCGATTGGGGCTAATGACTGATGAATACCAAAGAGGGTAAATTTTGCCTAAGCCCTAAAGTTATTCTAGGGGTATAGCTTGTAACATGGTTGAAATTTTCTTTCTTTTTTTTATATTATTTTTAAAATGATTCTCAGATATTGGCATGGTTATCCTCTAGGCTTAAGGCTTTATGTTGGCTTTATTGGTAAAAGACTTGGAACTGGCTTAAAACTTTAAGTTCTTGTTTTTAGTGCTTGTTTTATGATTTAAGGTTTAAATCATCTTATTCTCTGGGTATGCTATTTGGTTGACATAAGAATATTGTCTAGGAACATTTTGAGAATCTGCAAACTGAGTTCAGCTGTGAAGTTGAACTTCTAGCCAAGATCGATCATAGGAACCTTGTGAAGTTACTTGGTTATGTCGATAAAGGAAATGAACGGCTTATTATTACAGAATATGTACCAAATGGTACTCTGAGAGAGCATTTGGACGGTAAGTTTTCATAACCATAATAACTGCCAAAGTATATGGTCAACAATATTGTTAGAGGCTTAAAAATAATATGTTGCTGCTATTTGTGGCAGGTCGGCGTGGCAAAATCCTGGATTTCAATCAGCGTCTTGAAATTGCCATTGACGTTGCTCATGGCCTTACATATCTCCATCTCTATGCAGGTGAGAAAAAACTCACTGAATTAGCTTGGTTTTTGGCCCAAACCACGGCTCCAGTAAAACACACTCTATTATTGTCAGTGTTTCACATTTCAGTTTAGGCCAAATCACACCCGGTCTATCCCTTTGACTAATTTCAGCTATCTATGGCTTTACTCTGTTTGTTTCTAAGCACTTTCAGCCTGTGCCTTTTCATATCAAAAAGTAAATAAATAATGCATAATTTTCATTTTCTCATGAATCAGAGAAGCAAATTATTCATCGAGACGTGAAGTCATCCAACATTCTTCTGACAGAAAGCTTGAGAGCTAAAGTGGCTGATTTTGGATTTGCAAGACTTGGACCATTGGACTCGGACCAAACACATATTTCAACTAAAGTGAAAGGAACAGTTGGTTACCTTGATCCTGAGTACATGAAAACCTATCAACTCACAACCAAGAGTGATGTGTACTCGTTCGGGATTTTACTCATAGAAATTCTGACTGGCCGCCGTCCTGTGGAGGTAAGGAGACCAGTTGACGAGCGCGTGACACTCAGATGGGTAAGCTTTCCCTTCATTCACTTGTTAAGGTTTTTACATCATGGCTTTTGTGTTTATTTTGGTAAAAACACAAGGAATAGCTTCAGAAATACAGGCAATCTCATCTAATTTATGAATATATATATATTTTTGGCCAAATAATTTATTTTTGTTAGGATTTTCATATTCTCTTAATGAATTAGATGTAAAGCTATAGCAGAGTCTGTTGAGCAATTATGTTGACGGCCTTAACTCTCCATGGTTCTACTACATGGAGATATGGACCAAGGATATGACTTATGAGGACTACTCTTTAGTGTTCATAGATACAGGGAAGTCTAGTTGAGTTCAAGAACCAAGTCCAGACTTCAACCTATGATGGTAGGATGGATAAACTCACAGCCTCATTCTTTAATGTTAATTTTACAAGTCACCACCATTAATCAATAGATAGTGCAACTGCTGAAGTGCAGCAGCAAAGTTACAATCACCTAACATTGATGCTAATAAGGATCATGTTACTGGACTTTTGAGTGGTGGATGTGGGTTTGTGTCTATTTATTTTGAAGTTTTGTGTGTCTAAAACGAGGGTACACTAGAAAAAAAAATTATGAAGAGTTGGATTGACATGGCTAAAGAAGCTAGGTAGTGAAGCTTGCTTCAAGTTACCCAAGACCCAAGTTATTCAGTCTTGGAAACTAATAGCTTCTTGTTTGCTTCCTATTTTACAACCTCTGAATTTATGGTTTTAATGTACAGGCATTCCATAAGTATAATGAAGGACATGCAGTGGAGTTGGTGGATCGTATGATGGAAGAAGTTGTAGATGCAGAGATACTAGTGAAGATATTTGCTTTGGCATTTCAATGTGCAGCACCGATAAGAAATGATCGACCAGAAATGAAATCTGTGGCAGAACAGTTATGGGCAATAAGGGCTGATTACCTCAAGAACTCAAGGCGAGGGTAACGCAAGAGGTTTAATAGTAGTATCCTCTATCCTTCATTGTTCTTTTTTTGTTTTCTTTTTGTGTATTTCGTTGCTGCTTCTTGCTGTTGTTCACTTTTCTTTTGTTTTTTCCCCCTCTTTTCAAGCTTCCTGTAAAAACAAAAATTGGTCTAAACCAAAAGCTATGATGCTGTTTGCCTCGTTCTCTTGCTTCAAGTCTCAGACAGTGTCATTCTGGCAAAGCATCAAAAGTAAATATGAAGAGGATATTCACTTCAATTATATATTATTTCATTTTATTTCACTGATCCAATTCACTCGCCTAGATTTGGAGACTGACCTTTCATTTGTAATTGGCTTCATCACAATATGACAAACAATGTCAATCACAGCTCCCCAAAAATACAGATATTCACCAGAATCATCATGCAATAATATTTGCATGACATGTCGAAAAATGTTGCTTAACTGTTATCCCCAAGATGAAGAAGTCATTTGGGCAAGTGTAGCCGGTGCTCCAGCTTTTACAACATATGTCTCGTAGATGAGAATAAAAGCATGCACCTCAGTTTGCAGCTAAATGCTGAAAAACATTGCTGTATCTGGCTAACCCCTCAAGAAAAAAGGTTTTTTTGAAAGCTATCATGGAAAGGCGTTAGTAATTTATTAATCTAACTGGGGAAGCCCTATTGACATTGCTATTGCTCTCCTTGGTGTCCAGCTAGCAGCCTATTGGGCTTGTCTAAAAACTTGGGCCTCAAGGTTTTAAAACAAAACCCTAAGCCTGGCCCTTGAGTAGATTCACACAAATTAGACCGAGAGGCAGCTATGTTGCAACTCAACTCAAGGCCTTTTTATATAAGCTGTTCAAATCAAGCTCAACAAGCCCAAGCCCAATAGACAATAGTAAAATTTGTAGAAGTGAGAAGCGAATGAAAATCGCTACGTGCGAAAAACCAACCTGGGGGAGCCCCGATGCAAAATCTAAACGCGACGTGTCGCAATCTGATCGGTAAACATACTCTAATAAGCCAAATCACTTCACAACCAAAAGGATTGCCTTTTATGTCGGCAACGACCTTTCACTCACTTTCTTGCATCTCCTGCCGCGATTTCTCCGCCCCCTAAAATCTTATTAAGTGTCTTAATCTTCTGTTTCTTTACTTAATTTCACGCTTTTGCCACTTAACCCTCCGCTAAATCTTCAAAAGCATTTTTTTTTTAATCTTTGACCTTTTTAAAAGTTTCACCATCATTGAGCTTTCAGAAGAAACAAAATAAAAAATAAAAAATAAAAAAAAGTGTGCTTTCGTTCTCAAATTCCAATCTTGAAAATGGGTTTCGTTGCCGGACTCGTAATTGGGCTTGTCGTCGGCCTCGGTATTATCGTTCTCTTTGTTCGATCGGAGAACTCTCGATCGAAGCGTCGGAATGAACTCGTTAGTTCTTTCTTCTTCTTTTTCGAATTTTATTGTATTTCCTTTCTATTTTTTTTAATTTCCTTTTTTTTTTTTTGTGTTACAGGCAACGACGGTGGCTGCTTTTGCAAGAATGACGGTGGAAGATTCTAGAAAGATCTTGCCGCCACAATTTTACCCTTCTTGGGTGGTCTTCTCGCAGCGCCAGAAGTTGACGTGGCTTAATCAACACCTTACGAAGATCTGGCCTTATGTGAATGAGGTAAAGCTTTGTTTAACGAATGAAACAGAGTGGAAAAAAGATATTGACCATTTTTTTTTAATTGTTTAAATTTGGTGTCATAGGCAGCATCTGAACTAATAAGGACTTCGGTGGAGCCGGTGCTTGAGCAATATAGGCCGATCATATTGGCTTCTTTAAAGTTTTCCAAGTTTACTCTTGGCACTGTTGCACCACAGTTTACTGGTTAGTTTATGGAAATTATTCTCAAATTTTGATTCTTATTTTCTCATTGGGTTACCGTTATTTATTTATGTTTGGTTTTGAATTGTTTATGGACTTTCTCAATGCTATTCGTTTTTGCCATTTGAAGTAAATGGATGGCCATTAATTCTAGCATATCACTAAAATAAAACATCAATTCAAACATAATTGTTTTACATAAGTACAGGGAAATAAAATATTTTGTATAGGGGAATAAAGCTCTTTAACTTTATAACTTTACTTAAATAAGTACTTATACTTTTATTGCTTTCAAATAAGCCTTTAATTTTTAATTTGAACCCAAATAAGCTCTTAACCTTTAATTTGTATCCAAATAACCCTTTAAACTTTTAATTTTTTCCTAAATAAACCCTTAAAATAAATCATTTTTTCATTTGAAATAAGGGTTTATTTGGACACAAATCAAAGTATTAGGGTTTATTTGGACACAATAAAAGTATAGAGGCTTATTTAAGAAGAGTGAAATAGTGTAGGGTTTTTTTAGTATTTTAGCCATTTTTGTTATTTAAGAAGTTTAATTTTTTAATCTTCATAAATACAGGCTGCCCTTTTTTTTTTTTGAATTAATCCAAACACACTTTTGTTCTTTTTCTTCTGGAAGCACAAAAAAATAACAATAACTAAATGGAGCCTAATGTATCCATATTGGGTGCAAACAAAACGAGTTTTTTCTTTTTTTTTTGGGGGGGGGGGGGGGGGGGTAGTGGGGAATTGCTTTCAAAATGATGCTTCTATGGGTGAGTTTTTGAATGAAAGATTCTAAAAATTGGTTGGGTCTATAGAATTTTAATAATGTTATGAAGTGATGTCATGCTTTAGGAGTAAGTATTGTTGAAGATGGAGCTGATAGTGTTACAATGGAGATGGAAATGCAGTGGGATGCAAATTCAAGTATAATACTTGATATCAAGACTTATCTTGGTGTATCACTACCTGTGCAGGTATTGTCTGCATTTGGTTTTTTGTTTACTATCATTGCTCGCTTGGATTCCCTTAAAATGCCCTGTTTAGGTTATGTATTGTTGCTTCTAGAATATAGAGCTATAATATTATTGATCCTTATTTTTAGAAAATTGTTCTATGTACTCTGTTTTCAAATTTCTGCTTTTCCATTGTTAATCCTATTGGAGGGTCATAAAATATTTGCCTTATCTCCTTGCTGCAGTTTTGTTGAATGTGATATAAAGTATAATTTTATTGAGTAGTGGTTCTGAAACTAAGGAGTGCTTGAGCATTTGTCGGGTAGTCATCAAGGACTTTGATCTCTGAAAGAATGAAGACCAAGCATATGATGTTTTCAGGGATCTTTTAATATGCCTAAGGTCTAGTAGACATTTGTAAATTGTAATGTATGGATTTCTCAAAAGCTTCATGCAAAAGGTTTATAGATAGTAGATCAATTAATGCTAACTTACCTTCCTAGATTTCTATTTCATAGTAATATTTTGTTATTTGGGACTGTTCCACCCCCTTCTCCCTTTTGACATTGCATAAGCAACTATGCTTGTAACAGCACGGATATCATAAACCAATTTTATTCCTTTTTATTGTGGCCTTACTTTTCTTTGGCAATGGATTTAATGTTATATAACAGCATCATGTCTCAAGTTGTTAAACTTTTCCTCCAGAATGACAGCTGTTGATGTTTAATTCCTTTTTCCTTTGACTTAGGTGAAAGATATTGGATTCACTGGAGTTTTCAGGTTGATATTTAAGCCGCTAGTGAATGAGTTTCCTTGCTTTGGAGCTGTTTGTTTTTCTCTGAGAAAAAAGGTTTGTTAGTTGTTTCTGATAGTACAAGTTAATGTATGTTGAGCACACATGCTTACCCATGGAGAAAGAGCTTTAATTGTAGACAGAAAGAAAGGTGATTGAGATGCTACTTTACTTATATATGTTGGATTTAGTGTATCTGGGAGGTATTTGACGATTTATATAATATTTACATGAATGCAAATATTTTGCTACCCAAAGAAACAGAAAGGAATTCGATGCTAGGACGAATTTCTTTTTGGTTTGCTATTTATTGAAGTGATTAACTAAGGTCATAAGACTGAGCAATTCAGTTGTACTCACTCAGATATAAGCAGGTGCTAATTTTTTTGCTCCCCTTAGAACACAAGTAATTGACAAATTTCACTCTTGTTTCCGGTGTCTTTTTTTTGGTGCTTGATTTGATTGCTAAATAGGAATCACATGGTTGCTGTGTATAAAATCTCTGTAAAAACTGATATATACTGTAGCTTCAATTGAGGATAATATTCATGATGTCCAAGTGGAGCTAACTTTGATCCATTAACTAGGCTACTGAATGTGTAATATTTTGCCCTTGCATGGTCAGATTCATCGCACATTCACTGCATACTGGCACTATGCATAGGTATGTAATTGATATAACTAAGTACATGTGCATCTTGTGGCTTGCAGAAGAAGTTGGATTTCACCCTGAAAGTCATTGGTGGTGACATATCAACTATTCCTGGACTTTCTGATGCTATTGAGGTTTGTGTGACTTTGACACTGGATTACCTTACCCCTTCACTACATGAATTTTCTGCTGTATCAATCAACTTTGCCAATTATTCTTATGGTCTTAATTTTGCATTAATGTAGCTGCAAACAGAAGCTTTTTGCTTTTGGAGAATTTTAATTTTCAGTTTGAATTTTCACTTTTAGTTTTCATATGCTCAAACATAATAGTGTATCCTAGGGGTTTAGTTTTGCAAAATTTCTGGACATTGTAAAAAATATGGCACACCTTGATACAAGGATGACTCCTGAAAGATTATAATTGTGCTAAGATTTAGGCCAAAGCTCCCTTATGCTGGGATTTGGTCAATTTATTGATGCATCCGCTGAACTTATTACAGCAAAAAAAAAAAACCCAAAAATGGTGAAAGCTGGGCAGGAGAAAGCAATTTAATCCTCACTGCTCAGTTCTTAATCTGTTGGTACATTGGAGGACGGTCTCTGACACAGGAAAGGAATCTTAGTCCCATGATCATCAGGTCTCCATGCATGGACCCATCAAAATATCAAATATTTGTTCTATTGGGCATTCCATCATGTCAGTAGTGCTTGCTGACTGGCATGGTATGGAGTAAATTGCATCATCTAAGGATTGGGTAATTTTTGAGAATTTGCCACTATTATAACCTACCCTTTGTGCGTTTAGGGATTATGTTACTAGTGGCACTTGCTGCTTGCCATGTTATGGTGTAACTTGTTTTCGTCCAACAAGTGGACAATTTTTGAGAATTTTCCACCATGATAACCAATCCGTTGTAAACTCAAGGATTTTGTTAGTAGTGATGATTTTATTGCTGTTGTTACTGTCAAAGTTTCTCTTCGTGATGACCCTGAAAAATGAAGATAAGAACTTTGGTTTGTTTGGCTCTGTCTTTTACATGTGTTGTCCTTCATGCAAACTGATGCATATGGTTATCATGTGGTGGTCCTGGGGAAAGTTTTTGGCTCAATTTCTTGGGGAATCAGCTAGATTAGTTTACAAACATCATTTTGGATCGATTGTTCGTTTATAACGTCTATGAGTTAGAACTAAATTTGTTGCATTGGTTAAATTGGTTCCTGTATTATACAAAATCAGAGCACAGAATTGTATCCAGCTTATAGAATTTTGGACTTTGATAAACCCTGCCTACTGAATGCAAGTTGTTCATGACATTGGCATTTATTCTTAAAGTAAATTATTTGCCTAGTTAAGGATAACAAATAGGCTGTCCAGACTCCAGAGTGGATTTCTTGTCTTAGGATTTGGCACTTGAATTGGTTTTAACTAGTAAGTTTTAAAGTTGAAACATCATGCTAGGTTTGTAACAGTGTGTGAGCTTTAGGTTTCACATGGATGATTAATGGTGAAGTTAATCTAAAAATATTATGGACAACTTCTCCTAAATGATTAGATATGCTATACCTTGCATATAAGTTAGTAATTGGTCTCTGATATTGGTGTCCATGATTCATATGGTGATACACTGTACTAAGTTTTCATTGTTCAACTCTGTGAGATGGAAGGTATTATTCATATGTCAATGAGATTAACATATTATTGTATTGTTTCTGATACAGAGCACAATAAGGGATGCTATTGAAGATTCTATCATGTGGCCAGTCAGAAAAATTATTCCTATTTTGCCTGGTGACTATAGGTATGACTTTTTCGTTATTTTAATAGATAATAATCTAGTTCAATGTAGAAAAGAAGAAAGAACTAGGGACATTAGGCCAACATATGGGCAACGTACAGAAAGCCTTGTTGCTGCCTACAGGGCAATATAGAATCTGAAGCAAAGAATGTAGTAGCCATCTAAGTATATGAAGGACCTGCTAAATTTTATTTGAAATTGTAGTTAGCAGAGGTGACCTTGTAATATAAATGTATTTTCTTTTGAATATAAATACTGTGTGTATCCTAAGATAGGATGTGAGTGCCTGTGAATTAGTTAAGTTATTTAGGAGGTGGCATCATTCTCTCTCTCTCTCTCTCTCAACACCTAAGGAGTGGCAGGGCTGATGGTCAAATAAATGCCTTTCTATTTTCAGTGATTTGGAGTTAAAGCCTGTTGGAATACTAGAGGTGAAGCTTGTCCAGGCACGGGACTTAACAAACAAAGATATTATTGGAAAATCAGATCCCTATGCTTCATTATATGTACGCCCTTTACCTGACAAAACAAAAAGAAGTAAAATAATTGTAAGTTGTCTCTCCCCTCCATGCTTCCTCTTTGTTCTTTCCTAAGGAAAGAGAAATTATTTAAATAATTTTCCAGCGGTTTAGAAGAAATGTTTGTGTATTTTCCCCAGAACAATGATTTGAATCCTA
The DNA here is from genome assembly GCF_047325235.1 of Durio zibethinus. Lineage (NCBI taxonomy): Eukaryota > Viridiplantae > Streptophyta > Magnoliopsida > Malvales > Malvaceae > Durio > Durio zibethinus. Next base: position 24,428,945 of record NC_143174.1, read on the forward strand.
TTTGGAATGAGCATTATGAATTTGTTATTGAGGATGCAACAACTCAGCACTTGGTGGTAAAAATTTATGATGATGAGGGGCTTCAGGCATCTGAACTCATTGGATGTGCTCAAGTACATCTAAGGGAACTTGAACCTGGTAAAGTGAAGGATGTCTGGTTAAATCTGGTTAAAGACTTGGAGATCCAGAGAGATACTAAGAACAGGGGGCAGGTGAGGACATTAATAACCCTCCTCTAGTTGTATAATGATTAATGAGTCATGCATTTGTGTACTTGCATGTGTTTTCAGCTAAATTGAATTTGTTCAAGGGTAATTCTTTCCTATAGTAGCTTTTCATTTTTTCAAATTGTAATGCCTGCAGCGTAGGATCAAAGTGTTTCTCCTAATTTACACAAACATTTGCTCATTACTTTTTGGATGGTTGATAGAAGGATAATTTTAACTTTTAACAAACATTTTCTTTGGTATTTTATCTGTCTGTTGTGGCATAGCTTACTTGTTTGAATGTCAATATTTACTCTCTCTCTCTCTCTCATGATTCTCTTTTTTGGGTAATGAGCATTGTATTATCCTTGAAAGCAGGAGAAACCTGCTACAAAAGTACAAAGATACCAATCCAGAGAAAAATTAACTTTCCCAACATCAATGCCCCACTTATCATACGGAATTCTATTGGTGGGGGAATCAACTATGTTAACAGTGTCATTCAGCCTAGATTTTATATATCATCTATAATAGATTGCAAGTATTATGGGAGTTACATCTGAATTTCCTGAAGTTCCAGTCTCTCCAGATGTAGTAGGTAAGCAGTCAAAGCCCCTATCAGCAAGATAGCCTTAAAAGTCTTACCCTTGGAATGAGCAAGGATTCAACCAAACTCAACCAGCCTGTTACCAATCTGCCTTACAATAAGAATCTTCTCCAGAATATTCCTCCAATCTTCTTTAGAAAGATGTGGTTCAAGAATATATGTCTCTGGTTTCGTCCTCCTCATCATAGAAATAGCATGTAGTTTTATAAAGACTAGGGCCTCAACTCATACAACGAAAAAGAGTACTTAACCTATCCAAACACAACAAGCCAAGCAATGGACCTGTGCTTAGGGAGAGAGACTTCCAAACCAGATTATGCCAAGCAACTTTTGGCCCCAAGTGCATGCACTCACTCATTCACTCACTCTTTAAGTTATAAATTTTTTATATTATTTTTCTTAGATTGTTTGTCGTTCCAAGAAATTTTGTATTTGTATGAAATGATGATATTGATGTCTTGCTTGAAATGGTTATGTTGGGTTTTAGGTGCACTTGGAGCTCTTGTACTGTCCCTTTGGCATGGAGAATGGTTTTACAAACCCCTTTTCGCCTAACTTTTCAATGACCTCCTTGGAGAGGGTTCTTAAAAGTGGAGCAAATGGAACTGATGATATTGAAAATGAAAAAGCATTTACACAGAAGAAAAAGGAGGTTATTATTAGAGGAGTACTGTCTGTGACTGTGATATCTGCTGAAGATTTGCCTGTTGTTGATTTAATGGGAAAGGCTGATCCCTATGTTGTGCTCACAATGAAGAAATCAGGAGCAAAAAACAAAACTAGGGTAAGCCAAGCTGGAGTTGTTATCCTTCTATATTTATTTATTTGTTTCGTGGTTAAGTTGGGGCATGAAGTGGGGGGACTTGAAACCATGGAGTATGCGAGATGTGGCTAACAATTAGCCTGCCTCCAATTGATAGATGCTTTTGCTTTTTACTTTTTGCCATTTGTCTTTGATTTTCTATTCATTTTATTTTATTTTTTTTCTTTTCTTTTTTTCTTTCTTTTTGCAGTAAAAACAAAAAACGAAAGCATCTACCAAGTGGAGGCTTGGCCACTGCCTGCATCTTTGTTATTTTTTAATGTTTAAAGGATTCAATTAGTTATGGTTTCGTCAGTCCTCACAAAGCTTGCCTTTTCGTGTACTTTCCTTTTTGTTCTTATCCTTTTGCTCTGCATAGTATTATAGCTAATTGGGCGTTTTAGTGAACGATCCTGGACTCTTGTAAGGATCTTTTGTTTTCTATCCTTCAGAAATGGGCGCATAAAGAATCTTTGGTCCTTAAAGTTATTTTCTTTGTCAGGTTGTGAATGAAAGCTTGAATCCAGTTTGGAATCAAACATTTGACTTTGTTGTCGAGGATGGATTACATGATATGCTAATCCTTGAAGTCTGGGACCATGACACTTTTGGGAAGGTAAATTATTTGCTATTACTGTTAAATTGTTCTTTACTGGTCATATAAATTCTGTTTGGTTTCGAAATTATGCAGTGTAGTACTAGTAAGTTTTAAGCTACTTCCATCAGTTACATCCATTTGAAGGTTGGGGTGTGGGGATCCATCTCCTGGGGCCCCTTGGATGCTAGGTTGCATTTTCAACTCTTTGTTGGTGGTTATGAGATTATATATTTGATTTCTGGTTTCTATGATAGTTCCAACTAAAAGGGAGTTCCTCTTTTCCTTCCTTTTTCTTTCAACTTTAAAAAATGAAATTACTTGATTATTTCTTGACATTGAATGCTTTGCGATCTAGGGCTTGGCTGAAGTGGTTGGGGGTGATTATAAACATTCGGTGTGCGGATCAAGGCTTCCATTTTAAATTTTACGAGTAATAATGCTAACGTAGTTTTTGTTTTTCTATCTTGCAGGACTACATGGGGAGATGCATTTTGACATTGACTAGGGTTATTTTGGAAGGGGAATACAAAGATTGCCTCCAGATAGAGGGAGCTAAATCCGGAAAATTGAATCTGCAACTTAAGTGGATGCCACAGCCAATTTTCCGTGACTCCTAAGTGATCCGAAGACAGGTTCGGAGTTCTAATATGAGAGAACCAGTTATGCAAATCTGAGTTTGCGACTCAAGTCGATTCCAAAGCCAGATTATTCCAATTCCTGGGTTGACCATGTTCAGTATCGTCTATATCACAGCTCTGAGAGGGTGTTCTACCCTCAGTAGTCAGTCCCGATACCCTGGGTATGTACTTGTAGGAGCTAATACTTAAAACTGCGTACATAAATATTTTTCAGCAGCTCTAGGCTTTGTGTAAAGTTGGAGTTTTGGGATACTATACCATTCAGAACAAACAGCATGGTTTACATGAGAAATGGAATTTCCAATTTCATTTTAGCACGCAGAGCAGGGTCCTGTCACTCATTTTTTTTTATCAAGGTAAAGCTTTCTTTTGGTATTACTGTTGGTTAGTATCATTTTCTCTGAATTCTATGAAACAAATCTTTAGGAAATCCACAAAGTTAGGCCGTTTGGCCCTTGTTTTACAACTATTTTACGACGAATCTTTATTGGATGTCTTCGAAATCCGTCGTGTATAGCTCATGGGGTGCCATAGATCAATTAACGAACTTGTCAATATTATTGATTCAGACATTAATAAAGGAAGAGCCAGCTCTAGCAGTGATAATTCTAGAGATTTTACTACAGCTTTTACATTATTAACCATTTCAAGATTTTATTTTCAAAGCATGAATTAGAAGAAAAAATCACTGCAAGAGGAGCTTCATGCATCTCCAGTACGAAATTTTCATCTTCGCTAACCATCATTTTCATCTCCTTAACTGAAACTCCATCAAGCATTAGCATACCAGAGATGAAATGCATGATGGAAACATCATCTTCTCAAAAAGAAGCAGTCCGTCCAAGCACACTCCTCCAGTGATGCTTCTTCAGTTTTCTTCGTCTCAGATTATTTGACCTGCATGAAAACAAGTCAGTCCAACCTCATCTTTTGAATTCAATCACAGATCTGCATCTCAAATTGCCAAATTGCTTTCAGTGAATATTACCTATATACCATCATTTTCTTTTTCTGGTGCATCTATGTTGTCAGATTTTAGTGACACTTCGTAAGTGCAGCTAAGCAGTTGGTTTAAAAGGTGCTTCACGTAACTAAATGAGGTTGACAGATCAAATAGCATAAAACTTGGAAGGTGCATCAATGGCTAACTAGAGCAAGAAATGGTTAATTGTACTCACCAGAACTGATTGTGTAATACAAATGAGTCAATTGCCACTTTTTTCCCATCATCATTGCGGTTCCACTGGTAGAATGCATGTGTCCTGTTTCTGATCTCCAGTGTCGAATGGCCATAACTGGCTTCTCGGAATGCAGAATACTCTGGTTGGGGATCTCTAAATCTATGCAACCCAAAAACATTTGCTAAAAACGATGAGGAATGTCATTGATGTTATTATTATTGTTGCTTTATGCAGGCAGAAAATGTCAAATATATCATCTAACTAACCTTTCTGCTAGACCTTCTTGATTTCCACCATCTCCAACAATGATGTAAATGGGAGCTGATTTGTCTGGTACGGGGTAACGTTCACCACTTGATACATTGTACCTTACATTTGAGATTCGATTCTGAAAGTTCAGAGGAAAAAACATATAAGCCATTCTTCAGATAAAAATCAAATTAATCATTTAAAAAGAATTACCCTGAATGAGTTGGTTAATGCAAAATAAAGGCAATGCTAAGAAGGAAAAATGGAAAGTGAAATTATTACGAAAGAACCATACAGATCTTTCATAAGCATGGACATGACCAGCAAAGATTACATCAACTTTGCAATGGATGAACCATTCTTCAAAGACTGCTCTCACACTTTCACCCTCCATGAAATGTGCTTCGTTACTGTTGTAGAGTGGAACATGCATAAGGACGATGAGCCAAGGGGTCTTCTCCCTGTCAACCCTCTTTAATTCTTCACTGAACCGTATCAACTGAGGTGTGTATTTCACTATTACGAAAAGGTTAAATCAAGTTTGATTTAAGATATAAAAAGACAAGAAAAATGCAATCTCTGCCCTCTTGGACTGATAATTAATTTTGAGAAGAGGACCAGAAATTGCACGATGCTCAATAGCTAATTAGGATGAACATAAACAGTTGAACAGAAGAAGAAAAAGTACCAAATGGAGAGTAGCTGGATAGCACAATAATGTGAGCAGATGCACGTCTAATAGCATACCACATAGGGCTGCTGCTTTTACAAGCCAAATGAGGTGTAGGATACCGATGGAGATAGGATTTAAAAGGAATAACTTCATTCTGCACATTTTTCAGAATTTTGAAAGTTAAGCACCAAACAAGAATGATTCTAATGTTCTAGCGCAAAGAGTGAGAGAACATTATTGCCAAACTATAAATATAGCGCAAAGAATGATTCTAATGCATTGCTAAAAATCATAGTTTGGCAAAGTTCATAGCACCAGAAAGTAACGTATGATTTTTAGCAATAATGTAATAGTAATGCTTGTTCAATGCTTTACCATGTAAGGCATGTATTCTATTTCATGATTCCCAGCAGACCAGATCCAAGGCTGATATGCAGTACTTCTCTCAACAAAGCGGCCCCATGAATCCCAACGTATACCAACATCATTATATTGATATCTATTAGCATAAGCAAGATCTCCTACAAACAGTACTGTCTGTGCTCCACTCTGCATGTAATGCTCAAGAGTGGACAATGAATTATATGTCTGACCCAAATCACCTGCAACATATTAAAAAAAATCAATCAACATAAATTTAAGAAAAAGAAAAAGTATAGAAGAAGCACATCAATATGAGTTCATCAAAAGACATGGCATCAAGAAAGTACGACATGAGTCTGATCTGATTAATGTGAATTGAGTTAAATTTTCTGCAAAGGATGTGAGAGAGACTAGAAAAATCTGCATGTTAATATATGAAAATATGGTTGATTAAGCAGATGAACTTGATTAAATGGTAAACATGATTGTGCAACTGATCCAACTAGTTGGGATTTTAGACTTCATGTAGCTGACTTCAATTTTCTCATGTCTTAAAATGTACATTTTTACATTTTTACCAGCATAAAAAATAAAGTTTGTGTTATCTTCAATAAAATACCAACATTTTACTTGTCACCAGTATAGCATAAACAACGATTTTGATAGCCAATGGGTTATCAAAAAGAAGCAGGTTTGCAAGCAGTGATAAGAGTTCATACAGAGTTGAACACCTTTTTTTTTTTTCAAAGAAAAATTAATGGATTCTAATAAACTAAAGGAATAAAATTTTTCATATGAGCTTGATGCGGTTTATGCATGAATTTACATAATCTCTATCTTCTTATCCATTTTCATTTGTGGACATATGTATAAATAGCCAATATCTAGCATCAGAACAGCTTGATTCAAGTGACAGAAAACATTCCAACATTGCTTTGGATTACAGAGGAAAACACTCACCAATTATTCCAAATTTGTAAGAAACATCTGGACCAATCATTGGAGGAGTCTGAAACCAAAACTCTCGTGCAGAATCACCACTCCCAATCTTGTAATAGTACTTGGGATCATACTGAGAACAATAAATAAATAAATAAATGATTAAGCAACCAATTTCTTCCTATCTCAGTTCAGTTGACAACACCAACTATAAGTTCAAATCCAAACTGAACTTAAAGTCCATTCTTGTAAGTTTGAGTGATGGAAGGCCTAAAAGAATTAATTCTTCTATATAAAAAACCCATAAATACTAAGGGCACACTAGTTGTAGAATAAGCTTCTTCTAATAAAAAACTGGCAACTAAGAACTTCTTTCCATCTTGAAGAAGTTAAGCCATTCGTGAAAGTATTACTTCTGTAATAATGATTATTACCTCAAGGCCATCAACAAGAACATGATGAATATAGCCAGAATTGTAATTGCAAAAGGTGTAGTTTGTCATTTTCCCCTCTGCAGTAAATTCATATTTTTTCTCTGATGTGCCATATTGTACTTTGCCGGACCCTGGTTCATCAGCTGTGACCCATGAGATAATTACAGCGTTTCCATCATAGTTCCCTTGCGTTATATGCACCTACAGTTGAAATAACATGTATGTTAGAAATAGGTGGGCAAAGGGATTGGAATAGAAGCCAGCATGACAATAGATGGATGGTAAGATGCCCTGTGTAATTGGAAAGCATGCTTCATGAGCACAAATTTATTGAGCCATTTTCAGTGAGCAACACACTTTGACAGATATAATGCATAGATTTAGTAATCAAGCCTTGCATGTTCCACAGATAAAATTTGTTCTTGAATGGTGGTCCCCTAGTTTTCTCAGAATAGAGGGTAACCAGAAAACTACTTGATACCTAGAAAGATTGCAGTCAGCAAATGAAATGCCTCAGAACATAGGAGAGTATGGCATATTTAATGCTGTAAGTAGCAAGATAAAAAGAAGAAATGAGAAAATAATCTTCAGTCCTTTTTTTTAGATTTTTTTTTGGCATAATATAATTCTTACACAAACTCAGCTAATAATCATTGAGAACACAAATAGGACTAACGAATACATATTTCGATAAACTTTATCTAGTAGAAATATATGAAGACAATAAAATGAAAAATCTTACTTGTTGTGGTGCATTAGGTCCTGTGGGAACTGCAAATACTTCATTATCAAGAGGGATGTCTACTGATGGCCACTCCTTCCGAATGAAGGTACTTGTGATACCAGCATTCACATTGTTCACAGAGTTCAAGAAAACAAAAGACATCAATATGAGTTGAAACAGCAAAGACTGCATCTTACCGACCCCTGGCATGATTCTGCATTCAGGATTAAACAGCAATGTGTCAAAAAGACAACAATCTACGAATAGCAAATATTATTACACGAAAATTCCACTATATGTTCCAATCAAGAGCTTTAGGGATGCACAAAGCATTGAAAACAAGTCACCCTGCATGTACTCTAATCCACACTTTTTTTTTTAGTGACTCTAATCCATACTTTTAAAACAAAAAAAAAAAAGTTCACTACTTTAATTGTTTAAGTAATGAAATGCATCAAATGAAAGGGAGAGAGTAAACTCAGAACTATGATGCTACTTAAAAACCATCACAAGAGGAGAGAAACTTTAAAGACGCCTTTGCATCTGTTGAACTTTACTTGTTAGATTGGGAAGATCCAGTTCCAGTAACAGATTGTTGGGATTTGTCTTGAATCTCAAAATCTCATATCGAAAGTTAAGTGAGTTTGAGTTTGTCTTGTATCCTACATCGAAAGTTTAGTAAATGTATAAAGGGTTCCACCCTTATAAATAAGATGTTTTGGTTTTAATTTAGTAACCCCAGAGAGTTAGACATCAAGAGAATAGCTAAGTGAGTAGGCTATTAAAGGGTGTAATTGGGTTTTGAGTTAAGTTTTGAGTAAAGAGTTTTAGGAGACTTTTCTCATTCTAAAAGTCTCACAATTGTAAAGATTTATTTGATAGTGGATTAGGTTTGGAGTAGGTCATTTTGAGTTGGGCTGAACCAAATATATTTGTGTTTTCTTATTCTTGATTTGAGCTTGTTATTTTGTGTGTGGTTGTTGCGCGTGGGTATTGTGGTATTTCCCAACAAGTGGTATCAGAGCGAGGTTCGAGGTTTAAGGTTCGTGGGTCCAAGACATTCACTGAGGAAGCGGAAACGCTTTTGAAAGATGCTATTCAGGAACAAATGGAACGTTTTCGACTTCAAGAACAATTATAAATATATAATTCTAACTTACTTAAATTTAATCTTACTTAAATTTAATTTAAATAGAAAATTTTAAATAAAATTAGATTCGAGGTTTAAGGTTCGTGGGTTCAAGAGATCGTGAAGCAGTGTTTGAAGATGTCTGAAGAAGGTATGTCTGGTATGTCTATGCCTAAGTTTGAGATTCTGTTATTTGATGGAAAGAGTAATTTTATGTTATGACAAAGTACGATTCAAGATCTGTTAGTACAACAAGGGTTGGATCAGACATTAGAGAGTAGTAAGCCTGAGAGAATGTCTGATGCTAATTAGAATAGGATTCAGAAGAAGGCTGTTAGTACTATTAGATTAACGTTGGCTCCAGAAGTAAAGTACAGTGTGTTGACTGAGAGTACTCCGAAGAGTTTGTGGGATAAGCTTGAAGGTATTTATGCTTCGAAGTCGTTGACTAATATATTATGTTTGAAGATGGATCTGTATTATCTGAAGATGAAAGAAGGTATGAGTCTTCATAATCACCTGCATGAGTTTAATAGATTGGTTTCTCAATTGCTAGCGATTTCTGTTGCTGAGTTAAAAGATGAAGAGAAGGCTTTAATTTTGCTGTCATCTTTGCCCAAGTCTTATAGGCCTTTAGTTCAGACTGTGTTGGTGGGCAGGTCTATTTTGAAGTTAAATGATGTGACTGTCCTGTTGCGTGAGAATGAAAGGTTTATGGGAGCTCAGAACTCATCACCTGGGGAGAGTACACTAGCTGTAGAGGGTTTTGATCGAGGGAGGACTCAAAAGAGGATTGATGGATCAAGATAGAGATCTAAGTCAAGAGACAGAGATTACAGTGATGTAGAATATTATTATTGTGGTGAGAAGGGACATATCTAAGTGCGCTGCAGGAAGCTGAGAAGGGATATGACTGCTTTCAAAAGGACAAATGATGAGAAGAAATAAGATGAAAAAAAGAGTGATATTGCTGCTGTCATGTTTGATAATGATGATGTTGTTTTGACAACTTGTGTGGATGAGATCCTGACTTTAAAAAGTGATAAAGGTTGGGTTTTAGATTCAACTGCTACAGTTCATGTTTGTAATGATAGGAGCTGCTTTATGGAGTTGAATGAAAATGAAAAGTATGGGGATATTGTGGTTGCTAACAAAGAAAAGGTGCAGATTCAAGGCATTGAGAATGTTCACCTTAGATCTCACAATGGTGTTATTAGGACACTTCGTCATGTAAGATATGTACCAAATTGTCACTACAATTTGATTGCTTTAGGTGAGTTAGCTTCTCGAGGGTACATATTTTATGGTAGTAATGATTGGTTGAAAGTGTATAAGAATTATAGTGTGATTCTACAAGAGAATAGGGTCAATCACTTGTACATGTTTGATGGAGGCTCAGTTGCTGAGATGCCTGTGATGAAAGAAAAAAAGAAAGGTAAGTGTGTTAGCTTTGCAGATACTGTTGAAGTGTTTGGAGATTCAAGTCAAGGGAGGATTTGTTGGGATTTGCCTTGAATCTCATAATCTCATATCGAAAGTTAAGTGAGTTTGAGTTTGTCTTGTATCCCACATCGAAAGTTTAGTAAAAGTATAAAGGGTTCCACCCTTATAAATAAGATGTTTTGGTTTTAGTTTAGTAACCCCAGAGAGTTAGACATCAAGAGAATAGCTAAGTGAGTAGGCTATTAAAGGGTGTAATTGGGTTTTGAGTTAAGTTTTGAGTAAGGAGTTTTAGGAGACTTTTCTCATTCTAAAAGTCTCACAATTGTAAAGATTTATTTAATAGTGGATTAGGTTTGGAGTAGACTATTTTGAGTTGGGCTGAACCAAATATATTTGTGTTTTCTTATTCTTGATTTGAGCTTGTTATTTTGTGTGTGGTTGTTGTGCGTGGGTATTGTGATATTTCCCAACACAGATAACTAGTGTTCAAAGTTCAAACTGTCAAACTAAATGCTATAGGTGGCATGAAATGGAACCAGAAACCAAAGCATCTGCTAACTACATAGTCCTCATACTCAAAATTTTGTCTTGGCTGGCTACAAACTATTTGTTGTCCAAAACCATGGTCACCATAGCCTTACATAATTTTCCACTAGAGAAGAACTACATTGATTGGATTATATCAACACCCATCTTCATTGCACTTCTAACCCAACAATGTTCTACCAAACTGCCACATACCCTTATGAAAAATACGTCATCTCCTCACTTCCAAATACAATCAAAAGCAAACCATCCCAACATACAGAAACAGATAATTACTAAAAAATGTGTTAGTCATTACATCAATGATAAAATGGAAACTACTCCATGAGGCGTACGTTAGTGGGGACAGTATAGGCAGAAGTGGCGTACGTTAGAGACGACCGTTTGTCGTTTTGCTCATAATTTGTGTTAAATTGTTCTGATTGGATCAAATTGTCACGTGGCAAGAGGCTATTGGAAAGTTTGGCGGTTCGTCCATATTAGCACGTGCATGTGGCAGTTGGTCCATATTAGCACGTGCATCTCGGGATTAAATTGATTGTTCATTGTTAGAGAATATGTCATTTTTTGGTTCATAGCATATCTTTAGTGTTTTTACCTGTTAATTGAAAAAAAAAAAACTCGAATTTGGAATATAATGTTGCTCGCGCGGCACAACCGAGGCCCAGCACAAGTGACGAGGGTTCCTCTCGCAATAGGAACGCAGAATGCAGGCGTAAACCTTAGAATAATCCAGACCGTTTGGACAAGTTCCTCAGAGCAAGGTAAACGGGTCCCAAATGGATGAGGCCCTGGTGTAGACAGATCAGTCCAAGTGCGGGTATATCAGACCCAAGTAAACCCAATAGATTAAACTTTTTATAAGGATATGGAAACTCTAAAGGATAGGATAGTTTCCTACAAAATTTAAACTTTTAATGTATATCTTATGTAATTTCTTTATAATTTTGAACTCTTTAATAATCATTGGATTGAGTCAATTATGATCATTGATTTATAGGAGCTTCAATTATAAATAGAATGTCTCCCCACTCTCATTTGATATATAAAAATACTTGAGTGAATACAAGTTATAATATTTTTAAGCATCTCTTATATTTTAGCTATTTTTTTAGTTTTTTTTAACTTTAAAGTGTCTTTCAGTGTTCTTTTGAGTGCATATTCAAAAATGTTTTCATGTTGACTTAAGCATATAAGGGGAAACTTTAAGCTTATTTAGGCATACAAGAAAAAACTTTAAAATGTCTTTCAGTGTTTTTTGACTTAGGTTGACTTATGCATACAATGAGAAACTTTAAGCTAATTTAGGCATACAATGAGGCATACAAAAGGGAACTTTAGAGTGTCTTTTAGTGTTCTTTAAGTGCTCACTTTTAGAGAGTGTGTTTTCAAGTTGACTTAAGCATGTGGAAAGGACTCACTCTTCAAGAGTTTTGAGGATGTTTTTAGGCTGACCTAAACATACAATGAGGGAGTTTGATTTTTTAGGTTGACTTAAGCATACAAAGAGGGAGTTAAGTTTAAGGTTGTAAGAGTTGGACATACAATGAGGAACTCACTTTTCAAGAATGTGCATATAAGGAAAGAGTCCAACTTAAGGTCGCACGAAGCATTAGGCTAACTTAGGCATATAAAGAGGGAGTTGGGCATACAAGGAGGGACTCATTCTTCGAGAATGTGCATATAATGAGGAGTCCAACCTAAGGCCACAAGGAGCATTGGGTTGACTTAGGCATATAAGGAGGAAGTCCAATTTAAGGCATGGAGCATTGGAATAAATCCGAAGTTTGTGACAGTTGATATATTGGTCCCTTTGCCTTAAAATTGTTCTCTATCTCGACGACAATCCTTAGGTTTGGTTCTTTTCGTAGATTGTGACATTCTTCCGTGGGCATAGCATCCTCTAGCAAATATTAGAATAAGTGAAGGAGAATGTCATAATTGGCTTTTCTTTAGAATGTGATTATCATTAATTCTTTTAATTTAATTGCATAAAAATATTGATTCCAAAAAGACCTTACAAAAAAATTAAGTACTAATTCAATGGAAATTATCACCTTATCCCGGTGAGAATCCTTCGATACTATCTTTCCCGCGAACCGTGATATTCTTTGGGTAAGAATCTTTGGGCTTGGTCCTGGGAGAATGACATGGTCATTTTTTTTTTTTTTGAAATGAAATTATCATTAATTTTTTTTAATTTAAATTGTATAAAAATATTGATTCCAAAAGACTTTATAAAAAAATAAAGTACTAATTGAATGGAAATTGACCATGAAATTTTGGTTCAAGTTTTTTTTTTTATTTATAATTCAAGAATAATAAGTTATTTATTTTTTTAAGTTAAATATAAATATTTGTACTCGATAATTTATAAATAATGATTGGAAGTCATTTTAATAAGAGATCACCTACTAAATTCAAGCCTAAAGTCTTTGCATTCAAATGAACAATTTTCTCCAATTAAACCAATCCATATTGATATTTGGTTCAAGTTTTCACTTTGAATTTTACTAGTAAATTATTTTGCATTAGAAGCATTTGATTTGGTAACATTGTCACCTACCAAAGCCAATCCTCTTGTTGAAAAAAAATAATAAACCTTTGAAATGAGAGGTAGTAATGGAACAAGTCAAATGACAATATCTGTTATAAAATTCGACAATGTTCTGAGCAATTTAATAACTGTTTAATCACAAAATTGTTTTTATTTATTTTTTTCATAAAATGATACTTAAAAAACTTCCTACGAAAACCCCTATTGCATTTTTAATTATTTGTCAGCTGTAATGATAAAGATTCCAGCTTTGATACAAGCCAGACCAACTTGGAATCCAAAATCTAAAGAAAGCCAAAGCTTTCTTAATCTGAACAACCATTAGAGACAACTTGATTCACATCAAAGAAACCTTGTGTCAACGGTGGAATTAACTTTTTGCCAAGTCTCATAATTTATAATATGTACCAAAAAAAAAAAAAAAAGTCTCCTAATTAACGATGAACACCCACTTTTCCAACACCAAAACTGTAGCTGTCCTTGTCATTTTTCCAGGCTAAATTTCAGCCAGAAAAGTGAAAGACAAAACCCCCAGCGACCACGGAGAAAACGTGGGCTGTTTCCTGTTTGTATTGGGTTCATGACAGTCAAATCCACCGTAAACAACATCCTACAAATTTATTTACTGATTTCTTATACGGAACAAAAAATTAATTTGGAGTTTGGTCCCATGGATTTTGTAATAATGAGGAATCAGTCATTTGTCTATGCTGAAAAAAGAAATTAAATGTTGGTTTTGTTGAGATATTCTCGTGCCAAGATGCTTAGATTCGGATATGCCGAAATTAGCATGATAAAAAAATTTATATAGTTTGTCAATTTTCTTGGCTTAATTAATCAACTGATTTGCAGGAGTTGATGGAATAATTGTTTATTAGACTGTATATTTAAGATCAATTGGTCAAGTTCTATGATTGCCTTTTCATTTTTTTTAATTAAACCCAAAATTTACTAAAACAGTTAAAGCTTTTGCAATTCAATTAGCTCTAAACGTTCTATGAAAATTAAGATTTTTTCTTCATTCTTTTAATATTCAAGGGATATCATATAAATTTATTTATTTATACAAGTTATATTAGGTAAATATAAATTTATTTATTTATACAAGTTATATTAGGTAAGTGAATACATTAATTTCAATTGTGTAATTTGACAAAATAACAAGTACCATATTAGTTTTTATTTTCATTTATATATGGGTTTAACCCAAGTTTTTTTGTAATCAACATTAAATTAATGTTTCTATATATACCTGTGAAAAAGAAAATAAGTCACAAAGCCCGAGCGGCCAAATCCAGGGGCGGTCTGTCTGCCTGTCTGTCTGGGATACGCTTGTCGTTGAGCTCTTTTCTCAGAGCTTTCTTGGCTACTTCCAACAGACCACCCCCAAAAGGACTGTCCTTTTTTCTTTGTTTGTATATAACGTAGAAAAAACCATCCATTTCTCGAGCAGCCATGGAAGACCCATCGTCCCAGGAAGATAAACTAGGAGTTCTAAAGGTTCTCGAAGCTCTTAAACAAGCTTCCCAGGAGTTACAAGCTCATTCAGCTCACAACTCGGCTCACTCTAGCTCATACGCCGTTAAAGCACTCCTCGAGCTTGAAACCGAGTCCGAATCCGTCCTCTCCAAAGACCCACATCTCTCTTCTCTTTCTCAATACCTCGCTGACCTCAAAAGCCTCGTCGAAACCCTCGAACAGGCTCGTGGTCACGGCCTCAGGAGCTTCTTGACTCGCCGAGTCTCGACTCACTCCATCTCCCGAGTCGCCGGTTCGATTGAGTCGGAGATTCAAGCCTGGATCGATCGTGAGAGCATCGAGAGCTTGATAAAGGGTTTGAACGAGCCTTGGAATAACGAGGACGAGTTGGTCCGATTACTGACTCAGTTCGAAGACAGACTTTCACAGGGGTTTAATCTCGAGTTACAGAATTTAGTCCTAAAATCAAAAGCTTTTTTGGTTTTACAATCGGTCCTTTGCAACCCGAATTGTTCAAAACGGATCTGCGAAAACGCGGCATTTTGTATTGCCGCTTTGATTCGATTCAACAAGGATGTTTTTGTTGGGCAAGTGAATATGGGAGTTATAATTCACGCGCTTTTGGACATGAGATCAATCCATCGTGTGAAAGTTTTGTGTGAGCTGATTAAGTTTACTAAATCACCATTTGTGGATGAGATTGTCAGTAATGGGGAAATTCCCAAGATTTTAAGTTTCTTGGAATCCAAGGATCTGGAAATGAAAGTTTTGGCCTTTGATTGCATTCTTGAAATTGGTTACTTTGGACGCAAAGAAGCTGTAGAAGCACTGCTTAAAGGAGAGTTGATAAAGAAACTTGTGGAGTTGCAAAGGTCAGAGCTTGGTGGCGTTTTGATCGAGATGGGAAAGTTTGGTGGTGAGAATAAGGAACGTGAGAGGATGAAAAGAGAGAAAAGAGAACAAAAGTATTTAGAGAACCATCCATTTGCAAGCTGTGTGGCAAGGTTTGCTGTGGAATTAGAGGTTGGGGAAGGGCTGAGACAAAGAGAGAAAAGGGCTTTTAAGCAAGAGATTTTGACGAGAGTCAGGGAAGCATCTGTTAGTGATGCTGAGGCTGCTACTATTATTGCTGAGGTTTTGTGGGGGTCTTCACTTTGATCATGCTTTGAAACAAGAATTCAGAGATGAAAAAAAAAGGTAATTATTTGTTTTTTTTTTTTTTTCTTTCGAGTGATTAGTAATAAATTTTATGGTTTGGTATATAGAAAATTGTGTATGTATGTACTGGTGTAAATGAATTGTTTATGAAAATTGAATTCTTCAATATTCTATGGTCTATCTTTTTCCTCCATTGTTTGGTCTGTTTTGGGCTGAGATTGAAATTTTGTGTCAAAACTGGGATTTGGGAAGCTTATTCTTTCTGATTCTCTTTTTGGGGTATGCAAATTTGAAGCTGCAATCTTTTTGATCCAGAATTTCGGAGTGTTGGATGGCCATCACCATGGGAAACTAAATGTGGGTAATTTTACTATTATTCTACATGGAAAGCTGATGGAACACGGTATATGATGTTCATAACTCGTGCTGAATGTTACTTAATTGATAGGAGTTTCAATTTCCGACAAGTCCAGATAAGGTTCCCCTGCAGTTGCAGGAAGAGGACTCATCATAATACCCTAGTTAATGGAGAGATGGTAATTGATACATTGCCAGGCTCACGAAAGAGGGAAAGAAGATTACCTCGTTTATGATATCATAGCTAGCTATGGAAAAACAGTCAAAAGAAAAACCATTCTTTGAAAGATGGAATATGCCCGAGAAAGAAGTGATTGAGCCTGGGAATAAGGATCGCAAGAGTATTTGCCAAAGCGGAAAGTCTTATTGCAGATATGACCTGGAATCTTTCAGGGTGGGGAGAAAAGATTTTTGGTTGCTTTTTCTAGTGTGCCAAAGATTTTAAAGGAATTTATCACAAAGCTTTCCCATGAGGCAGATGGTCTTATTTTTCAGGGCCGAGATGTTCCTTACATTCCTAGCAGGTCTTTTCAAGTGGAAATCTGCTGAAAGGAGCTCATTCGACTTCCTATTCAAGATGGGTGCTGATGATGGTCAGAAAAGGCGTAGAGTTGAATTCAGAACTGATAAATCGACTACCAACAAGAAGGTGATGAGAATCGTAAGGGATAACATCACAGCAGACACTGTATTGGAGGAGATTGATGAGATCATTTGCTTGCCTTTGTATATATATCCTGATACTCTCCTGCACACAAAATCGGGTTAAATTTTGTTTCAAGTGCTAGAAATTTAAGTAATCGGATGTCCAAAGTGCTAGTAATTTCAAGATTTTAGGTCATACATATATCTTTACTCCCATTTTTTTCCCTGTTGGCAACTAGCTTTTCTGAATTGTAACAATGCATTAAAACCTAGCCTGCTGTTCTCAAATCTAAACAAAAGTAACAGTATTATTGCTAGTTTATAGAAGAGCAAACTCAAGTGTCCTGTGTCTAGCCAGGCCATCGCTTCTTGTAGTGAGGACAATTTAAGTCAAATCCAAAGTAAACTCTTCCAATCCAAATCAATAGACAAACAGCCCAAAAGAAAAAAAAAACCATGACAAAAGGCAAGCCAGCAGAACAACAAGCCTAAAGGGAAAGAAAGGAATACAACAAATTAATCATGGCAATTTGAATCAATGCAACAATTGGGCAAATGATTGTGTGGAGACCTTTCCAAATATAGTTAAAAAAAGACACTCATACTAGTTGAGCGAAAGAAGACAAATACCTGTAAGCCTTAGGAACTCGTTAGCAAAAATCAAGCTAAGACAAATATTTATAAAGAGTTCGGAGAATGATCATATGTGTTGAAATTTAAAATTTAAATTTATTGAATATCATAACATATAATTGATTATATAAGTTAATAGAATTAAATAAGTCAAACTTTTAATGAAATTACATGGCACACCAACATCTATGAGTCTACATCCCTCTGACTCTATCACCAAGTTTCTTACTCATGTTGACTGCTATATATTGCTATGTAAGATTAAATTAAGCAAATCAACTTCAATTATTGATACTATTAATTTAATCTTATCTATTTATCTCTCCAAAATCTGTCCTAAATAGAAAAACATAAAAAAAAAAAAAAAACAAGAACCATTGAACACGAAATCCATGTCTTCCTAGGCTAGCTCATGCCTTTATCAATTACTATTATTATTATATAAATTCACTATATGCTATATATGTTGGTAGTTTAAAATTTGGTTTATCCCACATTAGATAAAAAAATTTAATTATTAATGAATAAAATAATTTTTGTATTAATTTTATTCATATTTTGAATAATTATGTTTAAACAAAAATAATTATCATATGATAAATGGTCATAACCATTTGAATATAAATAGATTATTATTCATAAAAGTTATGATTATACAGAATATCATAACTATATGAATAGAAGTTTATGTCTGTTTATTCATTATAAATAAATCTTTTAGTATAACCATTTTCACTACTTTTGATTGAAGAGTTTGAGGTATTATTATATCTTAAAGGTACAATTACCTTTAAGAAAATATTCTTTACACCTCAAAGCTAAAGTTTTTTTTATTATTTTTTCTTTATTTATTTTTCTAACATTGTAAGGGCAACTATGAGAAATTTATATTTCGCACAATGAAGATACAGGAAAAAGAAATTAGTATGATTTGGATATCAATATTAGAGGAGACTCAAGGTGTCGAATGATTAATATTTTCGTGGACCAAAATATTAATTTTCATAAAAATTTTTATTAGAGTTATGCATTTTATTTTTTGCATAATTGCTAGTAAGAATATTGATTGAATGGGATAAACACGTTAATAATTAATTTTATTAGTGAGTAAAGTCAAAATACAATATGCAAAATATTAATTACATTGTATAAGTTTATGTATATATTGAAATTGACTTCACAATTACGTTTAATAAATTGTATTATATCTATTTGAAAAATCGATGCTTATAAAGATTGAAATAAAAAAAAGCTTAAAAACATAAAAAAAAGACATGAATTAGTCTACAACTAAAAGAATTATCACTTGTTATTAGTTAAGCTTGCGTTGAAAACAAAGAATTTATGGACAAAATTGAAGATTCATAATCTTGGGACAAAAAAAAAAAAAAAAAAAAACCCTAGCGTAGCTATCTTATTTTCAGGTGGACAAATATTTGACCCAAACCTTTCGTATTAAGAGCATGAATCCTTTGCTAATAACCCAACATGATTAAAGCCTTTGCCTACATGTATGCGGCAGTGGGTCCTATAATCACCCCTAGAATGTCAAGCAAGTTGGCTCACGTCAAACCCTCACTTAAAAGATGAGCACTGTGGTTGGACTTATTAAAGGGAAGGGTGAAAAAAATGGGAAGTGTCATGTGGCTTGCCAACCCATTACGTCTGATTTTATGGTATGATGATAGGATCCCAACCATCATCAATTTCACATGTAACATGTTCACTAAAGGGAGATTTTCAAGTCTTTTGGTTTGCAATTCCTGTCTCCATCGGTACTCTTGGGTTTCCATTCCATTTTTTTGGTGAATCTGAATAAAGGATATGACAAAAAAAAGGTCTATTCTAAGCAAAACTCCATTAAAAGATAATGCAGGTTTGGCCTGTTCGGGGACTTTGCTTGAAGACAAGGAGGTAGACCTCAATGATAACAGGTCTCGCATATAAATGACATAGCATTCTGATTTCTGCATTACTAGGAAACTAAAAGAATATGTAAAACAATGGAGATTAATGGCTATAGTAGGTGTGATAGTTAAAACAAGTAAGATAAATAAACTCAAGAATTTGGAATATAAATGTTTCTATTGTATAACTATGATTGATGAAACTGGCTTACAAAAGATAGGAGATTATAGAGATAATTTTTTAAAAAGAAAATATCAAACCATTATAACTATGAGGTTTATAAAAGTTTGGGTTTTGAAATATTATTCTCGTTAATAATAGCATATATAAATTGTTTGAATTTATAATATAATAAGTTAATATAAGTTTATTATATGCAATGAATTTATAATTTCAAGGCGAATTGTGGCTGGTGGTAATGTAAAATACATCAAGTATGTATATCTATGACACCCTTATATTTTGTAAATTTTATGTTAGTATCATTAACTAAAATTTGGCAAACAATTTGGGTTAATTAGATGATTGATTAAAAAAAAACAAAAAGGCATGTTATTAAAAAAAATTATATATTGAAGCATTTATTGGTTATTAGCATTTTGAAGGATGCTCATCAATGTCCAATTAGACATGTTTATAAATTAGAAAAGAACATGTAAATTCAATGTTCCAAAGGCACCAATACATGCATGTGTTTAATTTCATTTTGTGATGGCACGAAAAACATTGATACAGTTTGTCATATATTATGAAAATAAACTGAATTGAATGCAATTTTTTTCTTATACATATAAGAAAGATATGAACTATGGAGATTGAATGCCATCATCCAATTAATACATTATTGGTTAAAAATAATGAAGGTATTTTTGCTTTTTGTACTTGAAAAAATGGCATTTTGTGGGCTATTAAAATGAAATGTGAATTAGTTTTTGAGGTTTTTGATAGTTTCATGACAATGGCAATGATGCGGCTGGTTATATAACATATTAACATATGAGCTTAGATAATAATATTGATTTGTGAAAGCCGTAAGCTTTAGAGTTAGCCAATTAACGAGTTAACCAATGCAAATCATCACAAGTTTTAGCATGAAATATTAATATAACTCATATTGTAATTATTGTTTATACTAATTTATGAAAATGATTCTTTGGATTTATGTTTCATGACTTGCGTTGATATGTTGATCTAGATATGAACATATTAATCACAAAATGATTTTGAAAGTATTTAAAATTGGATTAAATATACTATGGACTCTTATTATACATAAGCATATTAGTTATATTAGTAAAGTTTGAATTTACTATATATCCAAAAATGTTATGACCAATTAAAAGTGATAAATAATAGAGATATATAGGTTGCACAATAATGGAGAAATAAAGTTCTCATAAAATTTTGAAATCAAGTTTAGAGATTTCAATAGTCATGAATTTCAAATTGGCTATTAGGCAATTCATATATGCATTGAAAACTCATGATAACATTTGAGATATTTTATTTTCACTAAAAGCTATCACTAGAAATGAGATAACTTAAATAGCAAATCTACATGATTTGTAAGCATAATGTGGATTATTATGGTTGACTTAGAATAGCCATAAGCTAAAATTAATGCCACAATATTGATCACGTTATGGTAATTTTTTGTTATGTATATAATCTAATTCATGAATTGTACAAATAATTTATCATCTATAATTTTATATAGTAAAAATTTCAAAGTATATTTACTTTGAAAGCTAGGAATAATTCAAAGATCTTGTGAATATAAAAACTTTTGTAATAGCAAAAAGAATGTTATTTGATCCATTTGGGTAATGGAAATGATTTTATTCACGGTAATAAAAATTATTAATAGTGTCCATGATAAAATAGATTCATATAAATATTTATGAATTGACTTAAAAAGTCTTAAAAGAAAACTATAGAAGCATAATTATATTTCAAATCTGCTTATTGATATAAACTTTTATATTAAGTTAAAATAAAAGTTTTGAAACTTTTATAAAAATATTAAAATATTTGCTAGTTATCTTTCACTAATGGTGGATTTGGAGACCTCTTACTTAAAAAAAATCACTAAATAGTGAAAAGATAAATAAATTGGTAACTTGATTAAGTATATATGATATCTTGATAATTGAATAAGACATTCTTTAATAAAAGAATGCATACTTACAAATGGTAGGGGTGATGAGAATAATAAAAATAAAAAACCACCGTAGTGTTGTAAGATTTTAGTATAATTTTATGAGTAAATTATACAAGCTAATAAATTTAGACATTTATTACAGTAAAATTATATAAAGGTCTTTAAAAAATATTAAGGATTAAAATGGTTTGGTTTATTCATTGAGTTTTTCTAATTATACTAAAAGTATAATTGTATTAAAGATACATAAAAGTATGAAAATATAATAAATAAAAGTTATGAGTATAAAGTTGTGGCCGTAACTAAAACCAACTATTTCTTAAAATAATAATAATGAAGCAATAATGTCTAGAGCATGTAATTGATATGTAAAATGAAAAGTTTGGACATATTAGTCTGAAATGATTATATTAGAGATTCAATTTCAAGTATGAGTAATTACCATAAAAGAAAATTGAATTTCAAGATATTTTATTAATAATACTACAAGTAGAAGAGATTTAAACACTTACTATTAGACACCAATAATGAAAACCTAACTTTGAATTAGTAACCTCTAATTATAAAGTTTAATAAGTAAAAATAAGTTATTGTTATGTGTCCGTTAAATACTAATAAAATATATTCAAATTTTAGAAACTAATGTGATTCATTGCGTAAAAAAGATGAGTTTATATACTCTTAATAAAATTTTAAATATCTAAAGCAATAGAGACATAATGAAAACTCTACTTATATAAATATAAAAGTGATGCTGCTTTAGCAAGAAAAATTAGAGTTTCTTTTGTAAATATTTATGAATAGGATAATAATACTAAAAGCAATTATAAACCTTTAACAAAAAAATAAATAAGTATTATGTGTGTTATATCTTCAATTCTAACACTAGAAGTTGATGTTTGATTTGCATATACCATCAATTTCATTATAATTCTAAGATATATATGCTAATTGAAGGTTTAAATCAAGAGATATCTTTTTGTATTCATAATATTTATTTATGTAAAAAGTAAAAATTAAGCATCGACATTTCAACTAGTGGGGGATTGTTGATAGTTTAGAATCTGGTGCACCTCACATTAGACAAAAAGATTTAATTATTGATGAATAAAATAAATTTTTGCATTAATTTTATTCATATTTTAAATAATTATATTTGAATAGAAACAATTATCATATGACAAATAGTCATAACTATTTGAATATAAATAAATTATTATTCATAAATATCATGATTATACAAAAAATCATAATTATCTGAATAAAAATTTATGTTTATTCATTCATTACAAATAAATCTTTTAATATAACCATTTTCACTGTTTATAATTGAAGAGTTTGATGCTTTATTGTATCTTAAAGACATAATTATTTTTATAAAAGTATTTTTATGCTTTAAAATTAATTTTTTATTATTATTTTTTTTCTTATTTATTTTTTTCTAACAATATATATATATATATATATGGATGAAATAAACATAGGGGCATTTGGCATCTTTCCGTTTGGTTCCAACATTCGCCATTAACAGTAAGATAAGAGTGCAGAAATATGAAAGCAAGAAGCATAATCGAATTTTAATACGCAAAAGATCGATGTTGACGTCTTACTACATAATTGGTATGCTGATTAAACCATGGATTGTCTTTTCTGTTCCCCCGCCCCCCCATAAATTTGTAGTTTATTTTTGTCCTGAAACCCAACTTGACAAAAGTTGATGGACAACATGGAAGGTTTTTATTCGATTTTTAGCTAGCTCCCATGATTATAAGTTTAAATAAGCTCGTAATAGTGTAAAGTTTTCTTTAACATAATATAATTGCCTATTTTTTATTTGATATTATCTGTATTTAAATTTTGATCATAAAAATTAAAAATTTAGTACTTTATCGATTGATAATATTATTATGGGCTTTCTGATTATATTTTCATTCTTTACATTTTTTATTATTTTTTGTGTGTGGTTTAGGATGAAAAGTTCAAAATGGCTTCCTCTTTTACTGAATTAGAATTCCAATCAAAACCAAATACTCCACCAAGCGCGTAGAGCTAGCCACTTATACTCTTTCAATATTGGACAAATTTAAAGAAAATTACAGCTTAAATCTTAAATATCTATTTAAACCATTTCCTGATTAGCTTAAGTCGATTCCTAGTAAAAATGAATTACCAATTTTTCTCTAAGAACCAACACAATACATCAAAAAAATGAAAACTTTTTTTTGTTATAATTATAAATTAATCCCAAGTGCGGTCAATGCAAACTTGGAATATATTCCCCAAATGCTATTTATATTATATATACATATATATATGTATCATGTATGTATATATACGACGATCTTTGTTGTTGGTGCAACTGAACCGACCGATTGGAGAAAGAATCGGTGCACAGCCATGCTGATAGTGAGACAGTGACAATGAACTAAAACGCATTACTTCCCATTGGTTTTTCCTATTTATAACGTTCCCTCAGCTGTATGTGCCTGTGCTTGGACGTTAATGTAGGTGACTATTAAAAATCCAGAGATTGATTTGAAGAGAGTTGTTTTTTTTTTTTTTTTTGATAGACAAAAGAGTGAAGGAAGAAGAAAAGAAAATATGGGTTTGAAATACAAGGGAGGTTTGCTTCTGATTATTGGTGTTGTGATCATGTGGGTTACCTCTGCAGAGGTCACTCAGGTTAGTTCACTGGTTCTTTTTCTCTTCATTATCAAATGGTTCTTTTATTTTCTGAATTCTTTTACTTTGCAATTGCTTTTATGTCGACATTTTTTCTTGGATTTTTCATGTTCTTATAAATGGTAGCTTAGTTTTTTGAGTTTTGATTTCAAGTGGTTGATGAATCTTCCATACATTCAGGGGACAACTTAGTTTTTGACACTCTGTTCACTTTATGTTTCTTGGTTTATCCTTCTTGCTGAAAAGATCTGAGAGATGATCATTGACAATTTATCATAACGGAAAATTTTGTGGGATGGGTGTAATCTCCATTCTCCACCCATATATGTCAATTTCTTAGCCATTCACCAGGCTGAAATTAAGAACAATGGTTTTCGTTTTTGACTCAAGATCAGTTTCAAAATTAATCTTATCTTGTCTCTATCTTCTGTTGCTTACCTGCTAGGAAAGGAAAGGAAAATTTGCAGTTTAAATGATTATTCTGTAGAATCTATATGGATCATCGTCATGATATTTACTGTAGCTGTACTTGTCATTGGCGGGCAACCAGCCATCATTGAAATGTGAACATTAAAGAAGTTTACCCATAGAAATATGTGTTCAATGCTTAATTTGATGAAAACCAATAATTTTCTTGATTCCATACTCTTATTTTGTTCTTGGTTTGTCAGTTTATCACTAAGTATGGATTTCTTCCTATTTTTTGTTGGACTGAGTTATTTTTAACTTCTCAATTGTTGAAACTAATGATTCATTTTATCTGCTTTGTTTGCTAATGGAATTGGGAGGTCTCCTGGTTG
Organism: Durio zibethinus; assembly: GCF_047325235.1. Lineage (NCBI taxonomy): Eukaryota > Viridiplantae > Streptophyta > Magnoliopsida > Malvales > Malvaceae > Durio > Durio zibethinus. The sequence continues at coordinate 24,453,857 of NC_143174.1, forward strand.
CTCCTGGGATCTTCGTTCTGGGCATCAGGTTTCACCCACTTGCCTTTTCTACCTTCGAATCTGTTTTCGTTTTTTTTTTTCCTGAATGGTTTGGTCTTCTCATTCAGGCTCATTAGCTATATTTTACTATGCTCAGCTTTTGTCTTTTAATATAAGATTCAGTCCTAATGCCATTACACCCTCGTTTTTGCTTTGGAGGTTTGACATTACCTGTATGCTTCGACAGGGTGTATTTGAAGACTATAGGCACCCGTTTGCTGTGACATATCTTGGAACCTCTCTTTTGTCACTTTATCTGCCATTAGCATTCTTTAAGGACTGGTTAGTAAAGCATCTCAGAGGTCGCTCTTGTAATAGTAATAGTACCGAAGGCCCAAAAGGGGTTGAAACCTCTGTGGAACTAAATTCTCCTGCAAAACATGATGACAAGCCTGCAAATTTTCAAATTGAACATCAAGCACCATTGCCTAAGGAGTGTGTCATCGACTTTTGTACTAAAGATGAGGGAAATCCGCTGGTTTCTGGACATGAAGATATTACGGAAGCACCAAAGGGAGACAGAATGCTTAGTGCAAAGGAAATTGCTGCATTTGGCTTTTCATTGGCTCCTATCTGGTTTGCAACAGAGGTGTGAATGATAAAGTTGTATCTGCCCCTGTGCTTGCTGCCTTTGCCTGATTATGACCCCAATCTTCTTTTAAACTTTCATTTGCGTAGATTTGCTCATTTCATGTAAATCCACAAGCCTTTTATGTATAAGAAACATAATCCCAATGAACATAGCCGATCTGCTATAGGAAAAGCTGGGATTTACATGTTTCACAGAAAGACATCACTGAAGTTTTTTCTATTATTGTTCTATGTCTACAGTATCTAACGAACGCCGCTCTCGCAAGAACAAGTGTTGCTAGTACAACATTGTTGTCCTCAACTTCAGGACTTTTCACTTTAATAATTGGGGCTCTTCTGGGTCAAGACTCTATAAATGCAATGAAAGTAGTTTCAGTCGTCATTAGCATTGCCGGTGTTGCTATGACTACACTTGGAAAGACATGGCCTGCAGATGAATCAAAATCAGTCGCTAACAAGTATGGTTTTCCTCCACCTCATCGAACTGTTACATGCTACCATAATTTGGCTTGGACACATCGGTCGTGTTATGTTATAAATAGGCCAGGGTTCAAGATATATGACTTACAGAAGAGAAAGTTCTTCGAAAATATATTTTCTAATTTTATGCTTGGTATTCAGTTGCAAGTCTGCATTCTTAGTTATTCTTCTTGTTAATTATTGGAATACAAAACCAGCGTAGCATGTATTCTGAGGAGCTACTGACAGTTTTTTTTTTTTCCTGCTTTCAGAAGTTGGAATCATGCTCTTGTAGGAGATCTTTTTGCTACCCTCTCAGCTATGTGTTATGGATTGTTTACAGGTTTTATACCGTCTCTTTTATTTGAACCATATTAGATTTTTGCTGATCAATTACCACAGGACTATAATTAAAATCATATGTAGCAGTTTTGCTTAAAATGTTTTCTGGAGAACAAGGAGAAAGGGTAGACATGAAGAAGTTGTTTGGCTATATTGGATTGTTTGCACTTGTTGCCCTTTGGTGGCTTGGTAAGAGCATATTGCTAGTTAGTTTTCCGTATCATTTCTGCTCTATGTCATACTTGTCGATGTTGGAAATGGAGCATATGCCTTTTGGCTTGAACAAACCAGCACTACCACCAAAACCCAAACAAGATGAAAATTTTGACATGGTTATCATATTCTTTTTTTCCAGTTTGGTACTGTAGGTGGAATACATTTATCCTTGACTCCTAGTTTTCTTCTTCAATGTTCTGATAAGCTTGTCAAATAAAATAAAAATAGGCATTACAGTTTTATTTTGTTCCTGATAGCTTGAAACTGGATACAGTCAGCAAGACATTATAGGAACTAGTTTAGACAATACAAAGCAAAATGATGGAACCGACTGCTTCAGGATCTGCTGCTGTTTTTATAACTTCTTTAGCATTTTGTAGCTACTAGTTCAATGAAATGCTTTATATTGGAAGTAGCCAGCTTCGGTAAATGCTTCCTTAGTATCTTAGCTGCATTATTATAACTTAATGTTTCTGATTTCTTTCCAGCATGGCCTCTGACAGCCATTGGTATAGAACCAAAGTTCACATTTCCTCAATCAGCAAAAGTGCAAGAGATAATCCTTATAAACAGTTTTGTTGGAAGTTTTCTGTCTGACTACTTCTGGTAAGCCAATAAAACAGTCTTACTGAATTTTCTTGACTTCTGAATCTACATGTTCTTCATTCCTTTAAGTCGACATCTATCATACTTACAGGGCATTAGGTGTTGTCTGGACCTCCCCGCTGGTAGCTGCACTAGGTGTTTCACTTACAATACCTATTGCAATGTTGGAAGACATACTAATTCATGGCCAACAGTATTCTGTAATCTATATCATTGGGTCAGCTCAGGTAACTTGTCAGCACATCATCCTTTAGTTTCTTTGATACACATGCATCTGAGCGGCATCATTGCAAAGAAGTCACTTGCTCATCAAGGGTCAAATTGTGATGTATTTCAGGTATTCCTGGGATTTGTAATAGCTAATATTTCAGACTGGATTTTAGAGAAGTTGAGATGGTAGTGCTTCAACATGCAGCAAAGCTGTCATTTTCCACCAACACTTATCTATTTCGCCTAGCCTTAATGATGCATGGCCACATATAGACAATCTATGCATAGTTATCATATTGTTATGCTGGGCCTGCTGAAAGGGTATTATATAATTTATGTGACTGATGAATTTTCCCAACTTGTTGACCTTTCGGCTTTAACCCTGTTGACAAAAACATGTATGTTTTACTGGATGGAATGGTTAAAGGTGAGGCAAGCCTACTGAACATTTGCCTATTTTCACATTCACAAGTTGCTTCCTTTTTTTTTCACTTTTCCTTTCACAATTAAAAAAAAAAATTTTTGATTTATACTTTTTGCAAAATAAAATTTTGAAATAAGATTTTTTGATACTGCAATTAGAAAGAATAGAAATTTCATTATTTTCTTATATGGGATTTTACCAAGGATTTCAGGGAATTATAAACAAACCATTTGTTGTCAATGGTTATGCAAAAATGTTACTATGGCATGAGATATTCCTCATGGCCATAGATGTAAAATGTCAGTGATTTTTTTTCTTTTGTTTCCCCCCTGGTGAGAGAAAAAGGATGGCTTTTAGACATACAAATATACTCAATATGCTAGTTCTCTATTTGCCAAAGCCAAACATATGAAAAACGTTTAACCTGGTTGATAGTTACAAATACAATTAGTAATCATGACTTAAATGAAGAAAAACTATCATCCATGCACTTCATAAACTACAGAATAACAGGTTAATCACAAGCTTAGGGCTTTAGCTTCATTGATCAATGAAAAAAAATCCCTCAAACATAATGGACCCTGAGCCAGAAAAATGAAACAAGGCATAGCCAGTTCAAGCTTACTGCTCATGTAAAACCCATGTACATTTTGATATTTAAACTGTCTTTATGCTTGAAGTGCCTGGCTTATCGTCTATCAACTCTCCATATGCCATAGATGATCCTGCAACGAAAATGGTTTTAGGATTAACTTTACTATTTTCTTTCGTGCTTCGATCTTGCACTCTTCATGACAGAGACAAGTATTAAGTCAACAGCCAGACTCAGTATTAGGGATGGATGAGTATTGAGTGCTTTCCAAGCAAGAAAATGATCGTCAGCCCTATGAAAAGGATAATTGTAAATCGGTCTGTTGGTATCAATATGCCAAGTGAGTAAACTACAACTCTCTGCGGATCCTTTGAGAGAGGATTAGAATGAAAAAGGGAAAAAAATTAATAGGCCAACACTTGAATGAATAGGAAGAAGAAATTCAGAAATCATTTTAAGGAATGCATACCTTATAAAATTGATTTTCTTGAATATTGGAGAGCCTAAAAAATTTAGGCTCACTTAACACCCCAATCGAGTATTTTAAATTACCCTTTGAAGTGCTTGGAACGAACAAGCAGCCCAGTCTTTTATCAATGATCAGAGCAGCTTGATAAAGCTTGTTTTCATGGTATACAAAACTAGCCATGACATCAAATGTGTAATTCCATATTAGACACACAACTCCGAATGATGCCTTATATAATTTGAATTGAAAACCAAATTCTTATCTCTGAACATTATATCATGAGGCAGCTTGCTTTTCACTTGCTTTATAAGACAACACCTTCTGTACATAAAACATCATGTATCCTTGTGCAGCAAGCACGATGCTCTCATTAACTCTAGTAATCCAAGCATCATCACACTTGTACCATTGATTACTTAATCGCAAATAAGTCACATAATGGCCAGCATCTAATCTACCTGTGTGTGTGACAATAGCAAACAACTCAAATTCGGATGATAACTCATTGGATGCATCTTGTTCATCTCCATCAAAAGGGAGGATCCTGTTTCCAAATCGGCTCCTCAAAATGGAAGAAGAGAGATAAGGAGCCATGTCCAATGAAAAAGGAAACTGCAGATACCGGTCAACCTTCCTTGACATCTTTTGTATTGAAGAATGTTCAAATCTTTTAATATGAAAGCACGAAACTAATGGAAGCTTTCTTATGGACATCTGCTTAAGAGACTCTTGTCTCACCTGACACTTTTGGCAGAAAAATTTCTGATCAGAGCCCAACTTCTCAGCTCTTGTAAATCGCTCTAAGCAACCCTTTAAAGTAGATATCCCAGAGTTTTGGTTTGAACCCATGCAATCTGCCTCAACATTGCAAGAATTATGGGATTTTGCAGATGAAGACTTCCCAGAAACCCCTTGGTTTGGTTCCAAGTCCAGGGAAATGTCTACACATGGGTCATATGTTGTGGATGTGAAACCACAAACAATACACATGACATCAGATCGCAGAATACCAGAAAATACTCTGTGAGCACTGCAACAATCTCCACTGCCTGCACCATCAAGGAATGGGGTTATAAAAATATCCAATATAAGAGATAGGTTATCACCCAAAATTCTCCTTCAATTATGAAAAATGGCATCACAAGCATCAAACACGAGCTCTTCATTCAAACACTTTTCAGATAAACAGCTATATGCGAAGATACATTCAAATTTTAATAACTCCAGCTGATTAGATCCTAGTGAGAATGTGAAAAAAAAAAAAGAGTAATATGCTTCTACAAATGTTGGACAAGGCTAACTTTGAATAAAAAGCAACTACAATCTCAGATGTTAACTTTCAACTACAGTTAAGAGATAGCAAAATCAAAACCCCCTTTCAGCCTTAGTTTACCAGAACCAGCACAGAGAATGCTAGTTCCGCATTCACCTTGACCAGAAAAAGAGGGTGATATAAAAAGTTTCAATGCAAAATCATTAAGCCCAACTAAAGCTCAATGACTACTTATGGTTAGTGTTTCTTACTTCGGTTTCCAATATTTAACTTAAGTTTCCAGGCAGAAGACCACCTTTCAACAAACATGAAAACAACAAGTTGCATATATAATATATCTCAAGGAATAATCTAAATTTTAGTCTTTTCCAACACTACCAGAAAATAGCAAGAAAGAAAAGGACAACGTGTAAGAGGTAGAGAAAAGATGGTTTAAGTTAAGGCAACCTTGCAAATAACTTTCAAGTTCAAAAGACTCCGAATTTCTTCACCCAGCCAATGCGTTTGAAGAAAGTTTATGCAGAAAAAAGATGACCAAAAAGACAAAAAATGGTCCGATGCAGGTTGTAAAACTAAAGCAACTCTATCCTTTTTCTAGACAAGGATCAACTGTCAAGACAATAGGATCCCATACATGGTAAAGGGGAAGTAACAAGAGAATTAAGTAAGGTGAGAAATTCCTATGATAAAACCAAGTAGGCTAAGGAGGGTTGACTTACTGGAGTAAAGCAGTTGACATCATCAAGCCTGCAGTCCTAAATCTGGGAGCACTTGTCAACTCCTAGGGAAAGAAAGAAGAGACCTAAACTCAAGTCCTGCAGTTAAATATTGGAGTTATTTCTTAATCTTTAGCAAAACTTTGATGATGTCAACTAAACATATAAATACTAAAAACAGTAAACCGAGGGACAGACTGACAATAGAAGCTCGTTAAGAGTATCTTATGTCGGTAAAGGCTAAATTAATATAGCAGCAAGTTTTGCACTACATGATTTCTGCATTTCAACTCACTCCTTCCAGTAGTGATTTATTCTAATTGGTTGAACATACTGCTTCTTATCTGGATTCAATCTGCATCTCAGTAACTATAAAATTTGGCCACTAAAGCCCTACAGCAGCAGACAAGCCCATCCTATGCACAGACTTAATGAAGATTCCTAACCAAACTTATCAATCCTAATTGATCTCTTTGATGCACAATGCCCCAAGCTGACTAATGCAAACAAACTATTCTTTCCAGAATGTCAACCTGAAATCAACAACTCACCAAATTTTTACCAAACCCATTAGGAATTACAGACAACATGGATCGTAGCGCATGTCAGCAGGAATACATTACTACTACATGATCAAAGACAGGATTAAGACAAATACACTTTGAATAACACAATATTCATTATTTGATGTACTACACTTCAAAACATGCATATTATTTGACCAATGCAAAAGATACAATATCCTTCCAGAACAAACTCCCTTTGAAGAAATTGACAAACATGCAACTAACACATAAATTACCAATAACAGAACAAATGTAGCCAATACTAACATGTCATGATGACTTTCAGAAGAAGTGGCCCCAGAACCAGATTCCTTTAATTTAGAAGATTCTTCAATCTACGGATTACCTTATAAATAAAAAACCCCACCTATGGAAACTCCCATTATAAGCATTCAAATCACTAATGCATTTTCGGACAGGAAGGCAACCACATGCCAGAAATGTAACTCAAAGTCGCTACAACAACCTCGCACAGTAAGAAAGCTAGTCACCTGGACTCTGGGACTTCCTTTTTTCCTTCGCCACCTTTTCATGAATTCCATCAAGCATGGAAATGAAAAATTCATGCGCATCCTGCTGCTCATAACTAGCCAAATTTGCCGAATGTTGCCACCAACTGCAAAAACCCACAAATTAAATACTAACAACTTAGACAATATCAATATGGTAAAGAACAAAAGCCCAAAAAATTTTTTTCTTACTCTTCATATCCACTCACAATAAAAAATTTCATATTTTGACCGAAAACTAACCTGTATAAGAACTTGGCTGGACTATAAGGAGTCCGATCCCCAGAAAAGACAGCCGAAAACATCGCCTCCATGTCACATGCCAAACATAGTCTTGAACTTTTAGTACCATTAATAGCACCGTTTTTTTGCTGACAATAATATCTATGATGCCGATCTCTTAAGAAATAGCTTCGCAACGGCGGCGTATGGAGCAATGCTTGTAAAACTGAATTCATAAAGCAAGTATTCCCCAAATTATTCAATCCGCGTAATCCCCAAGGTATTTCTGTTGACGAAATCAATGAGGCATTGGTCGCGTCATGAAGAGAAAACAAATGGTTTCCGATTATGACGTGTTCCCTTGAATCTGGGGAACACGGGCGGTTGTCAACTCGACGGCGCTTTCGGAGATTTTCCGGTTGAAATCCGGCAATGTTACATTGCATTACGGTGCATCCGGACGTGGAGGTGGTTGCGGTGATGGTGACAGTTTGGGCGAAGACGACGGCGGCGTCGAAGTCGCGATCGTAGACCTGGTCACGGCAAGTGCAGCAAAATAGCTCAGCGCGGTCGACGTCGATGGCGATCTCGTGGCCGGGATTGGATAGCGCGTGAGCCGATGCGTGCGAATGAAGCGGAGGGGCGTAGCAGAACACGGCGGCGCAGGCGACGCACGCGTAGAGCCTCGAACGGGATGATTCCTCGCACGTGCAGCATCGGGGTACCTCGGAGATTTCCCTCCGAATGGCGGGGAGACCGCCGGGCCGCTTGACGCGGATTAAGTCCTGGAAGGCGCGAAACGGCTTGAAGCCATTGCGGGAGCGGAAGTCGAGGAGATGGGGACACGGCTGAGGCGAAACCTGGCCGTTGATCTCGGAAGACATGCTGGTGGCGGGCAATGAAGATCGTGTTGGAAATAGAAACCCTAGATATGAAGGACGTAAGGGTCATGGCATGTATCAGGGAAGGGGATGATCCACGGGCTGAGCTTGATTGAATGAGAGTGAAGGAGCATGGAGGCTGATGAGTACGAGAATCACCTGTCTTTATTTATGTTTTTCACTGATGAGAGTGTTGCTGGGGATTTAGATCTTGTCCATGCTTGGGTTTTTCTATATATTTTATTTCAAGAAAAAAATTCCTTAAAAAATTTAGATTATACAATTTTTTTTCTATTTTTAATGTTTTTATCCAAAAATAAAAATCAAAGAAATATTCAACTTTGGGTGTTTTTTCCTGAATATTAGCTTCTGAAATGAAGAAAGAAGCAAAGAGAAGTTTCTGAAATATTCGACCTTGGGTTTCTCTTTTCTTCTGTCTTAAGGCAAAGAAAGAAAAGAGTGGGTTTTGATAGATGAAATGTGTCGTTTTCTAAACCGTTAGATTGGGATGTTAATGTGTGGAAGATCGGTTACTTGGCTGGCCCACCACTCTTGATTTTGGTGGAAATTGGATCGTTGAGATCTTTAATGGGTAATGGGAAATGTCCAATGTGTTTAGCATCTAAAAAGGCTGTGAATGTTTGGTAAATGTCTCTTTGCCAACTGGCAATAGGCCCAAAGTTAGAAAAATCATAAAGTAAACAAGAAAAGAAGTTGATCCTTCGTCCTTTTATCCAGTGATTTATGGACGTGTTCCGTGGGGGCCGACGCTTTCAGCTTCAACTTCAAGTATACTGGACTGGCAATGGCATGGGCACGGCTTCTAGCCTTTCACCTGGGCAATGATGTAACATTCTTCGTATCACCTTTTTTTAAAATCTTGTTTTGGAAAAAAAAAAAATTCCCTTCATCGTGTTAATCTCGGTGAAATTTGGTGGCTGATAAGAAGAATGGACCATCAATCATTGCTGCAAAAATTAGTTGCTAAATTGTAGTTCTTAAACTTATAATTAATCCTGCCAACCATCTGCAAATCACATGGCTCCAATGATTTCACCAGGCAGGCCAGGATGGCTCTTGCCCCTTTTGTAGTCCTTTTTATTGGGGGAAACTAGTGATGTGTCTGAAAAAGGTAGCCAGCCAACCAACCAACCAGACCAGCTCATTACTTTGGTTGTGCTGTAGCTAGGCTAGTTTTGCTGGAACGGTCGTGTCATCAAATCAAACTCAACCACCTTGTACAGACATTTCACTCTGAGCAGATGGTAAAGAAAACCTGTTACATTCTTTTTCTAGGAAACCGACATGTTTTAATGTTTAGGATTTAACTTCTTTTGGCAAATTTGGTGGATTGCATTGATTCTACATTTCTGCTTGTCCCAGGATGTACCTCTACAAGTATGTTGTTAAACTCCTCTTTTGTCTCCATGAACAGACAGGACATGTTTTTGACAGAAACTGCTAATAATTGACTTTCAAGGGTAGCAATGTTAATTGTGACCTACGACTAGCAATGAATGAAAGGCAGCCAATATTTAATGTGAATGAAGCTTCGGATGCATCAAATTGGAAAAAATATAAAAACAGAAAAGAAATGAAGTTAATGCATGGCAAAAGCTAGAACCAAAGAATTCATTGCTTAAACAACATAGAGACACCTTGGAGTCCTAGGCTTTCATGAAGTTCGATGCTTCAAAGGAGGAAATACATGTGTGGTTATGCAAATGACAATGGCTCAAGATGATCTGATGCCAATGAACGTGTCTTTATATGCCAGAGAGAGAACTTGAATGAATCCAACGACCATGTATAAGCAGACAACTCGGATTTAAACGCATAACCAATTTTAATACCACGAAGCAGAGTATGAAGCCAAATTGACCCTTATTCTGCTCCCTTGTTTCATGAAGCAATCAAGTCAATGAAAATACTAATTTCCATCAAAAGAATCTGAAGAAATGTAAAACTTAATTATGTTACAGACATTCAAAACATATCATCTTATAATATCAAAAGTCAGCATGCTTTTCCATGTTACTTTTGATAGGATATACAACGTTTTTTTTTTTTTCATGGAACAATGATGTTCATGAATTTCCTTTTTGCAAAAGCCAACCACCATTTATTTGGAGTTCCATTGGGCCTATAGGCGACACTCAACAGTCTCCCACTTGTTTCTTCTCTTATTTGCTTCAGATAATTCCTGAGCAGTTCTGCATTTAAGAAATCAACAAATTATATAGTCCTAGCAAATTATCAGAACTTCAGCACCCAAAGCTGTGAATAACATCACAAAAGATCAACAGCTTTCATATAGCATACAGATATGAAAAAGTTTTAAGAAATATTCAAAGCATTACAAACTTCCTACAACACTTGTTGCATATTGATCAAAGCAGTATTTTAAAACAAAATGAATTACATTTTTATGTTCACCAAAACTGAGGCTTTTTAAACACTTTGACGCTATCATTGACAAGGAAGCTCTTTAAACAACTTGATCCCCTCAAGTTAAGATAAGCATGAATTCAATGATCACAAATGTTAATCAAAACTTTTAACTGTGAATTTCATAATTCTCAATCGTTTAAGCAAAAACAATTCTAGTTATTGTTGTTTGATAAGTAAAGGCAAAGATAACAAAAGATCAAGTACAGAGAAGTACAGATAATTGGAAAATGTTTCAAAAATACCCAGCAGCTCAAAAATCTGTCACATTTTACTTATACCAAATGAAAAAGATGATAGTAAGGAGATTTACCTGCTTCCTTTTGAGACTGTGGAAGCGCAAACAGCCCTGGAAAAGGAAAACCAGATTCTCCAGGTACAGGAACCTTTTCCAAGCCCAAGTTAATGATTGCCTTGGTCCCTTCAGCCAAGGTTCTACAGCCCTCAAGTTTCTTCAGAGCCACATTTATGTAGAAAGTCAAATATATTAGGAGCTTATCTGCAGGGCTCTTAATATCAAAGTTCCTAAAGAACACATTGGCACGAAAGAATGTGATTGCTTCATCAACAATATCAGTTTTATCTGCAAACAACCATCTTGAATTATCAACTCAATGAATAAGAAAACGACATAAAATCGACAACACTACCCAATAGAGATTATAAAACATAAACCCAACCTTGATCTGAAACAGGAGCAGGACCCTTTATATGACTTTTCAAAGGAAGTAAAGGACATCCGCAAGCTTTAGTAATTCCTTCCTCATCAACAAAACTAGAGTGATAAACCTGCCATTTAGCAACTATTTCTAAGTGAATATGAACCAAGAATATCATAATTAAAATTATTACAAAGTACATACATAACCTAGCAGAGAAGGGAAAGGTAAGGAAAGAGATTGATTCAAATACCATTTTCTTTGAATTTCTTTATCCAAATAAACAAAATCAAGTAGTTGGATTTTCCCAAAAGGGAAAGAGGTCAACCAAATGTTTCTGCAGAGATCAACAGTAACCAAATCACAATCAAAAGAATAAGAAATTTACCTATCAAAACAAATGAAATGCCAAATTCAGATTGTTTTATTACATGGAATTAAGCAAGAGCTGAAATCTTAAAATATAACAGAGACCCACCAAATTACAGAAGCCATGAAAAGCAAAATTAAGGCAAACCCACTATGGTAATAGAAAATTCGTTTCATTCTGTCTAATGCAACAAACATATATTGACATATATTCGTTTCATTCTGCAAAATGCAACAAACATATATATATATATATATATAGGGTAAAAAAGGGGGGGAAATACCAGCAAATTTCCTTACAAAATTTTCTGGATGATGGTGGGTGTTGTTCCATGCAATCATATAGTGGATATGGTGGAAAACAAGAAAAGGATCGAGCAACTTACTGCCAACAAACGCTTTCAACAGCAATCTCCGCTCTTGCCTTTGCAATGAGGCCACTAGTTAACTGGGCCATAGAGCTGATTTTCTGCAACTACCATAAGAATGATATTGAACTCTGAAGAAGGTCTAACTACAAGGCCCAAACCAAGAATAAAACATGAAGGCTAAGAAAGAAGATCTGCAAGAAAAAGGCCTAACACCCACGCAAGATCGACAGCAGGCCCCCACAAGCTGGTCTTTCCTGTTTAAGGTGTCATACTTAATTAATTCTCTTTTTATAGCCAAGAAAAGTTAGTTTATTAATACAATGTGAAATCGTAAATTAGATTCAGCATCTATCGGCAACCCCTTAGTCCCCTTGGACATGAAATGTTTACAAGCCCTGGAACGCAAAGAAACCAACTGTCATGAGAGAAAAGATATGTAATGCTGACTATGGCTGCCGTTCATCGGGCCTACTCTTTGGTATTAGCATGGGCCACAAGTGTCTGAGACGTTTGGGTATCAGCTGTTTATGAGCTGGCGCTGTCGTGAAGTTGGTCAGGACAGTTGTATCTTTCAACCTTGTGCTCGGAGCTTCTTTCACGTTGTACCAATCAAAACAATTGTAAAAGAAACTAGTAGTATGAAAGAAAGAAAGAAATAAATAAAAATATACAGAGTGCTTCAGGTATCAGCCCCACGTTGCAATATGTTGGTTGGCGCTGAAAACAATTTTCCAACCATTTTTTTAATACACTAGACTTAGTTTTAGCCCCAGTCAACAAGTCGCAGGCGAAGCTCCTGTGTTCAATATCTGTTTATTTCTGAACTCAATTAGGGATTTTCCACTGTGATATAATGACTACTTATTCCTGTATATAGAAGAATTCAATCAAAATCAAACCTCTTTGGACCTTGTTCATGTCCCTTTTACCCACACATGGCACCACTAAGGTAAGGTTGATGAGTCAAAACAAAACAGTCTAGCCATCATACCACCAACCAGACACAGTCACAGGCTGACAACTTGGCTTCTTTAGTCTCTTAGCTTGAACCAAGAAAAAAGTGAAAAACTATACAGCTCATACCATACCATCTTGTAAATTTTTTAGGTCATCAAGCTTTCTAGCTACAACCACAACAACATGTTAAAGACTTTGTCAAGATCGTTTACGTAGATTTTGTTCATATCTTGTGTTAACCCCTTAATGAAGAGTCAAAACTACCATTCCCTTTTATCATCAGAGTCCAACAACCTCTTGAAAACGTTTTCTCTTTCTTTGGCTTTCCTGATGATGTTACTGTTTTTCGGTACACTGCCTATTAATGTTTTGATGTTAACTTCAAATATATTAAAACCATCCCATTGGTGGTTGATGCTTATTGTTTAATATTCTAAAAAGACTACTTGTAGTCGTGGAAGTCTACCAGAAAAGCAGATGTTGCAGGGTCACACGGTTTGTTGGCTTTGAATGAGCGAATTTAAGGGAAGTGATGTTGATTTATACCTGTCAGCCAATGAATTTTTATAGAAAAGTTCTCGACTGCCAATTACATTTTTGCCTTAACTTGGAAGAAAGCTTGGAACAACTGTCATTCATTCCAAGTCTAGCACACTGTTCATTTTACACATAAACAAAGGTGGTTGGGTAAGATAAAAAACCAAATATCTGAGCAGAAAATTAATGCCATTTTCAGATAGGAAAAAACAAAAACCTGGAGAATCCAAAAGTCAGATGATTCGTACAATTATCTTTAAAAGATAATACCTTGCAAGTGTTGGGATCAAGTCCCAAATAAGCAAACTTTTTTCCTATGGCTCCTTTGTTACAAAAAAATAAAACAAAAACCTATGACATTGCAAAATCATAATTTACAACATTTTCAACTTTTACAATAACCTAACTTACATCCAGTCCCCAGAGCTGACTTACAGAACTCAGTGCTAGTTTTAGCAGAATTTTGCAGCTCTTTCTTGGACAAAACCTCTAAGACCAAAGAATGATGCTATATTAAAGCTTACCTGTACAGGGTTTACTAGAGAATAAATCTGAGTTATATTTGGAAGATATTTAGATGTTATCCAACTATTAAATAAAGCTTGTGAATGATGATGTCAAGTCATAAGGAATATTGGCTAGAGGCCCTCTTTGCAAGGCAAGCTCGTGGATGTCCTTCACAATATCAAATACGGCCTCGGGTTGTGCTAGTTTAAGAGCATTCTCTGACATTCTCTTCAGCTCATCTGTCTTTGTGCTGAACCATTCCGCCACAATTCTAGCTGTTTCCTTTGGACTTCTGGTGAATACTCCTGCTCTGTTTTCTACTACATAAGGTACATTGCCCTTTTCCTGAAATCACCAAATGAAGGGTAAAGGTTACTAATAGCAAAACAAGAAGCCATTGAAACTTTCTCCTAAATAATGCAGTTTTTAATAGAAAAGTTGGTGACTGACCTGTCCTGGAATGAAGTCATTGAGAACAATTGGAAGCCCCCTGATCAAGGCTTCTGCAATGGTACCAGGACCAGCCTGCAATTCATGGAGACAGATTAGTCTAGCTATGTACATTAAGCAAGAATGTGTATAAATATAGGGCAGTTTAAATTGAAATTCATGTACTTACTTTTGTAATTATGCAGTCACAAGTTCCCATCCATTTCTCCATCTGAGTCTCAAACCCTCTGACCTACAGTGGAGGGAAAACTTTGTTTAATGACTGTTCTAGTTTGCTTGTCTTATGCTTTTATGTGGTAAGTTCAAGTAACAAAATGAAATTACCTTCACCGGGATCTTCCATTCCTCTGATTCCAATGTAGAGGCAAGGGCTTTGTTTCGGCCACATATTATGATTAATTGCCCGATTGGTTTCCCTTGATCTTTATCATATAGTGATTCGCCAAGAGCCAGAGCTGTTTTCTTAACAGGTCCCATTCCTTCGCCCCCTCCCATTAGCAGAACCGCAGGGATATCAGGTTCCATCTCTAGCTCTTTTCTTAAGTCATCCTACAAAACCAAGAAAGAAAATGCATAACAAAAATCAGAACTCCCTCCAACTAAAGCAACCATATAGACCAATTATATTATGTCTACGATCCTCACCTTGGAAAGAACTGCACGAGCAAAAGAAGGCCGAATAGGCAGACCAAAAACCCGGATTTGGGACTCTTCAAGGCCATCATATAATGCTCTCTTGGCTACCTCCTTTGACGGGCAGTAGCATCTATTAACCCCAGGATGAAACCTGAACAGTATTCCTATTGTTAAGATATTCAGGCGGCTTGCTATTAAAGAACATGGATATAAAATCGAAATTCGGAACTTATAGCTATGTCAACTGACCATGTGGGGTGGCAGGTATTTAGGTCTGTAATTACAGTGACAAAAACCACTTTCTTTTGAAGGCCTTGCCATTTAAGAACCCAGAGAGGAATGTGTTGCATTAATGGGTGCACACTAATGATAATGTCCGGCTTGTACTCCATTAGGCCTGCCTCTACCTCCCTTAAATGACAGATAACAAAATATGAATTAGTAATCTTGACCTACTTGAATTCTTTCAATCAAATTATAGTGAAACTGAAAGATGAAATATAATGAAGACGATTAACCTACTTGGCATAATAGGCAGCAATGGCAGCAAGATAGCAGCTATGTATCCATCTAGGAGAGGTACTGTGAAAGGCGACTTTCCATAGCTGTACATGCTTCACCATGAACTTGTAGGACCTCTCCATGTTGTTTAATGGCCAGCCTGTGTATTCTTTCCAAACATCTTTCACAAATATCTGAAAGAAAAAGATGTCACCCGGAGTCCGGATTGTTAGAAAAACAAACTCGTAGGAAAGAATGCTTAATTTAAAATGCAAAAGCATCAGAAATATATATATATATATATATATATATATATATATAGCTGAGGACTCAAATGTTAAAGTGTAAATTAGATGCAGAACATCAGACTTCTCCACATTTTGGGATTTGAAGCAGAATTCAACTAATAATATTGTTAGAGGAAAAAAGGGGAGAAATTTGCAAGAACGTTAACAGGAAAAGATTGAAGAATTAATTGCATAAGAAAATTCATTAACTGAGAAATTAAATTGGAAGATCTAGATGAACAGATTGGATATATTTTTTTTAAAAAAATGGCTTAATATGATTTTTAAAAAGGAAGTAGAGACGGGATGAAACACAGAAAAGTCCAAGAAGAAGAAAAACAATAAAAATGGCGTTGTATGATATTGACAACTTTGCGTTAGGTCTATTAAAAACAAAACAAAACAAAACAAAAACTCACATGGACATAATATCATCAAAATCAATCATCATAAAAAACAAATAATTTGCAGGCAAGGGTTTTTTTTTTTTTCTCAGAAGCTTTGAATCCTGTAAAAAAAAATAAAAAACATGAAAGAAACAAAACTGAACCAAAAACAATACCGAACCCATGGAAAGCAATAACAGAAACAAGCAAATTACCCTGTATTCATCTCCAAACTCAATTCTAAAGGCGTCCCTGATGGCCTCAGCTGAAGCTCTATGGCCACCACCCGTATCACTCATGAGAATCAGCACATTCTTGGTTCTTTCAGCACCCATCTGCATCAATTGTATGGTCCCATCATCATCCTCGTATTCATCTTCACTCTCATAACAACATCTCCTTTTATGATGATGACTATGATGATGATAACGGCTGCTGCTACTGCCATGATTCCCATAAACTCTCTGCCATACTTTCTCTGTGATGGAAGCAACGTTTTTTGGCGACGCCACCTTCATCACCATGGCAGCCGGAGACAAAAAATAAAAGATCCACCAAGAGAAAAGAAAGCAAGATACCAACAAACAAGAGGACCCTTTCAGAGTTTAACTGTCGTAACTCTCAACTACCCTTTTCCCACCGCCGAAAAATGGGAGATCTCCGGTGGGGAAGGGGGTTGCAATGGAGGTTTTAGATAGAAATATGATGAAGAGACTGAGAAAGAGACAGAGGCTTACGACAGAAGAGAAAAGAAATGATATGCTAAAAGGCTTATGCCGATTGCAAGTTGGCCAAACGTGGAAGACTAAGGTCGGCCGATGGAAGTTAATAATTATTATTGGTGAAAATTTTAAGGCTTTGATGTTTGATGTGTGGGGTTTTAATCAATTTATAACCGTCAGATTCGCATGTTGTTTTAGAATGTTCGAACGGGAAGATTCGAATCTTTAATATGATTTATACTTAAAAAAAAAAAAATAGTAGTACTTGTTTTGAAGGGGTTTTGTTTTTTATTTTAATCGACGAAAAATTTTGTTTTCTTTTGGTTTTCCTCTATTTTAACTTAGATTTTTTCAAACGATTTTATTTTCCTTTCTAAACAAACAAAATTTACTTTAAAAATACTCTAAAAAATCTAATATTACTTAACGAGGAAAGAAAATTAAACCTATTTTTTATTTAATTTCATTAATTCATATAATTATATTTAAAAAATAATATTTAATAAATTTAATATTTAAATTTTAATATTTTTAATTTTTATATTTTAATTATTTAAATTATGACATTTTTTATATTAAAAAATAAAAATTTGGATAAAAATTTATTTTTTTATAAAAATTTAATATTTCATAAAATTTTAAGATTTTAAATTCACATTTTATCATGTATGAATTTAATTTAATTTGATATTAAATTTATGTCGGTTCATTTGTTGGTTGTTTATTTAATTAATCGATTGATGTTTTATATATTATGATTTTCATTATATTTTATTTTTAAAATATTTAAAATTAATGGCAGCTGCAACTTCTCAAAAGCGTGTATTTGGCCACTTGAGAGTTGAGTGGGGTTAATGTATTTCAATTTTTTATAAACTTTACCCAAATCTAAAAATTTATAAATTCTCATCCTCCCTAATTACAATAAATTAAGCTCAAGTGGCATATTCAGCGAGTTTTTCGGTCTGACTTTTCCTCATTTTATTTCATGACTAAGTAAAAGAAAATACTCGAAAAATAAAATCATGGCTCTAATTTTTTTTTAAAATTTTGGAATAAAAAGAATTTGAAGAAAATGCCCACACAGTGAAAAAGAATATTGAATAGTCTTTGCAAATATAAGCAACATAGATTATTATCTAATGCATCAAACCCTAGGAAGTAGATTTAAAAAATTGCGCACGTCCAATTAAAATATATTTAAAAATTTTAATTATTAAGTAGACAAGTAAAATTATAAAAATTTATTTTTATAATTTAAAATTCCACCCTTAATTTATAATTTAAAAAATTTTAGATTAATATAAGTTGATTTTTCTTTATATTTATATTAATTTAAGACTTGGAGATCGGATGACCTTTAATTAGAATGGATTTATAAACCAAGCTACTTGCTGCACAATTCATAAAATTAGAATTAGAAGCACAGTTGAATTTAGATTTCTTGAATTATATCAATTCTGGGACCCAATAAATTTTTTTTTTGGGGTAAAATTTCAAGCTTCTACTCAACATTCATAAATTTCTTCATCTCAGCCTTTTGTGATGGGAAAGACCACCTACCAGCCCCATTGGAGAAGTAGGACCCCAGCTTTGAGGTTGATGATATAAGCTGTTTGGAACAACAGAATTGATGTGTTGGACAGACAAAGTCAGCTTGTGATTGCGTAGGAAGTAACAAGTGGATCAAATATTATGCATAAATCCTTAAGAGGGTTGAAATTGAATGAACTTGGCGTGACAACAAGAAAAAAGAAAACAAATTTGTTATTGAATTTTCTAAAATAAAAAAAAAAAAAGAAGAAAACTTGGTGTCATTATTTTTATTAGCTGTTCACTTCCTCTATTCTATGATTAAGCTTATAATGTTAGATTCCCTCACTTCTCACTTGAATTCAAAAAAAGATATCCGAAAACTTCAAAGGTGAACCATCTTTTTCACCAGGGTTTTCAACCACTGTGACCCACAAACATCATTTATTATTAATTATTTAATTAAAAAAGATTCGGGTTTTGACTGGGCCTAAAAAGTTGCAAAACAGAATCAATTAAAATCGACCACAGTGGGAGTCGAACCCACGACCTTTTGATCCGAAGTCAAACGCGCTAATCCACTGCGCTATGCGGTCTTTATATGTGCAATCCCGTATGTTTTAAAGGATCAAACCACAAGCAACAGCAAGTCAACGTTCTCGAACCAGCACATCCGTACTGTGGAGTTTGGAAACCACTGTCCACTGATTGTCGGTTCCTATAAAAGGAATCTCTTCCCTTTAAAGCGGGCAATTCAGTTCAACTGTTGATATATTAGCAATACACAATGCATGGTTAACATCCTAATCTGTAAAACTTCAGCTTAGATCATAACACACATCATCCTACATTTGTGCCCTCTAATTAAGCATGTTCTATAGTTCTAGAAAATTAGTATGATAAATGTGTCGATATCTGTACAATCACTTTCCACTAGAAGCATCAAACTTGTGATGGTGAACCTGAACATGAAGGACATGGCGGGTCACGCCGATCATCAAGACTTGTTCTCTCTTCCAAACAATCCGCATGATATACATGCCCGCAAACTAGAACTGCCACAACAGAGAATTCACCAGAAGCCAGCATATTTCCGAGAAAATAAGGTTTCCGCCTCAAATGCTTCTGACATATGCCACAAACCATCTTCATCTTGTCAGGTGATATTGCATCCATCACCAAGGAACTAGACCTAATTCTTTCTGGTCTGCCAAATGCTTTTCCATCTGCAAAAGTTGGAAAACTCAAGTCAATAAGGTGGCATCAAATAAGCAGAGGACACTGAAATTTTTAAGCTTCAAATTTCCCAACTGCCACATGCTGCCGAAACAAACAGGTTCTTGGAAAGAAAACAAACAAAAGACACGCATACAACCTGCATGGCATCTAGACTCTGGGTTGTATTGAGTAAACTTAAAGGATAATCTCTCATCATGTAAAGGACTAATCTTGCCATGAGAAGTTGATGGATTATTGAGGCTGCCAGAGTTTCGGCGTGAATAGTGATGGCCATAGTAATGGCGTGATCTTTTTAAAAATATTGAACGCCCAAGATTGCAATGGCGCTGAGCTACAGAAGAGTTGGAATTGCATAGCTTCACAGAACTATCTCCAACATCCATGCCAGCATCCAAATTCGAAGAATGCTGTAAAAGAAAGAGAAAGAAAAAAAAATCAACCAAACAATGCAGACCATTCAGTTGACAAAGATGGAGTAGTAAAATCATAAAGATAAGAACTATTCTGACCGACATTTCCTACTGTCGATTAAAAAAAATTGGAGAAAGAACAATTTTTAAAAATGAATGATGAAAAGAACAAAACCTCTTTGGATAATAGCTCTGTCCCTGTTGAGCATGGGATATCTTCTGCAATATTCAATAAGAAGCACAATGTTATTCACATTCTAATTGTATACATTTAAATGGGAAGAATTCTTAGATATTTCATAATAACAGATTATTAAGCTGAAGATAACCCAAATTTTCCATTGCATGAACATGTTTCTTCTACTGAGACAAAGATAATAACCAAAATCTCATCATAACCACGTGAAGGTAGCAGAACCATGTTAAACCAAAAATAGGGATAACAATTCAGAAATAAATGTAGCAAATTGCTAAAAAAAATGTAATGAAAAAAATGTTACAATTAAAAGACAAGTAAAAATAGAAACAGAAAAAAAAAAGACCATTGAAGAAAATTAAGTTAAGGTTCACTTGGTTATGATTCAAATTTGAAGAACCTGTAAGGAGGATACATGAAATATGATTCAAGTTTGCTACATTCAAGGGTCTTCAAAATGCTTAGATGATACCATATACATAGATTCAATCCAAAGGTCCTACATTCAGTAATAAGATGTCAAACTTGAAAGGCATACATGAACACCTAGACTGTTTCCAATCAAACAAAACAGACCACAAAATTAATAAGAATAAGAAGAAGAAAAAGATAGACGGCAAAACCGTTCAAGAAATTTAAGTTTGTAAGCTATATAATTCCATTAATCATCCTTGACAATAAATGTTTGACATTCAGAGCTATAACAACATACAAACTTTGCAATATTTATCAAAAGAATTTTGTAAGTTTCATAATAGCAAAGAGGCTAGTATGATCAAAATACAATATAATAAGTTCATGAAAAAAAATGGCAAAGAAGAACAGATTAAGCCACCTAAAATATATATCAACAACAAAAACAAATATATATATCAACAAAACAAACCACGCAAGGGAATGCATGCTCTGAAAATACAAGAATATGATTGTCCAGCCTATTTACTAGCAAAATAAACCTCCTTTCCTCTTCAAATCTCATAATGCATGAAATCCCATGAAATCCCACAAATCAACTACATAATCCATATCAAATATTGAGAAGAAAATATCAATAACAAGCATTCCCATTACAAATAAACAGAAAGAGTAGCCTCAATTAGCAATTCCAGACATTAAAACCAAAAGAAATCAACAGAGAAAACAAAAGGCAAAATCCTCCTTATTAACAAAGTGACCCATATCAAATACAGATGAAAGAAAATAAAATAAAATAAAAAGTAAAACTTTCAACAAACCTGAAAACCCCATTTCTTTTTCTTGAACAGAAAACTGATCAACAAAATTGAAAGAATAAAAAAAAGAAAAAGAAAGACAAAAAGAGCAGGTACACCAAAATTTATTTCATTTCTCAAGAATTATTGCACCAAATTCTTGCAAAATTGGCCAACATTATGCATTACCCAAAATTAAAAAGAAAAAAGGTTAACTTTATTGAAACAATAAATATAAAAAAATAGAGAGAGAGAAACGTACCCGAAGGAGAAGGATGGTCGAGATTGTTATGTTGGGAACTTCTCTTCCTCTTCCCCATTAAAATTAATTGAGACAATATAGTAAATTACCCAAAATTAAAATTAATAAAAAAAAAAGATATAGTAAATTACCCAAAATTAAAAGACAGAAAGTTTTTGGGGATTAAAATTCAATGGCCAAGAAAACTGTAACCCCAAAATTATATCTTTTAAAGTTTTTTATTTTGAGATAAAAAGTGCCTTTATTTCTGAGGATTTTTGCGTTTTGGGAACTGAACGGTCAGTAAGATTTCTAGAGAGAACAGCTGAGCAGTTCCGTTTTGTTTTTTTCGTTTTTTTTTGTCGTTTTTTCTTGCCTGAGGTGAAAGTTAAGAGTAAGAGTAAGACGACTAACAATAGAACACGTGCCAGAAGACGGAAACCGACATGACATCCAACTCAAATGTTTCTAAGGTTTAATCATAAAAAATTAAAATAAATTTCATTTTATATAATAAAACATTACATATTAAATTATAATTACTAAATAAACAATTCATAAACGAAAAATTTTCACCCAATGTAATCGTAATCAGGTTTATAGTTAGTTTGTTCATTTCACAAGTTTGAATCTCACCGTCAAACTACCATGCACCTCCAAATATAAAAGATAAGTTGATATAAATGCTCCAATTTGGTTCATTATGAAATTCATTTTCAAAATAATAACTAAGTTTCTCAAATTCAAATTTAATTTGATTAAATTTAACGAGTTCAAACTCAAAAATCAAGGTGGTTTACTTTAGTTATGTTTATACATAATATTAAATAGTTTAAAATTTTAAAATAAAATAATAAATTATTTAAATTTGATTATTATAAAACTCGTTTAAAGTTATTATTTAAATTACTCGAGCTCTTGTTAATAATAATTAATAGAGCCCAACCATGTTTATACATCTAATTCTAGTTTAATCTAATTATCTAAATAAAGGAAATAAATGCTATGTGTCCATTGGGCCTTTGATCTCACATTTGATAAAACTTTAAAATCTGTCTCATTGTTTCAAAATTAAAAGGCCCATAAGGCTGGAGAGATCTGCAAACTGTAACCTCGAAATTCAGGTTAGAAAATTTCAATTTAATTTTTATTTTTGTTTTTTTTTCTCAAATAGAATATGATCATTTTTTTTATTTACCGTGTAGAAAGATCATTTAGATAAAATATAAACAAAACAATAAAGAAAAAAAAAAGGTAAATTTAACAATATGGAAGCAAACAACACCTTGCTACATGCATTTGAACATGCATTTTCATTTATTCTCTCATTCTATCACTGAAAAAGGAGATTCTGAGAAATTTTCAAGCGAAATGCGAATAGGATAATTGCAAAGGAAAGTGGGGAGAGAGAAAGAGAGAGAGAGATCAGATCATCATTTTCAAGCAACTTTGCTGGCTCTATTCAAATGGAATTTCCTACAAAGCATCGACTCCTTGACTTTCCCATGCAAGCGTATGAGTTATGCCTAATCTAAAGTTTAATATTTATCTCTTTGTTTATAAAATTGCAAAGGTATCTGATTCAAGATAAACTAGTTTGATAGAATCTTTCATTATAAAGTTACTTGATCCCCGCGTTAACTGCGAGATTAACTTCCAATATATTCTTACCAAACAAATTTAATTTTTTTTTAATTGAAAGGAAATAAGATTCGAAAATGATTTTCAGATAAAAGATTACATTTATTTATTATTGAATCAAATATTCAGGTAAAGTTTCATTGTATATCTTTATTTTTATGATTATATTTTTATAAATTATAATATTATTGATGTAATAATTCACTTTGTGAATATATTCAAAATTTATTATAAATTTATTTTTAATGTATTGACAGTAAAAATTTTTAATTTTACAAATGAAATTAAGAGATTAATACATGATTTATTTTTTAATTAATATAAAATTATGGATGGAATTAAAATTAATACTTAATTTAATTGATTTGTATATCACTTGAAATTTAAAATTTAACACATATTTTAAGATAAATTTTTTTGTAAAAAAAAATATAAATTATGAATAAAGTTGGTAACATCAATGTTAAAAATCTACTATCGAAGACTAATAGACTACCAAAGCTTCTCCCTCCTTTCATGTTTGCACACTTTTAACATCGACTCGTCCAACGAGCCAAAGAGGCTCTTTTTTTTTAAACAACATAATATTGCTTTATTTAGCTCGACATCATTTTCATTTGATGCTAATGCTACCTTAATTTCTATCGTAGCTCAGGAGCAATTGCGTGCACCATTTTTCCAACTCTAACAGGAGCAAAACACATGGGGAATTTCCTTTTTTATTTTTTTAATCTTTTTCCTATTTGAAATTGAAAGAAAAACAAATTGACAACTTGTCTGAATCCCATAATGAATTTTTGAATAGATGAACCTGTCATTGGGGTCTATCTGGCATGGGTTTAGACAATCTTAAAAAAGTTGTTTCAGAATATTGTATTTTAACTGTGAATGTGACATTTGCCCAAAGAGTGTGTGCCGTGAGCTGGCCTGGCTTTGATAAGATTCGATGATGAGGAAAATGAACCGTCCAATACTTGTTGATGGCCGGTGAGCTGGCTTGATTTTGATAAGATTCGATGATCAGGAAGATGAACCGTCCAATAGTTGTTGATGGCCCGCTGGTCGTGGTGCAACATGGGGGATTCATTATTTTAGGCTGAAATATAGGGTGACTGGCTCACGCTCGAGGGGGGAATTAGACATATATATAGTTAAATGGTTGAGTTGGGACCCTTAACTCCGTGGCTTAAACTGTTAGTTGTCCTATAAATGTCTTATCAATTGTTAAAATTCTTAATCTATTCGTGATCTCTTTAGAAAAAAGTGTTACTCTTTGAACTCAAATAAATTTTTAGGTATTACAGATGTTGTGATATTCGAGCTAAATGTTCGATGAATTTTTAATTCTTTATCATTTTTAAAAGAGATAAATTAAACACCTAATGTTTGCAGTTGGCAGTGGCGATGATCAGTTATATATATACTTGTACTAACAGACTTGCAGTGTTTCTTAATCGGTTGGCGAGAATCACCAAATATTAGCAAAAAACACAGGTTGGCCTTGGGTCCCCAACCATAGATTTTGCTTTGCTTCAGGGCAGAAGCAGCCAACTAGACCCACCACCACCACCACCACCACCACCACCACCACCTGGTTCAATGATTTTACCGAAGTCCTTGTCTCTTTGGTAAAAGTAAAAGCTTCGTTAACGTAGAAATGTCCCCAAAAAGAAGAAAAAAAACACTTGAAACAGTGAGAGAGTAGACAAGTACCCTGGCAAAGAAGACGACGACAACAACAAAAGGGGTGTGAGGGAGGGATGGGCAAAGAGACGTGTAGCTACCGGCAAGACCCAAAGTGGTCCCACATCGACTAGCCATGACGACAACAACCCAGTCCCAACCTTCACTCTCCCGACCAAAGCTGATCTTCACTTTTCTTTTCCCTTTTTTTTTTTTTTGGTTTCTTAATTCAATTGTCAAGCATTTTATTATTGGTGATGATGAGTAATGTCCAACTTGGCACCAAACGGTTGTCTTGTTATATATATATATATATATATATATATATATATATATATATATATATATGATCTACTCAAAAAGAATGTTTATATATATATAACTATTTGAATGTCACATCAAAATATATATATATATATGAGTATTCGAAAATATAAGTATAGTCAATAGTCAATGAGATATGTGAGTTATGTTTAATTTTTAATTTCAGTAAGTAAAATTTAATTTTTAATAATTTTAATATTAAAAATTTTAATAACATCCCTACTTATAAAATAATACTAAATAAAATATTTTAATTAAGAAAGCATCCTATGTTTTGGAGGAAGCATGAAGATGATGCTTCCCAGCATTTGTGGAGTTAATTTGTTAAGTGTTTGTCATAGCTTTAGCATATATTTAAAAAGTTTATGAAATTGGGAATCTTATTCTCTATTATTTTGAGATTGCTTTTGTAAGCATTTTGATTCATGGGTGAATTAATTAAATGGGCTGTAATGTATCATTAATTTCAGTATAATCTCATTAAATGGGAAATTGTCAGAATTTAATTTTTAATTATAAAATTAAAAATTTAATACTTTTTAAAAAAATCACATGATATTTTTTACTAACACATCAAGTATATACGTAAAAAAGTTTTGGAGACATTATGTTTTTTTTTTTTTTTTATTAAGACAAGAGATTAATTCCAATTTGATTTTTTAATAATTTATATACACACTTACAATTGAGCAAGACACATATTAATATATTACTTACCTGTATTAATGCATATAATAAGAATTTTTTATTAATGTACGAATTAAATGTCAAGATTGGATAACTTCAAACTCAAAAGAAAAAAAAAAAGTTATTCGAATATGTACTGTTTCTTTTACTATGAAAAAAAAAAATGGTAGAAAAGTAAAAAAGGAGCATTAGGCCAAAAAGTTTAAATTGTAACAAAGAGTGGGTCCAAGTTACAAGCAAGGCTGGTTTGGGTGAAGGGTCCTCGTCTGCTTCGCTCTTCTATTGTTTAGTTTGGTTTAGTTTGGCGGGTCTTAAATTCTTTTTACGTTGGATGATTGACAGCTAAGTAAATAAATTGAATATAAATAAATATTATTATGTTCATAGTTTCGTTTATTTATTTTTAAGATTATTTGTGATTGATAAGAAATTTGTAAACTATGTTAGAGTTCGTTTCGTTTAGATTTTAAAATATTTTAAATTTAATTTTGGATCGATTATTTAAATTATTTTATTTGTAAATGCTAAATGAATATATTTATAAATATATAAATAAATAAACATAAATTAATAATTAAGAAATTAATTTGAAAAATCAATGATTTGAGCTCTTAATAATGAAGAGGTCATGTCTATTTACAAAAGAGTTTCCTTTCCTATATTAGTTAATAATTTTCATGCTATGTGGGATAAAAAGATTATAAACAAAAAATCTCCCTTGTAACTTGTTTATTATCCATTGTAGATGATTAAAAATTATATTTATGATAATATTTTTAAAACATCGAAAAAGATTTTTAATATATATTAAGAGTACATTTCATTGTATTAATATAAAATTGTGATTAATCTTGTTAAAAAAGATTTAATCATAAAGTAATCATTTTTATAAATAAAATATAAATAAATATTATTTGAATTTTTTATAAATGTTAAATAAATTTATTCATGAATATAAATGAATGAAATTTTTTTATATTTATATTTGATTTATTTAAAAAATGAATATTAAAATATTATTTAAATAAATGAAAATTAAACAAATTTATAAATAATTCATAGAAAATTCTGCTAATTTAAACTTATATCATGCAATCCAAAACCCAATGCCCAAAACAAAAGAAATTCCCTCTAACAAATTCATCTCAATCTTTTTCATGTTTTTAAGTTTTAACCCTCCCCCAACCAAAAAAAAAAAAAAAAAAAGGAAATAAAAAGAAAACATCCTAATTTATACAACAACGGCACTAATTGATATAAACACGCTGTCGTTTTCATTGTTCAAGTCAGAAATTTCCTTGACATAGGATAAATATCTATTTGTTTTGTTTGCATTTGGCCCATAATTATTGTAATTTTTACAAATTATATACAACTCATTTTCGAATTCATCCACTAAATCAACCCACAGTTTTTCCCTCACTCAAATACTATAAAATTTTTTTAATTTTCATATCAGTACTAAATATTTTTTGCAAGCCAAGCCTATATAGACAATCCAATTATATATAATTATGTGAGAAGTGAACATTAATATTACGAAATATCTTAACCTTAAAATATATCATATTCTTTTGGATTTTTGGTCATACCTTCTTCAATTAACTCTTACTTTTTTTTTTTTTTTGTTTTTTAATATTTAATTTTTTGTCTCGATCATTAAATTAAATATTTATTATTAATCTTAATTTTTAAACATGGTTGCATGTTAAAAATTTATTTTTACCTAAGTTACAAACCGTTATTATTAATTTATTATCATTATAATTGAATTATCATACTAATAATTCTAAGACAATTATTGAGAAATAATCATATAAAAATATATGCCAGTTATCATATATACTTTATAATTTTCAATAATTGCAACAACAATAGACCACATATATTTAATTTTATAGTAATTTGTTAACAAATTTCAAAACAAGTCACTAATCCTCTCTTTTTTTTTTCTATTTGCAAATAAATTTTATTTTATTTTTGATGGCGAGAAAATTAATTTTAATTATTAAAATATTGGAGCTGACCTATGCATTTGTAGCCACAATTATTAAGGCAATTAAAAATGTGTTAACAAATTTAATTACATGTCCAAATAAAAATTGAATTGGTAAAACTTTTTTCCTAAATTAACCGAAAAAAAGTAAAAAACAACAGTTATTTTTCAGTCGCTTTGGCTTGCATTATATTTAACGGATCTGATTCTTCCATTTCTTATAATAATAATAAAAAAAAGGAAAATCGTTATTTTCACACTTTTTTTTAAATAGTTTTCACCACAAACTTTCCTGTATAATAGCCCTCGTTTCTCATTTATTTTCCTCTACTGAAAAGATTGTTCTCTCCCGTTAGGCGTAGCTTGCTTTTCGTTTCTTTGGGAGGGTGGTTAATATGGGAGCTTCGATTTTGCCTGATCTTGGAGCCGAGATCCTGATCCCGGTTTGCTCCGTGATTGGGATAGCGTTTTCTCTCGTACAATGGATTCTAGTTTCCAAGGTGAAGCTCTCTCCGGGTCGAGACTCGGGTTCCCCCAGGAACAACGGTGCGGGCGGGAAAAATGGGTACGCCGATTACCTCATTGAAGAAGAAGAAGGTCTTAATGAGCATAATGTTGTTCTTAAATGTGCTGAAATTCAAAGCGCCATCTCTGAAGGTTGTTGCTCTTTTCACTTTTCTTTAAGGTTTTTGCGATCTGGGTTTTTTTGAAAATTTGATCCTTTTGGTCTTATTTGGATTTTTTTGATGTTGAGTTTCCGTGATTTTTTTTTTTTGTTTGGTTTTTTCATTTGCATGTGTAAACTACTCAACCGAAATGGTTTTGAAAAACGATTTTTTTCTTGTTCTTGTGAAACTTTTTGGTTTTTATGTTCTGAAAGTTTAGATCTTTCGTTTCTCATTGTCTATGTGTGTGTGTTCTTTTTCTTTTTTATGTGTGGTTGGTGGAGTTTTTGGTTTTTCTGCATAAATTTTGGTGTTGTTTCGTGAATTATTACGGGGAAGAACAGAAAGTTTTGGAGCACGAGGTTTCCGTTTCTTCATGTTTTCCTATGTTAAAGTGTTAGTATTTTCTTAAATTGTCGGATATTTGTTTTTTATATTGAAAGCCATGAATAACTACAGCATGTGCAAGCGGTCTTGAATTATATTTATATATATAATATGTGCTTCAATGAATGTTTTCTTCAGATCGAAGTGTATAGTGACGGGGGACTCTGGGGTTTGGTCCCACGTGTATTTATTAATTATATCTCACAATCAACATTGATTTAGGTTGTTGTGTTATTTTTTCTGTTTGCATATTGAGAAAATAATGGAGATCTTGGCCCTTTTTTTTGGGGGGGGGTGGGGGGGTTTAAATTTTAGGTTTTGTAGCACATGGAGTGTGCATAATGGCATTGAAAGACTTTGGACATTTCCTCATAATTGCATATTATGTGAATTTTTTTCCTACTGATTTATCAGCAGGTTTAGAATTCTATGGAAAAGTGAATGTTGATGCTTCTAGGATTGGATTGTCATCGTTTCTTAATATGGGCTCTTGTACCCTTTTTGTTGAATTTAACCAGATCTGCAAGTCTTACTTTTATATGTTCATGAATTAAGTTTCCAGTGGCCAGAACAGTTCAATTTGTTTACTCTGAAAGCCTTACCTAGCAAAGATATAGAAGTTGGATGAGTTAATTACTTTTCTGAAATATTTCTTTTGTTTCTTTTTTATTTTTAATTTAATTTGTATCATGTATGAATGACTGTCAAAGTGAAATCTGAGTTGAGCAAATGATGCACTGTTTCATGATATGATATGCTTAACACTATTTCACTTTTGGAAAGTTAGATGCTTTTGAATAATTTCTATGCTTCAAAGATTGTAACTCACCGAGTTACTTTTTGGTGGACCATTTCCTTGTTCCTTTCTGCTTTATGGGAGATTTAATTATTTTACCTTTTTTTCTGTAAAATTAAATATTACTGTTGTTAAAATGCAAATATATTGGATCCAATACTATTTAATTTCCTGTCAACAAAATGTTACATTACAAAATGCAATTAGGAAAGGAATTCTTTCCTGTTACGTCATTGTTTCTGGTACTCTGCATTGGAGAATCAAGTGAGGATGGTAATAAGAACACTTTAGCTTGTACTATAGACAATGTTCATGACAATATGCTTTTGTTACAAAGGATTAGTGGTTTATATCCAGTGCTCATTTAATTGCGTTTTCTCTTGGTAATTTCTTGAAAGACATTCTCAGTAGCTAATTTTTGGATTTATGACTTTACAGGGGCAACCTCATTTCTTTTCACTGAGTATCAGTATGTTGGCATTTTCATGGTTGCTTTTGCAATCTTGATTTTCGTTTTCCTTGGCTCGGTTGAGGGTTTCAGCACAAAGAGCCAGCCTTGCACGCATGACCAATCTAAGATTTGCAAGCCTGCTCTTGTCACTGCTGCATTCAGCACCATATCTTTCTTGCTTGGTGCTGTCACTTCAGTTGTTTCTGGCTTTCTTGGGATGAAAATTGCTACCTATGCAAATGCTAGAACCACCCTGGAGGCAAGAAAGGGAGTTGGAAAGGCATTTATTACTGCATTTAGATCTGGTGCTGTGATGGGCTTTCTTCTTGCTGCAAATGGCCTTTTGGTGCTTTACATTGCCATCAACTTATTCAAGCTCTACTATGGTGATGACTGGGGTGGTCTTTTTGAGGCGATCACTGGTTATGGGCTTGGAGGCTCATCCATGGCTCTTTTTGGCAGAGTTGGTGGAGGAATCTATACCAAAGCTGCTGATGTGGGTGCTGATCTTGTGGGAAAGGTGGAAAGGAACATTCCTGAGGATGACCCTAGAAACCCAGCTGTAAGTAATATTTATCTACGAATATGTTATAGCACTTTGAATTCAGAAAATTGAGTTGTAGTTCCTCCTTTTGGGTTGTCACTGAGTTGTTTCTATGTTTTCAGGTGATTGCTGATAATGTTGGGGATAATGTTGGTGATATAGCTGGAATGGGATCTGATCTTTTTGGGTCCTATGCTGAATCATCTTGTGCTGCACTTGTTGTTGCTTCCATCTCTTCTTTTGGCATCAATCACGAGTTGACACCAATGTTATATCCTCTCATCATCAGTTCCATTGGTATTGTTGTTTGTTTAATCACCACCTTATTTGCCACTGATTTCTTTGAGATCAAGGCTGTTAAGGAAATTGAGCCATCATTGAAGAGGCAACTTATCATCTCTACTGTTCTCATGACTGTTGGAATCGGGATTGTTAGTTGGATAGCTCTTCCATCTTCCTTTACCATTTTCAATTTTGGAGACCAGAAAGCTGTGAAGAACTGGTAAGCTGTTGATGCTTCTTTTATTGGAAAATATCTAGAGTCATATGCTTTATTAGAATGAGTGTGTAATATTGAATTTCCTTCTTCAGGCAACTATTCTTATGTGTTGCTGTTGGTCTTTGGGCTGGCCTAATTATTGGTTTTGTAACTGAGTACTATACTAGCAATGCATACAGGTAACAGTCTTGATGGCATTATTTTTCTCCTTGACTCATCCTTTGTTATTATTGATTTTATCACTTTCTTTGCTTTCACCTGCAGCCCTGTACAAGATGTTGCTGATTCCTGCAGGACTGGAGCTGCAACTAATGTTATTTTTGGTCTTGCATTGGGTTACAAGTCTTGCATTATTCCTATTTTTGCTATCGCAGTCAGTATTTTTGTTAGTTTCAGCTTTGCTGCTATGTACGGGATTGCTGTTGCTGCCCTTGGAATGCTGAGCACCATAGCTACTGGATTGGCTATTGATGCTTATGGTCCCATCAGTGATAATGCTGGAGGCATTGCTGAGATGGCTGGCATGAGCCACAGAATACGGGAGAGAACTGATGCTCTTGATGCTGCAGGAAACACCACTGCTGCTATTGGAAAGGTTTGATTTGTTTTCAATTAAAGCATGGGGCTTACTTTTTCCCTTTTTATTTGATTTATGGCTTCTCCATGTTGGTTTAGCATAACAAGATCAAATGCAGGTTTTAGTATTTGGTTGGCACTTGGCACTGATGTCTTTGCTAAAATCTTGCATTGGTCCATTGAAGCAACTTGATTTTTTTCTTTTTTCAATCCTAACTTTTTCACTTTATTATAAACTGAATTTTAGGAGTTACTCAATATCTTAATCACTTGCTTTTTTCAATGCATCTTGTCCCCTTTAAAATTATTTGCGCCATGAGTAATTTTACTCCTTGACAAACTTCAGTTTTTTCTTTAGTTTCTAACTGTGAGAAGTAGTTTCTTACTAAGGGGTGAAGTGTAGTTGCAATTTTTGCTTGATGTAGCATTTTTATGTTTGTTTGAAAGAATATGCTGTTGCATTAGTGACTTAATAGGTATTCATTGGAACACTCTGCATTTCTTTCCAGGGTTTCGCCATTGGTTCAGCAGCCCTGGTGTCCCTTGCTCTCTTTGGTGCCTTTGTGAGCCGTGCTGCTATTTCAACAGTTGATGTATTGACCCCTAAAGTTTTTATTGGTTTGCTTGTTGGGGCAATGCTTCCTTATTGGTTTTCTGCTATGACCATGAAGAGTGTTGGAAGTGCAGCTTTGAAGATGGTTGAGGAAGTGCGCAGACAGTTCAACACAATCCCAGGTCTCATGGAGGGCACTGCTAAGCCTGACTATGCTACCTGTGTTAAGATCTCTACTGATGCCTCCATCAAAGAAATGATCCCACCTGGCGCCCTTGTTATGCTTACACCCCTCGTTGTTGGGATCTTTTTTGGTGTGGAAACTCTCTCTGGTGTCCTCGCTGGATCCCTTGTCTCCGGTGTCCAGGTAATGTTAACAAGCCTTAATATCAGACTTTATGATTTGAAATTGCATGTTAAATTCATAGGATATTGCTTGAGATGTTTCCTACAGAAGGCTCATCTTAAATGTTGTTTCTGCTTGGTAATGTTGGCAGATTGCTATCTCTGCATCCAACACAGGGGGTGCATGGGATAATGCCAAGAAGTATATCGAGGTATTTTTTATTTGACTGATTTCCTATGAGCTACTCTTAGGGTTGACGTTTTAAAAGTAATGATTCTATATTTATGCTTTTGATTTGTTGTGAAATGCAGGCTGGTGCTTCAGAACACGCAAGAGCTCTTGGTCCCAAAGGTTCAGATCCACACAAGGCAGCTGTTATCGGTGACACCATTGGAGACCCTCTAAAGGATACATCTGGGCCATCACTGAACATCCTCATCAAGCTAATGGCTGTTGAATCACTTGTCTTTGCTCCCTTCTTTGCTACACATGGTGGACTGCTTTTTAAGATATTTTAAGAGAAGACAAACATCAGCTAATGGTCCACCGATTTCAGTCCCTGCTGGTTCATCTCTTCTAATTATCCTTTTGAAGTATATCTAGTTTGTAACACATTTTGACTCTAGACTCTAGAGACCTCCATATCCTCTTAATGTCAAATCGGCAGTGAAAATTTTCCCTTGTAAAGGGTTGACAATGACATTGATGATGATGATAGTGGTCAATCTAGGAAAGAGTTAAGATATTGTTGCTATTATTACTTTTTGTTCTATGAAGAGCTTTTTTGTTACACTTCCTCAACTCTGTTTTTTAGCTTTGATATTGCTGTCATGAGGGGTTTTAGGCATAATTTTGGACTATAATGATTAACCCCGCCTTCGAACCCGACCCGTTAACGCCCTCAAGATAGCCATCATTGGCTCTGGCAACTACGGCCAAATCCTATAGCTAAAACTCTAGTCTCTCAAGGCCACAAAGGTTTAGCCAATTCGAGATGCGACTATTCCCATATAGCCAAAAAACTGTGAGTTTCCTTCTTCCTAGAACCCCACGACTTATGTGAACAACACCCAGAAGTTATCCTCCTTTGTACTTCTATTATCTCAAACGAACATGCCTTGTAAACTCTTCCTTTACAAAGACTGAAACGATCCACATTGTTTGTCGATGTTTTATCCGTCGAAGAGTTCGCCAAAAATCTCCTCCTTGATGTCTTACCTCGTGATTTCGACATCATTTGTTCACATCCCATGTTCGGGCCTCAAAGCGCCAGAACGAAGCTGGAAAGACCTCTTCTTGTCTACGAAAAGGTTAGAATCGGAAACGAATCTTCCAGGGTTCAAAGATGAGAAGAGTTTCTCAGAATATTTCAAAGATGGAGAGATAAAATGGTGGAAATGAGCTGCCAGAAGCACGACAAGTTCGCCGACACACACACGGTTGGTAGAGTGTTGGACAGGTTGAGGCTGGAGTCAACACCGCTTAATACGAAGGGTTACGAGACTTTGTTGGATTTGGTTGCGAATACTCGGTGGTGATAGCTTTGATTTGTATTATGGGTTGTTCCTGCATAATTCGAGTGCTTTGGAGATGGTGGAGAGGTTGGATTTGGCTTTTGATGCTTTGAGGAATGAACTTTTTGGCAGGTTGCATCAAGTCGTGAGGAAACGGTTGTTTGAGAATAGAGACAAGGGAAAGAGTCCGCAAGAGATCAGTTACCAAAGTGGTGCTCCATTGGCTTCAAACTCAAATGCCTTGAGGTAATTCTTGGATTTACTTTTGTTTTTTTAATTTTTGATTCGATTCAACATGCATGCCATAGCTATCCTTTGAAAGACTAAAGACTTTCCATTTCAATCGAGGATAAATATGAAAAATTATCAAAATTAGAATTTAGAATCTTTCATGGTTTTAGTTGTGCGTTTAACTCTTTCCTTTTGATAGTTGTTAATATTAAATTTGTAGAATTTGTTTAAAAGTAGAGATTAATCTTTTTCCAATTTAGTTATTGGAGTAAATGCGGCTTTAGGAACACTTATCAAGATCATGGACTGAGTTGTTAGGAAGGAAGGATTTCAATATCACTTTTCTTCCTTGTCTTGTTTAATTGATCATAGTTAATTCGTAATCCTTGTGAAGTTTATCATAGATCTAGGATTAGCAGACCTCTAAAACTGCTTGGGGGAGAGTAAGTTGGGATTGCTGCAAAATCTATTCGTATAATAAATTTACAGGCTTTTACTGGAACTTTCAGATCTCAACATGTTATTATACCTTACGAATTCAAAGGAAGATATCCAAAGGTGTCGATGACAGTTCAAAGCTCAAGATTGCAATTGTTGGATTTGGAAACTTCGGTCAGTTCCTTGCAAAACCCCTGGCTATACTTTATTCTGCTAAACAATAAATTTTACCCCATTAACTTTATCTCTTTCTTTTTTTCTCCTTTTAATTACTATAATTCTGTTTGATATAATATTTTCATATGTATGTATGTGTGTGTATATATTGATATTTATTTGTTTATCTGTCTATCATTCTGATATTGATTTGGCATTGTTTACTTATTCTTGTGAAGGATTTCACTTGATGTTTTTCTACATTATGGCAACTGGGTCTTCCGCAGCTCTCACTGAAATCAGCTGTGAAGAAGGCCTTATTGGTGGTGTGTCAACTGCCAACCTCGTGCTCATCGACATGGCTGCAAACTCAAAGTTTTTATATACTGTGGGAACTGAATGACGCCAACATGAGGTTCTGTTTCTGAATAAATTAGGACAGTGTAGACCAAACAAATAATGAGCACTGAGATGCAGAACGTTAGGGCTAGAGAAATTGTCAGAAGTTGGGATGGGTCTTAGTCACCATAACAATAAAAGAAATGTTGCTGATCTGATTTCAAGTGAGGTATGGCCCCAGGTATGTGATGCTTCACTCCAATTTTTGTTGAATTTATTGGATTACCAGATTCTGAGCTGTTCCTTTGCTTTTCAGAATGACTATATTGTTGTTGTAACAATTGTTTTTTATTTATTTATTCTTTGCAAGGGAGATGTGCGATTGTTTTATTATTTATTTTCTGTAGCAATTGTGGCACTCCAGTTTGTTGATGGTCGGAGCTCCACCAAATAATTTTCCACACCCCATCGTGTTGATTATCATATATAAGAGAAAATGCATTGATTCATTGCTAGTAACTTCATGCATCATTGTCTCAATTTTAGCTGCAAATTGCCATTCTTTCTATTCCTGCTTCTGGATAATCATATGAAGTTACCTTCAAAACAACGCAACGCTAACTGTAGAACTGGTTATTACATTCTTGCAGATGAAGTTCCTCTACAAAAGACCCATAAGCCTTAGATGATCACATGCTCTATGCATGAAGTTTTACTTCCTCAAGTGCTACTTTGCCTTTCTGAAAGCACTCGTAGTTGAAAGAAGCATAATTTTTCACATTTCTATATAACCTTGGCCTGTTATCATCTATCAAGCCTTCAACAGGTCCTATCTCCTTCTCTGGCTCTGCCTCATTGAACATTGCCACAGATATCCTCAACTTGTCTGTGTTTGTCACCACCCTGTGTACTGCGCTTTTGAAGATTCCATTACTCATTATCTGCATCAATTAATACAAATTAAACAAATTCTGCACTGCTTTTCCTTTGCAGCTCACTTCTATATTCTAGAGATATTGGATGCAAGTATGCTTCATGTTCTAATTTCTATTTCTTTTGTTTTCTCTTGAAGTCAATGTCATGTTTCTGCTAAAAAAAATCTTACTAATGTCCAGGAACTTAGATGTTTGAAG
The DNA here is from genome assembly GCF_047325235.1 of Durio zibethinus. Classification (NCBI taxonomy): domain Eukaryota; kingdom Viridiplantae; phylum Streptophyta; class Magnoliopsida; order Malvales; family Malvaceae; genus Durio; species Durio zibethinus. The sequence continues at coordinate 24,490,591 of NC_143174.1, forward strand.
TTAGATTACAGCAACTCTGCCTTGTGTTTGGTTTATTAGGAGTGAACTAAGGGCAACAGGAGTTGCTCAAACAGTGAATAAAGAGAACCAGATTATTATAGCCAAAATTTCCCCTTTTTCCTGCAGCAAAACTGCAGCTTGTATCCTTAATTATAGTTGATGTAGTACTCTCAAAAGGGTAAAGATGACCAACCAACAAATTTGTCAAGGGAATCTGTTCTCTCCAGAGTCAACAGTGTTCAAAATTATACCTCCAAGTTTAATACATACCTGCATTTGATCACCAAGATTGACAACAAGAGCATGAGGGATGACAGGAACTGTGATCCATCTCCCATCTTTGACAATTTGAAGGCCTTCCACTTCTTCATCTTGCAACAAGACTGTAATACCCGATCTATCTGAATGAGGCTTGACCCCAAGAACCTTGTCTGGTCTTGAACAAGGTGGATAGAAGTTAAACCTCACTTGCATCACTGGATTGTCCCCAAACTGGTCCGAGAAGCTATTCTCTTCTAAGTTGAGGGATTTTGACATGGCCTTAAAGAGAAGATCCATCATTTGCTTTAGCTTGGTGGAATATTCATGCAACATTTCTCTGTAAGAATTCAACTCATAGCTCACAGTTACTCCAGAAAATATAAGTTCTCACTTCTCACAAATCACAAACTATATATAAAACTGCAAAATTCCTTTTCTTTTGTTGATTAACAAATATTTGAGAAACCTGGCTAAAAAACATTTATACCTGAAACTATCTGGGCTTTCAGGCCAGAGATTGATTTTTCTTTGATGTTCAGGAAATACCCTAAGAAACAAGCGACTGTTCCAGTTGAGAACTTGCTTTTCTGAGACTATCAGATCATGGCCATAACCCTCAACTTCATTAACTGCTCTGGAGTACTTCTGCTTCTCTTCCTGTGGAAGTCCAAAAAATTGTTTTGCAACTTCACGGACTTTGTCAATAAATGAACTGGAAATCCCATGGCCAATAGCCTGACACACAATACAGTTTCAAGAGAAAATATGAATTGATTAAGGTTCATGACAGTCAATGGAAATGCCTATTTACCATTTAGGGAAAAGAACAACATGAAAGTGAAGAATGTAATTTGTATGAACTTTTGAAGATAATGAATATAGAACCTGGAAACATCCCACTGACTCAAGAGCCAATCTTAGTTTTTCCAGTTCATCTTTTGAGGATAGCGGAAGACTAAGATCAATGACCGGAACTGAACCCGATGCAGCGAGATCAGAAGAATATGTGCATCCGAAACTGTTGTCTTTAACATGAAATTCTGGGGGTGGCCATCCCCGTTCATGGACATCTCTTGAACACTCTTAGGCAATAGAATTCCATCAGACAAGAGCGGCATGTCGGTCATGTTTGCTGTCTAGAAATGAGAATCCTTGGCAGGAGCTTGACAACTGGTTTGGTCATTTGGTGTGATATGCAGGAGTTGTATCATGTTGTGGTTCCTTGAATTTATAGCAAGATGACAAGGAAATAAATTACAGTGTACCCATTTACGTATGTGCTTAGCTGTTAAAAGGCCTGGTGGGGCTAGCCAAAACAACTGAAATAATGTGTCTTAAATAAGTAAAAAATTATTGATTCAGTTTATTTATTTATTGTTTAGACTAATATTGATTAGTAATCAATGATATAGTTAAAAAAAAAAAACATTTTCAGCAATGAGCATCTTAAAAACTCATTTGTATAATAAAAAAAAAATACTGATTGAATCCTAGTTTAATTGTGCATATTAAAATTAAAAATATTGATAATAAAAATAATTATAAAACTTTTAACAATTATGATTGAATATAAAAATTTTAATTTATTATTATTATTATTATTATTTATAATTTACTATATTTTAATTAAATCTCTACTAAATAAAATTTTTGACTCTGCCAAACATTTACTGATGTGGGTTCATGATGAAGAAAAAGATTAATCCAAGTTATTAGTTCATGGGTTTTGTTTGCAATAATTGGAAAGATAGATAAGCCTGTTGGTTCGGCTTCGTAATAGAGCAATTTTGTAGATACGACATGATTTCTTTGCGTTTCTTTCTAAACCAACAAAGAATTAATTATCTAGTATTTTCATATCAAGTTTATTCACTGTTGAACTTACACAAATGAACAGGTAACCAATAGTAACCTGGATATGACTCAACAGAAGCAACTAAAATATCAAAGTACAACCCACTTCGAAAACATCACAAAGACACACAAAACATAGCTTTGAAAGAAAAAGAGCATTGGTCCGGCCGTTGTTGAATAGATGATGAGCTTGGACAGAGAGGGATCATGGCACAGTTCTAAACAAAAAATATGTACTATTTTATCAGCTATTCTCAATTTTAATATTTGGAGAAAACTTCATAATGTCGGCACTATGTCCCAAAAAAGACCAATTTGATGATAAGATCCACACTTAACGGCCATGGATCAAACAAAAATTTAGCTTATTCTTGTGTCCCTACCATTCGACTATGTAGCTTAAATTAAATTTGCTTTATATACATACATATATATATATATATATATATATCAAATAGCAAACAGCAAACTTCGGTGTTAATTGCTGATTTGACTTGGTGAATAAACTTCAGTTTCCACTTACCGGTATGTTGTTTCATCAGGCCACACAGGCTAGTACAAAAGCCCCAAGACATCATTAAGCAATCCTAGTCTTGGATGCAGGTAACAATGTCAAGTTCTACAGTACAAATGGGAATGAAAGCTAATCCACGATGCAATAATACGTATCATAACCACCTGTAACGTTACAAATGCCAGAAATAAGGTTCTTTCAGAACAAAGGATGGAATTTTCTACTCTATGCAAACAAACAAGCTGAATTCTCCTTCCCTGCTAAAAGTTTCTCATCCAGAGGAAAAAAAGGAGAAACAATACAAAATCTAATGGACTATTATTAGTTTTACTTCCTCTTCTTAGAAGGTGGCTGAGGAACCTCATCATCCTCATCGTCTTCGTCCTCCTCTTCTTCATCCTCCCCATCCTTGTCTTCTTCGTCCTCCTCTTCTTCATCGTCATCATCATCCTCTTCATCACTGCCTCCCTCCCCATTGGCCTCAGGATCATCCTCGGGATCCCCTTCCTCACCTTCTTCAGCTGAGAAATCCTCATCTCCATCATCATCATCTTGATCATCTGCTTTGTCATCCTCTTCATCTTCGTCATCATCCTCTGTATCACTGGCATCTTTGTTTTCTGGACCAGGATGCTTCATTTTTAGAAGTTCATCAAATGGAAACCTGAAAAAGAAGTCAATACCAACAGCCTGTCAGATTTCCTCTTACCAACCATTAATGGTAAATTAAGATGAACAAGAAAAGAAATCTCATTACCTCTCGTCCACTGCAGTCAAATTAAGTGATGCATTCATATCATTCAGCACTGATCCTGTCTGCGACAACAATATTAAATCATGTTAGAAAGGATCTTGAGCAAATACATACAACTAACAAATAAATGATGTACGCTTCCCGTAGACAACAACCTTCTATTCTATGTGCATTTAACAATGTTACAGAGCAACAATAATTGGTTTCCCTCATCAATTCAAGTCCATCATATGATGAATATTAACACTCCGAACATAATTAAGAAAAGAGAAGCAAGTGGAAGGACAAGTGGACTGTGGACATTGCTGCAGATAGGGAGGAGCAACAATTAACCAACTCAGTATAACACTTGTCTGCAAGCCAACCTTTTTATATAGTGACATGTTAAAAACTTCTTTCAAAGGATTATGTTCATCAAAGAAAGATAAATGGAGATTTTGCAAATTAAGTCTGCAAAACCCTGATGCCATGAATCAAGACCCTAAAAAAATCCTTAGCTAAAAAGGCAAACCAGACACACATTTCATTTTAAAAACAGCAGAGAAAATTTTGACCCAGGGCCCCCAAGTTCGCAAGTTCGCAGTCCTGTATTAAATGATAATAGAAGGCAATCTTACCCAATCAACTTGTTCCCTAATGTTCTAAGACCAAAGTTTCTCTGATAATTGGTAGTACATATTGAAACTCAATATAAATGTTACTGTATTGGCATAAACAGCAACCAAGACAGAAAATATCCCAAGCACTAGAAGGTGCAGGGAAATGTCCTTTCAAGGTCTGAAACCAATCAAAGTGGTGTAGAAGGATTCAGGTGTTTTATGCTGAATCCAACTAAAAAACAAAAGTTGTAAGGCCTCTCAGGCAGCAAGTTAAAGAATCTGTAGCCAACAGCATACATTAGAATAGAGAAGGCATTGTTGATAGCAAACAACAACATTACAACAAACTGCATATTATTTTCTAGTACGAAGAAGATTCTAATCATATTAATCATCATACGAAAACGCAAACTAATCTTATTATGGACAAAAATCTCAATTACTCCGACACCATTTCAGGTTAAGTACAAGTTTCAGACAACAAAAGCATACTTCAACACAATAAACTCAAGTAAAAAGGTGAAAACAAGTGGAAATCCTCAACAAATGCCACTTCTTGAATCTTAGTAAGAGGAAAACTTAACATCAACAGTCAGTCCACACAATTACGGTAGCAAAAAGCAAAGCTTGCCCTTAAACAACCACCACCAATGTACAAATTTATAAAAATAAAGATTTTAACAGTTTGGCAGCTCACAATAACCTCAACCAAGACCAGAGAGGGTCAACCACCAAAACTCGGTAAAAAAATGGGGCAAGAAGAAAACTACACAAGCAGCAAACCTTATGGCACACAATTATGGTTTTTCTAACACAAAACCCAAAAAGCAGAACACAGCATATGAAGCAAACAACATAACTTAGAATTATAAAAAAAAACAAAAACCTTTACAAAGAAGAGAGTAAATATACCAGAATGAGAAGGCAAGAAAGAGACTTTCCAGCGAGAACCAAAGTCTCAGCCACCAAAGCTTCCATTACAGAGCATACCCAGATGCTCTTTTCAACTGGGCTGAAACTTACCACCCCCATTGCTGCCTTAACTATGCTAAAAAAAATTTACACTTTCTACAGAAAAAAATAAAATCAGTGAATATAGAGAGAGCAAGAGAAAGACCTGAGCAGAGTGGTTTGGGTCTGGGTCCGGTTAGGGTAAAACCTAGGCCTTGATCCAGATTAGGGTTTTTGGCTGCCAAATGGAATTACCAAAGGTTGATTTTGCGACTTCCAAGAAAGATGAAAGGAAATTATTGGATGAAAAGAGGAAAAGTGGAGTGGAAGCAAGAGAAATGGGTTTGAAAATAGCAGTTTTTAATTTTTTAAAATAATTTTTTTCTTGTCGCTTTGGAGTTAGGATTCATAAGTGTAATCGAGTTGAGTTGAATTGATATTTTGAGAAGTTTGAGTTTGAGTTCGAGTTCGACTCTCAACTCGTAATTTGATATTTAGTTCGAATTCGATTGAATTTTATTTTTTTAGTTCGAGTTTAATTTGTGATAGAAATCAAACTACTCGAATTCGTTCGATTAAACTTAATTAATATATAAAAATAAGTTCAATTCATTTATTCGATAAGAATTTGATTATTTGAGCTCGAATTAGAATTAAAATTTGAGATATTTTATTAATTAAAATAATAAAAATATATTTAAATATAAAAATTCGATTAAGTTATTTGAGTCAAGTATAAAAATATATGAATTTAATTTGATTGATGAATCAAATTATTTGAACTTAAACTTAACTCGATAATAATTAAATCGAATTTAAATTTTATTTGAATCTGAATAACTTATTAATAACTTACTAATGTTAATATATTATTTACGTCGAAATTATTCGACGTCACTGGGACCAGTGTAACTTGGTGAAACTGTCCAATGGGGTTTCTGTTTTGTTTGTGGTTCACGGAATTGTTGTTCGATTGGTTGAGTCAACTGTAATTAATGGGATTAGAAGTACAAAATTATGCTTTTGTTTTTTTTTTTTTTTTTCTTTTCACTACAATATAGACAAAAGAAAACCCGGCTCTCTTGGTTAAGACTGGGCCTCATGGACTGGACCGATCTAGTCCAAGTTCGCTTATATAATGGGCTTGGTCTGGCCCAATTTTCAGCTTCATTAGCTAACCCTAAAAATATGTATTGTTGACTGCAATCAAGGCCCGACCGGATTATTAAACGTAGCAGAATCCAGTTAATTCCTACGGACAATCGGTTAGGCAAAGGTGGCTTTTGCTTCGGCTTGGCTTCGGCCTCATCAATCAACGCGGCACGGACGCCAAAGCGCAGCCACCGTCCCAAACCCAGCTCTCCCCCTTTCTTTCCACGAAAAAACCTAAACGCCCCCACAATTTCATTGAAAAAAATTATTATCAAGAAACAAAATCAGCCCTAGATAATTAAAAAGGAAAAAAAATTGTTTTTAGTTTTTTTTTTTGGTTGTTGGGTTTTTTGAGATATGTCGTCGGAGATCGAGGTAGTGGAAGAGGTCCAACCCTTGAAGCAATCGGGTGGCGTTGTAGCGAATGGGAACGGATATGGGGAAGGGTATAATGGGGTTGTTGGTGATGTTGCTGATGATGAGAGCTTGAGGAACGATGTCTACACCGCTGCTGCATATGGGGATTTGGAGAAGCTCCATAGGTTGGTTGAGTACGAGGGTTACTCTCTTTCCGAGCCTGATGGCCTTGGTTACCATGCCCTCCAGTGGGCTGCTTTGAATAATAGAACCGCCGCTGCCCAGTACATCATCGAGGTTTTTATTTTTTTATTTTTTTTGTGGTTGTTTTGATGGATTTGCTGAATTGGCTTTCTTGTCAGAATTAGGAATTTTCTTTTTGAAAATTTGAGTTTGGAGCGTATTGGATTTATTGAACTGTTATTTGGTATCTAATTTATGGAATTTGTTTTCTTTAGAAGGTTTAATGGGTTTACTGAACTGGATTTTTGGAATACATGCTTTTGAGTTTTGGAAATGATTTTTAGAGTTGTTTGGATTTTAAGGTTTACTTGTGACATGTAGGTCTTGAAGTTTGCATTGGATTAAATTCGGTTTAACTGAGTAGTTTTTGGGTTGTCTTGATTTGCTAGCATGGTGGAGATGTACATGCGACAGATCACAATGGGCAGACGGCCTTGCACTGGAGTGCGGTCCGGGGTGCAATACAAGTTGCTGAGGTTTTACTCCAAGAGGGTGCTCGGGTGGATGCTGCTGACATTTATGGCTATCAGGTTAGTTTTATTCAATGTGGTGTCTTTTACTATATTCTTTCTTATTCAAGAAATTAGTGTCTATATGGATTTGGGACAGTGATCAGTGGTGTAAATTAATGTTTAAACAATGCTAGCTGTTTTAGACATTCCTCTCCTTTTCGAGTTGGTTTATATCTGCATAGACATTGTTTATATATATATTTTTAGGAGCATTAGAACTCAGCAATATATGGTTTCTATAAAACGAGTAGATCATATTGATGTGAGGTTTAAAGAAGATATATTTTTGCTTTGCATTTTAGCGAAGGCTATCTGTGCAGCTGGAGATGATATTCATTACCTAATTCTCCTACTTGTCTTGGACCACAAAGACAGCCGGAAATAATAGCATAGCATCTCATTCTATTCTTTCTTGTTTACTCTGGCTTTCTAACATACTAAGATCCCCTTATAAATATATATATTTTTGCAGTTGTTCTATGCCGCTGTTGCTGATACACATTTTTTTCTTTTTTCTTTTTTTGTTTGTCTGTCAGTCTAGAACATGAGGGTTAGTTTCAACTTCTTAATTTAATGCTCAAACTTTATTGTTACATTTTGTGTTTTACAATTTAATTGTGGGATAATAATCGAATTAATGTATTTCTTTCTTTTATTTCAACCTCCAGATGGGTGCATACTTATTTATTGTAATTTGATGCAGATAATACATGTTGCTGCCCAATATGGCCAGACTGCTTTTCTCTATCATGTTGTTTCAAAATGGAATGCTGACCGTGATATTCCTGATAATGACGGGCGAAGCCCTTTGCACTGGTACATGAGGAATTCTACATAGACTTTACTCTTATTCATTTGAATGGTCTAGGATAAGGCACTTTGTTGCCGCTGATTTTTTTTGTATTTAGGTATCTATATCTTTTGTTTCTTATTTGTGAGGGTTGATTATTTTCCTTGTGTAGCATTAGCATCACTTTGTTATCTTCCTTCATTATGTTGCTACTTCAAATTTCTTTTTAACCAAATGTGGAACTTTTTCTTTTGTCCTGTAAAAAATATTGTTGATGCATTTGCTGGTGAGTAAGACTACTTTTTAAATACCCTGTATCTGTGATTCTTACACAGTTTTCAATTGGTGATTTTATGATGCCTTGTGATGATAGTAATAAGCTCCTGCAAAGTGCTTGGCTTTTGTAAATCTATTTACAATTTTATGATCAGAATTTAACCTACATGTGTAATTTTTATCGTAGTTGTTTTTATTCTGAAAATGTCAAATAGTTTTTAGATTTGTGTTTAACTTTCCTTCTGTGAAATCTCTCTTTCATTTTTTAAATTAAATTTAACTAGTTTGCTTAATATTCTGATTATTTGTTTTTCCTACTAATTGCTTGATTGTGTAATGAATTTTACAAGTGTCAGGTCTGTTATTTTAAGTCTAACTTTCCTTTCAATATGGGTAACACTAGGGCTGCTTATAAAGGTTTTGCCGACTGCATACGTCTTCTCTTATTTCTTGATGCACATAGAGGGCGTCAGGACAAAGAGGGTAATTTTCTGATTCTCAGATTTAAATTGCCATTTTTAGGGAATTTCATCTGGTTTGTCTACTGCAAATAATTTGTACTTGTGAAGTATATGATTTGATGCATAACTTTGCTCAGTTAACCATGATTCATCTTTACATCAGGTTGCACTCCTCTCCATTGGGCGGCTATTAGGGGTAATCTAGAAGCTTGCACAGTCTTAGTTCAGGCTGGCAAGAAGGAGGACTTGATGGTCACTGATAATGGTGGCCTTACACCTGCACAGCTTGCTTCTGATAAAAATCACAGACAAGTTGCTTTTTTCCTTGTAGGTTCCAATCATTTTAACTTGGTTCATGATTGTTCTTTGATGAATAGTTCTTTATATATTCATTTGTTTTGTTTTCAATCTTACACAGTTTAAGCTCTTTATTGTTAGCGTTGACTGATGAATGACTTGGGCTGAATGAAAGACATTTGTTGCTTCCTCTTCTGCCTCGCATAAAGATTGTCGGTTTAATTATTGATAAGAATACAAATAAAAAGAATACTTCATAAACATTATGCAAAGGTCTAAAAAAATGTATATTTTATCCATTTTAATTTTCTGGGAACTCCTTAAATGGTTGATGCCTTATGCATTTGTAAACTCAAAATATTCTTCCCTATGTTTATGCTGCATTCAGGTTTATGAAGCTGGGAATTCTCAAATAACTAGTATTTTTCTTGTTGGATAGTCCAACCTTTTACCTTTCCTTGTATAGATGCAACATGATTGCACATTTTGTGACTTCACTATTAGAAATGTTGTGGCACTTATAGTTGATTTTGATTGGTCTTGTTGTCTCTAAAAAGTTGTAAAATTTCTCTGTGGGTGGCTTAATTTGTCTCCTAGCTGTTCTCTTTTAATTGTTAAGATGATATGCTTATGAAATCAGCTTAGTTTTGGCCCCACCTGTTAATGTTTCTTATACACCTGCTTTTGCAGGGAAATGCTAGAAGGTTGCTTGAAAATCGATGTGATGGGAACAGCAGTCTTGGACTACTTTCAAAATTAAGACTTGCACCCGTTCTTGGGTGCATTATCTTTCTACTACTAGTGACCTATACACAATCTGTCATAATGGGTGTGTCTCTTTGATCTCATAATGAAAGTTAATTGTGCCATACCATCAAGACAGTACCTGTCTCTGTCTCTTTATTACCTATTTATTTGTGACTTTGGACATTTGTTGCAGCATCAAACCTGCCAAAGTTGACAGCTGGGTTTGGCCTTCTTGCATGGTTGGGTGTTTTCCTAGCATCCTCTGGTTTGGTTATGTTTTATAGATGTAGCAGGTATATTCTTTGATGTGGACCTTTTTTTTTTCAAAAAGTCTGTTAGGTTATTATGGCACTGAACACATTGTGTTGTACACTGCTTAGCTGTCTGTTCATCAGTTTGTTAGATGCGATTAGTTTCAAGCATCTAGTAATTAGATTCTTGATGTTTTCCCATGTTTATTTATGTTGGAAGGTGGGGAATCTCTTTTTGAATGGGTGGTTTACGGTGGCAGTGAATTATTATATTCTTCAGGAGATAGTATATTGATGCATACTCAAAGATTTATGAGGGCAGTGCCTATGAATCTAAAATATAATACAAGATAATTATCAAAATTGAAGTACATTTTGTCGTTCATTTTTTTTTTTTTTTTGGTTTTTCCAGATTTAATGTCAGGTAGTTCTCTGTGGGAGAAGGGGGGCTGGGTGTATATTTTGCCTGGCTTTGCTCTAGGTCACTACTGTTGCATGTATTTGCTAGCAATCAGATTCATTGAAGAGCGTACTTATCTGGTTGTTTTTCATTTTAAATTTATTTGCAGCAAGGATCCCGGTTACATCAGGATGAATGTCTATGATCCTCAAACTATGAAGGATGACGTGCGTTCGATTTTTCCTTATAAAGCCTATATGGTTTTTTGTTTGATTTGCTAATCTTTTGTCTTCCTGAAATTTAATTGCTGTCTTCTTCAAATCCTGTTTATATCTTTTCCTTTAAATGATTGATTTAGTTTCTCACTATATAATATTTTATCCTGTATATTCTGTTAGGAACCCTTATTGAAGATTGAGATAAATAATCCTGCTTTGCTAGCTGGAAACTGGTCTCAGCTTTGTGCAACATGCAAGGTGCTTGCTAATGTAGCCTTTATTGCTTAGATGTTACTCATTTGATAATTTCTGCTTATTCTGATTGTTTTTCTATGTTATTTTATAACATCATCAGATTGTCAGGCCTCTTCGTGCAAAACACTGCTCCACTTGTGATCGTTGCGTTGAACAATTTGACCATCATTGCCCTTGGGTATCAAATTGTGTTGGCAAGGTGCTTTGTTGCTGATGCGTTAAATTTTTTTCCTCTGTTATTACTTTAATGTTTCATTTGTTGCATGTTTAACATCCTGTACTTCAATAATACAATTAAATTAGGGGAATTGAATGCTCTTATACATGACTTTGCACTTCAAAAATATAGACAAATATAGGTGATGTGTGGTTGCTTGTTGGTTTCAATTATGTTTATAGGTCAATTTTCCTATGTGGAAAGAGAGTAATATTTAATTATTTGAAGAGTAGTCATGGTATCTGTTGATTAATTTCATTTAGGTATCTTATGATGCAGAAAAACAAATGGGATTTTTTTATTTTCCTAGTTTTAGAAGTTTCAGCAATGTTGATTACTGGTGGAGTTGCTATGACAAGTATGTCTTTTAATCAGTTCCAAGTTCAAACTATTTGCCAAAGTTAGCAAAAATTTTCCATCCTGAATGTCCTACAAATGTGTTTTTGTCATATACAGGAATCTTGATGGATCCAACGGCTCCATCTTCATTTTTTCCATGGATAAACCATGCTAGTACTCATCATACTGGTGCTGTATCATTTTTGATTGTGGATTTTTTCCTCTTCTTTGGTGTGGCAACATTAACTTTTGTACAGGCTTCTCAGGTATGACTCAAGATTTTGCGATCTCTAGTTGTCTTTATTTTTTTTTTTTACTTACTTTTTATGGTTATGACCTGGACCGCAATTGAAAAAATGTGTGCTTCCCAATTCTCTTACTTTTAGGTTTAATCGGATGCACTGTTGAGATTTTGGGTAAATTTGTCATCCTAAACAAGATTAGGTGTGGTAACATAATAAATGCAAGTTTAAGCTGCTTCATTATATATCTTAAACTAACTGTTTATTAGTGATCATGGATTGAGTGAATGTGTCCTTGCTTACGTTGTAACTCTTGAGGGATTGTTTAAAATGATCTTCTACCTTCATCATGCCAACTATATTTGAGTTTCACAACCGCCACATATTATTGCAGCTATGATATTTACAATTCAGGCATGTTTATCCAAGGTTAAATCTCAAGTCAACCATCTGCAATTCATATAGCCTTTGATATTGTCCTTGACACACCATTTTTTGGGACTTAATCGGGACTTTTGCCTCTGCACATGCTTGCACAGTTTCGTTTGCATGTTTGTGTGGTTTTCTTACGCCATGACAACCTTCTCTCTTCTTTGGGTAACTGTCATGTTGTTTGTAGCAACTGTTATGGTGCTTGTGGTTTAGGTCCTATAATAATGTTTCATATCTAACATATTTGTATAGAACATGAATAATTTCTCTTGCTGCAGATTTCTCGCAATATAACAACAAATGAAATGGCAAATGTCATGCGCTATAGCTACCTCAGGGGTGCTGGTGGTCGATTTAGAAACCCATATGATCATGGGTGCCGGAAGAACTGCACAGATTTCCTGATCAATGGCTACAATGAAGATATACCGGCTAGTGAAGATTCAGCACATTCTGAAGGAATTAGCATGGTACAAATGCCAAGAGAAAATGGTGATTTGCAAGGTCTCGCAAACGGAAATGGCCATATCGCCATAAATGTCAGTTCGAGCAACACCAAAGCACACCATGGCCATGTTCATTCTTCCCACTGCAGCCATAGTAACCATAGCAAGTCAAAAACTGAGAGCGTGCCTTCAAGATTGGGTCTTGGTCTCGGACGAAGTAGCCCCCATGCCGCCGCAACCTCGTGATATTCGTATACAGAATAAGTTGAAACAGATGTGCATTGTATCAAAAGCATACATTCGGTTTCGGCTTTTTGTTGATCTATTGCGTGCCCCCCCTTTTTTTTTCCATGTTTATGGGTGCGCCATTCTTTCAAATTGTCTCATTTTTGTATTGTTTTATAAGTATGTGGCTTTAGATTTGGTGTGCTTGAAAGTGGAAAGAAACCCGTTTGGGGTTTAATTGAAACAATGTAAATAGCTTCCTTTGATAACACGAAAACGACGACATTATTTTTACGACGACATAATAATAATCCAACTCGGGTCTAGTTTAAGGTATGTCTAGTTCAAGGTATTAAAAGGAAAACAAAACAAACAAAACGACGGCGTTTTACACCATGGGTATTACTAGAAGGACTAAAAAATAATATTAATAAAAAAATAGTAATTTCACTATACCGTCTGCTGGATAAAGGAGAAAGGACGGGGACAAAGTGGGCCTACATTTCCCTGTCCTTCTTATCTCATACATTACAGCCTCTCCTAGTCAATCGCCTTTCGCCACGTGCCACGCATCAAACGGCTTCAACTAACCTCACTTCCCCTGCTTTCTTGCTGTATCAGTTTTAATATTCTTCTCTCACTTCCTTTATATCTTTTTTTTTTTTTTCTATAAATGATTATTTTTTTCATTCCGATTCTGATCAGATAATGATATCTCTGTTATTAAGGTATTCCCTTCTTTTTTTTTTTTTTTCTTTTTTTTGGTTTGGGTTTTGCATATAAATGTTATTCGATAGTTTGATCATTATTTCGAGATTTTTTTTTTCGTCCTCTGTTTGTTTAATTCCTTAAAAAAAAAGTGAAATTTGATATCCCGGATTCCTTTTTCCTTTGTTTTCTAAAAACATGAGAATTCAAACTATCCTTAGCTCTCTTTTAAGTATTTTTTTTTTAGAAGTCCTTTTTTTTTCTTTAGTAGTATTGCTTTGAAATTTTTAATTTTTACAAGCTGTTTTTGTTAGTGATAGAGTATATAGCTAAATAGAATGTAAAGAGCTTACTGATCATCGTTTCATATATATATATATATTTACATGTATTTGCATTTATTAATGTTTTATTCTTTAATGAGGGAGGTTTATGCGTTATCCTTTAAATGGGGTTTTGAATATTTCCTCTGTTTCTTCTTCTTTTGCTTCTTTGCTTTATAAGTTTTGGTATGTTGGCTTGTTTGGGATGCAAGTTATGAATCAGATGCAGCTTACGTTGTCATTTAAACCCTGAATGTTTTGTTTCTGAGGCTCTTTATTTTTGGGTTTCTGGCATTGGATGAAGTATTTACTTAACTATTCTTAAGTTTGATTACAGGAGCTTCTCTGTAATTGATGCTTTCAATGGCTCTGATTTTGATTTTGATTTTGAAGAATTCTTGACTCTGCTTTTGTTTACCTAATAGAATGTTTTAATAAGAGCCAATAAGTGTTCTACGCATTCATTATGCTTGGGATGAATGCTGCTAGCATTGATTTATATATGAGTTCTATATCATTTTAGTGATAGAATGATAGATGGTGACCTTTTTGTTAGCCTTTTGGTTTTGCAATTGTAGTACTCTTTAAAGAGCTGACTCTGTCATGCTGTTGCTTCTGTCCAGTTGTGTTGGAGGGTGAAGAAGCTGAGTTTAGACTTTAGACCATGTTTGTGGTTCTATAATGGGGAGTAAATTGGTTTTTCTTCTTGCTTCATGATATTAATTGATAATTTATTAGACTATCAATCAAATGGGGGGAGTGTGTTCAAGGAAGAGAGACCAACTGATCGTTGAAGATGGAATGCGAAGAGGGGTGTCTGGAAGGTATGGGAAAAGTGGTAGTTCAAAGTGGCTTGTAACCTCCTTTTCACGGCCCATGGTGGTTCAACAGCCTGGTGTGGCCATTTGCCCATCTCTCCTGGAATTATGCATTGATAAAATATGCGAAGTATGTCTATCATGTTGGCATGTTTCTCAGATGATTGTTTTCTTTGTTTTTTCTGATATTATATACTGTTACTCTCACAGGACATAGACCGGTATAGTTCATTGGCAATGCTGCCAAAGGATATAAGTCAACAAATTTTCAACAAATTGGTTTTATCCCATCATCTTACTGATGTTTTTCTTCAAAAGTTTCGTGATTGTGATCTTGAGGTGATTTTTCCCTGAGTGGTTTAAACATGTTGCACCTTTTAATTTTTTATGTCTTCATAGATGATGTTGTTTACCATATTTATATCTTGCATTGACAGGATGTTTGGTTGGGTGAATATCCCAGAGTGCAGGATAATTGGATGGATGTCATCTCTTCTCAAGGGACATCATTACTTTCTGTTGATCTTTCTGGTTCTGATGTAACAGATTCTGGGCTGGGTCTCCTAAAAGAGTGCTTGAGCCTCCAAGCCTTAACTTTGAACCATTGTGAAAACATTTCAGCAATGGGGCTGAAGCATATTAGTGGTAATTTTCTATTGCTTTATTTTATACCTTGGTTACCGTAGGGCTGAATCTATAGTTTGTCATCTGATTCTACTGACATGACACCAGCTATGCTAGGGCTGATGATTGGCTTTATGCTTTTGTCAGCATTGTATGACATTATCTTGAACTGCATTGTCAACACTTTTGATGGATTGCCAGGATTAGTGATTTTAGCCTTATTTGAAATTTGCTACAATGTGCTGTTAAATAAAGAAAATCATTTGTAACCATTTTCATTTTCTGGAATTTTGCTTTATTCTACCTTCACATATTGCTAATAAAGAATTACAATTCTTTCGAAAGTGAAGATGAAATATGTTTCTCTTGTTATTTGTTCTCTGTAGTGGATCAATGATACTGAATAACTGGGGCAAGAATTTTCAAGGTTGTCTTTTTGGTAGGATTTTTGCCAGTTTTATTTAGTCGATTCATATTTCTTAGAAACAAAAACCTAAAATAACAAGATGTCATGCTTCCTGGATAGTGTTTGAAAACTGTTAATTATCTATTAAATGTCTTGAAAACATTATAAAAACTATATATAAAACTTTGTTTACCATCCATTGTTAGACATTTTATTGCTGTATAATCTATCTTGTGCATAGTATAATAAAATCTTATATAGTAGTGCCTTTCTGTGATTAGGATATCAATGCAATAGTTATTTGGATCAGCTTGCTGTTTGACATTGTTTCCGTGCTGTTCATGGGCATTATGTCCCTTGATCTTTTAGGTCTAATGAACTTGACATCCTTGAGTTTTAAAAAGAGCGATGCAATTACTGCTGAAGGAATGCGTGCATTTTCCAGCTTAGTTAACCTGGAAAAGTTGGATCTGGAGAGGTGCTCGGGAATTCATGGCGGATTTGTGCATCTTAAAGGTTTGTTGTGAATGAATAAATTTTCGATGACAATTTAGAATGCTTGTGTTGTGATGAACTTTTAAACTTGCACTGTAAATTTTCCCACTTTAAAAAATGTTCTGTTAGTAACAATTATGGAATTTTCAGTTGGGATTCCTATATTAGCAAGTTAGTGCAACATCTTTTCCAGTCCTTTTCTTTAATTCTTTTCCTCAGAAGCTTTATCAGTTTTACCCATTGTCGTCTTTTTCAGGTTTATCTAAACTTGAGTGTCTTAATATCAGATGCTGTAAATGCATTACAGACATGGACTTGAAGGCTATTTCAGGTAATTTTGACAATTTTTTTGGGCTAATTGAAGACTGCTATTTTTATACATCGGGTACTTTTTTTTCACAACAGCGGATCAAGCTGACATGAATTGTCATCATTGCATGCTGTCATCAGATGGTTGTCACTGTATTCACAATTATTATTTGTTAATATCAAGTGAGATTTATCACATATAACTGACAACTTTTCAACGTCCAAGAAGGGCAATAGATTCCAGAATTTTTTTGTATAGCTTTACATGTTTCTTTTATTTCAGGGCTTAATAATCTGAAGGAGTTGCAAATATCAAACAGTAACATTACAGATTTTGGACTGTCTTACTTGAGAGGTATTTATCTACCTGCACCTTTTGCATGTTAGTATACTAACAGAACAAACTATTGTCCTTTGTGCTATGTAAAAGGATAGGACTTCTCTTTGTTTAAATTCATTGTTCTTGCTTTCAGTTCCTTATTCATTGATTGTTACATGATTAATTCTGCTTATCTGTTCTATTTCTAGCTTTTGTTTTCCATCATGGCACTTTAGGGGTGAGTTTTTCCCTTTTATGTCATCATCTTCATCGTCTCCTAGTAATGACATCTTAATCTTCTTTGCTGTGGTGTCAGTTACGTACTTATTAGAACTAATAATCTATCTTCTTAATAAGACCAGTTGACCTCAAGAATTTAACAACTTTAACCTATGTTATGTGTTAATATAATTGTCCATGGCAGGTTTGCGCAAGCTTATCATGTTGGATCTGGAAGGATGTAAACTTACCGCTGCATGCTTGGATTCCATCTCAGGTGCATTTTCTTATTAGTAGCCTTTTCAGTGATACCTATAATTGTACAATTACTTGCTGCTATACATTGAAATTGGTTGTACCTTCAAACGTAACCATGTGTGGTTTGTGTGGCAAATTGGTTAGCGGATGTAATGTCTTATAGTTTGGAGATTATGTGGACGAGGATAAACTCTCTAGCATTATCATGCAGTAGAAGATCAACTATACCATATTGCAACAAACAATGAATTGTTAACAAGTTCATGGAGTTTGGTAAAGTGAATACATTGAGCTATTACTGAATTTCCTGGAAGTATAATAATTTTCATATGTTATGCAATTATCTTGTAATTTTTTCCTGCCTATGAAGCAGGGATTGGGATTGGAATCGTTTATTCAATTAGATACCAGAGGACGTATATCATGTTCAGTTCATTAAAGAAATTATTTATTCTATCTGCAGCTCTTGTTGCTTTGGCATACTTAAATCTTGGAAGATGTGGCCTAACTGATGATGGATGTGACAAGTTTTCTGGTGAGTTGTAGTTGATATCTTTTAGCCCTTTGTTGTATTGAATAATCACATAGAACGATTGCATGGCTAAGTATAGTTAGTAATATTTACAGTATTTACCACTCATTTGCAGGACTTAAGAATTTGAAGGTATTGAACCTGCCATTTAACAATATAACAGATGCATGTTTAGCGCACCTAAAAGGTTCTCTCTCTTTCCCCTTTGTTACTGCATTGTGGTCCGTTAGTTTAACTTTTACTGGGAGTGGACCATTTGCATTCTTTCTTTGCATTGAACAACTTCTAGAGGGCAGTGCAAGTTAATGAATTTTACTAGGTTAGCTCAGTAAATTGCACCGTTGCTTTCCATAAATCATGACAATTGTAAGACCTTACTATTGTTAAAGTTAGTGGCTATTGATTTGTATTTCAGACCTACAACAACAACAACAAAAAACTAAGCCTTATATCCCACAACTTTGAAGTCGGTTGTATGAAAGGCCAAAAAAAAGGAATCATGTTACGTCATAGTTTTGAATTTTCTCGCACCACTCATTTCTATAAAAAACAGCCTTTTCATCTACTTCCTTAAGTCTAATATCATCTCTTATTACTTGCATCCATGTCTTTCGTGGTCTACCTCTAGAAGCTTTGGTCACCCCAAATCCAAAAGCTCATTTCTTCTAATTGGTGCACAGATAGGCCTACATTTCAGACTTTATTCAGAAAAAAGTTATGATCTAACTATAATAATGATATTTGCAACCTCATGCTTTCAATTTTGACAAATATTATGCTGTTCACTTGAGAACACAAGATGATAGTTAATAATTTTGACACAAAGATTGTCTGAGGCGACGTTCACTTACAGATAGTGGTTTCAATGCATCACTGAAGGTTTAAAAAGTCTGATAATGCTATGATAACTGATTTCTGGTTCATTTTCTGTATGTGATTGGTTGACTATCAAAAAAGATACTCGTCCTAATAATTTTTCTTGCAGTTCTACTGTGAAATAAAGAACCTTTGGTCCAAAGAGTGGACAATTTTCATTCTTATTCCATATTTTTTTATGCTTTCCCTCATGTACTCATGCTTGTTTGCAGTTTATTGTTGATAAGAATTTGAATAAATGAGACCATTGATCCTTTGGTTTATTTTACATTTGATTCTGGTCTCTTGTTTATTTGAAATGGTGATAAGTTTGTTTGATATGGTATATCTTTCTTTGCAGGATTAACAAAGTTGGAGAGCCTGAATTTAGATTCATGTAAAATTGGTGATGAAGGCCTTGCTAATTTGATAGGTTTCTATATCATGTTTCATTTTGCTGCTAGTTAAACTGTTATGTTGGGAGGATCTCTGTTTGCTTTAAACATTTTCGTGACCTAGTTTATCTTGTGATTTGCTCTTCAGGCCTTTCACTTCTCAAAAGTCTAGAGTTGTCTGATACTGAAGTTGGAAGCAGTGGGCTCCGATACCTCTCTGGTTAGTAATCTATCTCTTATCATCTTGCTTGTGTGTGATATGACCAGTTTTGAACCCTTGATATTAGCTATAAGCATGACACAATTTCAGTGATACTTTTAGAAACCTATCTTCCTGTTAGGCCGCTCTTACCTATAAAATTGTTCACAGATTTTGTTAAGTTGCTTTTCTTTGAGGAATCATCTTTTTTATTGAGTTAACAAGTTCTCTTAATTCAGTTGTTATATACATTTGAAATGGTTATTTTACCTGGATTTCTTTGACTTATTGCTCCATTTCTGTTTCCTTCTGTATATGATGATGTGTTGGAGAAAAGAGAAACATTTGATACTTTCAGTTCTTCCATATATACGTTTTTTCATTTGTTTCTGAAATTTTATTTATGCCTTACACATTGACACTGGATGTCGGCTGAATATATATTAATGAATAGAATGTATTACAGAATTCACGGCAATCATATTGTTATAGTGTTTGCTTCATCAATGACCTAACAAGGCAAAGCAACAAAGCTTTAAGATTAGGGTTGTGGTGTTATAAACCATCTATTATGATCCTTGCCCTTTTCCACATGGTTCTTTATTAAATTATATGTTCTTGGTTTCAATTTTTTCTGAAATTTTCAGTGCATTATAATGTTAAATGCATGATGCTGACTTGGCTCTGTTATATTAGGATTGACACATCTGGAGACCTTGAATTTATCATTCAGTTTAGTGACTGATAGTGGTTTACATAAGTTGTCTGGATTGACTGCTCTTAAGTCACTTAATCTGGATGCTCGCCAAATTACAGATGCTGGGCTGTTGGCTCTGACAAGTTAGTACTTTCACTTATTTCTTTGTACCATTCTTCTAACTTTGTGCATCTAAGTTGGAGACATTCTGGTGTGCCTTTGATCCTATTTATGGCTTTTTGAAATCTTATGGTTGTATCTTTTGGTTGAAGTCTCTTTGCTGTCTTTGTGGAGTGAAGAAATTTGGAGCTATATTTTTCCTTGATTTTTGTGTTTTACAAGGTGACCACTGTGAAATGTAGGTTGTCGACCCCTTTTTCCTTGCCTTAGATTGTTACAGGATAGCCAGGTTTGGAGTCATAAATTTTGCTGAGCTTTCAGCTATGAATGTTTCCTTATATAAAAACATTGTGTCTCTAGATGGAGAAATCTTTGAAAGCAAATAAATAATTTTTGAACAGATCAGAGAACTCTGATTCATTATTGACATTACAGGAAAGTAAATAAATAATAACTTAAAAATCCATGGACTGGATCATTCATTTCTTGCGTTAAGATGGCAAATTTCTTACCTTATTTTCATCCGTGGCTATTGGTGTATAGCTGTATATTGAAACCTGTTTCATAGTGTTATTCACCATTCAGGTCTAGTGTATTCATCCGTTTTAAGAATCTTATATCAATTATTGCTGCACCAAGATGTCTGTAGTGACATAATTCATTTTCCAAAAGCTAAGTCTAAGTGGGCACCAAATTGCTGCTCCATTGTCAATATTTTATTCACACTTCTCTATTTTTCTTCATTGTGTAATCCGTATGAAGTCATCACATTTCTGATTTTGCTGATGCAGGTTTGACTGGACTGATACATCTGGATCTTTTTGGGGCTAGGATTTCGGACACTGGAACAAATTATTTGCGATGTATGTCAAAAATATTGACATTGCTTAAGTAATTAAAATTGCAAGTTGCTTAATGGACCAGTTTTCTTGTTTGAAAAACTTGAATCTATCATTTTGTCATATTCAAGTTTTATTATAGCTTTTAACCTTTGATGTTTTCTTTTTGTTTGTTTGAAAAACTTGATTGTTTTGGTTTGCTCTTTGCCTTGAAGACTGGATAGTTTGGACATACATACTTGAGGAAGTTCAGGAGTAACTTTGAGAAATATAAGGTCCCTTTAGTTGATTTATTGAGGTGTATTTATATCTCCAATGGTAGGATAATCAGTAGGCTCATGAGAACTTTTAGAATCATGTTTATTAAAAGGTTGTTATGGTCTTCATCAATAGGCCTAATATTGAGTTTGGCATAATCTCATTTTCATTGTAAACTTTTCTCAAGAATTTTGTTTTACATGTTCTAATTTTGTGTTAAATGTTCTTGCACCTGCTTGTTTTCATGTTAAACAGGCTTCAAGAACCTCCAATCCCTTGAAATATGTGGAGGTGGTTTAACTGATGCTGGGGTGAAAAATATCAAAGATCTTACCTCTTTAACGCTATTGAACCTTTCACAAAACTGCAACCTGACAAACAAATCCTTGGAACTGATTTCAGGTAAGTTTTGCTTTTATTCCTCATGGTTTTATGGTGTTTATTTAGCTTCTTTTTTTTCTCCTTTTTTGGCCATTGTTAGTGCAATTCTTGAATAGAACAAACCTTGCTATGCTTGTATAGAAAATGATGCAGAGACATATATAAGACAGCTACTTGTATCTCTAGTGTCAGATTATCTCATCTGGCAATTGTCCCGCTTGGCATTCTGCTGCAGGACCAGTGATTTGCAGTACTTTTGCTACTGTCTAGTAACTTGGTTATGTATGATTAGTTGGTCCAGGAAATGTCTAAACACGCAAAGATGAACGGGCAGTCAGTAAAACTGGTGAATTGAGAGCTTATTTGGGGCCTTCTAATAATGGCTTCTGAATGTGAAAGTATTCTAGTCCATGGCTTCCATCTGTCTGTGCTCTGATGAAGTCAGTGAGATATTCTAATCATGGATTTTCATTTTCTGGTGTAAATGCAGGCCTGACCGCATTGGTGTCATTAAATGTTTCAAATTCTTACATAACTAATGATGGTTTGCTGTATTTAAAGCCTCTAAAGAATTTACGGTCGCTATCTTTGGAATCCTGCAAGGTAACTGCCTCTGAAATTAAGAAGCTCCAGTCAACTGCCCTTCCCAATCTTGTCAGCTTTCGACCAGAATAATATTGCTGGGGCAACTGTAACATATGCTGTAAATAGCTGCTATCACCTGGAGGTAGCTCTCTCTACAATTCAATAAATATATGTTAAAACGTGAGAGGCCGCCTTACTAATGGGGTCAGGGTAATTGTGCTAATTATATGGACAGTCAATGACAGGTGATTGTAAATATGTTTGGCTGCTGAATTTGACATTACCTCTTTTCTTGTTTCAAAAACAAACAAATTTTGTACATATAAATTTTATGTTAATTAACTATTTTCTGCACATTGTCTTCCAAGTTTTCATCTGGAGATTCAAAACAGAAGGCAAAAACCTGAGGGGAAGAGGTTTGACTGTGAGTTACACTCAATCTGAGTAACTTGTTTCAGGGTATGGTCTCAATCACAAGCATGTAAGCAGAATTACATGTTTGAATGTTTGATGAAATGGAAGCAAAAGCTGACAACAAATCCTCAATCCTCAATAACATACAGTACAACGAGAGAGTCTATGTTCCTCAATCCAGTGCAAAAATCTATTTCTTCAAAACTAGAAATCAAAATGAGAAACTTGCAGCTAGAAATAACAAATCAATCAGGTAAGCAACAGCAATCTCTAAATTATTTGCAACTAAATAATAAATTCAGCTTGTACATCAATCAGGTAAAAAATAATAAACCTAGTGTTGTAATCGAATGAAGCAAACATTAGATGTCAATTGTCTTCCAGTAGCCTGAGATTGATGCCTACTTCAAATCTTGGGCTTTTTACCTGGCAATATGATGAATTTACCATGCTTACAGTAAATTTTTTTGTGATAAGTTTTTCAGTTTATCACAGGGTAAAAGAACAAAAAAAAAAACAGTAATAATTAAGGATTTGGTTTTGCCAAGGAAAATTAATTACCGGACGTGGACCATAATATGAGGCTTCAACCTTATCTGGAGTAACAAAAATTTCATGTCAAAGTGCGACGAATGGACCAAGGATCAGTTTCATCAGAACTGCTTAAACCAAAGGGTTTAATTTGGGCTTATTAGGCCTCAAGCCCAACCAAAAAAGGTTAGGGCTCTAACGGGTAATACGCGGACTATGTAGGTTTATGCCGTCTATATATATCGGATCCAGATTCAAAATTTGAAACCCAAGACGATTAATTTTTACTGTTTTTATTTTCTTCGTATTTCTTTCTTTTGTCATTCCTCAAAAAAGAAACTCTTTTTTTTTTTTTTTTTATCCTAAGGAAACTCTCCAACAAATATTCTTCTCTTTTTCTTGTCACATTTGCCTGTTTGCCTACCGAAATCTTTGAACTTTGTCAAAAAAGAGAGGAAAAACACATTCTTTTTCCTCTCTGAAAATTAATCTAAAACCAGAAATGAAATCGAAGAATTGTTGAAGGAGATCCGCGGACTACTGGAGCAGCAGATTTCGCTTTCTTCTTCGGCTGATAGTGATAGTCTCAGATTTGGCAACAGCTTCAGCACTACTCTGAGTTCCCTGATTTCAACAACTATCTCGTTTTTATCCTTTCTCGAGCTGAGGTTTGCTTCTTTTCCTCTCTCCGTTTGTTTTCTCAGTAACTAGTTTAGTAGAATTTTCTTTTCCGGATTTTCGTTTTTTTTTTTTTTTTGAGGAAAAGGATTTTGGGTATTGATTTGATTGTACGGTTTTTATTTCTTTAATGAAATTTCTTTTTATTGGATTGTGTTTCTCTATAGAATATTTGAATTTGGTGACTATAGGTTTAATAATTCTGTAATAGAATTTGCAAAGATTGTATATTTATTGGATTAACAGCATTTTGGGTATTGTTAGTGGTGAATTTCTGCTGGCCTACCTATTTGCTAGTGGTGAACAAGCCTCGAAAGATAGGGAAGCTGCTGTTTTGGCTCTTGGTGCAACTGGTGAAGGTTGCGTTACTGGTCTTTATTCTCATTTGTCCGAGGTAATTCTTGTTGTTTTTAACCGGTACACAAAGTTTAGAGGCAGATTACAAGGTGAAGAATAAATGGTGCATATATAACAGTCATCGGTTTTCCTTAACTCAATTTATGCTCTTAAATTTTTTATTTTTGCTATTGCATTGCTTTTACTTTATTCTTCTTTGACATGCTTGCCGCAGAATTTGAAAAAAAAAAGTCATATTTATGTCTGCATATTGTGGCATTTCTAAGTCCCCTTTTAGATCATGCGCAAGAATTCTTCTTGGACACTTTCTCGATTCAGTTCAGGTATGGATTAAAATTGCTCCATTGGTTGTTTCTCCTCAAGCCTATTTTCCTTCTGTTTGATGCTGTTTGGCTGTTAATATATTTTTTTAATCTAATAAATATATATAACCACCATGACCATTTTTGCATCTTATGCCTTTTTTTTTCTGTTTTTGGCACATAGCACTCCTAAAGTACTTTTTGTTGTTTTGTCCATGCATTGGATTTTGTAGTTGAGAGCTTTCGTGTTTCCTTTATATCAGTCTAGTGGGCATCAGAAAGGCTATGAGCAATTTGATGCTGTATGGGTATGCTGCGAAGAATATTGGATGCTAACAAGTGGGTAAAAGAGGCTGTTTAACCGGCTTTTGCAATGCTTGAAGAGGTTATTATAAACTTGCTGCACGTTGTAATTCAGGTTAAATTCTTATAGATTTCAACAATTGTTTTATTCATTTGAGGCTGCTGAAGAGGTTGCACCAAGTTTGGAAATAATTGTGTACACTAGCTTATGCGCGTGCTTTTGTCTAACATCAGGTTTTTTTGGCTGGCCTTTACATTATAATAAGCTCTTTTTACTGTTGCAATTATGACTTATGAAAGCCTATTACTATATTTTTTATTTTGTATGCTGCTTTATCAAAATATAAGTTGCTAATATCTCAAAAAAAAAGAAAAAGTTGCTAATTATGTTTCTTTTCTATATGCAGTTTTTTGAGTTGCTTCTCTGAGAAAGCTTTAATTGGGTTCATTAAGTTTTATATTCTTACTTTTAATGGATGTCGTTCTGATACTTTTTGATGTTATACATTAATTTATTGAAGGCTTGGTGTACATCCTTGGATAAACACCTTCCAGGTTTGTTTGTCCTTGCTTATGACCTTGCCGCAGAAGTGCTGAAATTGGTCAATAGTTTCTTGTTTTCTTCTTGTACTCTTGTTTTTTATTATAATTCTGTTGTTTGCTTGGAATACTGAAATCTGCTGTAAGTATTTCCTAATTTTGCTTATAATTTACTGTAACTTCAAGTCTATAAAAGCTTGGTATGAATCATTTTTCATTTCTGACTTTCGAGTTTCAGCATTGATTTAGAAGATGTAGTATTAGAATTAGACATTTTTTTATCTAGTCCTTGATGTTAATGGTTCTTGGGTTTTTTCTGTCACTAGACCATAAAATTGCTGGGCATTGCTAATATATGTTTTAACTAGAATACCATGAAAAGAACTGTTTCTGTTAACTTTTAATAAGAGTTAACATAAAAAATTTTCCTTTTTTTTTTTTTTTGGTTGAGCTGTTTGGTGTCCTATTGATTGCATATGGCTCTTATGGGTCTCCTGCTGAGAATATTGGATACAAGAGGCTGCTTCTTTGGATTTTGCAATGCTTGAAGAGGTTGTTATAAACTTGCTGTACTACTTGCTGTATTTTGGGTTAAATCCTTATATATTTGAACAATTGTTTTATTCATTTGAGATAAACATGTTTTTTATCTAGTCGTTGATGTTAATGGTTCTAGGTTTTTTTCCATCACTAGACTATAAACTCATCGGACACTGCTAATATATGTATTACGTAGAATACTACAATAATAGCTGTTTCTGTTTCCCACAAAATTTTTAGTATTTTGAGTTAGTGAATGAATTGTTGAAGTTATCTCGTTCCTTTTAAGCTTGATCATTTTTAGATCAATGTTTTTTGCCTAATGATCAGGCTTGTGTAGCATTTGGTCAGCTAATTGAAGTCCGCCCATCTTTTCTGGAGGTGGGTATCTTTTGTTTGTTACATTTTAGTTTTCTTACATTTTCTTATTGCAGTTCTTTTAGTAGCATGAAGTGTTACCTTTTTTTAGTATCTATGTCATACACTTGTTTCTTTTTATGCATAACACTCTGTGATGTGATTTTTAACTATTTGACAGCCACACTTGAAGAATGTAAGTGGATATATGTTGCAAGTCAATAAAGGCATTGGTGAATGATGTGGCCCTTGAAACATGTAAATTTGGGTAACTTTCTTCTTTGTGCATTCCATGTCTGAATGTCATATATTTTAGATTGAGATGTCTTTTAAAACCATTTTTTTATACCCGTGTCTTTTAGTCTCAATGTCATAAACGTGTCTTTTCATGCCTATCCATCACCTTTTTTTTTTTTTCTTGTGATGTGATTTTTAACTATTTGACAGTCACATTTGAAGAATGTAATTGAATATATGTTACGAATGAATAAGGCCATTGATGAATGATGAAGTAGCACTTTAAGCATGTGAATTTTGGTAACTTTCTTATTTGTGCACTCGATGTCTGAATGTCTTATATGCAGATTAAGATGTCTTTTAAACCATATTTTTGATAGCTTATGCAGATTGACATGCTTCAAACTAATAGTTTTTGGCAGAATGCAATATCTCTTGAATTTAGCCTTTTCTTTTACTTGCTCACCTCTGCTTGTTCACATAACATGTTTGTTAAACATGTCAGAAGTGATGGAGGTGTGCTTGCCCCTGTGCCTCTGCCTCTATGTGCTATCGAACTATAGTTATAAAAAATTTTAATATTGTTGCCATCAATATTAGTCTAATAATAAAAATATATAATAAAAAATAAAAATTATTTAAATTAAAATTTATCAATAAAATTATTAAAGACATTTTAATTAATCATTTTTAATATTTTTGGAATTAAAATTTTATTGAGGTGATTTTAGTCAGTCATTTTTAGTACTTTTAAAGTTCAAACTTTTATATAATAAAGAATAGATAATATATAGAATAGGAGATGTGAGATAATATTTTAATGGATGATATATAGATGATTAATAAATTCATATAATAAAGAATATGATATGTGAGAAAATATTTTGATATTGTTTGTAGACGTTGAAAATTCCATTGATCATATATAAAATATATATTTATATTTACGCTAATGTAAAAGTAAAGACTACTACATATTTTTCTAGCCTATTATTCATAAAAGACTGATAAAAATAAGCCAATTATTTAATTTTCTCTTGCTTTTCTCTTTTTTCTCTTTATTACCTATTCTTGAAAGCAATCTTTGTGTACAGAATTTTTTTTATTGATATTTTTTTGCTGAAATGACAACAATTTTGTTGAAAATTCTCCAATTGTGAGGGATTCAAACTTCGGAAGTAATAAATTAAAGATGAATTAATTTGTGAGGAAAGATGGGTCGAGAATTGCATTATATGGATAAGCATAAAGCATTAGATTTTGATATGGTTCTAATACAATACATATAGGGCATTTGTAGGGGATAAAAAAAAACAAATTGGAAAGAAGAAAAATTGTCTACCACAAACCCCTACATCAAGTAGGAGTCGTTCACAAAGAGAAATGGTGACCAACCAAACATGGGTTGGCTACATATTTCCACAATGGAATCGTTTAGGTAGAATGTTGTCTTCCACAAAATAGTAGCAAGAAGTGATGCCTGCTTCTATATGATGGAACCATGCTCGTCTCCAATAAGGATTAATATACAGCACAATGGCAATACTCAGTAGCACCATGACGTAGGACACAACAAAACTTACATAAAAGACATTCATGTCCATTGAGCCATTGTCAGTTGAAGCCGTTGGCGTTAATGAAGATGGTCCATCTGTTGAGCAATTGTTTGGCAACGGTGGGCCACAAAGAAAACGATTTCCCAGGTAGCTGCCTTCTTCGAAGGTTGCAAATTGCGCGGTCCTTTCAGGTGTACTTCCGGATAAATTGTTGTATGCCACACTGAATGAAGACAAGTAAGTCAACCCCACAAGTTGAGAAGGGATTTTCCCGCTCAAGTTGTTGTGAGAAAGATCAAGACTCTCAATTTGCTTGAGATCAGAAACCGCTGGTGGTATTGGTCCTGTTAAACTGTTGTGAGACAAATTCAAAGCAATGATTTTTCGGAAGTCTTTTACTTCATGGGGAATCTCACCAGTCAACTTGTTGCAAGAGAGATCAATTTCAGAAAGTAAAGTGAGGACTCTTCCCTTGTAAGAGTAGGATATGTTTTTTGTTGTGAACTCTATTGGCTCATCAGGAGAGAAAGAACTGGGAGCTTGTGCAACATTAGCAACATAACGGACATACTCTTGGGATACATCATTCAGTGTTGTAATCTTCAGGCAAGGAGGAATTGTACCCGAAAGTTTGTTATTAGAAAGATCAATCAAGCTTAACTGATCCAACTTGCATAACTGAACCGGAATCTCACCTTCAAAGTGGTTGTTATTTAGGAGAAGGTAACTCAACTGAGAAAGCCTGCCAATCCAATTTGGAATGCTTCCAGTTAAGCGGTTATTACTGAGATCTAATGTCACCAAGATAGTGCTGTTACGAAATGCATCTGTGAGTGGCCCTTGTAGCTTGTTTCTTGATAAATGAACTTGACTGATCCATGAAGGGCTGAAGCAAGATGGCAGACTCCCAGAGATAGTGTTCACCGAAAGATCCAGAAGTTTAAGATTAAGATTGAGCTGGCAAAACTCCTTGGGGATTGGACCTTCAAGATGATTATTTGCCATGACAATTTCTTCCAAACTTGACATATTCCCCATCCACCTTGGTATCCGAGCAAAAAGTTTGTTCTTGCTTAAATCCAATGTTGACAAACTTGAAATATTCTCCATCCACCTTGGTATATCACCAAAGAGTTGGTTATCGCTAAGATCCAATGTTGTCAAAAAGGTACAATTAGACAAACAATCTGGGATCCTTCCAGAGAAGAGATTCCTATCCAGTTGCAACTCCCTCAAGTTTATCAAGTTAAAATTTGAAGAGAACATCGAGCCTTGCAATCTGTTGTTTGACAATATAAGAACACTTAATAAGGAACAGCCCATTGCCAAGTGCTCTGGTAATCCTCCTGTCAATTTGTTGTAAGACAAGTCCAAGGTTCGTAGAGAATTCATATCTCCGATTGAAACTGGAATGCTACCGCCAAAATTATTTTTTGACTGTTCAAAAACCATAATGATGGTAGTTTTGCTCCAATTTCATTTGGAATGTTGCCATAGAAGGAATTTTTGGAGATATCCAAACGTGATAAATCTGTATGTGAAAGGAAAGGTAACTGAAATGGTCCCAGGAGAGAGTTGTTGGCGAGAAATAATGTATATAAATTTGTGTTGTTCTCCAACAACCAATTTGGAAATTCCCCTTTCAAATTGATGTTAGATAGATCAACATGCCGCAAGTCATGTTGATGATAGAGAAATTGAGGAAATGATCCAGCATCTCCACAACAAGATATGCTGATCTCATTCAGTTGGAATGTTGGGGCCAAAGAATGCATCTCGGTTTCAGCATATATGGCATTGTTGTCTGCATCAATGTATTGGAGTTTTGAAAGGTTGAACAAGGGACCTAATGAGCTTGGGATTTCAAAGTAATTGTCTGAAAGATCCAACGTTCGGAGGGATGTTAAACTCTTAAGGGCAGATATACTTCCAGAAAATTGATTGGAATAAAGAAGCAAACTTTTAAGCGATGTGAGATTGGAGAAGCACTCGAGCAAGTTACCCCTTAAATTATTGTCGCTAATATCCAAGTTTTGGAGATTTGTCAATTCACAAAAACCTGCAAAAGTAGCATTATATTAAATAAATGAAGAAGGTGCCATGCGCTGGAACAAAAAAAAAAAAAAAAACAATTAGTCTCTCCATCCCTTATATTTTGTCACTTACTAACATTTCATAAAATTTAGAGAGATCAAAAGGAAAAGAGATAATACATAAAGAAAATTTAAAAAATTTTGGTGTTTGTTTAGAACATAGTAGGTTTCGTTACTTTTTAAAAAGTTATGATAAAAGGTAATATTATATAAGAATAATATATGAAGAGTAACATTTTGTATGGGAGAATATTTCAAATGCAGAAGGGACAACATGAGTATAGGATGGTGGGACTAAGGAGAACTTGAAACAAAGGTAAGGTATATATCAATCTCAACCTTGGGAATGTAATGTGCTATTGAGTCCGCATCCACTTAATTGCAGATTCTTGAGAGAAGGCATTGCTCCAATTTTTTGAAGAAAGTTGTTTTCCAGGGAAGTGTCCACTATGACCAAGGATTCCAAATTCTTCAAATGAAGTGGACCTATTTCAAATAAATATATTTACGGAAACATATGAAGATATATTTTAAGTAAAAAAAAAAAGGGGGAGGGATAATATCATAATATGTATGCAATTAACAATATACTCACATCCTATCATAAATTACAGCTTTAACAATTGTATAAATATTTATTTCATACTATTAAGTCAATTAATCAAGATGTTTATTTTGGAAGAAAATCAAGATGCTTTTTTATTAAAAAAAAAAAAGAAGTAAAAAATATGTCAACAAGCTTAAATGAATTCAGATAAATATTGTTAATGACAAGAAACAAAGTTATCGATGACTTAAAATCAACAATTTCCCTTTTTTTCATGTTATATATATAATTGCTAACTATTTTGCTTTTTATTTTTTTATTAATTACTAATTTACATAGACTCATAATTGTGATACATTCATTACAAAATCTTGTAATTCTAAGTATATGTCATGCTTATTTGAATGGCTAGAGGTAAGAGACGTCCAAAAAAATAAAGAAAGAAAATGGATCTATAACTGTAAATTTGAAATATCTAATTTATCTTGAAAGTTGAGGTTGCCGTTGACGTCACAAAATATCACTCTCAAATTTTTAAGAGAAATCAGTATTCCAATATCTTGAATAAAATTGGAAGGGAAAAATGAATTTTCTAGTATCAACTCTTCCAAACTCATCAAATTTTGTCATTCTGATCAATGAAAGTTGGAAATTATGAAAACTAGGAAGTATGTTATGATAAAAACAATTGCAAATGACAACCAATAAAATAATGCTCCAAAATAAGTCTCTAGTATATGCATATGAGCTATGAGATTTGGCTAACTACTCTTGCCTTTTCTATGAGGGTTGATCTTGTAAGGTGATGATTAAAATCTTTGGCACTATTTAAATTTAAGATTATCATGGAAAAAAATATACGCAAATATAAATACAATCACTTTTGTTGACTCATTTTAATGGATAGAGACAAAAGTATTAGTAAAAGTCTCAATATTAAATTTAACATATGTAATATTATTTATTTTTATAATTTTTTATATACTAATTAAATTTATTTACATAAAAAGACTATATTGATTAAATTACCATTAGCCAAGCATATTTGAAAAAATCATTTAACAAAAGATAAAAATCACAATGAAAGAGAATTTTAGGGCAAAAGTTAACTATTAAGTATATGAAAAATTTTCTATCCATATATTGGAATAATAAGAGAAATTATGTTAAAAAAAACTTTCAAGAAGTATTCAATAATGTCACATGTGAGAAAAATGGGAAGAATTTATAAGAATAAATAGGGGAAACAAAATGATTTGATAAAATTAATGAGTGGGTGGAGTAAGAAATAAAAACATAATACAAAAATTTTAATTTTTTTATTGAAATGTGAAAAAAAAAATTTAAATCAAACTATAGATAATATATATATATATATATGTCAATAACGGAACATTAAAGTTATGCCATTTCAATCTAATGTAAGAATTTGGTAACATAAGGCTTGATGTTTTTATTAATTTCTTTTTTAAAATATTTTTATAAAATTTTATAGTTTTTTGTATTTCTCAAATAATATGTTCTATTATCAACAAGAAAATTCTAACAAAATTACATAATAATTATGAAAAAAATAAAGGAAGTAAATAGAATTAAAATTGAAATAAAATAAAAAATTGACAATTTGGATAAAAAAAAGTTTTAAATATTTAGAAGTGATAAAGAAAAGAATAAAAATGATATAATTGATTAATATATTTACCTCACTTTTAAATAAAAAATTAATAGATAAAAACATATTAATCAACATAATAAAAACAATTTAAAAAACATACTCCTTTTTTTTCTTAATTTAAATTTTCAAATATTTTTTCGATTGTTCAAAATTGTTTTCATTTCCTTTAACACCTACAATTCATATTTTAAAAATTTTTCATATTTTTACTTTTTAAAATTTAAATATATAGTTTATTAATATTGTAAAAAAAGGGGAAGAATAATATTAAAATAATAATAAAAATTTTATTAAGCTTATATAAAAAAAAAATACTGTCGCATATTATTAAAATTAAGTTTGAAATTATCTCAAAAAAATTAAGTTTGAAGTTGGCATTAGGGTGACGTGGTGGTAAAAGTTATTTAATTCAAATAGGAAACAGATAAAGAGTAAAATAAATGTTTAACCAATACCTTTCCCTAATTGCTTAAATAAATGTAGTTAATAATAGTAATTATAAGAGAAAAGCATTGCATATAATCATCATAACTTACGGGTAGCCAGTGTTCCATTAAAACTAACACCATTCAAACGAAGAGTCTTCAATGATGGGAACAAGTCCAACGATGAAAGGCTACAAGCTGCAATTGATACAATTATTACAACATGAAATGTAAAAAAATTAGTAATACAATTAAATCTTCCTGTATGATTTGTAAATACACATATTATATATTTTTATTCCCCCAAATTTAAATCGAGATGTACTTCCCTGTAAAAATAAATGTAGTCTTTTGATTCAAAACAGAGAAAGGCACAGTATTAAATTACAATCATTTTGAATTTGCTTTTAATTTTTCTAATGAAAAAATAAAACAAAACCGTAGTGTTTTCAATTTTGTGCAACCCAAATTTCATTAATAATCAGAGTTAGAGAAGTACAATATTGTCTAGCAAAAGTTTACATAGACAAGAGCAATTTAATATTAATATACAATTCATTAACATTATTGATTAATCATTTAAATAAAAAATTAACTAAATGAAAGAGAGGGCAAATGTTTCTTTGAATTTTAATTTCTTAAAGTTTTAGAGGTGTAATTCATTCAAACATGCATGAACAAATTGATGAAGAAACAATTTTGTTTTAACAGTACCTCTGATTGAATAGCAGAATATAGATAGATTCTCCAAGTTGCTCAAAGCATCTAACCCTGAAAAGAATCACAAATAAAAATATAATTAAATTAAATTAAAACTAAAACATGATATTCTTGCATTTGTGTTTTAAAGCACATACTTAAGTATTATATAATAATAAAATATCATTCAATAACTCTAGAAAGAGAGAAAAGAAGGAGAGGGGGTAGTTTTACCTTTAAGATTTATTGATTCGTTCAAGTTGTAGCATCCTAAAGACAAAGACTTTAGATTTGAAAGTTTACCAAGGGATGACAATATGCTACAATTGAAGAGATTCCTCCTCAAATCAAGCACTTCCAGATTGATCAACCTTAGTTCCGTTTCATTGTCTATATAACATTAATTTACATAATTAATTTCATTACTTCTTAATTTCTTAATTAATTGTAAATAATTGAAAACTCTTTTTGGAAAAGTACAAAAATTTGCTATGAAGTATTATAGTTTGTAAACATGTTAATTATGCATTTCCCAACAAATTGTGTTAAATACCTTTGGATGGAGCAAAGTCATTCACTTGATTATCCGAGATGTCTAATTCCACTAAATTGGTCAAAGCATTCAATTCTGAAGATAGAATTACAAAAAACAACTAGTAATTAATTAACAAATCATATAAAACCCAAACATATATAAATTTTAAACCATATTTACTTTTAATATGTGTCGGCCCATCCAATTTGTTATTTTTTATATACAAATACTTCAAATTTGAGATCACAGCAAGGGATAAGAATATGCCATTGTTTTAAGAGATTTTCACTTAAACCAAGTACCTCAAGTTTGATCAACCTCAATTGTTTATTCTGTGAAAAATTAGTAACATAATTTTATCTTCAAAAGAATATCTAATTATTATATATATTTATTACTCAAATTCAGTATATGTTGACTTACATTTTGAAATAAAAATTCGAGACTCTCAATTTGATTTTCGTCTAAATACAACTCCTTTAAGTTTGTTAAATTATTGAATTCTGTTCAAATCCAATCAAATATATATCAATCTAGTTATTCCTTTTTAAAACCATGAGATTTTTAAAACAACCCTACCTCGCAAATTAACAGTTCATTTTAATCCGTAATTTTACAAACGCAAATATTTTAAAGATGTAAAATCATCTAGATGTGATAGGATGTTGTTTCCTAATACATTGTCATATAAATCTAGAGTCTCTAAGTTGTTCAATTTTGATAACCTCTTTATACCTGTTACCAATAATATTATAAAATTTTAATAAATAATCACTACTTTAAAATATATATATCTCAATTACAAAACAAACGTTATTTACTTTAACCTAATTTTTATATATAACACAATATTAACATTACCCTCTAGAGGAATTGACCCAGTGAATTGGTTTTCTGCTAGATTTAAAGACTTGAGTGATGAAAATTCGCTTAAAGATGCTAAAATGCTATCATTGAATTGATTAACACTTAAGTCAAGGATCTTTAGTTTGTCCAATTCCAATGGCAGCTTTTCAAAACCTACAAGGAAAAATGTAGCATTTAGTGACTTTCCAAATAAAGAAATAAAAAAATTTAGATAAGATGAACAAAATTGGTAATCAATAAAAATGAATTTTCAAATGCAAAATATTTATTGAAATAGCAGTTAGTAATTAGGTGAACATGAATGAACCTTGATTGTCAACACAACCAGCAATGGAATTGCCACCCAAATAAAGACTCTTCAATTCCTCAAAAGGAAGAAACAAAGAGGCATTAAGATACCAATAATCTCTCTCACTCCAATCGTACTCTACATAATAATAATAAACTAAATCACCATAGACTTCTTTGGTTGTAATATTAAGAAAGAGTCCAATCACTCGTCCAGTGGAAGTGCTGCACTCAACCCTTTTCCACTGACAACAGTCTGAACTCTGTCTTCCATTCTCCGTCCAATAATTCTCTACATCATCAATATGATTAAAGAAAGGTTTGAGTTACAAGAGAGCAATTTTTTCTTGCTCTCAGCACCTTTCACATTCACAACACCTTCCTAATAGAAACGCTACCAAAACCACCCATAACCATTTCCACTCCATCTCAATTAATTAATGCACTCTCAAATAACTTAATATTAACTCTGCCACTATGCATTTAGCATCACTACACCCTTAGGATTTATATACTAGAAAGTCACTTGAAAGGATATAGCCTTGTTTCTTAGAAATTAATTGAAAATGGCACACTCAGTCTTGACGTCCTTTCAAATTCCATAGCACCAAGAAAATATTTTCCATGAAGCTTCCTACAAATTTTCTTTGTGGAAAAGTAAGCAGACTCTGACAATAATAAATACTCCATGTTAATTATAACATCATTAATGTCTTATATGGTAACATTGCTAACAAAAATTAGCACTTGCTTTTTTTTTTTTTCATTGTAAATCCTAATTAAAGCTTTTGTTTTGCTTTTTTATTTTAATTTTTTAGAATACTTTAGTATCCCTTTTAACGGCTTCATTTTTATTTTTGTTAAAACAGTTTTAGGATGTACTCTAAAGAAAAAAAAAGTGAACAGATGAATAAAAGAATGTGGCAAAGTGAAAAAAAAAAATTTAAGTATGTTTGGTAGAAAAGAAAAATTGTTGGTTTTCACACGTATTAATAAAAATAAATTACTCCAAAAAGAAAAGAAAAAAATGGAAGAAAATAAGAGAGGTGTGAGCATGTATTGTATATTTATAAAATTATCCATCATATTTAGATATTTTTATCTTAATTTACAAAAAGTTATAATAATAAAATTATATTTTTTTCTTCCATTTTCTAACTCTACCAAACGATGAATCAAAAAAATTACATTTTCTTTCAACATTTTCATTTTTCTATCTAAGCACATCAATTAAAATAAAATATATATTTTTTATCTTTTTATTTTTCTATCCCCTTACTAAGCAAAGCCTCTATTTAGGATTTTTTTTTTTGTTTACCAACCTTAATAGGGTTATTGTCAAAGTCCATGTCAATATTAAATATTTCCACAACTAAATGGAGACATTATGGCCCATTGTCACTTTTCTACCCATATCAAGTTGGGGAGGAATGTGGAACGTATGTTAATTGCCATGACTAGTTGATACTAGACTTTTGTTTAACAACTACATTATTATTTAGGAGACCTTGACTTTGGCGTCAACCATGAAATTGAATCATAGATTGGTCTACACGGCATCCTCATGATAGGATGGTGGATTCCCCACCCTTTCCTCCCTAGAAAATATAAATTTTGTATGGTAGAAATCAAATAAAAACAGAGTTATCTTTATTACTATGTTTGCCGTGTTTCTTGGTTTTGCTTGATAAATGGTTTATAGTCTACGAATAGACTTTGACTTAGCATCGAACTGACATAAATTATTTCCAAACTAGAAAACTATCAGTAATACGAGTCACTTAGAATATATAATTTATTTTATTTTTTATTTAATTATTGATTTCATTACGATAATATATTTTTAAAATTTTTAATTTATCTTTAAACCTCTTACACGATTATATATCTAATTAAAGAATATATTATGTATTTAAACTCTCTCAAAATTATAATTTTCAAGTATCAATTTTAATGAAATGTCAACTAATTTAAAAAATAATTATTTGTTTATTTTTTGTTAAATATTTGATAAACATGCATTTTTTAAAAACTTAATTACTAAGAGAAATAAGTATATTAAAATTTGCTATTTTTCTCAACTATGTTTAATTAAAGGTATAAGTTTTTATTTTAAAAAAATCTAAATTAGTTGATTTTTTTTATCAATAAACAATATATGTTTATACCTCTTTCAATGATTTAGATTTCGTCTTGTCAATAAATTTATATAATATTTTTAATTTTTTGTAAAATTTATAAATTTAGTAGAATTTTAAAAAATTTATATTGATTTATCCAAAAAAGAAGAAACCTTTTTAAGCTTCTGAATAAAAAATTATAAATTTTATACTGGCGTGAACTGTAATGAGCTGCTGACCAAACTCAAAGGAAGTTGGGCTCAAGGTAATGATCGGGTCTGACTTGTCTGTATAATTTGGTCCTATTAGCCCATAGTTAGAGGCCTGTTCATATCTTCAGGTAAGGGATTTATCCAAAATTTTGTGTTAAATGAAAATAAAATTATCGGGGCCCCGAGATAAAAAAACGCAGGAGAAGTTGGGGTTCAATTATAGGAGCCCGATAACATCAGGTCCTATTGACATTGCGATAGCACAAGAGAAGTTGATGCTCACAAATAGTAGCCAAAACTGCCTGGACCTCTTAATTATGTAGGACCTCCAAGCCCAAAGGTTCACGGTAACTGCAACAAAGAAAAGGTATTTGTGGACTCTAGTGATCATACATTATAGGCATCACTGTTTCGGGATATGAAACCCGCTTGACTTGACCATAGGTCTTTCTCAATTTTTTCTGGAAAGGTGAGATATGGTCATACAAATGTTTTCTTCTACAATCAGAGGGACAAGCCTAATGGTAACAATTGCTTTTTATGCATGTGGTTCCCATATCTTCAATACTGTAATGTATTTTCACAGGACAGTAATGTTTTGGGGTGTAGACGTTAACTAGCGGCTATAAAACAATAAAACTATTTTCATCTTTCATTGCAATGTGGTCGACATGGCTCAGTCGAATTCTTTAACATATGCCTGCCAGTGCCTTCAAAGTTGCAATGAATACCAACCTCTTTTATTCAATTTAACTAAATATTGTAGCCCGAGGCATCTACATTCTTTAAATTCTTGTCCACAAATATAAATGATTATAACTTTCAGTCTGTTCATTTAGACAAAGGGCCACACCCTGCTGGCAAATATACAAGACAAAAAAAAACAGTAGCAAAAATTAAAGGCTGCACCTGGCTTGCTTTGCATGGATTCAGAGGTTTGCTGATTCTTGGTAAAAGCTGAAAAGCCTATTGAAAAGTTGTGGAACAATAGATTTATAGCTTTTGCCTTTCGCACTAGGAGATGGAAAAAGCATAGTTGCATTTTATTTAAAAGCATTTAACATGACTGCATTTACATCCAGTTTGTATTAGCAGCTGCATATACAATCACGATACAAACAACTTGCAAAATCATTTTTTAACAATAACATGCTCTAATATATCAAGTTGACAATCATTCATCAATGTAATTCTGGATAGATTTTAAAAATACATATAATTTATTTATTAAAAAATCCCATATAAAAATGCTAATCTACGAGAAAAAGACCAAGCTGAATACATGTACTATAGTTTCTTTAACTTGCTTGTAGTGATAAGAAGTCGGTCATTAACCCCCCACCGAAGTACAAGTTCAGTTCGCTGTTATTGGGCTTCAACGAGATCCAAATTGTAAGGAGACAGATTTTATTCTAATTTTAACGGAAACCCAGGAAAGCATATGTATGATTTAAGAATTTTAATTGGTACACGAAGTTTTGAGGCAGATTACAAAGTGAATTATAAATGATGCATTTATAACATTGATCGCTTTTTCTGAAATCAAGTTATGCTCATAAATTTATCATTGTTACTATTGGCTTTGCTTTTATTTTATTCTTGTTTGACATGTTTGCTATCGAATTAAAAAAAGAGAAAATCCTATTTATGTTTGCACATTATGGCATTTCTAATTCCCTTAGATGATACGGAGGATTTCTTGTTAGACACTCTTGATTCAACAAATAAATTGTTCAGTTAGGTACGAAAATTGCTCCATCAGTTGTTTCTCCTCAAGCCTATTAGCCTCTGCTTTGATACTGTTTGGCTGTTCATACCTCTTTTAATCTAGTAAATATAAATAATCGCCATGGTCATTTTTGCGTCGTATGCCATTTATTTTTCTGTTCTTGGCGCATAGCACTAAACTTATTTTTGTTGTTTTGATTGGATTTTGCAGTTGAGAACTCTCATGTTTCCTTTATATTAGGATAGTGGTCATTAGAAGGGCTTTTGACGCAGCTCTTATGGATTTCCTGCGAAGAATTTATGATACTAACAAACGGGTGCAAGAGGCTGTTGGTTCTGCTTTTGTAACAGTTGCAGAGGTTATAAACTTGGTGCACACGTGCTTTAATTCGGATTAAATTCTTATAGATATCAATAGTTGTTTTATTCATTTGCAGGAGGCTGCTGAAGAGGCTGCACCAAGGTTGGAAATAGTTGTACAGTACCTTTGCGTGCTTTTGGCAAATATCAGGTTTTTTTGCTGGCCTTTACATTATAAAATTTTGTTGAACTTATGACTTATGAAACCCAGCACCGTGGGTTGTTACCTTTTTTTATTTCGTATGCTGCTGTATCAAGACATAATTGATAGCTTATGCAAATCTGTTTTCTAGTGAACCTACTTTCACATTATCTTAATTTGCAATAATAATTGATAATTTATTTTGAATCAGTTCATTTTGGTAGGAAGATGAGTCTCTTCCAGTCAAAGATAAGATTAATATGATTTTTTTTAATCATCATGCTCTTTTTTTTGCGTAATTTGTCACATGTCAGTATCCTATCTTGCTGAATGTGGTTTCTAGTATATTCTCTCCTATCATTTCCTCATCAGGATCTAAAAACTTGTTTTCGTGGTTCTAATGATGCAAAAGATGATGTATGCATTTTTTTCTTCACTAGTCATTCAGGGTCAACCAACATAGCTAAGTTCTATGCTTCTGTTTGTTTTTGAAGGATCTGTTTTCTAGTGAACTTTTTCCTAAATAATAATTTTGGTACAGAATGATGACTCGTTCAACATATGGAACTCAGGAAAATGCAGTAAAGCAGCACTTGATGTTCTATCTAACGTGTTTAGGGATGAAATTCTTCCTACTTTGATGCCTATTATTCATGTAACTTACCTATTGTGATGTAAAAATTTGATAATGGAATTTTTATCGGTTTTTATTGTCTCTATTTATGTTATCTAGGCATCCAATCGGTATGTCCCATTATAACTTCATCACTTCATCGTGGCCAAAAGATGTGAACTGAGTTTGTTACATGGAGCATATCAGGATGTGAGATTGTTTAATGCTGCAGAACAAGAATCTACAAACTTAATTCATTTGCTATTAATTCGATATGCTAGTTTGAATCTGAAAGGTAATTGCTGTTAAAGGGTGAGTTGTAATATTCATTCCCCATCTCATCTGTTGGGATCAAGCACTTGATTCTATGGTCTTCTAGAACTAGATTTCTGTACATAAAGAAGCATTGCTCGTGGAATAATTTTCAGTATTTCTTGTTGGACACTTTCTTAAATTCACCAAATAAATTGTTCAGGTATGGATGAAAATTGCTCCATCAGTTGTTTCTCCTCAAGCCTATTAGCCTCTGTTTTGATACTGTTTGGTTGTTCATACCTTTTTCAATCTTGTAAATATAAATAACTGTCACGATCAATTTTGCATCAAATGCCATTTATCTTCTGTTCTTGGCACATAGCACTAAATTTAATTTTGTTGTCTTGATTAGATTTTGTGGTTGATAACTCTCGTGTTTCCTCTATATTAGGATAGTGGTCATTGGAAAGGCTTTTGACACAGTTCTTATGGATCTCCTGCGAAGAATTTTTGATGCTAACAAGCGGGTGCAAGAGGCTGTTTGAAGAGGTTATAAACTTGGTGCACACTTGCCGTAAATTAGATTGAATTTTTATAGTTATCAATAATTGTTTTATTCATTTGCAGGAGACTGCCGAAGAGGTTGCACCAAGGTTGGGAATAGTTGTACAGTACCTTTGCGAGCTTTTGACAAATATCAAGTTTTTTTGCTGGCCCTTACGTTATAATAAGCTCGATGAACTTATGACTTATGAAACAACATTGTGGGTTGTTACTTTTTTATTTTATTTCATATGCTGCTTTATCAAAACATAAGGTGCTTTACCCTAAATAATAATTTTGGTACAGGATGGATTGATGATGACTCATTCAACATGTGGAACTTATGAAAATGCAATGCAGATGTTCTATCAAATGTGTTTGGGATGAAATTCTTCCGTACTTCATATGTGCTCTTGGCAAACATCAGGTTGTTTTCTGGCCTTTTATTATGATAAGTTCCTTTCAGTGTTGCAATTATTAATTATGAAACTCAGCCCTGTGGGTTGTTATCTTTTTATATTTTACTTTTTTATTTCCTATTGCTAATATGTTTCTTTTCTATGAGTAGTCTTTTCTTTCGGTCCTCACATGCTTCTGTGAGAAATCTTTCATTGGGTTCTGTGAACCAATACAACAAAGTTTGTATTCTTAATTGTAAGGGATGTCATTCCGATGCTTTTTGATATTATACATTAATTTCTTGCTCTCTACTTATTAACAATTCAAGTTAATTTTATTTTGTTCATTTGTGCTTTCTAAACTTTAATGAGTTGCTGATTATTTTGTTTACAATGAATATTTTATCTTGTTTACATGAAATTTACTTACAAAATTTTTCTCCTTTATAATCATGTGCCACATGTTCTCAACACTTTTATTTTTTCTATTTGATTTATATTCAAATTTGGATTAGGATTATGCAGAGTAAAATTTTAATTATTTCTTTTATTTTTTTTTCATATTCAAATTTCGACAATAGAGACAACATTTTAATTATTTCATCTAAATCCAATCCGATAATGCCAAAGTGCAACTTTAAATGAGGGCCATCTGAGCCAGAAGCTCAAAATGAGGGCCGAAAAATTGTCGTACTAATCTTGAAGACAAAAAAATAATTTAAATCGGTTATGTCGGTTTATCATATAGCTATTTATATCCAGTCGACCCAAACCCAAAGATCTGCAAATTTTCCCCTCCAACAAAAAATATTTTAGATTTGAGAGCAAAAGCTTGATTGGGTTGTGATTTCTCTGTTCTTTTTCATAGCCCTCAAAAAAAAAAAAAAAAACCATAGCCAAACACTTCCAAAAAACCCATCAATCCGCAAACTTAAAAAACTTCCTCTTTGAATACGTCTCCAGAACTTGTCTCAGCCCAAAGTCTTCCAAAAAACCCATAATTTTTTCCTCTTTGAATCCATATCCTCTGCTCGACTTAAAGAACCTGTTCCAACCCAAAATCTTCCAAAAAAACCAAGCAACCAAAAAACCCATAATTTTTTTTTTCGTAGGGGTTGGATGACATCTGACGAGTACTGGAGCAGCAGATTTTGCCTTCTTCTTCGGCATAAGTAAGTCTCAGATTTGGCAACAGTTTCTCTAATTTCAACAAATATATCGTTTTGGTGCTTGCTCGAGCCGATGTTTGATTTTTTTTTTTTACTCATTCCATTTGTTTACTTAGTAAGTAGTTTAGTAGATTTTTTTTTTTGGTATGATTTAGGTTAACAACTTGCTGTAATTCGGATTAAATTCTTATACATTTCAACAATTGTTTTGTTCATTTGCAGGAGGGTACCAAAGTGGTTGCACCAAGTTTGGAAATAATTGTGTACACTAGCTTATGTGCGCGCTTTTGGCAAACATAAGTGTTGCAATTATGACTTATGAAACCCTGCACTTGAAGTTGTTACCGTATTTGGTATGCTGCTTTATCAAAACATAAGTTACTAATATCTAAAAAAAAACATAAGTTGCTAATTATGTTTCTTTTCTATATGCAGTTTTCCAGTTTCTACAGAAAGCTTTAATTAGGTTCTGTAAACCAATACATTAAGGTTTATATTCTTACTTTTAATGTCATCCTCATACTTTTTGATATTATACATTAATTTCTTGAAGGCTTGGTGTACTTCCATGGATAAATACCTTACGGGTTTGTTTGTCCTTGTATATAACCTTGCCGCAGAAGTGCTGAAATTGGCCAATAGCTTCTTTTTTTTTTTTGTACTATTGTTTTTAATTATAATTCTGTGTTTTGCTTGGAATGCTCAAATCTGCTGTAAGTATTTCCTAATTTTGCTTGTAATTTACTATAACTGCAAGTCTATAAAATCTTGGTAT
The DNA here is from genome assembly GCF_047325235.1 of Durio zibethinus. Classification (NCBI taxonomy): domain Eukaryota; kingdom Viridiplantae; phylum Streptophyta; class Magnoliopsida; order Malvales; family Malvaceae; genus Durio; species Durio zibethinus. The sequence continues at coordinate 24,533,983 of NC_143174.1, forward strand.
GAGTCATTTTTCATTTCGGATTTTCCGGTTTTGGGATTGATTTAGAAGATGTAGTATTAGAATTAAACTTTTTTTTTTATCTAGTCCTTGATGTTAATGGTTCTTGGGATTTTTGTGTCACAAGACCATAAATTTGCTGGGCATTGCTAGTATATGTATTAACTAGAATATTATGAAAAGAACTGTTTCTGTTGACTTTTAATGAGTGTTACATAAAAATTTTTCCTTTTTTTGGTCGAGCTGTTTGGTGTCCTATTGATTACATATGGCTCTTATGGGTCTCCTGCTGAGAATATTGGATACTAACAAGTGGGTGCAAGAGGCTGCTTGTTCGGCTTTTGCAATGCTTGAAGAGGTTGTTATACACTTGCTGCACTACTTGCTGTATATTGGATTAAATCCTTATGTATTTCAACAATTGTTTTATTCATTTGAATTAAACATGTTTTTTATCTAGTCGTGGATATTAATGGTTCTAGGTTTTTTTCTATCATGAGATTATAAACTCGCTGGACACTGCTAATATATGTATTAAGTAGAATACTACAATAATATCTGTTTATGTCTCCTACAAAATTTTTAGTATTTTGATTTAGCGAATGAATTGTTGAAGTCATCTCGTTTCTTTTAAGCTTGAGCATTTTAGCTCAATGTTTTTGGCCTAATGATCAGGCTTGTGCAGCATTTGGTCAGCTAATTGAAGTCCACCCATCTTTTCTAGAGGTGGGTATCTTTTGTTTGTTTCATTTTAGTTTTCTTACATTTTGTTTTATTGCAATTCTTTCAGTAGTGTGAAGTGTCACTTCTTTTAGTATCTATGTCATACTCTTGTTTCTTTTTATGCGTATCTACAACCTTCTTTTTCTTTTCTGTGATGTGATTTTTAACCATTTGACAACCACACTTGAAGAATGTAAGTGATATATGTTGCAAGTCAATAAAGGCATTGATGAATGATGTGGCCTTTGAAGCATGTGAATTTTGGTAACTTTCTTCTTTGTGCATTCCCTGTCTGAATGTCTTCTATTTAGATTAAGATGTCTTTTAAACCCATATTTGTATACTCATGTCTCGTAGTCTCAATGTCATACTTCTGTGTCTTTTTTTGCCTAGTGAGAACCTTCCTTTTCTTTTCTGTGATGTGATTTTTAATTATTTGACAGTCACATTTGAAGAATGTAATTGAATATATGTAGTGAGTGAATAAGGACATTGATGAAAGATGAAGTGGCACTTGAAGCATGTGAATTTTGGTAACTTTCTTCTTTGTGCATTACATGTCTGAATGTCTTACAGGTAGATTCAGATGTCTTTTAAAGCCATATTTTTGATAGCTTATGCAGATTGGCATGCTTCAAACTAATAGTTTTTGGCAGAATGCAATATCTTTTGAATTTAGCCTTTTTTTTTTTTCTTAGTCTTCTTTGCTTGATAACATAAAATGTTTGTTAAATATGTCAGAAGTGTTGGAGGTGTGCTTGCCTCTCTGCCTCCGCCTCTGCTTCTATGTGCTGTCAAACCGTAGTTATCAAGAATTTTAATATTATAGCCATTATATTGTTAATCCTTTCTGTTAAAAATGTAGATTCATTTTCTTGAATCTAGGCAGAGAAAGGAATGAAGGCCATGCATTTAACTTTACTAGTCCTCCCCCTCCCCAGATCTAATGTTTAAGAATCAATGTTGAACTTGATTGGCAGGTCTGCATATTCCAATGGACAGTTACTTGAGAATTTGAGAGAATATCTACCACATCTAATTCAGTAGGCTAATACTTTGCAGGGTTCTATCTTGTTAGTTTCTTTTTTTTTTTTTTTGGTAGATTTTGTTGTCAAACATGGTTTATGCTGATGACCAATAAGTCACTTGTTGATGCTGAGGTTATGTATTTTCAACTTCTGCTTTGAGGTTATCTGAATTGGCAATTATAATTGATAGTTTATTTGGAGTCAATTCATTTTTGTAGGAAGATAAGTCTCTTCTAGACAGACATCAGGTTATTGTAATTTTTTTCATCATTGTGCTCTTACTTTTGTGTAATTTGTCTCATTTCAGCATTTTATTTTTCTGTATGTGGTTTCTAATAGATTCTTTCATTATATTTCCTCTTCAAGATGTAAAACCTTGATTCCATACATCACGATTTCCTGGTTCTGATGATGCAGACGATGATGAAAGTATTTTTTTCTTTGCCAGTCAATCAGAGTGAACTAACATAGCTAAGTTCTATTCTGTTAGTTTTAGAAAGAAATGTTTTCTGGTGAGACTTTACCCTAAATAATTATTTTGGTACAGGATGATGAATCGTTCAACATATGGAACTTATGAAAATGCAGTGGAACAGGTCATGATGTTCTATCAAATGTGTTTGGGGATGAAATTTTTCCTACTTTGATTGCCTATTATTCCGGTAACTTATCTATTGGGAATATAAAATTTTGATCATTAGAAATTGTATCTGTTTTATTGTTTCTATTTATGTTTCTTGGCATCCAATTGGTATGTTGCATTATAAATTCATCACTTCATCTTGTCCTAAATTTGTTAACTAATCAAAGAATCATATTGTTTCATGCTGCAGAATTTACAAACTTAATTCATTTACTATGATATATATATATATATATATATTATATTATATGCGAGTTTACATTTTTATGGAGAAAATAATGTTTTAAACTGAATTTCCCTTGGTTGGAGATGCTCTTGATTCTAGATTGATTGGATAGTCTTCTTGGGCTGAACGGGTATTTTGGTGGGCAATGTTGGTTGTTGGGTTTGATTGGGTCAACTGGGGTTGCAGCCATCAGTCAGGCTGTTATTTGGTGTTGGGCTGTAATGTTTCTCGAGCAAAACATATCCTGTATGATGTAGTTTTTCCCATATGGTGGTGGCTAATGCAAAAAATTGATGTCTTGGATATATAATGTAAACCTGTTTGCTTTTCAGTTACTATAGAATCCTTTATGACAGACCAATCGATTAAGTAAAGAGTCATTAACAAAGAGGAAAGGTGAACAACTGAACATGTCTTGGCTACATATTTCCACAATAGAATCGTTTAGGAAGAACATTGTCTACCACAAAATAGTAGCAGGAAGTGATGCCTGCTTCTATATGATAGAACCATGCTCTTCTCCAATAAGGATTAATGTAGAGCACACAGGCTATACTCAGTAGCACCATAAAGTAAGACACAACAAAACTTACATAAAAGACATTCATGTCAATTGAACCATTGTCGGTTGAAGCCTTTGACATTGATGATGATGGTCCTGTTGAGCAGTTTGGCAGTGGTGCGCCACAAAGAAAAGGATTTCCCAGGTAGCTACTTTCTTCAAATGTTGCAAATTGTGCAGTCCTTTCAGGAGTTCTTCCAGATAAATTGTTGTATGCCACACTGAAAAAGGACAAGTAATTTAACCCCACAAGCTGAGAAGGGATTTTTCCGCTCAAGTTGTTGTGAGAAAGATCGAGACTCTCAATTTGCTTGAGTTCAGAAATCGCTGGCGGGATTGGTCCTGTCAAACTGTTGAAAGACAAATTCAATGTTTGGATATTTTGGATGTTTTTGAGTGTGTGAGTAATCTCTCCAATCAACTTGTTGCAAGAGAGATCAATTCCAGACAGGTAAGTGAGGACTTTTCCCTTATAAAAGTAGGATATGCTTTTTGTTGTGAACTCTATTTGCTCTTCAATGGAGAAAGAACTCGATATATATCTATAAGCAATAGAGATATAACGGACATAATCTTGGGATATATCATTTAGTGTTGTAATCTTCAGGCAAGGAGGAATTGTACCAGAAAGATGGTTATTAGAAAGATCAATCAAGCTTAAGTGGCTCAACTTGCATAACTGAACCGGAATCCCACCTTCAAAGTGGTTGTTATTTAGGAGAAGAAATCTCAACCGAGAAAGACTGCCGATCCAAATTGGAATGTTTCCAGTTAAGTGGTTATGGCTGAGATCTAATGTTACCAAGATAGTGCTGTTAAGAAATTCATTTATGAGTGACCCTTGTAGCTTGTTTCTTGATAAATGGATTTGACTAAAATGTAATTGGCTGAAGCAAGAAGGTAGATTCCCAGAGATATTGTTCACTGAAAGATCCAGAACATGAAGATTGTGCTGGCAAAACTCCTCGGGGATTGGACCTTCAAGATGATTTTTTGCCATGGCAATTTCGTCCAAACTCAAATTCCCCATCCACCTTGGTATATCACCAAAAAGTTGGTTATTGCTAAGAACCAATCTCGTCAACGAGGAGCAATTAGACAAACAATCTGGGATCCTTCCAGAAAAGAGATTCCCATCCAATTGCAACTGCCTCAATTTTGTCAAGTTAAAATTTGAAGAGAACATCTGGCCATGCAATATGTTGTTTGACAATATAAGAACATTTAATGAGGAGCAGCCTATTGCCAAGGGCTCCGGTAATCCTCCACTCAATTTGTTGTCAGACAAGTCCAAGATTCGTAGAGATTTCATATCTCCGATTGAAACTGGAATGCTACCGCCAAAATGATTTTTTGACATGTTCAGAAGCCATAATGATGGCAGTTTTGCTCCAATTTCATTTGGAATGTTGCCATAGAAGGAATTTTTGGAGATATCCAAACATGATAAATCTGTATGTGAAAGCAAAGGTAACTGAAATGGTCCCAGGAGAGAGTTGTTGGCAAGAACTAATGTTTTTAAATTTGTGTTGTTCTCCAACAACCAATTTGGAAATTCCCCTGTCAAATTGATGTTAGATAGATCAACATACCGCAAGTCATGTTGATGATAGAGAAATTGAGGAAATGATCCAGCATCTCCACAACAAGATATGCTGATCTCATTCAGTTGGAATGTTGGGGCCAAAGAATGCATCTCGGTTTCAGCATATATGGTATTGTTGTCTGCATCCATGTACCGGAGTTTTGAAAGGTTGAACAAGGGTCCCAATGAGCTTGGGATTTCAAAGTAATTGTTTGAAAGACTCAACTCTCGGAGGGATTTTAGACTCCTAAGGGCAAATATATCTCCAAAAAACTGATTGGAGGAGAGATCTAACCTTTCAAGGGATGTTAGACTCTTAAGGACAGATATATTTCCAGAAAATTGATTGTCCGAGAGAACTAGACTTTCGAGCGATGTGAGATTGGAGAAGCACTCGGGCAAGTTACCCCTTAAATTATTGTAGGCAATACCCAAGTTTTGGAGATTTTCCAATTCACAAAAACCTGCAAAAGTAGCATTATATTAAATAAATGAATAAGGTGCCATGGGTTGGAACAAAAAAAAAAAAAATCCTAGTCTCTTGATCCCTTGCATATTGTCACTTATTGACTTTTTACGAAATTTAGAAAGATCAAAAGAAAAAAAGGTAATACATAATGAAAATTTAAGAAAATTTGGTGTTTGTTCAGTATATAATAAGTTTCGTTATTTTTTAATTAGTTATGATGAAGGGTAATATTATATAAGAATAATATATGAAGAGTAACACTTTGTATGGGGGAGAATATTTCAAATGCAAAAGGGACAACATAAGTATAGGATGGAGGGACCAAGGAGAACTTAAATCAAAGGTAAGGTATATATCAATCTCAACCTTGGGAATATAAGGTGCCATTGAGTCCGCAGTCCCATAATGCTAGATCCTTGAGAGAAGGCATTACTCCAATTTTTTGAAGAAAGTTGTTTTCCAGGGAAGTTTCCACTATGACCAAGGATTCCAAATTCTTCAAATGAATTGGACCTATTTCAAAAAATAAATATATACGGAAACGTAAGAAGATATATTTAAAGTAACAAAAAAAAAAGGATAATATCATAATATGTATGCAATTAACAATAAACTCACATCCTATCATAAATTACAACTTTAACAATTGTATAAATATTTATTTCATACTATTAAGTCAATTAATCAAGATGTTTATTTTGGAAGAAAATCAAGATGCTTTTTTAGAAAAACAAAAGTAAAAAAATATGTCAAAAAGCTTAAATTAATTCAGATAAATATTGTTAATGACAAGAAACAAAGTTATCGATGACTTAAAAACAACAAATTTCCTTTTTTTCTTGTTATTTATATAATTGCTAAACTATTTTGCTTTTTATTTTTTTATTGATTACTAATTTACATAGACTCATAATTGTGATACATTCATTACAAAATCTTGTAATTTTAAGTATATGCGATGCTTATTTGAATGGCTAGAGGTAAGAGACATCCAAAAAAAATAAAGAAATAAAATGGATCTATAACTGCAAATTTAAAATATCTAATTTACCATGAAAATTGAAGCTGCCGTTGACGTCACTCACTTCCAAATATTTAAGAGAAGCCAACATTCCAATATCTTGAATAAAGTTGGAAGGAAGAGATGAATAGTATAATATCAACTCTTCCAAATTTGTCAAATATTTCCATTCTATTCAATAAAAGTTATGAATTATGTTTGGAATTGAAAGACATAATTACAAATGATAACCGAAAAAATGATACTACTACTGAGTAAGTAAATAAAAAATTAAAATATTTAATTTACCATGTAAATTGAGGCTGCCATTGATCTCACAAAAATACACGTACAAAATTTTAAGGGAAGTTAGCATTCCAATATCTTGAATAAAATTGGAAGGGAAAAATGAATCTTCTAACATCAACTCTTCCAAACTCGTCAAATTTTGCCATTATGATAAATGAAAGTTAGAAATTATGAAAATTAAGAAGTATGTTATGACAAAAAATAGTTGCAAATGACAACCAATAAAATAGTTCTCCAAAATAAGTCTCAAGTATAGTATATGCATATAAGCTATGAGATTTGGCCAACGATTCATGTCTTTTCTGTGAGGGTTGACCCTATAATGTGATAATTTAAATCTTTGGCACTGCTTAAGTTAGGGATTATCATAGAAAAAAGTATATGCAAATATAAATACATTCATTTTTGTTGACTCATTTTAATGGATAGAGACAAAAGTTTTAGTAAAAGGCTCAATATTAAATTTAACATATGTAATATTATTTATTTTTATAATTTTTTATATATTAATCAAATTTATTTACATAAAAAGACTATTGATTAAATTTACCATTAGTCAAGCATATTTGAAAAAATCATTTAACAAAAGATAAAAATCACAATGAAAAAGAATTTTAGGGCAAAAGTTAACTATTAAGTATATGAAAAATTTTCTATCTATATATTGGAATAATAAGAGAAATTGTGTTAAAAAAACTTTCAAAAAGTATTCAATAATGTCATATGTGAGAAAAATGGGAAGAATTTATAAGAATAAATAGGGGAAACAAAATGATTTGATAAAATTAAGGAGAGGGTAGAGCAGGGAATAAAAATTTAATACAAAATTTTTAATTTTTTTATTGATCTAAAAAAAATTAAATCAAATTATATAAATATATTTATATACACACACACACACAAATCTCAATGCCATAACATTAAAGTTATCCCATTTCAATCTAATGCAAGTATTTGGTTAATATAAGGCTTGACGTTTTTATTATTATTTTTTAAAAAAAAATTATAATTTTTGATATTTCTCAAATAATATGTTCTATTATCAACAAAAATAATTCTAACAAAATTAAATAATTATTAAAAATAAAGGAAGTAAATAGAATTAAAAATGAAATAAAATAAAAAAATTGACAATTTGAGTAGAAAAAGTTTTAAATATTTAGAAGTGATAAAGAAAAGAATAAAAAATGTTATACTTGATTAATATATTTATCTAACCTTTAGATAAAAAATTAATAGATAAAAACATATTAATCAACATAATAAAAAAAATTAAGAAACATACTCCTGTTTTTTTTCTCAAATTAAATCTCCTCATCCTTTTTAGATTGTCTCAAAATTGTTTTCATTTCCTTTAACACCTACAATTCATATTTTAGAAATTTTTCATATTTTTACTCTTTAGAATTTAAATATATAGTTTATCAATATTGCAAAAAAAGTGAAGAAATACTGTTGAAATAATAATAAAAATTTTATTTGGCTTATATAAAAAAAATAAAAACAAAGAAATTGTCACACACTATTAAAATTAAGTTTAAAATTATCTAAACAAAAAATTAAGTTCCAAATTGGTATTGGGGTGACATGGTAATAAAAGGTATTTAATTCAAATAAGAAATAGATAAAAAGTAAAATAAATGTTTGATCAGTACCTTTTCCTAATTGATTAAATAAATGTAGGTAATAATAATAATTATAAGAGCAAATCATTGCATATAATCATCAAAACTTACGGGTAGTCAATGTTCCATAAAAATTAAAACCACCCAATGCAAGAGTCTTCAATGACGGGAATAAGTCCAGCAATTGCAATGAAAGGCTGCAAGCTGTAAGTGAGACAATCATTACAAGATGGAATGTAAAAAAGTTAGTAATACAATTAAACCTTCTTGTATGATTTGTAAATACACATATTATAAATCTTTAAACCCTTAAATTTAAACCAAGGCATACTTTCTTGTAAAAGTAAATGTAGTCTTCTAATTCAAAATAGAGAAAAGGCACAATATTGAGTTGCAATCAATTTAAATTTGCTTTTAATTTTTGCAATAAGAAAATAAAGAAGAATTGTGGTTTTTTTATTTTTTGTACAACCAAAATTTCATTAATAATATTGTCCAGCAAAAGTGTACATATACAAAAGCAGTTAAATATTAATATATAATATATTAACATTACTAATTAATCACTGAAATAAAATATTACCTAAATTGAAGAAAAGGCAAATGTTTCGGTCAATTTGAATTTTAATTTCTTAAAGTGTTTAGAGATGTAACTAATTCAAACATGTATGAACAAATTGATGAAGACACAAGTTTGTTTAAGCAGTACCTCTGATGTCATTGGGGTTATAGCAGGATAGAAATAGATTTTCCAAGTTGCTCAAAGTATCTAACCCTGAAGAGAATCACAAATAAAAATATAATTAAATTAAATTAAAATAAAACATAATATTCAAGCATTTGGGCTTTAAAGCATATATTTAGGTATTATATAATAATAAGATATCATCTAATAACTTTAGAAAAAGAGAAAGGAAGGAGGGGGTAATTTTACCTTTAAGATCTATTAAAGTTCTTGTAATTTTAAGTATATGTAATGCTTATTTGAATGGCTATAGGTAAAAGACATCCCAAAAAAAAAAAAAGATTTATAACTATAAATTTCTGAAAGATCTAATTTATCATATAAGTTGAGCTTGACATCACAATCAAATACTTGAAAATTTTTAAGAAAAGCAAACATTCTAACATCTTGAATAAAGCTAGAAGGAAGAAATGAATATTCAAATGCCAACTCTCTTAAATTTGCCGAAATTTTCCATTTTATTCAATAAAAGTTAGAAATTATGTTTTGAATTGAAATATATAATTATAAATGACAATCGAGAAAATGGTATTATTACTTACTAAGTAATTGAAAAATGGAGAGATTTAATTTACCATATAAATTGAAGCTCCCATTGAACTCACAATTAAACATGTACAAATTTTTAAGAGAAGTGAGCATTCTAATATCTTGAATAAAATTTTGAAAGGAAAGATGAATCTTTTAATGTTAATTCTTTCAAATTCATCAAATTTTGTCATTATAATCAATGAATATTAGAAATTATGAAAATTAAGAATTATGTTATGACAGAAACAATTGCAAATGACAACCAATAAAATAGTACTTCAAAATAAGTCCAAGTATAGTATATGCATATGAGCTATGAGATTTGTCAAATGATTCATGTTCTCTCTTTGAGAGTTAATCCTCTAAGGTGATGATTTAAATCGTGGCACTACTTAAATTTGGGATTATCATAGAAAAAAGTATTCACAAATATAAATATAATTAGTAAAATTTTACTTGTACTGACTCATTTTAATGAACAAAGACAAAAGTTTTAGTAAAACGCCTAATATTAAATTTAATCTATATAATATTATTTTTTGTAATTTTTTATATATTAATTAAATTTATTTACCCAAAAATACTATATTGATTAAATTTTTCATTAGCCAAATATATTTGCAAAATCATTTAACAAAAGATAAAATGCAAAAGAATTTTAGGGCAAAAGTTAACTATTAATTATATTTAAAATTTTATCTCTATATATTGGAATAATAAGAGAAATTATATAAAAAAAACCTTTCAAAAAGTATTCAATAATGTAATATTTGAGAAAAATGGGAAGAATTTATAAGAATAAATAAAGGAAACAAAATGATTTGAAAAAATTAAGGAAAGGGTGGAGTGGAGAATAAAATTTTAATATAAAAATTTTAAATTTTTTATTGAAATCTAAAAAAATTTTAAATCAAACTATAGATAATATATATTTATATTAATAACAGAACATTAAAGTTATCCCATTTCAATCTAATGTAAGAATTTGGTAACATAAGGCTTGATGTTTTTATTAATTTTCTCTTTTAAAATATTTTTATAAAATTTTATAATTTTTATATTTTTCAAATAATATGTTCTATTATCAACAATAAAATTCTAACAAAATTAAATAATAATTATTAAAAAAAAGGAAGTAAATAGAATTAAAAATGAAATAAAAAAATTGACAATTTGGATAAAAAAAAGTTTTAAATATTTAGAAGTGATAAAGAAAAGAATAAAAATGATATAATTGATTAATATATTTACCTAACTTTTAAATAAAAAATTAATAGATAAAAACATATTAATCAACATAACAAAAACAAATTAAAAAAACATACTCCTTTTTTTCTTAAATTAAATTTTCATATATTGTTTGGATTGTCACAAAATTGTTTTCATTTCCTTTAACACCTACAATTCATATTTTAAAATTTTTTCATATTTTTTATGTTTTAGAATTTAAATATATAGTTTATTAATATTGTAAAAAAAAGGGAAGAAATAATGTTTAAATAATAATAAAATTTTATTTGGCTTATATAAAAAAAATAAAAACAAGAAAATTGTCACACATTATTAAAATTAAGTTTGAAATTATCTAAAAAAAAGTTAAGTTTGAAGTTGGGATTAGGGTGACATGGTGGTAAAAGTTATTTAATTCAAATAGGAAAAGATAAAGAGTAAAATAAATGTTTGACCAGTACCTTTCCTTAATTGGTTAAATACATGTAGTTAATAATAGTAATTATAAGAGAAAAGCATTACATATAATCATCATAACTTACAGGTAGCCAGTGTTCCATTAAAACTAACACCATACAATCGAAGAGTCTTCAACGATGGGAACAAGTCCAACGATTGCGGTGAAAGGCTACAAGCTGCAATTGATACAATTATTCCAGCATGAAATGTAAAGAAATTAATAATACAATTAAATCTTTCTGTATGATTTGTAAATACACATATTATATATTTTTATTCCCCCAAATTTACATCAAGATGTACTTCCCTGTAAAAATAAATGTAGTCTTTTGATTCAAAACAGAGAAAGGCACAGTATTAAATTACAATCAATTTGAATTTGCTTTTAATTTTTCTAATGAAAAAATAAAACAAAACCGTAGTGTTTTCAATTTTGTGCAACCCAAATTTCATTAATAATCAGAGTTAGAGAAGTACAATATTGTCTAGCAAAAGTTTACATAGACAAGAGCAATTTAATATTAATATACAATTCATTAACATTATTGATTAATCATTTAAATAAAAAATTACCTAAATGAAAGAGACGGCAAATGTTTCGATTAGTTTGAATTTTAATTTCTTAAAGTTTTAAGAGGTGTAATTCATTCAAACATGCATGAACAAATTGATGAAGAAACAATTTTGTTTTAGCAGTACCACTGGTTGAATAGCAGGATATAGATAGATTCTTCAAGTTGCTCAAAGCATCTAACCCTGAGAAGAATCACAAATAGAAATATAATTAAATTAAATTAAAAATAAAACATGATATTCTTGCATTTGTGCTTTAAAGCTTAAGTATTATATAATAATAAAATATCATTCAATAACTCTAGAAAGAGAGAAAAGAAGGAGAGGAGGTAGTTTTACCTTTAAGATTTATTGATCTGTTCAAGTTGTAGCATCCTAAAGACAAAGACTTTAGATTTGAAAGTTTACCAAGGGATGACAATATGCTACAATTGAAGAGATTCTGCCTCAAATCAAGCACTTCCAGATTGATCAACCTTAGTTCCGTTTCATTGTCTATATAACATTAATTTACATAATTAATTTCATTACTTTTTAATTTCTTAATTAATTCTAAATAATTGAAAACTCTTTTTGGAAAAGTACAAAAATTTCCACTGAAATATTCCAGTTTGTAAACATGTAAATTATACATTTCCCAACAAATTGTGTTAAATACCTTTGGATGGAACAAAGCCGTTCACTTGATTATCCCAGATGTCTAATTCCACTAAATTAGTCAAAGCATTCAATTTTGAAGATAAAATTACAAAAAAAAACTAGTAATTAATTAACAAATCATATAAAACCCAAACATATATAGATTTTAAATCATATTTACCTTTAATATGTATCGGCCCATCCAATTTGTTACTTTCTATATACAAAGACTTCAAATTTGAGAGCACAACAAGAGATAAGAATATGCTGTTGTTGAAGAGATTTTCACTTAAACCAAGCACCTCAAGTTTGATCAACCTCAATTGTTCATTCTGTGAAAAATTAGTAACATAATTTCATCTTCAAAAGAATATCTAATTATTATATATATTTATTACTTAAATTCAGTATATGTTGACTTACACTTTGAAATAAAGATCCGAGACTCTCAATTTGATTTTGGCCTAAATACAACTCCTTTAAGTTTGTCAAATTATTGAATTCTGTTCAAATCCAATCAAATATATATCAATCTAGTTATTCCTTTTTAAAACCATGAGATTTTTAAAACAACCCTACCTCGTAAATTAACAGTTCCTTCTAATCCGCAATTCTGCAAACGCAAAGATTTTAAAGATGTAAAACCATCTAGATGTGATAAGATGTTGTTTCCTAATACATTGCCATATAAATCCAGAGTCTCTAACTTGTTCAATTTTGATAACCTCTTCATACCTGTTTCCAATAATATTACAAAATTTTAGTAAATAATCACTACTTTATAAATATATATAACTCAATTACGAAACAAATGTTATTTACTTTAACTTGATTTTTATATATAACATAATATTAACATTACCCTGTATAGGATTTGACCCAGTGAATTGGTTTTTTGCTAGATTTAAAGACTTGAGTGATGAAAGTTCGCTTAAAGATGCTAAAATGCTATCATTGAATTGATTAACACTTAAGTCAAGGATCTCTAGTTTGTCCAATTTCAGTGACAGCCTTTTAAAACCTACAAGGAAAAATGTAGCATTTAGTGACTTTCCGAAAAAAATGAAATAAAAAATATTTAGATAAGATGAACAAAACTGGTGATCAATAAAAATGAATTTTCAAATGCAAAATATTTATTGAAGTAGCAGTTAGTAATTAGGTGAATTTGAATTAACCTTGATTGTCAACACAACCAGCAATGGAATTGCCAACCAAATAAAGACTCTTCAATTCCTCAAAAGGAAGAAACAAAGAGGCATTGAGATACCAAGAATCTCTCCCACTCCAATCGTACTCTCCCAAATAATAATCATAATAATAATAATTATTATTATTATTATTATAAACTAAATCACCATAGACTTCAAAAGTTGTAAGATTAAGGAAGAGTCGGATCACTCGTCCAGTGGAGGTGTTGCACTCAACCCTTTTCCACTGACAACAATCTGAACTCTGTTTTCCCTCATCTATCCAATAATTCTTTACATCTTCAATATGAGTAAAGAAATGTTTGAGTTGCAAGAGAGCAATTTTTTCTTGCTCCCAGCACCTTTCACATTCACAACACCTTCCTAATAGGAATGCTACCAAAACCACCCATAACCATTTCCACTCCATCTTAATTAATTAATGCACTCTAAAAAAACTTAATATTAACTCTGCTGCTATGCATTTGGCATCACTATATCCATGGGGTTTATATACTAAAAAGTCACTTGAAAAGATACAGCCTTATTTCCTAGAAATTCATTGAAAATGGCACACTCAGTCTTGACGTACTTGTCAAATTCCATAGCACTAAGAAAACACATTGCATGAAGCTTCCTACAAATTTTCTTTGTGGAAAAGTAAGCACAGACTCTGACAATTATAATAAACACTCCATCTTAATTATAACATCATTAATGTCTTGTAGTGACATTGCTAACAAAAATTAGTGCTTACTTTTTTTTTTCTTTGTAAATCCTTATTAAAACTTTTGTTTTGTTTTTTTAATTTAATTTTTTAGAATACTTTAGTTTTCCTTTTAACAGCTTCATTTTTTTTTTGTTGCTAAAACAATTTTAGGATGTATTCCATAGTAAAAAAAGTGAAAAGATGAATAAAACAAGGTCAAAAGTGGAAAAAAAATAAATTTTAGCTATGTTTTGTAAAAATAAAAAATAAAAAAAAAGATTATTATCACTTATTAATACAAAAAAATCACTCCAAATGTAAAAGAAAAGATGAAAGAAAATAGAAGAGGTATGAGCATGTGTTACATATTTATAAAATTATCCGTCATATTTAGATTTTTTTACAAAATGTTATAATAATAAAATCATATTTTTTTTCTTTCATTTTCTAACTCTACCAAACAATAATGAAAAATATTATATTTTCTTTCTTTTTCATTTTTTTTAACCAAGCACATCAATAAAAATAAAATATATATTTTTTATCTTTTTATTTTTCTATTCCCATACTAAGCAAGGCCTCTATTTAGTAATTTTTTTTTGTTTGCCCACCTTGCTAGGGTTATTGCCAAATTTCATGTCAATATTAAATATTTCCACAACTAAAGGGAGACATGATGGCCCATTGTAGCTTTTCTACCTATATCAAGTTAGGGAGGAAGATATTACATATATTAATTCATTGTCATGACTAGTTGATGTCTAGACTTTTGTTTAGCAACTGTATTATTATTTAGGAGACATTGACTTTGGCATCAACTATGAAATAGAACAATGGATCAGTCTACACGCCAACCTCATGATAGGATGGTGGATTCCTCCTCTCTCTCTTTCCTGGAAGATATAAATTTGGTGTGGAAGTAATCAAATAAACAAAAAGTTACCTTTATTACATTGTTTGCCGCGTTTCTTGCTTCTACTTGATGAATGGTTTACAGTCTATCAAAAGACTTTGACTTATCGTCAACTGACACAAATTATTTGCAAACTAAAAAACTATTAGTTATGTAAGGGAATAAGAATATATAATTTATTTTTTATTTAATTATTGATTTCGCTATGATGATATTTGCTTATTTTTTGTTAAATATTTGAGAAATATGCATTTTTTAAAACTTAATTACTAAGAGAAATAGGTATACTAATAATTTGTTATTTTTCTCGGCTATAATAATGTGTTACATATTTATAAAATTATCTATCATATTTAAATTTTTTTACAAAAGGTTATAATAATAATATCATAATTTTTTTCTTCCATTTTCTAACTCTACCAAACAATGCATGAAAAATTACATTTTCTTTCTTTTTCATTTTTTTAACAAAGCACATTGATAAAAATAAAATATATATTTTTTATATTTTTATATTTTTATATTTTTTATTTTTTTATCCCCATACTAAGCAATGCCTCTATTTAGTTTTTTTTTTTTATTTGCTAACCTTGCTAGGGTTATTATCAAATTCCATGTCAATATTAAATATTTCCACAACTAAGGGGAGACATTATGGCCCATTGTAACTTTTCTACCTATATCAAGTTAGGGAGGAAGATGGAACGTATATTCATTGTCATGACTAGGTGATGTCTAGACTTTTGTTTAGCAACTGTATTATTATTTAGGAGACCTTGACTTTGGCATCAACCATGGAACGTATGAATAGGTTTACATGCCAACCTCATGATAGGATGGTGGATTCCTCCTCTCTCTTTCCTGGAATGTATGAATTAGGTGTAGAAGTAGTCAAATAAACAAAAAGTCATTTTTATTACATTGTTTGCCGTGTTTCTTGCTTCTACTTGATGAATGGTTTACAGTTTATCAAAAGACTTTGACTTAGCGTCAACTGACACAAATTATTTGCAAACTAAAAAACTATCAGTTATGCAAGGGAATAAGAATATATAATTTATTTTTTATTTAATTATTGATTTCACTATGATGATATTTGCTTATTTTTTGTTAAATATTTGATAAATATGCATTTTTTAAAACTTAATTACTAAGAGAAATAGGTATACTAATAATTTGTTATTTTTCTCGGCTATAATTTTTTTTAAAAGAATATAAATTAGTGGAGTTTTTTATCAATAAATAGTATGTGTTTATTCTTCCTTCAACGATTTAGATTTCGTCTTGACAAAAAATTTGTATAATATTTTTAAATTTTTTGTAAAATTGATAAATTTAGTAGAATTTTAAAAAATTTATACTGATTTATCCAAAAAAGAAGAAAATTTTTTAAGCTCCTGAATAAAAAATTATAAATTTTATAATTGCAATGAGCTGCTAACCAAACTCAAAGGAAGTTGGGCTCAAGGGAATGATCAGGTCTGATCTATTCCCATAGTTGTAGGCCTTCTCATAGCTTTAGGTAAGGGATTTGTCCAAAATTTAGTGTTAAGTGAGAAAAAAATTATCCCAGCCCCAAGATAGAAAAATGCGGGAGAAGTTGGTGTTCAATTTTAGGAGGCCGATAATAACAGGCCCTATTGATATTGCCACGGCACAAGAGGTTAATGTTCACAAATAGGAGCCCAAAACTGCCTGGACCTCTAGGTTATGAAGACGACGGAGCCCAAAGGTTCATGGTGACTACAACAAAGAAAAGGCAGGCTTGGACTACGGTGATCATACAATATGGGCAGCACTGTTTCAGGACATGAAGCCCACTTGACTTGACCATACGTCTTTCTTAGTTTTGTCTGGAAAGGTGAGATCAAATGTTTTCTCCAATAATAGGGACAAGCCTTATGTCCGGTAACAATTGCTTTTTAGGTCCAATATTCGCATATTCAAGTAGTGTGGGACAGTTTTTCTGTGACCAACACGCATGCCATAGTCTATATTCTTTTCGAGTTCATCTAATCTAAACTTTCAAGAACTATATACATGCTTTAAGCTTTCTGGTTTCATGGGATCTTCATTAGTTGTAAAATCCTTCATATCGGCAACCATCATGCCTTGCAATAAAAAAAAAAAATCTATAGATTGTGAGCTGTGAGCTTTCTTAGAACTTCTTTGCCGATTTCAATGTGTGCATCTTTTTGGGCTAAATGAAACCAGTTCATGAACTGACTATCATAGTTCCATCAGCAGACATGCTCAGCTCAGCTATGGTCTGAAAATGAAGATTAAACTGATAGAAAGGATGGTACCCATATCTTCAATATCGTAAGGTGTTGTTACACTGTATGCTGCTTGACAGTAATGTTTTGAGGTGTAGACGTTAACTAGCGGCTATAAAACAATACAACTAGTTTCATCTTCCATTGCAATGTGGTCGATTTGGCTTAGTCGAATTCTTTAATTCTTTAACATATGTCTGCCAGTGCCTTCAAAGTTGCAATGAATGCCAACCTCTTTTATTCAATTTAACTAAACATTGTAGCCCACGGTATCTACATTCTTTAAATTCCTGTCCATAAATACAAAGAAATATAACTCTCTGTCTGTTCGTATAAACAAAGGGCCCCACCCTGCTGGCAAATACACAAGACAATAAATAACTAAATAAATAAAAACAATAGCAAAAATTAAAGGCTACACCTTGCTTGTTTTGCATGGATTCAGAGGTTTGCTAATTCTTGACAAAAGTTGAAAAGCCTACTTAAAAGTTGAGAAACAATTGGGATTAGGAGTTTTATAGCATTGGCCTTTTGCACTAGGAGATGGACGACTTAAAGGAACAGGTATGATAATTGGAATTTTAGATTTTTGCAAGAGTTGCTGAGAATTTAGGATACCAGTAACTAATCACAAGAGGTTAGGATTTAATGATGATAATGAACAATAATTTTTATGAATTTGCTTGGAAGAGTAATGAACAATACCGTATTTGAAAACTTTTATGAATTTACATAATAATTCAAGTTGAAGGAGCTATTATCTAAATACTTTTATAGAATAAAAAAAATCAGAAAAGCAGTATCTAATAAACAAATTATTTATTCTAAGTAAATTGATGAAGATATATTGGCCATTTCCTTACTGTTTTTTAGGCAAAATGAAGAGATTTTCGGTTATAGATCACTAAATGTATGCTACTGTACATAATTCTTTTATGACATTTTGTGTTTGAAACCAAATGACTCAATACATATATCAATATATATATATATATATATATATATATATATTTGAGATTAGGCAGATCTAACAAAACCAAAATTCAATGAAAAAAGGAATACAGAATTAGACAAAGAGCCCCAACAGTTTTCTTTTTCTTCTAGTAGAAGCACAATAGAAAGAGTGGCAACTTTATCCATTTGAACTAATAACCAGCCATGGCATCACCCACCCTCTTGATGCCATTTTTGAGAAGAATACAAATAAATATTTTCCTTAGCAGTAGGCCCTTTGAAGAAAATCTACAAATCATCAAGAAAACTTCTTTTGAAGAATTGTTTTCCTGGTTTCAACATCATCTGAACTGACCAAATTCACAGGTTGGATAAGAAGATTGAAACATAAAAACACAGTTTCTTCACAAAGAGACAAACAATATTGTTGAATTCCTTAACGCCACTTGCCAACTCATTGTCATACACATCATTGTTTTGCAACAACTACGAAACAAGAACTGGCATAGAGAATTTTAAAACCTTTCAAAACTCCAATCCATCCTTATCCTATCATGAAAGAAAAAAGGAAAAAACAGATCGAATCGATTATCATCATCGTCATCAATAATCCCTCGTGGCTGGTTCATGCACATGGGGCTTGTCAATTATTGTCTTGACCCTCAAAAATAGAATGACAAGTACTTCAAAAATTTTCACTGACATTGAAGAGCCCACTCGAAAGTGCGAAATTAGTAAACTACAATTGCAAAATTTAGTACATCAGCATCAGCTCATCTGATCTGAAAGTTGCAAAACAAACACCAATTCCTGAGTCAAATGATCTCTAAGATATTTGATGATGATGATTAGATCGAAGGGAAACAATATTTGGTTGTATGGTGCTTACATCACAGGGAAGTTTGATCCATCTTTTTGGCTTTGGGTGAGAATCTGACAGGCAACATGGACCTCCTCTCAACTGTCCAAAAACTGCTATGATCACTTGGAAAAATTTTCTTTGCAAAGTAGATATGAATGGTCCCATATGCAGGCTGTTGCAAAGCCATCACAGCTTTCATATGGTATGTGGGTTGGCCGGCGTTTTCCCTTTCACAATTTGAAGGCTTTCAGTTTTCTGGACCCATTTGGGAATTGGGAGCCCTCAAAATAAAGAAAAAAAAAGTTTTAATTTTACAAATTTCATTATTTGCGAGAAATTAAGTTTGCGTGATAGGAGTATTAATCCAAGTTAACAGCATTTACAGCTATACGTACGGGAAAATTTTAAAATATATATATTTTTTGAATTGATAGATTAAATTCTTTTTCATAGAAAAGAAATGAGTGAACGATCATTTCTATTAAAAGAAAAAGAGTAGTATAAAATATTGAAGATTTAATTATAAAGTGAGTAGTTACTAAAAGTTAATTATAAAGAAAATTTATTATTTTTTAGATTAATTAATATATTATTGAAATTGATATTTAAAAGTTATAGATTTGAATAAATTTAAGTATATAATATTTTATTCAACCACTTTTGTAATTAGATAGGAAAAATTTTAAAGATAGATTAAAAATTAAAAGAAAAAAAAAAGAGAGTCATGATGTGATTACCAATACACAAATTTTAATTTGGGGGTAAATAATCTTTTAGCTGTCAATTTTTTTAATTATTCAAAATAATTGTGTCTGTTGTGCTTTTAAAAAAAATAAGAAAATGGCAAAATGGAAGCTGTGGATTCCTGTGGGCTTTGACCAGTTCTTGCAATTGTAGTCATTTTTTGTGCTAATTTGCAAGTCTCAAGCGACACCTGAAAAATTTTTTAGTTTCGCTTTATTATTGTGAAATAATTTTTGTCTTCAAAACTTTGTTTCATTTTTTAAACGTAAATATTTCTGTTTTCTTATCTTCTTTAATTAATCATATTATTATTTACCACCTTTCCCTTCTTTTATCCTTTATTAATCCCCCATTAGTACGATTATTACCATAATTTCAATCAAATTTAGGGATGGTCCAACTGAGTTGAAGTTGATAATTTACTAGTTTTCATTTTCTTCCTCGACGGTAAGGTCATCTTCAAAGGTCTAAGTTCGTTCAATTTACTTCTCCCTTGCGTGTGTATAAGTAGAATCCAGTTACGTGAATTTCCCACAACTTCTCCATTTCCGATACCTGTAAAACAAGAAAAAAGAAGAAAATTAAGAATAAAACTATCAACTGTAAATCAAAACCTAAATTAAAAAACAAAACAAAATTAAGAAAAAAATTAAAAAAAAAAAAGAAATACAGACGGAAGAAAAAAAAAAACGGGACGAGTCAAAACGGGAAAAGTGGAAAAAGATCAAACGGAAGAAACGGCTGAAATGGAAAACGGGAAATGTCAAACCAAACGGAACACCAAAAAGAAAAAAGAACTGCGCTGGAATGGAATGGTGTTTGGAGAACAAAACAAATGGAAGAAATAATACTTGAAACCAATCAACACTGAGATCTGGCCTGGGATTGTCAGATTAGAGTTAATTTGATTAGATTAGATATTTTAAAGAGATTTTAAGAGTTTTTGTTTTTGTCCAAAAGCTCCTCGAATTTGTCATTGGCTGCAAATATGTGTATTTACACCAACAAAATATATGATAATATGTTCCTCGGATTTTACGGTTTCGGTCACCCGGAGTACACTAAAATTCATTTCCGTCCCGAATCCTTCGTTCAGATTTCCAACTTCTTCGCCGCAATCTGACTTCACCGCCACCGTCCACGGCTCTACTCCAAAGTTCGATCTCCAATCACCGGAAAATCTCGGAGACTTAACCAAAAATCGTTAAAAGATTACACATACCGCTAAGGAATCTTCATTAATCCTCGGCTTTTGACATCACGGAAAGCCGGCTCGGCCTAGGCTGGAACGCTGCGCGGCGACGCTGCTGGTGAGAGGAAGGTCTAATCAAAGCCGACAAAGCTCTCTTAACCAGATCTCCTTCGACTCCTCCGATTCTCACCAGCGAGTTCGTCATAGCAGACCTACGCGCGTTGAGCCGATTATTAGGCGCGCAACTTGTCACCGCGTGCGAATTATTAAAACTCTTATGAAGGCTGCAACGGAACGATCCCGGGTGCGTCGTAGGGGAACACATGCAAGTCCGCTTCGGCTGTTTACTCTTTAAATTCTTCAACACCTCGTTGTTTCTACGGACGGTAGTAATCGAACGGTTGGGCGAGATCGGACAGTTATCGAACGAGAATCGCACGGACGGCGCAGATGGAGAGTGGTTATAGAGATTGACACGTGGTGGAGAGATAGATCTGTGTTGATTAAAGAAAGTTGAGGAGCGTGAAGAAAAGCTTGAACTTGAATAAGCGAAGACCGAAGAAGCAGATGATGGAGACTGTGACGTGTAGTGAGAACTGAACCGGCCAGAAGTGCAGAGAGATCGGAGAACCGGACCGCTCGATTTTCTAGAATATTTCGCCATCTGTTTTTTGGTTTTTTTTTTTGGCCGAAGAGAGAGAGAAAGTATGAGAATTTTTTTTTGAATTTCTAAAAAGCCGCGTGTGGCTGTTTAGTTGGGCAAAACTAGCTTCACTCGAGCCACGTATTTATAGGGTGAGCGGAGGGGTCTGGC
This sequence comes from Durio zibethinus, assembly GCF_047325235.1. Classification (NCBI taxonomy): domain Eukaryota; kingdom Viridiplantae; phylum Streptophyta; class Magnoliopsida; order Malvales; family Malvaceae; genus Durio; species Durio zibethinus. Next base: position 24,555,981 of record NC_143174.1, read on the forward strand.
CGTCTGGGTTTTGGAAATTTCGCCATATTTTCAAAGTCGGGCTTTTTAGTTCTTGGTTTTGCGATTGTGCCCCTAACTTTTTTTATTTATTTTTCTACCCGTGGCATTATTATACTTTGCGGCTGTACACGACATTGTTATTTCCTTATTTTCCCATTGCTTTTCTTATGATATTTCTATTTTCCTTTTGATTAATTACAATTTATAATAAATATAAAGAAGGTTGGGAAATTATTTAATGCATAAAATATTTCATAAAATTAAATGAATTTGCAATAGCTAAGAATATTTAGCTTATTTTTAAATTTAAAGTAATTTTATTCATTTAAAAATGAATTAAAATGCATTTAAAAGAATGGACCACTTTATTGTCATTTTAATGCTCAACAATCTAATTATATCAAAAAAAGACATTACAATATGGTATATTTGATAGCATTTTAATTGAACTGTGCATAACATGATGTTTACCTAATTGTAATCAAGTATAACTTGAAAATTACTGCAAATGATAAGGCTTTCTTCAACTATGGTGGAGATAATGAGGAGGCTCAACTTTTTAATTTCAAATTAAATGTTACCATGGTTTGAGTTGCTTACTTATTACTTAGGTCTTGAATAAGATTTTTTAGATTCAGGATCGAATTTACTTGTGATATATATTATTATAATGATATATAATTATTTTTATTTAAGTTTCATTCAAAATATAAATATATTTTAATATTAATTAATTAGTAATTGTCAGTCACATTTTATCATAGTTGTTGATGATTTTTTGAGTTTGGTGATTGAATGCTTTATGAAAGAGCTAGCAAAATAATTAATTTAGATGTTGGAGTGATCTATTATAAAGAATAATCAGCGAACGTCATAGGTAAGAATTTAAAGTGTGTTTTGATATTCAAATCAGCAAAGATGAAAAAAAGGAAAATTAGAAAGATGGAAGAGAAAAAGGCAGCCAAGCCTAATTATTTTGGTCACACACCGAAAGCACTTTGTCAAAGCCAATTTTAGGTATTTAGGATCAATGATTCATTTCCTACTCAGAAGATTCTCAACTTTTCAGCAAAACTCCAATGAAAGACACGTAACGCCATCTGGAAAGGTGGGTTTGACAAAGTCAGTATCGAACAAAACAAAAGTAATTCAAATTGTTTGGGGCATGCAAAGACGTGTTACCCACACTGTTGTTCTGTTAAGTTTTAGAATATTTGATTTGATTGTTATACCAATTTTAATTCCATTCTCGTGGAAAGATTTAGTTGGATTTAGGTTCAACTTCTCAACTCCCAAAAACCAATTACAAATTGTTTAACCAATAAGAAGGTTAAACAATCTTATAATTTGATGATATAATCTGGTGTTATAATATTAAATTATTAATTTTAATTATTATATTCAATCATTAATAATATCAAATATCTTATAAAGAATTCAAATTTACAACTAAATCCTTTATTATTTAGTCAATGATTTTCATTTGATGTTTAAAACAGTAATAGTAATAATTTAAAAATGGAATTATAGGCGTTTTTAACATTATTATTAACATCTAAACAGCTTGGATTTAATATTTATAAAAATAACAATTAAAGCAAACCCTTCTGGTGATTACTGTGTAGCCCCAATCTTCTCGTTCAAGGAATGAGAATCCACCATTATCGTCAAGCAATGAGTTTTTTAATGTTACACGATGACCCAAAGGGCCGCATTTGTTAAATATAATAGCTGCAAAACTGATGATCTAATCATTGATTTATTAGTGAAGGAGAGAAGAGATTTGAACTCTCTCCGATTCTCAGAAAAAAAAAAATGGAGAAATCCCAATTTATATTCAATTTTTTTTTCAATAAACATACAATTCATGATAGAAGTTTCACTAAGTTTTTAGTCCTTTAGGATCCCCCCACCCCTATTTTTTTTTTTGCAATTTTTTCAATCACAACTGGCCAATAAAATTTTCCTTTTTCCTTTTCTAATTAAGAAAGAAAACAGGATTAAAATGAGTATTTAACTTTCATAAAACAACCCTATCGAAATTTCTAGTATATATGAATTTCTACACAAAAGGGCTCCACTTCCTTCAATTTCATTACAAAGTATTAGTAGTTGGTATAGAAATATGAAGAAAGGTTCCAGGCAGTTGTAGCACAAGTGACTTTTGCCCCCAGACCCACGAAAATTGAATGAAAGTAAGACGCGAAGGAATCAAAAAAGTGTTATGAGATTGGCCGACGCCAGCCAATGAGACCACACTACCCAATCAGCTAGCCACCTCCTTTGGACTCATTTGTTCTCAACACTTGACAAACTTTTTAATTAAAGAATTTAACATTTTTCAACATACACTAAAAGTTAAAAAATTTGAGTTTAAATTTAATTCAATTTATTTATATAATTATTTTTAAAATATAATATTCAATAAATTTGAATTTCAAATTTCAAAAAAAAAATTTATTTCGTTTTTAGATTGTAATTTTTTTATAAAAAATTAAAAAAATTTGATCAACAATCTCAAACTCTCTCTCTCTCTTTCTCCCTCTCTTTAGTTTCTTTTCTAGTTTAATTTCCATTCCCTCTTAATTATTCTCCTCCAAATACCATAATTCTAAGCCAAACGCGTTTAGAATAATATAAATAAAATTGGAAGATTCTTATGTCATAGACTATGATTATATTAATCAATAAAATTAATTAATCAAGTTTGAAGGTACTGATTAAGATGGCTTTGATTATTAACTTTGTTTTGGTATAACCTTTGATTGTCATGTCTATAATTATTTATTTGGTTATCTTTCATTACATGATTGATTTGTTTGTTTTCAATTTTACCAAAGTTGCTTCCACTTATGGATTTCATCACTTAGGAAAACTTAATCACATGAATGAATAATGATCATGTGATCAAGTAGGTAGACAATCAAACTCATATTCAAGATATATCATTGTCTTTTTTCTTATTGTTTGCCACCCCTTTTGGTTTCAAATTCTTCCTCAGCCTTCCATTCTTATTATTGGATTGAACTAGAGAAAGTGGGAAAGTTCAGTTAATATCTGAATATTTTCACGACAATCTATTATCCAATTGAGAAAGAAAAAGTTTGGAAAAATTGAAGACAACAATGTAAAAAATGTTAATATATAATAGAATTTGAATTTAATATAATTCAATTAATTCATATAATTATTTTTAAGAAATTATGTCTAATAAATTTAAAATTCAAATTTTAATACATACAAATTTTTTTATTATTTTTAAATTACAATTTTTTATATTAAAAAAATAATAAAAGTTATTTTTTTTTCTTTAACACTTGAAATAACCTGAATGGGGGAATGGTCTGAATCCCTATAATATCAACTCCTCCATGTGCAATGACCTTTGTTTTGTTTATATGGCAGTTAAGATAGTTGTGCTTCCACGCAAATATATGGCTCAATGGCCTCCAATTTGTTGTGTGGACTTTTCGGCTTTGAAACTTCGTATTCAAAAACAAATTAATAAATTTGATTCACTTGTTGGTTTGTATTCTTTTTTTCACATTAAAAGCATATTACATATAATTATTATATTATAATTAATCAATTATAATTCATAAATAGATGAAATTTATAATTGTTTATTTTCATGGAATAATTATAATAAAAAATTTGCAACTGAAATGCTCCACATGGTGCGGAAGCCCACAGGTTCCGAAGCCAAGAGCCAACCGTTTTTATTGATTGATTCCCGTTCCACCGGTCAAAAGTCAAGCTTTGTTTGAAGCATACGATTTCTTACCAGCTGGTTGGATTGGAGTTGGAGATACCAAAATTTGTGCCACGTTGACATTGGACTGCCTCACGCTTGATTTGAAATTAGATTTGAATGTTTGGCTTCAAATTCAGAATCAACAGAATTTGGAATGAGGGCAGGTAAGCATTTGTTGTTTTTTATTTTTAATTAAATAATATAATTAATATATAATTTATGAATTTTATTATCGAATGCTCTAATAGTATTTTTTTTTATATAAAGAGATAATAATATAGAGATAGATCATATTTTCAAAACCCATAATTTATTTGTACGGAAGTTAATTGCATTTACTGTATTCAACATTGTTTCAACAATATGCAAAATTGAAGAAATTATCATGTAAAACAATAAGTTTATTAAAAATAAAGTTTTAAGTATTTATAGAAAAAGTTAATTTGATACATTGAACCCTAAATTGACAGTATAAAAAAAAGTATTTAATTAATTGAATAATTTTTGAAAAATATTCAAATAGTTGAATTACATTCATTGTATCTTTTAACTTCAAAATTAAAGCTTTTAACCCATCAAAGAAGCCAAAAAAAGAAAAGAAAAGGCACCAAGGGCAATTCTTGCAACTAAACCACAATGTATGTTCAGGAAACTGCAACCCCAAGCCTGTTTCTGTTGCCATTCAATAAACAGAACCTGGAAGGCTTAGGCTGGAAATTCCTTCTCCTTTGCATGTCATGGCTCGATGGCTTGATGATTTGAAGCAGAAACGTCTTGATGGAATTTGCTTTGGTAACCACAGATAATTCCGAGTGACTTGGTGAGACACGAACCACCCTTGTCCAACCGGGTGGCTTGTTGATCAAGCGTTTTTCCCTTTTATGTCATCATCTTCATCGTCTCCTAGTAATGAAATCTTAATCTTCTTTGCTGTTGTGTCAGTTACGTACTTATTAGAACTAATAATCTATCTTCTTAATAAGACCAGTTGACCTCAAGAATTTAACAACTTTAACCTATGTTATGTGTTAATGTTATTGTCCATGGCAGGTTTGCGCAAGCTTATCATGTTGGATCTGGAAGGATGTAAACTTACCGCTACATGCTTGGATTCCATCTCAGGTGTATTTTCTTATTAGTAGCCTTTTCAGTGATACCTATAATTGTACAATTACTTGCTGCTATACATTGAAATTGGTTGTACCTTCAAACGTAACCATGTGTGGTTTGTGTGGCAAATTGGTTAGCGGATGTAATGTCTTATAGTTTGGAGATTATGTGGACGAGGATAAACTCTCTAGCATTATCATGCAGTAAAAGATCAACTATACCATATTGCAACAAACAATGAATTGTTAACAAGTTCATGGAGTTTGGTAAAGTGAATACATTGAGCTATTACTGAATTTCCTGGAAGTATAATAATTTTCATATGTTATGCAATTATCTTGTAATTTTTTCCTGCCTATGAAGCAGGGATTGGGATTGGAATAGTTTATTCAGTTAGATACCAGAGAGCATATATCATGTTCAGTTCATTAAAGAAATTATTTATTCTATCTGCAGCTCTTGTTGCTTTGGCATACTTAAATCTTGGAAGATGTGGCCTAACTGATGATGGATGTGACAAGTTTTCTGGTGAGTTGTAGTTGATATCTTTTAGCCCTTTGTTGTATTGAATAATCACATAGAACGATTGCATGGCTAAGTATAGTTAGTAATATTTACAGTATTTACCACTCATTTGCAGGACTTAAGAATTTGAAGGTATTGAACCTGCCATTTAACAATATAACAGATGCATGTTTAGCGCACCTAAAAGGTTCTCTCTCTTTCCCCTTTGTTACTGCATTGTGGTCCGTTAGTTTAACTTTTACTGGGAGTGGACCATTTGCATTCTTTCTTTGCATTGGACAACTTCTAGAGGGCAGTGCAAGTTAATGAATTTTACTAGGTTAGCTCAGTGAATTGCACCGTTGCTTTCCATAAATCATGACAATTGTAAAACCTTACTATTGTTAAAGTTAGTGGCTATTGATTTGTTTTTCAGACCTACAACAACAACAAAAAACTAAGCCTTATATCCCACAACTTTGAAGTCGGTTGTATGAAAGGCCAAAAAAAAGGAATCATGTTACGTCATAGTTTTGAATTTTCTTGCACCACTCATTTCTATAAAAAACAGCCTTTTCATCTACTTCCTTAAGTCTAATATCATCTCTTATTACTTGCATCCATGTCTTTCGTGGTCTACCTCTAGAAGCTTTGGTCACTCCCAAATCCAAAAGCTCATTTCTTCTAATTGGTGCACAGATAGGCCTACATTTCAGACTTTATTCAGAAAAAAGTTATGATCTAACTATAATAATGATATTTGCAACCTCATGCTTTCAATTTTGACAAATATTATGCTGTTCACTTGAGAACACAAGATGATAGTTAATAATTTTGACACAAAGATTGTCTGAGGCGACCTTCACTTACAGATAGTGGTTTCAATGCATCACTGAAGGTTTAAAAAGTCTGATAATGCTATGATAACTGATTTCTGGTTCATTTTCTGTATGTGATTGGTTGACTATCAAAAAAGATACTCGTCCTTATAATTTTTCTTGCAGTTCTACTGTGAAATAAAGAACCTTTGGTCCAAAGAGTGGACAATTTTCATTCTGATTCCATATTTTTTTATGCTTGCCCTTATGTACTCATGCTTGTTTGCAGTTTATTGTTGATAAGAATTTGAATAAATGAGACCATTGATCCTTTGGTTTATTTTACATTTGATTCTGGTCTCTTGTTTATTTGAAATGGTGATAAGTTTGTTTGATATGGTATATCTTTCTTTGCAGGATTAACAAAGTTGGAGAGCCTGAATTTAGATTCATGTAAAATTGGTGATGAAGGCCTTGCTAATTTGATAGGTTTCTATATCATGTTTCATTTTGCTGCTAGTTAAACTGTTATGTTGGGAGGATCTCTGTTTGCTTTAAACATTTTCATGACCTAGTTTATCTTGTGATTTTCTCTTCAGGCCTTTCACTCCTCAAAAGTCTAGAGTTGTCTGATACTGAAGTTGGAAGCAGTGGGCTCCGATACCTCTCTGGTTAGTAATCTATCTCTTATCATCTTGCTTGTGTGTGATATGACCAGTTTTGAACCCTTGATATTAGCTATAAGCATGACACAATTTCAGTGATACTTTTAGAAACCTATCTTCCAGTTAGCCCCGCTCTTACCTATAAAATTGTTCACAGATTTTGTTAAGTTGCTTTTCTTTGAGGAATCATCTTTTTTATTGAGTTAACAAGTTCTCTTAATTCAGTTGTTATATACATTTGAAATGGCTATTTTACCTGGATTTCTTTGACTTATTGCTCAATTTCTGTTTCCTTCTGTATATGATGATGTGTTGGAGAAAAGAGAAACATTTGAAACTTTCAGTTCTTCCACATATACGTTTTTTCATTTGTTTCTGAAATTTTATTTATGCCTTACACATTGACACTGGATGTCAGCTGAATATATATTAATGAATAGAATGTATTACAGAATTCACGGCAATCATATTGTTGTAGTGTTTGCTTCATCAATGACCTAACAAGGCAAAGCAACAAATCTTTAAGATTAGGGTTGTGGTGTTATACACCATCTATTATGATCCTTGCCCTTTTCCACATGGTTCTTTATTAAATTATATGTTCTTGGTTTCAATTTTTTCTGAAATTTTCTGTGCATTATAATGTTAAATGCATGATGCTGACTTGGTTCTGTTATATTAGGATTGACACATCTGGAGACCTTGAATTTATCATTCAGTTTAGTGACTGATAGTGGTTTACAAAAGTTGTCTGGATTGACTGCTCTTAAGTCACTTAATCTGGATGCTCGCCAAATTACAGATGCTGGGCTGTTGGCTCTGACAAGTTAGTACTTTCACTTATTTCTTTGTACCATTCTTCTAACTTTGTGCATCTAAGTTGGAGACATTCTGGTGTGCCTTTGATCCTATTTATGGCTTTTTGAAATCTTATGGTTGTATCTTTTGGTTGAAGTCTCTTTGCTGTCTTTGTGGAGTGAAGAAATTTGGAGCTATATTTTTCCTTGATTTTTGTGTTTTACAAGGTGACCACTGTGAAATGTAGGTTGTCCACCCCTTTTTCCTTGCCTTAGATTGTTACAGGATAGCCAGGTTTGGAGTCATAAATTTTGCTGAGCTTTCAGCTATGAATGTTTCCTTATATAAAAACATTGTGTCTCTAGATGGAGAAATCTTTGAAAGCAAATAAATGATTTTTGAACAGATCAGAGAACTCTGATTCATTATTGACATTACATGAAAGTAAATAAATAATAACTTAAAAATCCATGGACTGGATCATTCATTTCTTGTGTTAAGATGGCAAATTTCTTACCTTATTTTCATCCGTGGCTATTGGTGCATAGCTGTATATTGAAACCTGTTTCATAGTGTTATTCACCATTCAGGTCTAGTGTATTCTTCCGTCTTAAGAATCTTATATCAATTATTGCTGCACCAAGATGTGTGTAGTGACATAATTCATTTTCCAAAAGCTAAGTCTAAGTGGGCACCAAATTGCTGCTCCATTGTCAATATTTTATTCACACTTCTCTATTTTTCTTCATTGTGTAATGTTTTAAGGATGTATGAAGTCATCACATTTCTGATTTTGCTGATGCAGGTTTGACTGGACTGATGCAGGTTTGACTGGACTGATGCATCTGGATCTTTTTGGGGCTAGGATTTCGGACACTGGAACAAATTATTTGCGATGTATGTCAAAAATATTGAGATTGCTTAAGTAATTAAAATTGCAAGTTGCTTAATGGACCATTTTTCTTGTTTGAAAAACTTGAATCTATCATTTTGTCATATTCAAGTTTTATTATAGCTTTTAACCTTTGATGTTTTCTTTTTGTTTGTTTGAAAAACTTGATTGTTTTGGTTTGCTCTTTGCCTTGAAGACTGGATAGTTTGGACATACATACTTGAGGAAGTTCAGGAGTAACTTTGAGAAATATAAGGTCCCTTTAGTTGATTTATTGAGGTGTATTTATATCTCCAATGGTAGGATAATCAGTAGGCTCATGAGAACTTTTAGAATCATGTTTATTAAAAGGTTGTTGTGGTCTTCATCAATAGGCCTAATATTGAGTTTGGCATAATCTCATTTTCATTGTAAACTTTTCTCAAGAATTTTGTTTTACATGTTCTAATTTTGTGTTAAATGTTCTTGCACCTGCTTGTTTTCATGCTAAACAGGCTTCAAGAACCTCCAATCCCTTGAAATATGTGGAGGTGGTTTAACTGATGCTGGGGTGAAAAATATCAAAGATCTTACCTCTTTAACGCTATTGAACCTTTCACAAAACTGCAACCTGACAAACAAATCCTTGGAACTGATTTCAGGTAAGTTTTGCTTTTATTCCTCATGGTTTTATGGTGTTTGTTTATCTTCTTTTTTTTCTCCTTTTTTGGCCATTGTTAGTGCAATTCTTGAATAGAACAAACCTTGCTATGCTTGTATAGAAAATGATAGAGAGACATATATAAGACAGCTACTTGTATCTCTAGTGTCAGATTATCTCATATGGCAATTGTCCCGCTTGGCATTCTGCTGCAGGACCAGTGATTTGCAGTACTTTTGCTACTGTCTAGTAACTTGGTCATGTATGATTAGTTGGTCCAGGAAATGTCTAAACATGCAAAGATGAACGGGCAGTCAGTAAAACTGGTGAATTGAGAGCTTATTTGGGGCCTTCTAATAATGGCTTCTGAACGTGAAAGTATTCTAGTCCATGGCTTCCATCTGTCTGTGCTCTGATGAAGTCAGTGAGATCTTCTAATCATGGATTTTCATTTTCCGGTGTAAATGCAGGCCTGACCGCATTGGTGTCATTAAATGTTTCAAATTCTTGCATAACTAACGATGGTTTGCTGTATTTAATGCCTCTAAAGAATTTACGGTCGCTATCTTTGGAATCCTGCAAGGTAACTGCCTCTGAAATTAAGAAGCTCCAGTCAACTGCCCTTCCCAATCTTGTCAGCTTTCGACCAGAATAATATTGCTGGGGCAACTGTAACATATGCTGTAAATAGCTGCTATCACCTGGAGATAGCTCTCTCAACAATTCAATAAATATATGTTAAAACGTGAAAGGCTGCCTTACTAATGGGGTCAGGGTAATTGTGCTAATTATATGGACACTCAATGACAGGTGATTGAAAATATGTTTGGCTGCTGAATTTGACATTACCTCTTTTCTTGTTTCAAAAACAAACAAATTTTTTACATATAAATTTTATGTTAATTAACTATTTTCTGCACATTGTCTTCCAAGTTTTCATCTGGAGATTCAAAACTGAAGGCAAAAACCAGAGGGGAAGAGGTTTGACTGTGAGTTACACTTAATCTGAGTAACTTGTTTCAGGGTATGGTCTCAATCACAAGCATGTAAGCAGAATTACATGTTTGAATGTTTGATGAAATGGAAGCAAAAGCTGAAAATAAATCCTCAATCCTCAATAACATATAGTACAACAAGAGAGTCTATGTTCCTCAATCCAGTGCAAAAATCTATTTCTTCAAAACTAGAAATCAAAAAGAGAAACTTGCAGCTAGAAATAACAAATCAATAAGGTAAGCAACAGCAATCTCTAAATTATTTGCAACTAAATAATAAATTCAGCTTGTATATCAATCAGGTAAAAAATAATAAACCTAGTGTTGTAATAGAATGAAGCAAACATTGGATGTCAATTGTCTTCCAGTAGCCAGAGATAGATGCCTACTTCAAATCTTGGGCTTTTTACCTGGCAATATGATGAATTTACCATGCTAACAGTAAATTTTTTTGTGATAAGTTTTTCAGTTTATCACAGGGTAAAAGAACAAAAAAAAAACAGTAATAATTAAGGATTTGGTTTTGCCAAGGAAAATTAATTACCGGACGTGGACCATAATATGAGGCTTCAACCTTATCTGGAGTAACAAAAATTTCATGTCAAAGTGCGACGATTGGACCAAGGATCAGTTTCATCAGAACTGCTTAAACCATAGGGTTTAATTTGGGCTTATTGGGCCTCAAGCCCAACCAAAAAAGGTTAGGGCTCTAACGGGTAATACGCGGACTATTTATGCTGTCTACATATATCGGATCCAGATTCAAAATTTGAAACCCAAGACGATTAATTTTTACAGTTTTTATTTTCTTCGTATTTCTTTCTTTTGTCATTCCTCAAAAAAAAAAACTCTTTTTTCTTTTTTTTTTTGTTTTTTTTTTCCTAAGCAAACTCTCCAACAAATATTCTTCTCTTTTTCTTGTCACATTTGCCTGTTTGCCTACCGAAATCTTTGAACTTTGTCAAAAAAGAGAGGAAAAACCCATATTCTTTTTTCTCTCTGAAAATTAATCTAAAACCAGAAATGAAATCGAAGAATTGTTGAAGGAGATCGGCGGACTACTGGAGCAGCAGATTTCGCTTTCTTCTTCGGCTGATAGTGATAGTCTCAGATTTGGCAACAGCTTCAGCACTACTCTGACTTCCCTGATTTCAACAACTATCTCGTTTTTATCCTTTCTCGAGCTGAGGTTTGCTTCTTTTCCTCTCTCCGTTTGTTTTCTCAGTAACTAGTTTAGTAGAATTTTCTTTTCCGGATTTTCGTTTTTTTTTTTTTTTGAGGAAAAGGATTTTGGGTATTGATTTTTTTGTACGGTTTTTATTTCTTTAATGAAATTTCTTTTTATTGGATTGTGTTTCTCTATAGAATATTTGAATTTGGTGACTATAGGTGTAATAATTCTGTAATAGAATTTGCAAAGATTGTATATTTATTGGATTAACAGCATTTTGGGTATTGTTAGTGGTGAATTTCTGCTGGTCTACCTATTTGCTAGTGGTGAACAAGCCTCGAAAGATAGGGAAGCTGCTGTTTTGGCTCTTGGTGCAACTGGTGAAGGTTGCGTTACTGGTCTTTATTCTCATTTGTCCGAGGTAATTCTTGTTGTTTTTAACCGGTACACAAAGTTTAGAGGCAGATTACAAGGTGAAGAATAAATGGTGCATATATAACAGTCATCGGTTTTCCTTAACTCAATTTATGCACTTAAATTTTTTATTTTTGCTATTGCATTGCTTTTACTTTATTCTTCTTTGACATGCTTGCCGCGAAGAATATTGGATGCTAACAAGTGGGTAAAAGAGGCTGTTTGACCGGCTTTTGCAATGCTTGAAGAGGTTATTATAAACTTGCTGCACGTTGTAATTCAGGTTAAATTCTTATAGATTTCAACAATTGTCTTATTCATTTGAGGCTGCTGAAGAGGTTGCAGCAAGATTGGAAATAATTGTGTATACTAGCTTATGCGCGTGCTTTTGTCTAACATCTGGTTTTTTTGGCTGGCCTTTACATTATAATAAGCTCTTTTTACTGTTGCAATTATGACTTATGAAAGCCTATTACTATATTTTTTATTTTGTTTGCTGCTTTATCAAAATATAAGTTGCTAATATCTCAAAAAAAAAAAAAAGTTGCTAATTATGTTTCTTTTCTATATGCAGTTTTTTGAGTTGCTTCTCTGAGAAAGCTTTAATTGGGTTCTGTAAACCAATACATTAAGGTTTATATTCTTACTTTTAATGGATGTCGTTCTGATACTTTTTGATGTTATACATTAATTTATTGAAGGCTTGGTGTACATCCATGGATAAATACCTTCCAGGTTTGTTTGTCCTTGCTTATGACCTTGCCGCAGAAGTGCTGAAATTGGTCAATGGTTTCTTGTTTTCTTCTTGTACTCTTGTTTTTTATTATAATTCTGTTGTTTGCTTGGAATACTCAAATCTGCTGTAAGTATTTCCTAATTTTGCTTATAATTTACTGTAACTTCAAGTCTATAAAAGCTTGGTATGAATCATTTTTCATTTCTGACATTCCAGTTTCAGCATTGATTTAGAATATGTAGTATTGGAATTAGACATTTTTTTATCTAGTCCTTGATGTTAATGGTTCTTGGGTTTTTTCTGTCACTAGACCATAAAATTGCTGGGCATTGCTAATATATGTTTTAACTAGAATACTATGAAATGAACTGTTTCTGTTAACTTTTAATAAGAGTTAACATAAAAATTTTTCCTTTTTTTTTTTTTTGGTTGGGCTGTTTGGTGTCCTATTGATTACATACGGCTCTTATGGGTCTCCTGCTGAGAATATTGGATACAAGAGGCTGCTTCTTTGGATTTTGCAATGCTTGAAGAGGTTGTTATAAACTTGCTGTACTACTTGCTGTATTTTGGGTTAAATCCTTATATATTTGAACAATTGTTTTATTCATTTGAGCTAAACATGTTTTTTATCTAGTCGTTGATGTTAATGGTTCTAGGTTTTTTTCTATCACTAGACTATAAACTCATCGGACACTGCTAATATATGTATTACGTAGAATACTACAATAATAGCTGTTTCTGTCTCCTACAAAATTTTTAGTATTTTGAGTTAGTGAATGAATTGTTGAAGTTATCTCGTTCCTTTTAAGCTCGATCATTTTTAGATCAATGTTTTTTGCCTAATGATCAGGCTTGCGTAGCATTTGGTCAGCTAATTGAAGTCCGCCCATCTTTTCTGGAGGTGGGTATCTTTTGTTTTTTACATTTTAGTTTGCTTACATTTTCTTATTGCAGTTCTTTTAGTAGCATGAAGTGTTACCTTTTTTTAGTATCTATGTCATACACTTGTTTCTTTTTATGCATAACACTCTGTGATGTGATTTTTAACTATTTGACAGCCACACTTGAAGAATGTAAGTGGATATATGTTGCAAGTCAATAAAGGCATTGATGAATGATGTGGCCCTTGAAACATGTAAATTTGGGTAACTTTCTTCTTTGTGCATTCCATGTCTGAATGTCATATATTTTAGATTAAGATGTCTTTGAAAACCATTTTTTTATACCCGTGTTTTTTAGTCTCAATGTCATAAACGTGTCTTTTCATGCCTATCCACCACCTTTTTTTTTTTTCCTTGTGATGTGATTTTTAACTATTTGACAGTCCCATTTGAAGAATGTAATTGAATATATGTTACGAATGAATAAGGCCATTGATGAATGATGAGGTAGCACTTTAAGCATGTGAATTTTGGTAACTTTCTTATTTGTGCATTCGATGTCTGAATGTCTTATATGCAGATTAAGATGTCTTTTAAACCATATTTTTGATAGCTTATGCAGATTGACATGCTTCAAACTAATAGTTTTTGGCAGAATGCAATATCTCTTGAATTTAGCCTTTTCTTTTACTTGCTCACCTCTGCTTGTTCACATAACATGTTTGTTAAACATGTCAGAAGTGATGGAGGTGTGCTTGCCCCTGTGCCTCTGCCTCTATGTGCTATAGAACTATAGTTATAAAAAATTTTAATATTGTTGCCATCAATATTAGTCTAATAATAAAAATATGTAATAAAAAATAAAAATTATTTAAATTAAAATTTATAAGTAAAATTATTAAAGGCATTTTAGTTAATCATTTTTAATATTTTTGGAATTAAAATTTTATTAAGGTGATTTTAGTCGGTCATTTTTAGTACTTTTAAAGTTCAAACTTTTATATAATAAAGAAAAGATGATATATAGAATAGGAGATGTGAAATAATATTTTAATGGATGATATATAGATGATTAATAAATTCAAATAATAAAGAATATGATATGTGAGAAAATATTTTGATATTGTTTGTAGAAGTTGAAAATTCCATTGATCATATATAAAATATATATTTATATTTACACTAATGTAAAAGTAAAGACTATTACATATTTTTCTAGCCTATTATTCATAGAACACTGATAAAAATAAGCCAATTATTTAATTTTCTCTTGCTTTTCTCTTTTTTCTCTTTATTACCTATTCTTGAAAGCAATCTTTGTGTACAAATTTTTTTTTATTGATATTTTCTTGCTGAAATGACAACAATTTTGTTGAAAATTCTCCAATTGTGAGGGATTCGAACTTCGGAAGTAATAAATTAAAGATGAATTAATTTGTGAGGAAAGATGGGTCGAGAATTGCATTATATGGATAAGCATAAAGCATTAGATTTTGATATGGTTCTAATACAATACATATAGGGCATTTGTAGGGGATAAAAAAAACAAACCGGAAAGAAGAAAAATTGTCTACCACAAACCCCTAGATCAAGTAGGAGTCATTAACAAAGAGAAACGGTGACCAACCAAACATGGGTTGGCTACATATTTCCACAATGGAATCGTTTCGGTAGAATGTTGTCTTCCACAAAATAGTAGCAAGAAGTGATGCCTGCTTCTATATGATGGAACCATGCTCGTCTCCAATAAGGATTAATATACAGCACAATGGCAATACTCAGTAGCACCATGACGTAGGACACAACAAAACTTACATAAAAGACATTCATGTCAATTGAGCCATTGTCAGTTGAAGCCGTTGGCGTTAATGAAGATGGTCCATCTGTTGAGCAATTGTTTGGCAACGGTGGGCCACAAAGAAAACGATTTCCCAGGTAGCTGCCTTCTTCGAAGGTTGCAAATTGCGCGGTCCTTTCAGGTGTACTTCCGGATAAATTGTTGTATGCCACACTGAATGAAGACAAGTAAGTCAACCCCAAAAGTTGAGAAGGGATTTTCCCGCTCAAGTTGTTGTGAGAAAGATCAAGAGTCTCAATTTGCTTGAGTTCAGAAACCGCTGGTGGTATTGGTCCTGTTAAACTGTTATGAGACAAATTCAAAGCAATGATTTTTCGGAAGTTTTTGACTTCATGGGGAATCTCACCAGTCAACTTGTTGCAAGAGAGATCAATTCCAGAAAGTAAAGTGAGGACTCTTCCCTTGTAAGGGTAGGATATGTTTTTTGTTGTGAACTCTATTGGCTCATCAGGAGAGAAAGAACTGGGAGCTTGTGCAATAGCAGCAACATAACGGACATACTCTTGGGATACATCATTCAGTGTTGTAATCTTCAGGCAAGGAGGAATTGTACCCGAAAGTTGTTATTAGAAAGATCAATCAAGCTTAACTGACCCAACTTGCATAACTGAACCGGAATCTCACCTTCAAAGTGGTTGTTATTTAGGAGAAGGTAACTCAACTGAGAAAGCCTGCCAATCCAATTTGGAATGCTTCCAGTTAAGCGGTTATTACTGAGATCTAATGTCACCAAGATAGTGCTGTTACGAAATGCATCTGTGAGAGGCCCTTGTAGCTTGTTTCTTGATAAATGAACTTGACTGATCCATAAAGGGCTGAAGCAAGATGGCAGACTCCCAGAGATACTGTTCACCGAAAGATCCAGAAGTTTAAGATTAAGATTGAGCTGGCAAAACTCCTTGGGGATTGGACCTTCAAGATGATTATTTGCCATGACAATTTCTTCCAAACTTGACATATTCCCCATCCACCTTGGTATATCACCAAAGAGTTGGTTATCGCTAAGATCCAATGTTGTCAAAAAGGTACAATTAGACAAACAATCTGGGATCCTTCCAGAGAAGAGATTCATATCCAGTTGCAACTCCCTCAAGTTTATCAAGTTAAAATTTGAAGAGAACATCGAGCCTTGCAATCTGTTGTTTGACAATATAAGAACACTTAATAAGGAACAGCCCATTGCCAAGTGCTCTGGTAATGCTCCTGTCAATTTGTTGTTAGACAAGTCCAAGATTTGTAGAGAATTCATATCTCCGATTGAAACTGGAATGCTACCGCCAAAAATATTTTTTGACATGTTCAAAAACCATAATGATGGTAGTTTTGCTCCAATTTCATTTGGAATGTTGCCATAGAAGGAATTTTTGGAGATATCCAACTGTGATAAAGCTGTATGTGAAAGGGAAGGTAACTGAAATGGTCCCAGGAAAGAGTTGTTGGCGAGAAATAATTCATATAAATTTGTGTTGTTCTCCAACAACCAATTTGGAAATTCCCCTTTCAAATTGATGCTAGATAGATCAACATGCCGCAAGTCATGTTGATGATAGAGAAATTGAGGAAATGATCCAACATCTCCACAACAAGATATGCTGATCTCATAAAGTTGGAATGTTGGGGCCAAAGAATGCATCTCGGTTTCAGCATATATGGTATTGTTGTCTGCATCCATGTACCGGAGTTTTGAAAGGTTGAACAAGGGACCTAATGAGCTTGGGATTTCAAAGTAATTGTTTGAAAGACTCAATGTTTGGAGGGATTTTAGATTCCTAAGGACAAATATATCTCCAGAAAATTGATTGGATGAGAGATCTAAAATTTCAAGGGATGTTAGACTCTCAAGAACAGATATATTTCCAGAAAACTGATTGGAATTAAGATATAAACTTTCAAGCGATGTGAGATTGGAGAAGCACTCGGGCAAGTTACCCCTTAAATTGTTGTAGGCAATACCCAAGTTTTGGAGATTTTTCAATTCACAAAAACCTGCAAAAGTAGCATTATATTAAATAAATGAAGAAGGTGCCATGGGTTGGAACAAAAAAAAAAAATCCTAGTCTCTTCATCCCTTGCATATTGTCACTTATTGACCTTTTACGAAATTTAGAAAGATCAAAAGAAAAAAAGGTAATACATAATGAAAATTTAAAAAAATTTGGTGTTTGTTCAGTATATAATAAGTTTTGTTATTTTTTAAGTAATTATGATGAAGGGTAATATTATATAAGAATAATATATGAAGAGTAACATTTCGTATGGGAGAATTTTTGAAATGCAAAAGGGACAACATGAGTATAGGACGGAGGGACCAAGAACTGAAATCAAAGGTAAGGTATATATCAATCTCAACCTTGGGAATATAAGGTGCCATTGAGTCCGCAGTCCCATAAATCTAGATTCTTGAGAGAAGGCATTACTCCAATTTTTTGAAGAAAGTTGTTTTCCAGGGAAGTGTCCCATATGGACAAGGATTCCAAATTCTTCAAATGAATTGGACCTATTTCAAAAAATAAATATATACGAAAACGTAAGAAGATATATTTAAAGTAGCAAAAAAAAAGGGATAATATCATAATATGTATGCAATTAACAATAAACTCACATCCTATCATAAATTACAACTTTAACAATTGTATAAATATTTATTTCATACTATTAAGTCAATTAATCAAGATGTTTATTTCGGAAGAAAATCAAGATGGTTTTATAGAAAAACAGAAGTAAAAAAATATGTCAAAAAGCTTAAATTAATTCAGATAAATATTGTTAATGACAAGAAACAAAGTTATCGAAGACTTAAAATCAACAAATTTCCTTTTTTTCTTGTTATTTATATAATTGCTAAACTATTTTGCTTTTTATTTTTTTGTTGATTACTAATTTACATAGACTCATAATTGTGATACATTCATTACAAAATCTTGTAATTTTAAGTATATGCAATGCTTATTTGAATGGCTAGAGGTAAGAGACATCCAAAAAAAAAAAATAAAGAAATAAAATAGATCTATAACTGAAAATTTAAAATATCTAATTTACCATGAGAATTGAGGCTGCTGTTGACGTCATAAAACATCACATCCAAATTTTTAAGAGAAGCCAACATTCCAATATCTTGAATAAAGTTGGAAGGAAGAGATAATGTTGTAATGTCAACTCTTCCAAACTTGTCAAATATTTCCATTCTATTCAATAAAAGTTAGGAATTATGTTTTGAATTGAAAGACATAATTACAAATGATAACCGAAAAAATGATACTACTACTGAGTAAGTAAATAAAAAATTAAAATATTTAATTTATCATGTAAATTAAGGCTGCCATTGAACTCACAAAAATACACATACAAATTTTTAAAGGAAGTTAACATTCTAATATCTTGAATAAAATTGGAAGGGAAAAATGAATCTTTTAACATCAACTCTTCAAACTCGTCAAAATTTGCCATTTTGATCAATGAAAGTTAAAAATTATGAAAATTAAGAAGTATGTTATGACAAAAAAATAGTTGCAAATGACAACCAATAAAATAGTTCTCCAAAATAAGTCTCTAGTATAGTATATGCATATAAGCTATGAGATTTGGCCAACGATTCATGTTTTCTCTATGAGGGTTGATCTTGTAAGGTGATAATTTAAATCTTTGGCACTACTTAAGTTAGAGAGTATCATAGAAAAAAGTATATACAAATATAAATATAGTCACTTTTGTTGACTCATTTTAATGGACAGATACAAAAGTTTTAGTAAAAGGCTCAATATTAAATTTAACATATGTAATATTATTTATTTTTATAATTTTTTATATATTAATCAAATTTATTTACATAAAAAGACTATTGATTAAATTTACCATTAGTCAAGCATATTTGAAAAAATCATTTAACAAAAGATAAAAATCACAATGAAAAAGAATTTTAGGGCAACAGTTAACTATTAAGTACATGAAAAATTTTCTATCTATATATTGGAATAATAAGAGAAATTATGTTAAAAAAACTTTCAAAAAGTATTCAATAATGTCATATGTGAGAAAAATGGGAAGAATTTATAAGAATAAATAGAGGAAACAAAATGATTTGATAAAATTAAGGAGAGGGTAGAGCAGGGAATAAAAATTTAATACAAAATTTTTAATTTTTTTATTGATCTGAAAAAAAATTAAATCAAATTATATAAATATATATATATACACACACACACACACACACACACACGCACACACACAAATCTCAATGCCATAACATTAAAGTTATTCCATTTCAATCTAATGCAAGTATTTGGTTAACATAAGGCTTGACGTTTTTATTATTTTTTTTAAAAAAAAATTTATAATTTTTGATATTTTTCAAATAATATGTTCTATTATCAACAAAAATAATTCTAACAAAATTAAATAATTATTAAAAATAAAGGAAGTAAATAGAATTAAAAATGAAATAAAATAAAAAAATTGACAATTTGAGTAGAAAAATTTTTAAATATTTAGAAGTGATAAAGAAAAGAATAAAAAATGTTATACTTGATTAATATATTTATCTAACCTTTAGATAAAAAATTAATAGATAAAAACATTTTAATCAACATAATAAAAACAAATTAAGAAACATACTCCTGTTTTTTTTCTCAAATTAAATCTCCTCATCCTTTTTAGATTGTCTCAAAATTGTTTTCATTTCCTTTAACACCTACAATTCATATTTTTACTCTTTAGAATTCAAATATATAGTTTATCAATATTGCAAAAAAAGTGAAGAAATAATGTTGAAATAATAATAAAAATTTTATTTGGCTTATATAAAAAACATAAAAACAAGAAAATTGTCATACACTATTAAAATTAAGTTTGAAATTATCTAAAAAAAAATTAAGTTCCAAATTGGGATTGGAGTGACATGGTAATAAGAGGTATTTAATTCAAATAAGAAATAGATAAAAAGTAAAATAAATGTTTGATCAGTACCTTTTCCTAATCGATTAAATAAATGTAGGTAATAATAGTAATTATAAGAGCAAATCATTGCATATAATCATCAAAACTTACGGGTAGTCAATGTTCCATAAAAATTAAAACCACCCAATGCAAGAGTCTTCAATGACGGGAATAAGTCCAGCAATTGCAATGAAAGGCTGCAAGCTGTAAGTGAGACAATCATTACAAGATGGAATGTAAAAAAGTTAGTAATAAAATTAAACCTTCTTGTATGATTTGTAAATATGCATATTATAAATCTTTAAACCCTCAAATTTAAACCAAGACGTACTTTCTTGTAAAAGTAAATGTAGTCTTCTGATTCAAAACTGAGAAAGGCACAATATTGAGTTGCAATCAATTTAAATTTGCTTTTAATTTTTTCAATAAAAAAAAATCAAAGAGAACTATGGTGTTTTTATTTTTGTACAGGCAAAATTTCATTAACAGTATTGTCCAGCAAAAGTGTACATATACAAGAGCAGTTGAATATTAATATATAATTCATTAACATTACTAATTAATCACTAAAATAAAAGATTACCTAAATTGAAGAAAAGGAAAATGTTTCGGTCAATTTGAATTTTAATTTCTTAAAGTGTTTAGAGATGTAACTAATTCAAACATGTATGAACAAATTGATGAAGACACAAGTTTGTTTGAGCAGTACCTCTGATGTCATTGGGGTTATAGCAGGATAGAAATAGATTTTTCAAGTTGCTCAAAGTATCTAACCCTGAAGAGAATCACAAATAAAAATATAATTAAATTAAATTAAATTAAAATAAAACATAATATTCAGGCATTTGGGCTTTAAAGCATATATTTAGGTATTATATAATAATAAGATATCATCCAATAACTTTAGAAAAAAAGAAAGGAAGGAGGGGGTAATTTTACCTTTAAGATCTATTAAAGTTCTTGTAATTTTAAATATATGTAATGCTTATTTGAATGGCTACAGGTAAAAGACATCCAAAAAAAAAAAAAAAAGATTTGTAACTGTAAATTTTTGAAAGATCTAATTTATCATATAAGTTGAGCTTGACATCACAATCAAATACTTGAAAATTTTTAAGAAAAGCAAACATTCTAACATCTTGAATAAAGTTAGAAGGAAGAAATGAATATTCAAATGCCAACTCTCTTAAATTTGTCAAAATTTTCCATTTTATTCAATAAAAGTTACAAATTATGTTTTGAATTGAAATATATAATTATAAATGACAATCGAGAAAATGGTATTATTACTTACTAAGTATTTGAAAAATGGAGAGATTTAATTTACCATATAAATTGAAGCTCTCATTGAACTCACAATTAAACATGTACAAATTTTTAAGAGAAGTGAGCATTCTAATATCTTGAATAAAATTCGAAAGGAAAGATGAATCTTTTAATGTTAATTCTTTCAAATTCATCAAATTTTGTTATTATGATCAATAAATATTAGAAATTATGAAAATTAAGAATCATGTTATGACAGAAACAATTGCAAATGACAACCAATAAAATAGTACTTCAAAATAAGTCCAAGTATAGTATATGCATATGAGCTATGAGATTTGTCCAATGATTCATGTTCTCTTTTTGAGAGTTAATCCTCTAAGGTGATGATTTAAATCATGGCACTACTTAAATTTGGGATTATCATAGAAAAAAGTATTCACAAATATAAATATAATCAGTAAAATTTTACTTATGCTGACTCATTTTAATGGACAAAGACAAAAGTTTTAGTAAAATGCCCAATATTAAATTTAATGTATATAATATTATTTTTTGTAATTTTTTATATATTAATTAAATTTATTTACCCAAAAATACTATATTGATTAAAATTTTCATTAGCCAAACATATTTGCAAAAATCATTTAACAAAAGATAAAAATCACAATGCAAAAGAATTTTAGGGCAAAAGTTAACTATTAATTATATTTAAAATTTTCTCTCCATATATTGGAATAATAAGAGAAATTATATTAAAAAAGCCTTTAAAAAAGCCTTTCAAAATGTATTCAATAATGTAATATTTGAGAAACATGAGAAGAATTTATAAGAATAAATAGGGGAAACAAAATAATTTGATAAAATTAAGGAAAGGGTGGAGTGGGGAATAAAATTTTAATATAAACATTTTAATGTTTTATTGAAATTCAAAAAAAAATTTTAAATCAAACTATAGATAATATATATATATATATATATATAACGGAACATTAAAGTTATGCCATTTCAATCTAATGTAATAATTTGGTAACATAAGGCTTGATGTTTTTATTAATTTCTTTTTTTAAATATTTTTATAAAATTTTATAGTTTTTTATATTTCTCAAATAATATGTTCTATTACCAACAAGAAAATTTTAAAAAAATTACATAATAATTATGAAAAAAATAAAGGAAGGAATAGAATTAAAATTGAAATAAAATAAAAAATTGACAATTTGGATAAAAAAAAGTTTTAAATATTTAGAAGTGATAAAGAAAAGAATAAAAATGATATAATTGATTAATATATTTACCTCACTTTTAAATAAAAAAATTAATAGATAAAAACATATTAATCAACATAACAAAAACAAATTAAAAAACATACTCCTTTTTTTCTTAAATTAAATTTTCATATATTGTTTGGATTGTCACAAAATTGTTTTCATTTCCTTTAACACCTACAATTCATATTTTAAAAATTTTTCATATTTTTTATTTTTTAGAATTTAAATATATAATTTATTAATATTGTAAAAAAAAGGGGAAGAAATAATGTTAAAATAATAATAAAAATTTTAGTTGGCTTATATAAAAAAATAGAAACAAGAAAATTGTCACACATTATTAAAATTAAGTTTAAAATTATCTAAAAAAAATCAAGTTTGAAGTTTGGATTAGGGTGACATGGTGGTAAAAGGTATTTAATTCACATAGGAAATAGATAAAGAGTAAAATAAATATTTGACAAGTACCTTTCCCTAATTACTTAAATAAATGTAGTTAATAATAGTAATTATAAAAGAAAAGCATTGCATATAATCATCATAACTTACGGGTAGCCAATGTTCCATTAAAACTAAAACCATCCAAATTAAGAGTCTTCAATGATGGGAACAAGTCCAACGATTGCGGTGAAAGGCTACAAGCTGCAATTGATACAATTATTACAATATGAAATGTAAAGAAGTTAGTAATACAATTAAATCTTTCTGTATGATTTGTAAATACACATATTATATATTTTTATTCCCTCAAATTTAAATCAAGATGTACTTCCTTGTAAAAATAAATGTAGTCTTTTGATTCAAAACAGAGAAAGGCACAATATTAAATTACAATCAATTTGAATTTGCTTTTAATTTTTCTAATGAAAAAATAAAACAAAACCGTAGTGTTTTTAATTTTGTGCAACCCAAATTTCATTAATAATCAGAGTTAGAGAAGTACAATAAATAAAAAATTACCTAAATGGAAGAGAGGGCAAATGTTTCGATTAGTTTGAATTTGAATTTCTTAAAATTTTTAGAGGTGTAATTCATTCAAACATGCATGAACAAATTGATGAAGAAATAATTTTGTTTTAGCAGTACCTCCGGTGTAATAGCAGGATATAAATAGATTCTCCAAGTTGCTCAAAGCATCTAACCCTGAAAAGAATCACAAATAGAAATATAATTAAATTAAATTAAAAATAAAACATGATATTCTTGCATTTGTGCTTTAAAGCATATACTTAAGTATTATATAATAATAAAACATCATTCAATAACTCTAGAAAGAGAGAAAAGAAGGAAAGGGGGTAGTTTTACCTTTAAGATTTACTGATCCCTTCAAGTTGTCGCCTTCTAAAGACAAAGACTTTAGATTTGAAAGCCTACTAAGGGATGACAATATGCTATAGTTGAAGAGATTCCACCTCAAATCAAGCACTTCCAGATTGATCAACCTTAGTTCCGTTTCATTATCTGTATAACATTAATTTACATAATTAATTTCATTACTTTTTAATTTCTTAATTAATCTTAAAATCTTGAAAACTCTTTTTGAAAGAGTATCAAATTTTCCACTGAAATATTCTAATTCGTAAACATGTAAATTATACATTTACCAACAAATTATGTTAAATACCTTGGGATGGAACAAAGTCATTCACTTGGTTATTCGAGATGTCTAATTCCACTAAATTGGTCAAAGCATTTAATTCTGAAAATAGAATTACGAAGAAAACTAGTAATTAATTAACAAATCATATAAAACCCAAACATATATAGATTTTAAACCATATTTACCTTTAATATGTATCGGCCCATCCAATTTGTTTCTTTCTATATACAAAGACTTCAAATTTGATAGCGCAGCAAGAGATAAGAATATGCTGTTGTTGAAGAGATTTTCACTTAAACCAAGCACCTCAAGTTTGATCAATCTCAATTGCTCATTCTGTGAAAGATTAGTAACATAATTTCATCTTAAAAGAATATCTAATTATTATATATATTTATTACTCAAATTCAAAATATGTTGACTTACACTTTGAAATAAAGATCCGAGACTCTCAATTTGATTTGCGCCTAAATACAACTCCTTTAAGTTTGTCAAATTATTGAATTCTGTTCAAATCAAATTAAATATATATCAATCTAGTTATTCCTTTTTAAAACCATGAGATTTTTAAAACAACCCTACCTCGCAAATTAACAGTTCCTTTTAATCCGCAATTCTGCAAACGCAAAGATTTTAAAGATGTAAAATCATCTAGATGTGATAGGATGTTGTTTCCTAATACATTGCCATATAAATCCAGAGTCTTTAATTTGTTCAATTTTGATAACCTCTTCATACCTGTTTCCAATAATATTACAAAATTTTAGTAAATAATCACTATTTTATAAATATATATATCTCAATTACAAAACAAACGTTATTTACTTTAACCTGATTTTTATATATAGCACAATATTAACATTACCCTCTATAGGATTTGACCCAGTGAATTGGTTTTCTGCTAGATTTAAAGACCTGAGTGATGAAAGTTCGCTTAAAGATGCTAAAATGCTATCATTGAATTGATTAACACTTAAGTCAAGGATCTCAAGTTTGTCTAATTTCAGTGACAGCCTTTCAAAACCTACAAGGAAAAATGTAGCATTTAGTGACTTTCCGAAAAAATTGAAATAAAAAATATTTAGATAAGATGAACAAAATTGGTAATCAATAAAAATGAATTTTCAAATGCAAAATACTTATTGAAGTAGCAGTTAGTAATTAGGTGAATATGAATTAACCTTGATTGTCAACACAGCCAGCAATAGAATTGCCACCCAAATAAAGACTCTTTAATTCCTCAAAAGGAAGAAACAAAGAGGCATTGAGATACCAAGAATATATCCCACTCCATTCGTACACTCTCAAATAATAATGATAATGATAATGATAATAATTATCAACTAAATCACCATAGACTTCAGTAGTTGCAAAATTAAGGAAGAGTCGGATCACTCGTCCAGTGGAGGTGTTGCACTCAACCCTTTTCCACTGACAACAATCTGAACTCTGTTTTCCCTCATTCACCCAATAATTCTTTACATCTTCAATATGAGTAAAGAAAGGTTTGAGTTGCAAGAGAGCAATTTTTTCTTGCTCCCAGCACCTTTCACATTCACAACACCTTCCTAATAGGAATGCTACCAAAACCACCCATAACCATTTCCACTCCATCTCAATTAATTAATGCACTCTCAAAAAACTTAATATTAACTATGCTGCTATGCATTTGGCATCACTATATCCATGGGGTTTATATACTAAAAAGTCACTTGAAAAGATACAGCCTTGTTTCCTAAAAATTCATTGAAAATGGCACACTCAGTCTTGACGTACTTGTCAAATTCCATAGCACCAAGAAAATACATTGCATGAAGCTTCCTACAAATTTTCTTTGTGGAAAAGTAAGCATAGACTCTGACAATAATAATAAACACTCCATCTTAATTATAACATCATTAATGTCTTGTAGTGACACTGCTAACAAAAATTAGTGCTTACTTTTTTTTTTCTTTGTAAATTCTTATTAAAACTTTTGTTTTGTTTTTTTAATTTAATTTTTTAGAATACTTTAGTATCCCTTTTAATAGCTTCATTTATTTTTTGTTGCTAAAACAATTTTAGGATGTATTCCATAGTAAAAAAAGTGAAAAGATGAATAAAACAAGGTGAAAAAGTGGAAAAAAATAAATTTTAGCTATGTTTGGTACAAAAGAAAAACAAAAAAAAAGATTATTATTTTTCACACTTATTAATACAAATAAATCACTCCAAATGTAAAAGAAAAGATGAAAGAAAATAGAAAAGGTATGAGCATGTGTTACATATTTATAAAATTATCCATCATATTTAGATTTTTTTACAAAATGTTATAATAATAAAATCATATTTTTTTCTTTCATTTTCTAACTATACCAAACAATGAATGAAAAAAATTATATTTTTTTCTTTTCATTTTTCTAACCAAGCACATCAATAAAAATAAAATATATATTTTGTATCTTTTCAATTTTTTCTTTCAATTTTTTATCTTTTTATTTTTCTATCCCCATACTAAGCAAGGCCTCTATTTAGTAATTTTTTTTTTGTTTGCCAACCTTGCTAGGGTTATTGCCAAATTTCATGTCAATATTAAATATTTCCACAACTAAAGGGAGACATGATGGCCCATTGTAGCTTTTCTACCTATATCAAGTTAGGGAGGAAGATATTACATATATTAATTCATTGTCATGACTAGTTGATGTCTAGACTTTTGTTTAGCAACTGTATTATTATTTAGGAGACCTTGACTTTGGCATCAACTATGAAATAGAACAATGGATCAGTCTACACGCCAACCTCATGATAGGATGGTGGATTCCTCCTCTCTCTTTCCTGAAAGATATAAATTTGGTGTGGAAGTAGTCAAATAAACAAAAAGTCATCTTTATTACATTGTTTGCCGTGTTTCTTGCTTCTACTTGATGAATGGTTTACAGTCTATCAAAAGACTTTGACTTAGCGTCAACTGACACAAATTATTTGCAAACTAAAAAACTATCAGTTATGCAAGAGAATAAGAATATATAATTTATTTTTTATTTAATTATTGATTTTGCTATGATGATATTTGCTTATTTTTTGTTAAATATTTGATCAATATGCATTTTTTAAAACTTAATTACTAAGAGAAATAGGTACACTAATAATTTGTTATTTTTCTCGGCTATGTATAATTAAAGGTATATTTTTTATTTTAAAAGAATATAAATTAGTGGAGTCTTTTTATCAATAAATAGTATGTGTTTATTCTTCTTTCAATGATTTAGATTACGTCTTGTCAAAAAATTTGTATAATGTTTTTAAATTTTTTGTAAAATTTATAAATTTAGTAGAATTTTAAAAAATTTATATTGATTTATCCAAAAAAGAAGAAAATTTTTTAAGCTCCTGAATAAAAAATTATAAATTTTATAATTGCAATGAGCTGCTGACCAAACTCAAAGGAAGTTGGGCTCAAGGGAATGATCAGGTCTGATCTATTCCCATAGTTGTAGGCCTGCTTATAGCCTTAGGTAAGGGATTTATCCAAAATTTAGTGTTAAATGAGAACAAAATTATCTCAGGCCCAAGATAGAAAAATGCAGGAGAAGTTGGTGTTCAATTATAGGTGGCCGATAACAACAGGCCCTATTGATATTGCCACGGCCCAAGAGGTTAATGTTCACAAATAGGAGCCCAAAACTGCCTGGACCTCTTAATTATGTAAGACGACCGAGCCCAAAGGTTCATGGTCACTACAACAAAGAAAAGGCAGGCTTGGACTACGGTGATCATACAATATGGGCAGCACTGTTTCAGGACATGCAGCCCACTTGACTTGACCATACGTCTTTCTTAGTTTTGTCTGCAAAGGTGAGAGATCAAATGTTTTCTCCTATAATAGGGACAAGCCTTATGTCTGGTAACAATTGCTTTTTAGGTCCAATATTCGCATCTTCAAGTAGTGTGGGACAGTTTTTCTGTGATCAACACGCATGCCATAGTCTATATTCTTTTCGAGTTCATCTAATCTAAACTTTCAAGAACTATATACATGCTTTAAGCTTTCTGGTTTCATGGGATCTTCATTAGTTGTAAAATCCTTCATATCGGCAACCATCATGCCTTGCAATGAAAAAAAAAATCTATAGATTGTGAGCTGTGAGCTTTCTTAGAACTTCTTTGCCGATTTCAATGTGTGCATCTTTTTGTGCTAAATGAAACCAGTTCATGAACTGACTATCATAGTTCCATCAGCAGACATGCTCAGCTCAGCTATGGTCTGAAAATGAAGATTAAACTGATAGAAAGGATGGTACCCATATCTTCAATATCGTAAGGTGTTTTTACACTGTATGCATCTTGACAGTAATGTTTTGAGGTGTAGACGTTAACTAGCGGCCATAAAACAATACAACTAGTTTCATCTTCCATTGCAATGTGGTCGATTTGGCTTAGTCGAATTCTTTAATTCTTTAACATATGTCTGCCAGTGCCTTCAAAGTTGCAATGAATGGCAACCTCTTTTATTCAATTTAACTAAACATTGTAGCCCACGGTATCTACATTCTTTAAATTCCTGTCCATAAATACAAAGAAATATAACCCTCTGTCTGTTCGTAATACACAAAGGGCCCCACCCTGCTGGCAAATACACAAGACAATAAATAACTAAATAAATAAAAACAATAGCAAAAATTAAAGGCTATACCTTGCTTGTTTTGCATGGATTCAGAGGTTTGCTAATTCTTGACAAAAGTTGAAAAGCCTCCTTAAAAGTTGAGAAACAATTGGGATTAGGAGTTTTATAGCATTGGCCTTTTGCACTAGGAGATGGACGACTTAAAGGAACAGGTATGGTAATTGGAATTTTAGATGTTTGAAAGAGTTGCTGAGAATTTAGGATACCAGTAACTAATCACAAGAGGTAAGGATTTAATGATGATAATGAACAACAAATTTTATGAATTTGCTTGGAAGAGTAATGAACACTACCGTATTTGAAAGCTTTTATGAATTTACATAATAATTCAAGTTGAAGGAGCTATTATCTAAATACTTTTATAGAATAAAAAAATCAGAAAAGCAGTATCTAATAAACAAATTATTTATTCTAAGTAAATTGATGGAGATATATTGGCCATTTCCTTAGTGTTTTTTTAGGCAAAATGAAGAGATTTTCGGTTATAGATCACTAAATGTATGCTACTGTACATAATTCTTTTATGACATTTTGTGTTTGAAATCAAATGACTCAATACATATATCAATATATATATATATATATATATATATATATTTGAGGTTAGGCAGATCTAACAAAACCAAAATTCAATGAAAAAAGAAATACAGAATTAGACAAAGAGCCCCAACATGTCGTTTTCTTTTTCTTCTAGTAGAAGCACGATAGAAAGAGTGGCAACTTATCCATTTGAAATAATAACCAGCCATGACATCACCCACCCTCTTGATGCCATTTTTGAGAAGAATACAAATAAATATTTTCCTTAGCAGTAGGCCCTTCGAAGAAAATCTACAAATCATCAAGAAAACTTCTTTTGAAGAATTGTTTTCCTGCTTTCAACGTCATCTGAACTGACCAAATTCACAGGTTGGATAAGAAGATTGAAACATAAAAACACAGTTTCTTCACAAAGAGACAAACAATATTGTTGAATTCCTTAACGCCACTTGCCAACTCATTGCCATACACATCATTGTTTTGTAAGAACTATGAAACAAGAACTGGCATAGAGAATTTTAAAACCTTTCAAAACTCCAATCCATCCTTATCCTATCATGAAAGAAAAAGGAAAAAAAAGATCGAATCGCTTATCATCATCGTCATCAATAATCCCACGTGGCTGGTTCATGCACATGGGGCTTGTCAATTATAGTCATGACCCTCAAAAATAGAATGAAAAGTACTTGAAAAATTTTCATTGACATTGGAGAGCCCACTTGAAAGTGCGAAATTAGTAAACTACAATTGCAAAATTTAGTACATCAGCATCAGCTCATCTGATCTGAAAATTGTAAAACAGACCCCAATTCCTGAGTCAAATGATCTCTAAGATATTTGATGATGATGATGATGATGATTAGATCGAAGGGAAACAATATTTGGTTGTATGGTGCTTACATCACAGGGAAGTTTGATCCATCTTTTTGGCTTTGGGTGAGAATCTGACAGGCAACATGGACCTCCTGTCAACTGGCCAAAAACTGCTATGATCACTGGGAAAAATTTTCTTTGCAAAGTAGATATGAATGGTCCCATATGCAGGCTGTTGCAAAGCCATCACAGCTTTCATATGGTATGTGGGTTGGCCAGCGTTTTCCCTTTCACAATTTGAAGGCTTTCGGTTTTCTGGACCCATTTGGGAATTGGGAGCCATCAAAATAGAGAAAAAAAAAGTTTTAATTTTACAAATTTCATTATTTGCGAGAAATTAAGTTTGCGTGATAAGAGTATTAATCCAAGTTAACAGCCTTTACAGCTATACGTACGGGAAAATTTTTAAAAATATATATTTTTTGAATCGATAGATTAAATTCTTTTTCATAGAAAAGAAATGAGTGAACGATCATTTCTATTAAAAGAAAAAGAGTAGTATAAAATATTGAAGATTTAATTATAAAGTGAGTAGTTACTAAAATTTAATTATAAAGAAAATTTATTATTTTTTAGATCAATTAATATATTATTAAAATTGATATTTAAAAATTATAAATTTGAATAAATTTAAGTATATAATATTTCATTCAACCACCTTTGTAATTAGATAGGAAAAATTTTAAAGATAGATTAAAAATTAGAAGGAAAAAAAAAAAAGAGAGTCATGATGTGATTACCAATACACAAATTTTAATTTGGGTGTAATAATCTTTTAGCTGTCAATTTTTTTAATTATTCAAAATAATTGTGTCTGTTGTGCTTTTAAAAAAAATAAGAAAATGGCAAAATCGAAGCTGTGGATTCCTGTGGGCTTTGACCAGTTCTTGCAATTGTAGTCATTTTTTGTGCTAATTTGCAACTCTCAAGCGACACCTGAAAAATTTTTAAGTTTCGCTTTATTATTGTGAAATAATTTTTGTCTTCAAAACTTTGTTTCATTTTTAAACGTAAATATTTCTGTTTTCTTATCTTCTTTAATTAATCATATTATTATTTACCACCTTTCCCTTCTTTTATCCTTTATTAATCCCCCATTGGTACGATTATTACCATAATTTCAATCAAATTTAGAGATGGTCCAACTGAGTTAATGTTGATAATTTACTACTTTTCTTTTTCTTTTCCGACGGTAAGGTCATCTTCAAGGTCTAATTTCATTCAATTTACTTCTCCCTTGCGTGTGTACAAGTAGAATCCAGTTACGTGAATTTCCTACAACTTCTCCATTTTCGATACCTGTAACACAAGAAAAAAGAAGAAAATTACGAATAAAACTATCAACTGTAAATCAAAACCTAAATTAAAAGACAAAACAAAATTATGAAAAAAATTAAAAAAAAAAAAAAGAAATACAGACGGAAGAAAGAAAAAGAACGGGACGAGTCAAAACGGGAAAAGTGGTAAAAGATCAAACAGAAGAAACGGCTGAAATGGAAAACGGGAAATGTCAAACCAAACGGAATACCAAAAAGAAAAAAGAACTGCGCTGGAATGGAATGGTGTTTGGAGAACAAAACAAATGGAAGAAATAATACTTGAAACCATTCAACACTGAGATCTGGCCTGGGATTGTCAGATTAGAGTTAATTTGATTAGATTAGATATTTTTAAGAGATTTTAAGAGTTTTTGCTTTTGTCCAAAAGCTCCTCAAATTTGCCATTGGCTGCAAATATGTGTATTTACACCAACAAAATATATGATAATATGTTCCTCGGATTTTACGGTTTCGGTCACCGGGAGTACACTAAAATTCATTTCCGTCCCGAATCCTTCGTTCAGATTTTCAACTTCTTCGCCGCAATCTGACTTCACCGCCACCGTCCGCGGCTTGACTCCAAAGTTCGATCTCCAATCACCAGAAAATCTCGGAGACTTAACCAGAAATCGTTAAAAGATTACACACACCGCAAAGGAATCTTCATTAAGCCTCGGCTTTTGACATCACGGAGAGCCGGCTCGGCCTCGGTTGGAACGCTGCGCGGCGACGCTGCTGGTGAGAGGAAGGTCTAATCAAAGCCGACAAAGCTCTCTTAACCAGATCTCCTTCGACTCCTCCGATTCTCACCAGCGAGTTCGTCATAGAAGACCTACGCGCGTTGAGCCGATTATTAGGCGCGCAACTTGTCACCGCGTGCGAATTATTAAAACTCTTATGAAGGCTGCAACGGAACGATCCCGGGTGCGTCGTAGGGGAACACATGCAAGTCCGCTTCGGCTGTTTACTCTGTAAATTCTTCAACACCTCGTTGTTTCTACGGACGGTAGTAATCGAACGGTTGGGCGAGATCGGACGGTTATCGAGTGAGAATCGCACGAACGGCGCGGATGGAGAGTGGTTGTAGAGATTGACACGTGGTGGAGAGATAGATCTGTGTTGATTAAAGAAAGTTGAGGAGCGTGAAGAAAAGCTTGAACTTGAATAAGCGAAGGCCGAAGAAGAAGATGATGGGGACTGTGACGTGTAGTGAGAACTGAACCGGCCAGAAGGGGAGAGAGATCGGAGAACCGGACCGCTCGATTTTCTAGAAGATTTCGACATATGTTTTTTTTTTTTTTGGCAGAAGAGAGAGAAAGAAAGTACGAGAATTTTTTTTTGAACTTCTAAAAAGCCGCTTGTGGCTGTTTAGTTGGGCAAACCTAGCTTTACACGAGCCACGTATTTATAGGGAGAGGGGAGGGGTCTGGCCGTCCGGGTTTTGGAAATTTCGCGATATTTTCAAAGTCGGGCTTTTAGTTCTTAGTTTTGCGATTGTGCACCTAAAATTTTTTTTTTTTATTTTTATACCCGTAGAATTTGTTATTCTTTGCGGCTGTACACGTCATTGTTATTCCTTATTTTCCCATTGCTTTTCTTATGATATTTCTATTTTCCTTTTGATTAATTACAATTTATAATAAATATAAAGAAGGTTGAGAAATTATTTAATGCATAAAATATTTCATAAAATTAAATGAATTTGCAATAGGTAAGAATATTTAACTTGTTTTTGAATTTAAAGTAATTTTATTCATTTAAAAATGAATTAAAATGCATTTAAAAGAATGGACCACTTTATTGTCATTTTAATGCTCAACAATCTAATTATATCAAAAAAAGACATTACAATATGGTATATTTGATAGCATTTTAATTGAACTGTGCATAACATGATGTTTACCAATTGTAATAAAGTATAACTTGAAAATTACTGCAAATGATAAGGCTTTCTTCAACTATGGTGGAGATAATGAGGAGGCTAAACTTTTTAATTTCAAATTAAATGTTACCATGGTTCGAGTTGCCTACCTATTACTTAGGTTTTGAATAAAATCTTTTAGGTTATGATCGATTTTACTCGTGATATATATTATTATAATGATATATAATTATTTTTATTTAAGTTTCATTCAAAATATAGATATATTTTAATACTAATTAATTAGTAGTTGTCAACCGCATTTTATCATAGTTGTTGATGATTTTTTGAGTTTGGTGATTGAATGCTTTATGAAGGAGCTAGCAAAATGGTTAATTTAGATGTTGGAGTGATCTATTATAAAGAATAATCAACGAGCGTCAGAGGTAAGAATTTAGAATGTGTTCTGATATTCAATTCAGCAAAGATGAAAAAAAGGAAAATTAAAAAGATGGAAGAGAAGAAGGTAATGAAGTATTTAGACATGAGAAAATAAAATGAGAGTAAAAGATCTACATTTGAGATATATATGACTCAATTTTATTTTGTATACACATTTTGTGTTAATGTGATCAATTAATTTATATGATATTGATTAAATAGTGAACTCACTAAAGTAATCGCTAATATAACAAATAACGAGAATATTGATTAGGCAATTAGGATACAATAATAATCACTTAAGAAATTCCAAGACAAATCTGGTGATAAGATGAATGAGAGCCATGGAGTGATTGTCGTATTCCCTTTTGGAAAATAGTAGTATTTAAGAAAAACAAAAATAAAAACAAGAGAAAAAACAAAGGCAGCCAAGCCTAATTATTTTGGTCACACACCGAAAGCACTTTGTCAAAGCCAATTTTAGGTATTTCGGATCAATGATTCATTTCCTACTCAGAAGATTCTCAACTTTTCAGCAAAATAACAATGAAAGACACGTAGCGCCATGTGGAAAGGTCGGTTTGACAAAGTCAATATCGAACAAAACCAAAGTAATTCAAATTGTTTGGGGCATGCAAAGACGTGTTACCCACACTGTTGTTATGTTAAGTTTTAGAATATTTGATTTGATTGTTATACCAATTTCAATTCCATTCTCGTGGAAAGATTTAGTTGGATTTAGGTTCAACTTCTCAACTCCCAAAAACCAATTACAAATTGTATGATTAATTTTATCATACTTCAGTTGTTAGGCTACAATACCCAAATTAATACTTCGATTGTTATTATAAAAAAAAAAAAAAATCGTTGCAGAAGGTTAAACAATCTTGTAATTTGATGATATAATCTGGTGTTATAATATTAAATTATTAATTTTAATTATTATATTAAATCATTAATAATATCAAATATCTTAAAAAGAATTCAAATTTACAACGAAATCCTTTATTATTTAGTAAACGATTTTCATTTGATGTTTAAAACAGTAATAGTAATGATTTAAAAATGGAATGGTAGGCGTTTTTAACATTATTGTTAACATCTAAACAGCTTGGATTTAATATTTATAAAAATAACAATTAAAGCAAACCCTTCTGGTGATTATTGTGTAGCCCCAATCTTCTGGTTCAAGGAATGAGAATCCACCATTATCGTCAAGCAATGAGTTTTTTAATGTTACACGATGACCCAAAGGGCCGCATTTGTTAAATATAATAGCTGCAAAACTGATGATCTAATCATTGATTTATTAGTGAAGGAGAGAAGAGATTTGAACTCTCTCCGATTCTCAGAAAAAAAAAATGGAGAAATCCCAATTTATATTCAATTTTTTTTTCAATAAACATACAATTCATGATAGAATTTTCACTAATTTTTTAGTCCTTTAGGTTCCCCCCACCCCTATTTTTTTTTTGCAATTTTTTCAATCACAACCGGCCAATAAAATTTTCCTTTTTCCTTTTCTAATTAAGAAAGAAAACAGGATTAAAATGAGTATTTAACTTTCATAAAACAACCCTCTCTAAATTTCTAGTAAATATGAATTTCTACACAAAAGGGCTCCACTTCCTTCAATTTTATTACAAAGTATTAGTAGTTGGTATAGAGATATAAAGAAAGGTTCCAGGCAGTTGTAGCACAAGTGACTTTTGCCCCCAGACCCACGAAAATTGAATGAAAGTAAGACGCGAAGGAATCAAAAAAGTGTTATGAGATTGGCCGACGCCAGCCAATGAGACCACACTACCCAATCAGCTAGCCACCTCCTTTGGACTCATTTGTTCTCAACACTTGACAAACTTTTTAATTAAAGAATTTAACATTTTTCAACATACACTAAAAGTTAAAAAATTTGAGTTTAAATTTAATTCAATTTATTTATATAATTATTTTTAAAACATAATATTCAATAAATTTGAATTTCAAATTTCAAAAAAAAAAATTTATTTCATTTTTAGATTGTAATTTTTTATAAAAAATTAAAAAAATTTGATCAACAATCTCAAACTCTCTCTCTCTCTTTCTCCCTCTCTTTAGTTTCCTTTCTAGTTTAATTTCCATTCCCTCTCAATTATTCTCCTCCAAATATCAGAATTTTAAGCCAAACGCGTTTAGAATAATATAAATAAAATTGGAAGATTCTTATGTCATAGACTATGATTATATTAATCAATAAAATTAATTAATCAAGTTTGAAGGTACTGATTAAGATGGCTTTGATCATAAACCTTTTTTTGGCACAACCTTTAATTGTCATGTCTATAATTATTTATTTGGTTATCTTTGATTACATCATTGATTTGTTTGTTTTTTAATTTTACCAAAGCTGTTTCCGCTGATGGAATTCATCACTTAGGAAAACTTAATCACATGAATGAATAATGATCATGTGATCAAGTAGGTAGACAACCAAACTCATATTCAAGATATATCATTGTCTTTTTTCTTATTGTTTGCCACCCGTTTTGGTTTCGAATTCTTCCTCAGCCTTCCATTTTTATTATTTGATTGAACTAGAGAAAGTGGGAAAGTTCAGTTAATATCTGAATATTTTCATGACAATCTATTGTCCAATTGAGAAAGAAAAAGTTTGGAAAAATTGAAGACAACAATGTAAAAAATGTTAATATATAATAGAATTTGAATTTAATATAATTCAATTTATTCATATAATTATTCTTAAGAAATTATGTCTAATAAATTTAAAATTCAAAATTTTAATACATACAAATTTTTTTATTATTTTTAAATTACAATTTCTTTTATATTAAAAAAATAATAAAAGTTATTTTTTTTCTTTAACACTTGAAATAACCTGAATGGGGGAATGGTCTGAATCCCTATAATATCAACTCCTCCATGTGCAATGACCTTTGTTTTGTTTACATATGGCAGTTAAGGTAGTTGTGCTTCCACGCAAATATATGGCTCAATGGCCTCCAATTTGTTGTGTGGACTTTTCGGCTTTGAAAACTTCGTATTCAAAAACAAATTAATAAATTTGATTCACTTGTCGGTTTGTATTCTTTTTTTCACATTAAAAGCATATTACATAAAATTATTATATTATAATTAATCAATTATAATTCATAAATATATGAAATTTATAATTGTTTATTTTCATGGAATAATTATAATAAAAAATTTGCAACTGAAATGCTCCACATGGTGTGGAAGCCCACAGGTTCCGAAGCCAAGAGCCAACCGTTTTTATTGATTGATTCCCGTTCCACCGGTCAAAAGTCAAGCTTTGTTTGAAGCATACGATTTCTTACCAGCTGGTTGGCTTGGAGTTGGAGATACCAAAATTTGTGCCACGTTGACATTGGACTGCCTCACGCTTGATTTGAAATTAGATTTGGATGTTTGGCTTCAAATTCAGAATCAACAGAATTTGGAATGAGGGCAGGTAAGCATTTGTTGTTTTTTATTTTTAATTAAATAATATAATTAATATATAATTTATGAATTTTATTATCGAATGCTCTAATAATATTTTTTTTATATAAAGAGATAACAATATAAAGATAGATCATATTTTCAAAACCCATAATTTATTTGTACGGCAGTTAATTGCATTTACTGTATTCAACATTATTTCAACAATATGCAAAATTGAAGAAATTATCATGTAAAACAATAAGTTTATTAAAAGTAAAGTTTTAAGTATTTATAGAAAAGTTAATTTGATACATTGAACCCTAAAGTGACAGTATAAAAAAAGTATTTAATTAATTGAATAATTTTTGAAAAATATTCAAATAGTTGAATTACATTCATTGTATCTTTTAACTTCAAAATTAAAGCTTCTAACCCATCAAAGAAGCCAAAAAAAGAAAAGAAAAGGCACCAAGAGCAATTCTTGCAACTAAACCACAATGTATGTTCAGGAAACTGCAACCCCAAGCCTGTTTCTGTTGCCATTCAATAAACAGAACCTGGAAGGCTTAGGCTGGAAATTCCTTCTCCTTTGCATGTCATGGCTCGATGGCTTGATGATTTGAAGCAGAAAGGTCTTGATGGAATTTGCTTTGGTAACCACAGATAATTCCGAGTGACTTGGTGAGACACGAACCACCCTTGTCCAACCGGGTGGCTTGTTGAAATTCCTGTGCATGCTGCACCTGAAGGATCCTGGATGTGTGGTTGGGGAACATAGGCATGTGGGGGTTTGTGACTTGGACTTTGATGATGCATTTTTTGAGGCCGTGAGAAATTGGGATGGTTCAAAAAGGCTTTGATCAAGCGGAAAGTGGGGGTCTAGATGGCGATAATTTCTCTTGTTTGTGTGGCAAACTAATGGCAAGTTGGCGAAAATTGGTGTCGTAACGGTTTTGCGTCCGTCCGACGAATTTAAAAACGAAATAAAAATAACGGAGTAACCACCAATCCTTTTTGATTAGGTGCGATTGGTCATCTATTAAAACATATCCTTTTAATGAAATCTTAAAATTAATTAAAATTTATTAAAAAGATAATTTTACGGTCTGCGAAATAGTCTGGGTTCGGGAGTCGGTTACGCTTGGGGAAGGATTAGCACCCCCACAACGCCCGTTAAAAAACGGTACCAATTAACAACGTGTTATCCTTTGATTTTGATAAAAATAGTCTTATTTTCAATATTCAAAAAATAATTTTCTTGATTTTTTATTCATTAAGAAAAAAAATATTCTCGAGAAAAATAAATCAAAACTTTTTTATTGAAATAATTCTTAAAATGTTCAGTACGTTGGTAACATTAAAAGAACTCTTTCTCACCTAGAGATTTTTTAAAGCATCTCTACTCGGAATACTTTTAGAATCTCATCTTTGGGGGCTCGAATTTATTTTTCGTAAGAAAATGTCATGTTAAAAAAAATTATTCTCGAGATAAATAAATTAAAACTTTTTTATTGAAATAATTCTTAAAATGTTCCAGTACGTTGGTAACATTAGAAGAACTTTTTCTCACCTAAAGATTTCTTAGGTATCGCTTCTCGGAATACCTTAGAATCTCATCCTCGGAGGTCTAAATTTACTTTTCGTAAAAAATTATGTCATGTATGCAATGCAAATAATAACATGTTGATACACACCTCTTTATTCTCTTTTGTTAAAATTTTATTAATTGTTTTATTAACTTTTTAATTAAAATTAAAATTTTGAAGAAAAAAGAATTTAATTATATTGAAGATTTTCTATAAATATTCCAATACGCTGGTAATATTTTACAGAAAATCTTCTCACCTAGAGATTTCTTAAAGCATCTCTACTCGAAATACTTTTAGAATCTCATCATTGGATTAAATTTCTTTCCTTCCTATTTGTATTACATATATTTTAATATATTAATCAATTTTTATTTATTATAAAAAAATTTTTATTTAAAGAAAAATGAAAATTTTATTATATTGAAGATTTTCTATAAATATTCCAATACACTGGTAATATTTTACAAAAAATCTTCTCACCTAGAGATTTCATAGGCATCACTACTCAGAATACCTTTGAATCTCATCGTCGAATAAAAATTTCATTTTCCTACATTTTGTTAGTTTATTATTATTATTAAACTTATTTTTATATTATTATTTTTAAAGTTTATTTTAAAAATTAACACAATTACACATAAAATTAACCACAATTTCATCATTTAATTTAACAAATATAATTATTTTAATATGCATAAATATTAATAAAATAATATAAAAAATTTAAAAAAATTTAAAAAAATAAAATTTTTTACCTGAACCGGGCCGGTCAACGGTCCGGTCAACGGGTGGTTCGGTTCGGCGGTTCGGATCGGTCTGGCAACAGTTCAAGCGCGGTCCGGTTCGGTCTTGGCGGTCTGGTCCGGTTCAGATGGACGGGTCAGGGGCTGATAGAGAAGCGGGTCGTCGGGTCGGGTGCGCGGACCCAGGGTCGGGTCGCGGGTTGACGCGCGGATCCTCCTTGGTCTAAACAACGTCGTTTTGGGCCTTTAATGAAACG
Organism: Durio zibethinus; assembly: GCF_047325235.1. Taxonomy (NCBI): domain Eukaryota; kingdom Viridiplantae; phylum Streptophyta; class Magnoliopsida; order Malvales; family Malvaceae; genus Durio; species Durio zibethinus. The sequence continues at coordinate 24,596,019 of NC_143174.1, forward strand.
ACGTCGTTTTGGTTCTGACGGTTTATATAAAAGTCAGAAAATTTCTTTTTTATTCATTTCTTTCGTTTCTCAGCAAAAAAACCTCTTTTTTTTCTTGGTTTCTCTCTTCTCAGCCAACCTGGGGCCGGTGGCCGTCCGTCGTGACGGTCGCCGTAGTTCTTGCCGGCGGTGAGCTCCTGCCGCCGTCTACGGTGTCGAAAAATTCTAAAAATCTCTCACAAACTCCTTTCGACCCCCTGAGTGTAGATCTGACCTCCTTTTCACCAAGAGGAGTCTGCACTTTCCTAGATATACTCTGAAAGTTTCGGTGAGATTTTTTTTTGTATATTCTGACTTTTTTTTTTGAAACTAACTCTTTTTTTTTTTCGTGCAGGAAGCTCGGCGCTGGGTTCCTCCCTACGGGGAGGACTGTGTATATTTTTTGTGTTTTTTTTTCTTCTTTTTTTTTGGCAGCGTCTCTTTTCCTTTTCTTTTTTTTTCCTTCGCTAGGAGCTCTATTTATAGAGCTCCGACCATGTGCGTTTGGGGAGGAAGGGCATGGGGCTCGATCACGGGATGTAAACAGAGCCCCATGCCTCTTTTATTAGTTTTGGCTATATCCGACAGTTTCGTCAACGGAAGGTAGGGTCTGGCGATCACGGGTGGTGGCATGTAGGGTCGGGTGGGTCTGATGGCACGGACGGTGGTAGTGTGCCGGGGATGGCACCACTGCCATCCTTGATTTTTTTTGTTCTGTTTTATTTTTTTTTTGTATTTCATATATTTTTTTTTATAGTTCGTATTTTTTATTGTATTTCATATTTTATACGTATTTTGTATTATTACTTCTGGACAAATTGATGTCTACAGTTGCCCCTCTTTGCACATTGCTGGTAAGCAGTAATAGGGCAAAGACAAAGACAACAATTTTGTCTAGAATCCAAATGATTTTTTTTATCGAAAATGCTCCTCTCACTTGAGGCTCGACAACTTTAAAAATCTTAGAAAAGGCTCCTCTCAGCAGAAGCTCAACAACTTTAAAATCTCATTTGAAAAAGCTCCTCTCAGCAAAGGCTCAACAACTTTAAAATCTCATCTGAAAAGGGCTCCTCTCAACAGAGGCTCAACAACTTTAAAATCTCATTTGAAAAAGCTCCTCTCAGCAGAGGCTTAACAACTTTAAAATTTTTTCTTGAAAAAGCTCCTCTCAACAGAGGCTCCACAACTTTAAAATCTCATTTGAAAAAGCTCCTCTCAGCAGAGGCTCAACAACTTTAAAATTTCTTCTTAAAAAAGCTCCTCTCAACAGAGGCTCAACAACTTTAAAATTTCTTCTTGAAAAAGCTCCTCTCAACAGAGGCTCCACAACTTTAAAATCTCATTTGAAAAAGCTCCTCTCAACAAAGGCTCCACAACTTTAAAATTCTCATCTTGAAAAAGCTCCTCTCAGCAGAGGCTCAACAACTTTAAAATTTTTTCTTGAAAAGCTCCTCTCAACAGAGGCTCCACAACTTTAAAATTTCATTTGAAAAAGCTCCTCTCAACAAAGGCTCCACAACTTAAAATTTCATCTGAAAAAGCTCCTCTTAACAGAGGCTCAACAATTTTAAAATTCTCATCTGAAAAAGCCCCTCTCAACAGAGGCTCAACAACTTTAAAATCTCTCTTCTTTTTTGAATTTGAGTTCTCATTTTTGAACAAGTAAATTTCCTCTTTTGAATTCTTTTGTTTGATCATTGTCTTTACCAAAATCTTGTTTTTCATTAAGAAATGGAAAATTTCTATCTTTGTTACAACTTATCATGGATGCATGTACTAAGTGCTCATAATACAATGCATGTAATGCAATCAAAATCATTCATTGTAGTAAAAAGGTTCTCGAAATCTCTCACTTTTGGCTTATTTTATCAGAATTCTCATATGGCCAATCTGTTCTCAACATCTGACCACAATATTTATTTTCTTCAAAAGTCTGTAACATCAATGTCCTATCATACTTTTCTCATCCTTTTTCATTTGCCCTTGTCAACTTTTTTAAAAAGTAATGCCAAGATATTTCATGTTTGTTTTTCTTTTCATCATTTTAAGTCCAAGACAAATAAAATGCAACCACACATTTCTCTTATTCACTTGTACGATGAAAAAACATCAGATAAGGATAAAGGAAAGGATAGGTATTATTTTCAAAGGAAAGATATGGCTGATAATAAGTGCATGTCAAAGTGTTTGAGTTGAAATAAAGGTACTCAAATAATGATCACAAGATAATCATGGATAAAATATTCTCAGATTCTTTCTCTAAAATTAAATCAGATGACTTCTTTGATCATTCAGAGTTCGTCAAACTACACTTACCCCTGCATTATTAGATCTTCTTCTGATGATGCTTCTGCTTTACATCCAAGCCGCCTTTTCAGGTTTTCAGCTTAGATAAGTCATCATTTTTTTTTTACTTTTTTCTTTTTTTTTAAGCAAAATATTTCTTCACAACATCTAAATTTACTGGGATAGGCAAATCACCTCCGTCTATTTCTGCCAAAATTAATGCCCCACTAGAAAAGGCATTTTTTACCACATACGGGCCTTCCCAATTTGGTGTCCATTTCTCCCGATTATCATGTTGATTTGGAAGGATTCTTTTTAGCACTAAGTCTCCTTCTCTAAAGCAACGGGGATGAATTTTCTTGTCATGTGCTATCATCATCCTCTTTTGATATAATTGACCATGACAAAGTGCTGACAATCTTTTCTCTTCAATGAGGTTTAACTGCTCGTAACGATTTCGAACCCATTCTGCTTCCTCTAACTTTGCCTCCATCAGGACTCTAAGTGAGGGAATTTCCACTTCGATCGATAGCACAACTTCCATTCCATATACCAAAGAGAACGGTGTGGCCCAAGTAGATATTCTGATTGACGTTTTATAAGCATGCAAGGTAAAAGACAACTTCTCATGCCAATCTTTATAATTTTCAGTTATTTTCTCCAGGATTCTTTTGATATTTTTATTCGCAGCCTCCACTGTCCCATTCATTTTCAGATAATATGGTGTCGAATTACGATGGCGGATCTTGAACTGAGTGCATACTTCATTCATCATTTTGTTGTTCAAGTTTTTGGCATTATCAAAAATAATTATCTCTGAAAGCCCATATCTGTATATTATCTCTTTTTATGAACTTACATATCACAGATCGGGTCATGCTAGCATATGATGCAGCTTCTACCCATTTGGTGAAGTAATCAATCATTACAAAAATGAATCTATGCCCATTCGAAGCTTTTGGAGTGATGAGACTAATGACATCCATGCCTCACATAGAGAATGGCCAGGAAGGAGCTAGAACATGTAATGTTGATGGCGGAGCATGAATCTTGTCAGCATAAATCTGATATTTATGACATTTTTTGGCATAACCAATACAGTCACTCTCCATTGTCAACCAATAGTATCCAGCCCTCATAATTTATCTAGCCATCATATGACCATTTGCATGTGACCCACAAATTTCATCATGTATCTCTTCAATAATCTTCTTCGCTTCAGCTGCATTCACACATCTTAAGAGTACTTGATCTCGACCTCTTTTATAGAGAACTTCTCCGTCAAGAAAGAAACTCATAGCCAACCTTCTGATGGTTCTCTTATCATTTTTTGTTACATGTTCTGGGTATTACTGGCTTTTAATGTATTGTATGATGTCATGATACCATGGTTTTCCATCAACTTCTTCTTCAACACCTGAACAATGCGCTGGTTCATCTTTCACATCCAGCTTGATGGGTTGAATTTCAGTATTTGCATCTATTTTGATCATTGCAGCTAGAGTAGCCAGTGCATCAGCAATTTGGTTTTCCTCTCTAGGTAGATGCTCAAATTGAACTTCTTCAAATTGTTTAACTAATTAAGAGATGTACTTATGGTACTGTACCAATTTAAAATCTTTGGTTTTCCATTCTCCTCGTAACTGATAGATGACTAGAGCTGAATCTCCAAACACATCTAATACTTTGATCTTCTTTTCAATTGCTGCTTGTAGACCCATAACACAGGCCTCATATTCAGTCATATTATTTGTGTAATTAAAATTTAACCTGGCTGTAATGGGATAATAGTGCCCATCAAGAGATATTAAAATTGCCCCAATACCATGACCCAAAGCATTAGCAGCTCCATCAAAATACATCCTCCAAGAATTTTCAACAGGTTTATTTTTTTCAATAGCCATCATATCTTCATCAGGGAACTTCAGGTTCATTGGTTCATAATTTTCAATAGCGCGATCAGCAAGGAACTCGGCTATAGCACTTCTTTTTATAGCTTTTTGAGTCACATAAATGATATCATATTCTGAAAGCATAACTTGCCATCGCGCTATTCTTCCTGTCAATGAGGGCTTTTCGAAGATATACTTAATAGGATCTAGCTTTGCTATGAGCCAAGTAGTGTGATAAAGCATATATTGTCTAAGCCTTCGAGTTGTCCAGGCTAATGCACAACATATCTTCTCTAATGGTGAATACTTGGACTCATAATCAGTAAATTTTTTGCTCAAGTAGTATATTACTTGTTCTTTCCTGTCAGTTTTATCTCTTTGCCCCAGCACACATCCCATGAAATTTTCATGCACTGTTAAGTACAAGATCAAAGGTTTTTTCGGGATTGGAGGCACCAACACAGGTGGATTTGACAAGTATTCTTTGATCTTATCAAAAGCTTCTTGGCATTCATCATTCCATTCTCCTGGATCATATTTTCTGAGAAGCTTGAAAATAGGATCGCACTTATAGGTGAGTTGAGAGATGAAACGAGCAATATAGTTCAGTCTCTCAAGGAAACCTCGCACTTCTTTTGGGGTACGAGGAAGAGATAAGTTTTGGATAGCTTGTATTTTATCTGGATCTACTTCGATTCTTCTTTCGCTGACCACAAAGCCCAATAGTTTTCTTGACTTGACCCCAAATGTACATTTAGTAGGATTCAACTTCAGCTGGAATCTTTTCAACCTGTCAAACAGCTTTTTGAGATTGACTATATGATCTTCTCCTTCATGAGATTTTGCAATCATATCATCCACATATACCTCTATTTTTTTATGCATCATGTCATGGAAGAGAGTCACCATTGCTCTTTGATAAGTGGCACCAGCATTTTTCAACCCAAAAGGCATGATTTTGTAACAGAATGTCCCTCACATGGTCACAAATATAGTTTTCTCCATATCATTTCGAGCTATCTTGATCTGATTATAGCCTGAGAAACCATCCATAAAGGAAAATATGAAATGCCTAGCAGTATTATCCACTAGAGTATAGATGTGAGGTAAAGGAAAGTTATCCTTAGGGCTTGCCCTATTCAAATCTCGATAATCGATACACATTCTCACTTTTCCATCTTTCTTAAGAACCGACACTATGTTGGCTACCCATTCAGGATATTTTGCCACTTCTAAAAATCCAACATCGAATTGTTTTTTCACTTTCTCTTTAATTTTCAGCAGCATCTCTGGTTTCATGCACCTTAGCTTTTGCTGCATTGGCTTACATCCTGGTTTTAAACGTAACTTGTGCTCTACAATATCAGTGCTGAGTCCTGGCATATCCTAGTAAGTCCACGCGAACACATCTACATATTCTTGAAGTAATTCTTCTAGCTTCTGTCTTTCAGCTGACAAAAGAGATGTACCAACTTTGACCTCTCTTTTGTTCTCACCATCTCTCAAATTTACTGATTCAGTAATTTTTTGATGGGATTCAATTGGCTTATCTTCATGTTCTATTAATTTTAACAAATCAGGAGGCAGTGTATAGTTATCTAAATCTTCCTCATTATCAAGTTCGTCAACATGAATTAAGTTTTCGAAATTAATTCTGAGATTATTGTCATGATTATCTTTGTGTTCATTGTTTGAGACCCTGCAAAGGGTAAGATGAAGAGAATATTGGCACACAAAAATGGAATGGCAAAAAAAATGATGGAAGAAAAAGAATGGAAAGTAAAATGAAGATAAAAATAATAGAAAAAATGCGGATGCATCTTCTAAGTCTTTTATTAAAACGACAAACACACTATAAAAGATCTCTTAATACTCATAGAAAGTAATTAGAGATTTAAAGTTCATAGTACATTACTTTTCTAAAGTTTTAAAAACAACAGGCAGCTCTGTAACTTTCCAATTATCCAGTTCAAAATCTGAAGGACAAAGGTACACGAATAGTTCTTCGCTTCGACTCTTCTTTTCTCCATCATCCACCATTTGAATGGCCAGTTTTGAAAATTTTTTCACGAATCCTATATTTGGGGCTCTCGGTAAATCTGGATAAATGTATCCTCCCGAGTGAAAAGAATCATAGAGGTATGGAATGACTGTGGGCTCTGACTCCGGCTCACATCCCTTAAGATTAGCTATCCCCTTATCTCTTTTCTCATTCACCATTCTTGTTCTGTCCCCTCTTGTTGGCTTATATCCTAAGCCAAATCTGTCTCTCTTTTCATATATGACCGATGGCTCTGTGATTCTTTGCAAGTTCTTCCCAAGTCCGACTTCAGGTCACCATCCTATCTTGGTAAGCTGTTTGACTACCATTTTAGTCGTCGTAGATAAGTGTGACGAATACAATTTAGATCCTTCAGCTATATATGTTGCATTGGTAATCTCGAAGGACCTATAAGAGCATTCTAGAGCTTCATCTGCCGATTCCACATAAGGAGTATTTATCGATTGAGTTACCAATAAATCTTCTTCTCCTACCACACATATTAGCTTCCCTTCAACAATGAATTTAACTTTCTGATGTAATGAGGATGGGATAGCACCTGCCATATGGATCTATGGTCTACCCAATAAATAACTGTATGAAGGAGAGATGTCCATAACTTGAAATTTCACGTTGAAAGTGCATGGGCCAATCTGCAATGGCACTTTTATATCTCCTAGCACCTCTCTTCTGGTTCCATCAAAGGCTCTCACTATCATATGACTAGGTTTCATATAGGATCCATCAACAGGGAGTTTTGCCAGAGTAGTCACAGGCATAACATTGATGGATGAGCCATTATCAATCAAAATCTTAGCCATTATATGACTTTTACATTTCACAGTAATGTGAAGAGCCTTGGTACTTCCTCTACCTTCAGGGGGAATCTCTTCATCATTAAAAGAGATATAGTTTGAAATCATCAGATTACCAACAAGCTGTTCCACATATTCAACAGAAGCATTGTGAGACACATATGCTTGATTTAGCACCTTCAACAAAGCATTATGGTGTGACTCTGAACTGAGCAATAATGACAATAACGAAATTCTAGCTGGCATCTTGTTAAGCTGTTCTATCACGCTATACTCGTTATGTTTTATTAACTTCAAAAATTTACCTACTTCACCCTCAGATACTGGTTTCTGACATTCCTTTTCTGGGGTTGTATCAAGACCACTCTGACTTTCATTTTCTTCTCCTACTTTGGCTTTTTCCTTTCTAGCTTTTTCTAAAGCCTTTGGGGTATAGCACCTACCACTTCGAGTTATACCTCCTACACCCGTTATGTTGACAGTATCGGGGTTGACTATGACATCATAATCATACTTTTAAGGTACTGCTTTATCATTCTGATATGAAAAAGGGCCAGAAACTTTAATTATCACCACTGGTCGGGAGACAGGCTTTTCTATCTTCGATGTTGGTTTTTCATCATAATAGATAGTTACCGGTCTACGTACAAACTTATTCTTTGAATCAATGGTAGACACTTCAGCTTTCACCAACTCTTCTGTTTCTTGGTAAAACTCTATTTGACCCTCATTCATCAATTTTTGCACCTCTTGACGAAATTGATGACAATTTTTGATAGAATGCCCAAGAACACCTCTGTGATAATTACAGCTTTCAGTTGAGTTTATTATTTCAAAGCAATTTTGAGGTTTTATTGGCTTTAACATGTCAGTTTTGACCAATACTTCGAACACCTTAGCCATAGAAGTTTTGACCTCCTCTATTCTTCTTTTCACATAGCTTGTTTGTCCATCAACCAAAGCATTTATTGATGGTCTGGTATGATTTGGTAGAGGGTTTCTATTGACATTTGGAGTCCCTTATTGGCTGGTATCAAAATTTAATACTCCTTCATTGATTAACCATTGTACTTTACGCTTCAAAATAGTACAGTTCTCAGTGAAATGACCTGGATTCCATAATGATAATCACAATGTGCATTGGGGTCATACCATTTAGGAAACAGAGGTTTCATAGGTTCAATGATAACAGGAGCAAGGAAATGTTTCTCAACAAGTCGAGGATACAAATCTGTATATGTCATGGGAATGAGATCAAAAATAATTTTTTCTTGGGTATTTCTTGGGGCTCTTGGACCACTATTAGGTCTCCAGTCTGGTCTTATAGGTACAACAAGACGATTATAGGAATAAGTGGGTGTCTGAAAGGATGGCTGAAAACGGGGTAAATAAGCTGGTTGTGGTAATGACTGGTATGGTTGATATGAATGGGGGGTGGATGTAACATGGTTTACAGAAGGGTAATGGGTTTGGTAGACTGGTACAGAGTAAGGTGTGAAACCTCTGAACTGTTGCCCTACATAGTTTACTACTTGGGCTTCATTCTCTTTCTTTTTGAGAGCTCCACTTTTTCTTGCTCCACTTGTCCCTCCTACATCGAGCTTACCATTTTTTATGACATTTTTAATGATCTCACCGGATATCACCATATCTATAAAGTTTTTGGTTGCATTGCCTATCAATCTCTCATAATACGGTGCTTTCAAAGTGTTCATAAATAAAACAGTTGTTTCTTTCTCAGTGAGAGGTGGTTGAACTTGTGCAGCCACATCTCTCCATCTTTGTGCATACTCCTTGAAGTTTTCAGTTACTTTTTTTTCCATACTTTGAAGAGATAGATGATCTAGAACCATATCTGTGACATGTCGATATTGTGTAAGAAATGCCTTTGTAAGCTCTTGCCAAAAATGAATACGAGCCCTATCTAATTGAACATACCATCTAGCTGTAGAACCCGTAAGACTATCTTGAAATATATGCATTAACAACTTCTCATCTTGAGCATATGCTGCCATCTTTCGACAATACATGGTGATGTGGGTCATTGGGCATTTTGTGCCATCATATTTTTCAAATTCAGGGACCTTGAATTTAGGTGGAATTACCACATCTGGAACTAAACAAAGGTCAGCCGCATCTGTGGAGCCATAAAAATTTATTCCCTCTACAGCCCTAAGCCTTTCTTCCAATAACTTCATCTTCTTTCGGGCACTAGTATCTTTTACTTTTTCAAGTGTCTGCATCCTTAGCTTTTCTCTTTCCTTGGGATCATCCAAACCAAGAACTAAAATTGGCTCAGGTGGTTTTTCCATCATAATGGGATTAACAAAATTTTGAAATTGTCTTGGAGCAAGTGTGGACGTCATTCTTGGATAAAGATTAGGATATCCACCGGGAGTAGGAATTGGTACTCTAGTTCCTTGTGAAGGTTGGTTCAGTCGTGGCTCAAACCCTGGAGGATAGACAGGATCTACCATATCTGGCGATTGCTCTTGAAGACTAGGATTTTCTTCCACTGCTTTTCCCTTGTCAAGTTTCTTGAGCATATCCATTATTGTGCTAAGATCCCCTCTTAGTTCTTCTTGAGCTTTCTCAATTCTTTCAAATCGGCTGGCCTGTTCTTGCTCCATGATTCTTGTCTGTATCCTGGTATTGTATGAATGACGAGTAGATTGAGCCGAAATTTTTAGTGGGCAGGCTATTCTTGAACCTTTATTACCACAAAGTTTTTATTTTGAAAAAAAAAAAGAAAGAAAAAAAATTAAAATGCTATGTGTTGAAAATTTTATTTTTTTTTACTCATTTTATGAAAAATGATGTTTATGATGCATGAATGCAAGTGAGAGATATTTGCTTTTGGACGAATTTTAATATTAAAAAATTTTTATTGATCCCACATAACTTTTATTACATAAGATTTACCATCCTAGAGTTATATCTATAAAAGCGTTTAACTTGCTCATAATGGTCTTTCGCCTCATCTAAAAAGTTCACTAGGCGCTGTCCATATTCTCCTATGGGATTGACTTCTCTTTTTAATGCTTCTACCTTTTCAACCATCTCCCATGCTTTCTTCACTGCCTTGCAAACTTGATTAGTCAAGTGCTCTATGTACTGTTGCCTCCCTAAGCTTTCTGCCTTCCATCTCATGTGGGCATCCCTTTCTGAATCACATGTAAAGATTCAATCTTTTTTTTTTCTATGCCACTCATCTATCATTACTGAAATATAGCTCTTGTGGTCTTGTAGTTGTATCTCTAACCCTTAGATCACCTGGTGAAGTGATTCTTTTTCATTCAGTACTTCGAAATGCTTTCTTCTCTCTTTTGCAAGCATGACTTTCAACCTTTCCTTTTCATTTTGGCATTCCACCAATCTTGCTGAAGTTGTAGAGTATAATCCCTTCCAATTCTGACATTCTTGAGAAATTCTGGTGGTCTCATCTTGCTTTTCTTGAGCTTTGCCCTTTCATTAGTTTATTCCCTCTCGGAGCTCATCCATTTCTCATTGTCGACTAAGGTAAGACTTGGTAACTTTTTCAGTTTTGAATTGAACTCGTAGCCTCTTATTTTCCTGGTGTAGATCTTTCAAATCACTATTAGCCAGATCCCGCTCTTTTATGACTTTTTCTAATTTATTCCCTTGTATCTCCGCTTCATATTTCAATTGTCCTACCTTCTCGTGAAGTCTTAAATTTTCCCTTCTTATTTTTTTTTTTTTTTAGCTTCTAATTCTTTTTTGACAAGCTCAACTTCTGATAATTGCACTTCTTCAGAAAGATTAACCAATTGATATGAGCTATCATCAGGAGGGAGTACTACATCTCTAGGTCATCTTGCTTTTCAAATATGGTAATCAGAAGTGATTTTATCGATGAGAGGCCCTAACCTCATTCTTTGTGTTCTCTTCCATGTTTGAATCAACTGTTTCGAGGTTCTTGATGGATTCGAATCCCCATAAATGAATTATACTTGGACCAGGCTATGAGTAGCAGGAACAAACTGTTTTACACCAAATTGCCTAAGTACCATCAATGGAGCGTAACTTACAACGCCCCATAGCCCTAATAACGAAATCCATAGCTCATTTCCTCCACGATACAATAAGGGCACACGAGGCATCCAAGGCGCCATCCATTCGATTTCATCCCCAGTAAGCCTTCGCAAGAAAAGAATCCATTCTTCCTTAGTCTTTAATGTCGGCCATTGGCTTTTACAAAACTCTTCGAGTGGTACTTTATTTCAAAGATATGATTTTGAAAATGCACTTTTCCCACATTTGAAATGACTTCTGATCCATACGTATAATAGAGATGCACATCCTATGAATCATCCTTTCCCATTTCGTCGACAGAAATTCAATGACCTGATGGTTTCGGCTAGGACTGCTGGAGCGGGATTAATTGCTTGGGTTTTAATTTGCTCAAAAAAGTCTACCACGGTTATCTCAATGTAACCCAAAGTCTTCGAAAAGATTACCATGCCATACAATGCTAGAGCAAACACATCCATACCTTGATCATCATCCAAATGCTCCTGAATGAAGTTTCGAAGAAAGTCCCAATGAATGCCGAGATGTTCACCTTTAGACTTCGCAAAGGAATCAATGGTTTTTACTTTAACCCCCATAAGCTTGGCTAACTTTTTACGATAATCTAATTTTGGCTTTTGGGTAAATACTTTATCTGGACATTATAGTTCTATCCCGAGTAAAATTGAATACTCCTCAATAGTTGGCACCAAATCTTCCTGATTAAAAGTGAAGCATCTATAGGATGGATCCCAAAATTGTATAGCTGCTTTGACCAGCTGTTCATTGATCACTACTGAAATGAGAGATGCAATCTGCCCATACTTTTTGCAAAAGCTTTCTTTTCTTTCCTCACTTAACTGACCTCAGACAGCAGCTAACTCTTTTAAATCGTTCTGTGTGAGATCTAAATACACTTTTTCAGGTAACTCAGACACATAACTGATAGGCAAACAATCTCCATTCTTTTGTTGAGCTTCTTTCGACCAAACATGCACTTCATTATACGACTCACATGGTACACTGACTGAAGATGAGCAAATCTGTAGTTCTATGGGATCCATGAAAACTTCTTGGGAGAAATGTCCTAGAGCAAATATCTCGATGCAAAACTGTATGATATGATTAATGTAAAAAAAGAAAATGAAACAAAATTGAGTTAGTGTGGTTCGAAAAAACATTTTTTATTTTTTAGTGTTTTTGAGATTTTTTTTTTTGTTTTGTTTTGTTTCGTATTATACACAACTTTTATTCTTGAGTATTTTCTACAAAAAGGTGGACGAGGCTCTACATAAGGCTGGTTTCCTAGGCTTATTATATGCTGGGTTTGGATTAACAAAGTCTAAAGGTTCCCAAATTGTTCCTCACTGTCATCCATGTTGGACTAGTAAGGCACCCCGATCCTCACCCATTACAGGCTACGAATGGAAAGGGTTCAATTCGAGTGGAAGTATTTCGCTTGCCATTACGGAGGTTATCACCTCACGAGAGCAATAGGTACTTTACTTCCTCCTATAAAAGACAGAGCCCGGGTATAGAGCTCATGTATGAGATGCATCGTGCCATTATGTGCAAATATATCCTAATTTATTAAGAGCAATATATGCAATAAAACATAAGAGGCATAGTAAAAGAAATATGTGTGAATTTTTTTGCTTTTTATTTTTTATTTTTGATTTGTTTTTTTGTTTTTGTTTTTTTTTTTTTTTACTAAAAATGAAAAATAAAAATTTTAAAAATTAATTAAGACTGTTTTAAATCAAAATTTAAGGATAACAAGTAGTTAATTTTAGCCTGACTCTCAAAAACAAAAGGCGTCCCCAGTGGAGTCGCCAAGCTGTCGTAACGGTTTTGCGTCCGCCCGACGAATTTAAAAACGAAATAAAAATAACGGAGTCGCCACCAATCTTTTTTGGCTAGGTGCGATTGGTCACCTATTAAAACATATCCTTTTAATGAAATCTTAAAATTAATTAAAATTTATTAAAAAGATAATTTTACGGTCTGCAAAACAGTCTGGGTTCGGGAGTCGGTTACGCTTGGGGAAGGATTAGCACCCCCACAACGCCCGTTAAAAAACGGTACCAATTAACAACGTGTTATCCTTTGATTTTGATAAAAATAGTCTTATTTTCAATATTCAAAAAATAATTTTCTTGATTTTTTATTCGTTAAGAAAAAAAATATTCTCGAGAAAAATAAATCAAAACCTTTTTATTGAAATAATTCTTAAAATGTTCCAGTACGTTGGTAACATTAAAAGAATTCTTTCTCACCTAGAGATTTCTTAAAGCATCTCTACTCGGAATACTTTTAGAATCTCATCTTTGGGGGCTCGAATTTATTTTTCGTAAGAAAATGTCATGTTAAAAAAAATTATTCTCGAGAAAAATAAATTAAAACCTTTTTATTGAAATAATTCTTAAAATGTTCCAGTACGTTGGTAACATTAGAAGAACTTTTTCTCACCTAAAGATTTCTTAGGTATCGCTTCTCGGAATACCTTAGAATCTCATCCTCGGAGGTCTAAATTTACTTTTCGTAAAAAATTATGTCATGTATGCAATGCAAATAATAACATGTTGATGCACACCTCTTTATTCTCTTTTGTTAAAATTTTATTAATTGTTTTATTAAATTTTTAATTAAAATTAAAATTTTGAAGAAAAAAGAATTTAATTATATTGAAGATTTTCTATAAATATTCCAATACGCTGGTAATATTTTACAGAAAATCTTCTCACCTAGAGATTTCTTAAAGCATCTCTACTCGAAATACTTTTAGAATCTCATCATTGGATTAAATTTCTTTCCTTCCTATTTGTATTACATATATTTTAATATATTAATCAATTTTTATTTATTATAAAAAAATTTTTATTTAAAGAAAAATGAAAATTTTATTATATTGAAGATTTTTTATAAATATTTCAATACACTGATAATATTTTACAAAAAATCTTCTCACCTAGAGATTTCATAGGCATCACTACTCGGAATACGTTTGAATCTCATCGTCGAATAAAAATTTCATTTTCCTACATTTTGTTAGTTTATTATTATTATTAAACTTATTTTTATATTATTGTTTTTAAAGTTTATTTTAAAAATTAACACAATTACACATAAAATTAACCACAATTTCATCATTTAATCTAACAAATATAATTATTTTAATATGCATAAATATTAATAAAATAATATAAAAAAATAAGAAAAATTTAAAAAAAATAAAATTTTTTACCTGAACCGGGCCGGTCAACGGTCGGTTCGGTTCGGCAGTACGGATCGGTCTGGAAACGGTTCAAGAGCGGTCCGGTTCGGTCTGGGCGGTCTGGTCCGGTTCAGATGGACGGGTCAGGGGCTGATAGAGAAGCGGGTCGTCGGGTCGGGTGCGCGGACCCAGGGTCGGGTCGCGGGTTGACTCGCGGATCCTCCTTGGTCTAAACGACGTCGTTTGGGCCTTTAATGAAACGACGTCGTTTTGGTTCTGACGGTTTATATAAAAGTCAGAAAAATTTTTTTTTTATTCATTTCTTTCGTTTCTCAGCAAAAAAACCTCTTTTTTTTCTTGGTTTCTCTCTTCTCAGCCGACCTGGGGCCGGTGGCCGTCCGTCGTGACGGTCGCCGTAGTTCTTGCCGACGGTGAGCTCCGGCCGCCATCTACGGTGTTCGAAAAATCCCAAAATTCTCCCACAAACTCTTCTCGGCCCCCCTGAGCGCAGATCTGGCCTCCTTTTCACCAAAAGGAGTCTCAAAATTCCTAGATCTGCTAGCGAAGTTTCGGTAAAATTTTTTTTTTTTGTATATTCTGACTCCTTTTTTTTTGAAACTAACTGTTTTTTTTTCGTGCAGGAAGCTTGAGGCGCTGGGTTCCTCCCCACGGGGAGGACTGTGTATGTTTTTTTTTGTGTTTTTTTTTCTTTTTTTTTTGGCAGCATCCCTTTCCTTCTTTTTTCTTCCTCCCTTTTTTTTGCTTCGCCAGGAGCTCTATTTATAGAGCTCCGGCCATGTGCGTTTGTGGGGAAGGGCATGGGGCTCGATCACGGGATGTAAACAGAGCCCCATGCCTCTTTTATTAGTTTTGGCTATATCCAACAGTTTCGTCAACGGAAGGTAGGGTCTGGCGATCACGGGTGGTGGCATGTAGGGTCGGGTGGGTCTGATGGCACGGACGGTGGCAGTGGTGCCGGGGATGGCACCACTGCCATCCTTGATTTTTTTTGTTCTGTTTTATTTTTTTTTTGTATGTCATATATATATTTTTTATAGTTCGTATTTTTTATTGTATTTCGTATTTTATACGTATTTTGTATTATTACTTCTGGACAAATTGATGTCTACAATTGGGGTTTTATTGCTTTGAAAAAACCTGTTTAAATTACCTTGGTAACCTTTGCTTTCATAGTTTTTAGTTAATGGCATGATCTTATATAGTGTTTTGGGTAATAAGAACAGTCGACAATTGGTTAAGTGCAATATCAATTCAGACCATTTCGTTTTTTATGTAAATTTGAAGGGGCAGACCAGTCGTTACATCGACGAATAATTTAATTTTCCTTTCAATGTATGGAACCAATTGAAAATAACCAAGTTCTATTGGCTCTATTCAATGGTCACTGCTAGATACATGCATGACAATGAAAGAGAGACATTTTTATTCCAATTTCCAACTATTAAAATGACAACTAAAATTGGCAAAAAAAAGGTCCTAAAGCTAAAATTGCTATGGTGGTCCAGTGCCATGGACATTTGAGCTTGAACCCTAACAAAGGCCGGTTACGGCTTCCTTTCTTACAGTTTCATTCATGCCCTTTCAAACTGATGAATTCCAATTTAATATTTCATTTATATTTTTGAAGCCCTGAAATGGCTTGAAATCTTCAGATAAAATCAAACTGAAAACCCTTGTAAAACGCATATAGAAACCAATACTCTATGCATAACCTCTACAAGAAAAAAGGGTTATGGCCTCATAGATAGAGTGAAGGTCAAGGTTCTTACTCTTATACAAGACACTGCTTTTATATTTTGAAAGAATATAAAACATCTCATTGAATCGTTTTTTATTGCTTATCTGTCATGCTCAATATCTAATTTCAAAGATGGATTAAATTGTTAATTTCAGAAAGAGTATCAAATTTGAGTTAAACTTGGATTGTTTGCTTATCTTTGAGGTCGGTTGTGTGGGGGCAAGAGACATACAGCTTGTATGAAATTAGCAACCTAGCAAGAACAAACAGCATAACATTGATCATCGTCCCCTTTATAAAACCTGACACGTTGTACACTTGTCATATTCAAATCCACAAATGGAGGGACCCTGATCACACTGATAAAGACCTGTTACCAACTTTCCAGACAATTTTGATTTTGGTACAATTTTACAAAGGAATATGTTGAATGTCACAAAAACACTTTCATGGGATGGAGGGATGATTTCAGAAGATTTGGTGATATGGGTTTAATTTATGATGTCTTCTGCCATTGATAAAACAACCTACATGCATATAAAAAAAACCCATATCAGAACACCAGAATCCTTGACAATCCCAAACCCATAAGGAGAGGAAGAAAAGTCTGAATTCTGCTCTTTCTTCTTCTTCTTCTTCTTCTTCTTCTTTTTTATTTTTTTTAAGTTTGCATTGTGCTTGTTTATGATCATCATGATCCAAAACTCAA
Organism: Durio zibethinus; assembly: GCF_047325235.1. Classification (NCBI taxonomy): domain Eukaryota; kingdom Viridiplantae; phylum Streptophyta; class Magnoliopsida; order Malvales; family Malvaceae; genus Durio; species Durio zibethinus. The sequence goes on from NC_143174.1 coordinate 24,612,782, forward strand.
AGAGTTACATGGTTGGGTTATTATGTGAGAAAAGTTAAAACCAAAAGAGATGCGAGTCAAATTTATCAATAAAATTTATTAATTTTGAAACACTATTAGTTTTTATATTTTTTAGAAATAATATTAGGAAAAAAAATTGTCACCTCCTATAATATTTTCCTCATGGATTAGCTTGTAAAAGAACCAACGTTTATTTTCACTGAAAGAGTTACACGGTGGGTTGTGTGTATAGAAAGTGATATGGCAGTTGACCAAACTTTCTCTTACTGATGTTGATTGAAGGCAAGCATACAATCTATCTGTAGTCCATTAGATAAGTATATCATAAAGTTACTTGCCGACTGCCACTTTTTTTTTTTTTGACAGGATCTAACTTAATTTTACCCCCTAATTAATTTTACCTTATAAACTTGCTTATTTAGGTCAACCTATGAAAATCTAGGTGTAGCTAATTTAATTAATTTTTTTATACAAAAATAATTGCGAGAAAGGGATTGTAATGAATACATGAAATGGTCAAATGGTGATGTTTCTTGTTGTGTTGTCATTAGTTGAAATATGATAATAACTTTTGTATTAGGAAATCTTTCACATATTTATATACAAAATCAACTTGCAACAAGAGTTACAAGCATATTCTTGAATTGAAATGTTACAAGCAAGTTTTCCTCTCCAACCAACATGAATCCGACAGTGGCAGATGCTACGGGGCAAGATGCTCCTCCTAGGCACCTGAAAAATGGGACAAACTCTTAAAGCCGAAAGATGAAGTCCCATCACTCTTTCAGATAAGATAGCCTGTGTTTTTGCACCATAGGAATGAACTAAACTCTGGGTCTCTTTGGGCCTTAACACTGAGCCTAGCCACTCAGTTCAAAGCAACCTCAATCCTTATTGCTTAACAGCTGAAGAGCTAAGTTCCATTTAATTTGATGTTTTGGTTATTTATTTTTTGAAAAAAAATGAACAAAAATATCAAGCAAAAGAACCTAAATTAAAATTTTCATGCATGCCATGAACCAGTGGTTTATAGCCCGTCGGTGAAGCTTGACATTAACAAAACAAAAGAATTTTCTGTTCTTCATGAGAGAGATGCATTACACTTAGAGAAAATGGTCAAGGTTCATGGAAAAGAAAGTCATTCCTTGTGCATTGCTATAGACTGCATTGCACAAAGATTCAAGCCTAGGGATAACAAACATAATGTACAAAATTCAGCTATGTTACTCAAAATATACAAGCAAATTAACAACCTGCTAATTGGACTTGGTGTCCTATCCACCCTTGTATAGGCCTTCCGATCTAGCATCGTACCGTTTAGTATAAACACGGTGCCTTCTCTCTCTTGCATAGATTACCCAGAAGATCAATGACAGCATCACAGCAGCAGATACAATTACTAATCCAATGTAGATCCATTGACTATAGCGCCACAGACCAGGACAATAATCATGACTGATATCTGTGAATGTATCACGCACAAAAGTGCAGTCTTGCAAATTAACCAGGAATGGACCATAGCGATACAAACCATAACTGACATTCACTGCAGCTGACATCTGAGTGTAAAATTGAGGGGTCAGCCGTCCACGCGTTGAACAAATCCCAGAGGATGACACCTGACAGGTATAGTTCTTCCAAACCTGTTTGAAACAGATATAGGCGGTCATTTAACTTTAGTTATATACATTCAGAAGAAACAGAAAACGTTATAGTGAAAAGTTTTTGGATAGGCAGAAGCATGGAGATAGGCTGAGAAACTAAAACAATAAATAGATTCTAAAACCTTTTAAGTCTTTTCACCCAAACATAAGGTTATTACTGCTCCAAACAAAGCCAGAAGTCACAGCTAAACACCTTAAATGACAGAGTTTTTCCCTTTTATGTCATCATCTTCATCGTCTCCTAGTAATGAAATCTTAATCTTCTTTGCTGTTGTGTCAGTTACGTACTTATTAGAACTAATAATCTATCCTCTTAATAAGACCAGTTGACCTCAAGAATTTAACAACTTTAACCTATGTTATGTGTTAATATTATTGTCCATGGCAGGTTTGCGCAAGCTTATCATGTTGGATCTGGAAGGATGTAAACTTACCGCTGCATGCTTGGATTCCATCTCAGGTACATTTTCTTATTAGTAGCCTTTTCAGTGATACCTATAATTGTACAATTACTTGCTGCTATACATTGAAATTGGTTGTACCTTCAAACGTAACCATGTGTGGTTTGTGTGGCAAATTGGTTACCGATGTAATGTCTTATAGTTTGGAGATTATGTGGACGAGGATAAACTCTCTACCATTATCATGCAGTAGAAGATCAACTATACCATATTGCAACAAACAATGAATTGTTAACAAGTTCATGGAGTTTGGTAAAGTGAATACATTGAGCTATTACTGAATTTCCTGGAAGTATAACAATTTTCATATGTTATGCAATTATCTTGTAATTTTTTCCTGCCTATGAAGCAGGGATTGGGATTGGAATAGTTTATTCAATTAGATACCAGAGAACATATATCATGTTCAGTTCATTAAAGAAATTATTTATTCTATCTGCAGCTCTTGTTGCTTTGGCATACTTAAATCTTGGAAGATGTGGCCTAACTGATGATGGATGTGACAAGTTTTCTGGTGAGTTGTAGTTGATATTTTTTAGCCCTTTGTTGTATTGAATAATCACATAGAACGATTGCATGGCTAAGTATAGTTAGTAATATTTACAGTATTTACCACTCATTTGCAGGACTTAAGAATTTGAAGGTATTGAACCTGCCATTTGACAATATAACAGATGCATGTTTAGCGCACCTAAAAGGTTCTCTCTCTTTCCCTTTTGTTACTGCATTGTGGTCCGTTAGTTTAACTTTTACTGGGAGTGGACCATTTGCATTCTTTCTTTGCATTGAACAACTTCTAGACGGCAGTGCAAGTTAATGAATTTTACTAGGTTAGCTCAGTGAATTGCACCGTTGCTTTCCATAAATCATGACAATTGTAAGACCTTACTATTGTTAAAGTTAGTGGCTATTGATTTGTATTCAGACCTACAACAACAACAACAAAAAACTAAGCCTTATATCCCACAACTTTGAAGTCGGTTGTATGAAAGGCCAAAAAAAAGGAATCATGTTACGTCATAGTTTTGAATTTTCTTGCACCACTCATTTCTATAAAAAACAGCCTTTTCATCTACTTCCTTAAGTCTAATATCATCTCTTATTACTTGCATCCATGTTTTTCGTGGTCTACCTCTAGAAGCTTTGGTCACCCCCAAATCCAAAGCCTCATTTCTTCTAATTGGTGCACAGATAGGCCTACATTTCAGACTTTATTCAGAAAAAAGTTATGATCTAACCATAATAATGATATTTGCAACCTCATGCTTTCAATTTTGACAAATATTATGCTGTTCACTTGAGAACACAAGATGATAGTTAATAATTTTGACACAAAGATTGTCTGAGGCGACCTTCACTTACAGATAGTGGTTTCAATGCATCACTGAAGGTTTAAAAAGTCTGATAATGCTATGATAACTGATTTCTGGTTCATTTTCTGTATGTGATTGGTTGACTATCAAAAAAGATACTCGTCCTAATAATTTTTCTTGCGGTTCTACTGTGAAATAAAGAACCTTTGGTCCAAAGAGTGGACAATTTTCATTCTGATTCCATATTTTTTTATGCTTGCCCTTATGTACTCATGCTTGTTTGCAGTTTATTGTTGATAAGAATTTGAATAAATGAGACCATTGATACTTTGGTTTATTTTACATTTGATTCCGGTCTCTTGTTTATTTGAAAATGGTGATAAGTTTGTTTGGTATGGTATATCTTTCTTTGCAGGATTAACAAAGTTGGAGAGCCTGAATTTAGATTCATGTAAAATTGGTGATGAAGGCCTTGCTAATTTGATAGGTTTCTATATCATGTTTCATTTTGCTGCTAGTTAAACTGTTATGTTGGGAGGATCTCTGTTTGCTTTAAACATTTTCATGACCTAGTTTATCTTGTGATTTGCTCTTCAGGCCTTTCACTCCTCAAAAGTCTAGAGTTGTCTGATACTGAAGTTGGAAGCAGTGGGCTCCGATACCTCTCTGGTTAGTAATCTATCTCTTATCATCTTGCTTGTGTGTGATATGACCAGTTTTGAACCCTTGATATTAGCTATAAGCATGACACAATTTCAGTGATACTTTTAGAAACCTATCTTCCAGTTAGCCCCGCTCTTACCTATAAAATTGTTCACAGATTTTGTTAAGTTGCTTTTCTTTGAGGAATCATCTTTTTTATTGAGTTAACAAGTTCTCTTAATTCAGTTGTTATATACATTTGAAATGGTTATTTTACCTGGATTTCTTTGACTTATTGCTCCATTTCTGTTTCCTTCTGTATATGATGATGTGTTGGAGAAAAGAGAAACATTTGATACTTTCAGTTCTTCCATATATACTTTTTTTCATTTGTTTCTGAAATTTTATTTATGCCTTACACATTGACACTGGATGTCGGCTGAATATATATTAATGAATAGAATGTATTACAGAATTCACGGCAATCATATTGTTATAGTGTTTGCTTCATCAATGACCTAACAAGGCAAAGCAACAAATCTTTAAGATTAGGGTTGTGGTGTTATAAACCATCTATTATGATCCTTGCCCTTTGCACACATGGTTCTTTATTAAATTATATGTTCTTGGTTTCAATTTGTTCTGAAATTTTCAGTGCATTATAATGTTAAATGCATGATGCTGACTTGGTTCTGTTATATTAGGATTGACACATCTGGAGACCTTGAATTTATCATTCAGTTTAGTGACTGATAGTAGTTTACAAAAGTTGTCTGGATTGACTGCTCTTAAGTCACTTAATCTGGATGCTCCCCAAATTACAGATGCTGGGCTGTTGGCTCTGAGAAGTTAGTACTTTCACTTATTTCTTTGTACCATTCTTCTAACTTTGTGCATCTAAGTTGGAGACATTCTGGTGTGCCTTTGATCCTATTTATGGCTTTTTGAAATCTTATGGTTGTATCTTTTGGTTGAAGTCTCTTTGCTGTCTTTGTGGAGTGAAGAAATTTGGAGCTATATTTTCCCTTGATTTTTGTGTTTTACAAGGTGACCACTGTGAAATGTAGGTTGTCGACCCCTTTTTCCTTGCCTTAGATTGTTACAGGATAGCCAGGTTTGGAGTCATAAATTTTGCTGAGCTTTCAGCTATGAATGTTTCCTTATATAAAAACATTGTGTCTCTAGATGGAGAAATCTTTGAAAGCAAATAAATAATTTTTGAACAGATCAGAGAACTCTGATTCATTATTGACATTACATGAAAGTAAATAAATAATAACTTAAAAATCCATGGACTGGATCATTCATTTCTTGTGTTAAGATGGCAAATTTCTTACCTTCTTTTCATCCGTGGCTATTGGTGTATAGCTGTATATTGAAACCTGTTTCATGGTGTTATTCACCATTCAGGTCTAGTGTATTCATCCGTTTTAAGAATCTTATATCAATTATTGCTGCACCAAGATGTCTGTAGTGACATAATTCATTTTCCAAAAGCTAAGTCTAAGTGGGCACCAAATTGCTGCTCTATTGTCAATATTTTATTCACACTTCTCTATTTTTCTTCATTGTGTAATGTTTTAAGGATGTATGAAGTCATCACATTTCTGATTTTGCTGATGCAGGTTTGACTGGACTGATGCATCTGGATCTTTTTGGGGCTAGGATTTCGGACACTGGAACAAATTATTTGCGATGTATGTCAAAAATATTGACATTGCTTAAGTAATTAAAATTGCAAGTTGCTCAATGGACCATTTTTCTTGTTTGAAAAACTTGAATCTATCATTTTGTCATATTCAAGTTTTATTATAGCTTTTAACCTTTGATGTTTTCTTTTTGTTTGTTTGAAAAACTTGATTGTTTTGGTTTGCTCTTTGCCTTGAAGACTGGATAGTTTGGACATACATACTTGAGGAAGTTCAGGAGTAACTTTGAGAAATATAAGGTCCCTTTAGTTGATTTATTGAGGTGTATTTATATCTCCAATGGTAGGATAATCAGTAGGCTCATGAGAACTTTTAGAATCACGTTTATTAAAAGGTTGTTATGGTCTTCATCAATAGGCCTAATATTGAGTTCGGCATAATCTCATCTTCATTGTAAACTTTTCTCAAGAATTTTGTTTTACATGTTCTAATTTTGTGTTAAATGTTCTTGCACCTACTTGTTTTCATGCTAAACAGGCTTCAAGAACCTCCAATCCCTTGAAATATGTGGAGGTGGTTTAACTGATGCTGGGGTGAAAAATATCAAAGATCTTACCTCTTTAACGCTATTGAACCTTTCACAAAACTGCAACCTGACAAACAAATCCTTGGAACTGATTTCTGGTAAGTTTTGCTTTTATTCCTCATGGTTTTATGGTGTTTATTTAGCTTCTTTTTTTTCTCCTTTTTTGGCCATTGTTAGTGCAATTCTTGAATAGAACAAACCTTGCTATGCTTGTATAGAAAATGATACAGAGACATATATAAGACAGCTACTTGTATCTCTAGTGTCAGATTATCTCATCTGGCAATTGTCCCGCTTGGCATTCTGCTGCAGGACCAGTGATTTGCAGTACTTTTGCTACTGTCTAGTAACTTGGTCATGTATGATTAGTTGGTCCAGGAAATGTCTAAACACGCAAAGATGAACGGGCAGTCAGTAAAACTGGTGAATTGAGAGCTTATTTGGGGCCTTCTAATAATGGCTTCTGAATGTGAAAGTATTCTAGTCCATGGCTTCCATCTGTCTGTGCTCTGATGAAGTCAATGAGATCTTCTAATCATGGATTTTCATTTTCTGGTGTAAATGCAGGCCTGACCACATTGGTGTCGTTAAATGTTTCAAATTCTTACATAACTAATGATGGTTTGCTGTATTTAAAGCCTCTAAAGAATTTATGGTCGCTATCTTTGGAATCCTGCAAGGTAACTGCCTCTGAAATTAAGAAGCTCCAGTCAACTGCCCTTCCCAATCTTGTCAGCTTTCGACCAGAATAATATTGCTGGGGCAACTGTAACATATGCTGTAAATAGCTGCTATCACCTGGAGATAGCTCTCTCAACAATTCAATAAATATATGTTAAAACGTGAAAGGCCGCCTTACAAATGGGGTCAGGGTAATTGTGCTAATTATATGGACAGTCAATGACAGGTGATTGTAAATATGTTTGGCTGCTGAATTTGACATTACCTCTTTTCTTGTTTCAAAAACAAACAAATTTTTTACATATAAATTTTATGTTAATTAACTATTTTCTGCACATTGTCTTCCAAGTTTTCATCTGGAGATTCAAAACAGAAGGCAAAAACCAGAGGGGAAGAGGTTTGACTGTGAGTTACACTCAATCTGAGTAACTTGTTTCAGGGTATGGTCTCAATCACAAGCATGTAAGCAGAATTACATGTTTGAATGTTTGATGAAATGGAAGCAAAAGCTGACAAAAAATCCTCAATCCTCAATAACATATAGTACAACGAGAGAGTCTATGTTCCTCAATCCAGTGCAAAAATCTATTTCTTCAAAACTAGAAATCAAAATGAGAAACTTGCAGCTAGAAATAACAAATCAATCAGGTAAGCAACAGCAATCTGTAAATTATTTGCAACTAAATAATAAATTCAGCTTGTATATCAATCAGGTAAAAAATAATAAACCTAGTGTTGTAATAGAATGAAGCAAGTCAATTGTCTTCCAGTAGCCTGAGATAGATGCCTACTTCAAATCTTGGGCTTTTTACCTGGCAATATGATGAATTTACCATGCTAACAGTAAATTTTTTTGTGATAAGTTTTTCAGTTTATCACAGGGTAAAAGAACAAAAAAAAAACAGTAATAATTAAGGATTCGGTTTTGCCAAGGAAAATTAATTACCGGACGTGGACCATAATATGAGGCTTCAACCTTACCTGGAGTAACAATTTCATGTCAAAGTGCGACGAATGGACCAAGGATCAGTTTCATCAGAACTACTTAAACCATAGGGTTTAATTTGGGCTTATTGAGCCTCAAGCCCAACCAAAAAAGGTTAGGGCTCTAACGGGTAATACGCGGACTATGTCGGCTTATGCCGTCTATATATATCGGATCCAGATTCAAAATTTGAAACCCAAGACGATTAATTTTTACTGTTTTTATTTTCTTCGTATTTCTTTCTTTTGTCATTCCTCCAAAAACAACTATTTTTTGTTTTTTTTATATCCTAAGCAAACTCTCCAACAAATATTCTTCTCTTTTTCTTGTCACATTTGCCTGTTTGCCTCCCGAAATCTTTGAACTTTGTCAAAAAAGAGAGGAAAAACACATATTCTTTTTTCTCTCTGAAAATTAATCTAAAACCAGAAATGAAATCGAAGAATTGTTGAAGGAGATCCGCGGACTACTGGAGCAGCAGATTTCGCTTTCTTCTTAGGCTGATAGTGATAGTCTCAGTTTTGGCAACAGCTTCAGCACTACTCTGAGTTCCCTGATTTCAACAACTATCTCTTTTTTATCCTTTCTCGAGCTGAGGTTTGCTTCTTTTCCTCTGTCCGTTTGTTTTCTCAGTAACTAGTTTAGTAGAATTTTCTTTTCCGGATTTTCGTTTTTTTTTTTTTTTTTTTGAGGAAAAGGATTTTGGGTATTGATTTGATTGTACGGTTTTTATTTCTTTAATGAAATTTCTTTTTATTGGATTGTGTTTCTCTATAGAATATTTGAATTTGGTGACTATAGGTTTAATAATTCTGTAATAGAATTTGCAAAGATTGTATATTTATTGGATTAACAGCATTTTGGGTATTGTTAGTGGTGAATTTCTGCTGGCCTACCTATTTGCTAGTGGTGAACAAGCCTCGAAAGATAGGGAAGCTGCTGTTTGGTGCAACTGGTGAAGGTTGCGTTACTGGTCTTTATTCTCATTTGTCCGAGGTAATTCTTGTTGTTTTTAACCGGTACACAAAGTTTAGAGGCAGATTAGAAGGTGAAGAATAAATGGTGCATATATAACAGTCATCGGTTTTCCTTAACTCAATTTATGCTCTTAAATTTTTTATTTTTGCTATTGCATTGCTTTTACTTTATTCTTCTTTGACATGCTCGCCGCAGAATTTGAAAAAAAAAAAGTCATATTTATGTCTGCATGTTGTGGCATTTCTAAGTCAGGTTAAATTCTTATAGATTTCAACAATTGTTTTATTCATTTGAGGCTGCTGAAGGGGTTGCACCAAGTTTGGAAATAATTGTGTACGCTAGCTTATGAGCGTGTTTTTGTCTAACATCAGGTTTTTTTGGCTGGCCTTTACATTATAATAAGCTCTTTTTACTGTTGCAATTATGACTAATGAAACCCTATTACTATATTTTTTATTTTGTATGCTGCTTTATCAAAATATAAATTGCTAATATCTCAAAAAAAAAAAAAGTTGCTAATTATGTTTCTTTTCTATATGCAGTTTTTTGAGTTGCTTCTCTGAGAAAGCTTTAATTGGGTTCTGTAAACCAATACATTAAGGTTTATATTCTTACTTTTAATGGATGTCGTTCTGATACTTTTTGATGTTATACATTAATTTATTGAAGGCTTGGTGTACATCCATGGATAAATACCTTCCAGGTTTGTTTGTCCTTGCTTATGACCTTGCCGCAGAAGTGCTGAAATTGGACAACAATTTCTTGTTTTCTTCTTGTACTCTTGTTTTTTTATTATAATTCTGTTGTTTGCTTGGAATACTCAAATCTGCTGTAAGTATTTCCTAATTTTGCTTATAATTTACTGTAACTTCAAGTCTATAAAAGCTTGGTATGAATCATTTTTCATTTCTGACTTTCGAGTTTCAGCATTGATTTAGAAGATGTAGTATTAGAATTAGACATTTTTTTCTCTAGTCCTTGATGTTAATGGTTCTTGGGTTTTTTCTGTCACTAGACCATAAAATTGCTGGGCATTGCTAATATATGTTTTAACTAGAATACTATGAAAAGAACTGTTTCTGTTAACTTTTAATAAGAGTTAACATAAAAAAATTTTATTTTATTTTTTTTTTTGGTTGAGCTGTTCGGTGTCCTATTGATTACATACGGCTCTTATGGGTCTCCTGCTGAGAATATTGGATACAAGAGGCTGCTTCTTTGGATTTTGCAATGCTTGAAGAGGTTGTTATAAACTTGCTGTATTTTGGGTTAAATCCTTATATATTTGAACAGTTGTTTTATTCATTTGAGCTAAACATGTTTTTCATCTAGTCGTTGATGTTAATGGTTCTAGGTTTTTTTCCATCACTAGACTATAAACTCATCGGACACTGCTAATATATGTATTACGTAGAATACTACAATAATAGCTGTTTCTGTCTCCCACTAAAATTTTTAGTATTTTGAGTTAGTGAATGAATTGTTGAAGTTATCTCGTTCCTTTTAAGCTTGATCATTTTTAGATCAATGTTTTTTGCCTAATGATCAGGCTTGTGTAGCATTTGGTCAGCTAATTGAAGTCCGGCCATCTTTTCTGGAGGTGGGTATCTTTTGTTTGTTACATTTTAGTTTTCTTACATTTTCTTATTGCAGTTCTTTTAGTAGCATGAAGTGTTACCTTTTTTTAGTATCTATATCATACACTTGTTTCTTTTTATGCATAACACTCTGTGATGTGATTTTTAACTATTTGACAGCCACACTTGAAGAATGTAAGTGGATATATGTTGCAAGTCAATAAAGGCATTGGTGAATGATGTGGCCCTTGAAACATGTAAATTTGGGTAACTTTCTTCTTTGTGCATTCCATGTCTGAATGTCATATATTTTAGATTAAGATGTCTTTTAAAACCATTTTTTTATACCCGTGTCTTTTAGTCTCAATGTCATAAACGTGTCTTTTCATGCCTATCCACCACCTTTTTTTTTTTTTCTTCTGATGTGATTTTTAACTATTTGACAGTCACATTTGAAGAATGTAATTGAATATATGTTACGAATGAATAAGGCCATTGATGAATGATGAAGTAGCACTTTAAGCATGTGAATTTTGGTAACTTTCTTATTTGTGCATTCGATGTCTGAATGTCTTATATGTAGATTAAGATGTCTTTTAAACCATATTTTTGATAGCTTATGCAGATTGACATGCTTCAAACTAATAGTTTTTGGCAGAATGCAATATCTCTTGAATTTAGCCTTTTCTTTTGCTTGCTCACCTCTGCTTGTTCGCATAACATGTTTGTTAAACATGTCAGAAGTGATGGAGGTGTGCTTGCCCCTGTGCCTCTGCCTCTATGTGCTATCGAACTATAGTTATAAAAAATTTTAATATTGTTGCCATCAATATTAGTCTAATAATATAAATATGTAATAAAAAATAAAAATTATTTAAATTAAAATTTATAAGTAAAATTATTAAAGGCATTTTAGTTAATCATTTTTAATATTTTTGGAATTAAAATTTTATTAAAGTGATTTTAGTCGGTTATTTTTAGTACTTTTAAAGTTTAAACTTTTATATAATAAAGAATAGATGATATATAGAATAGGAGATGTGAGATAATATTTTAATGGATGATATATAGATGATTAATAAATTCATATAATAAAGAATATGATATGTGAGAAAATATTTTGATAGTGTTTGTAGAAGTTGAAAATTCCATTGATCATATATAAAATATATATTTATATTAACACTAATGTAAAAGTAAAGACTATTACATATTTTTCTAGCCTATTATTCATAAAAGACTGATAAAAATAAGCCAATTATTTAATTTTCTCTTGCTTTTCTCTTTTTTCTCTTTATTACCTATTCTTGAAAGCAATCCTTGTGTACAGAATTTTTTTTATTGATATTTTCTTGCTGAAATGACAACAATTTTGTTGAAAATTCTCCAATTGTGAGGGATTCAAACTCCGGAAGTAATAAATTAAAGATGAATTAATTTGTGAGGAAAGATGGGTCGAGAATTGCATTATATGGATAAGCATAAAGCATTAGATTTTGATATGGTTCTAATACAATACATATAGGGCATTTGTAGGGGATAAAAAAAACAAATTGGAAAGAAGAAAAATTGTCTACCACAAACCCCTAGATCAAGTAGGAGTCATTAACAAAGAGAAACGGTGACCAACCAAACATGGGTTGGCTACATATTTCCACAATGGAATCGTTTCGGTAGAATGTTGTCTTCCACAAAATAGTAGCAAGAAGTGATGCCTGCTTCTATACGATGGAACCATGCTCGTCTCCAATAAGGATTAATATACAGCACAATGGCAATACTCAGTAGCACCATGACGTAGGACACAACAAAACTTACATAAAAGACATTCATGTCAATTGAGCCATTGTCAGTTGAAGCCGTTGGCGTTAATGAAGATGGTCCATCTGTTGAGCAATTGTTTGGCAACGGTGGGCCACAAAGAAAACGATTTCCCAGGTAGCTGCCTTCTTCGAAGGTTGCAAATTGCGCGGTCCTTTCAGGTGTACTTCCGGATAAATTGTTGTATGCCACACTGAATGAAGACAAGTAAGTCAACCCCACAAGTTGAGAAGGGATTTTCCCGCTCAAGTTGTTGTGAGAAAGATCAAGACTCTCAATTTGCTTGAGTTCAGAAACCGCTGGTGGTATTGGTCCTGTTAAACTGTTGTGAGACAAATTCAAAGCAATGATTTTTCGGAAGTCTTTTACTTCATGGGGAATCTCACCAGTCAACTTGTTGCAAGAGAGATCAATTCCAGAAAGTAAAGTGAGGACTCTTCCCTTGTAAGAGTAGGATATGTTTTTTGTTGTGAACTCTATTGGCTCATCAGGAGAGAAAGAACTGGGAGCTTGTGCAACAGCAGCGACATAACGGACATACTCTTGGGATACATCATTTAGTGTTGTAATCTTCAGGCAAGGAGGAATTGTACCCGAAAGTTTGTTATTAGAAAGATCAATCAAGCTTAACTGACCCAACTTGCATAACTGAACCGGAATCTCACCTTCAAAGTGGTTGTTATTTAGGAGAAGGTAACTCAACTGAGAAAGCCTGCCAATCCAATTTGGAATGCTTCCAGTTAAGCGGTTATTACTGAGATCTAATGTCACCAAGATAGTGCTGTTACGAAATGCATCTATGAGTGGCCCTTGTAGCTTGTTTCTTGATAAATGAACTTGACTGATCCATAAAGGGCTGAAGCAAGATGGCAGACTCCCAGAGATACTGTTCACCGAAAGATCCAGAAGTTTAAGATTAAGATTGAGCTGGCAAAACTCCTTGGGGATTGGAACTTCAAGATGATTATTTGCCATGACAATTTCTTCCAAACTTGACATATTCCCCATCCACCTTGGTATCCGACCAAAAAGTTTGTTCTTGCTTAAATCTAATGTTGACAAACCTGAAATATTCTCCATCCATCTTGGTATATCACCAAATAGTTGGTTATCGCTAAGATCCAATGTTGTCAAAAAGGTACAATTAGACAAACAATCTGGGATCCTTCCAGAGAAGAGATTCATATCCAGTTGCAACTCCCTCAAGTTTATCAAGTTAAAATTTGAAGAGAACATCGAGCCTTGCAATCTGTTGTTTGACAATATAAGAACACTTAATAAGGAACAGCCCATTGCCAAGTGCTCTGGTAATCCTCCTGTCAATTTGTTGTTAGACAAGTCCAAGGTTTGTAGAGAATTCATATCTCCGATTGAAACTGGAATGCTACCGCCAAAAATATTTTTTGACATGTTCAAAAACCATAATGATGGTAGTTTTGCTCCAATTTCATTTGGAATGTTGCCATAGAAGGAATTTTTGGAGATATCCAACTGTGATAAAGCTGTATGAGAAAGGGAAGGTAACTGAAATGGTCCCAGGAAAGAGTTGTTGGCGAGAACTAATTCATATAAATTTGTGTTGTTCTCCAACAACCAATTTGGAAATTCCCCTTTCAAATTGATGCTAGATAGATCAACATGCCGCAAGTCATGTTGATGATAGAGAAATTGAGGAAATGATCCAGCATCTCCACAACAAGATATGCTGATCTCATAAAGTTGGAATGTTGGGGCCAAAGAATGCATCTCGGTTTCAGCATATATGGTATTGTTGTCTGCATCCATGTACCGGAGTTTTGAAAGGTTGAACAAGGGTCCTAATGAGCTTGGGATTTCAAAGTAATTGTTTGAAAGACTCAATGTTTGGAGGGATTTTAGATTCCTAAGGACAAATATATCTCCAGAAAATTGATTGGATGAGAGATCTAAACTTTCAAGGGATGTTAGACTCTCAAGAACAGATATATTTCCAGAAAACTGATTGGAATAAAGATATAAACTTTCAAGCGAAGTGAGATTGGAGAAGCACTCGGGCAAGTTACCCCTTAAATTATTGTAGCCAATACACAAGTTTTGGAGATTTGTCAATTCACAAAAACCTGCAAAAGTAGCATTATATTAAATAAATGAAGAAGGTGCCATGGGTTGGAAAAAAAAAAAAATCCTAGTCTCTTCATCCCTTGCATATTGTCACTTATTGACTTTTATGAAATTTAGAAAGATCAAAAGAAAAAAAGGTAATACATAATGAAAATTTAAGAAAATTTGGTGTTTGTTCAGTATATAATAAGTTATTTTTTAAGTAGTTATGATGAAGGGTAATATTATATAAGAATAATATATGCAGAGTAACATTTCGTATGGTAGAATCTTTCAAATGCAAAAGGGACAACATAAGTATAGGACGGAGGGCCAAGAACTGAAATCAAAGGTAAGGTATGTATCAATCTTAACCTTGGGAATGTAAGGTGCCATTGAGTCCGCAGTCCAATAATATTAGATTCTTGAGAGAAGGCATTGCTCCAATTTTTTGAAGAAAGTTGTTTTCCAGGGAAGTGTCCCACATGACCAAGGATTCCAAATTCTTCAAATGAATTGGACCTATTTCAATATATGTATACACGGAAACGTAAGAAGATATATTTAAAGTAACAAAAAAAAAAGGATAATATCATAATATGTATGCAATTAACAATAAACTCGCATCCTATCATAAATTACAACTTTAACAATTGTATAAATATTTATTTCATACTATTAAGTCAATTAATTAAGATGTTTATTTTGGAAGAAAATCAAAATGCATTTTTAAATCTAGAAAAAAAAAGTAAAAAACATATCAAAGTTACGAATTATGTTTTGAATTGAAAATGATACTACTACTTAATAAGTAATTGAAAAATGAATAAAATTTTTAAGGGAAGTTAGCATTCCAATATCTTGAATAAAATTGAAAGGGAAAAATGAATCTTCTAACATCAACTCTTCCAAATTCGTCAAATTTTACCATTCTGATCAATGAAAGTTAGAAATTATGAAAATTAAGAAGTATGTTATGACAAAAAATAGTTGCAAATGACAACCAATAAAATAGTTCTCCAAAATAAGTCTCAAGTATAGTATATGCATATAAGCTATGAGATTTAGCCAACGATTCATGTCTTTTCTGTGAGGGTTGATCCTGTAAGGTGATAATTTAAATCTTTAGCACTACTTAAGTTAAGGATTATCATAGAAAAAAGTATATATAAATATAAATACAGTCACTTTTGTTGACTCATTTTAAAGGATAAAGACAAAAGTTTTAGGAAAAGGTTCAATATTAAATTTAACATATGTAAATTATTTATTTTTATAATTTTTTATATATTAATCAAATTTATTTACATAAAAAGACTATTGATTAAATTTACCATTAGTCAAGCATATTTGAAAAAATCATTTAACAAAAGAAAAATCACAATGAAAAAGAATTTTAGGGCAAAAGTTAACTATTAAGTATATGAAAAATTTTCTATCTATATATTGGAATAATAAGAGAAATTATGTTAAAAAAAACTTTCAAAAAGTATTCAATAATGTCATATGTGAGAAAAATGGGAAGAATTTATAAGAATAAATAGGGGAAACAAAATGATTTGATAAAATTAATGAGTGGGTGGAGTAGGGAATAAAAACATAATACAAAAATTTTAATTTTTTTATTGAAATGTGAAAAAAAAAATTTAAATCAAACTATAGATAATATATATATATATATATATATGTCAATAACCGAACGTTAAAGTTATGCCATTTCAATCTAATGTAAGAATTTGGTAACATAAGGCTTGATGTTTTTATTAATTTCTTTTTTAAAATATTTTTATAAAATTTTATAGTTTTTTATATTTCTCAAATAATATGTTCTATTATCAACAAGAAAATTCTAACAAAATTTCATAATAATTATGAAAAAAAATAAAGGAAGTAAATAGAATTAAAATTGAAATAAAATAAAAAATTGACAATTTGGATAAAAAAAAGTTTTAAATATTTAGAAGTGATAAAGAAAAGAATAAAAATGATATAATTGATTAATATATTTACCTCACTTTTAAATAAAAAATTAATAGATAAAAACAAATTAAAAAACATACTCTTTTTTTTCTCAAATTAAATTTTCATATATTGTTTGGATTGTCACAAATTTGTTTTCATTTCCTTTAACACCTACAATTCATATTTTAAAAATTTTTCATATTTTTTATTTTTTAGAATTTAAATATATAGTTTATTAATATTGTAAAAAAAGGGGAAGAAATAATGTTTAAATAATAATAAAAATTTTATTAGGCTTATATAAAAAAAACAAGAAAATTGTCACACATTATTAAAATTAAGTTTAAAATTATCTAAAAAAAAAATCAAGTTTGAAGTTTGGATTAGGGTGACATGGTGGTAAAAGTTATTTAATTCAAATAGGAAACAGATAAAGAGTAAAATAAATGTTTGACCAGTACCTTTCCCTAATTGCTTAAATAAATGTTGTTAATAATAGTAATTATAAGAGAAAAGCATTGCATATAATCATCATAACTTACGGGTAGCCAATGTTCCATTAAAACTAAAACCATCCAAATAAAGAGTCTTCAACGATGGGAACAAGTCCAACGATTGTGGTGAAAGGCTACAAGCTGTAATTGATACAATTATTATAACATGAAACGTAAAGAAGTTAGTAATACAATTAAATCTTTTCGTATGATTTGTAAATACACATATTATATATTTTTATTCCCCCAAATTTAAATCAAGATGTACTTCCCTGTAAAAATAAATGTAGTCTTTTGATTCAAAATAGAGAAAGGCACAATATTAAATTACAATCAATTTGAATTTGCTTTTAATTTTTCTAATGAAAAAATAAAACAAAACCGTAGTGTTTACAATTTTGTGCAACTTAAATTTCATTAATAATCAGGTTACAGAAGTACAATATTGTCTAGCAAAAGTTTACATAGACAAGAGCAATTTAATAGTAATATACAATTTATTAACATTACTGATTAATCACTTAAATAAAAAATTACCTAAATAAAAGAGAGGGCAAATGTTTTAATTAGTTTGAATTTTAATTTTTTAAAGTTTTTAGAGGTGTAATTCATTCAAACATGCATGAACAAATTGATGAAGAAACAATTTTGTTTTAGCAGTGCCTCTGGTGTAATGGCAGGATATAAATAGATTCTCTAAGTTGCTCAAAGCATCTAACCCTGAGAAGAATCATAAATAGAAATATAATTAAATTAAATTAAAAATAAAAAATGATATTCTTGCATTTGTGCTTTAAAGCATATACTTAAGTATTATATAATAATAAAATATCATTCAATAACTCTAGAAAGAGAGAAAAGAAAGAGAGGGGGTAGTTTTACCTTTAAGATTTATTGATTCGTTCAAGTTGTAGCCTCCTAAAGACAAAGACTTTAGATTTGAAAGCATACCAAGGGATGACAATATGCTATAGTTGAAGAGATTCCTACTCAAATCAAGCACTTCCAGATTGATCAACCTTAGTTTCGTTTCATTTTCTGTATAACATTAATTTACATAATTAATTTCATTACTTTTTAATTTCTTAATTAATTATAAATAATTGAAAACTCTTTTTGGAAAAGTACAAAAATTTCCACTGAAATATTCTAGTTTGTAAACATGTAAATTATACATTTCCCAAGAAATTGTGTTAAATACCTTTGGATGAAACAAAGTCATTCACTTGGTTATCCGAGATGTCTAATTCCACTAAATTGGTCAAATCATTTAATTCTGAAGATAGAATTACAAAAAAAAAACTAATAATTAATTAACAAATCATATAAAACCCAAACATATATAGATTTTAAACCATATTTACCTTTAATATGTATCGGCCCATCCAATTTGTTTCTTTTTATATATAAAGACTTCAAATTTGAAAGCGCAACAAGGGATAAGAATATGCTGTTGTTGAAGAGATTTTCACTTAAAC
Source organism: Durio zibethinus (assembly GCF_047325235.1). Classification (NCBI taxonomy): domain Eukaryota; kingdom Viridiplantae; phylum Streptophyta; class Magnoliopsida; order Malvales; family Malvaceae; genus Durio; species Durio zibethinus. Next base: position 24,631,152 of record NC_143174.1, read on the forward strand.
CAAACACCTCAAGTTTGATCAACCTCAATTGTTCATTCTGTGAAAAATTAGTAACAATTTCACCTTCAAAAGAATATCTAATTATTATATATATTTATTATTCAAATTCAGTATATGTTGACTTACACTTTGAAATAAAGATCCGAGACTCTCAATTTGATTTTCGCCTAAATACAACTCATTTAAGTTTGTCAAATTATTGAATTCTGTTCAAATCCAATCAAATATATATCAATCTAGTTATTCCTTTTTAAAACCATGAGATTTTTAAAACAACCCTACCTTGCAAATTAACAATTCCTTTTAATCCGCAATTCTGCAAACGCAAAGATTTTAAAGATGTAAAATCATCTAGATGTGATAGGATGTTGTTTCCTAATACATTGCCATATAAATCCAGAGTCTCTAAGTTGTTCAATTTTGATAACCTCTTCATACCTATTACCAATAATATTACAAAATTTTAGTAAATAATCACTACTTTATAAATATATATATCTCAATTACAAAACAAACGTTTTTTACTTTAACCTGATTTTTATATATAACACAATATTAACATTACCCTTTATAGGATTTGACCCAGTGAATTGGTTTTCTGCTAGATTTAAAGACTTGAGTGATGAAAGTTCGCTTAAGGATGCTAAAATGCTATCATTGAATTGATTAACACTTAAGTCAAGGATCTCTAGTTTGTCCAATTTCGATGACAACCTTTCAAAACCTACAAGAAAAAACATAGCATTTAGTGACTTTAAAAAAAAAGAAATAAAAAATATTTAAATAAGATGAACAAAATTGGTAATCAATAAAAATGATTTTTCAAATGTAAAATATTTATCGAAGTAGCAGTTAGCAATTAGGTGAACATGAATGAACCTTGATTTTCAACAAAACCAGCAATGAAATTACCACCCACAGAAAGACTCTTCAATTCCTCAAAAGGAAGAAACAAAGAGGCATTGAGATACCAATAATTTCTCCCACTCCAATCGTACTCTACATCACCATAATAATAATAAGAAACTAAATCACCATAGACTTCTGTGATTGTAAGATTAAGGAAAAGTCGGATTATTCGTCCAGTGGAAGTGTTGCACTCAACCCTTTTTCATTGACAACAATCTGAACTCTGTTTTCCCTCCTCCACCCAATAATTCTCTACATTTTTTATATGAGTAAAGAAAGGTTTGAGTTGCAAGAGAGCCGTTTTTTCTTGCTCCCAACACTTTTCACATTCACAACACCTTCCTAATAGGAACGATACCAAAACCACCCATAACCATTTCCACTCCCTCTCAATTAATTAATGTACTTTCAAATAACTTAATATTAACTCTATCGCTATGCATTTGGCATCACTACACCTTTGGGGTTTATATACTAGAAAGTCACTTGAAAGGATACAACCTTGTTTCCCAGAAATTCATTGAAAATGGCACACTCAGTCCTGACGTACTTGTCAAATTCCAAAGCACCAAGAAAATATTTTTCCATGAGACGTCCTACAATTTTTTTTTTTGTGGAAACTAAAAGTAAGCAGAGACTCTAACAATAATATACACTCCATCTTAATTATAACATCATTAATGTCTTATAGTAACACCGATAACAAAAATTAATACTTACTCTTGTTTTAATGTAAATCCTAATTAAAGTTTCTGTTTTGCTTTTTTATTTTAATTTTTTAGAATACTTTAGTAACCCTTTTAACCACTTCATTTTCTTTTTTGCTAAAACAGTTTTAGGATGTACTTCGAAGAAAAAAAAAGTGAAAAGATGAATAAAAGAAGGTGGCAAAGTGGAAAAAAAATAAATTTTAGGTATGTTTGGTAGAAAAGAAAATTAAAAAAAAAAAGAAAAATTATTATTTTCACACTTAATAAAAATAAATCACTCTAAAAGGAAAAGAAAAAATGAAAAATAAAAATAAAAGAGGTGTGAGCATGTATTGTATATTTATAAAATTATCCATCATATTTAAATTTTTTATCTTAATTTACAAAAAGTTATAATAATAAAATTATATTTTCTTCCATTTTCTAACTCTACTAAACAATGAATGAAAAAATTACATTTTTTTTCAACATTTTCATTGTTCTATCCAAGCACATCAATTTAAATAAAATATATATTTTTTATTTTTTTATCCCCCTACTAAGCAAAGCCTCTATTTAGGATTTTTTTTTTTGATTTGCCATCCTTGCTAGGGTATTGTCAAAGTCCATGTAAATATTAAATATTTCCACAACTAAAGGGAGACGTTATGGCCCATTGTAGCTTTTCTACCTATATCAAGTTGGGGAGGAAAGTGGAATGTATTTTAATTGCCATGACCAGTTGATACTAGACTTTTGTTTAACAACTACATTATTAGTTAGGAGACTTTGACTTTGGCGTCAACCATGAAAAAGAATCATAGATCGGTCTATACGCCATTCTTATGATAGGATGGTGGATTCCTCACCCCTTGCTCCCTGAAAAATATAAATTTGATATGGTAGTAGTTAAATAAAAACAGAGTTATCTTTATTACTATGTTTGCCGTGTTTCTCGATTCTACTTGATGAATGGTTTATAGTCTACCAATAGACTTTGACTTATCGTCAACTGACATAAATTATTTCCAAACTAGAAAACTAACAGAAATGCAAGGGAGTTAGAATATATAATTTATTTAATTTTTTATTTAATTATTGATTTTATTATGATAATATATATTTTTTTAAGTTTCTAATTTATCCTTTATATATCTGATTGAAAAAATATTATACACCTAAATTCTCTTGAAATTACAATCTTTTAAGTGTTAGCTTTAATAATATGTCAATTAATTTAAGAAATTGTTGACATATTTATTTTTTGTTAAATGTTTGATAAATATGCATTTTTTAAAACTTAATTACTAAGAGAAATAAATATATTAGTAATTTGCTATTTTTCTCGACTATGTTTAATTAAAGGTATAATTTTTTATTTTAAAAGAATATAAATTAGTTGAGTTTTTTTTTATCAATGAACAATATATGTTTATACCTCTTTCAATGATTTAGATTTCGTCTTGTCGATAAATTTATATAATATTTTTAATTTTATGTAAAATTTATAATTTTAATAGAATTTTAAAAAATTTATATTGATTTATCCAAAAAAGAAAACTTTTTAAGCTCCTGAATCAAAAATTATAAATTTTACACCGGCGTGAATTGTAATGAGCTGCTGACCAAACTCAAAGGAAGTTGGGCTCAAGGGAATGATCAGGTCTGACTTGTCTGTAAAATTTGATCCTATTAGCCCATAGTTTTAGGCCTGTTCATAGGTTTAGGTAAGGGATATATCCAAACTTTAGTGTTAAACAAGAATAAAATTATCCGGGTCCTTAGATAAAAACATGCACGAGAAGTTGGTGTTCAATTATAGGAGCCCGATTACATCAGGTCCTATTGATATTCCAATGGCACAAGAGAGGTTGATGCTGACAAATAGAGCCCAAAAGTGTCTGGACCTCTTAATTGCGTAAGACCTCCAAGCCCAAAGGTTCATGGTGACTGCAACAAAGAAAAGTCAGGTGTGGACTATGGTGATCATACATTATGGGCAGCACTGTTTCAGGACATGAAACCCACTTGACTTGACCATGTGTCTTTCTTAATTTTTTCTGGAAAGGTGAGATGGTCATACAAATGTTTTCTTCTACAATCAGAGGACAAGCCTTACGTCTGGTAACAACTGCTTTTTATGCATGTGGTTCCCATATCTTCAATACTGTAAGGTGTTTTCACACTGTATGCTGCTTAAGAGTAATGTTTTGAGGTGTAGACATTAACTAGCGGCTATAAGACAATACAACTATTTTCATCTTTCATTGCAATGTGGTTGACATGGCTTAGTCGAATTCTTTAACATACGCTTGGCAATGCCTTCAAAGTTGCAATGAATACCAACCTCTTTTATTCAATTTAACTAAATATTGTAGCCCACGACATCTACATTCTTTAAATTCTTGTCCACAAAAATAAACGAATATAACTTTCACCCTGTTCATTTAAACAAAGGACCACACCCTGCTGGCAAATATACAAGACAAAAAACAATAGCAAAAATTAGAAGCTACACCTTGCTTGCTTTGCATGGATTCAGAAGTTTGTTAATTCTTGACAAAAGCTGAAAAGCCTATTGAAAAGTTGTGGAACAAGAGTTTTATAGCTTTTGCTTTTTGCAGTAGGAGATGGAAGACTTCAAGGACCCGCAATGGTATTAATTTGGAATTTTAGATTTCTGCAAAAGTTGCTGAGAATTTAAGATATCATCAACTAATCACCAGAGGTTAGGATTTACTGATGATAATGAATAATAACTTTTATGAATTTGCTTGGTAGAATAATGGACTTTTAGTTTCAATGATCATGTTCAAATCCTAGCAGCAACCTCGAATACTAAAATAAATAAAAACATTTATAAACCTACATAACAATCCAAAATTTGAAGTTGAATGAACTATTATCTTAGTACTATTATAAAATAAGAAATCAGAAAAAGGAGTATCTAATAAACAAATTATTTATTCTAATTAAGATGATGAAGATATATTTAACCATTTCCTTATTGTTTTTGAGGCTAAATGAAGAGATTTTCAATTATAGATCACTAAATGTATGCTACCGTACATAATTCTTTTATGGCATTTTGTGTTTGGAACCTAATGATTCAATGCATATATATACTTCATGTACACAAATTAACAATCAGAAAAAGAAAAAGCATAGTTGCATTGCATTTAAAAGCATTTAACATGACTGCATTTACATCCAGCTTGTATTAGCAGCTGCATATATAATCACGACACAGGCAACTTGCAAAATCATTTATTAACAATAACTTGCTCTAATATATCAAGTTGACAATCGTTAATCAATGTAATTCTGGATGGATTTTAAAAATACATAAAATTTATTTATTAAAAAATCCCATATAAAAATGCCAATCGACGAGAAAAAGACCAAGCTGAATCCATGTACTATAGTTTCTTTAGCTTGCTTGTAGTGATAAGAAGTCGGCCATTAACCCCCCACCGAAGTACAAGTTCAGTTCATTGTTATCGGGCTTCAACGAGATCCCAATTGTAAGGAGACAGATTTTATTCTAATTTTAATGGAAACCCAAGAATGTATGGTTCAAGAATTTTAATTGGTACACGAAGTTTTGAGGCAGATTACAAAGTGAATTATAGATGGTGCATTTATAACATTGATCCTTTTTTCTGAAATCAAGTTATGCTCATAAATTTATCATTGTTGCTATTGGCTTTGCTTTTATTTTATTCTTTTTGACATGTTTTCTATCGAATTAAAAAAAAATTCCTATTTATGTTTGCACATTATGGCATTTCTAATTCACCTTTTAGATGATACGGAGGATTTTTTAATTATATAATCATATATATTTTTTAATAATGGTAATTCTAAGAATGAAATAAAATTAAAATTAAAAAAATAAGTATCTTAAAATAAGTACATATAAACTGCATAATTTATATTATAAACATATTAGCAAGTGTAGTTGATGTACTATTCATTTATTTTAAATATTTATATTTTATTATATAACTTATTTCTTTTAATATAAATAATATAATAATACATTTATTATATTTTAAAAATGAAACAACAAATAATAAAAAGCAAATAAAAATGTTAATCAAGCAGAGCCTAAATAATTAAAATATAACAAATTAATACAAGTGATAACAATCTTTTGTGGAGATCATTTGGACTTCTAATGCTCAAAACGCTCTAAAAACTTCGTAACCGTACAGCTGCTTATTTCATCTTAAGCTCTTATAACGACTTACCATAGCGATTTTTTTCTCAATTGCTAATGCAAAGGGATTAGAGATAGCAAAACCCAATCGTCCTAATGGCTTTCATATTGGTCTGCCCGAGTGGGATAATTTTTTATATTTCATAGGCAAAACAGAGAACTTATGGTATATGGCTGTCCCACCAATCTTACAAGATCATTTTGTTATTATTTTTTATTAAAATACTATAATTGTTCTTTTTAAATGACTTTTACATGTTCATATTTAGAGATTTTTAAATTAAATACGAAAAGGTGAAACTTATTTTGTTGGGATTGTAATTTTATTTTATTTTTTTTATTGTTTGAAGTTTTTTCCATTTAAAATATGGTAGTTATAAATTATTGTGCAAATTAAAATGCATTTTTTGTTCTAAATTTTGTAATTATTGATACGAAGGTATGTGTAACATAAATATTTTTGTATTAATAATTCAATTAAAATGATTTTTATTAAAAAAAAATGAATGGGACGAAATGTGACAAATATAGATGCCCCCCCCCCCCCTACCCAACCCACTTCATTGCAATCCTAGAGGAGACCTCTTCTGCGTCGTGCTGGTCTAACTTTGCATTAATTGTTAGGCTTTCCATATTCCTTAATTAAATATTGTGTTAGGATCATAAAAAATCAAATATTTATATTTATATTTATATTTGATGTATTATGACGTTACATATTGTTAATGAATTATATAATAATATTTTATAATATTTATATATTATCAGTATATACTTGAAAGATTAATCGGTTAAAGACACGTGTTTTTGTACGATGTCCTGGCCTTCACTTTCGATGGCAATCAATTATTTATAATATCTAGTACTGACATGAACACTGGACAAGCTACTTGGTCATGAAAAATGTGTAAAAATTCGTAACGACAATCAATTGCGGCAATGCCCTTGGTTCGAGAATCTTGTAGTAGGAACCTTCAATAGATATTCTTTAAATGAGTGCTGAATCTATATTATTGATTTTTTCTTTCGATTACTTAAGACTTCTAACTATATACGGTCTTTTTCTTCTTCTGATTGTTTGAGATTTACTGTTGCACCTAAGAAATCACTTGGCAAGAGAATTTAGAACAAAGAACAATGTGCAATGTAAGTTATAACGTCAATTTCACATCCCAATTTCACTGCGTTATTGCAGTAAAATTCAATTAAATTTCCTGAAGATGCCTTTCATTAAAACTCAAAACAGGAAAGTTAAAAACTTAAAAGCTGAAATTTTCTTTGTGGAAATGAATATTGATTGGCTACATATATTCACGCTAGTCTGACATTAACTACTATATTACAACTTTAAGGCGTCACCATCTAATAATGATAAAGTTCAAATCTAGCCATCCATCATTTTTTGTCCGTTGCTAAATCAAATTGAGTTTATAATTAATTATAAGGGTTAAATGTTCAATTTAATCCCAATTTAATTATAAGGGTTAAATGTTCAATTTATTCAAATAATTTCATATACCAATAGTACACAACTATATATCAATGAGAAAATCCTGCCCAATTATAATGTCATGAGGTGGAAATTGCAATTGTCATGAGGTGGAAATTGCAATTATTGAAAAAACCTTGACTTAGGCTTAATCAATCCTCAAACTTAAAATTTGGATACATTTCATTTCTATTGAGTTTAAATGGTATATTTAAAGTTTCTTTTCATTTATTTTAGCATTTATTATTAAACGCATTGCATGCAAATATTTTTAAATAATAATTATATATACTGTAGAATTACATATTGTACAAATAACTGAAACTGATAATTTGTATATTAATTGAAATTTACATCAGCAAGTAAGGTTTCTTTCATGTGTAAAACATAATAGATTAACATAAATTTTATTACCTACAATGTTAATGTAAAATTAAAACTATAAAAATAAGGCAAGTCAATTTAAATTTCAATTCTTTTTCTAACCAAGCACATCAATAAAAAAATATTTTTTTCATTTTTTTAATTTTCTATATTTTCAATTCTCTATCACCATACTAAGCAAAACCTTTATTAATAAATTTTTTTTGGTTTGCCAACCTTGCTAGGTTATTGTCGAATTTCATATCAAAGTTAAATATTTCCACAACTAAAGGAAGAAATTATTGCCTATTGTAGCTTTTCTATCTATCAAGTTGGGGTCAGGATGAGCTGTGTCCAGACTTTTGTTTAACATATTGCATTATTATCTAGGAGACCTTGACTTAGGCGTCAACCATGAAATAAGAACCATAAATCGGTCTACACGCCATCTTCAAGAGAAGACGGTGGATTCTCGTACCCTCTCTTCCTTGTAAGATATAAACTTGGTATGGTAATAGTCAAATATACATAAAGAATTATCACTTTTATATTATTTATCGTGTTTTTTGGTTTTGCTTAATGAATGACTTATGATCTATAAATAGACTTTTGATTTGGCGTTAATTGACACAAATCATTTCCAAACTAGAAAATCATTCACCATGCAAGGGAGTTAGAATATATAATTTATTTTTATTTGATTATTGATTTCGTTATGATAATATCTATTTATTTTTGGTTAATTATTTGATAAATATGTATTTTTTAAAAATTTAATTATTAAAAAAATAGGTATACTAATAATTTGCTATTTTTCTCGGCTATGTTTAATTGGAGGTATAATTTTTTTATTTTAAAAGAACATAAATTAGTTGAATTTTGTATCAATAAACAATATATGTTTATACTTCTTTCAACTATTTAGATTTCGTCTTGTCAATAAATTTATATAATTTTTTTTGTAAAATTTATAATTTTTGAAGAACATTTGTTGCATTTTTAAATAAACCTAACCCCCTATTTAATTTAATTATTTAGATCTTTTAAACTAATTTGCATTTTCAATATAAAGGAATTAAATCTGCCTTTTAACTATAGTATAGGGATTAATTTTACAATTTGATTTATTTTTTGAGGACAGTTATAAATGAATTTCGATGAAAAGGGCCTAAAAAGTTAGATAAGGGTTTGACTATCCTTGATCATTTAATTATAGTAAAAGTTGGGGTCCTGATGAGTTGATGCATAGACTTTTGTTTAACAGATTGCATTACTATTAAGGAGACCTTGAGTTAGACGTCAACATGAAATAGAATTTTACCGTGTTTTTTGGTTATGCTTAATGAATGGTTTATGGTCACGCAAATCATTTTCAAACTAAAAAATTATTTGCTATGCATGGGCGTTAGAATATATAATTTATTTTTATTCAATTATTGATTTCGTTATGATAATAGCTATTTATATTTTTGTTAAATATTTGATAAATATGCATCTTTTAAAATTTTATTTCTAAGGAAGAAAAATAGGTATATTAATAATTTGCTATTTTTTTTTGCTATGTTTAATTGAAGGTATAATTTTTTATTTTAAAAGAATAAAAATTAGTTGAGTTTTTTAATCTATAAACAGTATATGTTTATACCTCTTTCAATTATTTAAATTTCGTCTTATTTGTATAAATTTTTTTTTATAATTCTAGTAGAATTTTATAAAATTTATCATTTTTGAAAAATATTTGTTGCATTTTTTAATAAACCCAACCCTATTAAATTTAATTATTTAGATCTTTTAAACTAATTTGAATTTTCAATATAGAGGGATTAAATCTGTATTTTAACTACTGTATAGGGATTAATTATACAATTTGATTTTTTTTTAAAAAATAGGTATAAATGAATTTCCATAAAAATGGCCTAAAAGTCAGAGAGAGATTTGAAAACGGTTAATGATATAAATGGTCCCTCAATTATAATAAAATATTTAATTTGGTATTTAAATTTTAAAAATATTTTAATATAATATCTAAATAATTAATTTGTTAGTTAATATGGTACTTAAAAAGTTATTTGTGTATCTCATGCAATTATTTGGAATTAGTTATGTTTAAGCTATCGTAACGGTTTTGGGGTAGCCCGACGAATTTGGTAACGAAAATAAAAAAAGAAAAAAAAAACGAAGTCGCCACCAATCTTTTTTAGCTAGGTGCGATTGTCACGGACCTAAGCGGGAGTTTTGAATCCCACATCAAACATAATAGGAGGGTCACTGGGGTATAAAAGGGTTCACACCATCTCTTCCTTGTGAGGCGCATTTTGTAGGATAAAATCGTGAGGCCAGGGGGATCAGAGCGGACAATACCTCACAAGGGTGTGAATCGTGGCAGGTAGGCTGATCTGGGACGTCGGAAGGGTGAATGCCCGGGTCCCGGAGTCGCGCGAGTTCGGAGCTTAAGTCTCGACCCGTGACAAGTGGTATCAGAGCCAGCCCTAAACCGTTCGATCCACGCCGAGCGCCTCGAGGGAGGTAGGCAGGGTGGCCGGCCTCCGTGACGAGGGCGTCATGAGGTTGGGTGCGGGAAAATGTCACGGACCTAAGGGGGAGTCCTGAATCCCACATCGAACATAATAGGAGGGTCACTGGGGTATAAAAGGGTTCACACCATCTCTTCCTTGTGAGGCGCCTTTTGTAGGATAAAACCGTGAGGCCAGGGGGGCCAGAGCGGACAATACCTTACAAGGGTGTGAATCGTGGCAGGTAGGCTGATCTGGGACGTCGGAAGGGTGAATGCCCGGGTCCCGGAGTCGCGCGAGTTCGGAGCTTAAGTCTCGACCCGTGACACGATTAGCTATATATTAAAATATATCCTTTTAATGAAATCTTAAAATTAATTAAAATTTATTAAAAGGATAATTTTAGGGTCTACGTAACAGTTTAGGTTCGAGAGTCCATTACGTGTGAGGAAGGATTAGTACCCCCATAGCGTCCGTTTAAAACGATACCAATTAACTATGTATTATCCTTTGATTTTGATAAAAAAAATCTCATTTTCGATGTTTGAAAAATAATTTTCTTGGTATTTTCATTTATTGAAAATTGGTTTTTAATTTTTTTAATTTTAAAAAAATTATTCGAGAAAAATAAATTTGAACATTTTTATTAAAATAATTCTTAAAATATTTCAGTACATTAGTAACATTAGAAGAATTTTTTTTTACTTAGAGATTTTTTAGGCATCATTTCTGGAAATACTTTAGAATCTCATCTTTGAAGGTCCAAATTTACTTTTCTATATTTTTATTTTTTATTTTTCATTTTTTAAATTTTTTATATTTTCAATTTTCTATCAGCATACTAAGCAAAACCTTTATTAATAAATTTTTTTGGTTTGCCAACCTTGCTAGGTTATTGTCAAATTTCATATCAAAGTTAAATATTTCCACAACTAAAGGAAGAAATTATTGCCCATTGTAGCTTTTCTACCTATCAAGTTGGGGTCAGGATGAGCTGTGTCCAGACTTTTGTTTAACATACTGCATTATTATCTAGGAGACCTTGACTTAGGCGTCAACCATGAAATAAGAACCATAAATCGGTCTACACGCCATCTTCAAGAGAAGACGGTGGATTCTCGTACCCTCTCTTCCTTGTAAGATATGAACTTGGTATGGTAATAGTCAAATATAAATAAAGAATTATCACTTTTATATTATTTATCATGTTTTTTGGTTTTGCTTAATGAATGACTTATGATCTATGAATAGATTTTTATTTGGCGATAATTGACACAAATCATTTCCAAATTAGAAAATCATTCACCATGCAAGGGAGTTAGAATATATAATTTATTTTTATTTAATTATTGATTTCGTTATGATAATATCTTTTTATTTTTGGTTAATTATTTGATAAATATGCATTTTTAAAAAAATTTAATTATTAAAAAAATAGGCATACTAATAATTTGCTATTTTTCTCGGCTATGTTTAATTGGAGGTATAATTTTTTTATTTTAAAAGAACATAAATTAGTTGAATTTTGTATCAATAAACAATATATGTTTATACTTCTTTCAACTATTTAGATTTCGTCTTGTCAATAAATTTATATAATTTTTTTTGTAAAATTTATAATTTTTGAAGAACATTTGTTGCATTTTTAAATAAACCTAACCCCCTATTTAATTTAATTATTTAGATCTTTTAAACTAATTTGCATTTTCAATATAAAGGAATTAAATCTGCCTTTTAACTATAGTATAGGGATTAATTTTACAATTTGATTTATTTTTTGAGGACAGTTATAAATGAATTTCGATGAAAAGGGCCTAAAAAGTTAGATAAGAGTTTGACTATCCTTGATCATTTAATTATAGTAAAATATTTAATATGATATTTAAATTTTAAAATATTTAATATGAGATATAAATTATGAATTTATTAATTAATATTATACGTGAATGATTGTTTGTGTATCACATGTCATTATTTAGAGTCAATCACATTAAGAGTAAGTATTGTATTAATTAATAAATTCATAATTTAGATATTACTTTAAAGATTTTTAAAATTTAAATATTGCATTAAATATTATACTACAATAAAATATTATTCATATTATTAACCTGTTTGAAAATGAAGATATAAATTTGGTACGGTATTAGTCAAATAAAAACAAAGTTATCTCTGTTATACTGTTTGCCGTGATTTTTGGTTTTGCTTGATTGATGAATGGTTTATGATCTATCAAGAGCAGTGTATACCACCTACAATCACTGTATACAATTAATTAATTATATTTTAGTATTGTGTAAAATTCATAAAAAAAATTTATGTGAAGCCCACTTTTTAAATGATTTTAATTTTTATACAATTTTTTATTATGATTGATTAATTAAAGTATTGTAAGCGTTAATTGACATAAATCATTTTCAAACTAAAAAATTACCCACTATGTAATTGGAGTTAGATTATATAATTTATTTTTATTTAATTATTGATTTCATTATGTAATATCCATTTTTTTGTTAAATATTTGATAAATATGTATGTTTTAAAATGTAATTACTAAGGAAGAGAAATAGGTATGCCAATAATGTGCTATTTTTTATTGAGTTTGAAGGTATTTATTAATTTTAAAATAATATAAACTAGGTGAGTTTTTGCTTTAATAAAAATTATATGTATATATTTCTTTCAACAATTTAAATTCCGTCTTTTCAATAAGTTTGTATAATATTTTTAATTTTTTGTAAAATTTATAATTTTAATAGAATTTTGTAAATTTTATAATTTTTGAAGAATATTTGTTGTGTTTTTTAATAAATCTAACCCTCCTATTTAATTTATTATAGTTTAGATATTTTAAACTAAATTGCACGAAATTATTTAATTTAATTTCTCAGCGATCAATAATCAATTATTGTAGCTTTCGTAATTTTACAAAACAAAATATTACTAAACCAAACTTTTTTAGCAACAGAAGACATGAACAATGTATTCATACTTAAAAATCATCAAGGCATAAGGCTACGTTCTTCTTCTGATCAAGATGAACAGTTCTAAAGGATTGTCCGAAATAAAAAAGTGGCAAATGTTGATGCGTTGCTCAATAAAATAAAAGCCAAGCTGGTCGCTAATATGGATTTATGTACAAAAAAATGTGCCAGCAATTCCAATTAACACAATTGCTTAAGAAACCAAAAAGCTCACATAAAATAAATATTTGTCCACCAAACCATTTTCTTCCTCACCATCTGAGGTATTTTGTACCGCTTGGGATGAACCAGTTTCGACCCAATTCACGCTATACTTTATTATTTTCCACAGATTAGGACGTTATTGGGATTGAAATTTATTTATTTATTTTTTTGAAATTAAATGTTTTCATTTATCAATGTTTCAATTGTAAATTTTGTATTGACTCCTATATCCTCTTACAATCTCATCTATCCAACAAATATTGAATTTTATTTTGGTATTGTAAATTTGTTATTGTTACTTTGGTTAATGCCATACTCTTTCTGTCTGAAAATAGTTGTCCTTTTTTTTCAAATTAACTTAATTTTGATATTTGTTTAATAAAATTATAAAATTAAAATTTTTTTAAAATAAATTTTGAAAATTTTGAATTTTAAAATTTTCAAAACATATTTATTAAAATTTTAATTTAATATAATATTTTCAGAATAAAGATCAAGGTTAAATTATTTTGACAAAAAATCAATAGAGAATAATTATTTTGAGAACGAGAGAATATTAGTAATAGGTAAAGAATAATTTGATGTTATAGTGTGTTCAATAGTTTGGTAAATATTCATAAAAATGAGAAAAGTATTTTCTACTACTATTATTATTTTGCCTAACTAGGTTATTGTCAAATTCCATATATATTCCACGACTACATGTCAATGAGAAAATTCTCCCAATTATAACGTCATAAGGTGGAAATTGCAATTGTCATGATCAGTTGATGTCTTTATCGAAAAGACCTTGGCTTAGGCTTAAACCATGAAATCGACCCTCCGACTTAAAATTTGGATACATTTCATTTCTATTGAGTTTAAATGGTATATTTAACGTTTCTTTGCATTTATTTTAGTATTTATTATCATATGCCTTGCATGTAAATATTTTTAAATAATAAGTATATAAAATAAAATTACATATTGTACAAATAACTGAAATTAATAATTTGTATATTAATTAAAATTTACATCAACAAGTAAAGTTTGTACCATGTGTAAAATATATTAGATTAACATAAATTTTATTACCTGCGATGTTAATGTAAAATTAAAACTATAAAACTAAGGCAAGTCAATGTAAATTTCAATTATTTTTCTAACCAAGCACATCAATAAATAACACTAAGCAAAGCCTTTATTTAGTTTTTTTTTTTTTTTTTGGGTTTGCCAGCCTTATAGGTTATTGTCAAATTTCACATCAATATTAAATATTTCCACAACTAAGAGGAGAAATTAGGGCGCATTGTAGCTTTTCTACCTATCAAGTTGGGGTCATGATGAATTGATGCATAGACTTTTGTTTAACAGATTGCATTACTATTTAGGAGACTTTGAGTTAGACGTCAACATGAAATAGAATTTTACCGTGTTTTTTGGTTATGCTTAATGAATGGTTTATGGTCTATCAATGGACCTGTGATTTGAAATCAACTTATGCAAATCATTTCAAATTAAAAAATTTTTGCTATGCAAGGAAGTTAAGATATATAATTTATTTTTTATTCAATTATTGATTTTGTTATGATAATATCTATTTATATTCTTGTTAAATATTTGATAAATATGCATATTTTAAAATTTTATTACTAAGGAAAAAAATAGGTATATTAATAATTTGTTATTTTTCTTGGCTATGTTTAATTGAAGGTTTAATTTTTTATTTTAAAAGAATATAAATCAATTGAGTTTTTTAATCTATAAACAGTATATGTTTATACCTCTTTCAATTATTGAAATTTCGTCTTATTTGTATAATTTTTCTTTTGAAAAATTTATAATTCTAGTAGAATTTTATAAAATTTATAATTTTTGAAGAATATTTGTTGCATTTTTTTAATAAACCCAACCCTCTTATTAAATTTAATTATTTAGATCTTTTAAACTAATTTGCATTTTCAATATAAGGGGATTAAATCTGCGTGTTAACTACGGTATAAAGATTAATTATACAATTTGACTTTTTTTTAAAACAATTATAAATGACTTTCGGTGAAAGGAGCCTAAAAGCTAGAGAGAGATTTGACAAGAGTTAATGTTATGAATGGTATTTCAATTATAGTAAAGTATTTAATTTGATACTTAAATTTTAAAAATATTTAATATAATACTTAAATAATAAATTTTTTAGCTAATATGATATTTAAAAAATTATTTATGTATTTCATGACATTATTTGAAATTAATCAAATTAGATGTAATTATCATATCAATTAATAAATTTATAATTTAAATATAATATTAAAAAATTTTAAAATTTAAGTATCATATTAAATATTTTATTATAATTTAAACATCATTCATACTATAAACCCGTTTGAAAATGAAGATATAATTTTGGTATGACATTAGTCAAATAAAAACAAAAAGTTATTTCTGTTACACTATTTGTCGTGTTTTTTGGTTTTGCTTGATAAATGGTTTATGGTCTATCAAGAGGGGAGTATATTACTTATAATTATTATAATATAATTAATCAATTATAATTTAATATTATGTAAGATTCATAAAAAAAAAATTATGTGAAGCTCACGCTTTTAAGAAATGATTTTTTTATAATTAGTTAATTATAGTATTATAAATATTAACTGATACAAATAATTTCGAAACTAAAAAGTTACCCACTATGTAATGGGAGTTAGATTATATAATTTATTTTTATTTAATTATTGATTTCATTATGTAATATCCATTTATTTTTTGTTAAATATTTGATAAATATATATATTTTTAAAAAATAATTTAATTATTAAGGAAGAGAAATAGGTATACTAATGATGTGCTATTTTTTTCTCCGATACTAGTTTGAAGGTATCTTTTAATTTTAAAATAATATAAACTAAGTGAGTTTTTGCTTTAATAAAAATTATATGTATAATATAATTTAGATTCTGTCTTTTCAATAAGTTGTATAATATTCTTAATTTTTTTGTAAAATTTATAATTTTAATAGAATTTCGTAAATTTTATAATTTCTGAAGAATATTTGTTGATTTTTTGTTATAAATCCAACCCTTCTATTTAATTTATTATAGTTTAGATATTTTAAACTAAAATTCACGAACTTATTTAATTTAATTTATCGGCTGTCAATAATTAATTATTGCAGAAACAGAGATGCATTCCGGTGTAACTTTCATAGTTTACAAAGCCAAAAATCACCAAACCAAACGTTTTGAGTAACAGAAGACATAAACAGCATATTCATACCAACGTAAAACCACCAAGGCATAAGGTTAAGTTCTTCGTCTGTTCAAGATGGACAGTTTTAAAAGATTGTCCGAAATTTTTTTTTTAAAAAAAGTGGCAATTGCTGATGCAGTGCTCAATGAAATAAAATCATACTCGTCGCCAGTATGGATTTATGTAAGAGTGCACCCTTACATGCTCGTGGCAGCGATTTCCATTAACACAGTTGCATAAGAAATCAAAAAGCTCACATAAAAGAAATACTTGTCCAGCAAACCATTTTCTTTCTCATCGTCAGAGCCGTTTCGTACTGTGTGGGATGAATCAGTTTTGGTGCAATCTCCAATATAATTTATTTTCAAAAATTTTTCAACGATTATCATATATATTCTTGTTAATTTGAAACAATGTCTCCCATTGACTAAGATTTCAACTTAACCAGACATATTTCAAAATGATTCATTCAATTTAATTTATTACAAAAGGATGCTAATAAATTCGAGACACAGTGCCATAACAATGTACAGTTCTGATATTGTCACATAAGAAAGAGAATCGATCGGACAGTTTATCTTTGCATTTTTTTTCTTTTTTACTTTTTTTTTTAAAATTTTGGGAATGCACAAATCTCTTGTTAATTTCATATTAAGTTTTTTTTTTCTTGTTTTATAAATGGGTTTTCCTTTGTTCTCTTTTTTAACTGTTATTTGATATTTTTCTTCCGCTTGTGGATCTTATTATTTGTTTTTGTTTCTATATAAATCTCTCTATCAATATAATGAATAAAAATTTGAGACTTCTTCATATATATAAAAGTCTCAGTTTTAACAATATTGTGAGAACAATATTATCTGATTAGCACCTACAGATTTGGAGTATGATTATTAATTTATTATCCTATACATGTGTTAAACTCCATAACCAGGGCTTTCCCCATTACCCAACCTTTTTAATTAACTCAAAACAAAGTGATCAATAAAGTTATTCTATTACCAACGAAATCTTTTGTTTTCATAAAATATTTTTAACAGTTTTAAATTTTTTATGAAAATTTCGTCCGAAATGATATTTTCCGAGGGAAATATGATCATTTTTAACAAATTTTTTTATTACCAAAATTTTGTTCCTTTTAGTGAGATAATTGCTGAATTATAATTAAAAAAATATAAATGAAACGCTTTTGATAAGTATATAGTAAATTGTTATAATAATTTATTATATTGTATAGTTTTTTTTTTTTTTTTGTATTTAAGATTTAAATCTTGAAATATAGAGTCCACTACTTTACTAAGAAATAAAATTATTATTGGCTATATTATATAGTTATCTAAAATTTAATGTGTGGGGATGAAATTCTTCTTACTTTGATTGCCTACTATTCCGGTAACTTAGCTACTGGGGATGTAAATTTTTGATCATTAGAAATTGCATCTGTTTTATTGTTTTTATTTATGTTTCTTGGCATCCAATTGGTATGTTGCATTATAAATTCATCACTGCATCTTGGCCTAAAGATGTTAACTAAGTTTGTTCCATGGTACATATCAGAATATCATATTGTTTCATGCTGCAGAATCTACAAACTTAATTCATTTGCTATGATATATATGTATATATATATATTATATGCGAGTTTACATTTTTATGGTGAAAATAATGTTTTAAACAGAATTTTCCATGGCTGGAGAGGCACTTGATTCTGGATTAAATGGATAGTCTTTTTCGGGCTAAACGGGTATTTTGGTGGGCAATGTTGGTTGTTGGGTTTGATTGGGTCAGTTGGGGTTACAGTCATCTGTCACGTTGTTAGTTGGTGCTGGAATATAATGTTTCTTGATCAAACATATCCAGTATGATGTAGTTTTGCCCTTCTAGTGGTGTTTAATGACGTCTTGGATGTATTATGTACACATGTTTGCCTTTTAGTTACTATGGAATCCTTTATGACAAACCACTAGGTCAAGAGTCATTAACAAAGAGAAAAGTTGAACAACTGAACATGGCTTGGCTACATATTTCCGCAATGGAATCGTTTAGGAAGAATATTGTCTACCACAAAATAGTAGCAGGAATTGATGCCTGCTTCTATATGATAGAACCATGCTCTTCTCCAATAAGGATTAATGTACAGCACACTGGCAATACCCAGTAGCACCATAAAGTAAGACACAAGAAAACTTACATAAAAGATATACATGTCAATTGAACCGTTGTCATTTGAAGCCTTTGGCATTGATGATGATGGTCCATCCGAGCAGTTGTTTGGCAGCGGTGCGCCACAAAGAAAAGGATTTCCCAGGTAGCTACTTTCCTCAAATGTTGCAAATTGCGCAGTCCTTTCAGGAGTTTTTCCAGATAAATTGTTGTATGCCACACTGAAAAAAGACAAGAAATTTAACCCCACAAGTTGAGATGGGATTTTCCCGCTGAAGTTGTTGTGAGAAAGATCGAGACTCTCAATTTGCCTGAGTTCAGAAATTGTTGGTAGGATTGGTCCTGTCAAACTGTTGAAAGACACATTCAAAATGCGGACATTTTGGATGTTTTTTACTTGGGGGGGAAGCTCACCAGTCAAATTGTTGCAAGAGATATCAATTCCAGACAGATAAGTGAGGACTCTTCCCTTGTAAGAGTAGGATATGTTTTTTGTTGTGAACTCTATTGGGTCTTCAGTGGAGAAAGAACTGGGAGCTTGTGCAACAGCAGCGACATGGCAAGGAGGAATTGTACCAGAAAGATGGTTATTTGAAAGACTAATCAATCTTAAGTGGCTCAACTTGCATAACTGAACCGGAATCTCACCTTCAAAGTGGTTGTTATTTAGGAGAAGATAACTCAACTGAGAAAGACTACCAATCCAATTTGGAATGTTTCCAGTTAAGTGGTTATGGCTGAGATCTAATGTCACCAAGAAAGTGTTGTTACGAAACGCATTTATGAGTGGCCCTTGTAGCTTGTTTCTTGATAAATGGACTTGACTGCTCCGTAAGCGGCTGAAGCAAGATGGCAGATTCCCAGAGATATTGTTCACTGAAAGATCCAGAAGTTTAAGGTTGAGCTGGCAAAACTCCTCCGGGATTGGACCTTCAAGATTATTTTTTGCCATGACAATTTCTTTCAAACTTGACATATTCCCCATCCATCTAGGTATCCCACCAAAAAGTTTGTTATTGCTAACATCCAATGTTGTCAAAAAGGAGCAATTAGACAAACAATCTGGGATCCTTCTATAGAAGTGATTCCCATCCAATCTCAACTCGCTCAAGTTTGTCAAGTTAAAATTTGAAGGGAACATCTGGCCTTGCAATCTGTTGTTTGATAATATAAAAAAACTTAATGAGGAGCAACCCATGGCCAAGTGCTCCGGTACTCCACCAGTCAAGTTATTGTTAGACAAGTCCAAGGTTTGTATGGAATTCATATCACCGATAGAATCTGGAATGCTATCACCAAAATGATTTTTTGACATGTTAAGAAAACTTAATGATGGTAGTTTTGCTCCAATTTCTACTGGAATGCTACCATTGAAGAAATTGTTGGAGATATCAAACTCTGATAAACCCAAATGTGGAGCTAACGGTAGCAGAAGAGGTCCCGATAGAGAGCTATTGCTTAGAATTAACGTCTCTAATTTTGTGTTGTTTTCCAATAACCAAATTGGGAACTTCTCTACCTTGAAATAGATGTTAGAGAGATCAACAGAGACCAAGTCTTGTTGATGATAGAGGAATCGAGGAAATGATCCAGCATCTCCACAACAAGACATGCTGATCTCATTCAGTTGGAATGTTGGGGCCAAAAAATGCATCTCGGTTTCAGCATATATGGTATTGTTGTCTGCAAAGATGGACTGGAGTTTTGAAAGGTTGAACAGGGGTCCTAATGAGCTTGGGATTTCAAAGTAATTGTTTGAAAGACTCAACGTTCCGAGGGATTTTAGACTCCTAAGGGCAGATATATCTCCAGAAAATTGATTGGATGAGAGATCTAATCTTTCAAGGGATGTTAAACTTTTAAGGGTAGATATACTTCCAGAAAACTGATTGGAGGAGAGATCCAAATTTTCAAGGAATGTGAGGTTGGAGAAGCACTCGGGTAAGTTGCCTTTTAGATTATTGCCACTAACATCCAAGTTTTGGAGATTTCTCATTTCACAAAAACCTGCAAAGGTACCATTATAATTATATCAAATAAAAAAAGAGGGTGCTATGCATACACTAGAAGAAAAAATAAATAAAAACAAATAAGTAGTCTCTCCATCATTTTGGATATTATCACTTATCGACTTTTCACGAAATTTAGAGAGATAAAAAGAAACAGAAGTAATATATTGGTGTTTGTTTAGTAGTTAGTAGTTTTCGATATATACTTGTTAAGTAGTTACGATGAAGGGTAATATTTGAAGATCAGTAACATTTTGTTTGAGAAAAATTTTCAAATGAGTATAGGACAAAGGGAGTACTTAAAATAAAAGTAAGGTATATTTGAAACAAATAGAAAGCAGAAAACAAGAGAGGGCAAATATCAATCTCAACCTTGGGTCTGTATGGTGCCATTGAGTCCACAATCGCTTAATTTCAGAATCTTGAGAGAAGGCATTACTCCAATTTTTTCTATAAAGTTGTTTTCCAAGGAAGTGTCCTGTATGACCAAGGTTTCCAAATTCTTCAAATGTAGTGGACCTATTTAAAAAAAAAACACAAAAACATATATTTTAACTGAAAAAAAATGATATCTTATATGTATACAATTAATAATATACTCACATCCTGACATAAATTACAACTTTAACAATTATATAAAAATAAATAGTTATTTTAACTCTTAAGTCAATTAATGAAGGTGCCGTTTTAAATTTAGAAAAAAGAATTAAAAATATATATCAACAAGCTTATAAAAGGAATTCAAATAAATATTGTTAATGATAATAAACAAAACGGTCGATGACTTAGAATTAACAATTTTCCTTTTTTTTCTTGATAAATATATAATTATTAAACTGTTTTTCTTTTTCTTTTGTATTAATTACTAATTTAATTAGAATTATATGATTGATAGATTCATTACAAAATTCTTGTTATTTTAAATATATGTAATGCTTATTTGAATGGCTAGGGTAAGGGACATCCAAAATATAAAAAAAAACTATATGTAACTATAAATTTAAAAGATCCAATTTATCATGTAAATTGAGTCTGCCGTTGATATCACAATCAAACATTTGCAATTTTTGAAAAGAAGTTGCCATTTTAATATCTTGAATAAAGTTGGAAAGGAAAGATGAATATTTTAATACCAAGTTTTTTAAACTTGTCAAATTCTGCAATTCAATTTAATAATAGTTAAGAATTATTTTATGAAAGACATAATTACAAATAACAACTAAGAAAATGATACTACTACTTAATACGTGAAAAACTGAAAGATTTAATTTACCTTGTAAGTTGAGGCAATCATTGAGCTCACAACTGAACACGTACAAATTTTTAAGAGCAATCAACATTTCAATATCTTGAATGAAATAGGAAGAGAGAGATGAGTTTTCTAAAACTAACTCTTCCAAACTTGTCAAAATTTGCCATTCTGATCCATGAAAGATAGGAATTATGTTATGATAATTACAAATGACAACCAATAAAATGGTACTAGAAAATAAGTCTTAGTATAGTATATGTATATGAGCTGAAGGATCTGGCCAGTGGCTCATGTTTCTTTTTTGGGAGCATATTACTTATCATAATTATAATACAATTAAATAATCATAATTTAGAATTATGGGAGAACTATTAAAATTTTATATGTAACCCACACATATTAGTGAACCTTTTCATAATTTTTATTGTAATTAGATAATTGTAATGGGTGGGGAATATAAAATTTTGATATAAGAATTCTAATTTTTTATTGAAATCCAAAATTAATTAATTTTTTTGTTATTTTAAAATATTTTTCATATAATTTTATACTTTTTTATATTTTTCAAATAATATATTCTATTGTCAACAAAAATAATTTTAACAAAATTAAACAATAATTTAAAAATAAAGAAAGTAAATGGAATTAAAATGAAATAAAATAAAAAATTGATAGTTTGGGTAAAAAAGAGTTTTGAATAGTTAGAAGTAATAAAGAAAAGAATAAAAGTGATATAATTCATTAATAACAGTTATCTACCTTTCAAATAAAAAAATTAATAGAAAAAACATATTAATCAACATAAGAAAAACAAATTAAAAAACATACTCCTCTTTTTTTTTCAAATTAAATCTCCATATTTTTTTTTGGATTGTCTCAAAATTGTTTTTATTTCCTTTTGACACCTTCAATTCTTGTTTAAAA
Source organism: Durio zibethinus (assembly GCF_047325235.1). Classification (NCBI taxonomy): domain Eukaryota; kingdom Viridiplantae; phylum Streptophyta; class Magnoliopsida; order Malvales; family Malvaceae; genus Durio; species Durio zibethinus. The sequence continues at coordinate 24,654,095 of NC_143174.1, forward strand.
ATTTTTCATATTATTTTTTTTTACATTTTAGATTTTAAATCTATTATTTATCAGTGTAGACACCCAATTGGGTCCGGGCCCAGATCAATTGGGCCTGGCCCAAACGGGTAAGGCCCAATTCAATCCTGTATTTTTTTTTTCTTTTCTTCTTTTGTATTTTATGTATTTTATTATTATTATTATTATGTATATATTTATTTATTTTTTTTATTAGATTAGATTTATATGTATATAGTTATATATTTATTATTATTATTATTTTTTTTTTTTTGTAATATATACTTGGGTTTATCTTATTTTATTATTATTATTATTATTATTATTATTTTTAATTATCTGTTCTGATTTTTCCTGATTATCAGATATATATATATATATATTTTTAAATATCTTTTGATTTATCTGATTATTATCTAGTATTTTTTTATTTTTGATTTTGGAGGGCTAAGATTGAAGCTGAAGACTCCCACTCTGGAGGGGAATTCAATCAGAAGAGTCCAATTGGATTCAAAGACTGAATTCCCGTCCAAAGAGGAATTGGGATTGATCAGAAACTCCTGATCAATCCCTATAAAAGGGACCCCCCTGGAACAGTCAAGAACACACAAAAAAACAGTAAGCTAGAGCTACTGATTTGAGAAGCAAAGGCGTAGGGAAGAGTATAGAAGGCTAGGAAAAGGTTTAGGAGAGTTCCAGAAATTATCAGAAATTTTTTGGGGATTTTTTCGAATTTTTTTCTGGGAATTTCTGGAAAATTCCAGTTTCCGGTTGAATTTTCCGGCCAACCTTGAAGTTTCCGGCGAAAATTCCGGCCAACATTGAAGTTTCCGGCGACCTGCCCAGTTTCCGACGAAGAATCCCAGAAACCGGCGAGTTTCCGGCCAAATTCCGGCGAAAAAACCCAGATTCCGGCGAAAATTTCCAGAATCCGGTGAATCTTCAACCGGAGTTCTTCGGTTTTTTAGAGAGAAGGGAGAGAAAAGGGAAGGAAGAGAGAGAGGGGAGAGGAGCGTTCTGCCGAAAAACGAAGGGGATTGCCTTTTATACCCTCCCAAAACGACGTCGTTTTGGCTTTAAGTTAATCAGAGGATCCGCGCGTTTTGCCGAACCCGACCCGACCCGAGCGTCGACCCGATTCTGACCCGCGCGTGCCCAGCCCCCTCCGAGCCGAGCCGAGCCGAGCCGGTCTTCCCGAGCCGCTTCTCCGAGCCGTTTTCTCTTCCTTGAGCCGAGCCGAGCCGAGCCACGATCCGAGCCGCTCCAGGTTTTTTTTTTTTTTTTTTTTTTCTTTTTTTTTTTATTTGACTTTGATTTTGATCTTGATTTTTTTTTCTTTTTTCTTTAATTAATCCGACGACGGAGCCTCTACAAGTAAAAACAGTAGTTTTTCTTGCATACTCCTGAGGTGAGAGAATTTTCTCAATTTTCTGCTAAAAGTATTAGAGTCAATTGAGAATAATTTTCGATAATTAATTACTGGGCTGATTTTGATTTTTTTTTTCTTTAATTAATCCGACGACGGAGCCTCTGCAAGTGAAACAGTAGTTTTTCTTGCATACTCTTGAGGTGAGGGAATTTTCTCAATTTTCTGCTAAAAGTATTAGAGTTAATTGAGAATAATTTCCAATAATTAATTGGATGATTTTGATTTTTCTTTAATTAATCCGACGACGGAGCCTCTGCAAGTGAAACAGTAGTTTTTCTTGCATACTCCTGAGGTGAGGGAATTTTCTCAATTTTTTGCTAAAAGTATTAGAGTCAATTGAGAATCATTTCCAACAACTAATTACTTGGTAAAATTTTAAGGCTTTTGGATAACACAAATTTAAGCTGGTACCATCTTTTGATGGGCGTTGTGAGGGTGCTATAACCTTCCTCACACGTAACCGAACTCCCGAACTCTGTTCTGGTTAAGCAGACCCGAACATATTCTTTTGGGGACCCTTAAACTTAGGTGTTCCCTAAAAGGGTAGATTCTTTAGGTGGCCAATCGCACCTAGATAAAAAAGATTGGTGGCGACTCCCTTAAGTCAATGTCTAGCGATAGATCCCCGGATCTAGACGTTATGACAGCTTGGCGACTCCACTGGGGACCTTGAGAGTCAGGCCAGCAAATAATTTGTGTTATCCAAAAGCCTAATAAAATTGAACCTTTTTGTATATATGTGTATTATTCATTCATGTTTTATTTACCTTGTTAATTATGTTATTCATGTGCATGTGCATAACATGAGCTCTACACCCGAGCTCCGTCCCTCTAGGAGGGAGTAAAGTACCTATTGCTTTCGTGAGGTCTAATGCCTCCGCAGTGGCTAGCGAAATACTCCCACTCAAATTGAACCTTTTCCGCTTGTAGCCTGTAATGGGTGAGGATTAGGGTGCCTTACTAGTCTGTGATGGACAAGGATGTAAGGAACAATTTGAGGACCTTTAGACTCTGACTTTAAAACCACATGTAGTGAACCTTAAGAGTGCCTAACCCTAGGATAGAGCCCTTTCTACCCAATGATAGATATACCCTGAAATTAGGATACAAAAAGGGTGTTTATCTAATCATTTTGATTGCTTAACTTTGTGTATTATTTTTTGTAACACTATGCATCAGCATCACTTTCATTTCATCCATGAAACTAACATTGTTGTTTGTCTGATTGTATGCATTTGCATTACTTTCATGATCATGTTTTAACACAATCATTTGCATTCATTTCATACTAGATTTCATTCAAAAAATGTACATTTCATTGTGTATCAAAGCATCATATATAAGGCATAGCATAACATTTCTAATCATAAGTATGGTACTCAAGATCCAAGGATAGCTCCGTCTAGCGAGAACCCTGCTCATCCATACAACACAAGATCCAGAGCAAGGCAAATGGAGGAAGAAAGTTCTCATAGATTTGAAAAGCTAGAAAAAGCTCAGGAGAAGATTGAAAATGAACTAAGCAAGATTCTGGAGGCTCTTAATAACATGAATAAAGGAAAAGGAGTTGCAGAAAATACAAGCCAGCAAGTTCCCCCATTACAAGAAGTGGTTGATCCTTTGTACCCTCCAGGTTTTGGCCCACCTCAGGCTCAGTCTGCTCAAGAGGTCCCGCCACAACACTTTGCATATCCTGGAATGCCATCATCCTTCAACCCGGGGCAGTATAATAGCTATGTAAATCCTGTCTTCGCTGAAAAGGCAGCAGAACCAATTCCTGATCTAGATGATTTAAAAGAAAAAGGGAAGGAAAAGATGAGAGTGGAAGCTGAAGAAAGTTCTAAGATTAGCATGCTAGAGCAAAGGCTAAGAGCTGTGGAAGGATTTAGCTTTTATGGGTCAGTAGATGCTGCTGGGCTCTGCCTAGTCCCTGATGTGGTTATTCCCTATAAGTTCAAAGTACCAAAATTTGAAAAATATGATGGTACCAAGTGCCCCAAAACCCACATCACCATGTATTGCAGGAAGATGGCAGCTCATGCTCATGATGAAAAACTCTTGATGCATGTTTTCCAAGACAGTCTTACTGGCTCTGCCGCCAGATGGTATGTTCAGTTGGATAGGACTCGTATTCGCTCTTGGAGTGATATGGCACATGACTTCATCAGTCAATATCGACACATTATCGATTTGGCTCCTGATCGTTTATCTTTACAAAATCTGGAAAAAAAGTCAAACGAGTCTTTTAAAGAGTACGCCCAGAGATGGAGAGATATAGCTTCACAGGTACAACCTCCTCTGACAGAAAAAGAGACCACAGTGCTGTTTGTTAGCACTTTGAAACCTCCCTATTATGAAAAGATGATAGGGAATGCAACAAAGAATTTTGCTGACATGGTGATCTCTGGAGAAATTATTGAAAGTGCCATAAAAAATGGCAAGTTGAAAGGAGGAGAAACCAAGAAGGTATCAGAAAAGAAAGAAGCTGAAGCTCAAGCTGTGAGCTTTGATAGACAACAATTCAGGGGTTATCAATCCTATCCATCCCAAGGCTACTCTCCATACTATCCCGCTGTGAATAATGCCTCATCCTACCCATACCAGCTAGCCCCACAACCATCTTATTCATCCACTTATCGCCTTAACATTCAAGCTCCTGTAAAAACCCAAATCCGCCCTACTAACCCAGCCAGTGGCTCGCGAGAACAACGGACCGCTCGAGAAAAACCTGTATTTGATCCAATCCCTATGACTTATACAGAGTTATATCGAGAACTCTATAATAGCCACTTGATTGCCTCCAGCTATGTGGAACCTCTTAAACCACCCTATCCAAAGTGGTATGATCCTACAGCCCACTGCGACTACCACTATGGAATTACTGGCCATTCTACTGAAAATTGCACTGCTTTAAAGTATAAGGTGCAACGGTTGATCAATGATAGAATGGTAAGTTTTGATCAGGGAAAAGCAACAACGCCCAATGTTAGCGTTCTGAGTGAAAGTCAAGAACAGAAAGGGGCTGAAGAGTCACAATGAATTGAGGGGCAAGATGTCAATGGGGATTTCTTCACCTGATCATATAGGGGGCTAATTTTTAACGGAGATAAAGCGGGTTGAAGGTTTTTTTTTTCATTTTAGGATTTCTTTTCAAATAATGTTAGATTTCTTTTTGCAATATGACTTCACTTGTTATCATTTTAATAAAGGCAAGTCAATGCATTTCATTACATTTTTCTCTTTCACTTGATCATTATTCCATGCCTTGTTACCTTTCATAACTTCACATTCCCATTCCCAAATTTCAGATGATGAATATTTAGACAATGATAACAGTAATTCTGAGATTTAATTTTGAGAACTCATCCACATTTAATATGAGAAGATGATTTGAGCAAGAAGTAAGGTAAAGAGATATGTCTTGAAGATATGTAATCTTTCATACAAGTTCATGAGCTTTGTTTAATAAATGATGTTCAAGAAAGGTATTCACAAGTGAGATGAAAAATGGCCATCTTTCTTTTACCATTGGAAAAACCATTTATTGCTACCCCTTTGAGCCAATCACGATTTTTTTTTTCTTGAAGAACCCCAACCAAGGATCACCCTCTACACTGGAGGGTAAATTTTGAAAAAAAAAAAAAAAAAAAAAAAAAACACCACGAAAGGTCTCAAAGATGGAAAGAAAAAAAAAAAGCAAAAGAAAAATAAATGCCACACTAACTGGGGGCAAAGTAATGAGAATCTTTTGTGTGAGAAAAGAAAAAATAATGAAATGATGTGGGGCAAAATGCCAAGTTGTATCAAATGATCCTTTGGTTTTGAACCTTTGTAATACATGTTTTGAGCCTATTATATCCATTTTTTTATGACCCTTCACCTTGGCCTACATTACAACCTTGAAAAGTCCATTTGGATCAAGTGTGAATACTCAACTTGAATGGTCATATGTGGAGCAAAGACATGCTCATGATGAAGCACTGGAATCATGCTACAGTGCTCTAAAATTGGATGTATAGAAGATATCAACAATGGATGAAAAATGAGAAAAAAAAGACGATGATAAAAAAAAAAAAAAAACAAAAAAAAGGAAAAAAAAAAAAGAAAAGAAATGAGAAAATGAAGAAAGAGATTCAAATTGAAAACCTGAAAGGGTGATCTTGGTAAAAAAAAAAAAAAAAAGATCCAGGTCAAATGGCTCACATGAATGGAAGATCAAAGACATTTGAAGATCCCTCAAAGACTGGGGCAAAGTTCGCAAAGCTCAAGTTGACTTTAACAGTAAATGGAATGAGTTTTTGAAAAAGAATCCTAGATTAATGTTGAGAATTGTCTGAATATTCATCATTTGGACATACCATCCATCCCAATGACATGTATCCAATTTGTTTCCTTTTTCATTTGCTTTGTACTAAAACAGATCTTCATTGATTATCTTCACCATAATTCACCTTGTGTTCTCTCATTGTTACACCTCTAGAATGAATTGAGAAAATGCTTGATTGCATTGTATTTGCCAAGAATTGAAATGATAGTAAATGAATGAATATGTGCTTAAAAGGGTCTTGCATTCATTTGAAAAGAAATCTAAGGTGATGAAGAAATGGTAGAGACCTAAAAGAGATGATTTGAAAAGATATATGATGTGATGGGGCAAATCTTGAAAAGCGATACAACCAAGTGATGAGTACAAGGATGAATTGGTCGAATGGTGGGAACAATCAGTGGACAGAGTTTATTTTGGAATGGTTGATGCTGAGACAAGGACCCAGTGATGGTGGATGAAATTTGTTTTGAAATTTGCTAGTGCTGAGAAATTCATGGAATGATGGTCAAGGGATGATCGATTGATGAAGCTTATTCCAAAGTATTGAGAAACTGAACAAGGAAGAATGTGAGTGGAAAAGATAAATTGAGAGCTACACTGGTTCGATCTTAGAAGAGCAGTGTAATTGGATCCTGGAAGAATCAAAGGGCTTGACACCCAAGAAAAAAAGAGCTTGAGAAACTTGAGTACCATACATTGAATAGGAATTAATTGGTTAACATTTGCATAGCATGCATTGAAATTCATATGCATTTGCACAGCATACACTACTTTCAGGAGAATATAGTGTATAAATTCAAGAAGCAGGGGTGTTCCAACATCCCACATGGAGAAGACAAATATGAAGATATTTTGCAAAACTGAAAAAAGAGAAAGCTTGTCAGGTAAGTTCCTAATCCTTGAAATAGGATGTCTTTTGGTATCAGGATCGATTTATAAGACCTTTGGGCATAATCTCCTGGAATCCCTTCAAACACAACTTTCAACTCCTTTGGACATGATTGTCAAGGAGCAATTTACTTTTTCAAGTTCGTTGCCTCTGTTGAGAGGAGCAATTTATTTTTCCAAAGTCGTGGTGCCTCTGTTGAGAGGAGCAATTTACTTTTCAAAGTCGTGGTGCCTCTGTTGAGAGGAGCAATTTATCTTTCCAAAGTGGTGGTACCTCTGTTGAGAGGAGCAATTTACTTTCCAAAGTTCGTTGCCTCTGTTTAGAGGAGCAATTTATTTTTCCAAAGTCGTGGTACCTCTGTTTAGAGGAGCAATTTACTTTTCAAAGTCGTGGTGCCTCTGTTGAGAGGAGCAATTTATTTTTCCAAAGTCGTGGTGCCTCTGTTGAGAGGAGCAATTTACTTTTCAAAGTCGTGGTGCCTCTGTTGAGAGGAGCAATTTATTTTTCCAAAGTCGTGGTGCCTCTGTTGAGAGGAGCAATTTATTTTTCCAAAGTCGTGGTGCCTCTGTTTAGAGGAGCAATTTACTTTCAAAAGTCGTTGAGTCTCTGTTTAGAGGAGCTTCGGCAAAAAAAAAAAAAACAAAAAAAAAAAACAAAAAAAAACAAAAAAAAAAACAAAAAAACAAAAAAAAAAAAACAAAAAAAAAACAAAAATTTTTAAAAAAAAATCAAAAAATCAAAAAATAAAAATGTTGAGTTGAATTTTGATTGGGTGTCTACGTCTTTGCACAATTTCTGTTTCACAGAAAACGTGCGAAGAGGGGCAGCTGTAGACACCCAATTGGGTCCGGGCCCAAATCAATTGGGCCTGGCCCAAACGGGTAAGGCCCAATTCAATCCTGTATTTTTTTTTTTCTTTTCTTCTTTTGTATTTTATGTATTTTATTATTATTATTATTATGTATATATTTATTTATTTTTTTTATTAGATTAGATTTATATGTATATAGTTATATATTTATTATTATTATTATTAATTTTTTTTTTTTTTGTAATATATACTTGGGTTTATCTTATTTTATTATTATTATTATTATTATTATTATTTTTAATTATCTGTTCTGATTTTTCCTGATTATCAGATATATATATATATATTTTTAAATATCTTTTGATTTATCTGATTATTATCTAGTATTTTTTTATTTTTGATTTTGGAGGGCTAAGATTGAAGCTGAAGACTCCCACTCTGGAGGGGAATTCAATCAGAAGAGTCCAATTGGATTCAAAGACTGAATTCCCGTCCAAAGAGGAATTGGGATTGATCAGAAACTCCTGATCAATCCCTATAAAAGGGACCCCCCTGGAACAGTCAAGAACACACAAAAAAACAGTAAGCTAGAGCTACTGATTTGAGAAGCAAAGGCGTAGGGAAGAGTATAGAAGGCTAGGAAAAGGTTTAGGAGAGTTCCAGAAATTATCAGAAATTTTTTGGGGATTTTTTCGAATTTTTTTCTGGGAATTTCTGGAAAATTCCAGTTTCCGGTTGAATTTTCCGGCCAACCTTGAAGTTTCCGACGAAAATTCCGGCCAACATTGAAGTTTCCGGCGACCTGCCCAGTTTCCGACGAAGAATCCCAGAAACCGGCGAGTTTCCGGCCAAATTCCGACGAAAAAACCCAGATTCCGGCGAAAATTTCCAGAATCCGGTGAATCTTCAACTGGAGTTCTTCGGTTTTTTAGAGAGAAGGGAGAGAAAAGGGAAGGAAGAGAGAGAGGGGAGAGGAGCGTTCTGCCGAAAAACGAAGGGGATTGCCTTTTATACCCTCCCAAAACGACGTCGTTTTGGCTTTAAGTTAATCAGAGGATCCGCGCGTTTTGCCGAACCCGACCCGACCCGAGCGTCGACCCGATTCTGACCCGCGCGTGCCCAGCCCCCTCCGAGCCGAGCCGAGCCGAGCCGGTCTTCCCGAGCAGCTTCTCCGAGCCGTTTTCTCTTCCTTGAGCCGAGCCGAGCCGAGCCACGATCCGAGCCGCTCCAGGTTTTTTTTTTTTTTTTTTTTTTTTTTTTTTTTTTTATTTGACTTTGATTTTGATCTTGATTTTTTTTTCTTTTTTCTTTAATTAATCCGACGACGGAGCCTCTACAAGTAAAAACAGTAGTTTTTCTTGCATACTCCTGAGGTGAGGGAATTTTCTCAATTTTCTGCTAAAAGTATTAGAGTCAATTGAGAATAATTTTCGATAATTAATTACTGGGCTGATTTTGATTTTTTTTTTCTTTAATTAATCCGACGACGGAGCCTCTGCAAGTGAAACAGTAGTTTTTCTTGCATACTCTTGAGGTGAGGGAATTTTCTCAATTTTCTGCTAAAAGTATTAGAGTTAATTGAGAATAATTTCCAATAATTAATTGGATGATTTTGATTTTTCTTTAATTAATCCGACGACGGAGCCTCTGCAAGTGAAACAGTAGTTTTTCTTGCATACTCCTGAGGTGAGGGAATTTTCTCAATTTTCTGCTAAAAGTATTAGAGTCAATTGAGAATCATTTCCAACAACTAATTACTTGGTAAAATTTTAAGGCTTTTGGATAACACAAATTTAAGCTGGTACCATCTTTTGATGGGCGTTGTGAGGGTGCTATAACCTTCCTCACACGTAACCGAACTCCCGAACTCTGTTCTGGTTAAGCAGACCCGAACATATTCTTTTGGGGACCCTTAAACTTAGGTGTTCCCTAAAAGGGTAGATTCTTTAGGTGGCCAATCGCACCTAGATAAAAAAGATTGGTGGCGACTCCCTTAAGTCAATGTCTAGCGATAAATCCCCGGATCTAGACGTTATGACAATCAGTATTGTAAAAAAAGTTAAGAAATACTATTAAAATAATAATAATAATTTTATTTGGCTCATATAAAAAATAAAAAATAAGAAAATAAATTTGGAAATGGGGTGGCATGGTGGTAAAAGGTATTTAATTCAAGTAGGAAACAGATAAAAAGTAAAATAAATGTTTGACCAGTGCCTTTCCTTGGTTAAACAAGAGTAGGTAATAATAGTAATTATAAAAGCAAAGCATTGCATATAATCGTCATAACTTACGAGTAGTTAATGTTCCATAAAAACTAAAACCATAAAATGAAAGAGTCTTCAACGACGGGAACAAGTCCAATGATTGCGGTGGAAGGCTACAAGCTGCAAGTGAAGGAATTATTTCAAGATGGAATACAAAAAAGTTAGTAATACAGTTAAATCTTCCTGTATGATTTGTAAATACATATATTATAAATCTTTAAACACACAAACTTAAACCAAAATGTACTTTCCTGAAAAAGTAAATGTAATCTTTTAATTCAAAACACAGAAAGGCCTAATATTGCGTTGCAGTCAATTTAAATTTGCTTTTAATTTTTTCAATAAAAAATAATCAAACAAAATCGTGAGTTTTTATTTTTGTATAGCCAAAATTTCATTAACAATCAGTGTTAGAGAAGTACAATATTGTCTAGCAAAAATGTACATATACAAGAGCAGTTTAATATTAATATATAATTTATTAACATTACTAATTATTCACTGAAATAAAAAGATTATCTAAATTGAAAAAAGGGCAAAAGTTTCGGTCAGTTTGAATTTTAATTTCTTAATGTATTTAGAGGAGAATTAGTTCAAACATGCATGACCAAATTGATAAAGACACTATTTTTTTAGCGATACCTCTGGTGCCATTGGGGTCATTGCAAGATATAAAGAGGTTCTCCAAGTTGCTCAAAGCATCTAACCCTGAGGAAAAATGTAATCAAATTAAAATAAAATGTAATATTCTGACATCTAGACTTTAAAAGCATATATTTATGTATTATATAATAATAGGATATCATTCAATAACTTTAGAGAGAGAATAGAAAGAGAGGGAGTAATTTTACCTCTAAGATCTATTGATCCCTCTAAGTTGTTGCCTCCAAAAGACAAAGACTTTAGATTTGAAAGTCTACCAAGGGATGATAATAGGCTACAGCTGAAGAGATTCCATCTCAAATCAGCACTTCTAGATTGATCAACCTTAGTTTCGTTTCATTATCTATATAAAAATAATTTTACATAATTAATTTTATTATTTTTAATTTTTAATCTTAAAATCTTGAAAACTCTTTCTTGAAGAGTACAAATTTTTCCGCTGACATATATAGATCAGTTTGTGAACATATAAATTATACATTTCCTAACAAATTGTATTAAATACCTTGGGATGGAACAAAGTCATTTACTTCATTATTTCGCATATCCAACTCCACTAAATTGCTCAAAGCATTTAATTCTGAAAATAGAATTACAAAGAAAACTAGTAATTAATAAATCATGCATATAAAAACCAAACATATATTTTAAACCATATTTACCTTTAATATGTATTGGCCCTTCCAATTTGTTAAATCCTATATATAAAGACTTTAAATTTGAGAGTGCAGCAAGGGAGGAGAATATACTGTTGTTGAAGAGATTTTCACTTAAACCAAGCACCTCAAGTTTGATCAACTTCAATTGTCCTTTCTATAAAAGATCAGTAACGTGATTTCATCTCCAAAAGAATATTTCAATTATACTCTTTATATATTTACTACTCAAATTTTTTATATGTTTGAAAAACAAATATATAATGCTAGTTAATTATATATGTTGACTTACACTTTGGAATAAAGATCCCAGACTTTCAATTTGATTTTGGCCTAAATACAACTCATTTAAATTCATCAAACTATTCAATTTTGTTCAAATCCAACCAAATATATATCAGTCCAATTATTCCTTTTAAAAGCATGAGATTTCAAATTAAAACAACCTTACCAAGCAAATCAACCATTCCTTTTATTCCACAATTCTGCAAAAGCAAAAATTTTAAAGATGTAAAATCGTCTAGATCTGATAAGATGTTGTTTCATAGTACGTTGTCATGTAAATCCAGAGTCTTTAACTTGTTCAGTTTTGATAACCTCTTCATACCTGCTACCAATAATATTGCAAAATCTTAGTATATAATCACTATTACACACACACACACACATAAAAATAGTTACAAAACAAAAGTTATTTACTTCAACCTAATTTATATAAAACATAATATTAACTTTACCATTTGCAGGATTTGACCCTGTGAATTGGTTTTTTGCTAAATTTAAAGACTTGAGTGATGAAAGTTCACTTATGGATGCTAAAATGTTATCATTGAATTGATTAACACTTAAGTCAAGGATCTCTAGTTTGTCTAGTTTCGATGACAGCCTTTCAAAACCTACAAGGAAAAATATAGAATTTAGATATAAACTAAACAAGTAATAAAAATAAATTTTAAAATGCAAAAATTTATTAAAGTTGCAGTTAATAAGGTGAACATCAATGAACCTTCATTGCCAACACAACCAATTATGGAATTGCCACCGAAATAAAGACTCTTCAATTCCTCAAAGGGAAGAAACAAAGAGGCATTGAGATACCAATGATCTTTTTCAATCCAATCATACTCTCCATAATAACTATGAACTAAACCACGATAGACTTCTGTAGTTGTAAGATTAAGGAAGAGTCGGATCACTCGTCCAGTAGAGTTGTTGCACTCAACCCTTTTCCATTGACAACAATCCAAACTCTGTTTTCCCTCTTCCACCCAATAATTCTTTACATCTGTAATATGAGTAAAGAAAGGTTTCAGTTGCAAGAGAGCAATTTTCTCTTGCTCCCAGCACCCTTCACATTCACAACACCTTCCTAATAGGAACGCTACCAGAACCACCGATAACCATTTCCACTCCATCTCAGTTAATTAATGCACACTCTCAGATCACTTATATTATCTCTGTCGCTATGCATTTGGCATCACTACAACCCTGGGGTTTATATACTAGAAAGTCACTTGAAAGGATATAGACTTATTTCTCAAAACTTTATTGAAAAGGGCCCATTTAATTTTGACACACTTGTCAAATTTCATAGCTCCGAGAAAATACTTTCTATGAGGTTTTTTGCAAATCTTCTTCGTGGAAAAGTAAGCAGAAACTCTAAAAGTAACAAACACTTCATATAAATTAAAAAATCATTAATGTCTTATAATAACACTGTCAACAAAAATTAATGCTCACTTTTTTTTTCCATTCCTAAATCCTAATTAAAGCTTTTGTTGTGCTTTTTTATTTTAACTTTTTATCTTAATTTACAAAAAATTATAATGATAAAAATCATTTTTTTTTCATTTTTTAACTCTAACAAGCAAAGTATGAAAAGAAAATTGCATTTTTCTTTCAATTTTTTCATTTGTCTAACCAGGCACATCAAAAGAAAAAATATATATTTTTCATCTTTTCACTTCTCTTTTCTTCTAATTTTTTATCCTTTCAAATTTGTATCGCTATACGAACAAAGCCTTAATTTAGTAATTTTTTTTTCTTGCCGACCTTGCTAGGGTTGTTATCAAATACCATATCAATATTAAATATTTCCACATCTAAAGGGAGAAATTATGGCCCATTGTAGCTTTTCTACCTATCAAGTCGGGGAGGTGGGTGGAATAGATATTAATTGCTATGACTAGTTGATGCATGTATGTTAATTGCCATGACTAGCTGATGCCTAAACTTTTGTTTAACAGGCTGATTATTATTTATGAGACTTGACTTACGTGTCAACCATGAAAGAGAACCATGAATCAGTTTATACGCCGTCCTCATGATAGAATGGTAGATTCTCTTCCCATCCCCTTTCCTCCCTGGAAGATATAAATTTAGTTTGATAGTAGTCAAACAAAAACAATGAGTTATCCTTATTATACTATTTGCTTCGTTTGTTGATTTTACTTTACGAATGATTTATGATCTATTAAAAGGGAAGCATATTATTTATAATTATTATAATACAATTAATCAATTATAATTTAATATTTTGTGGAATTCATAACATATAATTACAAGTTTGAAGGTATTTTTTAATTTTAAAATAATATAAATTTGGTTAGTTTTTGTTTTAACAAAAATTATATGTAAATATCTCTTTCAACAATTTAGATTCTGTCTTTTCAATAAGTTTGTATAATATTCTTAATTTTTTTTGTAAAATTTATAATTTTTTGTAGAATTCTGTAAATTTTATAATTTTTGAAGAATATTTGTTATATTTTTTAATAAATCCAACCCTCCTATTTAATTTTTTATAGTTTAGATATTTTAAACTAAATTGCACAAAATTATTTATTTTAATTTCTTAGCGATCAATAATCAATTACTGTAGAATCCGAGATGCATTTCAGTGTAGCTTTCATAATTTTACAAAAAAAGAGATCACTAAACCAAGCTTTTTGAGCAATGGAAGACATGAACAATGTATTCATACCAGTGTAAAACCACCAAGGTGTAGGCTACGTTCTGTTTCTGATCAAGATGGACAAAGCTTTTGTTTTTTCTAGCAACATATCATTCCCATAATTGCAGAATCCAATGCGCATGAAGTTGTTGCACTCAACCCTTTTTCATTGACAACAATCCGAACTTTATTCTCCCTCCTCCAATCCAATAATTTTCTACATCTATAATATGAGTAAAGAAAGATTTGAGTTGCAAGAGAGCAGTTTTTCTTACTCTTAACACCCTTCACATTCATAACACCTTCCTAATAGAAACGCTACCAGAATCACCCCTAACTATTTCCACTCAATCTCTTTTAATTAATGCACACCCTCAAATAACTTAATATTAAATCTATCATTATGCATTTGGCATCACTACACCTTTGAGGTTTATATACTAGAAAATCACTTAAAAAGATATAGCGTTATTTCTTAGAAATTCATTGAAAATGGCTCCCTCAAGCTTGATGTACTTGTCAAATTCGAGCAGCAAGAAAATACTTTCCATGAGGCTTCTTGTAAATCATTTTTGCGGAAAAGTAAGCAGAGACTCTAATAGAAAAAAACATTCTATCTAAATTATAAAATCATTAATGTCTTATTGCAACACTTCCAATAAAAATTAGTACTTATTCTTTTTTTTTTCCATTCCTAAATCCTAATTAAAGCTTTTGGTTTGCTTTTTATATTTTAATTTTTTAGAATACTTTATTTTCCCTTTTAACAGCCTCAATTTTTTTTACCAAAACAGGTTTTTTTTTTTTTGGAAAAGCTAATTTTTATTTATCTTGCCAAAACAGTTTAGGATGTACTCTGTAGAATAAAAAAGTGAAAGGATGAATAAAAGAAAGTAAAAAAGTGGAAAATAATAGAGTTTAGGTATGCTTGGTAGAAAAGAAAATTCAGAAAAAAAAATTATCACTTTTCACACTTATTAACAAAAACAAATCACTCCAAATAAAGAAAAATGAAAGAAAATAGAAGAAGTATGAGCTTGTGTTGCATATTTATAAAATTGTTCATCATATTTATATTTTTTTATCTTAATTTACAAAAATTTATAATGGTAAAATCATTTTTTTTTTTTCTTTCTTTTTCTAATTCTATCAAGCAATAGATGAAAAAAAAATAAATTTTCTTTCAATTTTTCTATTTTTTAACTAAGCACGTCAATAAAAATAATATATATTTCTTTTTTTTTTTACCTTTTTTTTTCTTCCAATTGTCTATTTTTCTATTTTTCTATCACCATAGAAAGTAAAATCTTTATGTAGTAACTTTTTTGTGTTTGCCAACCTTGCAAAAGTTATTGTCAAATTCCATATCAATATTAAATATTTTTACATCAAAAGGGTGACATTATGGCCCATTGTAGCTTTCCTACCTATCAAGTTGGGGACGAAGGTGGAACGTGTATTAATTATCATGACTGGTTGATGTCTAGAGGCTTTTGTTTTATGACTGCATTATTATTTAGGAGACCTTGACTTTGGCATCAACCATAAAATAAAACCATGGATCGGTTTACACGCCATCCTCATGATAGGATGGTGGATTCTCCACCCTTTACTCCTTGAAGGATATAAATTTAGTATGGTAGTAGTTAAATAAAAACAAAAGAGTTAACTTTATTACATTGTTTGATATGTATCTTGATTCTACTCGATGAATGGTTTATCGCCTATCAATAGATTTTGACTTGACGTCAACTGACACAAATTTTTTTTTGAAACTAGAAAACTATTCGCTATGCAAGGGAGTTAAAATATATAATTTATTTTTTATTTAAGAATTGATTTCATTATGATAATATCTATTTATTTTTTGTTAAATATTTGATAAATATGCATTTTTTAAAATTTATTTACTAAGAAAAAGAAATAGGTATACTAGTAATTTACTTTTTTTGTCTCAATTACAAGTTTGAAGGTATTTTTTAATTTTAAAATAATATAAATTCGGTTAGTTTTTGTTTTAACAAAAATTATATGTAAATATCTCTTTCAACAATTTAGATTCTGTCTTTTCAATAAGTTTGTATAATATTCTTAATTTTTTTTGTAAAATTTATAATTTTTTGTAGAATTCTGTAAATTTTATAATTTTTGAAGAATATTTGTTATATTTTTAATAATCCAACCCTCCTATTTAATTTTTTGTAGTTTAGATATTTTAAACTAAATTGCACGAAATTATTTAATTTAATTTCTTAGCTATCAATAATCAATTACTGTAGAATCCGAGATGCATTTCAGTGCAGCTTCCATAATTTTACAAAACGAAAAGATCACTAAACCAAACTTTTTGAGCAATGGAAGACATGAACAATGTATTCATACCAGTGTAAAACCACCAAGGTGTAGGCTACGTTCTGTTTCTGATCAAGATGGACAAAGCTTTTGTTTTTTCTAGCAACATATCATTCCCATAATTGCTGAATCCAATGCGCATGAAGTTGTTGCACTCAACCCTTTTTCATTGACAACAATCCAAACTTTATTTTCCCTCCTCCAATCCAATAATTTTCTACATCTATAATATGAGTAAAGAAAGATTTGAGTTGCAAGAGAGCAGTTTTTCTTACTCTTAGCACCCTTCACATTCATAACACCTTCCTAATAAAAACGCTACCAGAATCACCCCTAACTATTTTCACTCAATCTCATTTAATTAATGCACACTCTCAAACAACTTAATATTAAATCTGCCACTACGTATTTGGCATCACTACACCTTTGAGGTTTATATACTAGAAAACCACTTAAAAAGATATAGCGTTGTTTCTTAAAAATTCATTGAAAATGGCTCACTCAAGCTTGATATGCTTGTCAAATTCGAGCAGCAAGAAAATACTTTCCATGAGGCTTCTTGTAAATCATTTTTGCGGAAAAATAAGCAGAAACTCTAATAGAAAAAAACATTCTATCTAAATTATAAAATCATTAATGTCTTATAGCAACACTTCCAATAAAAATTAGTACTTATTCTTTTTTTTTCCATTCCTAAATCCTAATTAAAGATTTTGGTTTGCTTTTTATATTTTAATTTTTTAGAATATTTTATTTTCCATTTTAATTACTTCAATTTTTTTTACCAAAACAGTTTTTTTTTTTTTTTTGGAAAAGCTAATTTTTATTTATCTTGCCAAAAACAGTTTAGGATGTACTCTGTAGAATAAAAAAGTGAAAGGATGAATAAAAGAAAGTAAAAAAGTGGAAAATAATAAAGTTTAGGTATGCTTGGTAGAAAAGAAAATTCAGAAAAAAAAAAAAGAAAAATTATCACTTTTCACACTTATTAACAAAAACAAATCACTCCAAATAAAGAAAAATGAAAGAAAATAGAAGAAGTATGAGCTTGTGTTGCATATTTATAAAATTGTTCATCATATTTAGATTTCCTTTTATCTTAATTTACAAAAATTTATAATGGTAAAATCTTTTTTTTTTCTTTCATTTTCTAATTCTATCAAGCAATAGATGAAAAATAAATAAATTTTCTTTCAATTTTTCTATTTTTTAACTAAGCACGTCAATAAAAATAATATATATTTCTTTTTTTTTTTACTTTTTTTCTCTTCCAATTTTCCATCTTTCTATTTTTCTATCACCATTGTAAGTAAAATCTTTATTTAGTAACTTTTTGGGGTTTGCCAACCTTGCAAAGCTTATTGTCAATTTCCATATCAATATTAAATATTTTTACATCAGAAGGGAGACATTATGGCGCATTGTAGCTTTCCTACTTATCAAGTTGGGGAGGAAGGTGGAACATGTATTAAACATCATGACTAGTTGATGTTTAGAGGCTTTTGTTTTACGACTGCCTTATTATATAGGAGACCTTGACTTTGGCATCAACCATAAAATAAAACCATGGATCGGTTTACACGCCATTCTCATGATAGGATAGTGGATTCCCCACCCTTTCCTCCTTGGAAGATATAAATTTAGCATGGTAGTAGTTAAATAAAAACAAAGAGTTAACTTTATTACATGGTTTGACATGTATCTTGATTCTGCTTGATGAATGGTTTATCATCTATCAATAGATTTTGACTTGACTTCAACCGACACAAATTATTTTCAACTTAGAAAATTATTCACCATGCAAGGGAGTTAAAATATATAATTTATTTTTTATTTAAGTATTGATTTCGTTATGATAATATCTACTTATTTTTTGTTAAATATTTGATAAATATGTATTTTTTAAAACTTAATTACTAATAGAAATAGTATACTAATAATTTGCTATTTTTCCCGGTTATGTTTAATTAAAGGTATAATTTTTTATTTTAAAAGAATATAAATTAATTGAATTTTTTATCAATAAACAATATATTTTTATACCTCTTTCAACGATTTAGATTTCGTCTTGTCAATAAATTCGTATAATATTTTTAATTTTTTTGTAAAATTTATAAATTTAGTGGAATTTTAAAAAATTTATATTGATTTATCCAAAAAGGAAGCAAATTTTTTAAGCTCCTGAATCAAAAATTATAAATTTTATACTGGCGTGAATTGTAATGAGCTGCTAACCAAACTCAAAGGAAGTAAGGCGCAAGGGAATGATTACGTCTAACTTGTCTATATAATTTGATCCTATATGCCCATAGTTGTAGGCTGTTCATAGCTTTAGGTAAGGTATTTATCCAAAATTTAGTGTTAAATGAGAATAAAATTATCCTGGCCACTAGATAAAAAAATGCAGGAGAGGTTGGTGATCAAAAATAGGAGCCCGACAACATCAGGTATATTGATATTGCAATGGCACAAAAGATGTTGATGCTCACAAATAGAGCCCAAAACTTATCTGGACCTCTTAATTATGTAAGACCTCCAAGCCCAAAGGTTCAAGGTGACTACAACTAAGAAAAAGCAGGTATGGACTTTGGTGATCATACATTCTGGGCAGCACTGTTTCAGGAAATGAAACCCACTAGACTTCCATATGTCTTTCTTAGATTTGTCTGGGAAGGTGAGATACGGTCAGACAAATGTTTTCTCCAATAATAGGGACAAGCCTTATGTCTGGTTACAATTGCTTTTTAGGTCCAATATTAGCATATTCAAGTAGTGTTGGACAGTTTTTCTATGATCAACACGCATGCCACAATTTATATTCTTTTCGAGTTCATCTAATCTAAATTTTCAATAACTATATATATGCTTTAAGCTTTCTGGTTTCGTAGGATCTTCATGAGTTGTAAAATCCTTCGTACCGGTAACCATCATGCCTTTTAATGAAAAAAAAAATCTATAGATTGTGTGCTGTGAGCTTTCTTAGAACTTCTTTACCTATTTCAATTTGTGCATCTTTTTGTGCTAAATGAAACCAATTCATGAACTGACTATCATAGTTCCATCAGCAGACATGCTCAGCTCAGCTATGGTCTGAAAATGAAGATTAAATTGACAGAAAGGATGGTCACCATATCTTCAATATTGTAAGGTGTTTTCACACTGTATGCTGCTTGACAGTAATGTTTTGAGGTGTAGACGTTAACTGGCGGCTATAAAACAATACAACTATTTTCATCTTCCATGGTCGATATGGCTTAGTCGAATTCTTTAACTTATGCCTGCCAGTGCCTTCAAAGTTGCAATGACTACCAACCTCTTTTATTCAATTTAACTAAGTATTGTAGCCCACGGCATCTACATTCTTTAAATTCTTGTCCACAAATATAAAGGAATATAACTTTCAGTCTGTTCATTTAAACAAAGGGCCACACCATGCTGGCAAATGCGCAAGACAAAAAAAAAAAAAAAAAAACAGTAGCAAAAATTAAAGGCTACATCTTGCTTGTTTTGCATGGATTCAGGGGTTTGCTAATCCTTGACAAAAGCTGAAAAGCCTATTTAAAAGTTGAGAAACAATTGGGATTAGGAGTTTTATAACATTTGCCTTTTGCACTAGGAGTTGGACCACTTAAAGGAACTGGTATGGTATTTGGAATTTAGATTTCTGCAAGAGTTGCTGATAATTTAAGATATCAGCAACTAATCAAAGAAGTTAGGATTTAGTGATGATAATGAACAATAAATTTTATGAATTTGCTTCGTAGAGTAATGTACTTCAAATCCTAACAGTCTCAAAGAAAACTTTTATGAACTTACATAACAATTCAAATTGAAGGAGTTATTATCCCAGTACTTTCATAGAATTAATAAAAAAATGAGTATCTAATAAACAAATGATTTATTCTAACTAAATTGATGAAGATATATTAGCCATTTCCTGACTGTTTTTGAGGTAAAGTGAAAATATTTTTAATTATAAATCACTTAATATATGCTGCTGCACATAATTTTATAATGACATTTTGTGTTTGGAACCTAATGATTCAATGCATATATATATATATATATATTTATATACTTAATCTGCACAAATTAACAATAAGAAAAAGAAAAGGCATAGGTGCATTGTATTTAAAAGCATTTAACATTACTGCATTTACATCCAGTTTGTATTAGCAGCTGCATTTATAATCACGATACAGACAACTTGCGAAATCATTTATTAACAATAACATGCTCTAATATATCAAGTTAACAATCATCCATCAATGTAATTCTAGATGGATTTTAAAATTAAATATAATTTATTTATTAAAAAATCCCACATAAACATGCTAATCTACGAGAAAAAGGCCAAGCTGAACTGCGTGTACTGTAGTTTCTTTAGCATGCTTGTAGTGAAATCAGTCATTAACACCCCACTGATCAAGTACAAGTTCAGTTCACTGTTATTGGGCTTCAATGAGATCCCAATTGTAAGGAGACATATTTTACTCTAATTTTAATCAAAACCAAGAAAGCAGATCTATGGTTTAAGAATCTTAAAGGTATTCTGTTAGTCGCGTGCAACTGCAAGCTAAAGATTTCTTAAAGGACACATGAAAACATATATATAATGCACCATGGTAGCCATGGAAATTGTGAGTTGCTCTTGCTCACACAAATTGTTTGCAGACCAATATACATACGCAATCACCTTGGCCGCCTATCACGTTTGAGATTAGTTAGACCTAACAAAACCAAATTTCAATGAAAAAAGGAATACAGAATTAGACAAAGAGCCCCAACATTTCGTTTTCTTTTTCTTCTAGTAGAAGCAGGATAGAAAGAGTGGCAACTTTATCCATTTGAAATAATAACCAGCCATGGCATCGCCCTCTTGATGCCATTTTTGAGAAGAATACAATAAATATTTTCCTTAGCAGTAGGCCTTTTGAAGAAAATCAACAAATCATCAAGAAAACTTCTTTTGAAGAATTGTTTTCCTGGTTTCAACATCATCTGAACAACTTCACTTTATCTAATAATTCACGCGTTGGATAAGAAGATTGAAACATAAAATCACAGTTTCTCCACAAAGAGACAAACAATATTGTTGAATTCCTTAACTCCACTTGCCAACTCATAGTCTTACACATCATTGTTTTGTAAGAACTACGAAACAAGAACTGGCAGAGAAAATTTTAAAACCTTTCAAAAAGGAACAAACAGATCGAATCGGTTATCATCATCGTCATCAATCATTCCACGTGGCTAGTTCATACACATGGGGCTTGTCAATTATTGTCATGACCCTCAAAAAATGAATGAAAGTACTTCAAAATTTTCATTGACAGTGGAGAGCCCACCTGAAAGTGCGAAATTAGTAAACTATAGTTGCAAATTTTAGTACATCAGCATCAGCTCATCTGATCTGAAAGTTGTAAAACAAACACTAATTCCTAACTCAGAAGATCTCTAAGATATCTGATGATAATGATGATGATGATTAGATGGAAGGGAAATAATATTTGGTGGTATGGTGCTTACATCACAGGGAAGTTTGATCCTTCTTTTTGGCTTTGGGTGAGAGAAATAGGTAATATGGACCTCCTCTCAACTGGCCAGAAACTGCTATGATCACTTGGAAAATTTTTCTTTGCAAAGTAGATATGAATGGTCCCATATGCAGGCTGTTGCTACGCCCTCACAGCTATGGGATGTGCGTTGCCCTGCGTTTCCCCTTTCATGATATGAAAGCTTTCAGTTTTCTGGAGCCATTTGGGAATTGGATGCCATCAAAATAGAGAAGAAAAACAATGTTTTAATTTTACAAATTTCAATATTTGCGAGAAATTAAGTTTGCGTATTATGAGTATTAATCCAAGTTAACAACATTTTACAGCTCTATGTATCGGAAATTTTTTAAAAATATATTTTGAATTGATAGATTAAATGCCTTTCATAGAAAAGAAATGAGTGAATGATCATTTCTATTAAAGAAAAAGAGTAGAGAAAAATATTGGAGATTTAATTATAAAGTGAGTAGTTACTAGAATTTAATTATAAAGAGAAAGTCATGATTTGATCACTAATACACAAATTTTAATTGGGATATACTAATAATCTTTTAGCTGTCAATTTTTTAATTAATCAAAATAATTGTCTGTTGTGGTTTTTTTTTTTTTTAAAAAAAAAAGACAGGTAAAATTGAAGCTTATTATGGGAAGCCGAAGAGATACCTAAAATATAATGGTGGATTCCTGTGGGCTTTGACCAGTTCTTGCAGTAGTAATCATTTTTTACACTTCTTTGCAACTTTCAAGCGACATTTGAAAATTTTTCAATTTTTCTTTATTATTGTGAAATGATTTTTTTCTTGAAAACTTTGTTTCATTTTATAAACGTAGATATTTCTGTTTTTCTTTTTCTTTAATTCATCATATTATTTTCATGCTGTTTGCTGCTTAAGAGTAATGTTTTGAGGTGTAGACATTAACTAGCAGCTATAAAACAAAACAACTACAAATACAAAGGAATATAACTTTCTGTTTGTTCATTTAAACAAAGGGCCACATCCTGCTGGCAAATATACAAGACAAAAAAACCATAGCCAAATTAAAGGCTAAACCTTGCTTGTTTTGCATAGATTCAGAGGTTTGCTAATTCTTGTCAAAAGCTGAAAAACTTAATGAAAAGTTGAGGAATAATTGGGATTTTGAGTTTTATAGCATTTGCCTTTTGCACTAGGAGATGGAAGACTTCAATGAACTGCTATGGTATTAATTTGGAATTTTAGGTTTCTGCAACAGTTGCTGAGAATTTAAGATATCAGCAACTAGCACCAGAGATTAAGATTTAGTAATGATAATGAACAATAACTTTTATGAATTTGTTTGTTAGAATAATGGACTCTTATTTTCAGTTTCAGTGATCAATTTCAAATCTTAATGACCTCAAATATATATATATATATATAAACTTTTATGAATTTACATAACAATTCAAATTAAAAAGAGCATTTACCTCAGAATTATTATTGTCTCAGTATTATAGAATAAGAAATCAAAAAAAGGAGCATCTAATAAACAAATGATTTATTCTAATTAAAATGATGAAGATATATTTAGACATTTCCTTTCTGTTTTTGAGGCAAAATGAAGAGATTTTCAATTATAGATCTCTAAATGTACGCTACTGCACATAATTCTTTTATAGCATTTTGTGTTTGGAACCTAACGATTCAATGCCTATATATACTTCATGTACAAAAATTAACAATCGGAAAAAGAAAAGGCATAGGTGCATTGAATTTAAAAGTATTTGGGGCCTTCTAATAATGGCTTCTGAATGTGAAAGTATTCTAGTCCATGGCTTCTATTTGTCTGTGTTCTAATGAAGTCAATGAGATCTTCTAATCATGGATTTTCATTTTTTGGTGTAAATGCAGGACTAACCGCATTGGTGTCATTAAATGTTTCAAATTCTTACATAACTAATGATGGTTTGCTGTATTTAAAGCCTCTAGAGAACTTACGGTCGCTATCTTTGGAGTCCTGCAAGGTAACTGCCTCTGAAATTAAGAAGCTTCAGTCAACTACCCTTCCCAATCTTGTCAGCTTTCGACCAGAATAATATTGCTGGGGCAACTGTAACACATGCTTTAAATAGCTGCTATCACCTGGAGATAGCTCTCTTCACAATTCAACAAATGTATGTTAAAACATGAAAGGATGCCTTTCCAATGGGGTCAGGTTAATTGTGTTAATTATAGGGACAATCAATGTAAGGTGATTGTAAATATGTTTGGCTACTGAATTTGGCATTTCCTCTTTTCTTGTTTCAAAAACAAATAAATTTTGTCGATAGAAATTTTATGTTCATTCAAACTATTTTCTGCACATTGTCTTACAAGTTTTCATATGGAGATTCAAAACAGAAGGTAAAAACCAGAGGGGAAGAGGTTTGGCTCGGAGCTACACACAATCTGAGTAACTTGTTTCAGAACATGGTCTCAATCACAAGCATGCAAACAGAATTACATGTTTGAATGTTTGATGAAATGGAAGCAAAAGCTGAAAATAAATCCTCAATCCTCAATCATATATACTACAACAATAGAGTCTATGCTCCTCAATCCAGTGCAAAAATCTATTTATTCTAAGCTAGAAATTAGAATGAGGATGTTGCAGCTAGAAATAACAAATCAATCAGGTAAGCAATAGCAATCTCTAAATTATTTGCAGCTAAGTAATAAATTCAGCTTCTATATCTTGACCAAAAAAAAAATAAAATCAGCTTGTATATCAATTGGTAAGAAATAACAAATCAAGTGTTGTAATAGAATGAAGCAAACATTAGATATCAATTGTCCTCCAACGGCCTGAGATTGATGCTACTTCAAATCTTGGGCTTTTTACCTGGCAATATGATGAATTTACCATGCCAATAGAATTTTTTTGTGATAAGTTTTTCAGTTCATTATCAAAGGCTAAAAGAACAAAAAGCATTTCGAAAAAATAATAATAAGGGTCGTTTGTGTTAAGAAAATTGGGTCCAGTCCCATATAAGTGGTTTTAGATCAAGTAAAGGAAATTGACTTTGATCTTTCATTTTACACAGAATCCTAACTACTTAATAAAAAAGAAGTAGAAAAAAAAGAAAAGCTAGAAAAAGCAGAGAGAAAAAGAAGAAAAGAGAGTTGGTTGAACGGAAGTCGATCCGTGGTCCGATTGAGTTGGGACCTTGTCAGGAGGTTTATGATTTAGAGTTTTACATTCTGAACGGTGAAGATCGGGTTTGAAGCTCTCTAGGAACAAATACAGGGTGTATTTGTTGAGTCACTTATTTGGTGAGATTTCTCCAATTGTTTCTCTAGTTGTTGATTAGCTCTAGTTTTAGTTAAAGAAAAACTTTGTATACCTATTATTTGATAGTGAAGATTTTTTGTAGTCCGTGATTTTTTTCCTCTACACTGAAAGGTTTTTCACGTAAATCTTGGTGTGTGCTTTATTTTTCCTACATTTTTTTATTATTGATTGTTGTGATTATTGCTTATGTATTGTTGTGATTATTGCTTCAGACGCAACAGTTTTGGTATTGATGTGTGCTTTATGTTTTTAAAAATTTTGTTTTATTTTATTTTCGTTTTATTTTTAATTTTATTGAATTTGAAAACATGTTTGAATAAAATGTTTTTGTTTTATAAATGTGAAAACAAAAATGTATAAGAGAAATTGGTTAAAGCTTTTAGACTCCGTTTGTTATTAATAATATAATAATATTAATATAATATTATTTATTAATATATCATTTATTAATATAATATTATTTTTATTAATATATTATAATATGATCTTTAATATATTATTTATTAAAATAATATTTATTAATATATTATAACATGATTCTTTCGACATATGGAACTTACGAAAATGCAGTGCAGCATCTCTTGATGTTCTATCAAATGTGTTTGGGGTTGAAATTTTTCCTACTTTGATGCCTATTATTCAGGTAAGTTACCTATTGGGGATGTAAAAGTTATATCGTGGAAATTCTTTGTGTTTTATTTATTTATTTATTTTTGTTTCTGTGCATCCAATAGGTATGTTTCATCACAAGTTCATCACTTCATCTTGCCCAAAAGATATTAAATCAGTGTGTTCCATGGTGAATATGAGAATATCAGATTGCTTCATGCTGTAGAATCTACAAACTTAATTCATTTGCTATGATATAGATATGCTAGTTTGAATCACAAAGGTTATTGCTGTTAATGCCAAACTTCTCCTGCATGTGTGCATGAAACTTTATTGGAGGAAATAGTTATATAGGAAGTCTAAAAGAGCTTTGTACGAGTCACTTTTGATTTCTGATTTTCTGGTTTCAGCATTGATTTAGAAGACGCTGTATTTCATTTAAGCATGTGTTTTTTTTATCCAGTCCTTGATTTTAATGGTTCCAGTGTTTTTCTATCACGAGGCTATAAACTCACTGGATCCTGCTAATATATGTATTAAGTAGAATACTACAAAAACAACTGCTTCTGTCCGGTAAAAAAAATTTAGTATTTTGAGTTTGTGATGAATTGTTGAAGCTATCTTGTTTCTTTTAAGCTTGAGTATATTTCGATCAATGTTTTTTGCCAAATGATTTGGTTTGTGTAGCATTTGGTTAGCTAATTGATGTCCGCCCATCTATTCTAGAGGTGGGTATCTTTTGTCTGTTACATTTTAGTTTTCTCAAATTTGTTTTTTAATTTCAGTTGTTTTAGTTGTGTCACTTCTTTTAGTCTGTATGTCATACTCTTGTGTGTGTATGTGTTTTTTATTATTATTATTTTGAATTGCTAATTATTTTTCTTTTCTATGAGCAGTTTTTTTCAATCTCCACATGCTTCTGTGAATAATCTTTCGTTGTATTCTTAATAGCAAGGGATATCACTCTGATACATTTTGATATTATACATTAATTTCCTGCAGGCTTTATATACATCCATGGATAAATTCCTTCAGGCTTTGTTCTCTACTAATTAACAATTCTTGCTGATTTTATTTTTCAATTTTAGTTTGTTCATTTGTGCTTTCTAATCCTTCATGATTGGCTGGTTTTTTTTCTTTAGCAATGAAAATTTTATCTTGTTTACTTGAAATTTATTTGCAAAAATTTTTCTCCTTTATAATCATGTGCCACGTGTTCTTAACACTTATTTTTTGTATTTGATTTATAATCAAATTTTAATTAGGATTATGAAGAGCAAAATATTAAAATTTTTTTCTTCGTATTGAACTTTCGATCGACGGAGACAAAATGTTAATTTTTTTATCTAAATCCAATCCAATAATTCCAAAGTCCAACTTGTGGTCCCAAGGATAGGTCTGCTTTGCTGTCAGAAAAGAGTTTATTTTGGGCCGACTGAGCCAGAAGCTAATAATAAGGTCTTGGGAATTGTTTTACCGATTTTGAAGATAAGAACGTTGGATGGGATCTGCGGACTTGAGCAGCAGATTTCGCCTTCTTTTTCGGCAGATATAAGTCTCAGATTTGGCAACAGCTTCTCTCAGTTCTCTGATTTCAACAAATATATCGTTTTTGTCGAGCCGAGGTTGATTTTTTTTATTCATTCCATTTGTTTCCAGTCGGATTTTCTTTTCTGCTTGGATTTATTCATTCCATTCGTTTTCATGGTTCTAATGATGCAGAAGGTGATGTATGCATTTTTGTTGTCTTGATTGGATATTGTGGTTGATAATTCTCATGTTTCCTTTACATTAGGATAGTGATCATTGAAAAGGCTTTTGACACAGCTCTTACGGATCTCCTACAAAGAATTTTTTATACTAACAAGTGGGTGCAAGAGGCTGTTTGAAGAGGTTATAAACTTGGTCCACACTTGCTGTAATTTGGATTAAATTTTTATAGATATCAATAATTGTTTTAATCATTTGCAGGAGGCTGCGGAAGAGGTTGCACCAAGGGTGGGAATAGTTGTACAGTACCTTTGCGAGGTTTTGACAAATATCAAGTTTTTTTTGCTTGCCTTTACCTTATACTAAGCTCGATGAACTTATGACTTATGAAACCCAGCATTGTGGGTTGTTACTTTTTTTTTTTTTTAATTTCTTATGCTGCTTTATCAAAACATAAGGTGCTAAACAATAATTTTGGTACAGGATGGATTGATGATGACTCATTCAACATGTGGAACTTATGGAAATGCACTGCAGATGTTCTATCAAATGTGTTTGGGATGAAATTCTTCCGTACTTCACGTGTGCTCTTGGCAAATATCGGGTTGTTTTCTGGCCTTTTATTATAACAAGTTCTTTTCAGCGTTGCAATTATGACTTATGAGACTCAGCCCCGTGGGTTGTTATCTTTTTTGTTTTATTTTATTTTATTTATTTCGTATTTCTAATAATGTTTCTTTTCTATGAGCAGTCTTTTCTTTCAGTCCCCGCATGCTTCTGTGGGAAATCTTTCATTGGGTTCTGAAAACCAATACATTAAAGTTTGTATTCTTAATTGTAAGGGATGTCATTCATATACTTTTTGATATTATACATTAATTTCTTGTAGGCTTTATGTACATCCATGGAAAAATTCCTTCAGGGTTTGTTCTCTACATATTAACAATTTAGGTTAATTTTATTTTTCAATTTTAGTTTGTTCATTTGTGCTTTCTAAACTTTCATGATTTGCTGATTTTTTTTTACAATGAAAAGTTTATCTTGTTTACTTGAACTTTACTTACAAAATTTTTCTCCTTTTATAATTATCTGCCACATGTTCTCAGCACTTTTATTTTATCTATTGGATTTATATTCAAATTTGGATTAGAATTATGGAGAGCAAATTTTTAATTATTTCTTTTCTTTTTTTTTCATATTCAAATTTCGACGATAGAGACAACAATTTAATTATTTCATCTAAATGCAATCCAATAATTCCAAACTACAACTTATGGGCCAAAGTATAGATCTGTTTATGGTAAGGAATGAGTTCATTTTGGGCCAACTGAGCTAGAAGCTCAAAATGACGGCAAAAAATTGTT
Organism: Durio zibethinus; assembly: GCF_047325235.1. Lineage (NCBI taxonomy): Eukaryota > Viridiplantae > Streptophyta > Magnoliopsida > Malvales > Malvaceae > Durio > Durio zibethinus. The sequence goes on from NC_143174.1 coordinate 24,682,971, forward strand.
TTACTGATCTTGAAGACAAAAATATAATTTAAATCGGTTTTGTCGGTTTATTATATATCCAGTCAACCCAAACCCAAAGATCTGCAAATTTTCCCCTCCCACAAAAAATTATTGAAATTTGAGAGCAAAAGCTGGATTGGGCTGTGATTTCTCTCTTCATTTTCATAACCCTCAAAAAAAAAAAAAAAATCCATAGCCAAACAGTTCCAAACATTAATCCAAAAACTTAAAAAATTTCCTCTTTTAATACATCTCCAGAACTTGTCTCAACCCAAAGTCTTTCAAGAAACCCATAATTTTTTCCTCTCTGAGCCATATCCTCTGCTCGACTTAAAGAACCTGTTCCAACCCAAAATCTTCCAAAAAAACCAATCAACCAAAAAACCCATAATTTTTTTTCGTAGGGGTTGGATGACTCCTGCAGAGTACTGGAGCAGCAGATTTTGCCTTCTTCTTCGGCATACGTAAGTCTCAGATTTGGCAACAGTTTCTCTAATTTCAACAAATATATCGTTTTGGTGCTTGCTCGAGCCGATGTTTGATTTTTTTTTTACTCATTCCATTTGTTTACTTAGTAACTAGTTTAGTGTATATATATATATATATATATATTTTTTTTTTTCTGGTTTGATTTTGGGTAACAACTTGCTATAATTCGGATTAAATTCTTATACATTTCAACAATTGTTTTGTTCATTTGCAGGAGGGTACCAAAGAGGTTGCACCAAGTTTGGAAATAATTGTGTACACTAGTTTATGTGCGCGCTTTTGGCAAACATCAGCTGTTTTTTGCTGGCCTTTACATTATAATAAGCTCTTTTTAGTGTTGCAATTATGACTTATGAAACCCTGCACTGTAAGTTGTTATCGTTTTTGGTATGCTGCTTTATCAAAACATAAGTTACTAATATCTGAAAAAACAAAAAAAAAGTTGCTAATTATGTTTCTTTTCAATATGCAGTTTTCCAGTCTCTACATGCATCCCTGAGAAAGCTTTAATTGGGTTCTGTAAACCAATAAATTAAGGTTTATATTCTTCCTTTTAATGGATGCCATTCTCATACATTTTGATATTATACATTAATTTCTTGAAGGCTTGGTGTACATCCATGGATAAATACCTTCCGAGTTTGTTTGTCCTTGCAAATGACCTTTCTGCAGAAGTGCTGAAATTGGTCAATAGCTTTTTTTTTTTTTTCTTCTTGTACTCTTGTTTTTAATTATAATTCTGTCTTTTGCTTGGAATGCTCAAATCTGGTGTAAGCATTTCCTAATTTTGCTTGTAATTTCCTATAACTGCAAGTCTATAAAAGCTTGGTATGAGTCATTTTTCATTTCTGATTTTCCGGTTTTGGGATTGATTTAGAAGATGTAGTATTAGAATTAGACATTTTTTTTATCTAGTCCTTGATGTTAATGGTTCTTGGGTTTTTTCTGTCACGAGACCAAAAAATTGCTGGGAATTGCTAGTATATGTATTAACTAGAATACTATGAAAAGAACTGTTTCTGTTGACTTTTAATAAGAGTTACATAAAAATTTTTCCTTTTTTTGTCGAGCTGTTTGGTGTCCTATTGATTACATATGGCTCTTATGGGTCTCGTGCTGAGAATATTGGATGCTAACAAGTGGGTGCAAGAGGCTACTTGTTTGGCTTTTGCAGTGCTTGAAGAGGTTGTTATAAACTTGCTACACTACTTGCTGTATTTTGGATTAAATCCTTATATATTTCAGCAATTGTTTAATTCATTTGAATTAAACATATTTTTTATCTAGTCGTTGATGTTAATGGTTCTAGGTTTTTTTCTATCACGAGATTATAAACTTGCTGGACACTGCTAATATATGTATTAAGTAGAATACTACAATGATACCTGTTTCCGTCTCCTACAAAATTTTTAGTATTTTGTTTTAGTGAATGAATTATTGAAGTCATATCGTTTTTTTTAAGCTTGAGCATTTTTAGATCAATGTTTTTTGCCTAATGATCAGGCTTGTGCAGCATTTGGTCAGCTAATTGAAGTCCGCCCATCTTTTCTGGAGGTGTGTATTTTTTGTTTGTTACATTTTAGTTTTCTTATATTCCTTTTTTTTTTTTTATTGCAACTCTTTTAGTAATGTGAAGTGTCACTTCTTTTAGCATCTATGTCATGCTCTTGTTTTTTTTTATGTGTATCTACAACCTTCTTTTTCTTTTCTGTGATGTGATTTTTAACTATTTGACAGCCACACTTGAAGAATGTAAGTGAATATATGTTGCAAGTCAATAAAGGCATTGATGAATGATGTGGCCTGTGAAGCATGTGAATTTTTGTAACTTTCTTCTTCTTTGTGCATTCCATGTCTTAATGTCTTCTATTTAGATTAAGATGTCTTTTAAAGCAATATTTGTATACTAAGTCAATAAAGGCATTGATGAATGATGTGGCCCGTGAAGCATGTGAATTTTTGTAACTTTCTTCTTCTTTGTGCATTCCATGTCTTAATGTCTTCTATTTAGATTAAGATGTCTTTTAAAGCAATATTTGTATACTCATGTCTTTTAGTCTCAATGTCATACTTTTGTGTCTTTTTTTCCTTATTGAGAACCTTCATTTTCTTTTCTGTGATGTGATTTTTAATTATTTGAAAATCACATTTGAAGAATGTAATTGAATATATGTTGTGAGTGAATAAGGACATTGATGAATGATGAAGTGGCACCTGAAGCATGTGAATTTTGGTAACTTTCTTCTTTTTGTATTACATGTCTGAATGTCTTATATGTAGATTCAGATGTCTTTTAAAACCATATTTTTTATAGCTTATGCAGATTGACATGCTTCAAACTAATAGTTTTTGGTAGAATGCAATATCTTTTGAATTTAACCTTTTTTTTTTCTTAGTCACCTTTGCTCGATCACATAAAATGTTTGTTAAATATGTCAGAAGTGTTGGAGGTGTGCTTGCCCCTCTGCCTCTGACTCTGCCTCTATGTGCTATTGAAACGTAGTTATCAAGAATTTTAATTATATACCCATCATATTCTTAGTCCTTTCTGTTAAAAATGTAGATTCATTTTCTTGATTTAGAAGATGTAGTATTAGAATTAGACATTTTTTTTATCTAGTCCTTGATGTTAATGGTTCTTGGGTTTTTTCTGTCACGAGACCAAAAAATTGCTGGGAATTGCTAGTATATGTATTAACTAGAATACTATGAAAAGAACTGTTTCTGTTGACTTTTAATAAGAGTTACATAAAAATTTTTCCTTTTTTTGTCGAGCTGTTTGGTGTCCTATTGATTACATATGGCTCTTATGGGTCTCGTGCTGAGAATATTGGATGCTAACAAGTGGGTGCAAGAGGCTACTTGTTTGGCTTTTGCAGTGCTTGAAGAGGTTGTTATAAACTTGCTACACTACTTGCTGTATTTTGGATTAAATCCTTATATATTTCAGCAATTGTTTAATTCATTTGAATTAAACATATTTTTTATCTAGTCGTTGATGTTAATGGTTCTAGGTTTTTTTCTATCACGAGATTATAAACTTGCTGGACACTGCTAATATATGTATTAAGTAGAATACTACAATGATACCTGTTTCCGTCTCCTACAAAATTTTTAGTATTTTGTTTTAGTGAATGAATTATTGAAGTCATATCGTTTTTTTTAAGCTTGAGCATTTTTAGATCAATGTTTTTTGCCTAATGATCAGGCTTGTGCAGCATTTGGTCAGCTAATTGAAGTCCGCCCATCTTTTCTGGAGGTGTGTATTTTTTGTTTGTTACATTTTAGTTTTCTTATATTCCTTTTTTTTTTTTTATTGCAACTCTTTTAGTAATGTGAAGTGTCACTTCTTTTAGCATCTATGTCATGCTCTTGTTTTTTTTTATGTGTATCTACAACCTTCTTTTTCTTTTCTGTGATGTGATTTTTAACTATTTGACAGCCACACTTGAAGAATGTAAGTGAATATATGTTGCAAGTCAATAAAGGCATTGATGAATGATGTGGCCCGTGAAGCATGTGAATTTTTGTAACTTTCTTCTTCTTTGTGCATTCCATGTCTTAATGTCTTCTATTTAGATTAAGATGTCTTTTAAAGCAATATTTGTATACTAAGTCAATAAAGGCATTGATGAATGATGTGGCCCGTGAAGCATGTGAATTTTTGTAACTTTCTTCTTCTTTGTGCATTCCATGTCTTAATGTCTTCTATTTAGATTAAGATGTCTTTTAAAGCAATATTTGTATACTCATGTCTTTTAGTCTCAATGTCATACTTTTGTGTCTTTTTTTCCTTATTGAGAACCTTCATTTTCTTTTCTGTGATGTGATTTTTAATTATTTGAAAATCACATTTGAAGAATGTAATTGAATATATGTTGTGAGTGAATAAGGACATTGATGAATGATGAAGTGGCACCTGAAGCATGTGAATTTTGGTAACTTTCTTCTTTTTGTATTACATGTCTGAATGTCTTATATGTAGATTCAGATGTCTTTTAAAACCATATTTTTTATAGCTTATGCAGATTGACATGCTTCAAACTAATAGTTTTTGGTAGAATGCAATATCTTTTGAATTTAACCTTTTTTTTTTCTTAGTCACCTTTGCTCGATCACATAAAATGTTTGTTAAATATGTCAGAAGTGTTGGAGGTGTGCTTGCCCCTCTGCCTCTGACTCTGCCTCTATGTGCTATTGAAACGTAGTTATCAAGAATTTTAATTATATACCCATCATATTCTTAGTCCTTTCTGTTAAAAATGTAGATTCATTTTCTTGATTTAGAAGATGTAGTATTAGAATTAGACATTTTTTTTATCTAGTCCTTGATGTTAATGGTTCTTGGGTTTTTTCTGTCACGAGACCAAAAAATTGCTGGGAATTGCTAGTATATGTATTAACTAGAATACTATGAAAAGAACTGTTTCTGTTGACTTTTAATAAGAGTTACATAAAAATTTTTCCTTTTTTTGTCGAGCTGTTTGGTGTCCTATTGATTACATATGGCTCTTATGGGTCTCGTGCTGAGAATATTGGATGCTAACAAGTGGGTGCAAGAGGCTACTTGTTTGGCTTTTGCAGTGCTTGAAGAGGTTGTTATAAACTTGCTACACTACTTGCTGTATTTTGGATTAAATCCTTATATATTTCAGCAATTGTTTAATTCATTTGAATTAAACATATTTTTTATCTAGTCGTTGATGTTAATGGTTCTAGGTTTTTTTCTATCACGAGATTATAAACTTGCTGGACACTGCTAATATATGTATTAAGTAGAATACTACAATGATACCTGTTTCCGTCTCCTACAAAATTTTTAGTATTTTGTTTTAGTGAATGAATTATTGAAGTCATATCGTTTTTTTTAAGCTTGAGCATTTTTAGATCAATGTTTTTTGCCTAATGATCAGGCTTGTGCAGCATTTGGTCAGCTAATTGAAGTCCGCCCATCTTTTCTGGAGGTGTGTATTTTTTGTTTGTTACATTTTAGTTTTCTTATATTCCTTTTTTTTTTTTTATTGCAACTCTTTTAGTAATGTGAAGTGTCACTTCTTTTAGCATCTATGTCATGCTCTTGTTTTTTTTTATGTGTATCTACAACCTTCTTTTTCTTTTCTGTGATGTGATTTTTAACTATTTGACAGCCACACTTGAAGAATGTAAGTGAATATATGTTGCAAGTCAATAAAGGCATTGATGAATGATGTGGCCCGTGAAGCATGTGAATTTTTGTAACTTTCTTCTTCTTTGTGCATTCCATGTCTTAATGTCTTCTATTTAGATTAAGATGTCTTTTAAAGCAATATTTGTATACTAAGTCAATAAAGGCATTGATGAATGATGTGGCCCGTGAAGCATGTGAATTTTTGTAACTTTCTTCTTCTTTGTGCATTCCATGTCTTAATGTCTTCTATTTAGATTAAGATGTCTTTTAAAGCAATATTTGTATACTCATGTCTTTTAGTCTCAATGTCATACTTTTGTGTCTTTTTTTCCTTATTGAGAACCTTCATTTTCTTTTCTGTGATGTGATTTTTAATTATTTGAAAATCACATTTGAAGAATGTAATTGAATATATGTTGTGAGTGAATAAGGACATTGATGAATGATGAAGTGGCACCTGAAGCATGTGAATTTTGGTAACTTTCTTCTTTTTGTATTACATGTCTGAATGTCTTATATGTAGATTCAGATGTCTTTTAAAACCATATTTTTTATAGCTTATGCAGATTGACATGCTTCAAACTAATAGTTTTTGGTAGAATGCAATATCTTTTGAATTTAACCTTTTTTTTTTCTTAGTCACCTTTGCTCGATCACATAAAATGTTTGTTAAATATGTCAGAAGTGTTGGAGGTGTGCTTGCCCCTCTGCCTCTGACTCTGCCTCTATGTGCTATTGAAACGTAGTTATCAAGAATTTTAATTATATACCCATCATATTCTTAGTCCTTTCTGTTAAAAATGTAGATTCATTTTCTTGATTTAGAAGATGTAGTATTAGAATTAGACATTTTTTTTATCTAGTCCTTGATGTTAATGGTTCTTGGGTTTTTTCTGTCACGAGACCAAAAAATTGCTGGGAATTGCTAGTATATGTATTAACTAGAATACTATGAAAAGAACTGTTTCTGTTGACTTTTAATAAGAGTTACATAAAAATTTTTCCTTTTTTTGTCGAGCTGTTTGGTGTCCTATTGATTACATATGGCTCTTATGGGTCTCGTGCTGAGAATATTGGATGCTAACAAGTGGGTGCAAGAGGCTACTTGTTTGGCTTTTGCAGTGCTTGAAGAGGTTGTTATAAACTTGCTACACTACTTGCTGTATTTTGGATTAAATCCTTATATATTTCAGCAATTGTTTAATTCATTTGAATTAAACATATTTTTTATCTAGTCGTTGATGTTAATGGTTCTAGGTTTTTTTCTATCACGAGATTATAAACTTGCTGGACACTGCTAATATATGTATTAAGTAGAATACTACAATGATACCTGTTTCCGTCTCCTACAAAATTTTTAGTATTTTGTTTTAGTGAATGAATTATTGAAGTCATATCGTTTTTTTTAAGCTTGAGCATTTTTAGATCAATGTTTTTTGCCTAATGATCAGGCTTGTGCAGCATTTGGTCAGCTAATTGAAGTCCGCCCATCTTTTCTGGAGGTGTGTATTTTTTGTTTGTTACATTTTAGTTTTCTTATATTCCTTTTTTTTTTTTTATTGCAACTCTTTTAGTAATGTGAAGTGTCACTTCTTTTAGCATCTATGTCATGCTCTTGTTTTTTTTTATGTGTATCTACAACCTTCTTTTTCTTTTCTGTGATGTGATTTTTAACTATTTGACAGCCACACTTGAAGAATGTAAGTGAATATATGTTGCAAGTCAATAAAGGCATTGATGAATGATGTGGCCCGTGAAGCATGTGAATTTTTGTAACTTTCTTCTTCTTTGTGCATTCCATGTCTTAATGTCTTCTATTTAGATTAAGATGTCTTTTAAAGCAATATTTGTATACTAAGTCAATAAAGGCATTGATGAATGATGTGGCCCGTGAAGCATGTGAATTTTTGTAACTTTCTTCTTCTTTGTGCATTCCATGTCTTAATGTCTTCTATTTAGATTAAGATGTCTTTTAAAGCAATATTTGTATACTCATGTCTTTTAGTCTCAATGTCATACTTTTGTGTCTTTTTTTCCTTATTGAGAACCTTCATTTTCTTTTCTGTGATGTGATTTTTAATTATTTGAAAATCACATTTGAAGAATGTAATTGAATATATGTTGTGAGTGAATAAGGACATTGATGAATGATGAAGTGGCACCTGAAGCATGTGAATTTTGGTAACTTTCTTCTTTTTGTATTACATGTCTGAATGTCTTATATGTAGATTCAGATGTCTTTTAAAACCATATTTTTTATAGCTTATGCAGATTGACATGCTTCAAACTAATAGTTTTTGGTAGAATGCAATATCTTTTGAATTTAACCTTTTTTTTTTCTTAGTCACCTTTGCTCGATCACATAAAATGTTTGTTAAATATGTCAGAAGTGTTGGAGGTGTGCTTGCCCCTCTGCCTCTGACTCTGCCTCTATGTGCTATTGAAACGTAGTTATCAAGAATTTTAATTATATACCCATCATATTCTTAGTCCTTTCTGTTAAAAATGTAGATTCATTTTCTTGATTTAGAAGATGTAGTATTAGAATTAGACATTTTTTTTATCTAGTCCTTGATGTTAATGGTTCTTGGGTTTTTTCTGTCACGAGACCAAAAAATTGCTGGGAATTGCTAGTATATGTATTAACTAGAATACTATGAAAAGAACTGTTTCTGTTGACTTTTAATAAGAGTTACATAAAAATTTTTCCTTTTTTTGTCGAGCTGTTTGGTGTCCTATTGATTACATATGGCTCTTATGGTTCTCCTGCTGAGAATATTGGATGCTAACAAGTGTGTATAAGAGGCTACTTGTTTGGCTTTTGCAATGCTTGAAGAGGTTGTTATAAACTTGCTACACTACTTGCTGTATTTTGGATTAAATCCTTATATATTTCAACAATTGTTTAATTCATTTGAATTAAACATATTTTTTATCTAGTCGTTGATGTTAATGGTTCTAGGTTTTTTTCTATCACGAGATTATAAACTCGCTGGACACTGCTAATATATGTATTAAGTAGAATACTACAATGATACCTGTTTCCGTCTCCTACAAAATTTTTAGTATTTTGTTTTAGTGAATGAATTATTGAAGTCATATCGTTTTTTTTAAGCTTGAGCATTTTTAGATCAATGTTTTTTGCCTAATGATCAGGCTTGTGCAGCATTTGGTCAGTTAATTGAAGTCCGCCCATCTTTTCTGGAGGTGTGTATTTTTTGTTTGTTACATTTTAGTTTTCTTACATTCCTTTTTTTTTTATTGCAAATCTTTTAGTAATGTGAAGTGTCACTTCTTTTAGTATCTATGTCATGCTCTTGTTTTTTTTATGTGTATCTACAACCTTCTTTTTCTTTTCTGTGATGTGATTTTTAATTATTTGAAAATCACATTTGAAGAATGTATTGAATATATGTTGTGAGTGAATAAGGACATTGATGAATGATGAAGTAGCACCTGAAGCATGTGAATTTTGGTAACTTTCTTCTTTGTGTATTACATGTCTGAATGTCTTATATGTAGATTCAGATGTCTTTTAAAACCATATTTTTTATAGCTTATGCAGATTGACATGCTTCAAACTAATAGTTTTTGGTAGAATGCAATATCTTTTGAATTTAACCTTTTTTTTTTTCTTAGTCACCTTTGCTCGATCACATAAAATGTTTGTTAAATATGTCAGAAGTGTTGGAGGTGTGCTTGCCCCTCTGCCTCTATGTGCTATTGAAACGTAGTTATCAAGAATTTTAATTATATACCCATCATATTCTTAGTCCTTTCTGTTAAAAATGTAGATTCATTTTCTTGAATCTAGGCACAGAAAGGAATGAAGGCCATGCATTTAACTTTACTAGTCCCCCCCGCCTCCCCCAATCTAATGTTTAAGAATCAATGTTGAGCTTGATTGGCATGTCTGCATATTCTGATGCACAGTTACTATGTGAGAATTTGAGAGAATATCTACCATGTCTAGTTCAGTATGCTAATACTTAGCTGAGTTCTATCTTGTTAGTTTCTATTTTTCTTTTTTCTTTAGAGCCATTTATAACATCTATGTTCTTAATTTCATCTGTTACTTTTTTTTTTTTTTTTGTAGATTTTGTTGTCAAACATGGTTTATGCTGATGACCAATAAGTCACTTGTTGATGCTGAGGTTATGTCTTTTCAACTTCTGCTTTGAGGTTATCTGAATTGGCGATTATAATTGATAATTTTTTTGATGTCAATTCATTTTTGTAGGAAGATAAGTCTCTTCTAGACATGCATCAGGTTATTGTAATTTTTTTTTGACATTGTGCTCCTACTTCTGTGAAATTTGTCTCATGTTAGCATTTTATTTTGCTGTATGTGGTTTCTAATAGATTCTCTCATTATATTTCCTCTTCAAGATCTAAAACCTTGATTCCATATGTCGCGATTTCCTGGTTCTGATTATGCAGAAGATGATGCAAGTATTTTTTTTCTTTGCCAGTCAATCAGAGTGAAATAACATGGTTTAAGTTCTATTCTGTTAGTTTTAGAAAGAAGTGTTTTCTAGTGAGACTTTATCCTAAATAATTATTTTGGTACAGGATGATGACTCATTCAACATATGGAACTTATGAAAATGCGGTGGAGCAGCTCATGATGTTCTATCAAATGTGTTTGGGGATGAAATTCTTCCTATTTTGATCGCCTATTATTCCAGTAACTTATCTATGGGGGATATAAAATTTTGATCATTAGAAATTGTATCTGTTTTATTGTTTCTATTTATGTTTCTCGGCATCCACTTCGTATGTTTCATTATAAATTCATCACTTCATCTTGCCCTAAAGATGTTAACTAATCAAACATCATATTGTTTCATGCTGCAGAATCTACAAACTTAATTCATTTACTAATATATATATATATATATATATATATATATATATATATATATCATATGCTTGTTTACATTTTTATGGAGAAAATAATGTTTTAAACTGAATTTCCATTGGTTGGATATGCTCTTGATTCTAGATTGATTGGATAGTCTTCTTGGGCTAAACGGGTATTTTGGTGGACAATTTTGGTTGTTGGGTTTGATCGGGTCAACTGGGTTGCAGTCATCAGTCAGGTTGTTATTTGGTGTTGGGATGTAATGTTTCTCGATCAAAACATATCCTGTTTGATGTAGTTTTGCCCTTATGGTGGTGACTAATCCACAAAATTTATGTCTTGGATATATCACCTAAACCTGTTTGCTTTTCAGTTACCATAGAATCCTTTATGACAAACCAATAGATTATGTAAAGAGTCATTAACAAAGAGGAAAGGTGAACAACTGAACATGTCTTGGCTTCATATTTCCACAATGGAATTGTTTAGGGAGAATATTGTCTACCACAAAATAGTAGCAGGAAGTGATGCCAGCTTCTATATGATAGAACCATGCTCTTCTCCAATAGGGATTAATGTACAGCACACAGGCTATACTCAGTAGCACCATAAAGTAAGACAACAAAACTTACATAAAAGACATTCATGTCAATTGAACCATTGTCAGTTGAAGCCCCTGACGTTGATGATGATGGTCCTGTTGAGCAGTTTGACAATGGTGCGCCGCAAAGAAAAGGATTTCCCAGGTAGCTACTTTCATCAAATGTTGCAAATTGCGCAGTCCTTTCAGGAGTTCTTCCAGAAAAATTGTTGTATGCCACACTGAAAAAAGACAAGAAATTTAACCCCACAAGTTCAGGAGGGATTTTTCCGCTCAAGTTGTTGTGAGAAAGATCGAGACTCAATTTGCTTGAGTTCAGAAATCGCTGGAGGGATTGGTCCTGTCAAACTGTTGAAAGACAAATTCAAAATATTGACTCTTTGGATGTTTTTGACTGTGTGGGGAATCTCTCCAATCAACTTGTTGCAAGAGAGATCAATTCCAGACAGGTAAGTGAGGACTTTTCCCTTATAAGAGTGAGATATGTTTTTTGTAGTGAACTCTATTTGCTCTTCGATGGAGAAAGAACTCGAACTATTTGAATTAGTAACAAGGATATAACGGACAAGATATTGGGATAAATAATTTAGTGTTGTAATCTTCAGGCAAGGAGGAATTGTACCAGAAAGATGGTTATTAGAAAGATCAATCAAGCTTAGGTGGCTCAAGTTGCATAACTGAACCGGAATCCCACCTTCAAAGTGGTTGTTATTTAGGAGAAGAAATCTCAACTGAGAGAGACTGCCGATCCAATTTGGAATGTTTCCAGTCAAGTGGTTATGGCTGAGATCTAATGTCATCAAGGTAGGGCTGTTACGAAATGCATTTATGAGTGGCCCGTGTAGCTTGTTTCTTGATAAATGGATTTGACTGAAATGTAATTGGCTGAAGCAAGACGGTAGATTCCCAGAGATATTGTTCACTGAAAGATCCAGAAGTTTAAGATTGAGCTGGCAAAACTCGTCGGGGATTGGACCTTCAAGATGATTTTTTGCCATGACAATTTCTTCCAAACTCATATTCCCCATCCACCTTGGTATATCACCAAAAAGTTGGTTATTGCTAAGATCCAATGTTGTCAACGAGAAGCAATTAGACAAACAATCTGGGATCCATCCAGAGAAGAGATTCCCATCCAATTGCAAGTCCCTCAAGTCTGTCAAGTTAAAATTTGAAGAGAATGGCTGGCCATGCAGTATGTTGTTTGACAATAAGAACGCTTAATGAGGAGCAGCCTATTGCCAAGTGCTCCGGTAATACTCCACTCAATTTGTTGTTAGACAAGTCCAAGGTTCGTAGAGATTTCATATCTCCGATTGAAACTGGAATGCTACCGCCAAAAATATTTTTAGACATGTTCAGGAACCATAATGATGGTAGTTTTGCTCCAATTTCATTTGGAATGTTGCCATAGAAGGAATTTTTGGAGATATCCAAACTTACTAAATTCGTATGTGAAAGGAAAGATAACTGAAATGGTCCCAGGAGAGAGTTGTTGGCGAGAACTAATGCATTTAATTTTGTGTTGTTCTCCAACAACCAATTTGGAAATTCCCCTATCAAATTGATGTTAGATAGATCAACATAGCGCAAGTCATGTTGATGATAGAGAAATTGAGGAAATGATCCAGCATCTCCACAACAAGATATGATGATCCAATTCAGTTGGAATGCTGGGCCAAAGAATGCATCTCAGTTTCAGAATATATGGTACTGTTGTCTGCATAGAAGAGCAGGAGTTTTGTAAGGTTGAACAAGGGTCCTAATGAGCTTAGGATTTCAAAGCAATTGTTGGAAAGATCCAACGTTAGAAGGGATTTTAGACTCCTAAGGGCAAATATATCTCTAGAAAATTGATTGAATGAGAGATCTAAACTTTCAAGGGATGTTAGACTTTCAAGGACAGATATATTTCCAGAAAATTGATTGTATGAGAGATATAAATTTTCAAGGGATGTAAAACTCTTGAGGGCAGATATACTTCCAGAAAATTGATTGAAAGGAAGATATAAACTTTCAAGCAATGTGAGATTGGAGAAGCACTCCGGCAAGTTACCCCTTAAATTGTTGTAGCCAATATCCAAGTTTTGGAGATTTGTCAATTCACAAAAACCTGCAAAATTAGCATTATATTAAATAAATGAAGAAGGTGTCATGCACTGGAACAAAAAAAAAAAAAAGAAAAAGTCTTTCCATCCCTTGCATATTGTCACTAATTGACTTTTCACGAAATTTAAAGAGATCAAAAGGAAAAGAGGTAATACATTAAAAAAAATTTAGGAAAATTTGGTATTTGCTTGGTATATCGGAAGTTTTTTTACTTTTTAAGTAATCATGATGAAAGGTAATATTATATAAAAATAATATATGAAGAGTAACATTTTGAATGGGAGAATTTTTCAAATGCAAAAGGGACAACATGAGTATAGGACGGAGGGACTAAGGAGAACTTAAAACAAAGGTAAGGTATATATCAATCTCAACCTTGGGATTGTAAGGTGCCATTGAGTCGGCATCCCGCTAATCGTAGATTCTTGAGAGAAGGCATCGCTCCAATTTTTTGAAGAAAATTGTTTTCCAGGGAAGTGTCCTCTATGACCAAGGATTCCAAATTCTTCAAATGAAGTGGACCTATTTCAAATATATATATTTACGAAAACATATGAAAATATTTTTTAAGTAAAAAAAAGGGGGGGGGGGGAATGTCATAATATATATGCAATTAACAATATACTCACACCCTATCATAAATTACAACTTTAACAACTATTAAGTCAATTAATCAAGATGTTTATTTTGGAAGAAAATCAAGATACTTTTTTAATTTAGAAAAAAAAAGAAGTAAAAAATATATCGACAAGCTTAAATGAATTCAGATAAATATTGTTAATGACAAGAAACAAAATGATTGATTACTTAATCAACAATTATCCTTTTATTCTTGGTTTATATATATATATATATACACACACACACACACGCTAAACTATTTTGCTTTTTTTTTATTAATTACCAATTTACATATGAGTGATACATTCATTATAAAATTCTTGTAATTTTAAGTATATGTAATACTTATTTGAATAGCTAAAGGTAAAAGATATCCAAAAAAATAAAGAAATAAATTAGATGTATAACTATATATTTAAAATATCTAATTTACCATGTAAGTTGAGACTGTCGTTAACGTCATAAAATATCACTCTCAAATTTTTAAGAGAAGTCAACATTCCAATATCTTGAATAAAATTAGAAGGGAGAGATAAACCTTCTAACTTCAACTCTTTCAAACTTGTCAAATTTTTTCATTCTATTCAATCAAAGTTACGAATTATGTTTGGAATTGAAAAATATAATTACAAATGACAATCGAGAAAATGATACTACTACTTAATAAGTAATTGAAAAATTGAAAGATTTATTTTACCATGTAAATTGAGGTTGTCATTGAACTCACAAAAATATACAAACAAATTTTTAAGAGAAGTTAGCATTCCAATATCTTAAATAAAATTGAAAGGAAAAAATAAACCTTCCAATATCAACTTTTCCAAACTCGTCAAAATTTGCCATTATAATCAATGAAAGTTAGAAATTATAAAAATTAAGAAGTATGTTATGATAGAAATAGTTGCAAATGACAATCAATAAAATAGTACTCCAAAATAAGTCTAAAGTATAGTATATGCATATGAGCTATGAGATTTGGCCAATGATTCATGTCCTCTTTGTGAGGGTTAATCCTATAAGTTGATGATTTAAATCTTTGGTACTACTTAAGTTTAGGGTTATCATGCAAAAAAGTATACTCAAATATAAATACAATCACTTTTATTGACTCATTTTAATGGACAGAGACAAAAATTTTAGTAAAAGGTTCAATATTAAATTTAACATATGTAATATTATTTTATTTTTATAATTTTTATATACTAATTAAATTTATTTACATAAAAAGACTATATTGATTAAATTTACCATTAGCCAAGCATATTTGAAAAAATCATTTAACAAATGATAAAAATCACAATGAAGAAGAATTTTAGGGCAAAAGTTAACTATTTAGTATATGAAAAATTTTCTATCTATATAGTGGAATAATAAGAGAAATTATGTTAAAAAAATTTTCAAAAAGTACTCAATAATGTGATATGTGAGAAAAATGGGAAGAATTTATAAACATAAATAGGGGAAACAAAATGATTTGATAAAATTAAGGAGAGGGTGGAGAAGGGAATAAAAATTTAATACAAAAATTTTAATTTTTTTACTGAAATCTGAAAAAAAAAATTTAAATAAGACTATAGATAATATATATATATATATATATATATATCAATGCCATAACATTAAAGTTATCCCATTTCAATCTAATGCAAGAATTTGGTTAACATAAGGCTTGATGTTTTTGTTATTTTCTTTTTTAAAATATTTTGCATAAAATTTTATAATTTTTTATATTTTTCAAATAATATGTTCTATTATCAACAAAAATAATTCTAACAAAATTAAATAATTATTAAAAATAAAGGTAGTAAATAGAATTAAAAATGAAATAAAATAAAAAAATTGACAATTTGAGTAAAAAGAGTTTTAAATATTTAGAAGTGATAAAGAAAAGAATAAAAATGTTATAATTGATTAATATATTTACCTAACCTTTAAATAAAAAATTAATAGATAAAAACATATTAATCAACATAATAAAAACAAATTAAAAAACATACTCCTTTTTCTTTTTTATCTAATTAAATCTCCACATTTTTTTTTGGATTGTCTCAAAATTGTTTTCATATCCTTTAACACCAACAATTCACATCTTACAAATTTTTTGTATTTTTACTTTTTAGAATTTAAATATATAGGTTATCAATATTGTGAAAAAATTGAAGAAATAATGTTAAAATAATGATAAAAATTTTATTTGGCTTATATAAAATAATAAAAACAAGAAATTTGCCACACACTATTAAAATTAAGTTCAAAATTATCTAAAAAAAAAAAAAAAAAAAAAAGTTCTAATCTGAGATTGGGTGACATGGTGGTAAGAAGTATTTAATTCAAATAGGAGATACATAAAGAGTAAAATAAATTTTTGACTAGTACCTTTCCCTAATTGGTTAAATAAATGTAGGTAATAATAGTAATTATAAGAGCAAAGCATTGCATATAATAATTATAACTTACAGGTAGCCAATGTTCCATAAAAACTAAAACCATCCAAATAAAGAGTCTTCAATGATGGGAACAAGTCTAGCGATTGCGGTGAAAGGCTACAAGCTACAAATGAGACAATCATTACAAGATGGAATGTAAATAAGTTAGTAATACAGTTAAATTTTTTTATATGATTTGTAAATACACATATTATATATCTTTAATCCCACAAATTTAAACCGACATACTTTCCTATAGAAGCAAATGTAGTCTTTTGATTCAAAAGAGAGAAAGGCACAATATTGAGTTGCAATCAATTTAAATTTGTTTCAATAAAAAAATCAAATAAAATCATGATTTTTTTTTTATACAGCCAAAATTTCATTAACAATCAAAGTTAGAGAAGTACAATATTGTCTGGAAAAAGTGTACATATATAAGAGCTGTTTAATATTAATATATATATAATTCATTAACATTACTAATTAATCACTAAAATAAAATACTACTTAAATTGAAGAGAGGGTAAATGTTTCTGTTAGTTTGAATTTTAATTTCTTAATTTGTTTAGAGGTGTAATTAGTTCAAACATGCATGAACAAATTGATGAAGACACAATTTTGTTTTAGCAGTACTTCTAATGCCATAGCAATATATAAACAGATTCTGTAATTTACTCAAAGCATCTAATCCTGAGAAGAATCACAAATAAAAATATAATATAATTAAAATAAAACATAATATTCTCGCATTTGGACTTTAAAGCATATATTTAGGTATTATATAATAATAAGATGTCATTTGATAACTTCAGAGAGAGATAAGGGAAAGAGAAGGGGTAATTTAACCTTTAAGATCTATTGATACGTCAAAGTTGTAGCCTCCTAAAGACAAACACTTTAGATTTGAAAGCGTACCAAAGGATGATAATATGCAAAAGTTGAAGAGATTCCCACTTAAATTAAGCACTTCCAGATTGATCAAGCTTAGTTTCGTTTCATTATCTATAAAACATTAATTTACATAATTAATTTCATTACTTTTTAATTTCATAATTAATCTTAAAATCTTGAAAACTCTTTTGAAGACATTTTTCCACTGAAATATATATATGTTCATAAACATGTAAATTATACATTTCCCAACAAATTGTGTACTTAAATACCTTGGGTTGGAACAAAGTCATTCACTTGGTTTTTTGCTAGATTTAAAGACTTAAGTGATGAAAGTCTGCTTGAGGATGCTAAAATGCTATCATTGAATTGATTAAAATTTAAGTCAAGGATTTCTAGTTTATCCAATTTCGATGATAGCCTTTCAAAACTTACAAGGAAAAATGTAGCATTTAGTGACTTTTCAAAAAATGCAATAAAAAATATTTAGGTAAGATGAACAAAGCTGGTAATCAATAAAAATGAATTTCCAAATGCAAAATATCTATTGAACATGAATGAACCTTGATTTTCAACACAACCAGCAATAGAATTGCCACCCAAACAAAGACTCTTCAATTCCTTAAAAGGAAAAAACAAAGAGGCGTTGAGATACCAATAATTTCTCTTACTCCAATCATACTCTACATCATTATAATAATAATAATAAACTAAATCATCATAGACTTCCGTGGTTGTAAGATTAAGGAAGAGTCGGATTACTCGTCCAGTGGAGGAGTTGCATTCAACCCTTTTCCATTGACAACAATCTGAAATCTGTTTTCCCTCATCCACCCAATAATTCTTTACATCTTTAATGTGAGTAAAGAAAGGTTTGAGTTGCAAGAGAGCAATTTTTTCTTGCTCCTAGCACCTTTCACATTCATAGCACCTTCTTAATAGGAATGCTACCAAAACCACCCATAACCATTTCCACTCCATCTCAATTAATTAATGCACTCTCAAATAACTTAATATTAACTCTGTTGCTATGCATTTGGTATCACTACATCCTTGGGGTTTATATACTAAAAAGTCACTTGAAAAGATACAACCTTGTTTTCTAAAAATTCATTGAAAATGGCACACTCAATCTTGACGTACTCGTCAAATTTCATAGCATAAGAAAATACTTTCCATGAAGGTTCTTATAAATTTTCTTTGTGGAAAATTAAGTAGAGACTCTAACAATAATAAACACTCCATCTAAATTATAACATGATTAATGTATTATAGTAACGCTGCTAACAAAAATTAGTACTTTCTCTTTTTTTTTTTTCATTGTAAATCCTAATTAAAGCTTTTGTTTTGCTTTTTTATTTTAATCTTTTAGAATACTTTAGTATCCCTTTTAACAGCTTCATTTTTTTTTTTTTGCCAAAACAATTTTAGGATGTATTCCATAGAAAAAAAGTGAAAGGATGAATAAAAAAAAGGTGAAAAAAGTGGAAAAAATAAATTTTAGGTATGTTTGGTAAAAAAGAAAAATTAAAAAAAAAGAAAGATTATTATTTTTCATACTGATTAATAAAAATAAATCACTCCAAATGAGGACAAAAGAAAATAGGAGAGATGTGAGTATGTGTTACATATTTATAAAATTATCCATCATATTTAGATTTTTTTACAAAAAGTTATAATGATAAAATCATTTTTTCTTCCATTTTGTAACTCTACCAAACAATGGATGAAAAATTACATTTTCTTTCTTTTTTATTTTTCTAATGAAGCACATCGATGAAAATAATATATATATTTTTTATCTTTTTATCTTTTCATTTTTTTATTCCAATTTTTTATCTTTTTAATTTTCTATCCCCATACTAAGGCCTCTATTTAGTTTTTTTTTTTTTTTTTAGTTTTATTTTGGTTTGCCAACCTTGCTAGGTTTATTGTCAAATTCCATGTCAATATTAAATATTTCCACAACTAAAGGAAGACATTATGGCCCTTTGTAGCTTTTCTACCCACGTCAAGTTGGGGAGGGGGATAAAACGTATATTAATTGTCATGACTAGTTGATGTCTAGACTTCTGTTTAAGTTTTATTATATTATTTAGGAGACCTTGACTTTGGCACCAACCATGAAATAGAACAATGGCATCAGTCTACACGCCAACCTCATGATAGGATGGTGGATTCCTCCTCTCTCTTCCCCGGAAGATATAAATTTGGTATGGAAGTAGTCAAATGAAACAAAAAGTTTTCTTTATTATGTTGTTTGCCGTGTTTCTTGATTCTATTTGAGGAACGGTTTATAGTCTATCAATAGACTTTGACGTAGTGTTAACTGACACAAATTATTTCCAAACTAAAAAACTATCAGTCGTGTAAGGGAATAAGAATGTATAATTTATTTTTTATTTAATTATTGATTTTATTATGATAATATCTGTTTATTTTTTTGTTAAATATTTGATAAATATGCATTTTTTAAAACTTAATTACTAAGAGAAATAGGTATACTAATAATTTGCTATTTTTCTCGGCTATGTTTAATTAAAGGCATAATTTTTTATTTTAAAAGAATATAAATTAGTTGAGTTTTTTTTATCAATAAATAGTATATGTTTATACTTCTTCCAACGATTTAGATTTCGTCTTGTCAATAAAGTTGTATAATATTTTTAAATTTTTTGTAAAATTTATAGATTTAGTAAAATTTTAAAAAATTTATAATGATTTATCCAAAAAAAAAAGAAAATTTTTTAAGCTCCTGAATAAAAAATTATAAATTTTATAATTGTAATGAGCTGCCACCAAACTCAAAGGAAGTTGGGCTCAAGGGAATGATCAAGGTCTGACCTATGCCCATAGTTGTAGGCATGTTCATAGCTTTAGGTAAGGGATTTGTCCAAAATTTACTGTTAAATGAGAATAAAATTATCCCAGCCCCAAGATAAAATGCAGGAGAAGTTGGTGTTCAATTATAGGAGGCCTACAACATCAGGTCCTATTGATATTGCAACGGCACAAGAGAGGTTATAATGTTCACAAATAGGAGCCCAAAATTACCTGGACCTGTTAATTATGTAAGACCTCCGAGCCCAAAGGTTCATGGTGACTACAACAAAGAAAGGCAGGTGTGGACTGCGGTGATCATACAATATGGGCACCACTGTTTCGGGACATGAAACCCACTTGACTTGACATATGTCTTTCTTAGTTTTGTCTGGAAAGGTGATACATGGTCATACGATATGGGCAGCACTGTTTCAGGACATGAAACCCACTTGACTTGAACTTATGTCTTTCTTAGTTTTTTCTGGAAAGGTGATATATGGTCAGACAAATGTTTTCTCCAATAATAGGGACAAGCCTTATGTCTGGTAACAATTGCTTTTTAGGTCCAATATTAGCGTATTCAAGTAGTGTTGGACAGTTTCTCTATGATCAACACGCATGCTATAGTTTATATTCTTTTTGAGTTCATCTAATCTAAATTTTCAAGAACTATATATATGCCTTAAGCTTTCTGGTTTCGTAGGATCTTCATGAGTTGTAAAATACTTCATATCGGCAACCATCATGCATTGTAATGAAAAAAAAAAAAAAATCTATAGATTGTGTGCTGTAGCTTTCTTAGAACTTCTTTGCCTATTTCAATGTGTGCATCTTTTTGTGCTAAATGAAACCAGTTCATGAACTGACTATCATAGTTCCATCAGCAGACATGCTCATCTCAGCTATGGTCTGAAAATGAAGATTAAACTGATAGAAAGGATGGTACCCATATGTTCAATATTGTAAGGTGTTTTCACACTGTATGCTGCTTGACAGTAATGTTTTGAGGTGTAGACGTTAACTAGCGGCTATAAAACAATAAAACTATTTTCATCTTCCATTGCAATGTGGTCGACATGGCTTAGTCGAATTCTTTAACATATGCCTGCCAGTGCCTTCAAAGTTGCAACGAATACCAACCTCTTTTATTCAATTTAACTAAATATTGTAGCCCACGGCATCTACATTCTTTAAATTCCTGTCCACAAATACAAAGGAATATAAGTTTCTGTGTGTTCATTTAAACAAAGGGCCACACCATGCTGGCAAATGCACAAGACAAAAAAAAAAAAAACAGTAGCAAAAATTAAAGGCTACATCTTGCTTGTTTTGCATGGATTCACGCTGAAAAGCCTATTTAAAAGTTGAGAAACAATTAGGATTAGGAGTTTTATAGCATTTGCCTTTTGCACTAGGAGATGGACGACTTAAAGGAACTGGTATGGTATTTGGAGTTTTAGATTTTTGCAAGAGTTACAGAGAATTTAGGATATCAGCAACTAATCACAAGAGGTTGGGATTTAATGATGATAACGAACAATTACTTCTATGAATTTGTTTGGTAGAGTAATAAACTTCAAATCTTAATAATCTCAAATACTCAAAAAAAACTATATGAACTTACATAACAATCCAAATTGAAAGAGCTATTACTTCAATACTTTTATAGAATAAATAAAAAATAAAAAAAGAGTATCTAATAAACAAATGATTTATTTTAAGCCAATTGATGAAGATATATTAGTCATTTCCTTCCTGTTTTTGAATCAAAATGAAAATATTTTTAATTATAAATCACTTAATATATGCTACTGTGCATAATTCTATTATGACATTTTGTGTTTGGAACCTAATGATTTAATGCATATAAATAAATAATAGATAAATATATTTGTATACTTCATGTACACAAATAAACAATCAGAAAAAGATGAGGCATAGGTGCATTGTATTTAAAAGCATTTACATTAACATCCAGCTTGTATTAGCAGCTGCATATATAATCACGATACAGACAATTTGCAAAATCATTTATTAACAATAACATGCTCTAATATATCAAGTTGACAATCATTCATCAATGTAATTCTAGATGGATTTTAAAATTACATATAATTTATTTATTAAAAAATCCCACATAAACATGCTAATCTACGAGAAAAAGACCAAGCTGAACTGCATGTACTGTAGTTTCTTTAGCATGCTTGTGGTGAAATCAGTCATTAACCCCCCACTGATCAAGTACTGATCAAGTACAAATTCAGTTCACTGTTATTGGGCTTCAATGAGATCCCAATTGTAAGGAGACATATTTTAGTCTAATTTTAATCAAAACCCAAGAAATCAGATCTATGGTTTAAGAATCTTAAAGTATTCTATTATTAGTGTGTAACTGCAAGCTAAAGATTTCTTAAAGAACACATGAAAACATATATTTAATGTACCAGGGTAACCATGCAAATTGTGAGTTGCTCTTGCTCACACAAATTGTTTGCAGACCAATATACGTACGCAATCACCTTGGCCGCCTATCACGTTTGAGATTAGGCAGATCTAACAAAACCAAAATTCAGTGAAAAATGGAAAACAGAATTAGACAAAGAGCCCCAACGTGTCGTTCTCTTTTTCTTCTAGTCGAAGCACAATAGAAAGAGTGGCAACTTTATCCATTTGAAATAATAACCAGCCATGGCATCAGCCTCTTGATGCCATTTTTGAGAAGAATAAAAATAAATATTTTCCTTAGCAGTAGGCCCTTTGAAGAAAATCTACAAATCATCAAGAAAGCTTCTTTTAAAGAATTGTTTTCCTGGTTTCAACACTATCTGAACTGACCGACTTCACTTTATCTAATAATTCACACATTGGATAAGAAGATTGAAACATAAAAACAAAGTTTCTCCAAAAAGAGACAAACAATATCGTTGAATTCATTAACTCCACTTGCCAACTCATAGTCATACACATCATTGTTTTGTAAGAACTACGAAACAAGAACTGGCAGAGAAAATTTTAAAACCTTTCAGAACTCCAATCCATCCTTATCCTATGATGAAAGAAAAAAGGAACAAACAGGTCGAATCGATTATCATCATTGTCATCAATAATCCCACGTGGCTGGTTCATGCACATGGGGCTTGTCAATTATTGTCATGACCCTCAAAAATAGAATGAAAGTACTTCAAAAATTTTCGCTGACATTGGAGAGCCCACCTGAAAGTGCGAAATTAGTAAACTACAGTTGCAAATTTTAGTGCATCAGCATCAGCTCAGCTGATCTGAAAGTTGTAAAACAAACACCACTTTCTGAGTCAGATGATCTCTAAGATATCTGATGATGATGATGATTCCATGGAAGAGAAACAATATTTGGTGGTATGGCGCTTACATCACAGGGAAGTTTGATCCTTCCTTTTGGCTTTGGGTGAGAATCTGATAGGTAATATGGACCTCCTCTCAACTGGCAAAAAACTGCTATGATCACTTGGAAAATTTTCTTTGCAAAGCAGATATGAATGGTCCCACATGCAGGCTGTTGCTACGCCCTCACAGCTTTCACATGGGATGTGGATTAGCCAGCGTTTTCGCTTTCACGATTTGAAGGTTTTCAGTTTTCTGGACCCATTTTGGGAATTGGGAGCCATCAAAATAAAGAAAAAAAAATGTTTTAATTTTACAAATTTCAATATTTGCGAGAAATTAAGTTTGCGTAATAGGAGTATTAATTCAAGTTAACAGTATTTACAGCCATATGTACCAAAAAATTTTAAAATATATTTACTTTGAATTGATAGATTAAATGTTCATATAGAAGAAATGAGTGAATGATCATTTCTATTAAAAGAAAAAGAGTAAGACAAAAATATTGAAGATTTAATTATAAAGTGAGTAGTTACTAGAATTCAGTTATAAAGAGAAAGTCCTGATTTGATTACCAATACACAAATTTTAATTGGGATATAATAATATTTTGCTGTCAAATTTTTAATTATTCAAAATAATTGTGTCTATTGTGGTTTTTTTAAAAAAAAGACAGGTAAAATTGAAGCTTAGTTGTTAAGGGAAGCCCAAGGGAGACCTAATATACAATGGCGGATTCCTGTGGGCTTTGACCAGTTCTTGCAATAAGAATCATTTTTTATATTCCTTTGCAACTTTCAAGCGACACTTGTAAGGTATTGTAAGGTGATTGTAAATATGTTTGGCTGCTGAATTTGACATTGACTCTTTTCTTGTTTCAAAAACAAATAAATTTTGTACGCAGAAATTTTATGTTAATTCCAAAATTTCATCTGGAGATTCAAAACAGATGGTAAGAACCGGAGGGGAAGGGGTTTGACTCGGAGTTACACGCAATCTGGGTAACTTGTTTCAGAGCATGGTCTCAATCACAAGGATGCAAACAGAACTACATGTTTGAATGTTTGATGAAATGGAAGCAAAAGCTGAAAATAAATCCTCAATCCTCAATCACATATAGTACAACAAGAGTCTCTCTGTTCCTCAATCCAGTGCAAAAATCTATTTCTTCTAAGCTAGAAATCAGAATGAGAAATTTGCAGCTAGAAATAACAAATCAATCAGCTAAGCCATAGCAATCTATAAATTATTTCCAACTAAATAATGAATTCAGCTTGTATATTCTGCATGTTTGAGGAGGAAGCTGATGAAGGCAAAGCAGAAACCAACCAAAAAAAAGAAATCCCTGCTGCTGCTTCAAGCCATCCCTAAACATCTTAGGATAAAATTGAACCTTTTTCTTGAAAAAAGGAATCACACAACAGTCTCTCCTTTGAATCTGAAAGTTTAAGGCTGAAGCAAAACCTGCAGAACGGACGATCCGATGTTATTCCTGGCAATGATCGTCTAAAACAAATTGCATATTTTTCAGAGGCGAATTGTATCATATGGATTGCAACAGATTTTATCACATAGTCAATTGCTATTTATTATAAAGAATCAATCAGCTTACCTAACTAAAACTTATTTTTGTTGAACAGTGGTTCTTTACCATAACAGCTATATCAGTGGGAGAAGCTCCAGCACGTTCAAACTTCTCAACAGCCACTTCCAAACATTCTTGCCAGACAGGTAGCCCTAGTTTGAATTCCATGATTGAACGTTCGAAAAGTATGGTACCCAATAAAAGGTTTATCTGAGCACTGATGTTGGCTGCCTGCTCTGCAGCCTTATTTGCTGATCCATCTTTGAATAAACCATCCAATCCCATTTTTCTGCAACTGGTTTTGTTCCTTCTTTGATTTGGAAAGCTCACGTAGACGTTGCCCTTGTAACTCCTCCCACATCTGCATGCCCCTGTCCACAGTTTCCTCAGCATTGATATAAAAGTGCAGAACCTTCTCAGAAGGCCAAGCTTCCAGATCAACATTGTTGCCAATTGCATAATACCAAGAAAACTTTGCCTGCTCAAACTGCTGTTGGCTTAGAGCTAATTGGCTTAGAGCTAGAAGAGCTTCGTAGAAATCGGGTTTGATTCTCAGTGCTTCGTCATATCTCTTACCAGCTTTGGTATATTCTAACTGTGCCCAATCATAGGTAGTTTTGATCTGCTCAAGTATGGATTCTCTTGAATCATCTTCTGTGAAGTACAGCCTCTTACTTGCCCAGTTGAACAATGCTAATGCAGTCATCCCTTGGAATTTCTCAGCTGCCCTGTCAAAAATGTCCTGGGCCTCTTCACTTTAACTGTGTCCTCCATGGCCTCAGAATATTCCTTCATACCAAGTTCATGACGATTCAAGTCTGAATCAAAGACAACATAGTTCTTGAATAGTTGGGCAAACTCAATTATCCAGTCATCAATGCAACATGAACCTTTTCCTGCTTTCATAACATTTCTGGCATCCCCATTTTCAGCTGCCTTACCTTGTTTTATTCAAGATTGTGAACTTCCTGACGCTTAAATGTCTCAAAGAATGGATCTTGCTCAGAATTGACTTCTACAACATACAGCATCACAGAACCCCCTGATACTGCTGATATTTCAGCCAATCTCAATTCTTCATTACTGGTGATTGTGACTAAATCACCTTCTTCACCTCTGTATTTTGGTAAGAACAGCTCTTGAGCTAGGGAATCGATCATGAATGACTTCCCTTAGTTGCAGAATGCTGCCATTAAATGGCAAATGAGCCCATCTTATACCTTCACCGAAATTCAACATCACAGTCTTCTTTGGTTCTTCTTCCATTTTACTGCTGATTTTCTCCTCTACAACCAGTTTATCCTCAGCCTTCTTTTCATTTATCCTCACCTTTATTGATCTTCTTGGTTCTCTTTGACAACTTTTGAAATTTGTGAAGCACTTGGACGTTCAATGTTCTGGAGGCAATTCAATCACAATGCCATTCACCCATAACCCTTTATCTCAAGTGCGCTTCTTACCCTTTCTGAAATCTCTAATGCCATGACATTATTTGGCTCCATGTTCAGAACATTATTAGCATCTCTGAAAGCTAAATCGAACCTATTCAAAGCCACATAACGCCTTGCTCTCCTTAGAAGTACTTTACTATACTTCGGTGTTGCCTCTAGTGCCAAATTACACTCGCGGATCGCCCTGGGGTACTCACTCAATCCCATCTGCATATAACATGAAGTCATATTGCTCCTCAGATGGCATACATCTATGTGATTCATTGGAAGCAATTTGAGGGCCTTGTCATATTTCAACGTTGCTCCTTCATGGTCCCTTTTCTGAAACAGGTTGTTCCCTTCTTTCTTCAAAGTTTGAGACATAGCAGTTAAAACTGCTGTCTCCTCGTCATAAGCTTTTGAACTAATGTCTCCAACTTTGATTTGCCTCACATTACTATCACCTGCTTGTCCTGTTTGCTTCTTATTCTTTCCGCCATGCTTCCCCATTGCAAATCCAACAAACTCTAACTACAAAAAAAAAAAAAACCCAAAATTCTACCACCACAAACAAATCAAACGGAAAAAGAAGAAAAAAAATACTGCCCTCTTGACAGCCGTTCTTGAGAACTCGGATCAGATCGAAGTCTTTCCCTTTTTTTTCTTTTATTTGTTTGTTTTTTTTTTTTTTTTTTGGGTTTGGTTGGTTAGTAATTTTGCCGTATGTCTTAAGATAGACATGTCATATTGTCAGAAAGTTGTAATAAAGATTCCAGTAAAATCTGACGTTTAGCTACCGTTACAAGTCACTTCCCCCAAGGTCCTCTCCAAAATTTTTTACTTGAAAAAGTGGACAAACTTCGAACGTAATTGCTTCAGCCGCATTGTTTTCCTTGATCCTTGGCGTTACAAAATCACGTTTGCATATGTTACAAAAAGATTAAAAAAAATATACTTATTCCGTATCAATTTGTTTGGATGGAATTGATTTTCATGGAGATTAAAAAAATTGATATTAATATATTTAATATTAAAACTAAAATATTTTTATAAAATTAAAACTTTATAACTTTTAATGTTAAAAACTAAAAAAAATTTAAAATATAAAAAAAATTAGATGTTAAAAAATTATAATTTTGTGATATTAAAAAAAAGATAAATAAAAAAATAAGACAGAGGGAATAGTAAAATAAGATCATAAGATAATTTAACCAAAGATTAAAAAATTAATCCATTATTTCCAATTTGAATTAAGCAATAATACATTATTGGTCAAAAAAATCAATCCATTATTATTGCATTTAAATTTATAAGTTTAGTATAATATATAATATGGTTATTTATTTAGGACAATCAAACATATATTATATACAGATTAGAAATTAGAGAATGAGATTTTGGGACTTAAGTCCAAAACATGATAAAAAAAAAAGTGTTCATTAAACTTAAGATTTAACACAAATTAAACAATTGAATTTGATTTCACTTTTAACCCATTTCTCAAGATTTTGTGGTTTTGGACCTAAGACAGGAAAGAGCTACGGCACTTCACAGTAAGAAAAGGGGATTTTATGGTTTTGGAATTTGATTCAACCAAGTATTGTAATAGAATGAGGCAAGCACTAGAGATCCATTGTCCTTAAGCGGCCTGAGATTGATACCTACTTCAGATCTTGGGCTTTTTACCTGACAATATGATAAATTTACCATGCCAACAGTAAATTTTGTTGTGCCAAGTTTTTCAGTTAATTATCATAGGATAAAAGAACAAGAAAAATCGAAAAATAGTAACAATTAAGGATTTGGTTTTTCCATGGACAATTAATTACCGTACGTGGACCATAATGTGAGGCTTCTGCCTTATCTATATGCTTAGGGAGTAACAAAAATTTCATGCAAAAAAGCAACGAATATGGAGTAACAAAAATTTCATGACAAAGTAGTATTATGGGTAGAATTTTCTCAGTAACTAATTTAGTAGAATTTCGTTATTTCATGCCAAAGTTTGTTTTCTCAGTAACTAATTTAGTAGAATTTTCTTTTCTCCTTGGATTTTCGTTATCTTTTAAGGGATAAGATTATGGGTGTTGATTGAGTTGGACGTTTTTTTTCTGCAATTTCTTTTTAATTGATTGTGTTTCTCTAGAGAATATTTGAATTTGGTGACTATAGGATTAATAATTCTATAGTAGAATTTGCAAAGATTGTATATTTCTTGGATTAACTGCATTTTGGGTATTGGTAGTTGTGAATTACGACTTGCCAAGTTATTTGCTAGTGGTGACGAAGCTGGAAAGATAAAGCTGCTGCTGTTTTGGCTCTTGGTGCAATTGGTGAAGGTTGCGTTAATGGTCTTTATTCTCATTTGTCCGAGGTAATTCTTCTTGATTTTTAACTGGTACACAGTTTTGAGGCAGATTACAAGATGAAGAATAAATGGTGCATGTATGACAATCATCAATTTTCCTTAAATCAATTCATGCTCATAAATTTATCATTTTTGCTATTGCATTGCTTTTCCTTTATTCTTCTTTGACATGCTTGCCTTAGAATTTGAAAAAAGAAAAAAAATCATATTTATGTCTGCATATTGTGGCATTTCCAAGTCCAGTTTTAGATCACACGGAGGATTTCTTGTTGGACGCTTTCACGATTCAGCAAATACATTGTTCAGGTATGATTGGATCTAAACATATCCAGTATGATGTAGTTTTGCCCTTATGGTGGTGTCTGAGGCAAAAAATTGATGCCTTGGATATATTATGTACACCCGTTTGCTTTATGTGCTAATGAAATATTTTTCATTTTTGGAAATTTATGCATGGTAAATCAGTAGAAAGTCAACAAACTGCTGGTCTGCTGCTGAAAAATAATCTTAGAACTGCATATAAGCCAATGGTTCCTGCACACCAACTCTATATAAGGTCAGAATTGTTACTCTGTTTAGGAGCAGTAGATAAACACATTAGGTCAATAGTTGGGACTATTGTAACTGTGGTTGTTCAGCTAGGGAAATTTTGGGATGGCCTGAGCAGTTGCAAGCTCTTGTAAATTACTTGGATAGCAATGACCTAAATCACGTGGAAGGTGCTATGGATGCATTGTCAGAGGTATGCAATGAGTAATCTTCTAATTTCAATCGTTGTTGAATGGAAGTCATCGTATTATTGTTGAGAAGCTTTCTTTTAGTTTATTCAATGTAAAACCGTGCCTTTCTAATAGTTTTATATAGTTTAAACCATATAATTTGGGAGGAGTGAATTAAATCAATAAAAGCATGTGGCTGTAGTTTCGTCCTGAAACTATTAGAAAACATTCATCATTTGTCACATGAAGTTAGTATGACATCAAATGTCTAGGGTGAGATGTAATATTCATTCTCCATCTCATCTGTTGGGATCAAGCACTTGATTCAATGGCCTCGTAGAACTAGATTTCCCTACATAAAGAAGCATTGTTGGTGGAAAAACTTTCAGTATTTCTTGTTGGACACTTTCTTAATTCATCAAATAAATTGTTCAGGTATGGATGAAAAAAGCTCCATCAATTGTTTCTCTTCAAGCCTATTAGCCTCTGCTTTGATACTATTTGGCTGTTCATACCTTTTTTAATCTAGTAAATATAAATAACCGCCAGGACCATTTTTGCATAGTATGCCATTTATTTTCTGTTTTTGGCGCATAGCACTAAACTTATTTTTGTTGTTTTGATTGGATTTTGTAGTTGAAACTCTCATGTTTCCTTTATATTAGGATAGTGGTAAACCAAAACATTAAAATTCTGATACTTATGGGCAGTACCTGATATTTTTCATTAATTTCTTGCAGGCTTTATGTGCATCCATGAATAAATAACTTCAGGGTTTGTTTGTCCTTGCTTATGATCCTTCTGCAGAAAAGTGGAATGCTATCTTGTTTCTTCTAACTTGAGCATATTTAGATCAATTTTTTTGCCAAATGATTAGGTTTGTGCAGCACTTGTTCAGCTAATTGAAGTCCACCGATCTTTTCTGCAGGTATGTTTTGTTTGTTACATTTTAGTTTTATTACATTGTTTTTTATTTTGCAGTTCTTTTTGCTTTTAGTCTCTATCTCATACTGTTTTGTCTTTTTTTTTTTTAATTAACAACCTACTTTTTTTTTTCTCTGATGTGATTTTTAACTATTTCACACCATATTTGAAGAATGTAATTGAATTTACGTTGCAAGTCAGTATGGACACTAAGTAGTACCTTTTTTTAAACTGGTAAAGATAAATAACAACCACGACCATTTTTGCATCTTATGCCATTGATTTTCTGTTCTTGGCACATATCACCAGTAAAGTTCATTTTGTTGTTTTGTCTATGCATAGGATTTTGTGGTTGAGAACTCTGATGTTTCCTTTATATCAGGATAGTGGTTATCAGAAAGGCTACCAGCAATTTGATGTGTTAGAAGATGTGTTTAGGACTGCTAATGTGGATTCATTGAATGTTTCATGTTGTTCCTGTTTTTCTGGTGTTAGTTATTTTTTGTTGTTCATGCTGATGGTCATGGCTTAATCTTAGGATTATGATTTTAGTGGGTAGTTATTAATTAGGCTTTAAATTGTAATGTTTCTGATGTTAAGATATGCAGTAGTGAGTAAAGTGTTCTTTACTTCAAAAATAACAACATTTGGTATCAGAGCCTTCTTTTTAAGGGATCTGTGTGTGAAATTGACGCATCATGGAAGCTGAAGCCAGTTTCTCTGCAATTGCTCCGGCGGTGTTCGACGGAGACAACTACCAGATTTGGGCAGTACGTATGGAGACATACTTGGAAGCTTTAGATCTTTGGGAAGCAGTGGAAGAAGACTATGAAATTCCTGCACTTCCAAACAATCCCACCATGGCACAAATTAAAGCACAGAAAGAAAAGAAGACAAAGAAATCAAAGGCAAATGCCTGCTTGTTTGCTGCAGTCTCATTCATCATCTTCACTCGTATCATGTCTTTGAAGTCAGCAAAAGAGATATGGGATTATCTCAAGAATGAATATGAAGGAGATGAAAGAATTAAAGGGATACAAGTCCTTAACTTGATTAGAAAATTTGAACTTCAAAGAATGAAGAACTCCGAGACGATTAAAGATTACTCCGATAAGCTTCTGAGTATCGCAAACAAAGTAAGGCTTCTTGGATCTGAATTTACTGACTCAAGAATTGTAGAAAAAATTCTTGTTACAGTACCTGAAAGATATGAAGCAACCATCACTGCCTTGGAGAATACAAAGGATCTGTCAAAAATTTCCTTAACAGAATTGCTTAATGCTTTGCAAGCACAAAAACAAAGAAGACTGATGAGGGAAGATACAACAATTGAATGAGCTTTGGCAGTCAAGCATCAAAATGTGGCCAAAAGCAAAAGAAAGAAGAAAAAAGATTTTGAAGAAAATGGGGCAAGTACTGCATCAGCCAATGCAAAAGGAAAGAATGAAAATCAGAAGAAATCTTATTCACCTTGCCAACATTGTGAAAAGAAGGGTCATCTTCCATTTAGATGCTGGAGAAGACCTAATGCTAAATGCACTAAATGTAATCAGATGGGGCATGAAGCTATTATCTGTAAAAACAAAAATCTGTAACATGGTGAAGATGCAAAGGTTGCTGATCAAGAGGAGGAGGATCACCTGTTCGTAGCTACATGTTTCTCCGGCATCGAATCAAGTGAGAGTTGGCTTATAGATAGTGGTTGTACTAACCACATGACACATGACAAGGATCTATTCAGGGAACTAAGCAACACAAACTCATCGAAAGTTCGAGTTGGTAATGGCAAGTACATAACTATGAAGGAAAAAGGAACAGTTGCAATTTCAACTTGTTCAGGTACAAAGTTCATTTTTGATGTATTATATGTCCCTGAAATTGATCAAAACTTGTTAAGTGTTGGACAACTAATTGAAAAGGGTTATAAAGTTGTGTTCGAAGATAAAAGTTGCTTGATTAAAGATGCAGTTGGCCAAGATATTTTCAAAGTAAAAATGAAAGGGAAAAGCTTTGCTCTAAATCTATTGGAGGAAGAGCAAACTGCTTTCCCAATCAAAGAAAATATCACTGAAGTATGGCACAAGAGGCTCGGGCACTATCATCATCAGGGGCTACTGCAGATGAAATCCAAGAATATGGTAAATGATTTTCCAGAACTTGATGATCATATTCCAAACTGCAAAGCATGTCAGTTTGGAAAGCAAAGTAGGAAACCATTTTCCAAGGTAACATGGAGAGCATCAAAGAAGTTACAATTAATTCATACTGATATTGCATGCCTACAAAAAACGTCTTTTCTGAAAGGTAGTTTTTATTATGTTGCATTCATTGATGATTTCACCCGTATGTGTTGGATCTTCTTTTTAAAGTACAAGTCAGAGGTGGCTCAAGTCTTCTGGAACTTTAAAGCCAGAGTTGAGAATGAGAGTGGCTGTAGAATTCAAACTCTCAGATCAGACAATGACAAAGAGTACACTTCTGAAGCATTCACTCATTTTTGTGAAGAGGCAGGCATCCAACATCAATTAACCACTCCATACACTCCACAACAAAATGGAGTAAGTGAGAGACGGAATAGATTCATATTGGAGATGACACGATGAATGCTACATGAGAAGAACCTGCCAAAGTAATTTTGGGCTGAAGCAGCAAATACTGCTGGTTTTTTGCAAAACAGGCTTCCCACAAGAGTAGTGAAGGATCAAACACCCTTTGAGGCATGGTATGGTTATAAACCATCTCTGAATTTCCTTAAAATATTTGGATGTTTGTGCTTCACTTATGTTCCACAGACCAAGAAAGATAAATTAGATAAAAGAGCACTTCCAGGCATCTTCATTGACTACAGCTCAGTTGCAAAAGCTTATAAAGTTTTCCAGCCACAAATTGGAAAAATTATTATAAGCAATGATGTGCACTTTATGAAAGATGAAGAGTGGAACTGGGATGATGAAAAAAAGATGGATCCAACCTTAAAAGAGCACAAGCTCAAGTTTTCTAGCGTTGGAGACTGGGAGAATGAAATGGTGGATGACAGTCCTATCAGAGGTACAAGACTACTTTCTGATGTTTATCAAAGATGCAATATTGCTGTGTGTGAACCTACAAATTATGAAAAGGCCAAGACGGATCAAAATTGGATTGCTGCAATGAAAGAGGAGCTATTCATGATTGAAAGGAATGAAACATGGGAGTTGGTTGATCGACCCTAAAACAGAAAAGTAATTGGAGTCAAATGGGTGTACAGAACCAAGCTTAATGCTGATGGCTCAATCAACAAGTATAAAGCTAGACTCGTGGTCAAAGGATATGCTCAAATACTCGGTGTGGACTACTCAGATACCTTCGCACCAGTTGCTAAACTCGACACCATCAGGCTCTTACTCGCCGTTGCAGCACAAATGAATTGGAAAGTGCACCAATTAGATGTCAAGTCAGCATTTTTGAATGATTTTCTGCAGGAGGAGATTTATGTAGAACAACCAGAAGGCTATGTTAAGGAAGGAGAAGAAGACAAGGTTTATCTTCTTAAAAAGGCACTTTACGGATTGAAGCAAGCTCCAAGAGCTTGGTACAGCAAGATTGATGAACATTTGCAGAACTTGGGATTTGTCAAAAGCTTATCTGAATCAACTTTATATGTCAAGCACAATGGAGCTAACATTCTTATCATCTCACTATATGTGGATGACTTACTTGTGACAGGAAACAACACAAGTATTGTGGAAAAATTTAAGCAAGAGATGATAGAGTTTTTTGAAATGACAGATCTTGGATTGATGACTTTTTTTCTTGGAATGGCAATCAAACAGAATGAACATGAAATCTTCATCTGTCAGAAAAAATATGCCAAGGAGATTTTGAAGAAGTTTAAACTCGAAGAATGTAAAGAAATGAGGACACCAATGAACTCAAAGGAAAAGCTCTGTAAAGAAGATGGAACAGAGAAGATTGATCAGGCATATTTCAGAAGCCTGATTGGTTGCTTAATGTTTCTCACAGCAACTCGGCCTGACATTTTGAATGCTGTAAGCATTTTATCTCGGTTTATGCATTGTGCAAGTGAATGGCATCTCAAGGCTGCAAAGAGGGTGCTTAGATATGTGAAAGGCACAAGTGATTTTGGCATTAAATACACAAAAAGCAAAGAGTTCAAGCTGGTTGGTTTCTCAGACAGTGATTGGGGAGGTTCCATTGATGATATGAAGAGCACTTCAGGCTATTGTTTCACACTTGGTTCTGGTGTTTTCTCATGGAGCTCGAAAAAACAAGAAATTGTAGCTCAATCCACAGCTGAAGCAAAGTTTATTGCTGCAACAACTACTGTTAATCAAGCTTTGTGGCTAAGAAAGATTTTAATCGATCTTAACTTAGAGCAGGAGGAAAGCACGAAGATTCTTGTTGACAATCAAGCTGCCATTGCTATCTCTCAAAATCCTGTGTTTCACGGAAAAACTAAATATTTTAATATTAAATTATTCTTCTTAAGGGAAGTACAGAAAGATGGAGCTGTTGTTCTTGTCTACTGCAAAACAGAAGATCAAGTTGCAGATGTTTTCACCAAGCCACTGCCAGTTAGCAAGTTTGAATTTCTGAGGACAAAACTTAGTGTTTGCAGCTCCTAAAGCAAGGAGGAGTGTTAGAAGATGTGTTTAGGACTGCTAATGTGGATTCATTGAATGTTTCATGTTGTTCCTGTTTTTCTGGTGTTAGTTATTTTTTGTTGTTCATGCTGGTGGTCATGGCTTAATCTTAAGATTATGATTTTAGTGGGTAGTTATTAATTAGGCTTTAAATTGTAATGTTTCTGATGTTAAGATATGCAGTAGTGAGTAAAGTGTTCTTTACTTCAAAAATAACAACATGATGCAGCTCTTATGGGTCTCCTCTGAAGAATATTGGATACTCAAGCGGGAGCAAGAGTCTGCTTGTTCAGCTTTTGTAATGCTTGAAGTAGTTGTTAAACTTGCTGTATTTGGGATTAAATTCTTATAGATTACAACAATTGTTTTATTCATTTGCAGGAGGCTGGTTGGAAATAATTTTACAGTAACTTATGTGTGCTTTTGTCCAATATTAGGTTGTTTTCTGGCCTTTACATTATAATAATCTTTTTTAGTGTTGCAGTTATGACTTGTGAAACCCAGCACTGTGGGTTGTTACTTTGTCTATTTCGTATTGCTAATTATGGTTCTTTTCTATGAGCAGTTTTTTCAGTCTCCAAATGCAGACAAATTCTTTTTTCAGTCTCCACACGCAGACACGCAGACAAATTTCATTGGCTAGATATACATCCATGGATGAATACCTTCTGGGTTTGTTTGTCCTTGCTTATGACCCTGCTGCAGAAGTGCTGAAATTGATGAATAGTTTCTATTGTTCTTTATGTACTCTTTTTTTTTAATTATAATTCTGTCACTTGCGTGGAATACTCAAATCCGCTGTAAGTATTTCCTAATTTTTGTTGTAACTTACTATAACTGCAAGTCTATAAAAGCTTTCTGATTTTCTGGTTTCGGCATTGATTTAAAAGATGTAGTATTAGAATTAGACATATTTTATTATCTAGTCCTTGATGTTAATGGTTCTTGGGTTTTTTCTGTCACGAAACCATAAAATTGCTGGGCATTGCTAGTATGTGTATTAACTAAAATACTATTAAAAGAACTATTGCTGTTGACTTTTAATAAGAGTTAAATAATTTCCTTTTTATTGGTTGAGCTGTTTGGTGTCCTATTGATTACATATGTTTCTTATGGGTCTCCTGCTGGAAATATGGGATACTAACAACTGGGTGCAAGAGGTTGCTTGTTCGGCTTTTGCAATGCTTGAAGAGGTTGTTATAATCTTGCTGCACTACTTGCTGTACTTTGGATTAAATCCTTATATATTTCAACAATTGTTTTATTCATTTGCATTAAACATGTTTTTTATCTAGTCGTTGATGTCAATGGTTTTAGGGTTTTTTCTATCACGATGTATCAAGTAGAATGCTACAATAATAGCTGTTTGTCTCCTACAAAATTTTTAGTATTTTGAGTTAGTGAATGAATTGTTGAGGTTATCTTGTTTCTTTTAAGCTCAGGCATTTTTAGATCAATGTTTTTTGCCTAATGATCAGGCTTGTGCAGCATTTGGTCAGCTAATTGAAGTCCCCATCTTTTCTGGAGGTGTGTATCTTTTGTTTGTTACATTTTAGTTTTCTTACATTCTTTTTTTTTTTTTATATATATATTGCAGTTCTTTTCGTAGTTTGAAGTGTCACTTCTTTTAGTATCTATGTCATACTCTTGTTTCTTTTTATGCATATAAATAACCTTCTTTTTCTTTTCTGTGATGTGATTTTTAACTATTTGACAGCCACAGTTGAAAAATGTAATTGAATATATGTTGCAAGTCAATAAAGACATTGATGAATGTTGGTAACTTTCTTCTTTGTGCATTCTATGTCTGAATGTCTTATATATAGATTAAAATGTCTTTTAAAACCATATTTTTATATTCGTGTCTTTTAATCTTAATGTCATATTCTTGTGTGTTTTTATGCCTATCCACAACCTTCTTTTTCTTCTCTGTGATGTGATTTTTAACTATTTGACAGTCGCATTTGAAGAATGTAATTGAATATATGTTGCGAGTGAATAAGGACATTGATGAACGATGAAGTGGCACTTTAAGCATGTGAATTTTAGTAACTTTCTTCTTTGTGCATTTCATGTCTGAATGTCTTATATGTAGATTAAGATGTCTTTTAAAACCTTATTTTTTATAGCTTTTGCAGATTGACATGCTTCAAAATAATAGTTTTTGGCAGAATGCTATATCTCTTGCATTTAGCCTTTTTTTTATTTGCTCACCTTTGCTTGTTCACGTATATATTTTTTAAATATGTCAGAAGCGTTGGAGGTGTGCTTGCCCCTGTGCCTCTGCCTCTATGTGCTATTGAACTGTAGTTATCAAGAATTTTAATATTATAGCCATCATATTCTTAATCCTTTCTGTTAAAAATGTAGAATCATTTTCTTGAATCTAGGCATGGAAAGGAATGAAGGCCATGCATTTAACTTTACTAGCATTTTATCCTCCCCCTCCCCTGGTCTAATGTTTAAGATTCAATGTTGAGCTTGATTGGCTGGTCTGCATATTGCGATGCACTGGCACCATGTGAGAATTTGAGAGAATATCTGCCATGCCTGATTCAGTATGCTAACACTTTGCTGAGGTCTATTTTGTTAGTTTCTTTTTTCTTTTTTTTAGAGCCATTTACAACACCTATGTTCTTAATTTCATGTATCTGTTACTTTTTTTTTTTTTTTTTTTAGATTTTGTTGTCAAACATTGTTTATACTGATGACGATAAGTCACTTGTTGATGCTGAGGTTGTCTTTTTCAACTTCTGCTTTCAGGTTATCTGAATTGGCAGTTATAATTGATAATTTATTTGAAGTCAATTTATTTTTGTAGGAAGATAAGTCTCTTCTAGACAGACATCAGGTTATTATAATTTTTTTCGTTATCGTGCTCTTAGATTTGTGTAATTTGTCTCATGTCAGCATTGTATCTTGCTGAATGTGGTTTCTAATAGATTCTCATTGTATTTCCTTTCCAAGATCTAAAACCTTGATTTCATACATTGCGATTTCTTGGTTCTTATGATGCAGAAGATGATGCAAGTATTTTATTTCTTTGCCAATCAATCAGAGTGAACTAACGTGACTAAGTTCTATTCTGTTAGTTTTAGAAAGAAATGATTTTCCAGTGAGATTTTATACTAAATAATAATTTTGGTACAGGATGATGACTCATTCAACATATGGAACTTGTGAAAATGCAGTGCATCAGCTTTTGACGTTCTATCAAATGTGTTTGGGGATGAAATTCTTCCTACTTTGATTGCCTACCTATTATTCCGGTAACTTGGCTATTAGGGATGTAAAATTTTGATCATTAGAAATTGTATCTGTTTGATTGTTTCTATTTATGTTTCTTAGCATCCAATTGGTATGTTGCATTATAAATTCATCACTTCATCTTGGCCTAAAGATGTTAACTAAGTTTGTTCCATGGTGCATCAGAATATCATATTGTTTCATGCTGCAGAATCTACAAACTTAATTCATTTGCTATGAGATACATATACATATACATATACATATACATACATATATATATATATATATATGTGTGTGTGTGGGTGTGTGCGTGCATGCGCACATGTGTGCACGTGTGTGCATGCGAGTTTACATTTTGATGGAGAAAATAATGTTTTAAACTGAATTTCCCTTGGTTGGAGA
Organism: Durio zibethinus; assembly: GCF_047325235.1. Lineage (NCBI taxonomy): Eukaryota > Viridiplantae > Streptophyta > Magnoliopsida > Malvales > Malvaceae > Durio > Durio zibethinus. The sequence continues at coordinate 24,721,645 of NC_143174.1, forward strand.
GGCACTCGATTCTGGATTGATTGGATAGTCTTGGGCTAAACGGGTATTTTGGTGGGCAATGTTGGTCGTTGGGTTTGATTGGGTCAACTGGGGTTGCAGTCGTCAGTCAGTTTGTTATTTGGTGTTGGGATGTAATGTTTCTTCATCAAAACATATCCTGTATGATGTAGTTTTGCCCTTATGGTGGTATCTAATGCAAAAAATTGATGTCTTGGATATATTATGTACACCTGTTTGCTTTTTAGTTACTATAGAATCCTTTCTGACAAATCCATAGATCAAAATAGTCATTAAAAAAGAGAAAAGCTGAACAACTGAACATGGCTTGGCAACATATTTCCACAATGGAATCATTTAGGAAGAATATTGTCTACCACAAAATAGTAACAGGAAGTGATGCCTGCTTCAATATGATAGAACCATGCTCTTCTCCAATAAGGATTAATGTACAGCACACTGGCTATACTCAGTAGCACCATAAAGTAAGACACAACAAAACTTGCATAAAAGACGTTCATGTCAATTGAACCATTGTCAGTTGAAGCCCTTGGCATTGATGATGATGGTCCTGTTGAGCAGTTGTTGGGTAGAGGTGCGCCACAAAGAAATGGATTTCCCAGGTAGCTACTTTCTTCAAATGTTGCAAATTGCGCGGTCCTTTGAGGTGTTCTTCCAGATAAATTGTTGAAAGCCACGCTGAAAGAGGACAAGAAATTTAACCCCACAAGTTGAGAAGGGATTTTTCCGCTCAAGTTGTTGTGAGAAAGATCAAGACTCTCAATTTGCTTGAGTTCAGAAATCGCTGGAGGGATTAGTCCTGTCAAACTGTTGAAAGACAAGTTCAATGTATGGATTTTTTGGATGTTTTTGAATGTGTGAGGAATCTCTCCAATCAACTTGTTGCAAGAAAGATCAATTCCAGACAGGTAAGTGAGGACTTTTCCCTTATAAGGGTAGGATTTGGTTTTTGTTGTGAACTCGAGTGGCTCTTCAGTGGAGAAAGAAGTCCAACTAGTTATACCAATAACAAAGATAAAACGGACGTAATCTTGGGATATATCATTCAGTGTGGTAATCTTCAGGCAAGGTGGAATTGTACCAGAAAGATGGTTATTAGAAAGATTAATCAAGCTTAAGTGGCTCAAGTTGCATAACTGAACGGGAATCCCACCTTCAAAGTGGTTGTTGTTTAGGAGAAGAAATCTCAACTGAGAAAGACTGCCAATCCAATTTGGAATGATTCCAGTTAACTGGTTATGGCTGAGATCTAATGTCACCAAGATAGTGCTGTTACGAAACGCATTTATGAGTGGCCCTTGTAGCTTGTTTCTTGATAAATGGACTTGACTGATCTGCAATCGGCTGAAGCAAGATGGCAGAATCCCAGAAATATTGTTCATTGAAAGATCTAGAAGTTTAAGATTGAGCTGGCAAAACTCCTCGGGGATTGGAGCTTCAAGATGATTTTTTGCCATGGCAATTTCTTCCAAACTCATATTCCCCATCCATCTTGGTATTCCACCAAAAAGTTTGTTATTGCTAACATCCAATGTTGTCAAAAAGGAGCAATTAGACAAACAATTTGGGATCCTTCCAGAGAAGTGATTCCCATCCAATCTCAACTCAGTCAAGTTTGTCAAGTTAAAATTTGAAGAGAACATCTGGCCTTGCAATCTGTTGTTTGACAATATAAGAACAGTCAATGAGGAGCAGCCCATTGCCAAGCGCTCCGGTACTCCACCAATCAATTTATTGTTAGACAAGTCCAAGACTTGTAGGTAATTCACATCACCCATGGAATCTGGAATGCTACCGCCAAAATAATTTTTTGAGATGTTCAGAAAATTCAATGATGGTAGTTTTGCTCCAATTTCTATTGGAATGCTGCTGTTGAAGAAATTGTTGGAGATATCAAACTTTAATAAACCCAAATGTTGAGCTAATGGTAGCATAAGCGGTCCCAATAGAGAGCTATTGCTAAGAATTAGTATCTCTAGTTTTGTGTTGTTTTCCAACAACCAAATTGGGAACTGCTCTCCCTTGAAATAGATGTTAGAGAGATCAACAGACACCAAGTCTTGTTGATGATAAAGGAATTGAGGAAATGATCCAACATCTCCACAACAAGATATGCTGATCCCATTCAGTTGGAATGTTGGCGCCAAAGAATGCATCTCGGTTTCAGCATATATGGTATTGTTGTCTGCAAAGATGGAATGGAGTTTTGAAAGGTTGAACAAGGGACCTAATGAGCTGGGGATTTCAAAGTAATTGTCTGAAAGATCAAACGTTCGGAGGGATGTTAAACTCTTAAGGGCAGATATACTTCCAGAAAATTGATTGGAATAAAGAAGCAAACTTTCAAGCGATGTGAGATTGGAGAAGCACTCGGGCAAGTTACCCCATAAATTATTGTCTCTAATATCCAAGTTTTGGAGATTTGTCAATTCACAAAAACCTGCAAAAGTAGCATTATATTAAATAAATGAAGAAGGTGCCATGCGCTGGAACAAAAAAAAAAAAAAAAAAAACAATTAGTCTCTCCATCCCTTATATTTTGTCACTTACTAACATTTCATAAAATTTAGAGAGATCAAAAGGAAAAGAGATAATACATAAAGAAAATTTTAAAAAATCTGGTGTTTGTTTAGAACATAGTAGGTTTCGTTACTTTTTTAAAAGTTATGATAAAAGGTAATATTATATAAGAATAATATATGAAGAGTAACATTTTGTATGGGAGAATATTTCAAATGCAAAAGGGACAACATGAGTATAGGATGGTGGGACTAAGGAGAACTTAAAACAAAGGTAAGGTGTCTATCAATCTCAACCTTGGGAATATAAGGTGCCATTGAGTCCGCAGTCCCATAATTCTAGATTCTTGAGAGAAGGCATTGCTCCAATTTTTTGAAGAAAGTTGTTTTCCAGGGAAGTGCCCCGTATGACCAAGGATTCCAAATTCTTCAAATGAAGTGGACCTATTTCAAATAAATATATTTACGGAAACATATGAAGATATATTTTAAGTAAAAAAAAAGGGGGGGATAATATCATAATATGTATGCAATTAACAATATACTCACATCCTATCATAAATTACAGCTTTAACAATTGTATAAATATTTATTTCATACTATTAAGTCAATTAATCAAGATGTTTATTTTGGAAGAAAATCAAGATGCTTTTTTAGGAAAACAGAAGTAAAAAAATATGTCAAAAAAGCTTAAATTAATTCAGATAAATATTGTTAATGACAAGAAACAAAGTTACCGAAGACTTAAAATCAACAAATTTCCTTTTTTTCTTGTTATTTATATAATTGCTAAACTATTTTGCTTTTTATTTTTTTGTTGATTACTAATTTACATAGACTCATAATTGTGATACCTTCATTACAAAATCTTGTAATTTTAAGTATATGCAATGCTTATTTGAATGGCTAGAGGTAAGAGACATCCAAAAAAAAAAAAAAAAAAGAAATAAAATGGATCTATAACTACAAATTTGAAATATCTAATTTACCATGAAAATTGAGGCTGCCGTTGACGTCACAAACTTTCACTTCCAAATTTTTAAGAGAAGCCAACATTCCAATATCTTGAATAAAGTTGGAAGGAAGAGATGAATCTTCTAATATCAGCTCTTCCAAACTTGTCAAATATTTCCATTCTATTCAATAAAAGTTACGAATTATGTTTTGAATTGAAAGACATAATTACAAATGATAACCGAAAAAATGATACTAGTACTGAGTAAGTAAATAAAAAATTAAAATATTTAATTTATCATGTAAATTGAGGCTGCCATTGAACTCACAAAAATACATGTACAAATTTTTAAAGGAAGTTAACATTCTAATATCTTGAATAAAATTGGAAGGGAAAAATGAATCTTTTAACATCAACTCTTTCAAACTCGTCAAAATTTGCCATTTTGATCAATGAAAGTTAAAAATTATGAAAATTAAGAAGTATGTTATGACAAAAAAATAGTTGCAAATGACAACCAATAAAATAGTTCTCCAAAATAAGTCTCTAGTATAGTATATGCATATAAGCTATGAGATTTGGCCAACGATTCATGTTTTCTCTATGAGGGTTGATCCTGTAAGGTGATAATTTAAATCTTTGTCACTACTTAAGTTAGAGATTATCATAGAAAAAAGTATATACAAATATAAATACAGTCACTTTTGTTGACTCATTTTAATGGACAGAGACAAAAGTTTTAGTAAAAGGCTCAATATTAAATTTAACATATGTAATATTATTTATTTTTATAATTTTTTATATATTAATCAAATTTATTTACATAAAAAGACTATTGATTAAATTTACCATTAGTCAAGCATATTTGAAAAAATCATTTAACAAAAGATAAAAATCACAATGAAAAAGAATTTTAGGGCAAAAGTTAACCATTAAGTATATGAAAAATTTTCTATCTATTTATTGGAATAATAAGAGAAATTATGTTAAAAAAACTTTCAAAAAGTATTCAATAATGTCATATGTGAGAAAAATGGGAAGAATTTATAAGAATAAATAGGGGAAACAAAATGATTTGATAAAATTAAGGAGAGGGTAGAGCAGGGAATAAAAATTTAATACAAAATTTTTAATTTTTTTATTGATCTGAAAAAAAATTAAATCAAATTATATAAATATATATACACACACACACAAATCTCAACGCCATAACATTAAAGTTATCCCATTTCAATCTAATGCAAGTATTTGGTTAACATAAGGCTTGACGTTTTTATTATTATTTTTTAAAAAAATTTATAATTTTTTATATTTTTCAAATAATATGTTCTATTATCAACAAAAATAATTCTAACAAAATTAAATAATTAGTAAAAATAAAGGAAGTAAATAGAATTAAAAATGAAATAAAATAAAAAAATTGACAATTTGAGTAGAAAAAGTTTTAAATATTTAGAAGTGATAAAGAAAAGAATAAAAAATGTTATACTTGATTAATATATTTATCTAACCTTTAGATAAAAAAATTAATAGATAAAAACATATTAATCAACATAATAAAAAAAAATTAAGAAACATACTCCTGTTTTTTTTTCTCAAATTAAATCTCCTCATCCTTTTTAGATTGTCTCAAAATTGTTTTCATTTCCTTTAACACCTACAATTCATATTTTAGAAATTTTTCATATTTTTACTCTTTAGAATTTAAATATATAGTTTATCAATATTGCAAAAAAAGTGAAGAAATAATGTTGAAATAATAATAAAAATTTTATTTGGCTTATATAAAAAAAATAAAAACAAAAAAATTGTCACACACTATTAAAATTAAGTTTAAAATTATCTAAACAAAAAATTAAATTCCAAATTGGGATTGGGGTGACATGGTAATAAAAGGTATTTAATTCAAATAAGAAATAGATAAAAAGTAAAATAAAAATGTTTGATCAGTACCTTTTCCTAATCGATTAAATAAATGTAGGTAATAGTAGTAATTATAAGAGCAAATCATTGCATATAATCATCAAAACTTACGGGTAGTCAATGTTCCATAAAAATTAAAACCACCCAATGCAAGAGTCTTCAATGACGGGAATAAGTCCAGCAATTGCAATGAAAGGCTGCAAGCTGTAAGTGAGACAATCATTACAAGATGGAATGTAAAAAAGTTAGTAATACAATTAAATCTTCTTGTATGATTTGTAAATACACATAATATAAATCTTTAAACCCTTAAATTTAAACCAAGGCATACTTTCTTGTAAAAGTAAATGTAGTCTTCTAATTCAAAATAGAGAAAAGGCACAATATTGAGTTGCAATCAATTTAAATTTGCTTTTAATTTTTTGCAATAAGAAAATAAAGAAGAATTGTGGTTTTTTTCTTTTTTGTACAACCAAAATTTCATTAATAATATTGTCCAGCAAAAGTGTACATATACAAAAGCAGTTAAATATTAATATATAATATATTAACATTACTAATTAATCACTGAAATAAAAGATTACCTAAATTGAAGAAAAGGCAAATGTTTCGGTCAATTTGAATTTTAATTTCTTAAAGTGTTTAGAGATGTAACTAATTCAAACATGTATGAACAAATTGATGAAGACACAAGTTTATTTGAGCAGTACCTTTGATGTCATTGGGGTTATAGCAGGATAGAAATAGATTTTCCAAGTTGCTCAAAGTAGCTAACCCTGAAGAGAATCACAAATAAAAATATAATTAAATTAAATTAAAATAAAACATAATATTCAGGCATTTGGGCTTTAAAGCATATATTTAGGTATTATATAATAATAAGATATCATCCAATAACTTTAGAAAAAGAGAAAGGAAGGAGGGGGTAATTTTACCTTTAAGATCTATTAAAGTTCTTGTAATTTTAAGTATATGTAATGCTTATTTGAATGACTATAGGTAAAAGACATCCAAAAAAAAAAAAAGATTTGTAAATGTAAATTTCTGAAAGATCTAATTTATCATATAAGTTGAGCTTGACATCACAATCAAATACTTGAAAATTTTTAAGAAAAGCAAACATTCTAACATCTTGAATAAAGTTAGAAGGAAGAAATGAATATTCAAATGCCAACTCTCTTAAATTTGTCGAAATTTTCCATTTTATTCAATAAAAGTTACAAATTATGTTTTGAATTGAAATATATAATTATAAATGACAATCGAGAAAATGGTATTATTACTTACTAAGTAATTGAAAAATGGAGAGATTTAATTTACCATATAAATTGAAGCTCTCATTGAACTCACAATTAAATATGTACAAATTTTTAAGAGAAGTGAGCATTCTAATATCTTGAATAAAATTCGAAAGGAAAGATGAATCTTTTAATGTTAATTCTTTCAAATTCATCAAATTTTGTCATTATAATCAATGAATATTAGAAATTATGAAAATTAAGAATTATGTTATGACAGAAACAATTGCAAATGACAACCAATAAAATAGTACTTCAAAATAAGTCCAAGTATAGTATATGCATATGAGCTATGAGATTTGTCCAATGATTCATGTTCTCTCTTTGAGAGTTAATCCTCTAAGGTGATGATTTAAATCGTGAAATTACTTAAATTTGGGATTATCATAGAAAAAAGTATTCACAAATATAAATATAATCAGAAAAATTTTACTTGTGCTGACTCATTTTAATGGACAAAGACAAAAGTTTTAGTAAAATGCCCAATATTAAATTTAATGTATATAATATTATTTTTTGTAATTTTTTATATATTAATTAAATTTATTTACCCAAAAATACTATATTGATTAAATTTTTCATTAGCCAAACATATTTGCAAAAATCATTTAACAAAAGATAAAAATCACAATGCAAAAGAATTTTAGGGCAAAAGTTAACTATTAATTATATTTAAAATTTTCTCTCCATATATTGGAATAATAAGAGAAATTATATTAAAAAAAAACCTTTCAAAAAGTATTCAATAATGTAATGTTTGAGAAAAATGAGAAGAATTTCTAAGAATAAATAGGGGAAACAAAATAATCTGATAAAATTAAGGAGAGGGTGGAGTGGGGAATAAAATTTTAATATAAAAATTTTAATGTTTTATTGAAATTCAAAAAAAAATTTTAAATTAAACTATAGATAATATATATATATATATATATATCAATAACGGAACATTAAAGTTATGCCATTTCAATCTAATGTAAGAATTTGGTAACATAAGGCTTGATGTTTTTATTAATTTCTTTTTTTAAATATTTTTATAAAATTTTATAGTTTTTTATATTTCTCAAATAATATGTTCTATTATCAACAAGAAAATTTTAACAAAATTACATAATAATTATGAAAAAAAATAAAGGAAGTAAATAGAATTAATATTGAAATAAAATAAAAAATTGACAATTTGGTTAAAAAAAAAGTTTTAAATATTTAGAAGTGATAAAGAAAAGAATAAAAATGATATAATTGATTAATATATTTACCTCACTTTTAAATAAAAAATTAATAGATAAAAACATATTAATCAATCTAATTTTTTTATTGATCTGAAAAAAAGTTAAATCAAATTTTATATATATATATATATATATATATACACACGCGCACACACAAATCTCAATGCCATAACATTAAAGTTATCCCGTTTCAATCTAATGCAAGTATTTGGTTAACATAAGGCTTGACGTTTTTATTATTTTTTTTAAAAAAAAATTTATAATTTTTGATATTTTTCAAATAATATGTTCTATTATCAACAAAAATAATTCTAACAAAATTAAATAATTATTAAAAATAAAGGAAGTAAATAGAATTAAAAATGAAATAAAATAAAAAAATTGACAATTTGAGTAGAAAAATTTTTAAATATTTAGAAGTGATAAAGAAAAGAATAAAAAATGTTATACTTGATTAATATATTTATCTAACCTTTAGATAAAAAATTAATAGATAAAAACATTTTAATCAACATAATAAAAACAAATTAAGAAACATACTCCTGTTTTTTTTCTCAAATTAAATCTCCTCATCCTTTTTAGATTGTCTCAAAATTGTTTTCATTTCCTTTAACACCTACAATTCATATTTTTACTCTTTAGAATTCAAATATATAGTTTATCAATATTGCAAAAAAAGTGAAGAAATAATGTTGAAATAATAATAAAAATTTTATTTGGCTTATATAAAAAACATAAAAACAAGAAAATTGTCACACACTATTAAAATTAAGTTTGAAATTATCTAAAAAAAAAACTAAGTTCCAAATTGGGATTGGGGTGACATGGTAATAACAGGTATTTAATTCAAATAAGAAATAGATAAAAAGTAAAATAAATGTTTGATGAGTACCTTTCCCTAATTGATTAAATAAATGTAAGTAATAATAGTAATTATAATAGCAAATCATTGCATATAATCATCATAACTTACGGGTAGTCAATGTTCCATAAAAATTAAAACCACCCAATTCAAGAGTCTTCAATGACGGGAATAAGTCCAGCAATTGCAATGAAAGGCTGCAAGCTGTAAGTGAGACAATCATTATAAAATGGAATGTAAAGAAGTTAGTAATACAATTAAACCTTCTTGTATGATTTGTAAATATGCATATTATAAATCTTTAAACCGTCAAATTTAAACCAAGACGTACTTTCTTGTAAAAGTAAATGTAGTCTTCTGATTCAAAACAGAGAAAGGCACAATATTGAGTCGCAATGAATTTAAATTTGCTTTTAATTTTTTCAATAAAAAAAAATCAAACAGAACTATGGTGTTTTTATTTTTGTACAGCCAAAATTTCATTAACAGTATTGTCCAGCAAAAGTGTACATATACAAGAGCAGTTGAATATTAATATATAATTCATTAACATTACTAATTAATCACTAAAATAAAAGATTACCTAAATTGAAGAAAGGGCCAATATTTAGGTCAATTTGAGTTTTAATTTCTTAAAGTGTTTAGAGGTGTAATTAATTCAAACATGTATGAACAAATTGATGAAGATACAATTTTGTTTTAGCAGTACCTCCGGTGTCCTTGGGGTTATGGCAGGACATAAACAGATCTTCCAAGTTGCTCAAAGTATCTAACCATGAGGAGAATCACAAATAAATATATAATTAAATTAAATTAAAATAAAACATAATATTCAGGCATTTGGGCTTTAAACCGTATATTTAGGTATTATATAATAATAAGATATCATTCAATAACTTTAGAAAAAAAGAAAGGAATGAGGTGGTAATTTTACCTTTAAGATCTATTAAAGTTCTTGTAATTTTAAATATATGTAATGCTTATTTGAATGGCTACAGGTAAAAGACATCCAAAAAAAAAAAAGATTTGTAACTGTAAATTTCTGAAAGATCTAATTTATCATATAAGTTGAGCTTGACATCACAATCAAATACTTGAAAATTTTTAAGAAAAGCAAACATTCTAACATCTTGAATAAAGTTAGAAGGAAGAAATGAATATTCAAATGCCAACTCTCTTAAATTTGTCAAAATTTTCCATTTTATTCAATAAAAGTTACAAATTATGTTTTGAATTGAAATATATAATTATAAATGACAATCGAGAAAATGGTATTATTACTTACTAAGTAATTGAAAAATGGAGAGATTTAATTTACCATATAAATTGAAGCTCCCATTGAACTCACAATTAAACATGTACAAATTTTTAAGAGAAGTGAGCATTCTAATATCTTGAATAAAATTCGAAAGGAAAGATGAATCTTTTAATGTTAATTCTTTCAAATTCATCAAATTTTGTTATTATGATCAATAAATATTAGAAATTATGAAAATTAAGAATTATGTTATGACAGAAACAATTGCAAATGACAACCAATAAAATAGTACTTCAAAATAAGTCCAAGTATAGTATATGCATATGAGCTATGAGATTTGTCCAATGATTCATGTTCTCTCTTTGAGAGTTAATCCTCTAAGGTGATGATTTAAATCGTGAAATTACTTAAATTTGGGATTATCATAGAAAAAAGTATTCACAAATATAAATATAATCAGAAAAATTTTACTTGTGCTGACTCATTTTAATGGACAAAGACAAAAGTTTTAGTAAAATGCCCAATATTAAATTTAATGTATATAATATTATTTTTTGTAATTTTTTATATATTAATTAAATTTATTTACCCAAAAATACTATATTGATTAAATTTTTCATTAGCCAAACATATTTGCAAAAATCATTTAACAAAAGATAAAAATCACAATGCAAAAGAATTTTAGGGCAAAAGTTAACTATTAATTATATTTAAAATTTTCTCTCCATATATTGGAATAATAAGAGAAATTATATTAAAAAAAACCTTTCAAAAAGTATTCAATAATGTAATGTTTGAGAAAAATGAGAAGAATTTCTAAGAATAAATAGGGGAAACAAAATAATCTGATAAAATTAAGGAGAGGGTGGAGTGGGGAATAAAATTTTAATATAAAAATTTTAATGTTTTATTGAAATTCAAAAAAAAATTTTAAATTAAACTATAGATAATATATATATATATATATATCAATAACGGAACATTAAAGTTATGCCATTTCAATCTAATGTAAGAATTTGGTAACATAAGGCTTGATGTTTTTATTAATTTCTTTTTTTAAATATTTTTATAAAATTTTATAGTTTTTTATATTTCTCAAATAATATGTTCTATTATCAACAAGAAAATTCTAACAAAATTACATAATAATTATGAAAAAAATAAAGGAAGTAAATAGAATTAAAATTGAAATAAAATAAAAAATTGACAATTTGGATAAAAAAAAGTTTTAAATATTTAGAAGTGATAAAGAAAAGAATAAAAATGATATAATTGATTAATATATTTACCTCACTTTTAAATAAAAAATTAATAGATAAAAACATATTAATCAACATAACAAAAACAAATTAAAAAACATACTCCTTTTTTTCTTAAATTAAATTTTCATGTATTGTTTGGATTGTCACAAAATTGTTTTCTTTTCCTTTAACACCTACAATTCATATTTTAAAAATTTTTCATATTTTTGATTTTTTAGAATTTAAATATATAGTTTATTAATATTGTAAAAAAAGGGGAAGAAATAATGTTAAAATAATAATAAAAATTTTATTTGGCTTATATAAAAAAATAAAAACATGAAAATTGTCACACATTATTAAAATTAAGTTTGAAATTATCTCAAAAAAATTAAGTTTGAAGTTGGGATTAGGGTGACATGGTGGTAAAAGTTATTTAATTCAAATAGGAAACAGATAAAGAGTAAAATAAATGTTTGACCAGTACCTTTCCCTAATTGGTTAAATAAATGTAGTTAATAATAGTAATTATAAAAGAAAAGCATTGCATATAATCATTATAACTTACGGGTAGCCAGTGTTCCATTAAAACTAACACCATACAATTGAAGAGTTTTCAACGATGGGAACAAGTCCAACGATTGCGGTGAAAGGCTACAAGCTGCAATTGATACAATTAGTACAACATGAAATGTAAAGAAGTTAGTAATACAATTAAATCTTTCAGTATGATTTGTAAATACACATATTATATATTTTTATTCCCCCAAATTTAAATCAAGATATACTTTCCTGTAAAAATAAATGTAGTCTTTTGATTCAAAACAGAGAAAGGCACAGTATTAAATTACAATCAATTTGAATTTGCTTTTAATTTTTCTAATGAAAAAATAAAACAAAACCGTAGTGTTTTTAATTTTGTGCAACCCAAATTTCATTAATAATCAGAGTTAGAGAAGTACAATATTGTCTAGCAAAAGTTTACATAGACAAGAGCAATTTAATATTAATATACAATTCATTAACATTATTGATTAATCATTTAAATAAAAAATTACCTAAATGAAAGAGACGGCAAATGTTTCGATTAGTTTGAATTTTAATTTCTTAAAGTTTTAAGAGGTGTAATTCATTCAAACATGCATGAACAAATTGATGAAGAAACAATTTTGTTTTAGCAGTACCACTGGTTGAATAGCAGGATATAGATAGATTCTTCAAGTTGCTCAAAGCATCTAACCCTGAGAAGAATCACAAATAGAAATATAATTAAATTAAATTAAAAATAAAACATGATATTCTTGCATTTGTGCTTTAAAGCTTAAGTATTATATAATAATAAAATATCATTCAATAACTCTAGAAAGAGAGAAAAGAAGGAGAGGAGGTAGTTTTACCTTTAAGATTTATTGATCTGTTCAAGTTGTAGCATCCTAAAGACAAAGACTTTAGATTTGAAAGTTTACCAAGGGATGACAATATGCTACAATTGAAGAGATTCTGCCTCAAATCAAGCACTTCCAGATTGATCAACCTTAGTTCCGTTTCATTGTCTATATAACATTAATTTACATAATTAATTTCATTACTTTTTAATTTCTTAATTAATTCTAAATAATTGAAAACTCTTTTTGGAAAAGTACAAAAATTTCCACTGAAATATTCCAGTTTGTAAACATGTAAATTATACATTTCCCAACAAATTGTGTTAAATACCTTTGGATGGAACAAAGCCGTTCACTTGATTATCCCAGATGTCTAATTCCACTAAATTAGTCAAAGCATTCAATTCTGAAGATAAAATTACAAAAAAAAACTAGTAATTAATTAACAAATCATATAAAACCCAAACATATATAGATTTTAAATCATATTTACCTTTAATATGTATCGGCCCATCCAATTTGTTACTTTCTATATACAAAGACTTCAAATTTGAGAGCACAACAAGAGATAAGAATATGCTGTTGTTGAAGAGATTTTCACTTAAACCAAGCACCTCAAGTTTGATCAACCTCAATTGTTCATTCTGTGAAAAATTAGTAACATAATTTCATCTTCAAAAGAATATCTAATTATTATATATATTTATTACTTAAATTCAGTATATGTTGACTTACACTTTGAAATAAAGATCCGAGACTCTCAATTTGATTTTGGCCTAAATACAACTCCTTTAAGTTTGTCAAATTATTGAATTCTGTTCAAATCCAATCAAATATATATCAATCTAGTTATTCCTTTTTAAAACCATGAGATTTTTAAAACAACCCTACCTCGTAAATTAACAGTTCCTTCTAATCCGCAATTCTGCAAACGCAAAGATTTTAAAGATGTAAAACCATCTAGATGTGATAAGATGTTGTTTCCTAATACATTGCCATATAAATCCAGAGTCTCTAACTTGTTCAATTTTGATAACCTCTTCATACCTGTTTCCAATAATATTACAAAATTTTAGTAAATAATCACTACTTTATAAATATATATAACTCAATTACGAAACAAATGTTATTTACTTTAACTTGATTTTTATATATAACATAATATTAACATTACCCTGTATAGGATTTGACCCAGTGAATTGGTTTTTTGCTAGATTTAAAGACTTGAGTGATGAAAGTTCGCTTAAAGATGCTAAAATGCTATCATTGAATTGATTAACACTTAAGTCAAGGATCTCTAGTTTGTCCAATTTCAGTGACAGCCTTTTAAAACCTACAAGGAAAAATGTAGCATTTAGTGACTTTCCGAAAAAAATGAAATAAAAAATATTTAGATAAGATGAACAAAACTGGTGATCAATAAAAATGAATTTTCAAATGCAAAATATTTATTGAAGTAGCAGTTAGTAATTAGGTGAATTTGAATTAACCTTGATTGTCAACACAACCAGCAATGGAATTGCCAACCAAATAAAGACTCTTCAATTCCTCAAAAGGAAGAAACAAAGAGGCATTGAGATACCAAGAATCTCTCCCACTCCAATCGTACTCTCCCAAATAATAATCATAATAATAATAATTATTATTATTATTATTATAAACTAAATCACCATAGACTTCAAAAGTTGTAAGATTAAGGAAGAGTCGGATCACTCGTCCAGTGGAGGTGTTGCACTCAACCCTTTTCCACTGACAACAATCTGAACTCTGTTTTCCCTCATCTATCCAATAATTCTTTACATCTTCAATATGAGTAAAGAAATGTTTGAGTTGCAAGAGAGCAATTTTTTCTTGCTCCCAGCACCTTTCACATTCACAACACCTTCCTAATAGGAATGCTACCAAAACCACCCATAACCATTTCCACTCCATCTTAATTAATTAATGCACTCTAAAAAAACTTAATATTAACTCTGCTGCTATGCATTTGGCATCACTATATCCATGGGGTTTATATACTAAAAAGTCACTTGAAAAGATACAGCCTTATTTCCTAGAAATTCATTGAAAATGGCACACTCAGTCTTGACGTACTTGTCAAATTCCATAGCACTAAGAAAACACATTGCATGAAGCTTCCTACAAATTTTCTTTGTGGAAAAGTAAGCACAGACTCTGACAATTATAATAAACACTCCATCTTAATTATAACATCATTAATGTCTTGTAGTGACATTGCTAACAAAAATTAGTGCTTACTTTTTTTTTTCTTTGTAAATCCTTATTAAAACTTTTGTTTTGTTTTTTTAATTTAATTTTTTAGAATACTTTAGTTTTCCTTTTAACAGCTTCATTTTTTTTTTGTTGCTAAAACAATTTTAGGATGTATTCCATAGTAAAAAAAGTGAAAAGATGAATAAAACAAGGTCAAAAGTGGAAAAAAAATAAATTTTAGCTATGTTTTGTAAAAATAAAAAATAAAAAAAAAGATTATTATCACTTATTAATACAAAAAAATCACTCCAAATGTAAAAGAAAAGATGAAAGAAAATAGAAGAGGTATGAGCATGTGTTACATATTTATAAAATTATCCGTCATATTTAGATTTTTTTACAAAATGTTATAATAATAAAATCATATTTTTTTTCTTTCATTTTCTAACTCTACCAAACAATAATGAAAAATATTATATTTTCTTTCTTTTTCATTTTTTTTAACCAAGCACATCAATAAAAATAAAATATATATTTTTTATCTTTTTATTTTTCTATTCCCATACTAAGCAAGGCCTCTATTTAGTAATTTTTTTTTGTTTGCCCACCTTGCTAGGGTTATTGCCAAATTTCATGTCAATATTAAATATTTCCACAACTAAAGGGAGACATGATGGCCCATTGTAGCTTTTCTACCTATATCAAGTTAGGGAGGAAGATATTACATATATTAATTCATTGTCATGACTAGTTGATGTCTAGACTTTTGTTTAGCAACTGTATTATTATTTAGGAGACATTGACTTTGGCATCAACTATGAAATAGAACAATGGATCAGTCTACACGCCAACCTCATGATAGGATGGTGGATTCCTCCTCTCTCTCTTTCCTGGAAGATATAAATTTGGTGTGGAAGTAATCAAATAAACAAAAAGTTACCTTTATTACATTGTTTGCCGCGTTTCTTGCTTCTACTTGATGAATGGTTTACAGTCTATCAAAAGACTTTGACTTATCGTCAACTGACACAAATTATTTGCAAACTAAAAAACTATTAGTTATGTAAGGGAATAAGAATATATAATTTATTTTTTATTTAATTATTGATTTCGCTATGATGATATTTGCTTATTTTTTGTTAAATATTTGAGAAATATGCATTTTTTAAAACTTAATTACTAAGAGAAATAGGTATACTAATAATTTGTTATTTTTCTCGGCTATAATAATGTGTTACATATTTATAAAATTATTCATCATATTTAAATTTTTTTACAAAAGGTTATAATAATAATATCATAATTTTTTTTCTTCCATTTTCTAACTCTACCAAACAATGCATGAAAAATTACATTTTCTTTCTTTTTCATTTTTTTAACAAAGCACATTGATAAAAATAAAATATATATTTTTTATATTTTCATTTTTATCTTATTTTTTATTTTTTATCCCCATACTAAGCAATGCCTCTATTTAGTTTTTTTTTTTTTTATTTGCTAACCTTGCTAAGGTTATTGTCAAATTCCATGTCAATATTAAATATTTCCACAACTAAGGGGAGACATTATGGCCCATTGTAACTTTTCTACCTATATCAAGTTAGGGAGGAAGATGGAACGTATATTCATTGTCATGACTAAGTGATGTCTAGACTTTTGTTTAGCAATTGTATTATTATTTAGGAGACCTTGACTTTGGCATCAACCATGGAACGTATGGATAGGTTTACACGCCAACCTCATGATAGGATGGTGGATTCCTCCTCTCTCTTTCTTGGAATATATAAATTTGGTGTGGAAGCAGTCAAATAAACAAAAAGTCATCTTCATTACATTGTTTGCCGTGTTTCTTGCTTCTACTTGATGAATGGTTTACAGTCTATCAAAAGACTTTGACTTAGCGTCAACTGACACAAATTTTTTTGCAAACTAAAAAACTATGAGTTATGCAAGGGAATAAGAATATATAATTTATTTTTTATTTAATTATTGATTTCGCTATGATGATATTTGCTTATTTTTTGTTAAATATTTGATAAATATGCATTTTTTAAAACTTAATTACTAAGAGAAATAGGTATACTAATAATTTGTTATTTTTCTCAACTATAATTTTTTTTTAAAAGAATATAAATTAGTGGAGTTTTTTATCAATAAATAGTATGTGTTTATTCTTCCTTCAACGATTTAGACTTCGTCTTGACAAAAAATTTGTATAATATTTTTAAACTTTTTGTAAAATTTAGAAATTTAGTAGAATTTTAAAAAATTTATACTGATTTATCCAAAAAAGAAGAAAATTTTTTAAGCTCCTGAATAAAAAATTATAAATTTTATAATTGCAATGAGCTGCTGACCAAACTCAAAGGAAGTTGGGCTCAAGGGAATGATCAGGTCTGATCTATACCCATAGTTGTAGGCCTGCTCATAGCTTTAGGTAAGGGATTTGTCCAAAATTTGGTGTTAAGTGAGAATAGAATTATCCCAGCCCCAAGATAGAAAAATGCGGGAGAAGTTGGTGTTCAATTATAGGAGGCCGCTAATAACAGGCCCTATTGATATTGCCACGGCACAAGAGGTTAATGTTCACAAATAGGAGCCCAAAACTGCCTGGACCTCTTAGTTATGAAGACGACCAGGCGCAAAGGTTCATGGTGACTACAACAAAGAAAAGGCAGGCTTGGACTACGGTGATCATACAATATGGGCAGCACTGTTTCAGGACATGAAGCCCACTTGACTTGACCATACGTCTTTCTTAGTTTTGTCTGGAAAGGTGAGATCAAATGTTTTCTCCAATAATAGGGACAAGCCTTATGTCCGGTAACAATTGCTTTTTAGGTCCAATATTCGCATATTCAAGTAGTGTGGGACAGTTTTTCTGTGATCAACACGCATGCCATAGTCCATATTCTTTTCGAGTTCATCTAATCTAAACTTTCAAGAACTATATACATGCTTTAAGCTTTCTGGTTTCATGGGATCTTCATTAGTTGTAAAATCCTTCATATCGGCAACCATCATGCCTTGCAATGAAAAAAAAAATCTATAGATTGTGAGCTGTGAGCTTTCTTAGAACTTCTTTGCCGATTTCAATGTGTGCATCTTTTTGGGCTAAATGAAACCAGTTCATGAACTGACTATCATAGTTCCATCAGCCGACATGCTCAGCTCAGCTATGGTCTGAAAATGAAGATTAAACTGATAGAAAGGATGGTACCCATATCTTCAATATCGTAAGGTGTTTTTACACTGTATGCTGCTTGACAGTAATGTTTTGAGGTGTAGACGTTAACTAGCGGCTATAAAACAATACAACTAGTTTCATCTTCCATTGCAATGTGGTCGATTTGGCTTAGTCGAATTCTTTAATTCTTTAACATATGTCTGCCAGGGCCTTCAAAGTTGCAATGAATGCCAACCTCTTTTATTCAATTTAACTAAACATTGCAGCCCACGGTATCTACATTCTTTAAATTCCTGTCCATAAATACAAAGAAATATAACTCTCTGTCTGTTCGTATAAACAAAGGGCCCCACCCTGCTGGCAAATGCAAAAGACAATAAATAAATAAATAAATAAAAACAATAGCAAAAATTAAAGGCTACACCTTGCTTGTTTTGCATGGATTCAGAGGTTTGCTAATTCTTGACAAAAGTTGAAAAGCCTACTTAAAAGTTGAGAAACAATTGGGATTAGGAGTTTTATAGCATTGGCCTTTTGCACTAGGAGATGGACGACTTAAAGGAACAGGTATGGTAATTGGAATTTTAGATTTTTGCTAGAGTTGCTGAGAATTTAGGATACCAGTAACTAATCACAAGAGGTAAGGATTTAATGATGATAATGAACAACAAATTTTATGAATTTGGTTGGAAGAGTAATGAACAATACCGCTTTTATGAATTTACATAATAATTCAAGTTGA
Organism: Durio zibethinus; assembly: GCF_047325235.1. Taxonomy (NCBI): domain Eukaryota; kingdom Viridiplantae; phylum Streptophyta; class Magnoliopsida; order Malvales; family Malvaceae; genus Durio; species Durio zibethinus. The sequence continues at coordinate 24,740,476 of NC_143174.1, forward strand.
AGGAGCTATTATCTAAATACTTTTATAGAATAAAAAAAATCAGAAAAGCAATATCTAATAAACAAATTATTTATTCTAAGTAAATTGATGAAGATATATTGGCCATTTCCTTACTGTTTTTTAGGCAAAATGAAAGAGATTTTCGGTTATATATCACTAAATGTATGCTACTGTACATAATTCTTTTATGACATTTTGTGTTTCAAACCAAATGGCTCAATACATATATCAATATATATATATATATATATATATATATATATCAGATCTAACAAAACCAAAATTCAATGAAAAAAGGAATACAGAATTAGACAAAGAGCCCCAACATGTCGTTTTCTTTTTCTTCTAGTAGAAGCACAATAGAAAGAGTGGCAACTTTATCCATTTGAAATAATAACCAGCCATGGCATCACCCACCCTCTTGATGCCATTTTTGAGAAGAATACAAATAAATATTTTCCTTAGCAGTAGGCCCTTTGAAGAAAATCTACAAATCATCAAGAAAACTTCTTTTGAAGAATTGTTTTCCTGGTTTCAACATCATCTGAACTGACCAAATTCACAGGTTGGATAAGAAGATTGAAACATAAAAACACAGTTTCTTCACAAAGAGACAAACAATATTGTTGAATTCCTTAACGCCACTTGCCAACTCATTGCCATACACATCATTGTTTTGTAAGAACTATGAAACAAGAACTGGCATAGAGAATTTTAAAACCTTTCAAAACTCCAATCCATCCTTATCCTATCATGATAGAAAAAGGAAAAAAAAGATCGAATCGCTTATCATCATCGTCATCAATAATCCCACGTGGCTGGTTCATGCACATGGGGCTTGTCAATTATAGTCATGACCCTCAAAAATAGAATGAAAAGTACTTGAAAAATTTTCATTGACATTGGAGAGCCCACTTGAAAGTGCGAAATTAGTAAAACTACAATTGCAAAATTTAGTACATCAGCATCAGCTCATCTGATCTGAAAGTTGTAAAACAGACCCCAATTCCTGAGTCAAATGATCTCTAAGATATTTGATGATGATGATGATGATGATTAGATCGAAGGGAAACAATATTTGGTTGTATGGTGCTTACATCACGGGGAAGTTTGATCCATCTTTTTGGCTTTGGGTGAGAATCTGACAGGCAACATGGACCTCCTGTCAACTGGCCAAAAACTGCTATGATCACTGGGAAAAATTTTCTTTACAAAGTAGATATGAATGGTCCCATATGCAGGCTGTTGCAAAGCCATCACAGCTTTCATATGGTATGTGGGTTGGCCAGCGTTTTCCCTTTCACAATTTGAAGGCTTTCGGTTTTCTGGACCCATTTGGGAATTGGGAGCCATCAAAATAAAGAAAAAAAAAGTTTTAAGTTTACAAATTTCATTATTTGCGAGAAATTAAGTTTGCGTGATAAGAGTATTAATCCAAGTTAACAGCCTTTACAGCTATACGTACGGGAAAATTTTTAAAAATATATTTTTTTTCAATCGATAGATTAAATTCTTTTTCATAGAAAAGAAATGAGTGAACGATCATTTCTATTAAAAGAAAAAGAGTAGTATAAAATATTGAAGATTTAATTATGGTAATACTGAGTTAAAGTTGATAATTTACTAGTTTTCATTTTCTTCCCCGACGGTAAGGTCATCTTCAAGGTCTAAGTTCGTTCAATTTACTTCTCCCTTGCGGGTGTATAAGTAGAATCCAGTTACGTGAATTTCCCACAACTTCTCCATTTTCGATACCTGTAAAACAAGAAAAAAGAAGAAAATTAAGAATAAAACTATCAACTGAAAATCAAAACCTAAATTAGAAGACAAAACAAAATTATGAAAAAAATTAAAAAAAAAAAAAGAAATACAGACGGAAGAAAGAAAAAGAACGGGACGAGTCAAAACGGGAAAAGTGGAAAAAGATCAAACGGAAGAAACGGCTGAAATGGAAAACGGGAAATGTCAAACCAAACGGAACACCAAAAAGAAAAAAGAATTGCGCTGGAATGGAATGGTGTTTGGAGAACAAAACAAATGGAAGATATAATACTTGAAACCAATCAACACTGAGATCTGGCCTGGGATTGTCAGATTAGAGTTAATTTGATTAGATTAGATATTTTTAAGAGATTTTAAGAGTTTTTGTTTTTGTCCAAAAGCTCCTCAAATTTGCCATTGGCTGCAAATATGTGTATTTACACCAACAAAATATATGATAATATGTTCCTCGGATTTTACGGTTTCGCTCACCGGGAGTACACTAAAATTCATTTCCGTCCCGAATCCTTCGTTCAGATTTCCAACTTCTTCGCTGCAATCTGACTTCACCGCCACCGTCCGCGGCTTGACTCCAAAGTTCGATCTCCAATCACCGGAAAATCTCGGAGACTTAACCAGAAATCGTTCAAAGATTACACACACCGCAAAGGAATCTTCATTAATCCTCGGCTTTTGACATCACGGAGAGCCGGCTCGGCCTCGGCTGGAACGCTGCGCGGCGACGCTGCTGGTGAGAGGAAGGTCTAATCAAAGCCGACAAAGCTCTCTTAACCAGATCTCCTTCGACTCCTCCGATTCTCACCAGCGAGTTCGTCATAGCAGACCTACGCGCGTTGAGCCGATTATGAGGCGCGCAACTTGTCACCGCGTGCGAATTATTAAAACTCTTATGAAGGCTGCAACGGAACGATCCCGGGTGCGTCGTCGGCGAACACATGCAAGTCCGCTTCGGCTGTTTACTCTGTAAATTCTTCAACACCTCGTTGTTTCTACGGACGGTAGTAATCGAACGGTTGGGCGAGATCGGACGGTTATCGAGCGAGAATCGCACGGACGGCGCGGATGGAGAGTGGTTGTAGAGATTGACACGTGGTGGAGAGATAGATCTGTGTTGATTAAAGAAAGTTGAGGAGCGTGAAGAAAAGCTTGAACTTGAATAAGCGAAGGCCGAAGAAGAAGATGATGGAGACTGTGACGTGTAGTGAGAACTGAACCGGCCAGAAGGGGAGAGAGATCGGAGAACCGGACCGCTCGATTTTCTAAAAGCTTTCGCCATATGTTTTTTTTTTGGCAGAAGAGAGAGAAAGAAAGTATGAGAATTTTTTTTTGAATTTCTAAAAAGCCGCGTGTGGCTGTTTAGTTGGGCAAACCTAGCTTTACACGAGCCACGTATTTATAGGGCGAGGGGAGGGGTCTGGCCGTCTGGGTTTTGGAAATTTCGCGATATTTTCAAAGTCGGGCTTTTAGTTCTTAGTTTTGCGATTGTGCACCTAAACTTTTTTTTATTTATTTTTATACCCGTGGAATTTGTTATTCTTTGCGGCTGTACACGTCATTGTTATTTCCTTATTTTCCCATTGCTTTTCTTATGATATTTCTATTTTCCTTTTGATTAATTACAATTTATAATAAATATAAAGAAGGTTGGGAAATTATTTAATGCATAAAATATTTCATAAAATTAAATGAATTTGCAATAGCTAAGAATATTTAACTTGTTTTTGAATATAAAGTAATTTTATTCATTTAAAAATGAATTAAAATGCATTTAAAAGAATGGACCACTTTATTGTCATTTTAATGCTCAACAATCTAATTATATCAAAAAAAGACATTACAATATGGTATATTTGATAGCATTTTAATTTAACTGTGCATAACATGATGTTTACCTAATTGTAATCAAGTATAACTTGAAAATTGCTGCAAATGATAAGGCTTTCTTCAACTATGGTGGAGATAATGAGGAGGCTCAACATTTTAATTTGAAATTAAATGTTACCATGGTTCGAGTTACCTACCTATTATTTAGGTCTTGAATAAGATCTTTTAAATTCAGGATTGATTTTACTCGTGATATATATTATTATAATGATATATAATTATTTTTATTTAAATTTCATTCAATATATATATAAATCTTAATACTAATTAATTAGTAGTTGTCAACCGTATTTTATCATAATTGTTGATGATTTTTTGAGTTTGGTGATTGAATGCTTTATGAAGGAGCTAGCAAAATGGTTAATTTAGATGTTGGAGTGATCTATTATAAAGAATAATCAGCGAGCGTCAGAGGTAAGAATTTAGAGTGTGTTCTTATATTCAAATCAGCAAAGATGAAAAAAAGGAAAATTAGAAAGATGGAAGAGAAAAAGGCAGCCAAGCCTAATTATTTTGGTCACACACCGAAAGCACTTTGTCAAAGCCAATTTTAGGTATTTAGGATCAATGATTCATTTCCTACTTAGAAGATTCTCAACTTTTCTGCAAAACTCCAATGAAAGCCACGTAACGCCATGTGGAAAGGTTGGTTTGACAAAGTCAGTATCGAACAAAACCAAAGTAATTCAAATTGTTTGGGGCATGCAAAGACGTGTTACCCACACTGTTGTTCTGTTAAGTTTTAGAATATTTGATTTGATTGTTATACCAATTTTAATTCCATTCTCGTGGAAAGATTTAGTTGGATTTAGGTTCAACTTCTCAACTCCCAAAAACCAATTACAAATTGTATGATTAATTATTTATGAGTTTAAATTTAATTCAATTTATTTATATAATTATTTTTAAAATATAATATTCAATAAATTTAAAATTCAAATTTTAAAAAAAAATTTATTTCATTTTTAGATTGTAATTTTAAAAAAAAAAATTAAAAAAATTGGATCAACAATCTCAAACTCTCTCTCTCTCTCTTTCTCCCTCTCTTTAGTTTCCTTTCTAGTTTAATTTCCATTCCCTGTCAATTATTCTCCTCCAAATACCAAAATTTTAAGTCAAACGCGTTTAGAATAATATAAATAAAATTGGAAGATTCTTATGTCATAGACTATGATTATATTAATCAATAAAATTAATTAATCAAGTTTGAAGGTACTGATTAAGATGGCTTTGATCATAAACCTTTTTTTGGTACAACCTTTAATTGTCATGTCTATAATTATTTATTTGTTTATCTTTGATAACATCATTGATTTGTTTGTTTTTTAATTTTACCAAAGCTGTTTCCACTTATGGATTTCATCACTTAGAAAAACTTAATCACATGAATGAATAATGATCATGTGATCAAGTAGGTAGACAATAAAACTCATATTCAAGATATATCATTGTCTTTTTTCTTATTGTTTGCCACCCCTTTTGGTTTCGAATTCTTCCTCAGCCTTCCATTTTTATTATTGGATTGAACTAGAGAAAGTGGGAAAGTTCAGTTAATATCTGAATATTTCCATGACAATCTAGTATCCAATTGAGAAAGAAAAAGTTTGGAAAAATTGAAGACAATAATGTAAAAAATGTTAATATATAAATTTATATAATTATTTTTTTAAAAATGACATTTAATAATTTTAAATTTTAAATTTTAATATATATAATTTTTTTATTTTCAAACTATGACTTTTTTATATTAAAAAATAATAAAATTTTGTAAAAACCTCGATCTATTTGGGTTTTAATTGATTTTGTTTTTGTTAATAAAAAAACAAAAAAAAAATTTACAGACTGAGTTTGAGCGAAACTATGTGAGTGGATTGAAGAGTTTTAAGTTAGACTTAAATATTAGAGTTTAAACTTAAAAGAAATTAAAACCCTTTCTGATTTAGGGTTCGTCAAATTTAAGTCCTATAAATACATACCCATAACAAGCAAAAAATTATACATAGAAAGACAGAGAAAAATACACACAAAGAAAGGCAAAAAAAAAATGCACTAATGCACTCAGAAATTTTAGGAAAATTTTTGTTTTGAAAAAAAAGATTTGCAATTTTTTTCTGAAAATTTTATGAAAATTTTTTGAAATTTGGTTGAATTTTTTTACCATCTTTAAAGATTCTAGCAACTTTTCGGCAACAATCCCTGATCCTAACAAAAATCCCTGTTTTTAGCTTAATTTTTCAAAAACTGATGAACTCTTTACGAACTTTCAGAGACTCAACCTAATTTTCGGTGACCAATTTCATAAATCGGTGAGTATTCATCTAGTCGTTTTGTTATTTCTAGAGAGAGAAATAAAATGGAAAGAAGAGAATAGGGAGGTGGAGGAAATTTGAAGAAAAAAGAAAAATTTTAGGCTTTTATACATTCTAGAAATGACACCATTTTTGCTTTAAGAAATCTCAGGATCCGTGTATTTTTCATCAAGTGACCTTACCTCAGTGCCAACCCGTTTCTGTGACCCATGTTCCAGCTAAGCCCTTCAATCGAGCCAAGCCACATTGAGCTGTCAAGTAGCATTTCTCGAGCCACCATCTATGTCTGCAGTCGAATGGTACCTAAAAGCCATAAGCCAAGCCATTTCTATTTTGATATTTTATTTATTTTTTAAAAATATTTTTGCATGATTAAATTTTAGAAAAAATTAGAGAGTTTCTTCTTTTAAAAAAATTTGAAAATAAATACTAATTATCTAATAATGAAATTTTTAGAAATTTCAAATGATAAAGTTTTATAAAATTCTTAGGTGAAATTTTTTTTCTAAATTTATCTAAAATAGTGAAATAATTTAGATAAAATTTCAATAATAATAATTAATATTCATTTTCAATTCAAACAAATTTTAATAAAGATTCTGAAATTAAATACTAATTACCCAATGATGAAATTCTTATAAATTTCAAATGACAAATGTCTTAAAAAATCTCTTGGTAAAAAATTTCTCTAAATTTATCTCAAATTGTGAAATAATTTAAATAGAATTTTAATAAAAATAATTGTATTCTTTTCTAAATAAAAAAATTGTTGGTTGAAAATATTTGACAATTAGCTAATGATGAGAATATTAGAAGTTTTAAATAGTAAATTTCTTAAGAAATCTCTAGGTGAGAAATTTTTTTAAATTTATCTCAAATGGTGGAAGAATTTAAATGAGACTTTGAGAAAATAGTTGTTATATATTTTTTTTCAAAAGATAAAAAAATTAAAAAAATTTTAAATAAACTCAAACAGTGAAAAATTTAGAAATCAAAAGGAAAATTTCTAAATTGGCTCAAATGGTAGAAAATTTAAAAATAAAACTTGTAAAATAAAAAATAAATTCTAATGATTAAATACTTAATAATCTCAAATGGATGATTATTTAAAAAATTTCTAAGTGAGAAGATGTTTCTAATTTTGGCCCAAATTGTGGATAAATTAAATATTTTTTAAGTAAAAAATGACTAAACTTTTTTAATGATGGAGTTGTTTTAAGAAAATAAATGAGATTTTCGAATACTTTTAAGGTAATGAAGTATTTTTAAAAATTTTATCAGATTGATGAAAAAATTTTAAAAATTATTTTCAATATTAAAATCAAGACCATTAGCATTAAGACATTAGGATAATTTGAAATAAAATTGTAATATCCTTTGAATGAGCATGTAAGGGTGTTATAATCTTTTTCATATGTAACCGAACTTTCGAATTTTGTTTTAATTAGTAGATTAGAACTTATTATTTTAATGATCCTTAATCAAGTTTAAGAATTTTTTAAAAGGATAGATTCATTAAATGATTAATCATACTTAATTAAAAAAAATTGATAATGACTACTCTTATAAAAATTATAGATTTATGAATCTATATATTATGACAAAATTAATTTTTTCTTTTAACACTTAAAAAACCTGAATGGGAGAATGGTCTGAATCCCTATGATATCAACTCCTCCATGTGCAATGACTTTTGTTTTGTTTATATATGGCAATTAAGATAGTTGTGCTTCCACGCAAATATATGGCTTAATGGCCTCCAATTTGTTGTGTGGACTTTTCGGCTTTGAAAATTTCGTATTCAAAAACAAATTAATAAATTTGATTCACTTGCTGGTTTGTATTCTTTTTTTCACATTAGAAGCATATTACATATAATTATTATATTATAATTAATTAATCATAATTTACAATTATTTGAAATTTATAATTATTTATTTTGATGGAATAATTATAATAAAAAATTTGCAACTGAAATGCTCCGCATGGTGTGGAAGCCCACGGGAAATTATATATATATATATATATATATATATATATATATATAAAGAGATAACGAAATAAAGATAAATCAAAAGTTTAAAACCCATAATTTATTTGTACGGAGTTAGTTGCATTTACTGTATTCAACATTGTTTAAACAATATGCAAATTTAAAGAAATTATCATGCAAAACAAAAGTTTTTTTAAAAAAAGTATCAAGTATTTATAAAAAAAAAATTAATTTGATACATTGAACCCTAAATTGACTGTATAAAAAAGAAGTATTTAATTAATTGAATAAAATTTTAAAAAAATTCAAATAGTTGAATTACATTCATCTTATCTTTTACCTACGGTTTTGATAAATTACCACATGCCAAATATAATTATTTTTATTATTATAAAATATAATGGACCAAAAATACATTTTATTTTTTTTTGAACAAAGAAAAAATACATTTTCATTTCAATTAAATTTACCTAATCTTGAAATTTTATAATTATAAAATATATTTCCTCTGCCTTTCATTACCATTCCCGTATGCCTATATACATATAAATCTAGTGTATATATGAAAATTTAACTTCAAAATTAAAAGCTTCTAACCCACCAAAGAAGCCAATAAAAGAAAAGGCACAAAGGGCAATTCTTGCAACTAAATCACAATGTATGCTCAGGAAACTGCAACCCCAAGCCCGTTTCTGTTGCCATTCAATAAACGGAACCTGGAAGGCTTAGGCTGGAAATTCCTTATCCTTTGCATGTCATGGCTCGATGGCTTGATGATTTGAAGCAGAAAAGTCTTGATGGAATTTGCTTTGGTAACCACAGATAGTTCCGAGTGACTTGGTGAGACACGAACCACCCTTGTCCGACCGGGTGGCTTGTTGAAATTCCTGTGCAGGCTGCACCTGAAGGATCCTGGATGTGTGGTAGGGGAACATAGGCATGTGGGGGTTTGTGACTTGGACTTTGATGATGCATTTTTTGAGGCCATGGGAAATTGGGAAGGTTCAAAAAAGCTTTGATCAACCGGAAAGTGGGGTTCTAGATGTTGATAATTTCTCTTGTTTGTGTGGCAAACTAATGGCAAGTTGGAGAAATTTGGGGTTTTATAGCTTTGAAAAAACCTGTTTAAATTCCCTTGGTAGCCTTTGCTTTCATAGATTTTTAATTAATGGCATGATCTTATACAGTGTTTTGGGTAATAAGAACAGTCGACAATTGGTTTAGTGGAATACCAATTCCGACTATTTGGTTTTTCATGTAAATTTGGAGGGGCAGAGCAGTTGTTACATCAATGAATAACTTAATTTCCCTTTCAATGTATGGAACCAATTGGAAATAACCAAGTTCTATTGGCTCTATTCAATGGTCACTGCTAGATACATGCATGACAATGAAGGAGAGACATTTTTATTCCAATTTCCAACTATTAAAATGACAACTAAAATTGGCAAAAAAAAAGGTCCTAAAGCTAAAATTGCTATGGTGGTCCAGTGCCATGGACATTTGAGCTTGAACCCTAACAAAGGCCGGTTACGGCTTCCTTTCTTACAGTTTCATTCATGCCCTTTCAAACTGATCAATTCCAATTTAATATTTCATTTATATTTTTGAAGCCCTGAAATGGCTTGAAGTCTTCAGATAAAATCAAACTGAAAACCCTTGTAAAACGCATATAGAAACCAATACTCTATGCATAACCTCTACAAGAAAAAAGGGTTATGGCCTCATAGATAGAGTGAAGGTCAAGGGTCTTACCCTTATACAAGACATTGCTTTTATAGTTTGAAAGAATATAAAACATCTCATTGAATCGTTTTTTATTGCTTATCTGTCATGCTCAATATCTAATTTCAAAGAGGGATTTAAATTGTTAATTTCAGAAAGAGTATCAAATTTGAGTTAAACTTGGACTGTTTGCTTATCTTTGAGGTCGGCTGTGTGGGGGCAAGAGGCATACAGCTTGTATGAAATTAGCAACCTAGCAAGAACAAACAGCATAACATGCATCATCGTCCCCTTTATAAAACTTGACACGTTGTACAATTGTCATATTCAAATCCACAAATGGAGGGACCCTGATCACACTGATAAAGACCCGTTACCAACTTTTCTAGACAATTTTGGTTTTGGGACAATTTTACAAAGGAATATGTTGAATGTCACAAAAACACTTTCATGTGATGGAGGGATGATTTCAGAAGATTTGGTGATATGGGTTTAATTTATGATGTCTTCTGCCATTGATAAAACAACCTACATGCATATAAAAAAAACCCATATCAGAACACCAGAATCCTTGACAATCCCAAACCCATAAGGAGAGGAAGAAAAGTCTGAATTCTGCTCTTTCTTCCTCTTCTTCTTCTTCTTCTTTTTTATTTTGTTTAAGTATGCATTGTGCTTGTTTATGATCATCATGATCCAAAACTCAAAGAGTTACATGGTTCGGTTATTATGTGAGAAAAGTTAAAACCATAAGAGATGCAAGTCAAATTTATCCAAAAAATTTATTAATTTTGGAACACAATTAGTTTTTATATTTTTCAGAAATAATATTAGGAAAAAAAATTGTCACCACCTATAATATTTTCCTCATGGATTAGCTTGTAAAAGAACCAACTTTTATTTTCACTGAAAGAGTTACGTGGTGGGTTGTGTGTATAGAAAGTGATATGGCAGTTGATCAAACTTTCTCTTATTGATGTTGATTGAAGGTGAGCATACAATCTATCCGTAGTCCATTAGATAAGTATATCATAAAGTTACTTGCAGACTGCCACTTTTTTTTTTTTTTTGACAGGATCTAACTTAATTTTACCCCCTAATTAATTTCACCTCATAAACTTGCTTATTTAGGTCAACCTATGGAAATCTAGGTGTAGCTAATTTAATTAATTTTTTTATACAAAAATAATTGCGAGAAAGGGATTGTAATGAATACATGAAATGGTCAAATGGTGATGTTTCTTGTTGTGTTGTCATTAGTTGAAATATGATCATTAGCTTTTGTATTAGGAAATCTTTCACATATTTATATACAAAATCAACTTGCAACGATAGTTAAGAGCATATTCTTGAATTGAAATGTTACAAGCAAGTTTTCCTCTCAAACCAACATGAATCCGACAGTGGCAGATGCTGCGGGGAAAGATGCTCCTCCTAGGCACCTGAGAAATGGGACAAACTCTTAAAGCGGAAAGATGAAGTCCCATCACTCTTTCAGATAAGATAGCCTGTGTTTTTGCACCATAGGCATTAACTAAACTCTGGGTCTCTTTGGCCTTAACACTGAGCCTAGCCACTCAGTTCAAAGCAACCTCAATCCTTATTGCTTAACAGCTGAAGAGCTAAGTTCCATTTAATTTGATGTTTTGGTTATTTATTTTTTTGGAAAAAAATGAACAAAAATATCTAGCGAAAGAACCTAAGTTAAATTTTCCATGCACGACATGTGCCAGTGGCTTATAGCCCGTTGGTGACGCTTGACATTAACAAAACAAAAGAATTTTCTGTTATTCATGAGAGAGATGCATTACGCTTAGAGAAAATGATCAAGGTTCAAGGAAAAGAAAGTCATTCCTTCGTGTGCATTGCTATAGACTGCATTGCACAAAGATTCAAGCCTAAGGATAACAAACATAATGTACAAAATTTAGCTATGTATGTTACTCAAAATATACAAGCAAATTAACAACCTGCTAATTGGGCTTGGTGTCCTATCCACCCTTGTATAGGCCTTCCGATCTAGCATCGTACCGTTTAGTATAAACACGGTGCCTTCTCTCTCTTGCATAGATTACCCAGAAGATCAATGACAGCATCACAGCAGCAGATACAATTACTAATCCAATGTAGATCCATTGACTATAGCGCCGCAGACCAGGACAATAATCATGACTGATATCTGTGAATGTATCACGCACAAAAGTGCAGTCTTGCAAATTAACCAGGAATGGACCATAGCGATACAAACCATAACTGACATTCACTGCAGCTGACATCTGAGTGTAAAATTGAGGGGTCAGCCGTCCACGCGTTGAACAAATCCCAGAGGATGAAACCTGACAGGTATAGTTCTTCCAAACCTGTTTGAAACAGATATAGGCGGTCATTTAAATTTAGTTATATACATTAAGAAGAAAACTGAAAACGTTATCGTGAAAAGTTTTTGGATAGCAGAAGCATGGAGACAGGCTGAGAAACTAAAACAATAAATAGATTCTAAAACCTTTTAAGTCTTTTTACCCAAACATAAGGTTATTACTGCTCCAAACAAAGCCAGAAGTCACAGCTAAACACCTTAAATGACAGAGCTTGCAGTATACAACATTTTATAAATAATTCCACAACCTGCGTAGATGAGCCTTGAACTGGAGTAATATAATTGAATGAGAAGGAATTCTAGAAAGTATCAAACATTTAAAGAAAGAATCACATGCATCAACTTGTAAAAGATGCAATTAGGACAGTAACTAGACTTAGTAAGTCTGTCAGCTTAAAGATTGGCCTTGGTGTTTGGAACTTTTTAATTAACTTAATCATTGCAGTCTTTGGGATGAATTTGTAAGTCCTCTGAATAACCTAAAAGTTATTGATTGTATGCTTTGAACCTAGGCTGAGAATTAAGGCAATTGAACCCAAGAGAGAGTAACTTGGCAGGCTGAGGCTCGAAATAATTGAGACTAAATCCATTTATTTAAGCTTTTGGTTCCAACATGTACACTACATAATTGTGCGCATTGCATCTGATGCATGCATACTTATGTATGGCAAAGCAATTTCAACTTATATTTGGAAAGGCTATTTATTACCTCTGAGGAATTGTACAAGCTAACTTCACCAGATGCACATTGCCGATCTGTGAGGTCAGAATGAAATGGGTTGCAGAGAACTGGGACCCGCGGACCGGATTGATTGTAATATAAAGGTGCCAATGATGGAGGGAAATTTTGATTGACAACATTATTGATGACGCCGTTCACCACATTCGCAAGTTGGTAACTGACATTCTTGGTCCTTAATAAAGTCTCCTGGGCTGTTGCATTGTCCACACATGGAAGAATGTCATCTAATGCCGTATGGGCAGTGGGATTCTGGACCCATTCATCCATGGCAACACATGCATCTCCTACGACACTGTGAAGCATAGGAGACAATTTTAAGTTAGAGAGTCTATCGTATTAAAGAAATGTACAAGAACAGTCTTTTTTTTTCTTTTGGCCAAGTATAACAACAGTCTTGTGCACATACAATAACCTAGAAATTAAATCTTAAGCTATATCACACTTAACATGTTCATAAATCAGATTATGTCAGAAACTTGCAAATGTGAGGAACATAACAAAAATATGTACCTGCAATCAGGTGTGAATGAGCAAATGAGGGAGTTGAGGAAACATATCAAGAAAATGACATTTGTTTTTAGAGAAGTGATATTGAATGATTGGTGCATTAGATTCCCACAATTCATTATTGATTACATGTATATTAATAAGTTGACAACAGGAAAACCTTTGAGTCTCAGAAAGAGGAAAAACAAAGACAGACAACAGAAGAACTTTAGATATCAAGAAAGAAATCTAAAATTTACCAAGAGCAAATAATCAAGTGAAAGGGATGGGATTTGGAAAGAAAGTCATAGCATAAGTAGTATAGAAAGGAAATTTGATCCTAAAAATTTAAGTCTAAAAATTGGGTGTGGCATAGACTCGTGTAGGCAAACCTTTATCAACTTCTACATTCCATTTTATCCTCACCAGAAACCAAAACATTCCATCTAGCGTTAAAAAGAATGCAGGAAAGATTTTCTCTAGTCAGCAGGTTTGTGGAATTTCTATCAGTGTATAACTAAGTAGATATACCACTCAGGTGTTATATGAGATTAAAGAGAGGCCCAATTTATATTTGGTCATAACTCACAACCAACATAATGCTCCATTAAAAACTTAGTGTTGAAAGGTAAAAACTAAAAATATATGAGTTCTTCTGAGAGAAAGGAGAGAAATTGAGCAGAGCATACTTGTGGAGGAGATGAAATACTCCACACAAAATAAATGTGCCAGCAACAAGAATCCACCCAAGGATCACCAACCTGCATTCATTAATTATAGAAGTGTTTGATAAGGGAAGTGCATTTAAGTAATATAGGTTCCCTTACTATTTATTATGAAGCATACAACTGAAAATACATTAATGATACTTCACTTACGTGTACAACAGACACTGCAATCCAAGAATGGAGAATACTGCAGCCACTCATCACAATAATAGCATAACGTTTAGATGATATTGTAATAATCTAATCACTAAGAATCTTGGTGCGAGGAGCGAACAACAATGTAACTTACAGAATCCAAGAAATGCCAAAAAGAGCATCAAAGCAGCAACGATGATAAGAGCCAATCTCCTGCAGCATTTAGCCTGAGATCAGTTTGATGATCGGCACTCAAAGATTATTATAATTTCAAGATTATAAAAACTTCAACCTACATGCCGTCCAAGCCATGTTGAATTTTATCTTTATTATTGCCTGTTTGAGTAGAAAGAGTCGAAGCAGAAGAGTTGATCTTCTTTACAACATCATCGATGCTTTTTTGGACATCTGGGGACAGAAAAACTGAATTCACGGTAATTTTCTTAGCTGCAGAAAGATAATCTGACACATTCCTGAGGTTTTCAGCAGTAGCATCTGCCTTATTAACAGCATAATCCAGTGTGTTTATTGTACTGCCATGAAATTTTCCCTGACCAGTGTACAGCACAACACACCCGCCACTGTAATATGAAGTTAGATACTGAGTGAGTAATCATATGGTTACATAAAGCATAAATATCTTGAAAATTTTAAAAGAGAGAGGGAGTAGAGTTACATTGCAGCAATGGTGAAGAGCATGAGGAGAATAAGAGATAGTGCATAAGCTGTCCTAGAGTAGCCATAAGAATCTAGTTGACAACAACAATGACGGATACATATGATGAACAAGCATAGTGCAAATATCACAAACCAGACTGCAGCAATGACAAAGAAAGGAGCCGCCGTAAAACCCACAGACTGCATTATAAGCCATAGAAAAATGATATTAAATACAAAAAAAAAAAGAAGGAAAGAATATACTTTACCAGTTAGACAGATGAAAAGTTGAAAAAGAATATGAGATACTAAGGAGAGTTTTAAGTTTAAGTGCAAGTGACTGACAAGATAATTCCATTAAAAATAAGATTTCTTATTGAGATTACATTATAAAAATAAGACAATAGAATAAAATCAAAGATGAGGGAAGAACATAGGGAAATAACATGATTACAAGTCTCGTAACGGTTTTGTGTTTGTCCAACGAATTTGAAAACAAAATTAAAAAAATGAAAAAAATAACAGAGTCGCTACCAATATTTTTTAACTAGGTACGATTGGTCAATATTTTTTAACTAAGTGCGATTGGTCACCTATTAGAATATATCCTTTTAATAATAACAATAATAATAATAATAATAATAATACAAAATGGTGTTTACAACAGGACTCAATGGACTAGAATTATTCTCAAACATCTAAAACCAATTACAAAAACATAATAGTATAGTGATTTCTATGAAAATCATAAGAATACAAATAAGAAAATCAGCTAAAAACATTAGAAATTCAAGGCCTCTATGCAGCAACAAAAGCGTCATTCATTCCTTTTTCTGAAAAAGGATAAAAAAAAAAAGAGTCCATCAAGTAACCAAACACAATCAAACCAGCGAACTACAAGTCTACAAGTACATAGAAAATTCATGACTATTGGCTAAATATCTCAATTTGTCAAAAAGTACCAAAATGACATAAAAAAGTGAAAATTATTAAAAACCATGTAGTAAGAAATTAAAAAATGATAATTAAAATGTTAAGAAGAGAAGAAACTGACAGCCCAATAGTGTTCATTGCTGATATTCCAGCCACCTGTATACTTCTTAAAATCATCAAGAGGGTCTATCCTATTAGTCCTCTTTTCAGCCAAAATCAAAGACGAGTTGTCTCCTTCGCTTCCCTCTGCAAGGTTTCTCCTTTCTATATTCCTCCATGGTAAAACTCCAATGTGCTCTTTATCCCCAATGACAAGACTTTTATAAGACCCTATCAAAGAATTTTAAAAAAATTAAACCAACAAAAAAAAACCCAGAAATAAAACCCAAAACTTTACTTTAAAAAAAAATTACCTGGGATGTGTAAAGTTTGAACATTTGAGGCGTCAGAAACTAGTTGATGTCTGAAAAGAAACAAAGAGAAAAGGAACAGAAGAAACAATGCATAAGGGTTGGATTTGAAACATAACATTATTCTTTTACTTTTGTTGTTTTTTCTTCTCTGTTTCTGTTCTCCCCGTTTTCCTTCTCTGGTTTTTGAGGCGTAGAGAGAGAGGGAGAGGGAGAGGGGAAGGTAGAGACGGTTAATTGCAATATCAAAAGGAACGTCCTAGCTTTACGTTTTGGAGGTGGTAGATGGGTCCCTTCATATCTTGTCTACATTTTTATTTTTTGACCAAAATACCCATCGATTTTTTTTTCCTTTTTACTGGATGACTTTTTTTTTTTATAAAATCTAATGAAACTTGAAGGTGAAGGTCCTTTTTCCCGATGGTTTTGATTTCATAAAAATTATCATTAAATTTTGAAATAATTTAATTATAATAATAATAATAATATTTCAACTAAAATAAAAAATTTTAATTAAAATATTAAAAATAAAACTTATTTATTTATTGAAATTAAAAATTTATGATGGTAACTAATTAAAAAACACCAAAACTCCATTAAAACTTTTTTTTCCTTTTGGCCTTAGATTTTGATTGGATTTTGGAGTTATAAAGTTTTGATTTTTCAATAATGTGAGTGCTGACATGATCTGCTTTACACGAATTGAATTTAAAACTCTCATCATACTCAAACAGCAAAAACTTTATACAAGAGTTAAAATAATTTAAAAGTGGGCAACTTTTTCGTGTATGGTCTGACAGTTTGAATCCGAGTTTTGCCATAACTGGCTATTGATTTAAGTCTATCACGACCATAAAAGACTTGGCTTTATTTTCTCTTTCCTTTTCACTTTTAAGTCCGAATTTCGATATTCAAATTCTTTTGAAAACATTTAACATTTGCATTAATTGTTAATAAAACACTGTTGAATTTTTAAGTAAGAGAAAAAGATGTTTGGCTAGCTTCCCGTCCCCTCCTTCTGTTCCTTCCTTTCCTTCTCTTTTTTCTGAGTTTTTTTTTATTATTTTTTTAATTTTTTAATTTTTTATTTTACAGATTTCAAGTTTTTATTTTAAAAATTAAAATAATTTTTTATTTTTCAACTTTTTTGTACACAGAAAACCACAATTTAAAAATTAAAAAAATTTATAAATTTTAAGATTCCAACTAACCTATTGGATTTTATTTTTTTTATAATTAATTATATAAATTAATTGAGTTAAAATTTTATTTTTATTTTTTAATTTTTTATTGATATTATATCAATCAACTTATTGATACGACGATTATATGTAATATTATCAATTTTCTTTAACAATGTTAGTATTCGAGGGTAATTTATCTTGTAAAATTGAGGTTTAAGTACTTAAAATTTTCATTCTTTAAGTATTAAATCATAAAAAATAATATAATAAAAAATAAATATGTATTTAACCACAAAAAAATCATGTTCATATTTTTTTCCTGATTTATCCATTGTAGGTAGAATGGTACTCCTTCGGTTGCGTACTTTGAGCTTTTAATCCAATTTTGCCAACCAAATAAAAACTTGAAGCTTCCACGATTAATGAAAATGGAAATTCAAGGTTAAGACGCAAAATGTTTGGTATACGCAGCCTCTGCTGCGTCGAATTTTGAGGCATTTAATTCGAAAATAGACAACCTAACCACACCAACATTAAGCTTCAATTTTGACAACTCCAAATCCCAACCCAATACATCGAAAGCAAGCACCAGCTAAATGTTGACCTTGTTTCATCACATGGTTTCTTGCTACATGTGGCATGCACCTAATCATGTTTACTTTTTTTTTTAGTAATCATCTAATCATACACATGGCTAATTGATTTATAAACATTCATTCCAAAAAGTTACAAAGATAAATTTAAAATTTAACTTAATTAATTTATATAATAATTTTTTTAAAAATAATATGAAAAGTTTAAAATTTGAATATTAACATTTATAATTTTTTTTCAAATTATGATTTTTTAAATATATATATATGAGAGATGTTATATTTAAGGGTTGGAACTGGCCAAGAAGGCTTTGAGGTTTTGATTGGAGTAGGTGATGAGCTGATGATATATTTAGATTTGATTTCTCAATAAACGTAGCCTGGAAGCATATGCTGTTTGCTCAACGCGTTTATTGGACTTTTAAGGCAGGCAAATTATCGATTTCGTTTTCACTTACCAATGGCAGGTGCAGAGAATGGGGATAAAAATATAGATATTGCAAGTAATGTATGGTTGACAATGGGCATTATATAAAATCTTACGGAGAATGAACTACCGAATAGAATAAAAAAAGGGGACAAATTACAGTAATTTTAATTTTGATACTAATATTTAAATTTTAAATTTATTTAACGATAATAATATTTTTTAAAAATAATTATATTAATTAATTAAATTAAATTTTGATTTTTTTACCTCAAATTTTGCCTTTAGTACATGATATAATTTGGCAAGGTGTCCCCTGAATTATAAGAGACAGGGATAATATGTATATTCCATCATAGTTCTTAATTTATTATTTCTTTTTTCTTGCCCTATGGTACCTCAGATTCATGTCTAAAAAGGATGTATAAAATTTTCAATTTACAGCAGTAACAGCACTAAGAGATCTGCAGGGTTCAAGCATCCAAGTTCTATGGATTCCCATAAAATTGCAGAACTGGACATTAAAATAAGTTTTCTTTGTTTGGGGTTCAAAATTTCATTGATCAGCAGCATTTCAGCAATGTCTAATTAACTATTTTCTTTGGGTTTTCTTTAATGGGATTCAGCTGTTGACACTAGTGTTTATATCATATGTCACTAAAGCCAAAGGCATGAGGGTTGCAAAGTCTGTTAATTTTAAGTTGAGCTAATAGAGTTTAATTATGAGACTGACACCTTTTAAAGTAGATAAAGAAGATTTTTAACCAAAAAAGAGAGAGAAAGTGCTCGTGAGATCGGATTAGCCAGCTAATCAATCATTAGGAGAAGAGTCTAATCTTTGTTTTCAAAGGCTAATTATAGAGTCCAGGAAATTGATGTCCAACAACCTTTGTTTTCATCGAGATTTGAGTGAGCTTATTGATGTCTTTCAACTCTTTTCTTTCTTTTCATAATGTAAATTTACAAATATAACAGTTTTTTTTCTCAGGTAATCATATTTTAAAAATAAAAAATTATAAATATTAAGATTTAAATTTTAAATTTATTAAATATTATTTATTAAAAATAATTACACAAATTAATTAAATTAAAATTTGAATTTTTAATATCTTAATGATCATGTATCAATGGTCTCAAACACTTCAATAATTAAAATTTGTTACTTTAATTTAGAGATTTTGGATTTAAATTTTGAAATGAGATTTACAAGATTGAAGAGGACTAACTTAATTCCATTTGTAACTCAACATCATTTGTACCAAAACAAAATAATAATAAACAACACATTCCAATATGACATGGTCATACAAAATTTTAGTTGTATTGCCTTATTTTTCTTTTTGTTCGACATGTTTTTAAAATGTTTATACTTTAAAATAAATTTTAAAAAATCATAAATTTAATCAAATAAATAATCATTTTGAAAAGAAAAAAAAATAATTCTTCCAACATAGCACAAAAGCCAACAACAAAAACGTAACCTTAATATATTAAATATTTTTTAAATTTTAATATTTCTATAAGATTCAACATATGGATAGGAAATATTTATTATTATTTTACATTAAAAAAGCAACGAAAAATAGATAACCCCAACGTAATGGGGGCAAATTCTAATATAATATAAAACAATACAGCCGGAAGAAAATTTCAGCATCGGCCAGAGATGGAAACAGTTGGCTTGAGTGAATTTTTTTTTTTTCTATCAAATTAATCGAATTTGATTTTGAATTTTAATTTTTTAATTCATGTTAAAAGACTGCACTGGTCCCTATACTAAAATAACTTCTTTAAATTAATTATATTTTTTGTTTTTCTTAAGCAGTAGTAGTGCTATTTGTTTTTTATGCAGCCTTTTCTATATGTTAAAAGCTGCTTGTGTCATGATTTGACTGGTCAAAATTTTCTGGTTTAAGCTCAAAAGTTAATCTCGCTCTCTCTGTCTTCGAGGTGAGACGAAATTGTCTGTGCTAGTTCTGGAAATTGGAATGGTCAAGAAATGAAAGCCTCTCAATTACTCTTGCATTCCATCATATTAACAATTTTTTAGAACATCTATCATGAGCATATGATACTGAGGAGCTGGCAACAAAGATTTCATTTTATCAACTTGCATAATAATAATTGGTTTTTTCTTTTGT
This sequence comes from Durio zibethinus, assembly GCF_047325235.1. Classification (NCBI taxonomy): domain Eukaryota; kingdom Viridiplantae; phylum Streptophyta; class Magnoliopsida; order Malvales; family Malvaceae; genus Durio; species Durio zibethinus. The sequence goes on from NC_143174.1 coordinate 24,760,982, forward strand.
TTTTTTAAGGGAACAAACCTTTAAATTTTTAATTACAAGAGTAGGGTTAGAATCTTAATTCGTTTTGCCAGAGTTTCACTCCTGACCATCAAGGTCAACCCCCAAGTTAATAATTAAATGCATTATAAATTATCAAAGGGTTTTTTTTTCTTCAATATTTTGGATTTATGAATTTAATTAGCACGTTAATACAGAATTTTATTTTGTCTTCGAAAAATTAGCTAGCCTTTCACAACCATATTACCAGGTAATAGTTTTAGTATGAAAATGTGTACTATATATGGGAGAGTCTGAAGAATAGAACAATAGAGTCCTCTAATTCATGGCTTCAATTAATATAAGTAATCATATGGTAATGAGAAACAAAAAAAATATATATATATGGTAAGAAATTGTACAAACATTTAACTTGGAATTGGGAATCACGTGATGCCATTAAGACAAAACCCCCGACCAAGTGAATAAATTAATTTGGAAAGAGATAGAGAGGGTGAGAAAGACAGAGCTTGAAGCATTTTGAAATTAATGATGCAGTCAAAAATATCAAATTAAACTAGTAGTAAAAAAATTGTAATTTAAACTGCTTTTGTTTTTTTTTAAGTTTTTTTTGCTAACATAGAGGAGATCTATGGGGAATGCCTTTTCTTCTACTCATGCTTGTAGCCATGTCCTCATCAGAAACCTTAGTGGCTGATCTCCCACAAAAATATAGCCCACTTCTCTTCTTCCTCACAATCTGATCACTGTATGCCATGCTCATGTTCTCTGACGACCCTGAAGACCAGCTCATTGGCTCATCAGTACTGTCCACTATTGTTGAATGTCGTGTCTCGTCATTTGTCATTTCATCGTCTCCCACGTCTTGGGGAACCAGGAAGTCAGGGCTGAGTGTTAAAGTGTTGCATGTTCTTAAGAATGGAGAGAGGTCTTTGTAGTGTTTCAGCACAAAATCTACCTGATAATAATTCAATTTTAAGCGGACAAATTGCTGATCAACAGTATTCTTCCAAGTAATTTAATTACCAAATCAAAATTCAAGTGAATATATATTATACTATACCTTGCACCCCATAGAGCAATGGATAAAAGGTTCTTGGAGACTTCTGTCACAAGAAGAACAGTAGTTTCCAGCCCCTTTGAATTGCCTGTTTTGAGGTCTCTTCTTGATAAACACCACTTTAGCACTGTTTATAGTATAGGCCTAATCAAATTAAGATCATCATGATCAATTAGCAACTGTGAACTGAATTCTACAAGAAATTGTAATTGCAAGACCAAAATTGAACTTCATTTTTTTCTTCTACGAAATAAATAACTAACCTGAACATTAGAGCAATCTATAAGCTTTTGAAGATCTTCCAATCTGACAACATCATGATATACATATCGACGAACCTGAAGAAGCCTGTGAAAACGATGTGAGGGTATGCAATGAGGGCAGATATTAATGCAACAATCCAAACAATACACGTTCTTTTCGTTCTTCTTTGCAGTTTCATGGTATGAGCACCCCACGAAGAATTTCTGTGAGTAAAGGGCTTCCAACCATGCAGGCTTTTGAATTCCCTAAGCACCATGAAACCAAAAAATAAAACAAAGAAACAAAAAAAAAAAAATCAGCATCCAATTAACCCGTGAATTTACTAAACCACAAAAAACAAAACCCAATAATATTTTTGACAGAGAAAGACAAACCATGATCACCATAAACACTTGAAGAATCGAGCCCTCTCTTTGAGCAGTAGCAGTTATCAAGACAGTGGAGTTAACAGAAGAGAAAGAGGGGGAAAAGGGTTTGGTGATAAGAGTATTTATGGAGGTTCACACGAAAGGGAAGGGGTATAAATTTATTCCTTGGAGAGATACACAACATTTTGTCAATATATGGCCCATTGGTGGGGAAAACCGGGAAAGGAGAAGAGAGAAATGAGGAGAACGTGGGTGGTGTTTCCATGTCTCCCATTCTAGGCCACCCCTTTAAACAAAATTTTCTATCTCCTTGGCTTAGGAGCTCCATTTATATTTTTTTGGATGGTCTCACATTTTATTTTCTTTGATTCTTTTCTGTTGGGAATTTGAATTAAACAAAATAAAGACTAGTGTTTTAAGATTTATGTTATAATTTGTGAGTCTAACCTTAATTGAGTTAATGGACTGTTGATTCATGATGATAAAATAACATAGGTAACAACTAAACAAATTGTAAGGATATTACAGGTGTCTGATCTTAAGAAGTAGGTCAAGTAGTTGAAACCCACAATTAAAAAAAATTAACAGCCTTTAATTTACTATTAAAAACACATTTCTTCTTGGAAAGACGACATTTATTTATTCTGGTTAAATGTTGATTTTGCATAACATATTCTTTCCAAATTTATTATCATCCTTGGTATGACTTCAAAGCTAAGTAATTACTGCAAACATGGTGGGAATGTGAGTATATACTCTGAGAGTCCTCAAAGCATGGAGCTCCAATATAATAATTTTTTTAAACCCGAACTTGAATTTTCGAGTAATTAAAAGATATATACACTTACAATCGAATTAAATTTAGCTAATTAAGCTTTTAATACGACTCATTAGATAGGAATGAATTTGTCAATTTTGACCTTATTGGCATTTGAACAAATTGGAGAGAACATTAAGATATGAAGGCATGAATTTTAATCATAGAAAGAAACAAGAGTGGCAAATCAAGAGGTATTTAACAGGAAAGAAAGAAAATAAAGATTCCCCCAATCAATCTCTCCTTGCCAAGAAGTCTAATATACCATCCTTGTAAATGAAGAAAACTTTGTGAGGGCCAAGGGCACCGTCGGTGGAGGATCCAATCACATTCAAATTATGTTCTCTTGCAAATGTTGACTTTAGCCCTTGTTTTTATTTGCCGTCATGGGGTTTTTCTGTTTGGCCAATGCCTTTATGGGTTCGATGTTTGATTTTTTCTCCAAGCAAAGTCGTTGCATGGTCACAAATTAAAAACTCGCTTTTTTTTTTCCGAGAAAAGGTTAATTTTTTTATTATGATGGACATGTTGTTCTCGATGGTATCGTATCTTCTACATTTTTAAATGATAACAATGAATTGGGGAAGATTAAGAGAAAATTTTTTAAATGAAATTCGTGAATTTATTTTTTAAATAATTAAATAAAAATTTAAAACTCATAAATTGAAAGTTTTTACACATAAATCAAGTGTATCAATTTTGAAAAAAAATTTAATAAATTTTGATATATTTTTTAGATAGCTATTTTTAGTAAAAAATTTGACAAAATTTTTATCATTGAATAAGTATTGATAAATTATAAATAATATTTTTAATTTTTTTATATATTATTGATTTTCTCATTGAACTTTATAAATTTATAAGTGTTGATTTTTATTAAACTTTTAATTGAATCAATTTTATTAAAAAATTGCACGAACTTTACCTATGAAACTTTTATCAAAGTTTGTTCACCATTAATTAGTTGTGTATATTGTATTATTAATTATAAGCCGAATCCCATGCCCATAAATCTATGGTTTATAAATTTTAGTCATTATATATCTTTTGATTGGTATTAAAAAAGAATATTTGAATTTTATCAATAGGAAATAATCATTTCATTTACCTTACCCGAAGCAATTATTATGGTAAAATGGTGGTAATTATGTAACCAAAACAAATGGTGGTGATTGAAGGCACAGGTTTAAGGATACATGCCATGTATCTTGGCCGGTGCTATTGCTTTCATTGCAGCAATCACTCAACCTGACGAATATAAAGCTAAAAACACAGACATGTACGAGGAAACCCGGTTGTTGGGGATTCAAACATGGCAACATTCAATAACCCAACTACTCCACTAATCAGGTTTAGCTACGTGGCTTTAACAATAATGTGATTTTCTAGCAAACAATTGACAGACAAAACACAACTCATCAAGCACTAATATGTTAAGAGACTCATTGTCCCTTAATTAATTTTGGATTAATTTTACTAATTTTGAGGTGACCTAGTTCCTGTGCCTTTAAGCTTCATCCAAGAGCTAATATTGGGGTTTGTTAATTTTAATTTGAAACTCCTAATCTTGTAGTTAGTCATCAATTATAGCATGCCACATCAAAATAGAAAAAGTGATACTACTGTCTTATATAGTTGCCTAGCTAGGGTTAGCTTAATTTAATGCTAATCTCATATTTAAACCAATAACATATCATAATATTTTCACCCTAGAGACTAAAGTCTAATTAACTATAGGCCAACATCTCTCCATACACGTTTCTAACTTTCCAAAAAAAAAAAGTTTAATTATTTGGGCAATCGTTACTTAATAATTCCTCTTTTTAATTAATTAATTTAGTTGTTACTTAATAATACATTTCTAATTAATTATATGCTATATATTCAAAATATATAGAACATAATATATTAGAAATATTATTCAAATCTCATAAAAATTGATAAGTTATTTTTTATAAATATTTTTAGATTTATTAAAGAAATTGCTTGGCGATCAACAAGCTTAAATAAGTGCAACCACAAGTGCAAAAGTGTTTACTAAAATTTGGAAATTCATGGTCCAGTTTTGGCGTAGTGTTGTACTAGCTGCTGCTATGTAAATAAAACTATCCTGCTGAAGAAAAAAAAAAAAAAAAATATATATATATATATATATTGTTCTTAATTAAGTTTATCTCAACAATGCGCACCGCAAGTAAACAAAGTCAAATTTGTGATGTCAAGTGTTTTTAAGTATGATTTACGGGCCTGACTTTTTAGGCTAAATATTAGTAATTTGAAAGACTTATGTTATTTAAATTTGAAATTTAACTCATCAATTGATTTATATTGTAATCATTAAAAAATTAAAATTCATCATATTTAAAATTTAAATTTTAATATTCATAATTTTTTTTCACATTTTTATGTTGTAACCTCTTTATTAAAAAAAAAAAAAAAAAACCCTTAAATCGGGATCCAACCTTCTTTTTTTTTTGAGTAAAATTGAAAGACTTTGGAAGTCATGTTTCTTGAGTATTATTTACGGAGCTTGAAAGACTTGGGTCACTTTCTATCTCACTGCTGACTGGAAGTCTTCGTCTTTGGTAGGGACAAATTTAAGAAGAGTAGCTTAATAGAATTCAAATTTATGATAAAATAAATGTCAAGTTTTTTAGAGTATCATTTACGGGGGCGGACTTTTTTTAGGCTAAATATTAGTAATTTGAAAGAGTTAAACTTATTAAATCTCAAACTTAATTCATCAATTAGATCATATACTCATTTAAAAAAATATAATTCATTAAATTTTAAATTTAAATTTCATTATCTATATATTTTTATATTTTTATATTGTAGCTTCTTTTATTTAAAAAACAAAAAAACCTTAAATCGCTTTAGAGGTCCAATCTTTTTTGAGTAAAATTAAACGACTTTAGAGGTCATATTTCTTGAGCATTATTTACGGAGCTTGAAAGACTTGGGTCACTTTGTATCTCACTTGTGACTGGAAGTCTTCGTCTTTTGTAGGGACAATTAATTTAAGACGAGTAGCTTAATGTCAAAATATGGGATGGAATTTGCAGTTCTCCATGACTTTTTGATCCAGTTGATAGTGGCGTAATTTTCGTTTTCAACTTGTTTTAGCGTACCATTAATTCAAAATAATAAGCTTTTAATGGTTACAAACTTGCAACTACGTACAAAGATCGTCAGATAGATCCCATAACAACCAAAACATTTCCAACATGGACATCAGTCAAGGAAACAACCCATCTTGCAGTTTCCTGGTATATTTTTTTCTCTTCGTGTCTTCATGTTCAGGCAATAGCAATGTTAGCGTGAGATGCATGGAGACTGAGAGAAAAGAACTTCTCGATTTCAAGGAAGGTCTCATCGATCATTATGGAAGGCTTTCCTCTTGGGTTGGATTGGACTGCTGCAAATGGCAAGGCGTGAGATGCAACAACCGAACTGGTCATGTCACAGGGCTTCACCTCGGAAGTTATTCCTTGGGAGGAAAAATAAAACCTTCTTTGCTTCCCTTGCAACATTTAACTTTCTTGAATCTTTCGGACAATTCTTTTTGTGAGAACGAGATTCCCAAGTTCTTTGGCATGTTAAACAACTTGAGATACCTTGATCTCTCTCACTCATGCTTTGCTGGAGAGATTCCACCTCAGCTTGGGAACTTATCGGCCTTGAAGATTCTCGACCTGAGTTGGAATGGCGGTTTGCATGCAAAAAACCTTCTTTGGCTTTCAAGTTTTTCTTCACTGGAATATTTAAATCTAGAAACAGTGAACCTTTTTGACGTAGGAGGATATTGGTCGAAAGCAGTGAACATGCTTCCATCTCTTGTGAGTTTATATTTGTACCATTGTCATCTTACAAGCCTCGATCTTACCCTCCCATCAGTCAATCTCACTTCACTTGAGGTCCTCAATTTGTTTGGCAATTCAATTAAGTCTCCAATACCGCCCTGGTTCTCCAACCTAACCAATCTTGAAGTGCTTGATCTACGATCAAATAACTTCTATGGTACCATCCCGGGTTGGTTTGGAAACTTGTGCAAGTTGAGAATTTTGAGAGCCAATTCTAACCGTCTTCACGGTGGAATTGTTCAGTTTTTGGATCGTTTCTCGGTGTGCCAAAATAATAGCTTGGAGATCCTCTATTTAGGAGGCAACGATCTAGAAGGAAGTTTGCCAGCATCATTAGGAGCACTGAAGAATTTGCAAGAATTTGACCTCAACACTAATTTCTTTTGGGGTTCAATTCCGGCTTCTATAGGGAACTTATCATCCTTGAGATTCTTGGAACTTTCTGATAATAATCTCAATGGTACAATTCCCGAAAGTTTTGGGAAACTCGCTGAGCTGTCTATACTGAGTCTAGTAGGTAATCAAATGGAAGGTGTTTTGACAGAAACCCATTTAGCAAATCTCACAAAATTGGATTCTTTGAGGCTCACAACATACCCAAACAGGTCACTGATTTTTAATGTGAAATATGACTGGGTTCCTCCTTTCAGGCTTACAGTCCTCTTATTAATAAATTGCCAGGTAGGTCCTTCTTTTCCAGTTTGGCTTCAAATTCAAAGCAATCTTTTCTCTGTTATAATTTCAAATGCTGGGATTTCGGACACCATTGAAGAAGAATGGTTTGCCAGATTATTTTCTAGATGTTGGCAGATAGATCTGTCTAATAATACAATCAAGGCCAAGCTACCCACACAACTTTACTCGACAAATCTGGATATAGTTGATTTGAGCAGGAATCGCTTCGAGGGCCAGATCCCATTTTGGTTGACTAATGCAACGCAACTGTATCTTCAGAGAAATTTATTTTCGGGTACTATTCCAGAGAACATTGGGGAACAAATGCCACAGTTGGACACATTGTTTCTTTCTCGGAACCAGATTAGCGGTAGGTTGCCATCATCAATATGCAAAATGAAGGGACTAAAATTTCTCTCTGTCGGGCACAACAGATTCTCTGGAGAACTTCCAAATTGTTGGAGTAATTTGCAAAGCTTGAAAGTTCTGGATGCCTCAAACAATAGCCTATCTGGTAAAATCCCAAGTTCCCTGAGTTCGTTACATAACCTCGTTTTATTGATATTGAGCAACAATAATCTTCGTGGCAATATTCCTTATCCTAATTACCGGCAAGTACCAAGGCTTTATGTTCTACAGCTTCGGTCGAACTTGCTTGAGGGGAACATTCCTGAACAACTTTGTTGTCTTTCTGGTATCCACGATTTGGATCTTTCAGACAATAATTTTATCGGGTCCATTCCGACATGTTTCCAAAATTTCACTGCCTTGAAATATGGCAATTCAAGTTTGTATTACGAAGAGTTATTTGAGCTCCAAGACAGTACCATTAATGAACAGACACTTCTGGTTGGGACTAAGGGAAGAGAACTTGAATATAGCAGAACCCTTCTACAGGTCAAGAACATTGACCTTTCAAAGAATAATCTTACAGATGAAATGCCGGATGGGATATGTAGCTTGGCTTTTTTGGACACCTTGAATTTGTCAAGAAATCATTTCAGTGGAAGCATTCCCAAAAATATTGGTGATCTGCGATGGTTGGAGTCCCTTGATCTGTCGTACAACAATTTTTCTGGGCCGATTCCTCCAAGCCTCTCATCTTTGACAAGTTTGGGTCACTTGAAGTTATCATACAACAACTTGTCAGGAAGAATTCCAACAGGAAATCAGCTCCAAACACTCAATGATTCGTCCAACTACGAGGGCAATCCATTGCTCTGTGGGGTTCCCCTCCTAACGAAGTGTGCAGGTGACGACTCTCCTTCTACACCATCATCTCATCGTGGCGTTTCAAAGGACAAGCTATGGCTCTATTTTAGCATTGCTATGGGATTTGCTGTGGGATTTTGGAGTGTTTGCGGTACCTTGGTTTTGAAGCAGTCATGGAGGCATGCTTATTACCGGTATGTTGATGACTTGAAGGAAAGAATGTTACTTTGGATTGCATTGGCAGCTCGCTCGCGAAGGATGAATGATCGGGGAAATAATTAAGACATATAGGATTGCAATCTCTGCTTGCTTAATAATGTGTGTGTGTATGTTTTTTTTTCCTTCTTTTTCTTGGTCTGTTTGCAGTGGAAATGTATGCTATTTCCTTCTATCTTACATGTTACTTCTGTAGTTGTCGGACTATGCAGGAAGTATACATAAATGTTTCCTGTGGGTTGGACTTGACCGCCCCAATAAATATATATATTTCAAGAATTAGACTGCATGAATGAGGAGGTTAAGTCTGAATTAAAAATTAAAACACTAGTTTAACACATAAAGACAAAACTCCTACACAAGTTAGCTTCAAATTAAGAAAGTCTTTTACTTGATAAAATGCTCAAAAAGCCTTATATTTCTTTCATATGCAGTAGTTAGTTAAGTAAACGACCCAAAACAATTAGTTGACCTATACCTTAATAATTTAAGTGATATATGCACTTGTAACCATAAATTTTCTATATATAATTTAATTAAAATATAAATGATAAACCTCATTCGCATGGCAGACAATAACTAATTTAATGATTTTCACACGAAACTAAATTACTAATAAGTATTTGTGAACTAAAATTTTCTTTTAATATTATTTTGAATAATAAAAAATAAGAATTTTTTAACTCAAAATTTAATTTAATCGATTTATGTAAGTAATTTAAGAGATGATATATATTTATCAAATTTCAATAGTTATAATTTTTTTTATCTTCAATTTACCATATTTTTTATCAAAAGAAAAGAAAAATTATAAAACTATATCATTACACATTGATGTTATCTATAGCATGATATATATTGTGATTAAACTTGCAAAATGACATAATAATAAATAAAAAAATTTCATTGACATTTATTTATTGTGATTAGTTGCAAGTACTCATATATTGAACCCCTTTTTCAAAATTTAAGTACTAGGGATTAATTAATAGAAATGTCTTCATCCAAAAAATAATAATAGAAATGTCCCCTAATACATGCGATGAATTTTAATCGATGAGAGTCGGCCCACATGGCAGCTCCCTGACAGAGTAGCCTCTGAGATGTTTTGTTGTTGGCCCAAGTCATAACATGCAACGTGAACTGGCAGTGCTTACGTGGCCAAATTACTTGCCATGACATCCATTGTGGACCCACGATTATGACTTCCACGTGGAGTGGCCACCCCATAGGGCAACTAAGGACAAAACTGCCGTGTCAGCATAAGGCAATTTGGGTCTAGACAATGACGTGGCAAGATCTAATTCATTCACGTCATTGAATGCCACGACTGCTGTTCTGCACTTTATCAAGAACTTTTAGGAAGCAGATAAATATTTTTTTCACCCCTTTAAATTTATGTATTCAGTATTCAAAATGGGAGGTGGTTTCAGTCAGGGCGTAAAATGACAAGACATGTTATCTGAAATACATACCAATTAAGATCTCAAAGTATGGTCGCCACTACTTGGATAAAATACAGTTTTTGTTTTCTTTCCCAGCAGGTAACCTGTAAATGCTCATGGCACAGAGAATCTCATAAGTTATGGATTGGATCTATCAAGGAGTCCCATCTCTAACACAGTCACATTAACGTGGCAAAGTTGTAAACTAAGGCTATTGCCATCAAAGGGCAGCATGCAAGACACCCATGTAGCTCTTTGATCTGATTAGTCATCTAACGTGGAATTCCCTGCTTTAGCCAAAAGGTGAAAGAAAGAAGTTGAGAAGCCTAAAGAAGTGACATCAATAGCATTTAGAGATGAATGGTACAATATGTACAATCAATAGTGATATCAGTTGTCCAATCCTAAATGAATGGTCTACTCGTTTGAGAAATTAATAACAGTATCCAGCATGCTTTTATGGGAAGGTGCGGTGGTCATTGGAAAAGGGAGCAAAGTCTAAGAGAAGATTTCACAAAACCCTCAAGCTATCTCCGAAATGGTTTAGGGTTTCTCATTCTTTGAGGTTGTTTCTAAAATTTGTTGTCTTTCTTGGGTTTCATTTTGACACAAATATTGAACATAGTGGAAAGCTTCCCATGAATTAAAAATACAAACTACATATGTCCCCCTATAGTCCATAGTTAAGTATCCTAAAACAAAACCCACACACAATCCATAATTGAACAATGGGGCAATGGGGTGCCCAAATGATTAGTCATTTTCTTTGACAAAGTATGGCTTCATCACTTTATAAGGGAAAGAAAAAGGGGGAAAAGGCAAAGAAAGTGGAAGAAAAATCCCATTCTTTTTCCAAGTTAAAATTGGGAAACTTACTGTGGGTCCTCCAACAGCCAAGTAGTATATATTAAGGTAGGCATTTCCCAGGCAATCGACAATTCAGAAGGTCTAACATTCAAGTTCCTACACCAAGAAAGAAAGAGAAACCACAAACTGAAACACACCTTCTTCAACTGACCTTAGAATACTACATCTGTTAACATTTTCTCTGTTCTTCAGAAGCTTTTCTGCAAATGAGGCCTTGCTGCATGGTAGTCTCTCTTCTGATGTTGTTCATTTTCCTTTCTAGTGTTCAAGGTAAGCCAAGAAATCTTTCCTGGTAACAATAGGGCTCCTTTTTCTGCATTGCCATTACATATCATTAAGTTCTGACATTTTATGTTCTTGTTTAAAGGGATTCGCTTGGAGAAAAGTTTTAAATCAGCAGGGCATCATAAATTGCACGTTAGTATTCAACACAAGTTGAATATTTTTCAAATCGAACCTTTTTTGCTTCTATTTTTTGCTCCTTTTTTCCAATATTGAATTGTAAAACTTGTTGCTTTATGCAGGAGCGTGCTTTGATGAAAAACAGCAGTGGAGTTATGGAAGATGTCATTCTCTGCAAAGGAGGGCATTGTACAGGTACCAAGCAGAAAAAAGCCTCTAGAGTATTGATGAACAAATCACACCACTGGCTACCAAGCATTCATGAAGATTACGATGGACCTATGAGGCACAGACCAAAGCACCATTAAATTTTCCCTCCCCTAGGATTAGTTTTCTTACATAATTTAGACTAATATGCCTAGGTAGTATCATTCCTTAAAACTCTTATAAGAACCGGGTCTCAGAACGGTTGAACCCAACACCATGTAATCTGACAAAGCAGTTTTGTCCACAGAGAACCTTCTCTAACTATGTTTATGGGGCATTTTGTGTGAGAATTGTGTGGTATAGACTATATACGCTAAAGTTTTATCAATCAAAACTCTAGAAAAGTTCATAATTCACATTGTCTTGTGTTGTACCAAATCCAATAGACATATCTAAAGCAGATTTTTTCACATTCATTTTTGCAGGAAAAGGTAGGAAAGTTTTTACTGCAACTACTGCTAGTACTCCTACATCTACCACCAGTTCAAAGGTTGGTTTATAGTTACTACCAGTTAATCTAAATTTCCATAGCTAGGGTTTAGATCTTCTCCCCCTACACGACATTATATGCTCTCCATGTATACAGAGCGGAGAGAATGGAGAAAACAAAGCAAACACTACTTCAAAAGTCAAACCAGGCAACAAAGAAAACGGTGGGAAGCAAGAGAAATCCCCTGTTGGGTCACCGACAACTTCCGAACACCAGGAGGTCCATGATGACCAGTATGCCGACATAATGGACATAGCTGAAATGGACTATTCTCCAGCCAGGAGAAAACCTCCAATACACAACTAAGAGTAGGGAAATGACAGAAGACAACATAAAAAGAAGCAAAAGTTTTCCAGGATAATAAAGGAATACGAAATTGGACAGCCTTCCAGGAATGATGCAGTTTTTTTAGGGTTAGGAATGAACTTTGTGCATATATTATTTTATAATCATAGTTATTGTTAAACCATCACTTTTGATGATTGAGCAATAATGCAGCCTTTTTAGAGCATTTCACTTACAATTTTTTATTGCAATCCTAACTGATAATACAATTCTCTGATTTTAGGAACTGAAGATTCATTTTTTCACTCATGAATTGGTTGGACAATGATCTAGATCTTAACAAGGAGATGTCTTAGATATAAAAAATGCGAATGTCATTAATCCAAAAAAAAGGGAGGACAGAATTTAATAAAATTGTACAAACAAGCGCAAAAACTAAAAAGTGCAGAAAAAAATGAAGTAGGCCTGAATTAAATGAAGTAGGTTTGGAGCTTCATCTGACATTGACTCTGTGTGTTTTTTTCTTTACAAGGTTAGTGGTCCACCAGGGATCTTGGGCTAGACCCACCAGGAATATGGTGTTCGAATAGTCACTGGTAGGTCTTACATGTGGGCTCTCATGTTATCTGCTGGGTCACCTATGCTGTGGCCTCAAGAGGCAAGATTTCGGTGTTCCATGCAAATAAATAAATGCTTAGCTTGGTCTGGTCTCATCATCTAGTACAGATAAGTTGTTTTGGGTTCACTGCAACCCTTGATGGGAGGACAAATACAGTTGTTTCCGATATGATTGCATAGCAGTTACTGGCCCGAGAGGAAAAATTTTTCACTCTTTTTTTCTTATCAAAGTTCACAAGGCCCCAAGTGGACATCAATATACATGAAACGATAATAGGTGAGTCTGTTTCTGGTAGGGTCGATTAGGTAGCGTCACCAGGCAGCAGAGTCCATTCCTGACTGTCCGCTGATGCCGATACATATTCTAATAGGATCCAGAGTTCCAGACAAGGCTGCTTGGTAGCTAGCGAATCTCGAGATGCGTCTTTCAAATAAGCAGTGTGAGCTCTCTACAAAGGTGTGAAAGATAAGTTCTCAAATGTCTGATGAGTGATGAATCCCTATTCCCTAGCAACAAATTTCTAGGTGTTGAATGTGTAAGAAAGGCCTTGCTGTTCACAGCAATGATCTACAGTACCATCCAAACATAGAAGGACTGAATTACTTCTGACTATCTGGTTTAGTTGCTAAATGAGAATACTTCATTGAACACAATTCAGAGGTGGGTTTGCAAAAACAAGCGACGATGAGCGATGGAGTCAATGAGGAGCAAGAGTGGGTAGGAGAAATCTATATGTATTAGGAATGGATTGTATTCCACCATACACAAGTGCACCTATGCAAGCATCCAAGTAATTAGACAATAAAAAATAACTTGTAGAAGAACAAAAACATGATAAAAAGATCAATAGTAGGAAATATATATATATATATATATAATTGTGGTGAAAATATACCAAAAAGATGGCCTCATGGCATCCACCAATGAGCTAACATTTTTGTTTACTGTTAATGGTGCTTCTTCGTGGATGAAGTCCCCATGATAAAGCATGGTTCCTCAAAGATATACAACCATTGAAATGATCTAACCAGTGAAAAAAGGGTGCTCAATGTCCCACTCCTCGCACTCACTTATACAATTCCTCAAATTTTGTCTCGTTTTAATGCAATGAGATGTCAATATAGTAGTTAAACGTTTAACACTCACCCTCGTATGTGATTGGATAATAAATTCAAGTTAATTTAGCATATGCATAAACAGAATACATTATCGTAATGAAACATCATGGTATTTCTTCACATAAGCTTATCATTCAATGTGTCTTTTGCTGTTTGTTTTTTGATTCCTCAAAATTTGGTTGAAAAAGCAACTAATCATGATGCTCGACACAGTTCTTATAGTTAGCCATAGTGGTTGAATTTAACATATTAAAGAGGAAAACTAATTGAACATGACATGATTTAAGCTTAGATTTCCAACTCCAAAGATGTCATGTAAGCTAACAAAGCAAAACCCAAGAAGATATGTGGCAGAACTCTCTTGTTTGAATTCCTTGAATGGCAAATATGATTGGCCACAAGAAGAACAGAACAAGGAACCCAAAAAAAAAAAAAAAAAACCAGAAGGAAAAATAAAGCATACCTTTGAATATAAAGGAAAAGATGAGACTGTAATTTTTCCTTACGGAGCAACTGTCAACCAACATTCAAATTCAGTGGCGAATGATTTCTCCTTTTTTTTTTTTTTTTTAATATAATATATAGTAAAAGTTTTTGTTTTCCTGGGGTGTGATTTAAGAAAAGAAAATTATATTCGAGTCGTAAGACTTGGTAAATGGATAGAAAAATATAAAGATAAAAATTAGAGGAAAAAAATAAAAAAATATTTAAAATATTTTTTCTTATTAAAAAAGATAAAAAATGTAAAAAATCAATTATTTGTTAAAATTAAAAAATTAAAGTAGGGAAAGTTTAAAATTATATTGTTCTACTATCATTTTTCCTATAATTTAAGATAAAAAATAAATAAAATTTTTAAAAATATGAATAATTTGCAAATATGTAACATTTTTTAATGAAATTATGTAATATAATTTTACATAAAAATATGTTACATTTAACTTATATCAATTTTATTTATCTGACAAGTGTGCTTGATGAGATGTCACGAAGGAATTTTAATAAAAAAATATATATCAAATGTTATTATGACATTAGGTGATGATTATTTCATTTAATATTAACATTAATTTTGAATATTAAATTGACAAACGAAAAGATAGGATAAATAACACATTATATATTTTAAAAATAATGTATCATGATAAAAAAATTATTAAAATACATAGTCAAATATTTTTTTAGCAGTCACAATAAAATATGATATTAATTTATTAAAAAAAAACAAATACTAAACTTAAGTCGGTCCCATTAACAAAAAAACACCTTATAATAAAAGGCTTATCCATTTTCTTACCTTACTGGTACGAGGTTAGGGTTGGGCAATTAAAAACAGTAAAAAAAAAAGGTTGAAAAATCAAAGGGTAAAGATGGCCACCCGTAAAAAAAAAATTTTTGTGCCTTGTTGAAGAGTAGATTCCCATTTGACACGCAGCAGCCACGAAGCGGAGAGACAGAGATTACACATCAGCTTAAGAAAACACAAAAGAGAGAAATGAAAAGAGGCGGAGGGAGCCGAGAGAAACTTTCTGTTCAATTTGGCTCGGTTGTATCTGTCTCTCTCTTATTAGTTTCTCCTTCTGTTTCGTTTGAGAGCTAGACACCTCTCTCTCCCTCCCTCCCTCCCTCCCTCCTCAATCTTCAGCAAGGTATATCTCACCTTGGGTAACTTCAAATTATGTTATTTGGTCTATGTTTGATGAAAATTCCTTTTTGATCATGTAATTAGTTTTTTTTTTTTTTTGGGTCTCTAATTTGGATTCTTTAAAATTTTGGTTTTTAGTCTGTTTTGGGTGGTTAGAATGGAAAAGGTCGTGTCTTTTGTTTGGAATTTTATAAAACCCTAAACTTGCTAATGGGGTGATCAAATGGGGACATGGGTAATATGATGAGGTTTGATTTTTTTTTTTTTTTGGTTGCTTGCATGTAAGCTTAGGAATACAAATTTTGAGCTGGTTCTTTGATGGGGTAAACTGTGTTGTTCAAGGTTTTAGTCACGTTTAGGGAGAGTGGAAGTTAGCTTGTATTCTGCATGTCTGACCTAAAAATAAATGTTCTTTTAAGTTGAAAGTGGATTTTGAGTTCTTGCAGTAGCAAATGGATTTTAGTTATATGAGCCACGAGCTTTTTTGATTTATTTGAGGGGAAAGGTGTGAGTTTTCTTTTTGGGAGCTTACTGATTCTTTTGTATAATAAATAATTAATTCCCGTGAGGTTGCTTATATAATTTTGTTTGAACTTAGTACAACTTCCAGATGTTTATAAATACTGATGGATATGCTTTTAAATTTTTTATGATGGGAACATTATAGTGGAATGAGAACATTTTCATTAGTGTATGAGGAGATGAGAGTAGCTCTAATAATTCATGGTTGTTTGTCTAGAAGGAGTTCAAAATTTCACTTATAATCTCATGCAATTGTTAATGCCACCTGCTTTACTAATGATTGAAATGATGTCTAATTGATTTCAAGATACTGGATATTAGATACTCGTTAAAAGGTGAGAGAGATGACAGTTGGAACAGAATGTAAAGAACATTGCTAAGTATGCCTAAACATTTCACTTGGTCAGATTTTTTTTAATAAATTTGTTTGTTTCTGGTTTTAGCACTGGCGATGTTAGATATGAAGTTTCATGTTGTTCATCTTATTGGTGGATTAGAATTCAATTTCCTTGCACTTCCTTCTTTTTAACATATTTATGGGAGATCGGTATGTCCTATGGAAAGTTTCCTGTCTTACCAAATAGGATCTAGCCTAGTTGTAGCCATCAACTTGATTAATCCTTGGTTCTAGGTCCAATTAAGTTTATGTCTAAAGTGTAAGGAATTTTTGGTTGATGAAAATAGTTGTTGTTTGGTAATCAATGATGGTATTTCTTTGTGATTATTATTGTATCTTTTCCCTTCGCCTTTTTTGCGTTTCCCTCAAACAAGTTATAAAACCAGAGACAAGGGCTTGAATGTACTTGTTATCACGCTGTTTTTTCTGCTAGAATTGTTGATTACTCTTGTTTGAAATCTGTCATAATTGTATTTGAGTTTATGTGCCTTCATCATCAAACTTGGCAGATCTGTTGAGAATACATAAGTTAGCGATCTTATAAAACAACATGATTTCTTTATAGAGGAAACAACCTTTTTTTCAAATAAATCAGATTACCATCTTGTTTGTTTTTATTTTTATTTTTTTTATATACTATTAACCCAAAATATTCATGCTTTGCATAATTGATGTAAAGTCCATTGGCATGTGGTAGATTCTGGGACATTTGCATTTAAGGATCATATGAATCTAAAATCCTTTACAGTGTCAGTTTCATTAATCTAGGTTTCAATCTGCAGGCGTGTTGGGTATTTCTATCCTTTGGTGGAAATGGCAAATTATTGTTGTCACGGTCAAAATTAATTCTGGTGCGATCTGATTAGAACTGCCTTTTTGAAACATTTGCCAATTCTCTCATTCGTAATATCATTTATCCTCTATTTTGGGCTTTATAGATTTTCTCATTTTCAGATTTGGAATTATTTATCTCTCTTTTAAGTTATGGTTGGCTATATATGGTAATTGGAGCCAAATGGATCATAAAATTAATTAGAATGCCTTTTATATGCACCTGGGTAGATGGTGTTCAATTTGAGTTTGAATTCCTTGACAAATAACATCGACTTTTTATAACAGTGCTACCCTTGTTTGTACACTTCATATGTGTAAGAGTTCTGCTGTAGCCTCTGTTTAAGAAGTGCAAAGGGGAAGGAGAGAGAGCAGAGGAAGAGGAGAAAGGGGGAAAGCAGAAGACAAGGTTCCTCTCGTTGTATATGCTTAAAAAAGAAGAGGGAGAAGACGGAAAGAAGTCGGTATTTTACTAACCTAGTTTGGCTGAGGAGTGGAAAAGTAAGGAAATGTACCTTACATGTTCTTCTTAATTATATTTATATCAAAAGGCAAATTTGTCTGTACAAAACAAGACTTTTGATGAGGAATCCTTTCTGTTCCATTAAAATGTTTCTCAAACGCAGGTGAGGGTACCATTCCTCTACCGTTTCTTCCTTCTCCACAATCGAGAAAAACCTTATTGTTTATATATATAGTGGAAAATCTTTTTGTTTTGTTGGAGGTGGGGGGGGGGGGGAATAGAAGAAAATAAAATAGATAGAAAATTTCATTGATGGCAACTTACTTTAGTTTTGTTGAAAGTGTTGTTCACTTAATTTCTTAAGTAGGTGTTGTATACTTGACTTTTATGGGGAAGCGAATGCAAAATTTTGGTGATTTTGTTTAGTGAGCAGGGTTGATTTTTCCATTTGCTGTTTTATATCTGTTATTTCTAGTGAATACTTACGTAGTAATGATTAAACTTAGTTTTTCCGTTCCATTAAAAATAAAACATTTACTTTTGCCTCCTCTAAAAGTTTCATTGTGTTTCTTCATTACAGGTGTCTGTCTGGGCAGAGGAAAATGGGAAGCACTGGTGCTGATAAAGTCCCTAGAAATACTGCAACTGAAGGTTCTGAGACCACAATAGAAATAAAAATAAAAACGTTGGACTCTCAGACTTATACTTTGAGAGTGGATAAACAGGTAAATTACCTTCACTTTGTTTTGTCATGATCGAACCCAAGTTCTGATAGTGTGTTTGTGTGTATTGAGATGGGGTTGAATTCACCAATTACAGTTTGTTAATGTATATATTACTTAGAAGTTCTTCTGTCGAGCTTTCTTTTGACAGATCTTGGAATTTTCTTAAAATCTTTTCTTCATTTTTTTTCAAGAACTTAATTGGTAATGAAAGCATGTTCTATAATTTTGCTAGTAGCCATAACAACGATGATATGATAGCTTCCTACAGTTACCGGGCATTTTACTTTATGGTTTCTGATATTTATGTGGGTAGTTGAGGTTTTCTAATCTTATATCTTTTAATTTCCTTCTGAATGGCTTGCCGCATATGCTAGTGTATTTGTTCTTGATTTTATATGAGGAATTGTCTAACACTAAGTCACTGTGTTGTTTCTTGTCTCTGAATATCTTATAGATGCCAGTTCCTGCACTAAAAGAACAGATTGCTTCTGTAACTGGCGTGTTATCAGAGCAACAGAGACTAATCTGTCGCGGAAAAGTTCTAAAAGATGACCAACTACTTTCTGCATACCGTATCCATTTTTTTTTTAATATCTGTATTCATTTGTAAACTATCAGAATTTATTGATTTTCTTAGGTAAGAAGTTGTTTCATTCTATTTATTGTCGCTATTTTTTTTTGGGTGCCCATGTTTTAATGTTTACAATGTAACTAAATGTTAATCAGTTTAGACAGATGACATTCTTATGCCTGCTCTTTATTGGTTGCTGAATAGAAACAGGGATTACATTATGTATTTTGTCCTTTATCATTTCTGTTCACATTTAGAATTTGAGCTGAGTTTCTTAACTGGAGGTAGATGTTGAGGATGGTCACACCTTGCACCTCGTGGTCAGGCAGCCGGTTCCTCCATCATCTGATGGCTTACCTAATCATTCAGGTTTTGCTACACTTTAAGATCCGTTATCATCATTTTTTTGGTCTAAACATTGCATGAGTTCGTGCTTTTCACAAAAAAGAAAAAAAAATTGCATGGGCTCTATGCTCCTGTTTTATTTGAAGCAAAAGCCTTGTTGTCCTTTGCTAGTATCTTTAATTTGATGGATTACTGGTTTTGGACCTAATTAATGCCTGACATGTGTGAAGTGTTCAACTCAGAATGCAATTCCTTACAAAAGCTAGTTTTTCTTTACTGTTTGCCACATACATGTTTGAAACAAACTGTTGTCCAGTAAAGAGTTTTATGTTCTTTATTGTTATCTGTTGGGCATGGTATGTGGTTTTGCAATACAGGGTATGCCTCCTTCTACACCTTCTCCAATTTTCCTTTTTCATATAATTACTTTAATGCTAGTGGCTACAAAAACTTCCATTGGATCATTTTAACCTTGGTCTGACAAGTACAGGACCTCATAAGAAAGTCCTTTGAGTGCTGCTTCTGCAAATGTTAAAAGAAATGTGTGTACAGCACCTCCCTATTAATGTTGCTTCTGTAAGGGTACTAATACTTATTTCCTTATTGAATGATAGAATTGAAATTTATCAAAAAAAATGTCAAACAAGTAGAGTCATAATAATTTGTTCATTATCTTTGCTGCTTTTGAAAATTTTCTGGGTGCAAACACTATCGACCTTTGTGGTTTGCCCCTAAAAGCAAACAAGTCTATTCTACGCTTTTTGTTCTTATATATAGTAGAGATCAAATGGTGAATAATTAATAATACCTATATTCAACAACTAATAGCTTTTGATTATCAGAATAAGAATTTTTACTATAATTTTAAACAACAAAGACCATTTGTCCACTTAAATATAATCTGAATGGCCTTTTCGACTTGTTATTGTTCTGTTCTAGACAGGATTACACTTTAAGCACCTTTTACTGCTCAGTTTTTTTTTTCTTGGACAAAATTTCAATAAACTTTGTCGAAAATGTTGCCTTTGTGGTAGAGACAGCGGTAGTAACATGGTTGGAAGGAAATGTTGATCCTGACTTTCAACAGTTTTGCCCAGAAGCAATAAGGTTTGTTGGGATAAGATGAATTCATGTTGATGTGTATCTTTTTTGGGGGCTTGAAAGTGGTCTTGTAGTCAATAACAAATGGACTTCTAACTGTTATGCCGTTCAGAGATTAAAATGTGGTAGCTGATGTTGACCGAGATCAGATGTTGGCTGACATAATTCTTATTATTTGAATTATTCAAGAACACTTCTTGCATGAGCATTCTTTCTTGTATGCTGGTTGCCCATTCTCCAGTATAAACTGTGATATTTTTGTAATATATATTTTTTGATAATGTGTTTTTAATATTTATTTATCGTCCATCACTTATGTTTCTGAAAAAGGGGGGGAAGCTGGTTAAGATTTAGTTTTTAACATTTAGTACTATTATTTGCAGCAAATGATCCTGGATCGGGTACAAGCCGCAGTCATAGTAATCATGTCCCAAGTGTTGTGATAGAAACTTTTAATGTGCCTGATCAAGGGGATGGAGTTCCTCCTGAAATCGGTCGGGTAAGCTTGCAACTGGGTGTGAAATGGAGAACATTTCTAAATCGGAATTATATCCTTTTACAATGATTTTTTAATTTTTAATTTTCTTCTTTCCTTCTGAGCAGATTGTCTCTGCCGTTCTTGGCTCTTTCGGATTTGCAAATATGGCAAGTGGCAATATTGGGGGTGACGTTAGGGTAAGTCTTAATTTTTCAATTTTCGTGATGTAATGACAGTTATTTTAATGTTTGAACTTTTGTTAGTTTATTGTTGCTCTGATATATAATGAAAAATATCTTCGACTGCATTGGCATGAAATAAATAACTTAAAAGAGAGATCCACAAGAATAAAAAATCCAAAATTCTAGTTTTCAGAGGTCCATTTTGGGCCGTGGCTTAACAGGATGAAATGCTGACAATCTCTTAAGAGGTCTTGGAAAAGTTTGGCTTTGGGTTTTACTAGTCTAAAATCTAAAGGTTTTTTATATGCTTTAATGTCTATGGTCGTCTTTATGTGTGCCTAAATTCATATCATCTTACTTCCTGCGTGTTGTTGGATACCAAAGGAACATGGTTCACAAAGACTTGAAAGAACATCTGGTGGTAGTGACATGCAAGATTCATCCCAGGTTCAAACTGAACAAGTTAGCATGAGGAGTCAGTCTGATAGAGCACAGAGTGCTTTTGGACTTCCAGCAGCAGTTTCCTTGGGTCCTCTGCAGCCTCCTGTGAGTATAGAATTCCTTGCTTTCTTACTAATTTGTCTGTCTCTTTGTATGTGCCAAGTGGATTTGTTGTTCTTTATGAAATAAATCTTATGGCATGCCTATTTTTGGGCTTAAGTTATTATATTCTTAATGGTCTTCATTTTTGTAGGTAATTCCTGATTCTTTGGCTACTTTGTCTCAATATCTGAGTCATATAAAGCATGAATTTGATGGCATTGGTTAGTTTTACTTTGTTAAAAAATATAAATATGTTATCTCTGTTGGTTACTCCAAAGAATACTGGTTCATTGATGATTTGCAACTCATTTGACTGCATGGTACAGCTGGGGGAAATGAACCTCAGGTAGCTTCCATGAATAGGACTGGAGATAGAGATTCTAACTCTGCATTAAATTCGGCGACTATACGGGAAGGTCTTCCAACGCCTGCATCTTTGGCAGAAGTGTTACTCTCTACCAGGCAAATGCTCATTGAACAAGCTGGAGAATGTCTACAAGTTTGTCCTTTACTACCTTTTTTCTCTCTTTCTTAAAGTTTACCTGTATATGTAACAGCTTTCCTTGTTCATTGAGGTGTGAATAGTTGGCCTGAAAGGGAAAGAAAGAATCAGGAGGGGGGAGGGGGGAGGGGGGAGGGGGGAGGGGGAAAGTGTTATTTGTCATGGCCTTGTAGATTTTTTTTGTAGTCATCAATATTTCGTTTTATTATGCCTATTGGCAGCAACTTGCAAGGCAACTGGAGGATCAAGGAAATGTGACTGACCCCTTAGCACGGCTGAGTGCACAGACCAATGCTTGGAGAACTGGAGTTCTACTACAGAGCCTAGGCTCACTTTTACTTGAGCTTGGTCGTACAACCATGACATTACGCTTAGGTCAAACACCAGTAAGATAATTTCATTCTAAATCCATACCATTGAACTCTTTTTTATATCATTTGTGCTCTATGTTGCTATAACTTATTTCTTTTGCAGTCTGAAGCTGTTGTTAATGCTGGACCTGCAGTTTTCATATCCCCTTCTGGTCCAAACCCTCTCATGGTTCAGGCAATGTTCTAAAAGCTTCTCTGAACCTTTTTATTTGATGTAAACAATTTTTAATTTCTGCTGATTTATCTGTTTTTGTTTAGGCTCTTCCTTTTCAACCAGGAGCTAGCTTTGGTGCCATTCCCATGGGAACTGTACAGCCTGGATCAGGTTTGGTTAGTGGACTTGGGACAGGGTTTCTTCCTAGGCGTATTGATATACAAATACGAAGAGGTATGATATGCCCGGCTATTTTATGTTGTCTGATATTTATTACATTTTCAGGCCAAAGACTGATGTTGTATTTACCATAAGGTTCATCGATGGCAACACCCAATATTCTTCGACAGGAACATCATGATACCACACAACAATCAGGCCAAAGGAACCCATCAATGGGCTCTGGCATTGAGAATCAAAGCACTCAAACAGCTTCAGGGGTCTCAGATACTCCATCTTTTGCTGGAGAATCAGGAGTGAGGGTGGTGCCTATTAGGACAATGGTTGCGGCTGTACCTGCTCCCTTGGGTCGCCTACCTTCAGATTCTTCTGGTAATTCTGTGGGATTATACTACCCATTGCTTGGAAGGTTACAGCACATCGTTCCTGGGCATGTAAGTGGTGAACAGGGATCTCAAGCATCTGGTGAGCATTTGTCCCCTGGTGCTCAATCTGAGCAGCCCCCTATTCCTGAATCTGCAGTGCAACATCAAAGTCCGGAAGAATCTGCAAGAGATGGTAATGATAAATCCTGCACTTGACCTTACTAATGAGGTTGGGTGTTCTCATATGAATAAATGCTTGCTGTTATGAACTTTATTTTTTGTGACAAAAAGTAGAACCTTTTTTCATTCCAAGACCGAAGAACATGGCAGCTGACTGGTTACTAAATGGAGTTGTAGCCAGGACAGTGTGCTTAAAATTCTTTCCTCCCACTAGTTTATTTTCTTACTCTCTAACATGTGGGGCCTTTGTCACTCCCACTCTACTATGAACCAATTTACTGGGTCCTTGGACCCTTTCTTGACCAAATATATATATATATATATGTATATGTATATATGCATTCTCATTCCATGCTGCGTTGTTTTGCCATATCTTTTGTTGTTAGTTTCTGCAGTTCGAAAGTTCTCTGTGTCATTTAACAGAAGGGCTAATTAAGTCAAAAGAAAGAAAAATGAATAAGAAAAGGTGAAGTTGACCAAGAGCGGTACTTTGAGGAACTTACCATTAAATTGCTTCTTGGTGTAGGTTCATTACCAAATGCTAATTCAAGACAACAGGAGCCATCCAATGCACGTAGTGTCAATATCAGCATTCTAGCAGCTGGCAGGACTCAAAACAACCAAGACTCTGAGAGACAAACTCCTAGTAGTATTCTTCAGTTTTTAAGATCTATTTTCCCTGGTGGTGAAATCCAGGTAGAGGAAGCCAGTTTACAAGGAACAGTTACAGATGCTGCCCAGGAGCAAGCAGGAACATCCAATGGTGCTCCAGCAGCTGAGCAGAGCATTACTGATCAAGGGGTTTTTTTATCTAATTTGCTTCATCAGATTATTCCGTACATATCTCAGCAAACAGGTTCACGACAAAGTACAGTGCCTACAGAAGAAACAAATACTTCCACCCAGGTAAGGATGCTTCTTGTAATTAGTTATTTTTGTAGTGGCTGTATATGCATCCGTTCTGAACCATGGACTGCTTGTTTGATTGAGTTCTTACTAATCCTTTCCGTCATCAAATATGGATGGAGAGTTAATGAAAGTATAGCAACTGGGATAAAATATAATGTTGAAGTCAACAACAAAGATGCTAAATACTGCTGTATTTGCAGGCTGAGAACTCCAGCACCGGGAATTCACGTAGACCAAGTGACTCTGAACCAAACCCACCAAACTCAAAACGGCAGAAGGTACTGGTTCTGAGTACTTCTATCAACTCATCTATCTTCTTTTGCCTTTTATCATATTCCCTGTTAACTCCTTGCCTGTGTCTCACTCAGAAGCTATTGGCAAAACCTTGTAGATTAGTTCATCTAGTAATTCAATTAACAATGGTTTCTTGATTATTTCTATATTGTATTGCTTCCACATGATCTCTGTCCACTTTTTAATTGATAATATATGGAGGGTGCGGGCCCATGGATTTATCTATATACAGTATTGCATATTAGTACATAAGAAGCTTGGTTAAGGCAGGCTTAAATGTGTTGCTGGTATGGCATAAAAAACATTTCATAGATAACTTGTCAACAGCAAGATTGCTAGTTTGATCAATTTTGTATGAATGTCTGATTATTATGACTATCTTATTTTTTAAACTCTTGAATAGTTAAAAGATTTTAAGCATGTGATTATTATTGTTTTGAGTAAATAACAGTTAAGACTGAGAGAATGAGACATTGGTGTATATCTAGACAGGTAACAACTGAAATGCTGCACAATTTAATAGAAAATCATCCTATAATATTTGCAACAGCATGTAAAAGAGGAATATTTAAGGTTAATGGAGTTAGCAAAAATTATTAAAAGAATGGGGAGATGTTTTCACTTTGACATATAAAGCATATTTGTTGCTGCAAACTGGTTTATTCTTTAGATGAATTCTATAGTTCTTCCCCTTAAGGAATCAAAGTATGTACTGGTATCATGTACATAGAATGTTAGCTTAGTCTAAAGTTATGGTACGAAGCAATACAGTGTAAAATTCCATTGTAGAATATGAAAGGTGAGTTGGATTTTGGATTGTGTGTTAGATGTAATGATGAGTCTTGAAACACATTTTTGTTGCAACGCCTGATGTTTAGTTTTTGTGGATCACTTACCTATGAAATGGCTTTTTGTTGCAGATGGAGTAACATATCAAGAAATGGAGGATTTAATCAATCTTTCCGTGCTTATGAAAATCGTGATTGCTGATTCAAGTTCTTATGAACTGTGGCGTGACTTTCATGTTAAATGTGGTATATCATGGTTTTTTCCTTTATTGCAAATAAGAAGTGATATTTCCATAATTGATATAGGGAATATGTTGGTACATTTTTTTTTGGGTTTTTTGGAATAGTGTAACATAGTAGTAATATATGTTTTCTCTAGCCCCCATTTATCATCTAGCTTCACTTCAGCGACTATGGCTTTGGATTCCTTGCTTTATTTTTGTGCATCCAAAAAAATTGCATCAAGTGGTATATCTCTATTTCAGTTTAATCTCTAAGTGTATTAAAGGTGGAATTGTGAAAGGGCAATCTATTAGAGCATTGGAGGTAACGTGGGGAGATTTTGCTTTTAACCATTGCACATCCTTAGCATGCAACCATGCTAGCATGAAGCATCAAGCAAGCCTCTTACTCTCTTGCTTTTTCTTGGCTCAAGTGAAAATTCCAACATATCATTTATGGCTTGGCTCTGATTGAAATGCTGTTGATTGAGTCATGAAATTTGACAAAGTAAGCCTTGTGCCCTTATGGTTGGTAACTCCTTTTTGAGGTATAACTAGGGCTTTTTCAGCAAATTTCAAGTGTCGAAGGATGAGTCCGAACATTTATTCTTTATTCTTGCTATCACATGAGTCGTTCTATCAAACCGCAGGTAGTACAAATCACTCATATCTTTTGAGGAAAAAAATGGTTTTACTGAACCAAATCTGCCAATTAAATGGCCATTTACTTATTTAAAAAATAAAATAAAATCCGAAAGACTCAAAACTACATAGATATGTGACAATCATTTTAATTTAAAATTAAAATTTTCATTCATTATTAGTGTATAAAAATTTAATTCATATAGGAAAAGGAAAAGGACAAAAAAAAAACAGTGTAAAAAGTTCTTGGCTCACTCAAATCGTTGATGAATCTTTCAATTCTATTTTATAGCAATTATTCTATGCTAATTTTTTAACTTAATTATACTCTATTCATCAAAATAAAATATATGATTCTCCTCCAGGAAAATTAGAACTTTATTTATGACATTCAATTTTCTCTTGAAGTTTCCATTTTGAGGACTAAAATAATATTTTAAAAAGTAAGGAGTTAAAAGTTGACTGAAAATTCAATTGCAAGGGCATTGTCGGAAAACGAAACCGAAGACTCAATTATTTTGACGTTTTACGTAACTCGCGATTCCGGTCCACACAGAGACAGGTACATCGGAGCTCTTGTCCTAAAATCCCAGGTACGTCGGAGCTATTGTCTAATGCGATCCCATAGTTGATTCGAAAACAACATTTTGTTCTTCCTTTTAAATCACATCCCAAAATTTTTAGTGCTACATGAGTTTCAGATTTTGAAGATCAATTTATTTTCCTTTTATAATGCAATCTAAAACCCCAAGCATAGCGCCAGGATTCATCCTTTTCCCAACCCTAAAGCCCCCACACAAAACCCTATTCTTCCACCAAATCTTCGTCTTAATCCTCACTTTCTTAGCCTACGCCTCTTTCCACGCTTCCCGTAAAACCCCCAGCATTGTAAAAAGCGTCCTAGGACCCACAATTCAATCGAATTCAAGCTCAAGCGACACTGGATGGGCTCCGTTTAATGGGCCGGAAGGACCCCACCGGCTCGGTGAGCTTGATCTTGCATTTTTATCATCATATGCCGTAGGGATGTATTTTGCAGGACATGTAGGTGATAGGATTGATTTAAGGCTTTTTCTTGTGTTTGGAATGATGGCTAGTGGCCTTTTTACGATAATTTTCGGGTTTGCCTATTGGTTTGATGTTCATTGGTTGGGTTATTTTATGGGAGTTCAAGCAGTATCTGGGGTTTTTCAATCTATAGGTTGGCCTTGTGTGGTTGCTGTTGTGGGGAATTGGTTTGGGAAAGAGAAGAGAGGGTTGATTATGGGGGTTTGGGCTTCACATACTTCTGTTGGGAATATTATTGGTTCTGTTGTGGCTTCTGGGGTTTTGGAGTTTGGTTGGGGTTGGTCTTTTCTGGTGCCTGGAGTTTTGGTTATTGTAGTTGGGGTTTTGGTTTTTTGTTTTTTAGTTGTAAGTCCTGATGATTTGGGGCTCGAAATGATGGCTCATGGGAAGGAGATTGAGATGAATGTGGAGGGAGAAGGTGTAGGGAATTTAGAAAAAATGGAGTCAGAGGAAGTCGGGCTGCTTGAGAACAAGGATTCTGATTCTTTGGCTGCCATTGGATTCTTGGAGGCATGGAGGTTGCCAGGTGTGGCACCATTTGCTTTCTGCCTGTTCTTCTCGAAGTTGGTGGCTTATACATTTCTGTATTGGTTGCCCTTCTACATAAGGCACACAGGTACTTTTTTTCACTTGATGTGATTATTATTACAAGATTAAATTTGAGTTGTTTTAGGATATCCAAAGGAAAAGTGCCATAGAAATGCATTCTCAATGAATAAGACCATCTGAAAGGGGGAAGAAATTTACAATTTCTGTGTCAATTTAAAGTTAAGAATTTCATATACCAGTAAAACCTGTCGTGTAATTCTAGAGATAGCCTGAAATGCATTTATTAGCCCTACGGTGTTTATTAATTATTGCAAATTGTTGTTGGAATTGTAGCTGTTGCGGGAGTGCATTTGTCCCATAAAACTGCTGGGATCCTCTCTACAATATTCGATATTGGAGGAGTCTTTGGCGGGGTGATGGCAGGTTTAATTTCAGATATCATTGATGCTCGTGCAGTTACTTCGGTTACTTTCTTATTACTATCAATTCCAGCACTCATCTTGTACCGGGTTTATGGAAGTGTCTCTATGGTTACCAATATCACATTGATGTTTCTCTCTGGGTTGCTAGTGAATGGCCCTTATTCACTAATTACAACAGCAGTTGCTGCTGATCTTGGTACCCAGGACTTGATTAAAGGAAACTCTCGTGCACT
The DNA here is from genome assembly GCF_047325235.1 of Durio zibethinus. NCBI lineage: Eukaryota > Viridiplantae > Streptophyta > Magnoliopsida > Malvales > Malvaceae > Durio > Durio zibethinus. The sequence goes on from NC_143174.1 coordinate 24,789,568, forward strand.
AGCTACAGTGACCGCAATCATCGATGGTACTGGCTCTGTTGGGGCAGCTCTTGGGCCCCTTTTGGCTGGATATATATCCACTAGGGGTTGGAATAGTGTATTCGTGATGCTTATTGTTGCTATATTATTTGCTAGTTTGTTCTTGATTCGTGTCGCAAAATCTGAGATTGAAAGGATGGTAAATGAGGGGAAACGGCTTTGGAGTAGTGTTACTGCAAGTTGATGTAGTTTCTCAAGGTATCAACTGGAAGAATATATGATTAGGATACAGCATATGATGTAAAATTTTTCTTTTCATTATACCTATATCTTGTATTGTATCAAGGCATCAACTGTTTGTCTTTACACATGGAAGAGGATATCGTTAGGATACAGCATATGATGTAAAATTTTTCTTTTCATTATACCTATATCTTGTATAGTATCTCATTCTTTCATACACAAAATCTTCAATTGACTTGCAGATGTACAAGAAATTTTTTTTATCAGAATGAACTTCATTCCTCTTTTCACCTCTACTAGATCAAACTTTATACTCTTGAAAAAAATTTTAAGCTATGTTCTTAAACCTTGGCTCTCTGTTCATAAATAACTGGTTTCCCAAGCCAGGTGAGCTTTTGGTATCTCCTGTCTTGGTAAAGAAGATAAACAATGGAAACTTTCGTCTCTTGGTTTTGTACTAAAAAAACTCTGCTAAAGTGATTGTTTGGAAGAAAGATAGTGTTTTTTTGCCTGTCTGCTAGGAGATGATTGCATAGATAGATATGCAACCGGATCAGAGACTGATCCCACCTGTCTGAAGATCATGAAACTTGGGAAGGATTTCTTATTGCAGTCTTGTGATCTGTTGCTTTGTGTGTTCATGCAAACATGTGCAAACAACTTGTCATTTCCATGCTGGCATTCAATGCTAGAGTTATCAGTAGGATATACAAAAAAGTGGTTATTTAACTGTCAAAAGTTCATGTTACCTGCAATAAATATATATTTAAAAAAAATAGTACAATAACAGAGTTATTTCTGTAAAATATGAATCATAATTCCATAATTTGATTCTTTCAAATTTTCTTTTTCTTCTATTGGTGAATAATAGCTAGCTTTGGGCTTCCCCTAAGAAAAAGAGAAAAAGAAGGGACTTTTAAGTGCAGAAGCCTGTTTTCCCACTCGTATACCAGCCAAAGTTAGGTCTATGTCTCGATTGGAGATAAGAGAAGATAAGGAAAAAAGGTACCATTGAATTGATGCTATAGAAGAAGGGACTCTAAGACAGGAAGATCCTACCTGAACAGACAAGTATAATCCTCAACCAGATCTCTCCTTTCTGTACCACATAAATGATAAACAAATATATAGAGTTCTATCCTTCTAAGAGGCGTTTGAGACTCTGAAGCACCTCTGCTGAAATACTTCTCCTGACTCTCGCCCGTTGAATGACAGAAGGGGGAGGTGGCTCCAAGTGAAAACTAACCAAAACAACTGTCAAATTGTCTGTTGCTTCTCTTTTTATTGCTTCTTCAACTATTTCTTTGCAGCACAACTTCACATCATTGTGCTCCTGGAGCCGCCTTCTTGCAAAATCTATGGCATTTTGGCTGGTAAATACATCCCATATTCCATCACTACCGATGATCAAAAACTCATCTAAGTTGGTCAACGTTATCATTTTGAGTTCTGGTTCAGCACTTAGGGGGCCAATTCTCTCGCCCATTTCCTTCATACCTTCAAGGTGCCAATCACCTAATGCCCGGGTGACACCCAGTTGACCATTCAGATAACCATCATCAATGGATCCACCCAGAGACTCAATTCGTCTTTTCTCTTTCATGCAACAGGGCCTATGATCCTTTGACATCTCTATGGCTGTTCCACACTGTGATAGTACTGCCCTACAATCACCAGCATTTGCCACAAGTAAAGACCTGCCAAAGAAAAGATCATAACTTTCAGGCAAGGCAAAAACCATAAATATTGATTCAAACATATATTCAAAACAAATTACAAAGAACAGTAAGGCCAACCAGAAAAGCTTTGGAAGTTGCTTACCTCCCAAATATCATCGCAGTGAGAGCAGTGGTGCCAGAAGCTAGGGCGGACTTAAGGGAGCATGACTTTGCAAATGCAGCATCAGTCTTCATGAATGACCTGGTGACCACTTTCTCAAGTTCTAAGGGAAAATCAGCATCCTCAACAATAACTCTAGGCAAATGATCACGGACAAAATGAGAAGCATGCTCTCCTCCGTGCCCATCAAAAACCTGTTTTTTTAATGTCAAAACAGAGAATGTTTTTATATGCTTGTGAGCTTTTGTTTCTCTTATATGTTATTTAATGTGATTCCAGAGCATTGGTTTTGGACGACAAAACAAGTTTCTAATCTAACAGAAAGCTATTCTTGGTTAAAGATAATGTTTCAATAGAAAATAAGTGGACAAGCCGTCAAGAGCATTAAATGCCCCTTGTATCTTCTTTTAAACAACTTGGCATCAAATCCATCTTCTATCACTTACTCCAAAAGAAGACAACACAACTGGCATCTGATGACTCCAAAGGCTGGAAGGGTGAAACTAATTGCTGACTCAATTGTTAGGTTTATATGCTAAGAAAAGTTTTATGCTCATCTTATGGAAGGGCTGCTCAATATTCTAAAATAAACCAAAAGTACATAAGAATAAAATAATGTTAAGAGGCAGAGATATGGTTTATGAACTCACACCATAGAAGGAAACAGCTTGTTCACTCATCAAATTACAACCAAAAGTCTTAGCCAAGTCGGCAATGCATATATGAGTATCCTCCATATAGGAACGACCGCCAATGTCAGACCACTCTCCTGAACGAAGAGTAGGGGTAAAATTTGTCAACAGGCCATGTTTTCTGTCTGTGGCAACTGCATCCTCAGAAATACTTTCCAGCTGAATGAAACACAAATAAGAACGAGACTATCAGAAAAATACCGTAAAAGAAACCTGCAGAAGCATTTTCAAGGAAGGGAGAATAATAAATGAACTAAATAGCAAGAAAACCAACTCAACAATTGTACTATATCTTATTTAAGCTTCCCAATGTTTTTTAAATTTTATATCAAAAGTCAGATTAATTGCAGGCATACAACAGAAGCAGAAGAAACTATAAAAAATAATATAACCCAATTAAAAATAAATAAATAAATCAATGAATAAGAATAAAATATCAGTACCCACCAATATACGTATAATCAGATAAAGGGGGAGCCCAGTTTTGCCGGTGATCACCCTCCAAGTGTAACAAGAAACAGCATGAATATAGAGGAATTTAAAATTAAAAAAACCAACAAAAAATGCGAAAAATAAAAATAAAAATAAAAATTATATTTATATATATTTATATTTGTTCTCTCCTGCGAACAAAACAGTTTCTTGAATACCTGACACATGAATCTGACACAACTGAAAATAAATAGCCGCTGGAACCGGGATAATCCATCAAACATGCAATTATGAGTAGTGATCAAAGTGCATATACAGGGAAGTAGGTATCAAAATTGGCTATTTTACATAAAGCTTAATGCTGTCCCAGAACACATTTACAGCAACAAATTTCTCAACTTGAAGCAAAATTTAACCAAAAAGACAAGTACCGAAAACAGAAGTATAAGAAACTGTACCATCAAAAGCAATTTTCATTTCGAAAAAAACAAAAAATTGTTACAGGAAATGAAGTTAGGATACTAACTCTATTGCTGCCACTGACCACAGCCAGGGTAGAGTCTTTATCATCCCAATTCTCCATCTGGGTACACAAGAAATCACCCCCAGAAAGCAAAGGCCAAGGCCTTTTGTCGTTGCTATCGTCAAGGTCCTCCATTTCTTGGCTGACCTGCTCTGCATCTTTAACACACATGTTGGTGATACTGTTGACAAGAAAAGAAGGGATAGGTGGCTTTTCTTTTTTCAGCTTGCTTCACAGCAAGTTGTTAAGCATACCCAGAGTAACAGGAGCAAAAAGAACAAGAAGAACAAAGAGAGCAGAGAAAAAGAATCAAAAGGAAAATAATGGACTGGAGAGAAGATTCTTGAGAATAAATTGTATTAGTTGAAACTCAGTAAGGAAAAAAAATGGAGGGTCCCATCCCTTCACTTGCTTCCTATTTGTTCTTATATTTATTATATTACGTCAATGAAATTAACAAATCCAGATTTTTCTTACGAAAACGTGGCTGAAAATCAGTTCTGATTGGAATGGTTGGGTTTTTCTTAATGCTTTTATCATCTCTTTCTATAACCCTTTTCCTTTTCAAATGTTGGTGGCATTATGGCTCACGAAATGTTTCTCTCCCTGTTTTTTTTTTCTCATGTAATTTCTCCAATTTTTTGCCATACTTATTTTTACTTGATAAATTAATACTAAGTTTTTTAATTATGTTAAATTTAATAATTAAAAATATCTATTTTAGCATAAATTTCATAAAAACAAATAATACCTATTTTCTAATGTAACATGTGATGTGTACATTTTTAAATGTCAAATATCAATAATATTTTTTATTTTATTTTATTTAAAATTAATTTTAAATATATTAACAAATTATTCAACTGTGATCCAAAAATCATCAAATTTCAATATTTACCTATCATACATTGACAAATTTGTCCTTTAACTTTATATTTTATATATTTTTTTCTTGTCTGAAAATTTAACACAAGATGGCGTCCAAAGAAGATCATAGGGCTAATGGGATGGCAAAAATATTAGGGACAAATCTAATTTGTTTTTCTATAAATTAATGATTGACATAAACTAGTGAATATGTTAAATCATGGGGATTGTTGTTATTTTAGGGGTAATAATTGAGGGAGAAAGATTTGAAAGTGAAGTTATTCCAAGTGTGAACTACAAGACAAGCAATAGGGGGAAGATGATGCAAAGAAAATGACTAATAGATTGCCCTTTTGCTTTCCATAAAGGTCGTGATACAACCAAAAAAAAAAAAAATCTCTTTTGAAAAATAAAATATCTTTCTTGTATATATTTATGTTCAAAGATTCAACATTTGGGTTGGAGATTATTGCCTTTTGCACTTGTGGTCATAATCCAAAAGTTGGGTTCTTTTCTTCCATCATTATGCTTGTCTTTTTGCAATGTGAATGTGAAGAATCTTTACTACCAATGATTAAAAACTGAAATTTTATTTTTTGTGTATGGAAGATGGGAAAACCATTTTTAGGAGATAAAATAAAATAAAGAGCCCAATGATAAAAGATGGTGTTTAAATTTTTTTTATTTTTTTATTTGAGTAAATTGAATTAATTTGAAAAATAAATTTAAAAATTAATTCAATTAATTCAAATATTTATTTTTAAGAATCAATATCTAATAAATTTGAAATTCAAATCTCAACATATTTAATTTATTCCCTAATTTTCAGATTATAATCTCCTATAAAAAAAATAATAAAAATTTTAAAAATAATGCCTTATAATTTGACTATAAATTATGCAGACAGTCCTATATTGCATATGGTTGAAAATGGTAAGGAATCTGATATGTTGCTTTGATACATCATTTCAGGGTTGTATTGCGAATTTTCCTTTGAAATACTCCTAATTGTTAGAATATGGGGTTAACATAAGAATAAAATTATCTAATTTGGTTAAAAAAAAAAAAAAAAACTTGCAAGATTTTTCTGATATTTGCTCCACGTACGAACAAACTTTATTTTGAAGTAAGATATTTTTCTATCTCTTACAAAAATCAAATCAGTTCTATTTATAACAAAATAAAAATTTGTTTATACAGACATATCTGTCTACAAAAATATCTATTTGTACAAACACGACTCTTTATAAAACATAATTCTTAGTAAATAATTATTTTTTAAAAGAAATGTATCATACTAAATAAGAAAAATTTCAAGCCTATTCAAGAAGGATATAAGAGGGGATATCTTCAAAATTCCAGATGTGTAATTTGACAGAATCCAAACATAGAAAGTAAAAAGAAAGAAAAACTAGAAAAAAAATCTAGCAGTCAAATGTTCTTCAAATCTAGAGGCAGTTCAAGAGATTCTTATGTCTTCTCCATAGGCTCCTACACCCCCCGGACAACACACAGAAGACGCTCGCAACTTACATTCCAGTGAAAGCTTTCTTCCCACCACCAGAAGATCCAGCAGGAATCACTTTCAAAACATTGAACCTCACAGTCTTTGACAATGGTCTGAAATTAGAAAATGATACACACAAATTTCAAACAACCAAAATTACCTACACCTATTAGATTCAGAGACAAACAATGAGAATAAAATCCTTCCATTTAAAAGTTTAACCTGCATTGCCCGATAATGACATGATCCCCTTCCTTCACACGGAAGCATGGAGAAATATGTGCAGGAATGTTTGAGTGCCTCTTCTCATACCTGGAAAAAAGAAAATTTTCTTCACAAAAACTTTAAAACTACAATTCCTTAAGAAAAAAACAACAAAAAGGAGCTGGATCATGCCTTTGGTATTTCTTGATATAATGAAGGTAATTCCGTCGAACAATGATTGTCCTCATCATCTTGGCACTATGGCAAGTACCAGCTAAGATGCGACCCCTGATAGAAACCGTGCCAGTGAATGGGCATTTCTTGTCGATGTAGGTTCCTTTAGGAAACAAATGTGCAAAACATTATCAAATAATAACCATCATAATCTGGATATCAACTGAACTCTAAAAGCATAGAAACATATTCTGTACATACTTCCAAACATCAGACTCTTGGTGTTAATCAAGTCAAGTAAATCATCTTTTTTGTTTCTTATCAAGTACAATGAAACACATTTTTTATATTAGAATTATAAAGGATCCATTTTCTGAAATTTCAAAGGAACGACAATATACAAATGAAGCAATTATTAATTAGCATGATACTCGCGTTCCAGCAACCTTAAAAGAAATCTTTACTCAGCTAAAGCTAGTAAATGCAAGGAACAATCAAAACTTTACGGAAACTGACCATCCATAGTTCCACAACACCTGAAAAACATACATCCATAGACATAACAAAAAGGAAAACAAACCTTCAATAGCTTCACGAGGAGTCTTGAAGCCCAAACCAATGCTCTTCCAGAAGCGGTTCCCTCCCTTTCCTGGTCTCTTCCCCTTCCCAGATTTCTTGGAGCTGAAAACGATACAAAACCAATAAAACCCAGCTAAACTCAAAAACCCAAATCGTAAAAAGTACAAAGTTGAAAAATTTTTCAAGGTTTTAAGCATTTAGATTACCTTAAAAACACTTTGGGTTGCTTCAGAAATGCCTTCTCTGTCTGAAAACAAACAAAGAAAAACAGAAAATGAGAAGCAAAAGAGACACAGAGAGAGAGAGAGGATCTGAGTATGAACCTGTTCGGCCATGGTTGATGAGCTCTATCGAGAGTGTGGCACGGCGGCTGCGGGGACAAGGGAAGTGAAAGATGAGAGAGTTCCACTATGACAAACCCTAACCCTAACCCTAACTAATAGCTCGGCTTCCATTAGGAATGAGTTTGGGTCAGCTTATAAATTTGGGCCTTCAAACCTTTCGTTTCGTGAATAACCGAAAGGGCCACTATCAGCAACCCCAAATTCCTGTCAAGAAATTTGTGGACATAAATTCAAAAATTAATTATTATTATTGGCTTTTATTCGTGTCCACCACTTTCAAACTATATACTCCATTACTCACATGTATTGCCCCAAAAGTGGGTTTTAACTTTTTAAGTATTGCACAGTCCACCACAAATGGGAAAAAAAATCCAATGAAAATTACAAAAGATGAGCTCTATAAAAAGGATACAAGCATTTTCAACTAAAATTATTAATTGTTACTGCCTAATACCAGCCAACCAAATTCCTCTAAACATAGGAAAAAAAAGGGTTTTTTTTTGGTTGTTTAATTAGCTATTATTGAAATAAGTTAAAGCAGAAAAAAGAAAGAAATCAGATGAAATTATTAGGACATGATTTAAATTTTGATTTGATCCCATAAACGAAAACAAAAATAAAAATAAAAAGAGAGCTCATAATAATTCCGATGAGTGCAAATTCACAGTATAAAACAAACTCCAAACCAACCAACCAAACCTTCTGATCAGAGCGTCCTTTCTCTTACCCCAATCTTACGTAAGCCCACATTAATAATTCATTTCCAAAAAAAAAAAAAGCTTTGAATTGGGTCTCTCCTTCTTCAATTATCAACATCATTAACACTTTTGAAAAAAGAAAAACCCACCAATCACCACAAAACTCTTATTTTCTCTCAAAAGCTTTTGAAGAAGAAGGGATAGAAAAGAAGGTGTTGAAATGGGATCGAGTAGCAGTCGACTGGGGACGAACCCATCGTGGGGGAGATTCAATCGCCGGCCTAATCGGTGTTCCGGACTCTCTTCTCTCTTTCTCTGCGGTAGCTCTTCTTCTCATGCTTCTCTTGAGGTAATTGACTATAAAAAATTTGGTCTTTTTCTTTTTATTGGATCGTTCGAGATTGGTTGTTAGGTTGCTGAATTATATACAAAGATTATTACTTTTGGACTTTTTGATAAAAAAAGTCAATGCCCCTTTGCTTATTTTTTCTTAATTTTAATTTTTAATAAATTTTTGGCGATCTGGGTTTTGCATAATTCATAACAAAATCACTTCTTTCCGGTAAATTTAGGATTTTTTATAAAAAAAAAATTCTTGCTCTTTTGCTTTAATACATGCTTGAAGTAACATGGTATATGATTTGTTTGTTTTCCTCTCAAGTCCTCTGGCTCAAGTCAAGTCAGGATAGAGATAAGCTATCAAGCTCTTTACTTAGATATTATTTGTAAATTATTGATTTTTATGTTGGTCAATTAATCATGTTTGGGGTTCCTCTACTGACTTTATTTCCTTGATCGTTTTTAGCATTTTTTTGTCTGAAATTTCTTGTGTTCTGTAATGGTCGGTTCTTTTTAAATAGCGCCTTACTTGATGTTGTAGCGCTCCCTCTGAAAGACAAGAAATTGTCTTCCTATCTATCTATCTATCTATAAGTTAAATGATGCAGTTTGAGAGGGCCCGCCTTTTTTTTTTTTTTTTTTGGTATTTTGGACCTGTTTTACTGCCCCAGCAGTAGGTTCAACAATGTGTTCAACATAGCTTTATCAGGGGGAATGCTATTAAGGAAAAATGAAGAATCTAGTTCCTTGCGGGATTTGGTTCTAATGCTGTGTCGGAAATTGATTTCAGCTAAAGGATATTTACTAGTTCTTGCAGCCCCCTTATCTCAAAAAGTAAGCTAGTCTCATTATGCTGTCACACGAAATCTACACATTCCACTGTCCCCTTTGCTTTAGGCCAAAAATAACAAATTGTTCCCTTTGCGTGCAAATTTTTTTAAGTCAGTCTAATATTCTTACTAGTTAATGGTGGAGTGTGTTTAAATTTCTGAAGTATCTTTTTCTTTGAATTTCTCTCTGTCGAAACAGAAGTTTCCCTTTCACTTTTCTTTGTCTGAATTTTATTTGGAGGGAAGAATTGAAAAAGAAGTGCAATGTTCTTTTGCAGTATATTATATTAGTGGGTAGGTTTGTAAATTAAAACTGCTTATTGCTTAAATCAGCACCTCAATTATTACTTGGTTAGATTGTTTTTCATCAATTTTTGTACTTTTTCTTTTAACAATAAAAGCTTTGTACTTGGATAAATTCCATGAAGTAGCTTAACTCTTTTAGCTTTCCTCTCGGTTCCAAGATGTGGACAGAAGGCAGCACAGAATCTTCTTTCTGGCGGTGGGTTGAGCATCTCATAATTGTTGCTCTAAACCTGGGGCCACCAAAATAACTCTATGAAGTCTTCATTGAGGATGTAAGAGTCAAGTGAATTCTGTTAGCTCCAGCTAATGTCATGTGGATTGCATGTTCATGAACAAGTTTATGTCTTGGAAGTTATTTTCTTCTTTTTTTTCTTGTATTTATATTGCAACTTAAGCATTTCACATGGAAGCTCTAGAATATGCTGCAGGAATGATACAATACATTATTTTGGTGTAGATGGAAGATTATCAAGATGAAATTCTGGTGAAGTCTGCAGAACACTGTGAACCAGTTACCAACATGATCCAAACCCCCCAGGAGGAATCTACTTCCATCTGCAGTATGGAAACAAGGTTCAGCGGCACAGGTACTGAAACTGGAATTTCAGCTGAAAGCAGAACTGCAGCCAGTGGGGATCCATCTACCGAAAGTGGTTCAAGAGATGTAGAAACAAGTAATTGTACGAGATGCTTAACTGAAAGTTTGGAGTTAGTTGCTTCTCAGGTAAGCGCTGATTATAGTCATGGTGAATCTCATAAGGATAGTAGTACTTCAGCTAGCACTTCCTTTAAAGAACAACAATCTTCAGACACTGTCTCAGTAAATCTTTCGAATAATGAGGATGCAGTCGGTGGCTTTGAGAATGCAAACAAGGATGCATCTCAGATCTGTCCTGAGCCAAGTATTTTGTCTCCTCAAGGGCTTGAAGATTCACATTTGCATGGGATACCTGTTGAGAATCAATTGGGTGAACTAACAACGGTCCAAAACTCTAGTTCTGATTCTGCTTCTCATGCCTCTGAACCAGTGACTTTTCAATCACTAGGAGCTGAATCCATTCGAGAGGCAATGCCTTCGGGTTTAGGATTTCTCGTATCCAATAGGGAACAGGGCTGGGGAGATGGAAGTGTGCTTCATGTTGACGTTGTGAGTATCTCTTCCAATATTTTATCTGGTGGCAGTGCTGGTACAAGTAATCGTGAAGCCAGGAGGAATAGTAGAAGATTGTTTCGGGATGCATTTTCAAGACGCAGTTCTAGAAGATTTAATGATTCCCCGTCCATTTTTCTCTCAACAGATGATAGTGATGATATAGGATTTCATGATAGATGGCTCCTTGATTTCAGTGGTGATTTCTTGTATGATGGGGCTGGAGGTGATTCTGGTTACCTCAGCAGTAGAATTCACAGCTTGAATGAACGAAGACGACACTCAAGATCAGAGGTATTAAATGGCAAAGCACTTAGAATTTAGAAGTTTATGCAGCTTGCTTTTAGTAGATAGAGATATATCAAAACTCACTTTCCGTAACTAGATTTATTTTGGCTGCATTATTCCTGGATGTTGGGGTTTATGGTCTATTGTATCTTTGACCAATGTCCCATTTTTGTTAGAGCATCTTTTATATCTGGTTATGCATGCATGAAGAATTTAATTGATCTAATCATGTGACAACATTTATCAAGTTCTCTTTTCCTTTTGGGCATTTAAGGTGATGCATATATATTTGTGTGTGTGTTTGTGTTCAATTTGTCTTTCTGTTCCCTTATGTAACTTCTATGAACTTATCCCATTTGTCTCTTTTCAGATCTGGGAAAGGCTGCGTGGTGGTCATGATGAAAATAGTCGGCAAACTACATTTTGTCCATCTGGACTCCACCCTGATGGTACTTGCTCGTGTGATTCTCTCTTGATGACTGATGAGTCTAGTGCTCGTGCAAGCATATCAAGAATAGTTATGCTTGCTGAGGCTCTATTTGAGGTAGTTTACCTCCATCAACTTCCATCACAAATACTTATGTCATTTTGTGTTTTACTGTCCCTTGTTCCATGAGAAGTTGATTTGTATTGCATACTTTACCAAATTGTAAAGTTACATATTAATTATGTTGTCGATATGGAAAAATGAATCTGTGTAAGGACTTTAATGATGTTATAGTTGGATTATATGTGTTAAAAATGCCTTTTCTTCCCCATTTCTTGCATTCCTTTGCATTTGAGATGTTTATCTTTTTCTTATTGAGAAAGATTTTATGTACAATTTCTAGTATAACAGGGGGAGTGTGTGTATGTGAGACATGAGATTTTGCAATCTGCTGGTAAAATGGAGCGTGCTAATGATTAACATTTCTGCTTATGGTGCATTAGATATTGATAAACACCTATGGAGCTCCACAAGCTTACCTCATTTCTTCATTCTTTCAAAATGAAAATTTTGTAGGTTTTGGATGAAATTCATCGTCAACCAGTGTCACTTTCCCTATCTATGGTGTCACTTCCAGCCCCCGAATCTGTAGTTGATTCTTTCCCTCTCAGAAGTCACAAGAAAGTGGATGCAGCTGAGGGTGGGGATGCAGTTGAACAGTAAGTTCTTTCTTAATACTTGTAGATTGAAGATTTCGTAACAATTTGCTCCCAAAAAAGTAAAGGGGAAGGATTGATTATATTTAGTTTCCTCTTTCCTTAGTAATTTGTGTTTCTTTTTTTTTTACTATTGAATATGTTATTAATGTTATAGGTGTTATATATGCCTGGCTGAATATGAGGAAGGGGACAAAATAAGAGTTCTGCCTTGCCAGCATGAGTTTCACATGTCTTGCGTGGATAAATGGCTTAAAGAGATACACGGGTATCATTACTTCTTCCCAATGCTTCCCCTTCACACTGCCTTCTTTTTCTCTTTTTGGGAACTGAACTTTTCTCTATGGTTTACAGGGTGTGCCCACTTTGCCGAGGTGATGTTCGTCAGGGTGTGGAGTCCTCTATCTCAAGCTCTGAGATTCCCCCTCTTTGATAAAACCGTACATATGTAAAGACTGCTAAATAGTTGTATTTTCCCCTCTTACACAAATGTTAAATGTTGTATTTCCTGTATAACATGTAGCATCTTTTCCTCATGATGAGGCTACGTTTAATTACTTTTACATACAGCAAAATGAGGAAATGGGATCTTTTTGGCCATGCTTTTTACTCTGATGGCTACAGCTTTAGTGTAATTAACATGGGAGGATTATTAGATCGATGCTACTTATTATCGTACAGATGTCGTTTCAATCAAACCAGGAATGCATGAAGGTTTGCATTAGATGTGTCTACAGATATTGATGAGTTGAAACTTCAGAGAGTGATTGTTTACCAATCACCATAGATGCATCAACCTTTGCATTGTACTGAAGGTCGAGTTGCAATGTGAGTTCAGCATCCACAGCAGATAGCTGGATGTTTTAATGACTTCTGATTACTGTTTCGAACTGACTCCCTAGTTTCCCTTTGGTGGTCTTAATCCATTTATTTGTTTTTATGGTAGAAATTTCCTCGTCAAATTGCAGATTGATCTTAAAGGATTGCAATGTTGCAAATGCTTTGTCAAGAAAGCCTCGGGGACAAAATCTAACCAAAGCTGATATAGGCTTTTACCTCCTTTAATCGAAGAACCAAAATACTAAGAAGAACAGAGTTCTTCTTTCATAGTTCATGCATTGCTACATTTTAAACACATAACAGCCAAGACAATACTACTTCAGAAGTACTTGCAAATGTCTAATAGCAAGACAAGATACAAATAAACGGTACAACAACACTTGCTTTTTCAGCTAACCCAGCAAAGAAGAGCAATGCCTTGGGTTCCAAAAGGGATTCTGGTCTTGAAAGAAAGATGATTCAGGTCTCAGTTTGTTGTCAGGGTAATCATAGGAGAAAGGATTATTTCTCAAGTCCTTACCACTAGTATGGTTTATTATCAAAGAGATTTGGGTGACAGTTCTCATCATCTTCAAAAGTTGTCCATCGCTTTGAGTTAATTCTATGCTTCTCTCTGGTTGCATTTCTCATGTTCTCCATCTCTCCTACATGGTCCTTGAATTCTTTCTTCACCACATCCAACACAACATCTCCATAGCGATCACACCATGACCTTAAAAATTGGCAAAGAGAAGACAGTTAGAATCTACCATATCTTTCAAATAAAAAAGCAATGTAAATAAAAGATTCATGGCCTACTGACGTGATCCGATTTGTTTCCTATCGGAGAAAGTATTAATGAATCTAGTATCTTTAAAGGCAACATCTTATAATTGTATGTGCAATATCATTCTCCACTGCCTATAAACACAAAGGGAATAATTCTCGCTGCCAACCGTCCTTATTGCTGAGCGATCTGTAAATCTAATGTAAGTTCTTGGTGAGGCCTGCGACACGCCCTGACCTCCCTTCACTTAAACATTTCTTGTACCAAAAAAAGTAAATAACATATATGTAAACATCCTTACTTGGGAAAGAACTTTTTGAGGTCAGCCTTGTCCACCGGAAGTGTTGTGGAAATAGCTTCAATTTGGTCGTTCCTAGTGGAATTACAACAGACACAAACTTAGGCAAATGTGCTAAATATGAGCTCTTATGAAGCATACATTTATCTCACCTTCTCAAAATATCACTCCAAATGAAAATTGATGGAAAGAATAAGCTTACGAAAATTTAAGATTCGGATTAGTAGTGGAAAGCTCTGCTTGAATTCGTGATAGCTCCTTCTTTATTTTGTCTCCTAAAACCTGCAAGTGTAAATCAGGTAGGACATTAGATACGAGCTCCAGGTTTTTAACAATATAAGCCATTGAGATGGACCTTATCAATGAAGAAATCCGATGGAGCTCCATTTACATGCAATTTCATCTTAATCTGTTTGTTGTCTGGCCCCTCTCCGATGGGAGTTGCAACAAGCTGGCATGACCCCAGGAATGCTTCACTATCTGATCTTTCATTGAGAGGCAAAGGAGCTGTCTCATCCTCTGAATCATTTCTCTTCCATTTCTTGAAACCATCAAAACCCCATTGCTTTTTTGCTGATTTTGATGCTTTCTCCTCCGAACCAGGGCCATAATCACCACCTCCACCACCATGTCCCTCTCTCTGCTCTCTATGAAACAGAGTTCTAAGTGGTTTTCTTTTTGCCTTATCAGTACCGCTACCATTTTCCTTCATGGATTCCGTTGGCAAGGTTTCTTCTTGCATTAGAATTGATTTTGTTTCACTTTCCTTACGCTTCAAATGACTATCCCAAAAAGGGTTTTCTTGGGAACCCATAATAAAGGCTGATGATTTTGAATCTACATCGAATATGCTCTTTTCTGATCTGTTTTTACTTGGCTTCTGAGATGATCCAAAGCCAAAAACTGAGGCTGCTCCTTTGATCTGCTTCATTGTGGAGTTGTTCTTTGGTTTATTCTTGGAATGCAACATATTGTCTCTATTAGTGATGCAGTTTTCATCCTTCAAGTCAATGACAGACCATTCTTCTTCTTGATTCTCTTTCGAGTCTTTCGGGTTCGCAACGATTACATCTCTGGCCTCAATGTCAGCTCCTTGTACTGCTAACCGCTGCAACAAAGGCCTCTTTGAAGAATGGTACTCCTCCTCTGATATGCATTTTGCATAAAGCAGTTCCTACAACAGGTGGAAACCAAATTAGAATCTACCAACAAAAAGAAAAAAGATAAATAAAGTGGCTGTTAAATATTTACCTGCAAGAAGACCAATTTATCTCTCAGAATGATAGGCTGCTCAAGTTCAGGTGGAGAAGCAATAAGAGTCTCAAGCAAATGAGTTCTAAAAGCTGCAACCTCAGCTTCACCCAAAATCCCTTCTTTATGCAGACCCATCAAGTTCAATATCTGGTGAAAGGAATCCTGCTGCCATTTCAGATTATCAGATTGCAGCTTGGAAAGCCTGTGTTCAGCAGCCGGCAATCGCCTTTTCTTGAATGAAAAAGGGAGGATTGTTTTGCAAAGAGAGGTGATGGAGTCATGGAGAGTGGAGTAGTATGTGGGTGTATAACTGTACACCATTTTTGACATTTTGGCTTGTTGATGAGAGCTTGAAAATGGGTTGATGCAAGAACTTAGAGTGATGATTTTAGTTCCCACAGCTTTGATTTTTGAAGGAGAATAAGGTGTGGGGTTGCTGTTGTTGTTGTTATGTTGTATAGTTTTCAGATTTTTGAATCTTGGGGTTAGCTCAAAACGGTCACTTGAGACTAGCCGTTGAGAGTTGAATTATTAGTTGATGAAACGCTGTCGTTTTCTTCCATGGTTAATTTTTTGAAATAGTGATCCATAAATGATTAAACGTAATATTGCAGTGAAATTCTCAGAAAATTACAAACCAATAAAAACTCTCACTTTCATTGTTGTTGGAGTATTTGAATTTTCTTTTTTTTTTTTTGGTTTGGAGTGCTCCAAATTAGATTAAGCAGAGAAGTGTAGTTTTTGATAAGGGTGAGAAAAAAAATCAAAAAATTTAAAAATTAATTTAAAATTGTAGTGTTCAATTTGATTTGAATCAATTTTTTTTATTTGATTTGGATCAAATTTGGATATGAAATATATATATTAAGTTCAGATCGGATTCTGGATTGAGAGCTAAAAAAATCTCTGAATCGAACTGAATTATATATATTTTTAGTTTTATATATATTTTAAATTTTTATAAAAATAAAAATATAATTTTATATCAAAATATATTAAAATATATTAAAATTTTTATTAAAATAATATATAAAAATTAAAAAAATTAAAAATCAATAAATTGAACTGAACTAAATCAGTACAATGTAATTTAATTCGGTTTAGATCGAATGAAAATTCGATTCGAATTTGAATTAAATTTTAAAATTTCATAATATGATACAATATCAAAAAAAATCGTAGATATCCGATTTGAATTGAATAATTATCACCTCTACTTTTTTAAGACTTGCAAATCTAATTCAAACCGGAAAAAGATTTAGATAAAATTTTTTAGGTAAAGTTTATAAAATTTTAAAGTAAAAATGATCAAATAAAAATTAAAATAAAAAATAAAAATTGATAAATTAAAAAGTCTCGTTATATAAATCAAGTACACAAACTTTAAAAAAATTTGAAAATAATTTTATATAGATTTTTAGATAAATATTTTTAATAAAAATATTAATAAAATTTTTACCATTAAATAAATATCGATCAAATTTAAATTATAAATAATATTTTTAATAATTTTTTATATATTATTAATTTACATATTAAATTCTATCAATTTTTATTAAATTAATTTTTTTAAAAAAATTTCACAGATTTCACTTCATATAACTTTTTTCCTTCAAACCATGCTTATCACTAACCTGTCTTAAACTCTAAGAATCAATAACCATAAGCCTCATAAAAAATATTGGCCAATTTAGGAATTAGATCCGAAATCTTCAATATAAAATCTCAAAGAAATGCCCGAATCACATTCATGTGAGACTATTTTTTTTTTTTTTGGTGCTTTTCTTTTCTTTACTATTTCCTCCCTCGCATTTTTCTGTGGTCTGTAATGGGGTGATCTTGTCTCCTTAAAACTTTTGACAAAAGGAAATTATCCTCGATAAGATGTAACATGACACTAGTAGCAGAAAATGACATTCCACTTTCCCAAAGTAATATTTAGGGTTGGCATCGGGTCGGATTTGAGGTGGGTTTTGCTCGCTCTGAATTTGACTCGATTTAATGCTTAAAAAATCTGAATCCGATTTTACTTGAAAATTTTTTTGTTTTTTCATACCCGAATCCGAATCAGATCCGACACTATATAAACCGTACCCGATCTGACTCGACCTAAAATTAATAAAATATTATTTTTTAAATATAAATATTTAAAAATATCATTATATAAATATATATATAATTAAAAAATTAATTAAAAAATTATTTATATATATATATCTGGTCGGGTAGGGTCGGGTTTACTTAAAACCCGACCTCGACCCGACCCTGATTTTATCTTCATGCTACCTGACCCAACTCTGACCCAACCCCCGATTTTCAAAAAAAAAAAAACCGACCCTAAAAAATCGAGTCGGACCGAAACCCGCCGGATACGAATTTTTTTACCTTCCCTAATAATATTACATTTTGGCTTTTCAGCCATTAGCATATTTTTTCTTTTCCACACAGCATAAATCACCTACTTTCTAGTATGACAAACTAGATGCTACTTTAAAAAAAAAAACCCGAATCAACTTATTGCCATCATTAATTCTAATCTTCCATTTATCAATCTAAATTATAATTTAACGAATAAATAATTATTTTATTCGATTATCAATAACATAATAAATAATAGTAAACACATAATTTCATGAATATTTATTTGTTCAGTTGATCAACTGATTAAGGTTTTTAATAATATCTTTGATAAATTTACTTATAAAAAAATAATTTATAATTAGTCATATATATAAACTTTTGATTTTGTATAATCTGTGTGCTTAATTTGAGTAGGTGAAAATGATTTTATACATGCAGACGATGAGATTACACGATAGCTAATTTATCTTCCAACAAATAAAAAATCTGAACCTTATATTTTACTTAGTTGTCTGAATTTCAAGGGTAGGACAAAAGAATGAATGCACATTGATGTGCAATAAAAAGAATCACTTTACAATGAAGAAATGTCCCGTTCAGCTGGAATTCTCTTAAGGCTATTTCTATCAAAATCAAACCATAATAAGGAAACCATCCTTTATTTATTTAGGCACTGCATCTGAATTTTCAACATGAATAAAAAAAAAAAACAAAAAGAAATTGTCTCATACAAATATTGATTATAGCTTTATTTGAAAATGTAAGTACTATTATTTTTAGATGAAATAGTGGAGACAGTTTTTTTTTTTGGGTTGTAATTTTCACTGTAATTGTGTTTGAGTAAGGTGACTTGAATTCTAAGGGAAAATGGACCATCAACATTGGTGATGAGGATTGATGTTTCCAAAAAAAAAAAAAAAATCAAATCTATGTGATCTATATGATGGAGAAAACAACTTTCTTTTTTTATGTCATTGTTGCCTTTTTAAAACCCCAATTAGAGCTTAACATATGTTTGATAAAATGTACCAAAAAGAAATATAAGAAAAAAAATACCAAATATATACTAACTTTCCAGGAAAAAGTGACAATGGATACGATTGGAAAAGCCACCACCCCCCCCCCCCCCTTTTTTTTTTCACGCCATAAAAGCAAACTTTTAAATGATGCACCTTGTTGGGTAGGTTAAAAGAGAAGGAGTACACTTTTTCACAAACGTGTATCATGTAGCTAAAATCTATAAATCTATAATTATACTTAGAAGTAATATTTTAATATAAATTCAATCAATTCTTGCGAAAAGCATTTTAAAATTAAAATTTTGAATATATTAAATCGATCTAAAAATATATATATTTAAAATTATTTGAAAAAAATTAAATTGAGATAAAATCCGAGAATACCACTGAACTTATCACGAAGATTTAAAGGATTGAAGAATGGTGTAGTGCAGTAGTGGAGTAATCTTAACCACCGACGACACAATATGTTATGCGTAAAACATTACTATAAAACGTTCTACAGCCTGATGTAGTTGTGTTGACTGTTGAGGCCCTGGTTGATTTAAAAGTTAATTTAATTGTAATTTATCTATAAATGTATCTGAAATAAATATTAAAATAAAAATTGGTTGATTATCATCAGTTATTAAACACATTTGAAATCAGCACCTGAGCAGTTATGTCAGAGCTTAGTTCATCAACTCCCTCCATTTTCAATATAAAAAACATTTAAAACGAATCTATAAGTAGAAACATGAGAACAATTACACAATGTTAATTAGAAATTTTAATTTCACATATATGAAACAAACAATTTAACATGTCATGTGATGCATTTTTGGCATGCCAACCTTACAGTAATTCTTTTGTTATTCTTCAAGGACAAGAAAATTGTTATTCTTCAAGATAGGATTTCCGTTCTACAACAAGGGCAATGAGCATTATTCTCTAGCCATGGGACCAGGCACCTTGAATGAAACCGATGTGCGCATGGGGGATGAACCAGGCTCTCACCAGTCTTGAACCGTTCCAAGCAAATCGCACACTCATCTTGATCCGAGGCCTCCCAACTCAACTTGGACCAACTGAACCTCTTCTGACCAAACTTCTTTGATCCAAACACTTCTGTATGCAACTGCCCTTGAATCAAAGATCTCCCATCCATGCACTTCAAACTTTCTTTGCTGGTTTGCCTGATTTTCAATGCCCAAAACAGGGTAATAACTGCAAAAATAAAAAACTATTTAATGTAAATTAATAAATATTCTGCCATTTAATACCTTTTGGGTTCTGGTTTTCTTTGTGATCTCAGCCTCTCATCTAATCTTTCCTTGGCTTCTCTCGCTACCCCTCCCAGCTTCTCATCCTGATGAGCTTGAATTAATGTGCTCCTTTGCTTTAATTATTTTCTCCAAATAAAACCCAAGTTAGTCCCGATCATAATCTCCTCAATATGGACCCAAAAATTACTTTATAATCAGGAAAAGACGAAGTACCTGTGAAGAAACAGAGCAATGATGAGTTTCATGGCTGCTTTTATACAAACCAAAGGAGGACCTCCTTGTCAAGCCAGCAGCAGACACGCTTGGTGAATCAGATGGCCCTTCGCTTCGATGGAACCGTCTTCTTCTAGCATATTCAACACCAGGAAGCATACCAGCCATTGATAAAAGGTTAAAAAAAAAAAAAAAAAACTCTGAAGTCTTTTATTTGTTATATTCAGGCTTCAGGGTCTATATAAACAGATTTTGTCTTCCTGTTTAAAGCTTATCCTGAAACAAGGAGGAAATTGAAGGAGTGATTATAAAGAGGAGAGAAAGCGTAAAGAACCGAAAGAAGAAAGGATACCAAAAAAAGGGTTATGATTGAAAGGGATTGAATCAATAAAAACAAAGAGAAATAACAGTTGGTACCTGATCGAGATTAGTGGGGGACAAAAGCGGGTCCATGGCATTGATTATTGAAGGAACAATGTTTCACAATCATTTTCGACTTTAATCCATTGAAGATAGAAGAAGCTGTGACATGTTACTGTCATTCTGTGAAAGAGCCCTAAATTACATGACATTAATAAAAAATTTAAAGGACAAGAGAAAGTAAATGAAGGAAGGAAGCAAGGAAGCTTCATGGTAACTTGGCCATCTACCAGCCCTCCACCAGAAACACCGCTCTTACGTACAAAGGGTGAGCCACGTGACTAACCCAATTATTTATTTAGATTTATATAAAATATTCATTCAACTTAAATTAATTCAATTAATTTATATAATTATTTTTAAAAAATAATATTTAATTAATTTAGAAACGGAAAATCAACTATATCAATACAATTTTCCATTTTGTGTGATCAAATAAAACTGCATCAACACAATATCCATGTAATTAAAATAACTAGACAATATTAGATATGTGACTCAAATTTTTATTTCATGAAGATTAATTTATGTCACTTGTAAAGTTGAATTTAGCTTGATCAAACAAGAGTATATCAATACGAAGCCTTTATAATAAGAAATAAATTTTAGATTTTACACATTTCAAGGCTTTTACCATAATGTCAAAACAAATTAGTAAATATACAATTGAATATTTTGATGGAGACCTAGTAAACTAGAAAAATCAAATAAAAAATACATAAATTTCAAAAGTAAATGTTAAAGAATTTTTATAAGAATTTATTAAAGTGATATTTATATAAAAAATTTTATAATTAATAATCTATTCTTAAATTTGAAAAACTAATGCATTAACTAAAATATTATTTAAAAAAGAATTCATAAATACCTATTAATCAAATTCAATTTTAAATTAAATGCTACCCAAAATAGTTTAAGCTTTAATTCATCTTTTTTCTTGTTTTGGAAAGTACAAACAATAATAAATTGGTGAAAGACATATAATCCCACCATTGTTTCCTCAAACACTTTTGACGAAAAAGAAAAGAAAGAAACGCAGAGCATAAATTCAGGCTCAACGAATTTCTAAAATCACAAAAATCGCAAAATCCTGACCTCCATCGATTTTTATTTCTGAATTACCCAAAACACCCATTATTTCAAACAATAACCGTCCACTCGTTTCCGTACCAATCGTGTCCTTTCTTGTAATTTCATGTCGTTCTCACTCTATAATCCACTCCTTCCAATTTCTCCAATTTGTAAGAGGAAAAAAAGAAAAAAGTGAAACAATGAGTGGCGAAAACGAACCAAGCTCTCCAATTTCTCCATCAACTCTTAAACAAAAGCTGAAATCTTCTCTTCGTCTCCCATGGCTTCGCCACCATATCCACCATCATCATCACCATCAACGCATAGCGCTAAGTGCTTCAACCACTCCTGTTCCGACCCCTAGTCCAAGCCCTAGGGATGACAACCATAACAAGCCAAGGCTAAGCAGGACATCTTCTTCTACATGGCTTAAGTCGCCGGAGTTAAAAGACAAGTGTCGTAATTTGATTAACCGCATTGGACATGGACATGGTCCTGGCCACCGTCATAGCCACAATAATGGTCATGGTCATCACGGCCATGGCCATGGGAGACGACACTCGGCGGATTTTCGATATGATCCGTCGAGTTACGCGTTGAATTTTGATGAAGGGTGCGACGATAGCCAACTCGATGAGTTCCCTTTCAGAAACTTTACTGCTAGGTTGCCACCATCTCCTACTGCTACAACTTCTAGGGAAATCACGGCTTATACTTAAAAACAAAAGATTTGGGTGCTTTAATGGGTTTATTATGTCCTTTTTTTTTTTCGAATTTGCATGGAAAAATGATGGCTTAGTAAGGATATGGTGGTAGGGATTTTTATTGTTTAAAAAAACTGGAATTGTATATATATATATATATATATATATATTTCTTTGGTTGTTTTCTAGTTCATTAGTTTTGAGTTAATCTGATTTGAAATTCTGGGAATTATTAATAGTTAATGAATCCTTGTCTTAATGGTACGAGGAAGAGGGTTTGGGCTGTTTAAACTTTAAGTTTGAATTTTAATGTATGTGAATTTGATTTAATTATATATTTTTTTGTTAATTTAATTAAATTTATTCATTAATTTTTATATTAGATATATTTGATTTTTAATTTATATCAGTGTAAAAGTGAATTTAATTACTATGATTATATACTTAATTTTTTATATCATCATAGTTGTTGAAAATTGTTTGATTTTGATTCTAATTTCTATTCATGATAGATCAATGATTGTGTTTGATGGAGCTGATTAATATATTGAAGAGATAGTGGTGAATTTTTGCCATTGTATAGTAAATCAATATTGAATTTTGTCATGGTTTATTCTTTCAGTTTCATTAAATTTTAACATTGTAATTTTAATTTTTGTTGATTTTTTGGACATGAAATATTGAAAATGATGAAAATTTATCATTTTCATTAACAAAATATCTTGTGAAATTAATATTATAATTACATTATCCTTTATTCTAAAATCGATTAAATTAAATATAAAATGGTAAAAATTGTCATTTAATTTGATAAAATGTTTGGTAAATTATTTTAATTTCATTACTTTTTGTCTAATATGAAATTGAAAATATAAAAATAAAATTTAACAGAAATTAAGAGTGCAGTAACAAAATTTAATATCAACAGCAAAATTAACCCTTGGATTTAATTATATATTGAAAAAAAATAAGTCATTCATAACCATGGCCATGTAGCAATAATTTAAGTTTTGAGTAACAATTATTAAATAACTATCAAATGGCATCGTGGTTAAGTCTGATAAACTGTTTGACAAAAACATTTCAACAACTGAGTACTTGTGCATGTGCCTTTAGGCCCATCTGGAATTTAGAAAAAGCCTGATGAGTCTGAGAAGCAACGAAGCCCCGAGCAAGCAGGGCAAATGGCCACATTTGCTGTGGAGCAACGCAAAGAATGTTCACATCAGATTTGGGAACTCAAAGATCTCTCAATAATAACAAGACAAAATACTAGATAAAAAAGGTTTGAAAGAATCTCAGATACCACCTTCCTCCGATAGACCGATCTTGTCAATGTCTCCAAAGATTTTCCCCATATTGTCAAAAAGTGTGGTGATGGGCTGATGGGGCGACTCTGCTTTTTTAAATTTTCTTTCAGGTGGCCCTGGCTGCTGCTGTCCTGACACATAATTTTCTCTCTCCCGCATGTGCATTCAATAGTTCTGATTATCAGTTCACCCAATCTATGGAGGGGCGAAATCTGACATAAGATAATAAGATAAAAAAAGAATTAAACAGTGAAGTTAATAAAAAAAGAAGGGCCGAGATTGGATTAGATGAATAGAGTTATCATATTACAATGCTCTAAAAACTTTTTAAGAAACTATGATCTATGCCTGCCCTTTTAGATTCGTCTCTGATTATTTATGTACCCGATGCAAATATAAACTAATCGTCTTTGTCTGATGAGTTCTCTATTTTTATATCAGAAGGAAAATCAAAGGAATAGTTAGTCTTTTCTAAGCAGCGGGGGAGAGCAGAGATGGACCAAATGTTCAAATGTGGCAAGTTTGAATTAATATAAGTCCAAGCAACATTCACTTTTTTTTTTGGTTACCTATGATATTAATAAATGTAGGATTGCATCCTCTCAATGATATTGAATTTGAATTTTTAACATTGGTTTCTAATCTCTACTTTGAATTTGATAAAACATATACCATACTTTAACTTGGGGGAATGAACATATATATCATATTCTAACTTGGAGGACTAGATGAACTATGAACTATTCTTGAACGATCGAAGGTGGCTTGGGATTGTGGTTTTAAACATCCGATTATCGAATCTGACTCTCTTTTAGCCGTGCAAAAGATGGTGCAGCTACTTCATAGGAATGATCGATCCTTTGTTCTGGTCCATCAGGGTCCTATCCTATGTAAGCGGTTTTAACAGCTATTTACACTTAAAAAAAAAAAAAACTACTAAAAGAAAGGGTAGAAATTAAAATAGTAATTAATAAAAGAAGCATGCATGCCGCAGGGACCAATGGTGACGTAGGAAGTGGATTGTATGGTTGACCAAATACCCAGTAAATGAGCATAGGTCACCAATCTCCATCACAAAGTGTCTAGCTGTTACAACTTACAACCGAAAATACAGAACATAAATGTGTGCGGTTTCATGTCTTTCACTGATTTTAGCAATTCTCTAGGAAACACTTTATGTCCCACAAAAATATGTTATAAACAACAACTGATCAAGTCGTTGGTTGTTGCAAGATGTTTCCAGGGATGCTAATTAGACATTAATTTGTGGTTTGTTGGTACTTTGAAGATATTTTTCATATTTCAAAATTTCCTGAGATGGAAATTTTGGAAGCATAGAAGAGCTTTTGATTTCGAAGATTCATGATTCATCATTGAGCTTCGTTGAGGAGATTACTATGGGAATTAATATGAAAAGTAATGATATGTATACTAGGAAAGTCATTATAATGATAGCGTTTAGGGTTTAAGGATGTTATGGCCATGGTTGATTTTTTCTTCAATGTGTAATAATCTCTTTGTATAGATGGCAAACTATTATTATAGGAAATAACTAAGGGAAAAGCTCAACATTGATAAATGATATAAAGTCGTTTCTTGTAATTTCATGCCGTTCTCACTCTATAATCGACTCCTTCCGGTTTCTCCAATTTGTACGAGAAAAAAAAAAGAAAAAAGAAAAAAGTGAAACAATGAATGGCGAAAACGAACCAAGCTATCCAATTTCTCCATCATCTCTTAAACAAAAGCTGAAATCTTCTCTTCGTCTCCCATGGCTTCGCCACCATATCCACCACCATCATCACCAGCAACGCGTAGCGCTAAGTGGTTCAACCACTTCTGTTCCGACCCCTAGTCCAAGCCCTAGGGAGAACAACCATAACAAGCCAAGGCTAAGCGGGACATCTTCTTCTACATGGCTTAAGTCCCCGGAGTTAAAAGACAAGTGTCGTAATTTGATTAACCGCATTGGACATGGACATGGTCCTGGTCACCGTCACAGCCACAATGATGGTCATGGTCATCACGGCCATGGCCGTGGGAGACGACACTCGGCGGATTTTCGATATGATCCGTCGAGTTACGCGTTGAATTTTGATGAAGGGTGCGTAATAGCCAACTCGATGAGTTCCCTTTCAGAAACTTTACAGCTAGGTTGCCACCATCTCCTACTGCTACAACTTCTAGGGAAATCACTGCTTATACTTAAAAACAAAAGAGTTTGGTGCTTTAATGGGTTTATTATGTCCTTTTTTTCTTTTCTGAATTTGCATGGAAAAATGATGGCTTAGTAAGGATATGGTGGTAGGGATTTTTATTGTTTAAAAAAAATTGGAATTGTATATATATATTTTTCTTTGGTTGTTTTCTAGTTTATTAGTTTTAAGTTAATCTGATTTGAAATTCTGGGAATTATTAATAGTTAATGAATCCATGTCTTAATGGTACTAGGAAGAGGGTTTGGGGCTGTTTAAACTTTAAGTTTGAATTTTAATGTATGTGAATTTGATTTAATTTTATATTTTTTTGTTAATTTAATTAAATTTATTCATTAATTTTTATATTAGATATATTTGATTTTTAATTTATATCAGTGTAAAAGTGAATTTAATTACTATGATTATATACTTAATTTTTTATATCATCATATTTGTTGAAAATTGTTTGATTTTGATTCTAATTTCTATTCATGATATATCAATGAATGTGTTTGATGGAGCTGATTAATATATTTAAGAGATAGTGGTGAATTTTTGCCATTGTATTGTAAATCAATATTGAATTTTGTCATGGTTTATATTTTCAATTTCATTAAATCTTGACATTGTAATTTTAATTTTTGTTGATTTTTGGACATGAAATAATGAAAATGATGAAAATTTATCATTTTCATTAACAAAATATCATGTGAAATTAATATTATAATTCCATTATCCTTTATTCTAAAATCGATTAAATTGAATATAAAATGGTAAAAGTTGTCATTTAATTTGATAAAATATTTGGTAAATTATTTCAATTTCATTACTTTTTGTCTAATATGAAATTGAAAATATAATAATAAATTTTTAAAAGAAATTAAGAGTACTGCAGTAACAAAATTTAATATCAACAGCAAAATTCACTTTATCCTTGTATTTAATTATATATATGAAAAAAAAAAGTCATTCATAACCATGGCCATGTGGCAATAATGTAAGTTTGAGTAACAATTATCAAATAACTACCAAATTGACATCGCGGTTAAGTCTGACAAACTGTTTGACAAAAACATTTCAACAGCTGCGTCCTTGTGCATGTGCCTTTAGGCCCATCTGGAATTTAGAAAAAGCCTGATGAGTCTGAGAAGCAACGAAGCCCCAAGCAAGCAGGGCCAATGGCCACATTTGCTGTGGAACAACGCAAAGAATGTTAACATCAGATTTGGGAACTCAAAGATCCCTCAATAACAAGACAAAATACTAGATAAAAAAGGTGTAAAAGAAGCTCAGATACCACCGTCCTCGGATAGATCGATCTTGTCAATGTCTCCAAAGATTTTCCCCATATTGTCAGAAAGTGTGGTGATGGGCTGATGGGGCGACTCTCCTCTTTGAACTTTCCTTGCTGGTGGCCCTGGCTGCTGCTGTTCTACTCCACAAACTGACACATAATTTTCTCTCTTCCCCATGTGAATTCAAAAGTTCTGGTTATCAGTTCTCCCAATCTATGCAGGGCGAATTCAAACATAAGACAAAGAGAGAATCAAATAATGAAGTTAATAAAAAAAAAGAACCGCGACTGGATTAGATGAATTGAGTTATTATATTACAATACTGTAAAGAAATTTTAGGATGCTATGGTCCATGCCTGCCTTTTTGGATTCGCCTCTGGTTATCTATGTACCCGATGCAAATAAAGACGAATCGTCTTCATCTGATAAGTTCTCTATTTTTATATCAGAAAGAAAATCAAAGGAATAGTTAGTCTTTTCTAAGCAGCAGGGGGAGAGCAGAGAGGGACCAAATATTCAAATGTGATTTTTTTTAAACTATGATATTAATAAATGTGGGATTACATCCTCTCAATGATATTGAATTTGAATCTTTAACATTGGTTTCTAAGCTTTAGTTTGAATTTGATAAACATAAACCATACTTTAACTTGGGGGAATGAACATATCATACTTTAACTTGGAGGACTTAACGAACTATAAGCTATTCTTGAATGATCGAAGCTGGCTGGGGATTGTGGTTTTAAACATCCGATTATCGAATCTGACTCTCTTTTAGCCGTGCAAAAGGTGGTGCAGCCGCTTCATAGGAATGATCGATCCTTTGTTTGTTGCTGTCTATCAAGGTTCTATCCTATGTAAGCCGTTTTAACAGCTCTTTTATACTAAAAAAAACCTATTAAAAGTTTTCATAGATCAAAGAAAGGGTAGAAATTAGGATATTATAAAAGAAGCATGCATGCATGCATGCATGCCGCAGGGACCAATGGTGTCGTAGGAAGTGGATTGTAGGGTTGCCCAAATACCCAGTAAATAAGCGTCGTTACCAATCTCTATCACAAAGTGTCTAGTTGTTACAACTTACAACCAAAAACACAAAACATAAACGTGTACGGTTTTATGTCTTTCACTGACTTTATTTCCCACAAAAATAGGTTTTAACTGGTCAAGTCGTAGGTTGTTGCAAGATGTTGCTAGGGATGCTAAGAAGATTAAGATGATTATGTACATAAGTTTGTAGTTTATTGGTACTTTGAAGATATTTTTCATATTTCAAAATTTTCTTGAGATGGAAATTTGGAGGGATAGAAGAGCTTTTGATTTCAAAGATTCATGATTCATCATTGAGCTTCGTTGAGGAGATTATGGGAATGAATATGAAAAGTAATGATATGCATACTATGAAAGTCATCATAATGATAGGGTTTAGGGTTTAAGAATGTTATGGCACCATAATTGGCTTCTATGTGTAATAATCTCTTTCTATAGATGGCAAACTATTATTAAAGGAAATAACTAAGGGAAAAGTTCAACGTTGATAAATGATATAAAATCGAGCCTCTAGCATCAAAGCAAAATTTATCATATTTTATAAAAATATCATATATTTGAAATTATCATCAATACAAAATTATCGAAGAAATTCAAACTCAAAATCATTTATATTGAGATGAATGAATTTATTGATTACATCAATCTCTTATTTATAATTATTAAAAAATTTCATGTCAAGGAATATTGGGTAATTATGTAATAACTTTAATTAAAAATAATAAGATATTTTTATATATTTGAACATTTGGTTCAATAATATGTATTATTATATCCACTTGCTTAAAAGATTAACAAACATTTGAGATCAATAATTATAAATTCTTAGAAGAAATAGTTATAAGGATTAACATGGGTCATTCATGATTTGACTCAACCTGTGAGATTTAATGACAAAAGTAATTATTACTGATTCACTGTAAACAATGATACTTTCGGTGATGGCGGTTCCATTCATGCCATCTAATCAAAACAGGAAATGAGGGGAAAAGAAAAAAAAAAAACAAAAAAAAATCTCAAACGTCTCATATGGTCTTTAGATTTTAATTGCTTAAGCAATCTAGATTTTGGCAAAGAAAAAAAACTATGGTCTTCTAAAATCTGCAGCAATTATTAATTATAAAAAAAAAATTAGATACATTTATCAGAAAAACTTTTCACTAACAAAGTCAAGCAACCTTGTCTTATATATTCGAAGTGCTTTGCATATAAATTATTCATTATTTTTTCAGATAATTAAACGCTTTTTCCACACCAAAGGCAAGCTTTTTAGGTTTGGATTCTTTGTTCATGATTTATTTATATATTTTGTCAATAAAGTTCATTTTTAATATATTAATAATAAAATTTTTTAATTTATCAAACGAAATTAAAAAATTGATATATGTCATATTTTTGTAATTAACTTTTTTATTTTTTATTATATCTTAAAGAATATATTATTTTATTAATTTAGCTTACCAAATTTAAAATTTATCTGAATACTATAAATTGTTTTTATTATTAATGTAAATAAATTAATTAATCAAAATGTTTAAGAAAAATTTTACTAGCAAGTGTTTAAAAAATAATAATACTTAAAAAATCTTCAACTATCAATCATCCACCAACAAAAAAAAAAAAAAAAAAAAACTATAACAACTGCCTACACCATAATTAATGGCTTTATTCTAACTTGGAATTGTTCTTGGATCGCCCGACATCTCCTTTGGTATAGCCACTGGCCAAAGTATTTTTTTATTTGTTTAAAAAGTATATTTTTTAAAATTTTTTTTTATAAAAAAGATCGTATTTTAAAAATATTAAGAAATGCTAAAGTTTATTCTTCGATTTGTCGACTGCTAGCAGGCCTTTTGCTTATTTAGATTAATGAAATATCATTTATCAAAAAAAAAAAAATGATCGCATTTAAACTCTGTTTGGGAAGAAAAAAAATGTTTAGATAAAAGAAATAAAAATTTGAAAAAATTATACTCTAAATATGTAATGCTTTTGGGTAATAAGATGCATGGTTCTTCTTCAGTTTTGAATTAATTATATATAATATATTAATTTTTACCTTTTAATTTTATATATTTTATAGAAAATTTTCAAAAACTTGAAAGATAAATAACAAAAATATCAAAGTCTTACCTGTTTATTACCAATTTAAGAGAGCTGAAAAAAATTTTAAAAATAATAAAAAAGAAAAAAAATTTTAAATATATATATATATATATATGATCAAGAATCAAATACATATTTTATAATTAATTTTCGATTTGAAAATCTTCAAGCCCCATGAGTTAGAATTTCTTTTTGATGTTAAATTCATAATGGTAATATTTGCATTCATTTAATATAATTTTTTACTAAACCAAAAAAAAAATGCTAAATTTGATCTCAATAACATGAAAAAGAAAATTGTTTTCTTGATGGGGAAGGAAAGGATTTGGATAATGGGCAAAAATATATAATTGAAGAAAGAAAGAATTTGGATAAAGAGATTGAACTTGTGTCCTTGTCACTGTCTTCTCTTTTTGATTTCTATAAATCATCAAAATCCTTCCCAAAAAAAAAAACAACAACTCCTTTGGTTTAGAGTTTTGGCTGAAATTTTGCATGAAAGTGATAAAACCGTTCACGTGCTCTCTCATTTCTTTCTTCCCTTACTTGAGAAAATATAATAATACTAAAGAGCAGTCGACGCCATTTTCAATCTCAATCCCCTTCAGTTTTCTAGAGAAAATTAAAGCCCCCACCACCCTGAAAAGAAAAAAAAAAAAAGGAAAAATCCCGTGATGAATTTTATTTTCAAAACAAAATAAAACCAAAAGACCAGAAGCAGAGAGACAAAAAGAGAGTTTGAAAGAAAGAAAAGATTCATCGAAAGCGCAAAAAAAGCACTGAATCAAAGGCGGCCTAGAACCAGCAAGCATCGACCCAGTCTCTCTGTCTCTTCTATTTCCTTCTTAACTCTCTCTCTCTCTCCCTCTCCCTCTCTCTCTTTGCCCCGCTTGAATCTGGTACTTATTTTTCTGTCTTTGTTTTTTGAATCTTTATTTTTTTAGCACTGTTTGTTGCTTTTAGAAAAGACCCTTTCATATAATAAAAGGTTTATTGCTGTTTCTTAGAGCTAGTATGTGAAAATTCTAGTATATTTTAAGGAAAGAAATAAAAACCCTAGCTTTATCTCTTCTACACTTGATTCACACCACCTTTAAGCTGATATCCCATTTTAGCTGAACCTTGTATTATAGATTATGGCATTTGATCAAAACTCAATACCAAAAGATCTAAGACCATTGAATATAGCCAGAACTGTAGCTGAAGACCCCCGCATTGCGGCTGCGGTGGCAACTGCTAGTAATGCCAGTGGTAGAAACATTGAAGGGTTTTTTCCCAACCCGTCTCGGGAGCCTGGGAGTCCTGGTTCTATGCCTGTTTTTTATCCGGCAACAGTGCCTGATGCCGGTTTTGTAGGTTTAGGGTATGGGAATGCGATGCCCTTGGCACCGGGCCTTCCTGCATGGAGGCCTCACATGCCGGTGCCGATGGGGCATCCAAGTATGAACCCGGTTGTTGGGTTTGGTTATAATCCCAATTTAAGAAATATGGTGGTTGCTAATGCCATGGGTCAGGTTAGTAGTGATTTGGTAGCTGGGCATGGTTATAGTTCTAGTTTGGACAATAGTAGTAGTGGGAATGGGAGTGATCAGGTGAGTAATGATATGGTGCCAACAGGTTTTGGACATGGTTCCAATATAGAAAACCGGGATAGTGGCAATGAGAGTGATCAGTCGAGTAATAAATTATTAGGTGATCTTGGTTATAACCCAAATTCAGGACTTACGAGTAATGGCAGTAGGGCTGATCAGGTGAGTGACGAGGGTGGGGATGATTTGGTGTCAGGGAAAAAGGTTAAGTTTTTGTGTAGTTTTGGGGGGAAGATGTTGCCTAGACCTAGTGATGGGATGTTGAGATATGTTGGGGGGCAGACAAGGATTATTAGTCTTAGGAGAGATGTGAGCTTTAATGAGTTTGTGCAAAAAATGGTGGATACTTATGGGCAACATGTGGTTATTAAGTACCAGCTTCCTGACGAGGATCTTGATGCATTGGTGTCCATTTTATGCTCGGATGATCTTGATAACATGATGGATGAGTATGAGAAAGTGGTTGAAAGGTCTTCAGATGGGTCTGCTAAATTAAGGGTATTTTTATTTTCGGCTTCAGAACTTGATTCTTTCAGTATGGCTCAATTTGGGGATTTACATGACAATGGGCAGAAATATGTTGAGGCAGTGAATGGAATTATGGATGAAGGTGCTGGTGGCATCATGCGGAAGGAGAGCATAGCAAGTGTGGCTTCAACACAGAATTCTGATTTTAGTGGGACTGAAGCTGTTGACAGCATAGGTGCCGGTCAAGGGGATGTTAGTGGGCCTCCATCAACAAAAATGTTGTCACCTAGCGGGAATTCAGCTACTTCTCATGACACTGCTCCAAAAATGATGGCTGTGGATCCTAATCCTGCTGTTTACGCAGATGCTTCTGCTGTTCATTTAGGAATTCCGGTGGTTAAGTCTGGTCCTCCGCAAACATTGTCTTCTCAACCTGAGGTTGAATTAGAGAGTATGGTGCCCCGTATTACAACACAGCAGCAATTAGGATATGATTTGCAGCAACACTATGCATCTGCATATATTGATCCTCGCCATGAAGTTATGAACCATACTGATTATGTGCATTTTGCGCCTCAAATGGGGTTCTCGAATCCTAAGTTGGTGGGAAATACTGGTTCTGTATTCAGCCAACAGCAGTTTCATGATAATGCTACCCCTCATCAGTTCATTCCTGCTTTGCACATAACAATGACTCCCTCGACTTCCCATGTTGGTATTAGACCTGCAGTGGTTCAGCCACTGTTGCAAACCCAAAACACTCCATTAGAACATTATCCTGATGAAAAAACATTTGGAACGAGGGTGGTTCAGCTTCCTGCTGATCAGAGCCACAATGTTTATCAGGCCCAGATTCCATCAGCAATGGTTGGAAGAAGTTATGGCTGTCATCATATTCCACAAACTGAGCATGTTGTTTTCTCGGATGGATCATTGCCTCGGCACCAAGTAACAATTCCTGAGAAGATACCAAGGCTAGAGGACTGCTTTATGTGTCAGAAGGCATTGCCTCATGCACATTCTGATCCTTTGGTACAGGACCAAAGAGATAGTGGTGTAACACCTTTAGCGAATACAAATTCAATTTATCATAGTCTGCATCCAAACGATGTTAAGTGGATTTCATCATTAAACAGAGTGGTGGTGTCTGGACCATTAGGGGATGGCATTGCTGGACAAGGAGCTGGGGTTCGACAGCTTGGTCACGTTGATTATCATGTTGGAGGACTCCACTCAGAGGCAGTTGGATTCTCTCAAGGTCTTGGTGCACAAAATGAACATGGAAGAAATGCTTCCCCGAGAACAGATAATTCTGATCATCCTAGGATTCCAGCAAGCCATGGTTTGATGGGTTTGGCAGGTGAGTTACAATCACCATATGTTTTGCCAACTCAATACCAGTTTAAACAGGAGGTTCAACATGCTGGGGCAATTGGCATTCGAGCTTCAGAACAGCCAGTGCATGAAGCCTCAAGAGACTATCATGGCAAGATTCCTGCTGTTCCCAGAGAAGATATTGTAGACCATAACCATCAGATCCCAATTGATGGGATGATGGAGACTCTTCGGATAAGCAATGAGCAGAGTAGTAAAACCAGAAAAGAAGATATCTTGGATAAGAGATCTCCACAAATAGCAGGGAGAGAGGTGCTTTTGGATAATATCTTTAGTAAACCAATAGATCCCAATGAGATGGTTATTTTGGGTAATGTAGTAACACATGCACAACCAAAAGTTGGGGCCCAAAGTTTGGATTCTGTTGAGGTTCGATACGGTAACCCTTCATTTTCTGGTGTTAAGTTAAGACAAAAATTGCATGATGCTTCATGGATGCAGCAGAAGATTGTACAAAATGGCACTGAAGCTGCTTCTTTGAATGCTAACACCCAAACTTCCCTTTCAACATCCAATCGAGGTGGAGATGTTTTGGATTCCTCCAATTCAGTTTTTAGTAATCAAGATCCTTGGAATTTACGGCAAGATACTCACTTTCCCCCTCCTAAACCTAACAAAATTCAAACAAAGAGAGAAGGATTAGCTACCAGAGACCGTTTTGGAGAGAACCAAGCAGTAATTAGTGGGGAATCTCATACCCAATTGGAAGATGAAGTTTACCAGCCATTAAGCCATTTAAACAAGAATTTCAGTTCAGACCACACACAGTCCACAAAAGGTGAGATATTTGATTTTAATTTTTATAAAATGTTGGCATTTATCGCTTTTATGTGCGGTGTGAATGTTTATTGCGTTGCCTTCACTGCCAAAGGCTCAGCCGTGGAACTCATCAAGAAAGAACTACAAGCTATTGCTGAGGGAGTAGCTGCTTCTATTTTCGAGTCATCTACCCCTTCCAATCCTGACATACCAGCAGAGATCAACGCATCTGGTTATGAAGGCAATCAAGACACAGATGTTTCAACTAGTGACATTGAAATGCAGCATAAAGCTCAATTTGAGGTGTGCAATCTAAGATTTCTTCATTCTCCATCTGTACGCTCATTGTCCTTGCCCCCCTTCCCCCTTCCCCCTTGCCTTCTTTTTTTTTTTTTTTTTTGTGGTTGCCTTCTGCAGATGCATTTCTTGAGTTGTCTTTCATGTTATTTCTTAACTCAGGAAATCAAACAGCTAGAAAGAACAAATTTTGGTTTTCGAGTTTCAGCTGGCATTGGTCGCTTGCAGGTGGAAGCATTGTTTTTATGTGATGTTTATGCTTTTACTATTAGCTTTTATTGCCCGTTAATTTAGCTATATGTTCAATTGGCAGATTATAAAAAACAGTGACCTTGAAGAGCTCCGAGAGCTTGGTTCTGGCACCTTTGGTACTGTTTATCATGGGAAGTGGCGGGGTACCGATGTTGCAATTAAACGAATCAATGATAGATGTTTCGCCGGAAAACCTTCTGAACAAGAACGCATGGTTTGGCTCTTTCATTTCCCTTTGCAAGCTCCTGTTTTCTCCATATTAGTTCCACTTTGTAATTTCACTTGCTAACTTGTACTGTGATAAGTGCATATGATCAGATAGATGATTTCTGGAATGAGGCGATTAAGCTTGCTGACTTGCATCATCCCAATGTTGTGGCATTCTATGGTATTGTGCTCGATGGTCCTGGTGGCTCTGTGGCAACAGTGACAGAGTATATGGTTAATGGTTCTTTAAGAAATGCTTTACAGAAGAATGAGAGGTACTAAAAGTTCTAGTTTTGTTTGCAATACTGTATGACCTTTCCTACGATTGTGTTTCAATTACATTTACCTGGTTATAAACAATTATAGGACGACCTGCCATTTCCAGGAATCTTGATAAGCGTAAGCGACTTTTGATTGCCATGGATGTGGCCTTTGGAATGGAGTATTTGCATGGAAGGAATATAGTGCACTTTGATTTGAAGAGTGACAATTTACTTGTCAATCTTCGAGATCCTCACCGCCCAATATGCAAGGTTAGTGCTTAGGCCTGAGTATTATTTACAATCCCATTCTGGTGCAAGTTCTATGGTGAGAAAGCTTTTGATTACTTATTCCTATACAATTGAGGTTTATGAAGCTTTTATTGCAGATGTTTGTAAATTATGTTTGGTTTAAAAACAACAGTCATTAATAACTGGTTTAAAAACAACAGTCATTAATAACATAAGAACAGAGCAAGTTCTTATATGAACATTCCTGAGCTCTTTAAGAGTAATCTTTAATTAGTAGCCTTTTAATTTCAACCTGCTGTAAAACCTTAATAAAAAGAGGTATCTGGATGGATGGGCCTTAATTATTCATTATAGTAGCATGTGCCTTTTGTTGTATATATACTTTTTGGTACGTAGGGATGTCAATTTTATCCATACCCAACGGAGAATCCGATTTTTTTATCTTAATGGAGATGAGAATGGGTATTATATTACGGGCATGAAACTGGGATGAATATGATTTTAAATATTTTTTATTAGGTATAGGGATGAGGATGTGGATGAGGATAGAGAATATAGTACCACCCCATACATGTACCCCACATATATATTTATATATATTTATCAAATAAAATTTTTATTAAATAATATAAATTATTATTTTAGATTAATTAGAATTAATATATTTTTATTAAAAAAATATATTAATATATATATTTATAAAAAAATATTTAAATATACAAGATAAAAATAAAAAAATTTAGTTTTTAATTTTTTAAAGCTATAGGTATGGGGATTACCTGTATCTATTAAATACTCGTGGGAATAAAAATTGAGATAAATTTAAAATATCTATTGGATATGAGTATAGGAATGTGTATAATATAAAAATTCAGAACGAAAAATGCTCTATTCTATCAATATCCTACCCATTGACATCCGTATTGGTATGGGATTATGTCTAACAGAAAAATCTACTTGCTTCAAAAACAATCTCATTATAATTGAACATGAACTTTTCATATGGCCATCTTCTTAGTCCTTATTTTCCTTTTTCCCTAATTGTTTCATGGTTATCCACTTATTTTAAAGGTAAGTTTCCTTTTCTTGTTTTTTGTTTATGGTAGGGAAAACACAAGTTGTCTATTAATTAAAATCATCTTGCTAGAAAATTTGGGTCTTTATCGTCCATGTCAATTTCTACAAATTATGGGGCTTCTTTCTCTTATGCTTTTTGCCCAGGTTTCACCCATGAATACCTTTCATAATTTAAATAATCTGGAGTTATGTTCTCATGTTTCTGTTTGATGCAAGTAATAATTGCTATAACAAAGTGAGCTGACAAAACTACTTCCATCAATGTAAAAGAAATGATTTCCTTACAGTTTAATGAATTATAATCTTTTGCAGTCATACCTTTCCGCTAGCTTCTTTGTTGTTTGGTTGCTTTTGATTTGCTGCTCTTAATATAAGGATGGTAATTTTAGAATCCAAATTCCTTTTCAGGTTAATCATGCAAGACATGCCTACTCTTTTATGTACTTGTAAAATATCAGTAAGATATGACTAGCGTCTAGTGGTTGAATTGAGCATTTGTCGAGTTAACTCAAATCAGTTTCCATGTATTGGTCCTCATATTTGAAAATAGTCCTTTGTATTTTCTTCTCAATTAACGGGAAAATGAAGGATAAAGGGAAAATTTATTATGGATTTGGTAATGAAGCATTAAAGATAAAATTGTTCTACTCACTTTTAAAAGGTTCATTAGATGTCATTTGTAAACTTTGAACAAATTGGTCCCTTCCAACTTTCTTGTTGGGCTATAAATATGAGTAAACTGATTGATTAGACTTTGACGTTGACTGTGAAGTTTCAAACGATTGTTATGGAAATATTAACCCTTCGATTGTGCAAAGAGTGCTAATATGCATTCCAGTTAATTTTGACTTATATAAAACTATGATTTCTGCTATATTATTAGTCCTTTTATCAACTGTTGAGAGAAGGAGTGAACTAATTCTGATGCCAAATTATGGATGATTGCATGGTGCACTCCAGTTAATTTTGACTTATGTAAAACTATGATTTCTGGTATATTATTAGTCCTTTTATCAACTGTTGAGAGCAGGAGTGAGCTAAGTCTGATGCCAATTGATTGGCCCAATAAAAAAAAGGTCTGATGCCAACTAATGGATGGTTGCATGGTACTACACCTTCTAAGAAGTTGCCGTTATGGATTCTTTCTCTTAAATTGATACCTGAAGGCTCTCTTGCTTTTATTGCTTTTATTGCTTTTAATGATTATTTCAATTTCATTCTGAACTCATTCAATGGATTTAGTTCTCACGCCTAATTTTTGGTACCAGGTTGGTGATTTGGGCCTATCCAAGGTGAAATGTCAAACTCTGATCTCAGGTGGCGTGCGTGGAACACTTCCATGGATGGCACCAGAACTTCTGAATGGTAGCAGCAGTCTTGTCTCAGAGAAGGTTTGTGATTTGCACATTTTCTAGTGCCCTCTATCAATTTATTTTCTTACCTCGTCTCACTTCCGTACTAAATAATCATGAGAACTTTTTTTTTCCCCTACATATGGTTAATGATGAGATTTTTGTTTTGATATTTCCTCTAATTTAGGTTGATGTGTTCTCATTTGGTATTGTGATGTGGGAGCTTCTCACTGGAGAAGAACCATATAAGGACTTGCATTATGGGGCTATTATTGGTAATTGCATTATTTGTGAATGTAATCGTGAATTCTATTCTTTGTGCTTTGATGGATCAAGGTTTGTCTCACGGGATCATTTGCCTGGAATTCTGCTCAGGTGGTATTGTGAGTAATACACTACGTCCCCCAGTTCCAGAATCATGTGACCCAGAATGGAGATCACTGATGGAGAGATGCTGGTCATCAGAGCCATCAGAGAGACCAAACTTCACAGAGATCGCGAATGAGTTACGCTTGATGGCTGCAAAAATTCCACCTAAAGGACAAAACCGACAGTAAAGCACAAAAGCATCAGTTCCAAAATGAATTTGGACAATCTGCTCACTGTTAGCATCTCCTGTTTCCTTTGCATGTTAGTTGTAGGAATAGGTCGTAAATGTGCTTGACATGAATGTACACAGGGAACCAAGTTTTTTTCTTTCTTTTTTTTTTTTTTTATATAGAAATTATACTTGCTCGTTTGTGTAGCACTTATAATTCTAAGTGAAAATTGTCTTTATATACAATTTATTGGTTAATTATGGTGAAATCTTACATCACCTGTCAACAAAAGAATTGCATTGTTGCATTTCCGGTTTCTTGGACCTGAATTCTCTGTTCTCAAGCTTATTGATATGCGGCAGCATGGGGGAATGGGGTATGGTTTTGAACTCCAACCAATGATCTTATGGCATTGGTCCTCTATTCAGCAGGACAGCATTTAGTTTAGGTCTATAGTACAATCAGCTAGTTTAGATCCTTTAACAATTTTATTGATTTTGATTATCCTTTCTCTGATAGACAAACTGATTTATAAGCGGCGAGCTTCTGATACAGCACATACAAACAGAACCATGGAACCATTCCACAAATAGAAGGTATGGAAGTTATCACATAAAGTCCAGGGCCCCTTTTAAAATTTTGACCACTTGAAAATGAGACACCTCAAACCTCATGTCTCTTCCAACATGTTATTGCCAGCCATTACAAGTCAAATCACTTCACTGGTGGAAACA
The DNA here is from genome assembly GCF_047325235.1 of Durio zibethinus. Classification (NCBI taxonomy): domain Eukaryota; kingdom Viridiplantae; phylum Streptophyta; class Magnoliopsida; order Malvales; family Malvaceae; genus Durio; species Durio zibethinus. The sequence continues at coordinate 24,829,056 of NC_143174.1, forward strand.
TTATTTTATATAGGAAAAAGTAGATAATTACATTATAAAACCTATGACTTAAAGCCATTCTTGTGCACAGATGTAAAAATATTACAGAACCATCTATCAATGCTACCTTAATGCTATGCAGAGGACTTTCCTTATGAACAAATAGCTGGATTTCCCCATTGCAATGACCTCTCTCTAATGCATGGTCTGAAGCTGAATTTCCACCAGTGTAGACAGAGCGAAACATGGAAGTTTCTATAGAGTTCTTTTATTTACATTCAGTGTTCTTTTTCCAAATTAAAGGTGGCCAATGGTTCTCAAGAACAGCTTATTTTGATCGAGAAACATACACACCTATAAACAGCCTACCTCTTACGTTTGCTCTTCAGAGAAGTAGAGGGGTTACTATGCCAATTCCTTTTTCTCTGGTTTATAAACCAATTATTAATCTGCTTTAACTGCAATCCTGTTTCCTGCACTAATCTTGCTTTGTCTTCCTCCTGAAGTAACATTTAAAAGAGACACTTTGTCAGAGAACTGTTGAAAATAACATATTTTGAGGATCACAGCTTCCGAGGAAATATATCACACTCACAGTTGGGTAAGGCCACTTGGAATGTGATTGCCACCAAGCTCTTAAATGGGATGTGGTGTCACCTGGTAGCTTTCCAGCTCTTCTCTTACGAAGAATTTCCTCTCTAATGTCCACAATTTTCTCCTTGTAATCCTAAAAGACAGAAGCATATTTAGCTGCAGTCTATATGACCAGTTATTTTACTATTGAGTTTAGGAAATCATACCTGTTTCAGTTCATGCTTCAGTTCTTGCCTAACACGCTCCATTAAGGATCTCTCAATATCAGTTGGGACGAGAGAGCCAAATCCCATGTTGTCAATCCCATCAAAACTTCCATCAAACAAGCTGGTATCACTATCTACAACTTCATCTTCATCATCAGACATGGTTGCACCAGTGCCTTCACCTGGAGATACACCTGTTCATGCCTTATAGTTTAGCTGTAAGTTTTGCTACTTTAATCCACAGTTAATGCAGTAATACCAAGACAATAAAAATAAACAGGGAAGGATAAGTTCTATGGCTTCTGTAGAGACTTTTTTCCAGCTCCAAGAGAGAGGTGGCTTAACAATCTAGAACTTATATAGCTCATTGGAACCATTTACCTGTTAAACTTTGAAGTGATTGCTCAAGATCCCAACAAGCCATAACTGCTTCCATTGCATGAACACGAACATGTTGCTGCAATTGGTCTTTAAATAAACCAAGCAATAGAACATAATTTGCCTACATTAAAGGGAAAAAGAGAGAATACTGAAATGAAAAAGATGGCAATGATGGCATATAACATGTTTATATCAGAAAGCTTAAAAAATGCAAAAAGGTAATAGACCATCTCATAAACCCTCTTAAATTAGTCAATAATATCATTCAATAAATACAGTAGCTTGTAATTAAAAAAACTTTAGTTGATTGACATACATTATTGTATGCAACCATGTGAAACAGGAGTGGACAGGGAAATTCTGACATATCCCTTATCCCACTGTATACAATAAAGGCAGGTCAGGACTTAAAAGACACCACTCTTAACTGCTTTTAGCAAAAATGGACAATAATCCACCATTAGTCATTGTTTCATGCAATAACAATGGTGACAGATATCATAACTCATTGACAACTAACAAAGTCTGATTTCAGATTCACAATTAAGATACCAATTGAATGCTCAATATATTTTCCAGGACGAGACACTGTCAATGACAATGAAAGTTTAACTCAAAATACTTCAGCAGAAAGAATATCTTCTATCAATTTATGCTAAAACCAAATACCTTAGAATAGGAATGTCAACTGCTTAGGCTATTAAGCTTTCACAAAAAATTACACAAGATGGTTCCGAATGTTTCTAGGTTGATGAGACCTGTAATCTGCTTTCTACAATTATCTCTTCAAGTTTCTTTCTTTTTAAAGAATAATTACCTACAACATTCATGTTGCTTTACAAACTTTAAAACGCATTACACAGTAAAACAAGGTTCCATGTACTAAGCATCATGAAGTCCAGAGATATAATCCAATGATCATATATGTCGATTAACCAAAGAGAAGTCTTAAAACAAATATGTCTTAAAACAAATATGAACCCCTGTTGAGGAAATCAAGCTAGAATTTACTCGGTGTCAAGATAAGCGCATTGCTATTCATGCCAGTGACATCTGAAGCACAACAAAATAGTTTCCACATACAATTTCATACGAATTATCCTCTGTTGCGTTCCTCAATTGAATAACTTTCAAAGTATTGTTTCTACATACAAAATAGCTTGACAGGTTGATAAAAAAATCAATATACTTTCAAAGTCTTGTTTCTATATACAAAATAGTTTGCCAGGCTGGTAAAAAAATCGCTATACTTCCAAAGTCTTGTCCAACACCATAAAGACTAACGAAGGTGCAATTCAAGCAACAAAAATAGTTTTGAATAAGTAACAGATTTCTAATACTATCAGATAACTTCTTCATGCCTGTTTACAAACAATTGTTTTTTTCTCCATATTACTTGAACTGATTTAATTTGTTTAGCTTGATCTTAAAAATACTTGATGGTATCATAGAGAGGATATCTGCTATCAAGAAGCCCAAATGCGAAATATAAAAGGTTGGATAGAGAAATTAGGCCAAATATCACCCGGAGTTGAAAGCAAGATCAGGCTTCCAGCTATCTCCAACAACAATTTCTTAATTCCAAATAATATGTGAAAAAAAGTAGTTCAAACCATTGGAAATTTATGAATTCAATTAAATTTTCTTCACACCATCAATGGAAAAAATTGAATGACTAGATTTTCATTTGTTACTAGTTCCCACTTGCATATATACAATCTTGATGCTCATGTAGAATCCAGATCATACAATATGGAAACAGAATTCTACTGAGAAAGAACATCAGGGAATAAGAAAAGTGAAAGCTGGTCCTTCCAGGCAAGAACAAATTCCGGAAGCGAGGAGGAGACATATATATTACAACAATCAGTGAACAAATGATTCTTGAAAGCACTCCAAAAGTTCCAATATTATTATTAGGGCACTGATAAAAAGCATCATTCCTCCAATTTCGCCACAAAAGCACATTCTGATTCACATCACAAGGACACCTTCAAGTACTATCCTCCAGTCCACTAGGAAACTCCTTATTAGCCTTTCATTTTACATCGTCTTTTAACTTACACATAAAATATTGCCAACATAAAACATCCCATAACTCATATATATATATATATATATATAACATATACCCTTTTGCTTCCGTTAAATTACCAAATAGGAAACCAAATAAAATAAAAGTTTAGAATAAAAACTTAAGCTTTATTGAGCACCAGCAGGCAGCAGCATCTATCAACTCAAAGAACAAAAATCTTTAGCTTGAAGAGTAAACGCTTTCCTAAAAAAGTCACATGCTGTTGTAAAATAAAACCCATAGTAATAAGATCCAACCACTCATTAAATGCAAATAATTAGCAAAAAAAAAAAAAAACTACAAAAGGAAAATGAAAACAAAAAAAACACAATATCACCAATGGATCATAAATACACAAATAAGGAAGATAATCAAGAACTGGGAAAAAAGAACAAAGAACCCAAATCAGGAAACAAGAAGAGAAAAGGGTTACCATGAAGTGATCGAGTTCTTCCTCAGCAGCAACGGCAGCAGCGGCTGAAGAGTACTTAGCCAAGACTTCTTGGGACCTAGATAACTGAGCATCGATCTTAGCAAGCTGGTCAACAGGTGTGGCAACACGTAGACAAGCCACGTGTGCTTCCAACAACTGGTCGTACATGGGATGTCCCATTATCTCAGCCTTGCGTTTGCCTCTTTCCCAGTGGTCGACGCCGGCGGCTGAGGCGGAAGCTGATGATGGTTCGTTTAGAGCAAGGTTTTGCAGGTCTTTGGTTTGGTCGGAGACAAAACCATCGAAAGCCATGTTTGAGAAAACTGAAAACTGCCTCAAGGTGGTTCCGAGTTGAGTTTTAGCAAAGAAGAAGATAACGAGAGAGAGAAAGAGAGACTTTAGGAGAGGGAAAAGAAGAGGCAAGCGCAGTTGTTGGAGGATGGTGTAATAAAAAGACAAACGGAGATGAATAATACAGAGCAAACAGCCATTGACGTTTGAGTTAAATTTTCTATGCCTTGGGCGGTTAATTTGGTTGGCTTTTTTGTCTCTTCTGATTTCACCTCTTTTACCTCACTTTAATTTCATAAAAAAAATAATTAAATTAAAAAAAAAACAAAATGTCACCTCATCATATCTATGCAAGGCTAGGGTCAAGCCTATTAACAACTACTGGTGATGTACACTATTTAATTCTAAAATGATTAATGCATATTGGCATTACTAAATGATTGACATTTAAATAATTTTTAATTGAATAAAAAGATAAAGAATATTTATTAAAAAAGAAAAAAAATACATATACATATACAATTAGTAAATAAAATAATCCTATCCATCCTTCCAAATTGATATAACCTGATAGAAAAATCACCATATTTTTTTTTTATTATTTAATTTGGGATGATCACTTCATAGCTTTATGATTTGAATGCAAAGTTAAAAGGGTAACAGTACCCTTTGTTTTTAGTGTTGTCTTTTAGCATATTTACCAAACTAAAAGAAAATTATAAATTATAAAAAACTCAGCTCTGAATTGGGTCAAGCCTTTTGACCAAAAAAGGTGAAGCAGCAGCCCAGAACCGAAGGTCCCCCAGGGGCAGTGCAAGAAGCCAATTAACTCTATGATGACACCACAGCCCATTCCCTGTTGCTTGCTCCGTTCTATCAACACGTGTCACTCCATATTTAATTGGACCATTTGTGGGACCACTGGGAGAACAACTACATCCGTACACCTGTAAAATTGCAGGGTAGCCAGGGACCACGCCACGCAAGCAAAAGCGTAAACAATAGATAAAAATTAAAATAAAATTTTTATTCAATTAAATTTACTGTTAGTAATAGAATTCATTACAGTGACAAAATGTTGGTAAGAATCTTTTTTTTTTTTAAATATAAAAATTTAGTTTCAAATTCAGCTGATATTTTTTTTATTAAAATTATTTTAAATATATGATTTGAAACTATTATTTTTAAATTATTGAATATGAAATATTTTATTTTGATTTAAAAAATAAATAATTTATTTATTTAAAATTTTTCTTAAACAAAGATATGAATCATTCAAAAAAATATTAAAAAAGTCGATGCTATATAAAAAATTGGAAAATGGACCCGGGTTGCCCCTTCTTACTCAAACATAATTAAAACAGCTTTTGTTTGCTCCAAACATTGATCCATCAATAATGAAAATAATTCCATGAATCCTTCGCCATATAAGTCCAAGGATCTGACTAAGAGGCCACCACCTATTTTTGATATACCAAAGATTTTCTCCATTAAAATAGTGAGGGATGATATGCATGTCTCACTTTTAGTGGTAGATATATATTCAACATTTTCTTGCCTAGTCCCCTCAAGATATCAATGATGATTGACTTCAATCATTTCAATTTCATTCATACTATAAAAAATATTTTAGGTCAGTATATACATAATTCAATAGTTATTATATTAAGTAATATTTATATCTGTGTTTTCTTTTATGTATAGAAAGAAAAATTATTATATTTTATTTGATAATGGAGTTTTTAAATTTTATTATTAAAATTAGTAGAATGATACATATCTTTTAAAATATAATAAAAGAATTCAAAACCGAAGATAAAAAAAAAGGGGTGGGGGGGAGAAAAAATTGAATGTTGAAATATCTCAAGCAAAGAAAAGCAAATTACAAGCCGAATCACCGACAAAAAGACAATAGCATCCAGCATCCAGAAACAGAATCGCCAAGAACTGCCCCACAAGACTACCCCAAAGTGATTCAATGTTCTTTCTTTCTTAATTACATGCATAGATGTTGTTAACAAATTTTTTCTCTGCAAGATTGGACAAATTACGCAAAAGAGTTTGTACATGCAAATGAGGGGGGAGGCAAAAGATTAATGAATACATAAATTAATGTATTTCAAGGCAGAGAAGGTGACATAATTAAGTTTGATCCAGGCTAGCAAAAAGATGCTATATTTATGCCTTCGGATGGATTTCTGTTCTGATATTTCATTGGTTAATTTTCCTTATAATCTGTAAATTGTGTTTCAATCACGATATGTGTGGTACAAATTTTCCCTAATCTTGATTTCGACTGCTCTTGCATGGAAATAGAAATGAAAAAAAAAAAAGATGAAACTATCTTTAGAAGTTAATTATTTTTCTAGTGTTGATAAGTAAGATTTTATGAAACAGTTACTTCATACATATTTCTTTCTCGCATTCATAGGTTGGCAAAGATACTTATCACCCTTGGGATATCTTGTTTTCTGTCTTGTGCATCGTTTGTCAATTAGAAAAGAAACAAGAGAATGTTGCAAATTTTATGGCAGTTTTTTCATGCCTTTTTCTGTGTGTAATGTGAGTGCTACATCGTCACGTTTCATGGAAACATGCCAAGAACATTAAACTCATATATATCTCTATATCAATATGATCGATGATATTAAGGGATTGGCCATTTTGAAGAAGCTCCTCCCTCTGTCCAGTCTTCACTTGGAAAAAACAAATTAAAATGTGATGTTTTCCACGTTCCTGCCTCTGTTTCGTAGCTGAATAATTTAGGATTCATGTATAATATTCGTGTGCTAAGGCTCATAGGAATTGCCATTTTACTTAATTTTCCTTGTAAAGTAAAATAACATAGAATTCTTATTTACATCTCTTGTTAATAACAATGCTTGTAAAGTTTTGATTTCACTGTCATGCATCGTTAATGATGCTTCAAGGAAGATCATAGATTCTGTTACATAATTTCCTCCCTCAAAATAGTAATAGTGGATAAAAGGGAAAAAAATGTAAATGTATGGTCGGGCTTTATTCAATTTCTGCATTAAAGCTCAATACGATGAAAAGTCTGCTTATGTCAAAAGTCGTGCTTTGTTAATAAAGTGTTGAATTCTTAACATTAGCGACTAAAATTTAATTCTTAACAATTTCAAATATAAAATATATATATATATATATATCTGTTTATGGTCATTTTTACCTAGGCCTTTCATCCCCTCTGGCTGCTCTTTTTCCTCTAACGATTCAATCACTAATTGCAAACTATAAAATCAGGAAAAGGAGGCATATAAGTATTAGTATGAATTTTGTTTTCTGATTTACTGAATTGCATAAGAGGAAACAAGTAGGAAAACTGCCTTTACGACTTTGTATTTGGCAGAAATTTACAAGGATGTAGCAACTAGCTAGCTACAAGAACTAATTTCTGTGCTCATTCCTCTACATAATTTCATTATCATGAGGAGTGGTAGAAAAATATGGAAATTATTTGAAAAAAGAAACTCTGTTTTCCTAACCTGTTTCCTTCTACTTGGCTGTATCAAACCTCTTTTATATCTCCATTATCTACATTTATATGTACCTGCTGACAAAGGCCCATTGACGTCTTCTTTGCTTCGGAGGAGTCACCAATAGATAGAACAGGAGGGAGAAGAGAACTTGGGAGTTGCAATAGACAAGGAGAAATCACTCAAAGCCTGTGTTTTGGAGAATGATAGATTCCTTGTACAGAAACAAGCAGAGGAACAAACACCTTTCAAGTTATGCAGCGCACAACCGCAATTGCGATGGTATGGCCTCCGCTCGATCTCTAAAACATACATTGCTAGGCTTCCTTCAAGGACACATCAGAGCATCATCTTAGCTGCTCCAGTGGCCATCCTCTCCTCTCTCTTCCTGCCCTTGTCTCAGATCTGAGAATGTGTTGCTAGTCTAGCATGTTTTTGAAGTGCATATATAACGCAAGGAATAATACAGAGATCTCCACGTTGAGTTCAAGAGGACTTTGTTCTTGAAAGTTCAACGTTTTTGTCAAGGGAAGATTAAGTCCCAAATGTTGGTACAAAGAGAGAGGGTATTTAAGCTTAATTTAAGCTTGAAAAGTTGTTGGATCAGTAATGCTTATACACTTTTAGTTGGTATAAGTAAGATTATAAGAATATGTGAAGAGAGTAATGAACTTGCTTGTAAAGTTAATTTCAACATCCACAATTTTTTTTATTCACAAATTATGGTTTTTTTTTTTTTTTTTTAAAGCTACATGAAAGTTGTATCATATCTTATTTTCCTCAAGAAAATGACCACTATCTCCATTTTTTTGCATTTATTTTAAAATTACTTTACAACATTATTTTAAAAATCTCTATGGAGCAATAAAAATTATTAATTTTTTATTGCTCTTTGCCAAACTCTATTCACCCAGGGCCAAGTGCAAGTAACATAATTTAATGCAACAGCTTAATAACCAAATTAAATCGACCAGATATAGGGTGATTATGTATATTTTCGTCTGAATTTCAATTTTTTTTCCATTCTTCACTCTATAGTATTTTCCTTTTGTACATCAAGTTTCTTAATCCATGATTGAAAATAACTAAATAACGTGAAATAAAAGGGATTTTGGGGAAAAAAAGTGGAACATTTTAATTTCTCTGTCCTTTAACTTGAAAAAAAATTACCCCACCTGGCTAAAATTTTTGTTGGACTGACAATGCTTAAAATTTAAGCAATTTCTTGAGGTCGAATGCATATGACGGCTGCTGAATATTGGAGTACTGTTTCAATTTCAACACTGAACGACTAATGCCACCTTTCATAGCAGTTATGGAACATAAAATCGAGGAAGAAAAAGGCAATCTAATGATTTGTCAGCTTGATATAGTGTTAAGGCTATTGAAAGAAACAAGAGAAAGTTGAAAAATATATAGCTTTACATTGAACAATGCAGAATCAACAGGGATGTAGTCAGCTAGAAGAACCATTAATTCACGCTTTTTTCCTAGTCTTGGATTTCATGAGTGCTGAAACCTGAAACTCAACCTGGGTTTCGATGCCTATGAATGAGGGAATACCAATCCAATTATTGCTTGTCCCCTTTGTCATTTGCTTTTCTAGAGGTAAAATAAACGGTTCCCAAAATTATTAGCTGGAAAATAAGGGAAAGAAGCTTGAATTGGTATTATATATGATGTGCAAGTGAAGTTACAAAATTCTGAAAGCAAATAATTAGAAAGGAGAAAAAAATCATCACATTGAACTCTACAGAATTTACAGGGATATAGTTTGCTAGAAGAATTCTTTACTTATCTTTTTCCCTAGTGTTTGAGAGTATAAATCTGAAAACAGATTGAAAAAGAAAAAGTTATCCATTTCCTAACCTGTCTTTGTATACTTAACTGTATCGAGGTCCTGACATGTCATCGTGGCTTCTGATCGAAGAGCCATCAGGAAGTGAAGATTGAGAAGAGAATTAGGAAGCTGATATGGACAAGGAACAATCAGTCCAGGGCTGTTTCTTAGGGAATGAAATATTCCTTGGACGAGAACAAGCAGAAGAACAAACCCCTTTTTAGCTTAGTCGGGGTTTTCATTTTCAAAAGGCTTTTGTCGTTTTATCTTATTCAAAAACTCAACTCGTTAAAAACTAATTAGAATTGACCTCTTTGAGGCCTTAACGGTCTTATTTTTCTGATTTCAAAGGAGAGCAACGCTCTATTATATGAAAAGAGAGAGAGAGTGGCTTAGTTTGAACCCAAGCTCTAATGTCTTCCTTAAAGCTTTTTGTCACTAAGTCAAAAAGCGGAAGACTTAACTGTCTTATTATTCATAGTCCAAATGGAACTGAATTTGATGCTATTCTTTTAGCTTGGAGGCCAGGTGGAAATGTTCAACTCAACGGTCACATTGTCACATAGTGTCCAAGTATTTGGAACTTTGCTCAATTTCATTAGCTGCTTAATTTTGTTGTTGGTGATCAAAAGTCAGGAATGGTGCCATTTTCTACGGTAGCCAGAGCCTAGACAAAAATCAATTATTCATATATGAAATTTCAAGCAACATATCAAAGTGAGGTGATGAAATAATCAGCCTGATCATTACATAAAATTGCTGATGACCACGAGTAGCATGAATGGCTTAATTATTCATGTTTTAAATTATAATCATCTAGTATTATATTCATATAATTAGTATTAGTTGAATAATCAATTATTACATTATAATCAAGTAAATGAAAAATTTGTTGTGGATATAAATGTGTCACAATAAAATTTAAAATTAGAATTTAATATAATTTTCTTTTGATCTTTCATACAATCGATTCTAAAATTATGGGATACGTAACTTGTTATTGTTGTTGTGATTATTATAATCAAGTTACAATCAATGAATAATTTATTAACAAATTAAAATATAACTAAACAGTTAAACTTACATATAATGAGATTTGAATCTAGGATTTCAAAGTCTTAAGACCTCTTCTTTACTGTTAAACCAAATCCTTACTGACGTGAATGCCTTAATTATTATTCAATAACCATATGTTCTATTATGCTTAGGTTAATTAATTTTATTTTAATTGAGAAATGAAGATCTTATGGTACTTGAGGCAAGCAATATCCGATGAAATTTCCAATTTCCTTTGTCTAGTACCCATGATGTAAGTGAAGCAATGGCACCTGCATGGAAAGAGGGTAAAATTTGAAGTTGCTGATTCCATTGCTGTGGAAAAGTATAACAAGAACATGCATCCATCCTTTTCCCCCATGTGGCTTCTAATTCTTTTTAAATATACATCAGGAAAACCTTCTGAAAAGTAAGGGCCTTTTTTTTTCTTTATCTGAACGAAGGGTATTAAAGAAGTAGGGAAATAGACAGATTTAACACCTGTTTTCCCATATATTTTTTCTTCTTTTGAGTCCATAAATTCACCAAAAAATAAAAATTAATGCACATCTATACTCTTCAATGTGCCTTAGATTTGCTATAACCAGTTTAGGATATGAAAGAATATTGGCAGAAATGTGGAAATTAAAATGGTCACTGTTCTTTAAAATAAAATGGTGGCTACAACCCCTTTGAACGAAAATAATTACAATGAATTCAATATGAGTTACATAGATGAACCTGAAAGAACCTGGATCGAATTCCTCTAGATAATTTCAATATCTTCAGAAGTGATATTGGATCCTAAATGGAAAAGAATTGGAAGGGGGCTAAAAATGGAAAAAATTTCAATTCTCTATTTCCTAACCTGCTTTCTGCACATAGCTGCTGTAATATGAAACCTCTGACATATTTTCGCCATCTATGTAGCAAAACCCCCTTGATGTCTTTGATTCATTGCTTCTAACGGAAGAGCCACCAAGAAGAGAAGATTGAGAAGAGAATTGGGAAGTTGCCATGGATAAGGAACAATCATTCCAGGTCTTTTTCTTGGAAAAGGATATATTCCTTGTACGAGAACAAGCAGAAGAGCAAACACCTTTTAACTTGTGTAAGGCACAGGTGCAGTTACGATGATATGGCCTCCGCTCGATCTCAATGTCTTGCATCACTAGGCTTCCTTCTAGTACAGACCGAAGCATCATCTCAGCTGCTGCTCCAGTGGCCATTCTCTTCTCTCTCTTCCCGCTTCTAAATCTCCTGTCTCTCTGTTACTCAAGTGTTTATATTTAAAGAGAATGAAAAAGTCTTTAATGAAGGGGCTGGTTTCAGTTGTTCAGTCTTTAATGCCGACCGAAAAAGAGGGTCTCTTTGGAAATAGGGAAATAATGAATGACTTGTTTTTGGAACTTTTTATTGCATGAAGTTGGGGTAAATTTCTCATAGACTTAACCGTTGGCGTTAAGATCATGAAGTTGGGGTAAATTTCTCATAGACTTAACCGTTGGCGTTAAGATGTCCTTTTTGACCAAGCGCTGGTTATAAACTGAAAAAAACTATGTGAGACAGTCGACTATTTTTATGTATGCAGCAAAGTATCCAATTTTAAAGTCTATATATCATATGCGTACTTCGAGAAGGCCTAATGTTCAACCAATTTTGGTTTTTGTTCTGTTTTTTTCAAAACTTTTTCCAACCTGACTGAGGTGAACTCTAGCAGTTTCTGTTGCTCATTTGTTGCTATATGCTGCATTCATTTCTCTATGGGTAGCCATGGAATCCTCCTTTCCTCTTTCAAGGACCAAATCCTTCTTTCCCAACAAAAAATTGTGAATTGGGTAGCCATGGAATTCTGAACCTTTATTCTTTTTCCCTTTTTTAGCTTCATGGAAGGAGCCAATGAGCTGTAGTTGAAGTAGAATCTGGCTTCCGGTTGGGAATGGAGTCCCATTGACAGCTGGGATCTTGGATGTAACATGACAAGGCACATGCTGGGTTCAGCTGAATGCAAGACTTTTAGTCAACTTTTTTTGTTTATGGTCGGCTAGAAAGCCAACCCATCTTTGCATTCATGTTCAAAACACGTATAATTAGGTTCCAAACTCCAAAACTCCCAACTTCCAACTTCTTTTACTTCTTTTCACTATGACATTAATATCAACTAAGTGGGCGTTTTCATTTTCAAAAGACTTTTGTCGTTTTATCTTATTCAGAAACTCGTTAAAAACTAATTAGAATTGACCTCTTTTAGCCTTAGTGGTCTTATTATTCGTAGTCCAAATGGAACTGAATTTGATGGTATTCTTTTAGCTTGGAGGCCAGGGTGGAAATGTTCAACTCAACGGTCACATGGTCGCATGGTGTCCAAGTATTTGAAACCTTGTTCAATTTCATTAGCCGCTTAATTTTGTTGTTGGTGCTCAAAAGTCAGGAATGGGACCATTTTCTAAGGTAGCCACAGCCTAGACAAAAAGCAATTATTTATATATGAAATTCAAGCAACAAATCAAAGTTAGGAGATGAAATAATCAGCCTACATAACATCGCTGATGACCACGAGGAGCATGAATGGCTTTTTTTTTTTTTTTTTTGAAGTTACAATTATCAAATATTACATTTATCATAACATCTATATCTGTAGACCTATCACTAGACAGTAATTTGAAGAATCATCATAAATTTTTTTTGTTTAGGTATAATTGGTCACCTCACTGAATTTGTCTATTTTTTAAAGAAAAATTTTAAGTTTGACTTAGGTATCTTTAATAGGTAGATTCAATATCTGCGAAATTAAAATTAAGTCCAAATATACGGTTACATGTAAGAAAAGTTATAGCACCTCACAACGCTTATCGAAAGATGATACTAGCTCAATTTCATGTTATCTATTAGGCCTTAAAAATTTTACTAAATAATTAATTATTAGAAATGATTCTTAATTGACTCTAATACTTTTAGTAAAAAATTAAAAAAAATTTCACCTCAAGAGTATAAAAAAAAATTACTATTTTTCTTTCAGAAACTCTATCATCAGATTATTTAACATTAAAAATTTTTCAAAGAAAGAAAAAGAAAAAAAATAATGATTTGACTTTTAATATAGATCTTTTTTTATTGTTTTATAAGAAAAAACTCATGCTTTTATTAAAAAAAAATTGATACTTTCAACTTATCTTTAAAAATATTTTTCTTGAGAATTTTATTTTCAAGAAAAATTAGTACTTCTAACTTTTTCTCAAAAATGTTTTTTTTTAATTTGATTTTCAAGAAAATTGATACTTTCAATTTTTTCTCAAAAATATTTTTCTTGAAATTTTTCATTTTCAAGAAAAATTGATACTTTTAACTTTTCCTTGATACTTTCAACTTTTTCTCAAAAATATTTTTTTATTTTTATTTTTGAGAAAAAATTGATATTTTTAACTTTTTCTTAAAAATGTTTTTTTGAAAATTTTTACTTTTAAGAAAAATTGATACTTTCAAATTTTCCTTAAAAATATTTTTTTTTATTTTTTATTTTCAAGAAAAAATGATATTTTTAATTTTTTCTCAAAAATATTTTTTTATTTTTATTGTCAAGAAAAATTGATACTTTCAATTCTTCCTCAAAAATGTTTTTTTCTGAAAATTGATACTTTCAACTTTTCCTCAAAAATATTTTTTTTGAAGTTTTTAAAATTGACACTTTCAACATTTCTTCAAAAATATATTTTTTTAAGTTTTTATTTCAAAAAAAAATTGGTACTTTCAAATTTTCCTCAAAAGCATTTTTTTTGAAAATTTTATTTTAAAGGGATCGATGAAAATTAAAAAATATTTAATTAAATGAATAAATGATTTCAATTTAATCCATAGATAAACAAGCAAAAAAAATCATATTAGTAGATAAATAATAACAAATAAATAAGATTTTTAAAAAATAAAAACCTTGGTTGCGACTCGATTAGGTATGACAAAAGTACAGCTCCAGAGACAAACATGGCTTAAATGGCTTAAATGTGGCTCAGTTTGATGGCTTAACAACGGCTCAATAAAACAAGTTAAACGGGTCAAGGCGCTGTAGGTTGGGTCAGACCAAAAGAAAACGTGCAGATCCTACCTTGCTTTTAACTCGAAACAATATCGTTTCTGTTGGGAATATTGACTCAAATCCCATAAGAGATTTGTTTGAGATTTGTTAGAGATTTGTTAGAGATTTGTCAGATATTGCTTGATGGACAGAGAAGAATTCTAAAAGGAAAGGGATTCTTAATAGGCAAGTTTGACTTGCAAGAGAAGAATTCTAAAAGGAAAGGGATTCTTAATAGGCAAGTTTGACTTACAAGAGAAGAATTCTAAGAGGAGTGGGATTCTTAATGGGCAAGTTTGTATGGTTATAAATATGTGAAGTCTCTAAAGGGTTAGGTATGAGAAAAAGATGTAAGAGAGTTGTAGGGTTTTGTGGGATAGACACCCCATAGCAGTATTGGGGCTCTACATCTTACGGGTGTGTATGTTTGTTTGTGAGTGGACTAGAGGAGATTGAGAGGGTCCACATAGGTATGGTGTATGAGAGCATATGGGTATGTGTTTGGTTATATTGAAAGAGTGCACAAGGGTTTGGGTTTGTGTTTGTTTGGGTTGAGAATACTCTATAAGATTAGAGGAGATTGAGAGTGTCTTATGAGTATTGATTGTTGAGTGAGGTTGATGATTAGATGTATGTTTGTAATTCTCTACAACTAGTGGATCTTGTTTCTCATCCGTGGATGTAGGTCAGTTGGACCGAACCACGTTAAATTGTTGTCTCTTGTGTGTTTGATTTATTGTTTGATTTCGCTTCCGCTGATGTGATTGGATTAGAGACTTTTAGCCCAATAAATGGTATCAGAGCTGTGGTGTTCCCCAACAGTTTCTAGGCACTATAAAAGCCACAGATTTTTCCTTTTCTTCAAATGCTACGCCTTTTTTCTCTCTTTTTCCTTCTCTTCTTGCTCTAGGTGATCTTCGATCACCGTTTCTCATTGAAATCATCGAAAAAATCATCAATTTTTGGGTTTTATCGTCGAAAATTAGATTTTTACCGAAAAGTCATCGAAAAACTTGAATTTTCATTGAAAAATTCAAGTGATTCAGGAAATTTTCAAAAAAATTTAGAAAAATCTCCAAAAAACCAATTAAAACCACCAATTCCTCTAAGAACCTCCTACTAAAAAATTAGTTCTAATTACTCCCATTTTCTCTCTCTCTTTTTTTTTTGTGTATTTGTTCTGTGATTGTTGGGTTTATATAAGGTTGGGTATAAGCTGAACGGGGATTTTGAAAATCAAAATCCCTATCTGTTTAATCCGTTTATCCTTTTTTTCAAAAAAAAAATCATCCCAGTTTCAAAATTTAAAGTCCTAATCCTAGCATTTTACTATGATTAAAACTCTGCTTCTATTTATCTATTATTTATTATTTATTTTGAAGCTTACCAAAAAATGAGTGTCTACAACATTCATATAATTAATTGTATAATTAATTAAAACATTATATTAAGTTAAAACTTCATGGTTTTAAAATATTTTCTTTACCATTAAGCCAAAACTTCATTGACATGAATAGCTTAATTATTGTTCATTAACCATATGTTTTATTATTCTTAGGTTAATTAATTTTATTTTAATTGAGAAATGAAGTTCTCATGGTACTCGAGGCGAGCACTATCCGATGAAATTTCCAATTTCCTTTGTCTAGTACCTATGATGCATGTGAAGCAATTGCACTTACATGGAAACAGGGTAAATTTTGAAGTTGCTGATTCCTTGCTGTAGAAAACTATAACAAGAACAAGCATCCATCCTTTTTCCCCTGTGGGTTCTAATTATTTTTTTATATAGAGCATATTGTAATTTAGAGATAAAAAAATTATTATAGGTATTAAAATTTAAAATTTAAAATTATTAAATATCATTTTTTTGAAATAATTACATAACCCAATCGGTTTAAATCTCATGTTCCTAATTACTTGTTTTAACTCAGTTGTATCACATGATTTTTTTAAGATTAATTGATGCATTGTCCTCTTATGGCGACGAAACAGTTGTAATGAAGTATTTTAGTATTTATTTATTTGTATACGTATCCTTGTAAAATCAGCATGCAACAACAAGAACTTTAAGCGAATCATGTTACAGATTTGGAAATACTAGTAATAAACTATTCTTTAATAAGGATTTGTATCACTTACCTTGTTTTCTCACTTAACACCCAAATGAACAAAAACAACTTCCTGCTCGCAGTTCTACATTACTCTCACTTCAAAAACTATCAAGTGCTTCAGGATTTAGGAATCTGCCAATGGTGTGGACTTGCATCATAAGCACATTGGTAAAATTGGACTTTATTAAGAAGATTTGAATTCTTAACTCTTACGATTAGACCAAAGAGAATTGACATTACACTAAAAAAACTCAATCTGAAGCACAAGGTCCTGATTGCTTTAATTTCTAACAGACAGCAGGAAAAGAAAAAAAAAAGTTTAGAAACAGAGAAAATGAAAAGGTAGCTAGAGGCTTAAGTGACTTGCGCTGTGGCCTATGGGTTTTGGCACTTGTTAGTCATAACTGTTGACAATTACCATTTACTATCAGCATCGATGCATTTCGGCTTCTAATTGCCTGCAACCTTTTGTACTGTCACAGGTTCTCAATATTGCAAATTGATCAACGAATTATTGACCCCAGCCTTGCCAAACTAGGAAATACACGGATTTTCAAAGACATCGGAAATATTATTTCTGAAACCAGATTGGATCCCATCACCACATAGGGCACGTCAGGAAAACCTTCTGTAAACTGAGGGCCTTTTTTTTTTTTCTTTATCTGAACGATGGGTATTAAAGAAGTAGGGAAATAGACAGATTTAACACCTGCTCTCCCATACATGTTTTCTTCTTTTGAGTCCATAAATTCACCAAAAAATAAAAATGAATGCACATCTATACTCTTCAATCCAAGTGATGCCTTAGATTTGCTATAATCAGTTTAGGATATGAAAGAATTTTGGAAGAAATGTGGAAATTAAAATGGTCAGTGTTCTGTAAAATAAAATGGTGGCTACAACCCCTTTGAACGAAAATAATTACAATGAATTCAATATGAGTTATATAGATGAACCTGAAAGAACCTGGATCGAATTCCTCTAGATAATTTCAATATCTTGAGAAGTGATATTGGATCCTAAATGGAAAAGAATTGGAAGGGGGCTAAAAATGGAAAAAATTTCAATTCTCTATTTCCTAACCTGCTTTCTGCACATAGCTGCTGTAATATGAAACCTCTGACATATTTTCGCCATCTATGTAGCAAAACCCCCTTGATGTCTTTGATTCCATGCTTCTAACGGAAGAGCCACCAAGAAGAGAAGATTGAGAAGAGAATTGGGAAGTTGCCATGGATAAGGAACAATCATTCCAGGTCTTTTTCTTGGAAAAGGATATTTTCCTTGTACGAGAACAAGCAGAAGAGCAAACACCCTTTAACTTGTGTAAGGCACAGGTGCAATTACGATGATATGGCCTCCGCTCGATCTCAATGTCTTGCATCACTAGGCTTCCACACCGAAGCATCATCTCAGCAGCTGCCCCAATGGCCATTCTCTTCTCTCTCGTCCCTCTTCTAAATCTCCTGTCTCTTTGTTCCTCGAGCGTGTATATTTAACGAGAATAAAAAAGTCTTTAATGAAGGGGCTGGTTTCAGTTGTTCGGTCTTTAATGCTGACCGAAGAAGAGGGTCTCTTTGGAAATAGGGAAATGAATTGACTTGTTTTTGGAACTTTTTATTACATGAAGTTGGGGTAAGTTTCTCATAGATTTTACCGTTGCGTTCAGATGTCCTTTTTGACCAACTAGTTACGAACTGAAAATGACTAAGTAACGGTCTTTTTTAATTGTGAGACAGTCGACTATTTCTATGTATGCAACAAAGTATCCAATTTTAAAGTCTATACATCGTATGTGTACTTCGAGGAGGCCTAATGTTCAGCCAATTTTGGTTTTTGTTCTGTTTTTTTTTTTTAACTTTCTTTCCAACCTGGCTGAGGTGAACTCTAGCAGTTTCTATTGTTCATTTGCTGCTAAATGCTGCATTCAGTTTCTCATATTCATGCAAATATAAATGGGCAGCCATGGAATCCTCCTTTCCGAACAAAAAATTGTGAGTTGGGTAGCCATGGAATTCTGAACCTTTATTCTTTTTTTTTTTTTCCTTTGTTTAGCTTCATGGAAGGAGCCAATGAGCTGTAGTTGAAGAAGAATCAATACTCTGGAATGGAGTCCCATTGACAGCTGGGTTCTTGGATGTAAAATGATAAATCACATGCTGGGTACAGTTGAATGCAAGACTTTTTGTCAACTTTTTTGTTTATGGTCGGCTACAAATCCAACCCATCCTTGCATTCATGTTCAGAACACGTATAGTTAGGTTCCCAACTCCAAAGCTCCCAACTTCCAACTTCTTTTACTTCTTTTCACTATGACATTGATATCTTCTTCAAAAAGGTTGCTGAGTTGCTCCCATTTTTAGTACTTCTCAATATCAGCCAGGAAAATTTCGTAAGAACTTTTAAAATAGTAATATTTTTATATAAATTAGAAAATAAAATTTGATTTCATTGTAGTAAAGAGAGGTATATTTGGAGCACATGCTGTCTGTCACGAATTTAAGGAGGAGTTTTGAATCTTACATCAGATATAAAAAGAAATCACTAAAGTATATAAAAGTTCACACCGCTTCTGTCTTGTGAAGCATTTTTTGTAAGAAAAAACCGTGAGGTCAAGGGGGTTAAAGCGGACAATACCTCACAAGGATGTGAACCATGACAATTAAGCTGATTTATGACGTCAGATGAGTGGATGTCCGAATTTTAGAACCGCGTAAATCAGAGCTTAAGTCTAAACCCGTGACAAGTGGTATCAGAATAAAGGAATAACCAATCCCTAGGAACTCTCATGTGTGAACTGTGGCGAAGCATGGCTCTCCGCCTAGGGGCTTCCACGTCAAGCACCCTGTGGGGTAGGCAGGGTGGGAGTGCTCAGATAGGTACCCTTTATTACCACCATGACTCGATTCCATGCCAAGCGCCCAGCGGGGTAGGCAAGGTGGGCCGATCAGCAGATCGAGTGGTGCTCCTCCACGTCAGAGAGTGATAAAGTGATATCAAAGTCAACCTTAAATCGTTTGATCCACTCCAAACGCCTCAAAGGAGGTAAGCAAAGTGATCAGCTTTCGTGACGAAGATGTCACGAGGTTGGATAAGAGAGAATATCACGGATATAAAGAAGAGTTATTAATCTCACATCGGATATAAAAGGAAAGTCACTATGAGATATAAAGGTTCACACTACTTCTGTCTTATGAGGCACCAAAATGAACAATAACTCATAAGGGTGTGAATCATGACAGTCAAACTTATCTAAAATACCGGATAAATAGATATCCGAATTCTGAAATAGTATGGATCGGAGCTTAAATCTCGACCCGTGACTGTCCATGTTTTCATGTAATAAAAAATAAAAAAAAGCAAATTCAATTAGGTCATCTAACTTTTTGTCTAATGGTGCATTGAGCCACTCACTCACCCATTTGCCCACTCCCGGCCAGCTTCACCTCCATTTTGGTTTTTCTTTTGACATTTCTGGAAAAGAGAGCATTTTTTAATATTAATAATTGATAAACTATAAATAAACCAACTTTCCATTCTTTTGTTTTTTTTAAAATAAACACATAGTTAAGTAGCCATAGGATGCATCGAGCAAAGCAGCAGACCATATATGACCCGCAACAGCAAGAATATTATAACGTTGGATATGCCCTAAACTCATAAAAGACAGATAAACTACATTTCCAATGCTACTTTTTTTTTTCAATTGTTTTGTCATACTAATCTTGATCTGATCTTCAGTTCTTCACATCACATTAATCTAGAAAAATATAATTCAAAATTAACAGTTAAAACATAAAAAGAGAGAGAGAGGAAGAGTTTAAGGTTAGAGAAGTTGCTGAAAGATACCTTAAAAAACAGTAGAAAAGATGAATTATTGTGTGATTTATTATGAAAATTTTAATTTTAATAATCACATAGCAATTTTTATTAATCTCAAATATATATATATATATATATATATAAGTTAGAGACGTACCATTTTAGTAAGCAAACTCAAAACGTGTTTTACAAAAGCGAACTTGAAAACAACTTGCTTTAAGCAATTTCGTCATCAACTTGCTTAACTCAAAAGCAAAAAACGTGTTTTACAAATGCCCACTTGGAAACAAGGGTGGTACTTATCAATAATCAAATATCAGCTAAAGAAAAAAAACATGTTTAAAACTTAAACATATATAGTTTACCCCTTTATTAAGAACTTAAAATTTTTGAGATAATGAATTACTTCGATAAAATTAGGTTTAAAATTGAAATTCAGAATCATTAATTTCTTTTTGACATAAAAAAGAGAATGATTTCTTCCCCGAAGCAAATTCATGATTTATTCTCATATTCTAGATAACTAACTACTTTCCATGATGAATTAAAGCAAAACCATGATCAATCATTCAAATCCAAGAAGTAAATAAGAAAAAAAAAAGTTGTTGCTTGTTGGGTATGCTCTAATATACACAGATGAAAGGATTTTATGTATGAACAAACTTTACCCCACAACCCCAAGTACAGAGCAGCAATTTTTGATTTAGGCCATTCTTTATGGATTTACAAAGGCAAATTAATTTAAAAAAAAAAATGGCATCAATCAAAAACCTTTTGAAACCTTCCAATGGTTTTTTTAATCATCACCCCATCACTGTACTTATTCTTAAACCAGATCAAAAACTTGATCCAACTGCCAACATAAAAAAAAAAAAAGGCCAAAATTTATTCATTCCCTTTCATTTTAACACCTTAGCAGCTGCCAGCTTATTATCTTCCTCCTCTTCTTTACATGATCCCAATTGCCGCTTCCCAGCCCCACGAAACCCAGCCAAAGCTGGTAAAGAAGACGGAGAAGAATGACAAGAGGCTGCTGCCATGGTCAAGCATCCCTCACTCCAGGCTCTCCTTATAGGATAAGACACGTTCTCGCTTTTAGGGGATGCATGGGGACAATTCCCTCGTGACTTGTCGTGCAGGGCACAGCGGCAGTTCTGATGGTACGGCCGGTTATCGATGCCGATGTCGTAGCCGGAGATGCACCCTTCGTAAAGCGACCGGAAAAGTCCATCAGCAGCTCCTGTGGCCATGTTCCTTAATTGCAGCGACCAGAAACCCTGTGCCTAACCTTTCAATGGATATAAACAATAAAACAATTAATGGTGGCATTTATAGAAAGTAGTTATGATAGTTAAATAGAGGGAAAAAACAAATAGCTAATTTGTTGGGGAGCTGTATATGCGGCAATGGCGTGGGCCATCAGCGTTGTGGGAGCCGTGTCTTGTTGGTGTCGATCCATAGACTTATCAGCATACATACATGTTAATTTTTTTGGCCTTATTTATCTGTTTTGTGTGGAAAGATCAGAAGCTAAAGAAATAGGAGAGAAAATTGGAGAAACTGGGGAAATTACCGACAAGAAACATCTTGGGTTGTCTCAAAATGCATTGCATTGCAGGCTTTACTTTATTGACTAAAATTTTGTAAGACTAGTGTTTGGTATGATTCTCTACGGATTATGCTATTGACTGTGGTCTTTACCTCTTTTTTTTTTTTTTTTGTTCATAGTGGTCAGTGGCTCTTGTTACTGATCGGTTAGTCCTATGAAATTGATAGGAACTGTCAATTTAGGGGGCAAACCAAGAAAGTTTAAGATTAATGCTAGCTCGGAGTGGGGGGCATTACTTATTGGCAGGAATTATTAATGTAAATATTTCTTGGTGTAAAATGGGTATGGCACAGGCATAGCCCATTGAACTCATACAGCGGCCTAAATTGCTTGGGTTGGGTGTGGTGTGAATTTCTCCAACACAAGCAGTGACTCATCCAGGGGTCGGCATATATCTTTTGGAGCTTTTGAAAAGCATATATACCATAGGTTTTGGATCCAATAGGACGATGGTTAAGATGGGTTTCATTGAAGGTATGGGCTTGGGCAACAATTCACAAGGATTGTCAATCCGTTAGTCTCTGCTAGGCTCCCATAATCGGAGGATTGGGTGCTTATCATTAGATGGGCCTCAAAATGAATATACAAAAGGCTAGTTCCTATTTAGCAAATCATAGCATTCATTTCACTTTCATTGTACGTTTATTGTAAGTAATAAAGCTTCTTGTTTTTCTGGCCCAAAATCCATGATCGGGTAACCTTACTAAGATGGCGACATGGAATTTTGATCCAGGATGTTCGCATAAAAGATTGCAAAAGCATTAAACGAGCTGCTGTGTGCGTTTGGAGCTCATCAAGGCATATTTTTTTGGCGTGGTTTTGACTTGTGGGAGTTGTGAAAAACTCTTGGTTTTGAATGCTTGCCCATGTGACACAAGTCAGTCAGAAAGATGTGAAAAACGGTTCTGAACTTCCTCCCCTGAGTCTTTATTTTTTGCTTTTGGTAAGATATCTGCATCATGGCCTGTATGGTATACCTTTCATTCTTTAAACATTCTATCAGAATATTATTTCTAGCTAAGAAGAGGTGTATAATGAGACAAGTTCATGTGCATTAACAGCTCACTTGACTCCAAAAAATGGAGTCTTGTTTCCAACTCCCAAGCCATATGATTGTTTTAGAAACACATCAAGTTGTTTTTAATTAGCTAAAACAATCAAATTGTTTGTTTTTTTTTTCCTAGTTTCATTGTCATTTTCAATGTAGACCCATTTACTTTGTTCACAAAGTGGGTAGATTTAGATGTAAACCTACTTGTTGAGACTAGAGAGACATTGGTAAAGGTCTCCAAGAGAAGTTAAAAAAAAAAAAAAAAAAAAAAAAAAAAACCTTGGTTTTGTGTAAAAAAATAATGATCTAAGACAAAAAATTCATATTTTTAGCATAAAAAAGCATTCAAATTTTATCAACTCAATTAACTATTGTTGATGAAATTGTCTATATTACCCATTATTTGCATCATAATTAGGATTCTCACAAATGCCTTTCATTTTCAAGCAAATGAAATATATATAAATTTATATATCTAAGTTTTTTAAAAAATATAAATTAACATGTTTTAAAGATTAATATTTATTTATTAATGAAATGACATCATCTAATTTATTGATAATATATAAAATCTATATATTAACAATGCATCAAATATAAATTTTACACATAAAAGTTTTTATTTAGAAATTAATTTAAAAATTGATTAAGCCTAATAATTGATTTAAAAATTCAATTGGACCAAGGAAATGATTTAGTTGCTTTTAATTTTTACTACTTTCATTTTATTTTAAAACTAGAAATTAAAAATGTATTAAATGTTTTTACATGGATGAATTATCATAATTAATCAACTTGAATTAATTTTTATTATACTATTTATGGTTATTTTAGAGTAAGGTACTTTTCAAAGAAAAGAAAATTACAAAATAATGCTTAAAAAAATCTATTAACATTCTGTTTGATAAAAAAAAAAGAAAAAAATAAAAAATCCTTTGAATAGAAAAATTATTGAAAGGGGTTCAAATTAAAAATGTTTAATAATAGAAAGTAAAATTTACCATTAAATGAAAATAATGGGCTCGGTTAGGGGCATTATAGTCAAATAGACAAGAAAGATACAAAAAGGGCGAAAAATCCTCTCACCCTCAATACGGTGTCGGATGACTCGTCAGCAGAAGCGCACAAGGCCAAAAATATAAGGCCCGTTATCGTGCCCTTACTTTTGCTATTTTTTTTTTTCTCTCGAAATATCAGTTTCCTTAAAAATAAATTTCTATGTTTGGATTTCGATTTTCTTCATAGAGACTCTTCGCCTTTTTCTCTCAGGCAATTATAATTCTGCTTCCAAAGGTCAGTCGCATCCATTCTTCCTTTACGTATTTCTTCAATATTATATGCTCTGCTTTGTTTACTCGAAACCCACGTCGAAATTCACCTAAATCTTTTTTTTTTTAACTCATTTCTGGATCTGGGTTTTCCCAAATCTGACATAATTTGGACTTAATGGGTAATTTTGGGATTTGGGTATTGACAATTTGCTTGATGTTTCAATCTGGATATGGGTTTTATCTGCCTGGTAGTTACCCTCACAAATATGTGGTTGGGGACCCTTTATCTGTCAAAGTGAATTCCCTAACTTCCATTGACACTGAAATGCCCTTTAGCTATTACAGTTTACCCTTTTGTAAGCCTGCAGAGGGTGTTAAGGATAGTGCTGAGAATCTTGGTGAGCTTCTCATGGGAGATCGGATTGAGAACTCACCGTATAGGTTTAAGATGTACACTAATGAGACCGAGATCTTCTTGTGTCAATCTGATAAGTTATCGGCTGATGATTTTAAGTTGTTGACAAAGAGGATTGATGAGATGTATCAGGTTAACTTGATTCTTGATAATTTGCCCGCTATAAGGTATACCATGAAAGAAGGTTTTATGTTGAGGTGGACCGGGTACCCAGTTGGGGTTAAGTTTCAGGATGTGTATTATGTATTTAATCATTTGAAATTTAAGGTGCTGGTTCATAAGTATGAGGAAACGAATGTGGCACGTGTGATGGGGAGTGGGGATGCAACTGAGGTTATACCCACTGTTGGCAAAGGGGGATCGAATGTGCCTGGGTATATGGTTGTTGGGTTTGAGGTGGTTCCTTGCAGTGTCATGCATAATGGTAACTTGGTTAAGAACTTGAAAATGTATGGGAAGTACCCATCTTCAATTAAATGCGAGTCAACTACTGTGTCTATGCCTATCAAGGAAGGCGAGCCGGTTGTCTTCACCTATGAGGTTGCCTTTGAGGAGAGTGATATCAAGTGGCCATCTCGTTGGGATGCTTATTTGAAGATGGAGGGATCCAAAGTCCATTGGTTCTCGATCTTGAATTCTCTTATGGTGATCACTTTCCTTGCTGGTATAGTCCTTGTGATCTTCTTAAGGACTGTTAGGAGGGATCTGACCCGGTATGAGGAGCTTGACAAGGAGGCCCAAGCACAGATGAAAGAGGAGTTATCTGGCTGGAAGCTAGTTGTTGGAGATGTTTTCCGTGCCCCATCCAATCCTGCTCTTTTATGTATTATGGTTGGGGATGGAGTTCAGATCCTGGGGATGGCTGTTGTGACAATATTGTTTGCCGCTCTTGGATTTATGTCTCCAGCATCCCGTGGAACTCTTATTACAGGTATGCTTTTTTTCTACATGATTCTGGGTATTGCAGCTGGCTATGTTGCCGTTCGTCTTTGGAGAACAATTGGCTGTGGCGATCACAAGGGATGGGTTTCTGTTGCTTGGAAGGCTGCTTGTTTTTTCCCTGGTATTGCCTTTTTGATTCTGACCACTTTAAATTTCCTGTTGTGGGGAAGTCATAGCACAGGAGCTATTCCATTTTCTCTCTTTGTTATTCTACTTCTACTTTGGTTCTGTATCTCGGTTCCACTCACCCTAGTTGGTGGATACTTTGGGGCTAAGGCACCTCACATTGAATACCCTGTTCGAACCAACCAGATCCCTCGGGAAATTCCTGCTCAAAAGTACCCATCATGGCTGTTAGTTCTTGGTGCTGGAACTCTACCTTTTGGTACCCTTTTCATTGAGCTTTTCTTCATCATGTCTAGCATCTGGATGGGGAGAGTTTACTATGTCTTTGGCTTTCTGTTCATTGTTCTTATCCTGCTTGTTGTGGTTTGTGCTGAAGTATCGTTGGTGTTAACTTACATGCATCTCTGTGTGGAGGACTGGAAATGGTGGTGGAAATCCTTCTTTGCTTCTGGTTCAGTTGCTATATACATCTTCTTGTACTCCATAAACTATCTCATATTTGATCTTAAGAGTTTGAGTGGACCTGTCTCTGCTACTCTGTACTTGGGGTATTCTCTCTTCATGGTTCTCGCAATCATGTTTGCAACAGGCACTGTTGGATTCCTTTCTTCTTTCTGGTTTGTGCATTATTTATTCTCTTCTGTAAAGCTGGATTGAAGAAGTTTCTCCAAATACAAAAATTAGCACATTGAAGAGGCAATTGGTTATTGAAGAGGCTCGGGAGAAAAGAATTCGACCCCTACATTAGTCAATCATCTGTTACTCGTTAATTTGAGCTTTACTTTGTTAGGAAACTTTATTAAAAATGTAATAACAATAATTTCGCCCAGTTTTGCTTAATTCTTTACTAGATGTCTATGATGCATGATAATGCAGAACGAGTCTGTATTGGACGCCAGATTTAGGTTGTGTTGGTAACTTTCTTTATGGTACCTTATACTATTTAGCTATTTTCAGTCTGAATGCAATGAGCAAAGTACATCACGTTTTTCTTTTGTTTCTTTTGTACTTTTCTGCCCATTTTTCCTCCAGGTTTAACTCAAAAAATGCTTTTAACATCTTAAAAATAGGATTGCTGCCCGTGATGATGGCGTTTTCATTTAGCCCCATTGGTTTTGAAATTGGGACACCTTCCCAATTGTGACACCATGACCTTAATTTCCTTGGTTGTTTTTGTACGCTTGTGGTATTGCACCACACCTAACGGTCCTACCCTTCTTGACGCAGTCATCGAAAATTGAAATAGAACTCCTTACTTACAGAATTGCTGCACTTCCATTTGAAAGGATTTGCACCAAAGAAAACAAGGATTCTAACTGCTAGTATTCACGTCTTAATTTATAAATTACCAATACTAAATCGTTTGTACGGCCTCAAATTAAAAGAAATTATAGTCACAAGCCTAAAGTTGTAGCTTCATAGTATGAGGCTAAAGTCGATTTGCTGGCAGGAATGAGCTAAAAAGGCGTAGTGCCAATGGGCAAATTTGTGGAAGTTCATTTTTTAAAACACTACAGCTGTGGAAATGTGTGGTGATAATGCCACAAACGCTCCTCATGAAGAACTCTTGATTACTTAATGATCATAACCTTTTCATATACCATAGAAGGTTTAAATACATCTAGCTACATGAGCATAACAATACCTTAGTTTAGTCAACCAAAATAATCACATCGAAACATATAATATATTATATATATATATATATTTACAAACACTCACAAACACACACGTGTGTGCATATAAACTCATTGGAGATGGACTCGTAAAAATATTAGATGAATCATTTAGAAACAACAAGAGATCTAATTAATGTTAGTAATTTTTAAAACTGGCTCGTTAGGTAGAAAACGATGGAGGACAAGACAAAGTTAACAAAGTTACTCTGAAGTTTAATGAAGAGACGATTAGCATATGTGAAAACTTTGGCCCGATGTGTTTGACAGTAGCGATTAATATCTTCAACTTGCTTAGTAATTATGAGGCTATCATACAGATCGAGCACTATGTCCTTCGAAAGACTGCTAAAGAGAGCCACCACTTCTTCGCCACTTCTTGCAGCCGCTGTAATAATCCCTTTCTGCTGTAGCAACTTAACGTCTTCTGGTGTATCGACAAGGCCATAGAACAACATAACGAGGGATGTGAAATATGGTGCAGGATGGCTATTAGTTTGCTCATAAGCCACCAAGTTTCTTAGAAATAGTTTGGTTCTGCTTCCTATGAATAATGTAGGAATTTTCAGGTTTGACTCCTTCAACTCCATGTTTAAAAGGTTTCCGGAATTTTTCTCCAGTCTCAGGCCTGCCTGTTTAAATCTTTCAGCATTACAGACCCAACCTTTCATTGGGAAATTAGATTCTTTGCGCAACAAACTGCTTTCGGGTTGATAATCACTGGAAATGAAGCTAGACTGAAACAAAGCCAGTAGATGTTGATAATTGCCTTCAATATTAGAACTTTCAATTGGCATTTTATCCTTACCAGGCCACACAGGTTAAAAAAATTGAAGAGCAAGCCTGTTCAGGGAACTTCCATCTTCTTCACTATATCCAGTTAACCTGAAAATTTCATGGAACATGAACAAAGGAAGCTGATTTTCTAGCACCAGTAAATCCTGACGTAAATTGGGAACAATCCATCGGGTGGCAAAGATGGGGTCGTTGGCGTCCTGCCCCTGCAATCCCATATAAATATATATTGTTGTCTTAAAACATTTCTGCCAGAAATATGCTATAAATTTAATCCAAGTTGTAGCCGTAGTTGTATATGTCAGGAATAGTAACTTAAATCTCATAAGAAGAAAAAACAAAATGCTACCTTATATAAATGAGTTTATATATGATGCATTGTACATTATCAGTAAATCTCATCTTATTAATGAATGAGTATTAATTCTTAAAATAAATATACAAAAATTTAATCTTTTTTTTTTTTAAAACTTACTCATTAACGAGATGTCATTCACCTCATTAATAAGATAATATATCTAATTTACTAATAATGTATAAAATCTATATAGACTATGCTCAAATATAAATCTAACATAAATTATATATCTACACATAGCGCACACATTTTTGCGTTCAAACGGAATAGCTCAATTATGAAGCAACCATCCATCAGCATCATCTTCACAAAGTCATCACTGCTGATTGTATTGAAGTCCTTTAAGTAGCATTTTCTGGTCTTATTCTCCAGTTTTTTCATGGCACCAAGGAGGCTAGAAAGGAGGCTAGAAAAGAGGTCTTGTTTGTCATTTTCTTCTAACATGCGATGTAGAAACTTCAACTTTCGAGCTTCCATGTCTTCTAATCCCGAACTTTTGTAGTGAAATGGACCTATTGAGACAATCCTAGGTCTGTAAGCTCTCTCATCTTCTTCTCGCATATGTTGCGGGACTCCGCATATACCGCACTGAAGGATTGACGCAGAGGGAATACTTGTATTACTGTTTAGTTGTGGTGACTCTGAACGAATTTGGCTATCGATATTTAGCTCTGGTGACTCAAAATGAATAGTAGAATCGAGGTTTAGCTCTGATGATTCAGAATGAATTCCATGATTGACACTTGGCTCTAGAGAGTTAGAATGAATGCAGGTATCAATGTTTAGCTCTGATGACTCAAAGCGAATCCAGGTATTGATGTTTAACTCCGATGACTCGGAACGAACCTCAGTATCATTAGTGTCTAGTTCTGATGTCTCGAAATCCCGGTTTTCTTCACTTGACAAGTAGGATTCCAATTCGATAGTCCAACCCGAATTTTCACCCATATTGAGAGCGC
The DNA here is from genome assembly GCF_047325235.1 of Durio zibethinus. Classification (NCBI taxonomy): domain Eukaryota; kingdom Viridiplantae; phylum Streptophyta; class Magnoliopsida; order Malvales; family Malvaceae; genus Durio; species Durio zibethinus. Next base: position 24,858,593 of record NC_143174.1, read on the forward strand.
TAGCTAGCCACAGAACAAGAAAATATAACTCAGTCAATGCATTTGCAGTCTAGAAATATCTAGACAAGGCGAGGAGCAAAGGGCTGTTGATAGTCTTCAAAAACACGTTGTCTCCGAAATTTTGTTGAGGCAACATGGAAAATTCTTCATACCATTCTGGGAAGATTTCGAAATTGACTAAACGCATATAAATTGGATTTAATTATTCATTTCAAGTGGTAAAGAAGTGGGAACTCTGATAGATTCAGATCAAACTTTTAAACTATATTAGGCTGGAGAGGAAACCGACAGGGAGGAAACATAGTTTTAATGTGCAGTAATAGTGTGTCAGAACGAGCCTTTTATTAGTGAAAGAACCCAGTCTTTGCATTGCAGCTTAATTTCTTAGAAGAAGCAGTGGAAGTTGTTTGTCCCCTGGGAATATAGGCCGCCGACCAGCTGGAAACAATGCATCTGCAGGTTCTCCTTTCATACTTCAGAAATTTTATTTGACACTGTTAGCTGCTTTCTTCCTTGATGTATCTTCCCTCTAGTACGGGATCTCATTTGTTGAAGTTGTTTTTCACATGTCTATGTCTGGGAGGAGAGAAAGAGAAAAAAAAAAAAAAAAGAAGTTGAAGGGAATAGAAAGAAGAAGGAAATGCGTGAATTTGTCTCTCTTTATCCCCTTAAAATCGAATCTTTTCTTTTCACCAATACAGGGAAACACCCATTCAACTATGTCATTGTGTTTATCTTCATCAACTTTATTTCCTTCGACTTTCCTTTCCTCTTTCTCACCCTTTCCCAGTTTTCCTTCGTCTAAATTTTCTTTCCTTCCTACCTGATGATGTGTGGTCCACCAGGCTGTTTGTGTACTGCCTTCCTATCCAAAGTTTGAGCTGAATTATTTTGACTTCAGTTGACCAATAACAAAAATGATTTGGACTGTTTATAGGAAAATAGTTTAGGAACTGGCCAATTGGAATTTAGAGTAAACATGGAAAATTTGCTTTCTGATATCCAAATTAACGTGGAAACTTCGAAATCCTTACCCAAATTGGCTTATCACTTGGTTCCTAACTATCTTTGTTTCTTTATCATTATATAAAGTGCATTTCCCTCATAATTGTTGATAAATGCATGAAAATACTTTCATATGAGTTTAAAATATGAGATTTTTTTATTTTTATAAAAGAAAATACAATATTTTTTAACTGTTTTGATTTATATTTTGGGAGTGAAAACAATTTTTTTATATAAAAAAATTACAACATGAAAATAAAGAAAGAATTATAAATAATTAAATATCGAGAAACTTAAATATGCTGAATATAATTTAATGATAATTATATAAATTAATTGAATTTAATTTTAAATTTGTATTTGACAAAAACAACCTTGAATTTGTAACAATGTCTTTGTAATAAAGATGAAATCTCACTGTATGCTTGTCGAGGTTTAATTCAAGATTGAAAAGAAAGTAGTCTACCTTCACATCCAAAATATTTTTATTAAAATAATAGAATATTATTATTTTAAATTAAATAGAAAGCTAAAATAACTAATAATTGCTATAAATGATAATTTAATTAATTTTAGAAAATTATCTGTAAAAACACTTATTAACAAAGTTCTTAATAAAATAAAATGGAATAAACTACACTTTGAGTTTGGGCTTAAAAATCTTGATTCAAGATGCTAAGGACAAAGGGTGGCTTCTTGATGGATACCCATGGAGCTTTACCCAGGCACAAAGTTTGGAAGAATTGAATATTATACCAGATATATACATTGTATGAGATGTATATATGTATCTTATGTACTTATGTTGGTTCTCCTTTACTGCTCAAAAGTCGTTTGAAATTTACTGATCATACCCATGAATGGAAAGTTTCTTAAGATGTACAAATTTTCCAATGGAGATTTAAGTCTTCAAACTGTTTTTTCCTTTATCAATGTTCCAAGTTGGTAGAAACTAGAAAGTCTATACTATACGATTTAGAATGGACGGATTTTTTTGCAAGTGATCTCATGGCATTCTATATAGACTCTTATCTCCTATCCTTTCCTACTGGAGGGTGAGTTTCCTCTTCCTAATATGACATATTTTCTCGTGCATGATCAAGGACAATAATAAATTGGCTAAGCTAGAGATTTCATCTAAAAAAATTTAGTGGAATAATCTTTGTTCAAGTATTATCATTTCATGATTTCAGAATTATATGACATATCCATATGTTTACGAGCTGTACAAGAGGGTGGATGAACCATCTGGGGAGGAAAAATATCTTTCATTATCAACATTTAAAGAAAGGTCTTCCATTGATGAAATTAATGATGCTTCCCTTGGAAAACCAAGGTAATTAAGTTGCATTCATTCATCATCTATTATTTTAGAAACAGCTCCATTTTCATCTTTGTTTTCCACTATTCCTAATGTGATAATTTCATTTGGATTTCTCTTTGCAGAAATAAAGACAAGATAAGATAGCCTATGCTATGGAATTTGGTAAGATGAACATCCTTGTTCTTAGTATTAACTTTTAATACTGTCTCTTGATCTTGACCAATCTAAACATTACTGCTGCAGGGGCTTTCTGAGTGGTGTATTTTGAGTACAGTTGAAGTTGTGTAACCACAAACCTGAGCGCACATCACAAGCACGTTTGTATATTATTAAGTATTCTAGCAAAGAAAGAAAGGATGTAATACTACTAATTAACCTTCTTCACTGCTATTGCTCTATTGGCATTGACAAATAATATGAAACAACGGATATAATTAGGGAAGGACAGCAAGTGGGAGGTGAGATTCTGGAATTCACATGGAATTAACTTGTGTCGTTGCTCACTACTTAGGCCATCTATTTTGAAATACTAAAAATTAGCAGAATCAAAGGGAAATTAACTACACCCAATTTGGCATATACTTTTATAGAAATCTTACTCATAAAAAAAGGAACAGTTGCAGATCAAACAGAAGACTTGAAGCTACAAATAAAGGATGGGTGAAGTTCAAACAATAATGAGTTTGTGTCAAAGATGACAGCCACGATCCAAGCTGGGGCAATTGTGGTTTAGAAAAATTTGTCAAAAGTTGCCACAAACATCCCAAGAATGTTAAGCTGGCAACATGTTTGGAATGTCAATTCTGGAATACACTATATCAGTCCTCTTTCTAAAATTATTCTCTTAATTTTCACACTAATATGTTATTTATCTATTTATTTAAAGTGTTGAATTTTGCTCTCAATTTCTGCAATCCTGAATTCAGTTTGAATTCCATTTTACTAAATAAATGAAAAGAAAAAATTATGCCACGTAAGTGCAGCCATAGCCATGCACGCATCCTTCAAGACCATTGTTGTCTCCATTTAAAACTTGTTTGACCCTTACTATCTATGCTTACATAAAATCTTTTATCAGAACCTTGGTAGTCGAAAGAGTAAAACACTAGGCTATAAATCGTCTCCAACACTACCCATTTTCCACCCTTTCCTTTTCAGCGATAACTTTAAAAAGAAAAACACAATCACATTTATTTGTGTAATAATGACTTAAAAAGAATTATTTAAAAATTTCAAATCTATTAAATGATTTGAAAGAAAAAATCAAATGGGTAATTAAGACGATTGCACATTTTTGGCTGAAAAATCAGACACGTGTAGCAAATTACAATCACATTTACTTGAGTGCCTAAAAATTGGCTTTAGGCATCAATGGTGGAGCAAAAACTTTAACGGGTTGATTTGACCACTTCCATAAAATAAATACTCTTCAAGGAGATATTAAAAGGTCAAAACCCCATTTCCATGGAAGTTGGATTAACTTTCTTTCTTTTCTGAAAATTTGTTCTGCCGGTTGAAATCTAAGATTGACAATCACTTTTAAATGACTCCTTTATATAATTATTTTAAAAAAATAATATTAATAAATATTTTATATTAATTCAAGATATTAAAGAAATAAACTTTTTTTTATAAAGTAGATTAAAAAAATACCTTTGAAACACTTGTTGATAAAATTCTTTAGATTTTAACAAATGAATACTTTTCAAACTTCATGCTGTCAACATCTAAAACTAATCTTCCTCACGATATTGATAGCTCCTGGTATCTTGTCCTTTGTAATCTGCACAGTGTGAAATATTCTATTGCAAAATATGAGTGTTGAATATGGGTATGTAAGGAAACCCAGACCTACTACAGTACACGTAAGCATTCTGATTAGAGTTTGAACTACATAAATTATTATATTGTTACTCAACTTCTTAATTATTTTTCATGGTCAGAATCCAATTTACTCATACATAGAAGTAAATTACAATTTTTGCTCCACTTGGCATTATATATATTTATATATATCTTTTGGATTTCATTTGTTTCATAATTTTTACATTTTTTTAGTATTTATTTAATAAAAAATTGATTGTTCAACAAAAGATGAGATTACATTTTATGAATAAAACCACTTATAAAATTTATAAGTATAATTCTATTTAAACCAGATAACATGTGAATACATCATCCTTAAAGAAGAAAAAGTATGTCTAATTTGGATGTTGATGCATACGGTAACTCTGATATGATCTAAAACCAACTGATTTTTTTTACATGAATAACAATATAAGCTCACACTTTGAGCAGATTTCTATATATAGATGTCCATATTATCAAACTTTTTAGCTTATTTTGCCAACCATTTTGGCCTATCAACTTTATTCTTCGTATCTAATTAATATCCTTATTTGGTGGATCCTGTCCTTTGCCAATTTCCAAAGTACTTAAGAGAAACCCAGAGAATTTTTCTTCTTCAAGTTTGACAACTCTCCTTTATTTTATCAATTGAAAAAAACCATGAAACAAAAGTAAATATACAGTGACCGTACAAGAAAGAGATTTTTATTCTCTTTTTTCTTCTCCTTTGTTTCATTTCTCAGACAAATAGGAGGGAAGGCGTCTTCATTCAATCGAACAAGCTCATTTCATCTCTGTCAGAAAGTGGAGAAAGGTATAATGAGATAACCCAGAAGTGTAATTGTCATGAATTTTCACTTGGAATCACAAGAATGAGTAATTAGTAGAAACAGATGAGTTTTCATTCAAATATATATTTATGTTTGTTAGATTTTCTATTCAGAAAATTGATCTTATCTTCTAACCTTTGTTTTTGGACAATCTTATCTACATGCATGAATTTTTTTTCCTAGAAATAGAATGTTTGCATGGTACAAGTCTTGCCTTAATTGATGAAAATGCAGTGGAAAGTGTTGCATTATTTTTTTTCTTTCTCTTATATCCAATTTTGGTCGTAGAAAGTTTTTTCTTTTGCGTTCTTTGCAATAACAAAACCAGAAAGTCTCAAAAGACGAAGATTATAAAATGACAATAGTATCCTAGTAAATAATAGTCAAGCATGTACATTAAGTGAAGGTATTTGAGATAAACACTTTGGAAAATTATTATTTTCCACCTTCTGAAGGTCAAGTGGGGAGGTTGTTTCTCTTCAGTCAACCGTAGTGAATTGGCTTTAAAATCTTCAACAAGGAGCAAGACAAAAAAACCAGTTCTGAAGGCTGAAGAGCTATCCCCTTTTATTTCATCTGATTTTTGGTGTTTCTGAGTGGAAGAAAGGAGAAGCTTTCAACCATGGCTGGAGGGCCTTTAGCTCCAACTGGGGTGGCCAAGGAGAGGGCAGAGCTTTACCAAGGGAGGGTCACCTTTTATGTGATTATTACTTGCATTGTTGCAGCTGTTGGAGGATCAATTTTCGGATATGACATTGGAATTTCAGGTACTCTATCAGCCAATATTTTTATAGATAGATGTATTTAGATTGTTGTTCTGGCAAGGAACCAATAGTCCACAAAGAACATTCCGAGAAGCAAATATAGAAATCATTAGGGACTGGAAATCTGGTGTTGATGGTAATCTAAAGAAGTGAAAAGTTATCTATCATATTTAAATTCAAGAGTTGATTCTTCGACAGGGAGGGAAAAAAATTGTTGTGTTTCACTCTGTTTGGTTTCCAGGCAGAGGAAATGAAAACCAAATTTGGAGCTCAATAACGTATTCAGTTTATTTACAGTTCTATTGAAGTAATGATGCGATCAGGAATTAAACAACAGTTAGAGCACTAAACATAAAAGTGAATAAGATGCATGAAAATAGACCAGACAAACTAATCAGAAAGTGGGTGTACACAGTTTGTGCATATTTACTCGTATAAGAATTTTCACAGCCAGAAAAGTTCCTCAACAACCCACAAAACCTTTTGTCACTGAATATTCTTTTCAACTTCATGACAATGATTCGCAGGAGGAGTGACATCTATGGATGGATTTCTCCGAGAGTTTTTCCATTCGGTGTACATAAACAAGAAGCACGCCCATGAAAACAACTACTGCAAGTATGACAACCAAGGGCTCGCAGCATTCACCTCTTCTCTATACTTTGCTGGTCTAGTTGCATCCTTAGTGGCATCTCCTATAACTAGGGTGTACGGCCGTCGTGCAAGTATAATTTGTGGAGGACTCAGCTTTCTTGTTGGAGCAACTCTCAATGCCGCAGCTGTCAATATGGCAATGCTCCTGTTGGGTCGAATCATGCTTGGTGTTGGGATAGGATTCGGAAACCAGGTAATAACCTACTTCACTGGAATTTCTCCTTGTTTATCTTCCTATAATGAACTTATTTAGGATTTTGGAAATTACCAAAATTTTTCTTCTCTATTTTTTTAAGCATACGATTTCTCTGCTTGTAAGAACAGGAGCATCGCTTGCTTCTGTTCGCAGGCGATGATCAGCGCCTAGTATAAGTTACTTGATCTATGAGAGATTTAATCATCTAATAGTTCAGTAGATATTTCTGAGATTCTGAGCCACGCTTTTTCATGTTTATGAAGGCTGTTCCGCTGTATCTGTCAGAAATGGCACCAACTCATCTTCGAGGAGCCCTGAACATGATGTTTCAGTTAGCAACTACCCTTGGAATCTTTACGGCGAACATGGTCAATTATGGAACTCATAAGCTTGAACCATGGGGATGGAGGCTCTCTCTGGGCCTAGCAGCAACACCAGCCACTTTAATGACGTTGGGAGGATTCCTTCTTCCTGAGACACCTAATAGCTTAATTGAAAGGGGATCAAAAGAGACAGGAAGAAAAGTCCTGGTGAGGATTAGAGGAACAGATCAGGTTGATGCAGAGTTTCAAGACATGGTAGATGCTAGTGAGTTGGCAAATGCAATCAAGTATCCCTTCAGAAACATCCTTGAAAAAAGGAACAGGCCACAATTGGTCATGGCAATCTGCATGCCAACATTTCAGATTCTAACAGGCATAAACTCCATCCTCTTTTATGCTCCAGTGTTGTTCCAAAGCATGGGATTTGAAGGAAATGCTTCACTCTACTCTTCAGCTCTCACAGGAGCAGTTCTGGCTGGATCTACATTCATTTCCATTGCAACAGTCGATAGATTGGGTCGTAGAGTTTTACTCATCAGTGGTGGAATACAAATGATTATATGTCAGGTACTCTTTAACATTCTGTCTTTGAACAAAAGCTATAACAGTAACTCAAGTAATACAAATAGGCAACTGACCATTCTGTCATCTGCCTCTGAAACAGGTCATAGTTGCCATAATCTTGGGGCTGAAGTTTGGGGACAATCAAGAACTATCGAAAGGCTACTCAATATTGGTAGTGACAGTGATATGTCTCTTTGTTCTGGCATTTGGATGGTCATGGGGTCCACTAGGCTGGACTGTGCCAAGTGAGATATTCCCACTGGAAACCAGGTCAGCGGGTCAAAGCATTACAGTTACCGTAAATCTTCTATTCACTTTCGTCATAGCTCAGTGTTTCCTTGCCATGCTTTGTCATTTGAAGTTTGGGATCTTCCTATTCTTCGCAGCATGGATCACTGTCATGACCATCTTCGTTTATGCTTTCTTGCCTGAAACCAAGGGAGTTCCTATTGAAGAAATGATATTTCTGTGGAGAAAACATTGGTTCTGGAAGAAGATTGTCCCTGAATATCCCGAAGTTGATACAAATGAGACCATTTAGAAAAACAAAGAATTTCCTACGAGTACTTGTTTACAATGTTTGTGTTGTAATTGCAATAGTCATCAAGGTAATACAGGCAAGAGGAGTTGATTCCTCCGCCATGAGAATGACTAAAGCCACTTCGTTAAAAAACAACTTTCTCAAAGATTCATAAATATTATAAAGATTAAAAACAAATTGACAGACTACAAGAAAAAAGGTTATAATTTTTTGAAAAGATCATAAAGTAATCCCGAAACCGGATATCAATGAATAGATTCATGCCATGAATCCTTGTGTTATTAATAAGGAAAAAAACCTTAAATTTTAAGATCTCAAAGTGCAGTATATTCAATTTGACTGACAAAACTGTGTTCTATTGTCATTTTTATTAATCATTAAATTTGATGTAAAATAATATATATACATAAGTATATGTATGCTTACGGGGAGTATTCAATAATTTTTACTAGTCCATATAATCTCATAACAAAATTTGCTTAGAACTCCAACTACGTATAAAATGCTACTAAAACACTAGTTACCAGTATGGATATCTTACACATGAATATCTTAAAAGGTTCAATGAGTAAAATTGACACCTTTTTTGGAAAGAAAAATAAATAATAAAAAAACAAATAAATAAATTAGACTAATTTACCCCTTGTTCTGTGCCAATCATTGAACAAATGTCCTGGTAAAATTTAAGGGGGAAAAATGAAATGTAAGCAATATGAATAATGAAATGTTGCATTAAACGTGTTCTATAATGCAAAATAAAAATAGGGATAAGAGAGTGATTGATTACAAAATTTTGCTGCGTTGTTGTCCGCAAGGACAAGCCCACCTCCATCAACATTTCTGCACCAAGTCTCCTCTGACTATTGTACTTACTCATCACTTGATACTTTCACATCCTTAAAACTTGAGAAGGTGTATCTTCAGATAGAATTGAGCATATTTCAACCGAATTATTTCTGTCCCAAAATCAAGTTCTACAAGAAAAGCTCCAAACTACCAGAAGATTTTCAGTCACAAGTAAACCAAGCTGGTAGTTCGCCACCCATTAAGGTACCTCATATCAAGGAAGATGAGAATATTATCGTTGACACCCTAGTAGCAGAGATTCTTTTGTTTCTTGTTAGTTTAACATCCACCCTCCTAAGGTTTCTGGAGAAGAATTGTAGCTGGGTGGACAAAAGGGCTGACCACATGATTTATGGCAAGACACAGCAATGACCCTGTCTACATCTTATCACCACTCATCAAGAGATTTGAAAAGAATCAATAATGAACGGTAAAGTCATGATACACCTGAAAGCATGTGTTTTTCATTAAATAAATCATGCTAATGCTGTAAAGTTTCAAATGTGATGAAGAAATAAATGGACAATTGCAACTTGGAGAGGTATCACTAGGCTGCGATAGGAAAAACAATCATTGCAAAGGATTCAAAACTGTCAATCACAATTAAAATTTGTAAACGAACAAATCTAATAGGAGCTGCTTCCATGACAATGAACCTAAACTAAAATTAATTCAAGTTTGTCTTTCTTTGCACTCAAAAGGAAATACATACTCATATTATTTAGTTGAGACAATGACAATTCATTCTCGAAAGTAGTGACATGATAAGGAAAATAATTTCACAAATAATTCAAAAAATGTTAAAGAATAAAACAAAGAGTCCATAACTAAGAGGACAGAAATAGGGAAAGCAGTTTCCCAAAAAATTGAGGATTTGAAGAAAGCAATGGCACTTTGAAGTTAAAAGTTACACCAGTATCTCCAAATCACATTGAATGAAAGAAAGATCCACCAGGGCAATATTGGATAAAGAATAGCCGTTATAACAGAAAACCATTAGCACACAAAAGAAAATCAGGACATGAACAACATACCTACCGATCCCACAACCATCACAATGATACAGTCTCTTCGATGCCTACATAGTAGAAACAACATTAATCTGCCAATATATGTATTATGTTAACTCATTGTGCAAAAACATAAGCTAAGATAACAATGTAAACGTCACAAAACCATAAAAGGTGGATCTCTCTCTCATTCATATAAATAAAATAGTATGCAGGCCTGGCAGAAATAATTCCCCATACATATGCCACAGTTAATGCAGACTACTTGGCCTGTTCAAAATGAAATCAAAAGTAAACATGATTAAGAGAACTCCAACTACATACAATACACTTCTGATGCAGTAGATTGTGCTAATTAAGTTTTCCAGGTCATCAACAATACCATCATTCCTCTTACACATGTATACCTTAAAGGTTCAACGAGTAATATTGACACCTTTACTCTCAAACGAAAAATGCTTAATGAAAACCCATAAAATTATTTAGAGTTAACCCTTTTTCTGTGTCACATAGCAAACAAATGACTTAGTAAAATTTACAAAAAAGAAACGAAATATCAGAAATATTAACGAACAAATCTAATAGGAGTTGCTTCCATGAAAATGAATCTAAACTAAACTTATATCAAGTTTTTCGATCTTTGTACTAAAAAAGAGATACATACACATATTATATACGATAAATGGTTAGTCGGCAGGGCTCCCAACGCTCATAAAAATACACAAGAGGATAGAATATGTAAAAGAGAAGAGGATATAGAGATTTCAAACCATTTTATGTAAACTTTTGAAAACGGTTATGTTCTCTTCCTTAACAAACTTTTGCTTCTCTTTCTCTCAATTCTCTCAGAAACCCAACAGAAACTAAATCGCCTAAGAAATAAAATCAATGAATCACTACTTTCAACAATACACATTATCTAAACAAATAATTCAACAATAATTAAAAAAAAAAATATTACTAACTTAAATAAATTTCATAACATAACTAACATAACAAACTTTCAATCCCGGAGCGATCTGAAGAACAATAGCGAAGCAGCGATGAGAACTTTGGATGCCAACTTTTCAAAACAGAGCCCTTTCCTCTCTTTTCTTTTTCTTTTTTTTTTTTAACAGAAACATAGTAGCGATCAAAGCACAGCCTTAACTACCTTTAGCTGTATTGGTGTTTGCGACAGTGATAGCAGTCACTCAGTAGTTCGAGTATTTACAAGTCAAATGACGTATTTACCCTCCTATTCAAAATTCAGGTTCCATTTTCATAGAGTAAATATCCTCTGCAACCGCAAGTGTTTTGCACCCTCGTTTTTTAGAGTTGGATTAAACAAAAATTTGATCGGAACAAACGAAGAGTAAAGAGTTAAATTGCATACTCTGAATTTTGAGCGTAGGATGATAAGTTTGAATACTGTGGCTGAAGTAGGACGATCCAACGGCTTTAAATTGAAGATACATGTATAGTCAATCCAACAACCGTAACTTGTGACACGTGACTTAAATTTTGGACTAAAAATGCGCGTTATATATTATGTTAGAATTTTATTTATTTTTTAGATACAAACACAACATTTTGTTAAAATATCACGTTCTGTTAAAACAGGGTTAGCAAGTATATTCTTCATTCTCATTTAGTTGCCACAAACTTCTAATCAACTCCAATGATAACCTGGCCATTCAATGCTTCAATTGTTTTAGTGTTATAGGTCGAGATTTAAACTCTGAATTCGCATGATTTTGAGATCTGGATATTCACTCATTTGATATCTCAGATCAATCTACTTATCACGGTTCACACTCTTATGAGGTGTTATCCGTTCTGATCCTCTGATCTCACAGTTTTATCCTACAAAAGATGTCTCATAAAGGAGAGGTGGTGTGAATCTTTTTATACTAAGTGACCCTCTATTATGTTCGATGTGAGATTTAAGACTCTTCTTTAGGTCCGTCTATTATGTTCAATGTAAGATTCAGGATTTTTCCTTCCTATTATGTTCGATGTGAGATTCTAAGATTTTTCTTTCCTATTATGTTCTATGTGAGATTTAGGACTCTTTTTTAGGTCTGTCTATTATGTTCGATGTGAGATTCATGATTTTTCTTTCTTATTATGTTCTATGTGAGATTTAGGACTCTTCTTTAGGTCCGTCTATTATGTTCGATGTGAGATTCGGGATTTTTTCTTTTATACCTTAGTGACCCTCCTATTATATTCGATGTGGGATTCAAAAATTTTCTTTAGGTCCGTGACATTCTCTTCCACCTAATCTCGTAACGCCCTCATCACGGAGGCTGGTCACCTTGTCTATCTTCCTTGAGACACTTGACGTGGATCGAACGGTTTAGGGCTGACTTTGATACCACTTGTCACGGGTCGAAACTTAAGTTTCAAACCCACGCGACTCCAAGACCCGGGTATCCACTCATTCGATGTCCCAAATCAAACTACCTGTCACGGTTCACTCTCTTGTGAGGTATTGTCTACTCTGACCCCTTGATCTCACCGTTTTGTCCTACAAAAGACGTCTCACAAGGAAGAGGTGGTGTGAACCCTTTTATACCCTAATGACCATCCTATTATATTCGATGTGAGATTCAAGACTCTTCTTCAGGTCCGTGACACTAGTACATTGCTGTGCAAAAAAGCTATAATCAAGAACAGAGAACACAGAAGAACTGATGTTTTTGCATGTAGGGTAAGACATGCCCCTCGAGATCTAGAAGAATTGTTCTTTAATCTTTTCAATCTATAATAGTTTTGACTACAAAATATTGTTAAAAATTGATATATAGATTCTATGATAGTTGGGCATTGAAAAAATTATAATTGTTTGTGTTTATTAAATATTATCCTAAAAGTTTTTTAAAGTTTTAACTAATATGAAAATAAATATGATTAAGATTGTGTTCATTGTAACATTAATATTGGAGTTTAATTCAACTAATTCCCATTCTAAAAACTTTTGGAATCTTAAAGGTCATTTAGAAGGAGAAATGTCATCAATTGTAAAGACTGAGAACTTTGATATGGATGAGGAACATGTTTTTGTTGTGAAAGAGGGTGTTATTCAGTCTTTATTGCATCTGGTCGTGTACTTTTGGATTTTCTTCTAGAACTTCAACTATTATTTTTGTCATGAAAATCTGATGAAGTTTTAACTCATCTGAATCATCAGTATCAACTGTATCATCTGATTCATCTGATTTTTCCAAAGAGAAATATATTTTCTTTTGCTATGATCAAACTCAATTGTCACAGTGCCATCCTGGTTTGTCTTGTAAGTTAGATTAAAGTATTGAATTGGTTCATCTTTCTTTTAAATCTTTTAATAACTTATCATTCATGAATTTGGGAAAAGTTTTAATATAAATATGTCTGGGATTCTTATCTGTTGCTTCTATTTTTATAAAGACAGCACAACCAGAGTGAGGAAGAGGCAAGTTAATGGTATGATCTTGAATTCTGTATATCATCTGGTAGTGAAAAAAATAGAAAACCTTCTTTAAGACCACTAATAAGAAAGTATTCTCTATAGACTTTATCAGCAACCTTATTACCTTTCAAATCCTCTTAACTTGTCAAATAACCCAAAAGATTTTACGATTTCCACTTCCTCAGAAAGACCTTGTTATTAATTTTGATGTCATAACCAATTTAAGACTTAGTGAAAAAGGCATAAAGTTTCAAAGTTATTTCAGATCTTGAAAAAAACTTTCCCAACCTCTTCACCGACTATTCAAATAGATTTCTTCCAGGAATTTAGACAAAAATTCATTCAGATTTCATGTGCAGATACTCATTTAGAATTTCTCTAGAAATATGATCATCCTCTTTAGAAAAACCCAAAATATTTCATTACCCTTCCCGTTAAAAAAGATAAAAATGCCAATTCAACAAAAGCAAGTCATTCAAGCATGAATCTAGACCGTTTCAACTAAACAACCCAAAAATGTTCCCAGACACAAGGATTAATTGAACCAACATCTTCTTCATGAGCATGTGAAGCATTTTATGTCAATAAACATGCAGAACAAATTCGTGAAAAATTAATATTGGTAATTAATTACAAGCCTCTTAACATTTTTCTTGTAGATGATAAATTACCCTAATTCAAATCTTTCCTCATAAACACTCTTCTTTCATAATAGTTATTGCATTTTTTGACACTAGTACAACTCAAACCATAGCTAATCCCATTGTATTATCCAAAACCTTTTGGAAAAAACAAAAAACCTTCTTTAAGATCGTTGATGAGAAAGTATTCTCTACAGACTTTATCAACAATTCTGTTACCCTTCAGATCTTCCGAGGTTGTCAAATAATCCAAAAGATTTTAGGTTGAATGTTGAAAAAGGTGAAGGAGTGTTTTAAGTCTTGGGAGAGGAAATTCTATAGCAATGTAGTAAAAGTAACAAAGGCACCATATGAAACAAACTATTTCTTTTGAAAAACAAACTGGGTCAGAGAATCTGAAGGGATGGATGAAGGGGTATTCAAGATATATACCAAGAGATTGGATGGAGGAGTCTCTAAATTTTTTGAGTATTTTGGACTGATATTTGAATAAGAGGTGTGGGGCTTTTTGGTCAAGGTCTTGGTTTTAATTAGTTTTGGTAATTATGGGGAAAAACTTTCAATTGGGAGGTTGAGAAATTCGTCAGGTAAGTCAAATTCATCACCCTGTAATCACAATTAATATCAGTTATAGATCCAAGAGGGCCAGCAATGGAAGGTTTTTGTGGGACATTTATAACAGGTGGAACTGTCGAAGAACCATTGCTACTTGTTAATGCCGAAAGCTGTTCTGCAGGTGCTGGTGGATATACACTGTCTAATGAAATGTTCTGTCAAGATGCGGTTGATGGAGCAACTGCGGTGTCTGGTATTTCTGAGACATTATCAACAGGAATAGCAGAAGGAGCTGACAGATCAAATAGTAAAAATTCCAAAGAAATTGCGTTGGCGGGAGGAGGTGCTTTTCCCTTTGAAGAGAGTTCATCTGAGGACTGGTAACCACCATCACTTGGTGAAGGCACTTGCTGCATATATGATGCTGCTACAGCATTAGACGTTTCAGAATCCATACTGAAATCAATCAAACTCTCCATGCCACCAGATGATGCAATCTTATGCAAAGTGACAACGGGATAAGTAATGTTCTGAGGAGCTACATAAAAATAGAGTATGATAAGCTCCTCTCAAAGGCACAATTTAAAATTTTACTCTATGAAACCAGTTCATTCACAAATCTATTTATATGTATCAAGCATTCAAAAATTGAACAAATGGTTCAAATATATGCATATGAAATCCTATGCAGAATTTCATATCTGAATTACAGACGTCCCTTTTGCGAGAAAGAGAAGAAACTCTGATAAGGGAAAAAGTACCAAGGGTCCGGCATAGTTTCTAAGTAGTCACTGCACCTTCTGCAGATTCATACGGTGCTCTTGCTTGTTCTAAACTTCTGAGTCATTATTGTACGTGGTTAAGTAAAAGAAAGCAATTGTTTTTCTTAGAAACAAAATAAAGAAAAACAAACAACAAGCCTCTGAAAGGTAACACCATTAGAGCCATACTTAAATAAAAAAGAAGTAACAACAACTTCACCTGGTTTTTAACAGAAGCATCAGCATCCCTTCCAGCTTTTGCTTTTGAATGTTCACCAACCTGTAAGGCAGGTGCATTCTCTCCCAAAATATCTATAACAGGGTGCACCGCTGGAGAACCAGAGCTATCTGTTTGGTGGTCAGATGACCCGCTTTGTGTCTCAGGTTCTCTTCGTGAAAAGCTGCTGTTATCTTGTCGCCTGCCACTTCTATGACCATCATATTGGAGACTGTTATCAACAGAGGGTTTAAGAGTGTAATCAGAAAGGGAAACAAAATAACAAATAATTCAAATTGATGCAATGTAATTATTGCATCACCGACCATGTTATTATTATTCTCAGGCCTTCGAGGCAATCTCATCATTGTCCCTAACAATAGTCTTTTGAGGATAGAAAAGAAATGTAAGATAACATAACTGAATTAAGGCCTCACTCAAACACAAATACAGTACTGTACAAGTATAACATAAATGTGAGTTTATCTGGGCGAACTGATTTTTTTCAACAAATATGAAATATTCAATACAGTAGTTGAGGGAAAGGAGGAAGAAGAGTTTCAAGACATGAAGAGGTCATCCTATCCAACGCAAAGCCACATTAAGCGACCAAGAGAAACATGCCTATTGCAAAACTCCCTTACCGAAAGAATGAGACTGAGCATCACCGCATCCCCTACCATCGTATAAATGAGGCCAAATCTGACAAGCCATCGAAATTCACAAATATAGACTTTAGTCTCCACACCAATCATGTCCAAAATAAAGCACCTTGTGAGAGCTTCCACGGTCAAAGAAACAATCTGAACAAATATGATTTCTACATTTTTACCGTGTTTTCTCAGTAGCCAAACACAAACAAGTGCCCAAGAACAAGTAGAAACAAATCTCCTTCGTTCCTATCAAGGCCTAGAAAAAGCATATCGATAAAACTCAACGCTGTAAAAAAAAAAATGTGGCCAAAACACCCCAAAAGAAAAAAGAAATAAAAAAAAAAAGAAACTAAAACCATTATAGTAAAATAACCAAAATTTGAAGAAACCCACAGGAAGAATAGTAAAAAACAAACATACCTGCAATTCAAGGTTTTAGTTAAAAGAAGGCTTCAAAAAAATACATAAGAATATATATATTTATAGATTTCCATTAAAAAAATGGTTCTTACCATCTATCCTATCTAAATGTAAGGTTGAAATTTTTTTATTATAGAGAATATTAAAATGTAGCATCTAGGATCAGAGAGGAAAAAAAAACAAATTGAGGAAATAAGACTAATGAAGAAAAGAGAACCGGTGATCATATAAAAATTTTAATTAATAGGAGTAGTTTAATTGAAAGTAAAAATTGGCAAATACTTTTTTTACTTCGAAATATATATATTTTTAGTGTTTCAGCTCAAATTTTAGATTTTAAAATTAAATTTTAATAAATCTTTCTTAATTTAAAAATAAATTAAAACAACATAAAAAATTCTCTTCTCAAGGAGTTGATCAAAGCAATCAACACTCTTTAAATGAGAATTTGATGAATACATGGTATTGGAAAATGTCACATTGTGGGTATCATGATTCATGCAAGTTGAACCAATCCTATCAAATATAAAAACCATGGACCGAAAAAATATTCAAAGCAATCTTAAAGAGGTCATGCATATAGTTCTGATAAGATTCAAATTCGCTGTGGTTGCTGTCAGAGATGACACCAGCGATGTTACACACTAATCTATGAATCCAACTGGCAGATAAGATAACGAAATATCTTAAAAAATATATATGACACTATATAAAAATAAAATAATTAAAAATTTACAAAAAATTATAAATAAATTTAATGAAATAAAAAATTATATTTTTATTTTTATATTCATACAAATTATAATATATAATTTTTATATAAAATATGATATAAATATAATATCTTACGTTATATAATCACCTAAATCTTCGTATCTCTACGTCAAGATTTCATTTTTTTTTAAAAGGGTAATTTTCAAACAATAGAATGGCTTCATATTTGTTTTCCATCATTCAATGTGGTTCACATCACATCAACTTGTTCCGTTTCAAAGGTCGGAAATTAGAAGATGCTTCCGCCACAACGAGCGGCTTATATTTTTGATGCAACAACGGCCTCTCATGAACCAAATGGTGGGTCAAAATCTCCCCCCTAGTTTCACCGAAATATAAGGGGGTAGCCCACATTTCATTTTCATTCTCAAATCACTGGTATACCTCACAGTCACAGCCATGGAGTCTCAATACCCCCAAAACCCTGAAAGCTTAGCTAAAACACCTCCCAGCAACCCCACCTTTCCTTCACCAACTAACATAGTTCATAGAGTGAAAAGCAATTTGCTTTTTCAATCTAAATGGGCAGAATTAAATGGTGCCATGGGAGATTTGGGCATATATATTCCTATTGTGTTGGCCTTGACACTTGCCAAGGACCTTAACTTAGGCACCACATTGATATTCACTCGTGTCTACAACATTGTCACTGGCGCCATATACGGTGTTCCAATGCCTGTCCAACCCATGAAGGCGATTGCAGCGGTAGCTATATCTAATGTTTCGGATTTTAATATCCCGGAAATTTTGGCAGCTGGAATTTCTACTGGTGCAATTTTGTTGGTTTTGGGTGTTACAGGGTTGATGCAGCTGGTGTATAAGCTGATACCCCTATCTGTCGTTAGGGGAATTCAGCTGTTACAAGGCTTATCATTTGCTATGATTGCTGTTGAGTACATTAGAAACGTTCAGGATTTTTCCAAGTCAAAATCTGAAGGGAATAGACATTGGCTGGGATTGGATGGATTGATTTTGGATATTGTTTGTGCTTGTTTCATAATTGTTGTTAATGGTGCAGGTGAAGAAAGAAATGAAAGAGACGCTAACGTTGACGAAGAAACGATTACGAGAAGAAAAAGAATCAGGAAAATCATGGCTACTATTCCTTCAGCTTTTATCATTTTATTGTTAGGTGTGATTTTGGCATTCATACGATGCCCAAAGTGGTGAATGACATTAAACTTGGACCTTCTTCTATGAAGGTTGTGCATATAACTAGTCATGCATGGAAGGAAGGATTTATCAAGGGTACGATCCCTCAATTGCCTTTATCAGTATTAAACTCAATGATTGTAGATACTCCAATCTATAATTTTAATTGATTTTGTTTTTGTTAATAAAAATAAAAAATAAAAAACAAAAAAAAGGAATAAAAAAAAAATCAATGGTTGAGTTTGTTTGGATTTAAAAGTTTGAATTGGATTAGAAAGTTTGAGTTGGACTTAAAATTTGGAGTTGAATTTAAAAAGAATCGAAACTTTTTTCCAGTTTAGGGTTTTTAGATTTTAAATCCTATAAATACAGACCTGCGTCAAGCCTAAAAAAACACAAAGAGATTGAAAAAAAAATATACAGCAAAAAACAGTATAAAATTTTTGTTTTAGAAAGGTTTATGGCAAAAAAATATATTTGGGTGTTAGGGTTGGGAAGATTTGATTTGGTGTTGATAGAGAGATTTAGTGTTGAAAATCTTTTTTTTTTGGAAAATTTTTAAAAAATTTTCAGATTTTGACGAATTTTTTTAGTTTCGATGAAAATTCTAGCAAAATTTGAAGTTTCCAGGATTTTTGTTTTAGAAAGGTTTCTGGTAAAAAGAAATATTTAGGTTTTAGAGTTGGGAAGATTTGATTTGGAATTGAGAGAAAGAGAGATCTAGTGTTGAAAATCTTTTTTTTCAAAAATTTTTTGAAAAATTTTTAGATTCTGATGAATTTTTTCAGTTTTCTATGAAGATTCTTGTAAGACTTTGAAGTTTTCGATGAGATTTTCAGTTTCTAGTGAAGTTCCCAACGAGTTTTCCATATTCTAGCAAAGAATCCCAAAACACGCGTCGGCATTCATCGTTTTCTAAAAAGAGAGAGGAAAAGAGAAGAGGAAAAAGAACAAGTAGAAGAAATCTAAAGAAAAAAATTTTTAGGTTTTTATACCTTATAGAAATGATGCCATTTTTGCCTTAAGAAACCTCAAGATCTGCATATTTTCTAGCGGGTGATCCGACTCAAGCATCAATCCACTTCTTTGACTCATGTACCAGCCTAGTCTTTCAGTTAAGTCGAGTCACGCCTTGCCTCTGAGTCACATCTCTAAAGCCACTATATGTGTCTTCAACCGAGCCTTTTACTCGCTAAGCCAAGCCATTTCTGTTTTTTTATATTTTATTTATTTTTTTTCTTTATGTATTTTATTTTAAAATATTTTTGGCATGATTAATTTTAGGAAAAAATAGAAAAAAATTAAAAAATATAAAACAAAATAATGTTTAAAAAATAAATATTAATTATCCAATGATGAAATTTTTAGAAATTTCAAATTGTAAATTTGTACAAAATTCTAAGGTGAGAAATTTTTTTCTAAATTTGTCCCAAATAATGGGATAATTTAGATGAAATTTCAATAAAAGTAATTATATTCTTTTCCAAATAAAAAAAATTGGTTGAAAATATTTGACAATTACCCAATGATGAGATTCTTAAAAATTTCAAATAGTAAATTTTCTAAGAAATCTCAAGGTGAGAAATTTCTTTAAATTTGTCTTAAATGGTAAAAGAATTTAAATGAAACTTCAAAAAAATAATTATCATATTATTTTCTTTCCAAAATAAAAAAAATTTTTTAATTGGCCCAAATAGTAAAAAATTTAGAAATAAAACTAGTAAAATAAAAATAAAAATAAATTTCAAGGATAAAATTCTTATTAATCACAAATTGATGATTATTTAAAAAAAATTTAGGTGAAAAAATATTTTTAATTTGGCCTAAAGGGTAAAATATTATATATATATTCAATAAAAAAACTAAACATAAAAAATGATTAAACATTTTTCAACCATGGAGCTTCTTCAAAAAAATAAATTGGATTCTTAAATACTCTTGAGATAAAGAAGTATTTTTAATAATTCTACTTGATTGATGAAAAAATATTAAGAATTATTTTTAATATTAAATTTAATATTATTATAATCAAGACCTTAGGATAATTTAAAATAAAATAGTATCGTCCTTCAGATGGGCATATGGGGGTACTAAAACCTTTTTCATATATAACCGAACTCCTGAACCCTGTTTTGATTAGTAGATTAAAACTTATTCGTTAGGGATCCTTAGTCAAGTTTAAGAATTTTTTAAAATGATAAATTTATTAGGTAACCAATTATACCTAGATAAATGATTGGATGCGACTACTCTTGTTAAGTCTAGCTATAGATTTTTAAATCTACATGTTATGACAGTGATTGCAATCTACAAGTTGTCATCAAATCTTTTTTTAAGAAGGAAATTCCCATCTACATCGCTTTCAGTTAAGGACGGCAACCAAGCCCGTCCCCGACGGGTTTCGGCTCGACCCGACCCCTATAGGGTCAGGTTTTTTTTTTAAATTTCGGGTTTCGGATCAGGGTCGGGTCGGGTAAAATTAGGTAATAGTCGGGGTCGGGTCGGGGTCGGGTATGCCTAAAACCCGACCTTACCCGACCCGATATTATTAAAAAATTATTTTTTAATTAATTAATTAATTAATTATTTATATATATATATTTATATAATGATATTTTTAAATATTTATATTTAAAAAATAATATTTTATATTTTAAAAAATAATATTTTATTAATTTCGGGTCTGGTCGGATCGGGTACGGTTTACATATTGTCAGGTCGGGTCGGATTCGGGTATTAAAAAATTTTGGGTCGGGTCGGGGTCGTGTTTGATTAAACATAAAATCGGGTCGGATTCGGGGCGAGCAAAACCCGCCCCGAACCCGACCCGATGCCATCCCTACTTTCAGTTGGGCCAATGAACTTGGTAAGGTGCTAGTTTGATGCCATTCCATGCTACCATGGTGCAAGTGGGCTAGCTGGGTGGTATAAGTTTTGAGGCAGGAGTGGTGGGTGTGTAGCTATTCCTAAGGCAACCAAAATGATCTTGGGTTTGGTATTATAAACTTTTTTAGTGATGATTGTACACCAGTTTCCAGTTGGTTTGTTAGGTTTTTTACTCTTGTTTGCAAGGATTGAACTAGCAATGAGTTGTAGATATATGAATTCAAAGGAATAGTCTTTCGTAATGTTAATATGCATAGTTGTTTCCCTTGTAGGCTCAAGTGTAGCACTTGGCTTTGTTTGTGGAATATTAGTGCATATGCTTCTTAAGCTTAGGAACTGGAGCAAAGATCAATCCTGTTCTGCAGTGTGGATGCATGGAACTCCATAACAATACCATGTTTTTCATTTAAACTTTATGTAAAAAGTGCTTGAAAAAATTGAAGAAGTTCAAAATCCAAACCTTAAATCAAAGCATTACTTTGTCTTGTGCTTTTATAAGTCAACATTGTCTACCATACAAACAAATAATAATCACTTACATGATTACAGTCATTATGATAGTGTATGTATACTAAATGGCAATTACAATGGATAAAAAATTGCATGATTATAATCACCTAAAGAAAAAGATAAGAAGAAAGATCAAACCAAGCAAGAAGAAATAAAAGAAGCAATGTCTGGCAATGAGAAATTTACGAAGGATTCCACCGTATTGAGAATGTATCTTGGTCTAGAGTGGTCAATTTCATGCTTTTTTTAGATCATCTTTGATGATGTGATTCTCTCTATCAAAAATACAAAAGTCTGAAGGCATCATTAGTCATGTAGCTTTTTTTTTTGGATTTTTCAACAAAAAAAAAAACTATTCTTTCCTTGTGCTTTGGGATTTTTGAGGCTTAAAGCAAAAAAATATGGCCAAAACACCACTTGAAATAAAAAAGTTAAAAAAAACCATTATATTAAAATAACCAAAATTTGAAAAAACTCAAAGGAAGAAGAGTGAAAAACAAACATACTTGCAATTCAAGGTTTTAGTTAAAAGAGGGGCTTCAAAAAAATAAATAACACAAATTCATCCAAAAAAAAAAATAAAAGGAAAGGAAATCAATGTTTGGTTTTTGTAAAATGAACATAAAATCTTACAAGTTTTATAAACAAATTATTGTGCTATTTCTTTTTTGGTTAAATGCTCAAATCAAGATCAAATATTTGGGCAATTGTTCAATTTATGACTAAACATTTTAATTTGTACATATAAGAATAAAATATTATCAACTTATAACAATATAAGATTTATTTCAACAAAAAGTAAGATGTGCATATTACACGTTGTAATAACATGTAAAAAGGATATGAATCAACTAATTAATCCAAATTCTATGTTAATTTGGTTTTTTATTATTAATTTTAAAAAAAAAAAGAAATGAAAAGTTATTTAGGAAAAAAAAACCTGTGTTTAACCTAAATAAAAAAAAAAAAGCAAAAAATTCGTAAACCCATAGTAGATCACCTTTAACCCTACTCATCTAGACAGGTTGTTTCAATCACTGATTCAATTTCATTTGTTAATTTATGTGAGGTAAGTGTTATTCAACAGCCTATTTTAAGGTAACCAATATTGGGTTTAATCGATTATACTTTAAGAATTGATTCTGTTTAGGTTTCAATCGTTTGGGCTTCAAAATTTTGGAAGGTTAGTTGTTGTTTTTTTGTTAAATTTGTGTAAAGCGAATAATATATATGTATATTTTGGGTTTTGTTGTTTATATGTACACATATTTTTGGTTTTGTTGTTCTTCATAGTTAGCCATTTTGTGGTTGAGCATTTTTTGTTGTTTTTCAAAGTTAGGTATATTCCGGTTTAAAGTTTTCTGCAATTCTTAATTCTTAGGTATATTCTAATTTATGATTTCATGTTGTTGTTCTCAATTGCTCAAATTTGTAGTTAAAGTTTTTTGTTGTTGTTCTTAACTGTTCAAATTGCTCGAATTTATAGTTGAGGTTTTATAATTGGGCTTTTCTACTATTGTTCTTAATTGTTTGAATTTATAATTAAGGTTTTCTGTTGTTTAGGCATATTTTAGTATGTGACTGATCGTAATTGTTTATATAGCCTTTTTATTCTTACCCATCACTCAGGCCTTCACTAGTGCTAGCATAAGTAATCACCCATCACTGTTACCTTAATTTATAGCATAAGTGAAGCCAATTAATCAGCATAAAAAATGTTATTTCATAAAAAATTAAAAAGAAAACCAACAATTCATGGCTACTAGGATTATAAATAGAGTTAAACTTAATATTAAAAATACTGACAACCTAAATTTTGTTTAGTAATTAAGCTGCTGTGTCAAAAAGTTAGAATTAAATCTCCACCTCACTACCTAACCAAAAAGATTCCAAAAATAGACACCAAAAGCCTAACTTTTAAGACATATCCTAAAATTTTAGCCAAGTCCAATATAAGTGTCAACTATAGTAGTTCAAGAAAAAAAAATTATGATAATGATAGCCATAAAACCAGTCACAAAATCACCAAAATGATAACCATGCTTAAGTAAAAGCATAATCACAACCTCAAGTCCACTTTATAAATTATCTTGCCAAAAATATTACCAAATAACAGCATCAATTCAATCATGTGAGTTCTGATTCTAAAAACAAAACAACACAGAAAAAACATACTAAACTTTTAAGCAAGGATATGCACATAAAAGATTTATTGTAAAAAAAAATTGCATTTCAAAGAAAGACCCTTGGTTATAACAAAATAAAAGTTTATAATAGAAGTAAGATAATAATGTAAGGGATATGCACACTTAAACCAACTGAAATTTTTATTATTAGGGATTTATGGTTTCTTATAACATTTATAACATAAAATTTTGCTGAAAATGATTCTTATAGCACTTATCAATTGTTGTTGTTGAAATTTATGATTTATTGTGACAGAACTTAATTTTTTTTATTTTACAGTATAAGTTTTGATTATTATATTATACAATTTAACTATGCTGGGACTTTTATTGGTAATAGTTGTAATCTAACGTATATAAATAAGATAATAGAGAACTTGATAGTTGATTCTGATAAGATATTTTACTATGAGTTGTTAGATATTTGTAATAAGGTCAGGTATATGAATATTAGTGAGATATTGTATTTAAAATATAGAAAAATACTAGTTGATGGCCTAATAGTAGTAAATAATGATAAAAGCACTTTTTATATGATTAGGTACATGGTAGATCTAGGTATAATTGATGTGTATATAGTACATAATATAGATGAAGCTATTTTAGCTCTTAAGCTATTAACAGGACTTGAAATAGAAGATGTAGCTAAAGTAATAGGGAATAAAAGGGTAAAAAATCAACACATAGATGATGCACTAGAGAATAAAAAAATAAAAAATCAACATGTAGGTAAGGTAGTAAGGAATGAAAGGAACCAAAAGTAAAGAATGAAGATATAGCTGAGCAATAAGGGTAGGAACTGAAGATGATGTTAGACAGCATAGGTAGAAAATGAAGATGTGGTTAGGGTGGGAAAGAAAACAAGGGTAGAAAATAAAAATGTACCTGGGGTAGAAGTTAAATATACAGTTGATAGAAATAGCAGTGAAGGGGATGACTCTATGATGAAATTAAATTCAACCTCATCAATCAATGATAATGTTGATAAGGGATATTAGAGTAAGTACTATGACTCTTAATGAGTATGGTGAGCTTGTCAATAATGAAGACAAAATAGTTAATGTGTTACTGGGATAAAAAGTTCTCAATGTATGATCTCAATACAAAAACTCCTTATATTGAGTTAGGCATATTATTTGAAAATTCAAAACAATTTAAATATGTTGTGTCCTTACTGTATATCAGGACAAATAAAGGTATCATTTAGGCAAAGAATCATAAAAATTTTGTTAGAGGTAAATGTGCTGCAAAACAATATCCTTTGGTAATTTATGTAACATATGATAAAAAGTTACAATAATTTCAAGTGAAGATTTACAATAACAATCACGAATGCAATAAGGTTTTTAAAAATCCAAGGATGAGTCAAACTATTTTGGCTTAATTATACACAAACAAATTTATGAAAAATCATTTTATTAAGAATACAGAAATACATGAGTTAGTTAGGAAAGAGTTTGATACAGAGGTGAATATTAGCATGAAAGAAAGGTTAAAAAAGATGTGGTTGATAAAGTTATTACCAATTATAATGATAAGTTTAGACTTTTATGAGATTATAGAATGTGATCAGAGAAACTAATAAAGACAGCACATTAAAGATGCAAGTTCATAGGCCATTTTCAAGTTCTTTACTTGTATTTAAGAGGTATTATATATGTTTCAAGGCACTTAAAAAATGTTTAGAGAGTGGTTATAGGCTTTTTTGAGGACTAGTGGTTGTTGGCTTAAAAGTTTAATAAAGGGTGAGTAGCTATGTGATGTTGGTAGAGATGAAAACAATCAAATTTTCAATGGCTTAGGCATTGGTAAAAATGGAATGCACAGCTTCATGAAAATGGTTTCTAGATTTGTTGAAATCAAAACTAGTATCTTTGAAAAGTGGTATAGAATAGATAATATTTATAGATCAATAAAAGGCAAATATTTATATACTGATTTAAATTAAATTATGTATTAAATACTTTAACTAATTATTAATTATTTTTATGTCACTCGTTGGGCTTTGATAATGCAATTGTAGAATTGCTTCCAAATGTTAAACATAGATTTTGTTCTAGGCATGTATATATTAATTGGGTTAAAATGAGACATAGGGGTGAGGAGATGAAAAAAGTTTTTTAGACAATTGTTAAGTCTTTAACAATTAAACAATTTGAAGAAAACATGAAAAAATTGTAGGAAAAAAATTAGACTGTAATTGTGGACATAATAAAAGCCCTACCCCAGTAATGGTGTAGAGCCTTCTTCAACACAGATTCTAGATGTGAGTTGGTTGACAACAACTTATGTGAAGTATTCAATGAGACATTGCTAGATGTGAGAAAAAAATCAATGATTTATTTATTGAAGACATAAAAAGGTTTTTGATTATAAGAATTGAGAAGAAGAGAAAAAAATGCTCTAAATGAAATAATGTGATTGGTCTTAACATTGAAAAATGATTGAAAAAATGTAGTTATAACATCATAATATATAATTGCATTTAATGGAGATGATGGATATGAAATAGATATGGGTGTAGACAGATTCATTATCCAGCTTGATGAGAAAACATGTAGTTGTAGAATGCACTAACTTTCTGGTATTCCATGTGCACATGCTATATGTGCAATTAGAGATTTAGGTGAAAATATTGAAGATTTTGTGTCTAGCTGGTATTATAAAAAGGTGTATCTGTATATTTATAGTAATGCTTTACAACCTATACTTAGGAGAAAAAATTAGGCCAAATCAAAGACATAAGATAATGTTTTACCTCCAGAGTTTAAAAAGATGGCAAACAGGCTCAAAATCAGTAGAAGAAAAAATCATGATGAGCCTAAGAAAAAAAGCTCAACAATTTAATAAATCTATCCAAAAGGGGCATGATAATGACATATAAACAATGTCATTAACCAGGTCATAACAAAAAAGGTTATCCTGTGGTAAGCAATCAGGTAATTTCATTCTATTTTATTTTTCTTTATTATTATAAACATTATACTATTGTGGATCCTCTTTTGTTAAAGTGCCTTAACACATCAACTTAACTTTATTATTCTTTTCATGACAACAAGATTATTATATGCTAAGATCCAGAGATTAGAACATGACCCAAAATGCATCAAGTACTGTAGATCCTATTAAAGTTATACATAGTCCAAGCAACTATGCTACTGCTTCAGCTACTACTTATGATGCTTCTGCATCAGCTTTGGCTTATGTATCAAGATTTGGTTACGTATCTACATTTGCTTCAACTAATATCAATGGTTTTACGTCTATAACTACAATTACAACTGCATCTGTATAAACCTTAAATCCAGTTTCAAATCCAGTTTTCATTTTAGTTGTAACTCTAGCTTCAAATCCAAATTCAAATAAAGTTTTAAATCCAGTTTTAACTCCAGTTTCAAATGTAGTCAATGTTGTTGCTGTTGTTGCTATTAAAAATGTAAAATTGAAGTCCAAAAGGCCAACAAGATCTATTGAAAGATGTTTTACAAATGAAGATGAGAGAGTTTTATGGGATGACTAATAGAAAAACAAGTTATTTATCAAAGTCTAACTCTTTTACAACAACCATTAGAAAAAAAGCAATTTTAACAAACAACATTGAAAGTCACAATGACAAGCATACTGTTGGAGCTGCAACCAGAAGCAAGACAAAAGGCATGTAATGTTATGGATTATATACAAACTTAAAAATAGGGAGACAAATCTTAAATGTGAGTAATTCTTTACCAAACATATATATATTTTATTTCATTTCCTTAAATATTATCCATTATAACTTGATAAATATTATTCAATAGCTTGGACTAAAAAGTCAGAAAGTGATAGCAATTAGGACAAATAGAGGCAAGTGAAAGGTTGTTGAGGATGTAATTGGTACCCAAAAAAGTTAAGTTCTTGCTTCTAAAAAAAATAAGGGGAAACAAAAAATCAAATAACTTGATGTTTTTTCTGTTGACTGTTACTGCTAGTTGTTGATGTTACCTATTTTTTTCTTGTTAGTGTTGCAAGAACACTTTCTATTTAGCTTTTCTATTGGCTAAGTATTTTTTGTATTGAATGTTGTAGAAGAACATTTTCTATTAACATTCATAAGATTGCTTTGTTATCAGATTACCTTAGATTACTTTTTAGTTATATATTACGAGTTGAATATATTGCACTAAACCATATTTTAACAGCTAATAACATAAAGCAACAAAATTCACAGCTAATAATATTGATTCAATTACCATTAACATAATAAGAGTTTTCACAAATATTTACAAACCCTCGTAACAATTTTAACCAATTATCAAGTATACAAGTTAAGTTTTCAAAATTTTTTTGACATTGAAAAAGATTACACAAAACACAAGTATAAAAAAGAATGAGATAAGCCAAATTATTTTTTAGTTGTCATCTTTACCACGTCCACCACTAACAATTTTATTGATTTCTTTCAATTTCAACCTTAAAAAACTAACGTCTCTCTTTAGCTGCATATTCTCTGCAATAACATCAACTTCACCAACAATTTTTTTCAACTTTGAAACTTCATATTTCAAACTTTAAACATGACAATATAAAAAAAGTTTTCTCTTTTTCAGCTTCAGAATAATCTCTTTTGCTCTTTCAAAAATTTTTGGATCATGCCATAAATCAAATCCATAAATAGTACCTTACAATTACACTAAAGAAATATCAACAAACAAATTTTAGCAATCACACCAATAAAATATTAGGAAACAAATACCAACTAAAACACCAAAGAAATACCAGTAAAAACACCAAAGAAGTATTAATAAATTTACTAGATAATGTAGGCATCCATAAAATCTTCTACTATGAATGATATTCGTCTATGAAGTCTACCAAGCTACCTTCATATTATAGTTATAGAAAATGAATTCTTTTTCAAAGTCTCATTTTATAAGGTAACTAACTGAAATTAACTTATACATATTTTTATCATAAGACTCTCATCTAGAAACCTTACAATTTTAATATTTTGAAGAACAAATTCAGAGAAAATCATAGCATCAGAAAAATCTAAAATTTATATCAACATTGAATTTATGCTATTAGATTAATTGATATTTGACAAAGATATTATATTCAGATGTTATTTTAATGAAATTTTTTTTTCAATTTACGATGAAAAACAAGAAAAACAAAGAGAAGACTTCCTTATAAATGAAAAAAATCTTAAGTTCAAGCTCTGTGACGTTTGAACAAACAAAAAAGATAAAAAATAATAGGATAAAAATATAATAAGCTTAGAAAAACAATCAAAATCTTAGCTAAATTATCATTACAAGTGAATAAGTTAATTTTATGTCATATTCCATATCATGTTTATCTGTGATATTTTTTATACGTAAATAGTTTAATAACGCATAACATGCACATTTTATTTTTCATGAAAATAAATCTTATATTATTATAAATCAATAATATTTTAATTTTTATTCATATAAATTAAAATATTTGATTTTAAATTAAATAACTATCTAAATATTTAATCTTGATTTGATTATTTAACTTTCTTTTTTCACTCTCCTTTTGAGTTGGAGTAGCGAAAAGAATCGGATTCACCGTCACTTGTAGGGACAACTACATTATTGATTAGTCCAAATATATAAATATAATATTTAATAATTAAAAAAAAAGAGGAAAACATGGGTTTCCTGCGACTAGGAGATCTGCGTATCTGTTTACGAGGTTTAATTATGAAAAAACAAAAAAAAAGTGAATGCAACGGGGAAATCCGCGTAATTATTGAGGCAACAATATAAAAACCAGAAAGTCCACAACTTTTAGATTTTGGACGATCGAGGACAGGAAAATGTTATTGTTTGCATTGAGTTTTATTAAGTCGGTAGGTGAAGGGAGGAAACTCCTGTCTTTTCATAATGTGGTTTGACTCTCACCCAAGTCTAAAAGTTAAACTTGATTACCAAGAAATTAAATTTATATTATAAAAAAAACACCATGAATATTAGCTATATTTGATTAAAAAAAGACATAATATAAAGTCTATTTGTTCCACCAATAAGACAGAAGTAATAATTATCAATTAAAAATTCATTAGATTTGAGAGTGATTTTAATTAAAAATCATTTCAAATAATTTTAGATTTTGATTTTTTCCTTTTTTTTTTTGGGTGAAAATTACAATTAAAAGACATAAAAATGATAAAAGCCACTTCGCTAGAAAACCACTTTCTCAAAGATTCACTAATAATATAGAGGTAAGAACAAATTGACAAAACACAATAAAAAGATTATAACATTTTAAAAAGATCATAATGTACACCCAAAATCCTCTATCAATGAATATATATATATATATATATATATATATACATGCCATGATTCATTTTCTTATTAATAAGGAAAAAACCAAGAATTTTTTTATTATCAAGAATGCTTAAGTGTTTTTAGTGATTATGAATTGAATTAAAAAAAAAATTTAAAGCATCAAGGATCAAAAAGGCAAAAACATATTGAGGAAATAAAAATAAAGAAGAAAAAGAGAATCAGTGATTATATAATAGAGAAGTTTGGTGTGAAAAATAAATCTGATAATTCTATTTTTGTGTTATTTTTTATAATATTTGACACATGTAATGATATGAATTATAAAATATAAACATAATACGAATTATAAAATGTATTTAAATTTTAAATACAAATACGACATGTTTATTATACGTGTTACACATAATACGATAACATATATATAATTAATTCATTTAAACACAATACTAATAAACACAAATAACACGAATATATACAAAAATATGACTAAAATAATAAATAACTATAAACTTTTCATATTTTATAACTTAATAAACTTAACATATTAGTAATATAAAAAAGTACTTACACATTAAAAGATGAAAAAAAATCCTTTTAATATGTATTTAAATTTTAATATATATTACATAACTATATTAATTCTTAATATTAAATTTAAAATGATAAACTATTAAAGATTAAAGAATAAAATAATAATGTATAAGACTAATATTAATATTTATATTGTATTTATATTATTTATATCCAAAAGAAATTTTATAATAATTATTAAATGAGTATCATAATTAAATATTTAAAATAATTTTTATATGATATTAAATAGTTAATTATCATAATTAAAAAATTAAAAATTAAAATAATTTTTATATGTTTATATTAAATTAAAATAAATATAAAAAACATGTTAAAAGTATTAAATATGTTAAACATATTCTTATATATGTGGTAACAAAAGAACAATGATTTCGACTTCCTAGTTGGTAAAAATTGTAATTAATAGGAGTAGTTTAATTGAAAGCAATAATTATTAATAGTATATTTAAAAAATTTTAAAAATTAAATGATTAAACAAATACTTTTTTTTTATTTCGAAATATATATTTTTTAATGTTTCAGCTCAAATTTTAGATTTTAAAATTAAAATTTTATAAATTAGTTTTAATTTAAAAATAAATAAAAACAAAATAAAAAATTTGATTCTCAAAGAGTTGATCAGTGCAATCTAAACCCTTTAAATGAGAATTTGATGAATACATGGTATTGGAAAATGTCACAATAGGGGTATAATTGGTCATGAAAGTTGACCAAACTTTACCAAATGTAAAAATCAATGACGGACAAAAATATTGAAAGCAATCTTAAAGGGGTCATGCACATAGTTCTGATAAGATTCAAGTTTACTGTGGATGCTGTCACGGATGACACCAGTGATTTTACACACTAACGTATGAATCCAACTGGCAGATAAGGAAATATCTTAAAAAATATATTATATAAAAATAATATAATTAAAAATTTTTAAAAAATTATAAATAAATTTAATGAAATAAAAAATTGTATTTTATTTTTTTATATAAATAAAAATTATAAAATTTTTATATAAAATATGATAAAAACAATATTTTACACCGTATAATCACAGAAATTCCTATATCTCTATGCCAAGATTTTCATTTTATTTAAAGGGAAATTTTCAAACAATAGAATGGCTTCATATTTGGTTTCGATCATTCAATGTGGGTCACATCACATCAACTTGTTCGGTTTCAAACGTCAGAATTTAGAAGATGCTTCAGCCACAACATGCGGCTTATATTTTTGATGCAACAACGGCCTCTCATGAACCAAAACGTTGGGTCAAAATCTCCCCCCTATTTTCACCTAATTATAAGGGGTTAATCCACATTCCATTTTCATTCTCAAATCACTGGTATACCTCACAGTCACAGCCATGGAGTCTCAATACACCCAAAACCCTGAAAACTTAGCTAGAACACCTCCCAGCAACCCCACCTCTCCTTCACCAACTAACATAGTTCATAGAGTGAAAAGCAATTTGTTTTTTCAATCTAAATGGGCAGAATTGAATGGTGCCATGGGAGACTTGGGCACATATATTCCTATTGTGTTGGCCTTGACACTTGCCAAGGACCTTAACTTAGGCACCACATTGATATTCACTGGTGTCTACAACATTGTCACTGGCGCCATATATGGTGTTCCAATGCCTGTCCAACCCATGAAGGCGATTGCAGCAGTAGCTATATCTAATGTTTCGGATTTTGATATCCCAGAAATTATGGCAGCTGGAATTTCTTCTGGTGCAATTTTGTTGGTTTTGGGTGTTACAGGGTTGATGCGGCTGGTGTATAAGCTGATACCCCTATCTGTTGTTAGGGGAATTCAGCTGTCACAAGGCTTATCATTTGCTATGACTGCTGTTAAGTACATTAGAAACGTTCAGGATTTTTCCAAGTCAAAATCTGAAGGGAATAGACATTGGCTAGGATTGGATGGATTGATTTTGGCTATAGTTTGTGCTTGTTTCATAATTGTTGTTAATGGTGCAGGTGAAGAAAGAAATGAAAGAGAGGCTAATCTTGACGAAGAAGGGAGTACGAGAAGGAAAAGAATCAGGAAAATCATGGCTTCTATTCCTTCAGCTTTTATCATTTTCTTGTTAGGTGCGATTTTGGCATTCATACGAAGGCCCAAAGTGGTGAATGACATTAAATTTGGACCTTCTTCTATGAAGGTTGTGCATATATCTAGTCATGCATGGAAGGAAGGATTTATCAAGGGCACGATCCCTCAACTGCCTTTATCAGTACTAAACTCAGTGATTGCAGTCTGCAAGTTGTCATCAGATCTATTTCCAGGAAGGGAATTCTCAGCTACCTCGCTTTCAGTAACTGTCGGGCTAATGAACTTGGTGGGGTGCTGGTTTGGTGCCATTCCATGCTGCCATGGTGCAGGTGGGCTAGCTGGGCAGTACAAGTTTGGAGGCAGGAGTGGTGGGTGTGTAGCTATTCTTGGGGCAGCCAAAATGATCTTGGGGGTGGTATTAGGAACTTCTTTAGTGACGATTTTGCACCAGTTTCCAGTTGGCCTCTTGGGTGTTTTACTCTTGTTTGCAGGGATTGAACTAGCAATGAGTTGCAGAGATATGAATTCGAAGGAAGAGTCTTTTGTGATGTTAATATGCACAGCTGTTTCCCTTGTACGCTCAAGTGCAGCACTAGGCTTTGTTTGTGGAATATTAGTGCATGTGCTTCTTAAGCTCAGGAACTGGAGCAGAGATCAGTCCTGTTCTACAGCGTGGACGCCTGGAACTCCATAACAATACCATGTTTTTCATTTAAGCTTGGTGTAAAGAGTGCTTGAAAGGATTGAAAAGTTTAAAATCCAAACCCTGAATCAAAGCATGACTTTGTCTTGTGCTTTTATAAGTCAGCATTGTCAACCATACAAACAAACAATAATCTCTTACATAATTACAGTCATTATAATAGTGTATGAATACAAAATGGTGATAAAAAATTGCATGATTATAATCACCTAAAGAAAAGGATAAGGAGGTGGATCAAACCAAGCAGGAAGAAAGAAAACAAGTAATGGCTAGCAATGAGAAATTTACAGAGGATTCCACCGTCTTGAGAATGTATCTTGGTCCAGAGTGGTCATTTCATGCTTCCTTCAGATCATCTTTGATACTATATTTCTCTCTGTCAAAGATACAGAAGTCTGAAGGCATCATCAGTCATGCAGCATTTTTTTTTTTTTTTTTGGATTTTCAACCAGAAGAAGAGCTTTTCTTTACTTTTAGACCTTACCTATATTTTATTTGCATTGGCATGCTATTTAACTTCTGCATTGACTATAAGATACATGGAGAAAACATAAGACAGCCGGCATGAAATGTCACCTGGAAGATGGCACAGCAATGTGATTGATCTCTCATGTATGCACCTAAGGTATAAACTCATCATAAGCAATAGAAAAAACATATTAATATGAAAATGTAGCATAATTAGAAGAGAAGTGAATTTCCTAGAAGGCCTAGCCGAAGTGAAAGTTGACTCTGGTGTCATCATAGGTGCAAGACATGATGAATGAGATGCCATTTCTGAAGAATGGGCATCAAAACTGGCTGTATGAGACAAGCCACTAGGATCTTGGACACTAGGGAGGGCTCTTAGCAAAGATGCCATTGATGCCCACTAAAAACACTGACCTTACCTGCTTTTAGAGGAATCCGCCAAATGTCCCTGTATAATTTGCAAAGGAATGTATAAAAACATTGGAGTGGCATATGACTGTGAGAGCACCCAAAATTGTGTTGACCATAACGGAAGGAAAAAATTAATGTTACTACTTGAAGAGCAATCACTTCACTAAATTTAGCCATTGATACCGATTTCACCCTATGAGTGAATTCCCTACTGAAATAGTTTAAACAATGGTAATGGTCAAATATGAACTGAACTAGGCAGTTTTTTTGCAAACCATTCCAGAACCATTCTTATTGGGATAAGAAGGGAAATTTAACAAAGAAATTAACTCGAGATAAGGCAACAGAAGAAGGAACATACGGTACAAACTTACTGTATTCCTCTAAAAATCGTGCAAACAAAAGTCAAATGGTACAGACATAGCCAAGAAGAAAGAATTAAAATTAATGTTGAGACTTGAATTTGCTTTCCCTTGAGGTTTTAATGCTAGCAACCAGAAGTTTAGGGCAATGAAAATCTAATGCTTTTGATGATTCCATATGTAAAAAAAATGAAACTATATGAACAAATACAATATCTAAGTAAAGAAGGGAAAAAGGCAAAGCATGCCAAAAGATTGCAATTGATGCATCTTTTATTCTCGGGAAGTTTGAGAAGAGCCCGAAAAAAGAAATTTACCCCTCCTCTCAATTAAATTTCTTATAAAAATTTCTGAGGAAACAAACGCAAAGGGAAAGGGATAAATGAAAAAGTTATCAGGGAAATTTGCCGGAAAATGCTGTTAAGTAACCGTTTTTAAGCAGTTGAATTTTGCTCACACTAGATTCCGCTTTACTATTTCTTCATTTTTTCACAAGTTTATCTAAATATTTTGTTGTTTTATATTATAAAAGATAATAATAATTACTACCCAGATTTCTACATGTTGCTGTTGTTTCTTGAAGCAAATACAGAAAGACAAGGAAAAACATACGCGTATAATGCTTCCCAAATCATCCCTTGCTTCAGACAATTCATAATCGATAGACGTATGAAACAATGAGTGGATGCAACAAAAGATTTTTGCCCTCTAATGAATCTCTGTGAAAATTTATACGATAATTACTTACAGCATTTTCTTTTTTTCATTTCAGACGTACGCTTTGTTTCATACATACAAACCTACCAAATGGTCCAAACTCCAAACATCTCAATCCGACAAGAAATTGTAACTTGATTCCAAAGGGGTGCTGTATTATTCGGGCCACCTACTACTCTGATATCAAGGCTAAGGGGCAAAAAGGAACAAAATAAGAGGAAAGGGGGAAAAAATCTGTACAATGATCGGCTGCCAAAATTCCATAACCCCTTACCGGCAGTATAAAAGAAAACAGTTGCACCGAACTGAGCAACCCAACCCGCTGCTGGGATTAAAAAGAAGCCTAGTGGCCGAAAGAGCTGTGAAGTTGCAGAAAAAACTGCCACAATTTGTAGCAGAAGCAAAAAACTACTCTTACTGCTTACAGAACTCCGGTTAGAACTTTTACACTTTGATCAGTCAATGAAAACTCCAGGTCACCATTACTGAGACAGAAAAAACCATATCCATTCCAGAGAAAAGAATGTCAATTCTTTTGGTACTCTTCAATTCAAGAACTGCATGGTGCTGGCTA
The DNA here is from genome assembly GCF_047325235.1 of Durio zibethinus. Taxonomy (NCBI): domain Eukaryota; kingdom Viridiplantae; phylum Streptophyta; class Magnoliopsida; order Malvales; family Malvaceae; genus Durio; species Durio zibethinus. The sequence continues at coordinate 24,894,869 of NC_143174.1, forward strand.
ATTTCATTCTGTTAACACTCCATATTTCATCAGAACATTCTGTCATCACCATTTAAGTCCTCAGAAGATTCTTTGATTGCCTCTGCAGTCATGAGAGCAACCACAGCCTTGTGAATTGCTAGATCTGCTCTGAAAAGCAATCTCTGAGCTTTTTCTCTCTTGAACTTGGCCATTCTTAATGCATGCTGGGCTGCACTAGATGCATCACGCCATCTTAACTCATCAATATCAGAATCAGGGCCGTGCCTTTGAAAGCCATCTGAGAAGTGATGCTGCTTGCTTTGCCATTCAGAAAAGCCCACGTTCCACCGATGAATTCCATTTCTCCTGCCAATTAGCCTCTGACTATATGAAGCCATCATTGGTGTGTCATTTGATGATAGAAAAGTGCCAAATTTCTTTGACCTGCTCCTTTGAAGTTTCAGGTGATGATTCTTATCAAGCTCATCACTGCAAATGGGGAAATATCCCATGCCACCTGCATCTCGTGGTGAAAATACCCTTGGTGAAGCCAGAGCCAGTGGGGAATCTTCTAAAGATTCATAGTTATGCACAGGATAAAGAACCTTTTCATCCCCAAACAGGAACCCATTTGATCTTCTGCCTGAAATGGCGACCAATGAAGTCAGTAAAAGAAAACATAAAACAGCGAAATGGAAGTGAAATCGTAAAGATCACTACCAAAGGAATGACAACCCTCATGATCTCCCAATGCAGGGTTGCTTTGACAAATTTTCCTCTGGGATCTTTGTTTTGACCCCTTATTTGGAACTTCCAAACCCCGGGGTTTCAAACAGAAGGCAAACATGGGTGGCTTCTCAATGGGTGGAACCTTATCTGAGCATCCATTGGACAGAATAGGGTTAGCTTTAGACATAGCTAGCTCCCACTCCCTCACTTGCTGTTGGTACCTTTCCCACAATGGAGGCTGAATGACAACCAAACATTTTATGATCATAAGTCTACATCATAAAATGTTTAAGATAAAACAAACACATGAAGAACAAACAAACCACAGTAAACATGGTAGAATTGTAGGGTAAAATCAGAGCTTTGAGAGATGAACGTGAAAATTTATGAAGGCTCTAAAATTAGATAGAAAATAGATGCAATACAAATCAGACAACCCAACTTATATTCGATAATAATTAGGCTTGAAAAAAGAAAAAGAAAAAATGCAAACAAACAAACAACACCCAAAGACAACTTACCCTTGGTGACAAGCACCGAGGAGGTAATCAATATATATATTTTTTGTTTTCTTACATTTAAAATAAATAGGAATGGTCTATAACATATAATTCTACAAAATATAATTGATGAAGGTGAAGTGTCAGAACTTCAAAATGCAACCATCTTTACTCAGGAATATAATAGCAAGTACCCACCGAAAAAAAAAAAAAGAAATGCAATCACAAATTGAAATACACATGCACATCCAAGTGTGTGTGTTGACAAGGAGCCAACAGAGACAAGTTTTTAACTATAGAAGAAAAAAAAAAGAGCCACACAACTCATGATGTAGGGCCACAAGGGGCTGGGTTCAAAGGCAATTCCCTGATCTGATTCTTGAGGAAAACAGGAAGAGTTGAAAGAAGAAAAGAAATGCTAAGCTTCACACCTAGGGTTCCATAGGAGTCCCAACTAAGGTTGATTGCAATACACAATCAAGAAGAAAGGAAAAGATACTACCCAGGGTCCTTGGGAGTCACACTTAAGGTTGATTGCAGAACCCAATAACAAAAGCAATAATGCTGGAAATTATCTGATAATAATCTATATCTCAATAGAAAGCGTACATTGATTTATACACTCCTAAAATCCCTAATCCCTATGCTATGTTCAGGAAGATGAATTTGGGAGAGTGGATTTGGATTTGATTTTATAAATTTTAAGTGCTAACATTGTGTAAAAATTAGATAGGCCTCGATATTTTAGAGAGTACAAAAAGATGAATCATGATATTTCATAATTCTTTGTTATTAGTTTTAACACATATTCAAACACAACTATTACTTAGAATAACTGAATAATCTTAATTCAGATTTTCTGTTTTTCCTTTCCAGGTTCTTGAGAAAATTTCTTTCTTTCCCTTTCACATCACTCATTTCTCCTCTATAAGAAGTTGCTCCCATGAAAAGATGGCAAGTACATGTGTTTGTGAAGAAACTACAGATAAATCAATTAATAAATGAACAGTATTAAGATTACCAAATACATCTGTAGAACCATGTACTTCAGTACATCAAGTGCCATTGTACTAAAAAGATGTTGACAACCTCAATCAGCTTGTAAACTAAAAGGCATTGATATTATAAACATAAAACTAAAGGAAACAAATCCACGTAAAACAGGTATTTTAAAAGATACCTGGAGATGCCTAATTAAAGGCATTCCCACTCTCTGCCTCTTCTGCCGCCAGTGCTCATAGATTGCTCTGATTACTTTCATAGACCCAACTCCAGGCATGAGCTCTTGCATTTCATCAGAATTAAACTGATCACGCTTTTGAGTATATGCAGCCTTCTCAAACATGTCCATAATCTTCTCAAACATTTGGTCAGAAAATTCCAATGAGCTGCTGCTACCATCACTTTCTAAAGATTTGCAAATTCTTGAAATCCACTGTTCATCATCACTATCCATGTCATATAAAACACAGGATTGATCCAAAGCCATCTCGACATCATTTTCAACCTGCCGAATGTACTTTGAAGAACTACGGACAAATGTCACTTCTGTTGCATTTTCATCATATTCCTCTATCAAGTAAACTCCAGGAATAGGAATGTTCTTAACTGAAGCAGCACGGACATTTCTATTGTAGCACTCTTCATGAATCTCCTTAAAAAGAGCCCACTGGCTCCTGTCAGTGAACTCCAAGATCCAATCCTTTCCTCCTTTCCACATCATAGCATGTGTATAACGATTGGTAGATCCAGGCTGCAGGAACTGATGTGCCTTGTAAGAGTATCTCATAGACCCTGAAACTTTCACAGCCAGTTTCCATTCATTATCATCAAAAAGCTCTAGCGCAACCTGTGCTCCACATTCTCGCCATCCTCTGTCACCAAGGGTAATTAGCACATTTGCATCACAAGATAATAACTCCAAGTTTCTTTGGGAACCTCTAGAAACATCAGATGATCTCTTCTCATTAGCCCTCCTAATTCGCTTGTGGGGAAGACCTCTCTGGTGGTGGCCTTTATTCCTTGAGCTGTAATCTAAACCTCCAAATGGTATTGAGTATGATACTTGAGTTCTTGGCTTCTTAGGTCCATTTCCAAAATTATTGTGGAAGAAATCAGCGTTTCCATCTGACCATCCATGGGCATGGTAACCAATCGATGAAGAACTATTTCTATTTCGATTCCAAGAACTTCTAGGGGCAGTTGGATTAGGACTTGGGATAATGCCACTGTTCATATTGCAAGTCAAATCAGTAGAATGTTGTCTACTGGGTAATTTGCCATCAACATACTTTTCACATTGATCAAAGGGTGGAATCTCAACCCTAATACCATTCAAAACAGAACTAGACCCTGTACTCTTCTTATCACCATCAATTGGAGACTTTGATGACCCAAGTTGCCGAGACTTTGGATGGTCACATTTTTCCTTCTCTAATGGACCAATGGCCATGGCCCCAACTTCTTCAGGTTCCTGAAAGCTGGCAGAAGTTATATCAACAATTTGATCACCATTTTCATACTTCTGCGAGGACTTTTTCCAACATCCATTACCACAAACAGAGAGATCAAGAGTTGTTAACTCAGCATCAGAAGAAGCATCCTTTGATGAATCCTTCAAATTTTTTTCTACACTACTTTCAAAACTTTTTTTTGCACAGTTGTCTCTGCTAGAACTGTCATCCACCAACAAATTCCCAGAGCTTTTTGCTTGCTCAATGGAGTCATGATCCTGAAAGCTGATGCGAGCAACACTATATTCCATAAGTAGCTTAAGATGCAAACTAAGAAAGTAAGTAGGTGCAGCACCAAAAGAAAGGGCAAACAGAGGAAGATTTCTGTGTTTCTTCTCATAATTGGAAGAAAATTGGCCAACTTTTGGAAAACAAGATTCTCTGGAGACACCCAAAAGGCTGATACCCTGCCTATACCTTCTCCTCCTTAAACCCTGGTCAATAGCAAGTAAATTTCATAACATTTAATAACAGCCACCAAATAAAAGAAAGACATTAGACATCTGACCATACAGCAATGACAAAAACTCTCTGGAACCCATGGCTGATAGTTAAATGACAACACAGAACTAAACAAAGGCACGGTAAAACTAAAACTAAATAGGGCCTTTCTGAGGCATGGGTTTCTTTTTTTACTTCTTTTTGCAAGGGCAAGCATGGTTTTTAGGGGCAAATAGCAAAAGACAGAATATCTATTTCCATGCAAAGACTTTAACCACAAGTAAAAAAAAAAAAAATCAACATTGAGATTTCAATAGCAAAATAACATGGAGAAGAGCCATACCTCAAGTGATGAGGAGTCTTTGCAAGCACGAGAACTAAGAAGCTGGTTAGTTCCATTCTGCAGCGCCTTAATGTTATCATAAGTGCACTCAGACAGAGGTAATTGACTATTGAGCAGACAATGTCTTTTCAGCTTAGAATCCAAGGACATCCATTTTGAATGCTTCACTTCGTGGAAGTTGTAAAAAGCATAAACAATCTGCTTCCTAAAATCTTGAGGGCAAGAAAATTTGAACCTGATTGAAGTTACAGGCAACTGCAGATCAGCAAACTTCCCCTGCTCAGTAGGTCGATAAAATACCCTCAGGACCTGGAAAACAAAAGATACAGCCTGTTTCAAGGAACCTTCAAACAGGAGAAACCTTAGTCCAACTTCATTATCAACAAAAAGGATCTCCAGATGAACCATTGGCCAGACAGTCATGACCGTACCACACTGAAGCAGCAACAAATTATGAACCAGCCAAAAGCTCTTTGTTCCAAATAAGTTATTTGAGACAGAAAGCATAGGGAAGCTCAACCAAAACCTGAATTGTTTTGAATGTAACAACGAAATATTTAATTTTAACTGCCCTGCATCATCACTAAACAACAAATCTCCTTCTGGATCCAACCTTCCTAGACAAACATCAAGTTCTCCCAAATCCTGAAATTCATCAACAGAGCCAAGGGAAATGATAGATTCAGGCACCCTACTGGCAACACAACTGCCTTCAGAAACCTGACACAATACTTTCTCTGTCCTACGAAACTGCCTTCTAAAATAAACAATAGGATGTTTACTGTCTTTGGGACAACTAGTGCTACCCAAAGAAGAATCTTCAATCCTTCTGCCATCAATGGGTCTGTCTGACAATGCAGAGGCACCATATAATTTAACTGTTTTTGCTTTCACTGAATTCCCATGCAGACAACCGTTTCCATCCACAGCTTCATCACACGACAATGGTTGCCCCAGAGAAATAAGAGAAGAAGCAGATGTTTTCTGTCTCTTCACATCACGCGAAGGGCAAATTTTGACACGATGACTAGAGCGAGCCAACCAGGAGATGATGGGCTCTGAATCCTTATAGCTCCCGTTACCACTGTCATCTTCTGTCATGACAGTTCTCTTCCCCTTCTCTTTGTTAAGCTTCCTATCTCGCCAAGATCTTTTCCGCCCAGACTTGTTGGGAACTTCACTGCGAAAAAGCAGGAGTTTAAATCTCTCATTCTGTAAATTTACCCATTCCTCATCACGGTCATCATATTTTACATGGTGAAGCTTTCTCTCCTTGTCATATTCATTAACAAGGCCATAATACCAACTATTGTCCAAAGGCCAAAACACCTTGATTCTTCTATTCAGCACCCAGTGTGCATCCAAGTCTCCAGAGAACATTTCATAAAAATGGCGCCTTTTCCTTGAGTTTCCCTTTTCTTTATGTCTTTTCCTTGGTCTCAATACCCTACCAGAAGCATCAACAGATGCAGATTCAGAACCAGACAAATTCTTAGGCCCATAACTAGCATTCTGACCAGAAGATAAGAGAAAAGATAATCCATTCTCAGAAGGTGATACAGAGACTTTGCCGTTTGAAGAAAAGCCAGTACAACTTGGGTCAAACCGTGATGATAACATCCTTGCCGCATTCTCTTCAAGATTCTCTTCATCATCTTCTTGAAAATTATCACATGTCTTAACAGAAGAATCTACTAAACTCCCAGCCTTCTTAGCAACACTTTTACCACCCTTTACCGAATCCTTCCTCTTCCTAGGCTTCCTCCGTGACTTTTTTAACAAAGAGTCACTATCATTTAGAGCTGAGTAACTAGCAACACCATCTTCTTCCTTCAAATGCTGAACTGAACTTGACTCACTGTTTCTATTTTCCTTAAAATCATCAATAAGCTTCTCCTGTTTTACCTTCGAAGAGTCATTTTGAGTGCCAGAATCTTCACTGGCTAACTTCACCTCCTCACTAACATCAACAACTGTACTACAAGATTGCCCTGCCAACTTCAACACTTGACCACCCTCAAACTTGTTCCGCCCCACAAAGCCACGTTTACGCTTTGGGATCCTAGTTCCACTGTCACCCAAACTAAGTGAAATGCCATTAGCACTGCAACCATTCTTTGACTTCAGACTCAAACCCAACTTCTTCGGACTTTCCAGACCATGCAACCCCGAACTGCACCCTCCACTATACACTTCATTTAAACTCTTGCTACTATTGCTATCATGGACGGTTCTCAAACTACTGAGAGGCAGAGCTTTCCTACCCTTCTTTCTCTTGTTATTATTATTACTATTCCACTTCTCACCATCGCCTTCTTGTGAGCTTTCTTTCCTCTTCAAACTCTTAACTTTAGAATACTCCTTTGAATCAATAGATTTATACAAACTCTTAAGATCCAAAGATCTTGATTTCTTAGGAATTTCCGCTCCATGAGAGTTTCCAATTCTATTTTCCATCAACAATCCCTCAATCCAAACAGGGAAACCCCAATCCCCCACTTTTCACATTCCCATCACACATGTTTCAGATCTGCAAAACCAGGAACACACCAAAAAATCACCAAAAAAAAAGGAAAAATCCCTCAAATTTCTCATAAATTAGCCGATCAATCCCAATATTGATATATATAAATCATTCCTATAACAAATTAAACAATTAGCAAAGAAAACCGCAATAAAATTTATTACTTACTTGGATCGAAGTATCGAAGAATATCAATTTCTCCGCTGAATCGTGAATATCAAGAGTACGACCGTAGGCTAGGGTTTGAATCTAGGGATTTCGAATTGAAACCCTAATAAATTTGTCGATTTTTGAAATTAATTTCTCAATAATTTGTGTGTGTGTGTGTGTGTTTTTTTTTTTTACCGTGCGAGACGGGACGAACCTAGGGCTTCTTCGGTTTCACGAGAGTAAGGGTTTAGATCGAAAATAACAAAATTAAAAGAATTAATAAGTCAAAAAAATGGGAAAATAGGTGTACTTGGCTTTTTATTTAGCTACGTGGCAATATATTAACCCTCGGATTTAGAAAGTGCGGTGGGGATCTTGTTCGGATTATTTAAAGCTGCCTGATTCATTTATAAGGATCGACATTTCCGGGGTAAACGAAGAGATTAACGAACGGCCATGATTGGGTATACTGAAAGGTGGACGGTTTGGATTTTGAATTGGTATGAGAGATGTGAGGTAGTTAGTTAATTGGCTCGATTTTGCTAAAATGGTTAATTGAAAGAAAAAAAGAAAAAGGTTTTATTGCACATTTCTATTTTCGTATTAGTTAACTGACCCTAATGGTTTGGTGAAATAGCAAAAATGCCATTAAGATTTTAAGTTAGTAGGCGCCATTAAGGAACTGAGGAAGCCACTCGCTAGCATGGAGCGTAAAGGAATTCGCTTTTATCATGAACACGTGGCAAAAGAATGTGAGCACACAAAGGATTCTGATTTTCCAAACGCTTAAAACTATAAAATTTACCCACTTTCGGGTCACTTTTTTATATAAACAACTAATAAATATTTATAAAATAATATTTAATATAAACACATCAATAAATTTATTCAATTAAATTTTCATTAATGCATGAACTAAAAAAAATGCTTAATTTTTAATAATTCAAAACCAATGAATTGAAATATAACAATTTTAATTTATTAATTAATATTTATATTATTCAATAAATATATTACACTTACATAATCAACATACTTAATTTTTTTTAAGTAATCAACAATATTCAAAGCAGGGAAAGTAATCAAAAATAATTTTTATATAATATATGATTTTATTATTCTTCAATATTTATATTATTCTATATATATATATGTAATATTAAAACGTATATTAATGTATATATACATGTAACATTAATGTACCAAGAGTGTTTATTTGTGTGTATATATATATATAATTTGTGTATCGCATGAGATATAAATCAATATTTTATTATGATCATAATTTTATGTAATTTTATAAAAAATTAAATCTAAAAATCTAAATGACTATTTATTAAGTATCAATTTGAGTTTAATGTAAGTCAAAGTGATATAAACTAAATTAATAAATTTATATACAAAATCAAACAAATTAACAATATCAAATATAAAAAGAATTTATGGGTATTTTAAAAATCATGTGTTGAAAAATTAAGTATTGAATTTTTTATATTAAATTTGATAAAATACTGAATTTGAATTATAAAATCTATTTGATATTTTACTAAAAATTAAATATTGAATATAAATATATTGTGTGATAACTTTAAAATATTAAATTCTAAAAATTTATCATTTTATCATTTTATTTTTATTTTGATAGAAGATAATGAAGTTATGTTTTTAGAAGATAATGAGTTTTAAAAAATAAAAAAATGGGCTGAACAAATTTTACATTAAATGATAATAGGTCTATACCTATTTATTTTATACAAATTTCTTTAATTAAAAAATTATTTTTAAATGAATTTTAAAATGTGTTACCAAACACATTCAAAATTTAAAATATTAAAAATTTTCATTTTCAATGCGGTGAAAAATTTTAATAATTTATCAAACTATGAATAAGATTTTTTAAGAAATAGGAAAAAAAAAAAAAAGATAAAATTCAAGGGGCTCTAATGCAAAAAATCCAATTAGGAGACCAATACTATTAAACGGGTCGCGCCTTGCGTGGGTAACGACCCAGAACCCATTGCGCCTCAAAATCTCCAGTCAAGCTTCCCTTTGCATTTCCCCGATAAAGACACGCCCAATATTCGTTGATTTCAATTTGATCCACCGATCGCATTCATGTGATAAAAGAAGCTCACTCGTAGCAATTATAAGCACTTTTATCGATCTCGATCTAGATCTAGCGCTTCAATTTTGTCTATTGAAAATTCGAGTTTATACGACAGCGTTATTCCGAATCAAGGTCGATCTGGTAGATTAGGGTTTCAGATCTCTCCAATTTGAAGTAAGAATCTCCGTTTGTATCCTTAATTTTTTCTTAATTGCAAAGAAAAGCGAGGAAATTTGTTTTTTCTTTTTTTTTTTTTATCTCGTCTATTTTCCTTTTTCTCAGGGAATCAGATGTTAGGTTAGGGGTTTGGGTATTTTTTGAAGATCGAGGAGTTTAACAAAAAAAATGCCTGTAAAAGTGGCACAATCGTCATTTAGGGATCGAACGCTGGAATTTCAGAGCGTAGCGGAGAGGTTAAGGAAGTCGTTCTCGTCTGGGCCGGGCCAAAATGGGCCGAGTAGCAGTAGTTTGAGATCGGCGGAACCGAGATCTGTGGTTGCGCATCAATCGGAGTTCAATAGGAGGGCGTCTAAGATTGGGTTTGGGATTCATCAGACTTCGCAGAAACTTTCGAAGTTAGCAAAATGTAAGTACTTTTATCAGCTTTATTTACATAATCAAGATTATAGTCACAGTAGGAGACCCCAAAACCGTGCTTCTATAGCTCTGCCCCATCTCCCCCTTCCTTTTCGTGTTTGTGGTTTGATAGGAATTCAATTAACAAATGGTCCCATCTTGGTTGTCTTGGTTTAATTGTACTATTGATGTTGCTGAACTCGATGAAATGAAATCCAGTTTGCAGAACTGTCAATGGGAGATATAGAAGGAGACAAACAGATTAGATATTGAGAGGATTTTATAATTGTTGCTGTTGTTCTCTTGGATGCTATGATCCCACATGTTTTTCATTTAGCATGATGAAAAAAATCCTATATTTTGCTCACTTTGCAGTGGCGAAGAGAACTTCAGTTTTTGATGACCCTACTTTCGAAATCCAAGAGCTCACTGCAGTTATCAAGCAGGATATTACTGCACTTAATTCTGCAGTGGTAGACCTTCAGCTTTTCTGCAATTCTAGAAACGAAGGTGGTGTCTCCAGTGACACATCTAGCCATTCAACCACAGTAGTAGATGACTTGAAGAATCGCTTGATGAGCGCCACAAAGGAGTTCAAAGAAGTCCTTACCATGCGAACAGAGGTAAGGCAGAGTTTTTCAGTCTGTTTGCTCACTTAATTTACTTAGATCTGTTTTGCTACTATTCCTTGTAGTTCTGTCATTGGTAATTCATTCCCTTAGCAATTGATGGCAATGAACTGCCTTGCACAGAATTTAAAGGTTCATGAGAATAGAAGACAGTTATTTTCTTCCTCAGCGTCAAAGGATTCTCCAAATCCTTTTGTACGGCAGCGCCCCCTGGCTGCCAAATCAGCAGCTGGAGCTTCAAACAATGTTCCTCAATGGGCTAATGGGTCTACATCTTCATCTCAGTTGTTTCCAAGGTAACAGCTTATTCAGATGTTTTGCAGTAATATGCTCCTTTCCTGTACAAGTAATATCCCTATGACTTATTAATTGGAGAAAATAAATTAACACTTTATAAGTCTTGAATTTTCTTTAGGAACTTCTGAGTTCATTTAATAATAATTTGTTATTGAATGCTCATGAAACATTTCATAAAATTCCTGTTGTACGTTTTTAGCAGTTTGTGGCAATTGCATATTGCTCTTATTTTGTCCAGAAAAGCCACAAAGTTCTATTTTCTTTTTTGCCTTGCGTGCAATATGTGCTTGTGGTGGTTGAATGATGCTGCGTTTGCTTTTATTCTTCATGCAGTCCTTTTTTAAAATTTATTTTCATTTCTTTTTCTAATTCTTTTGGAATCAACTATTGTTGGCTGCTTCTGTTTTAGTCTAGCTGGTTTTAACTTCTTATATGAACTTTATCCACTTGAAATTCTGTACAATAGTGAAACTTCATTTCTGTTTCTTAATTATACAGAAAGCAGATGGATGGGGAGAATCAGCCATTGCTCCAGCAGCAGCAGCAACAACAACAAATGGTTCCATTGCAAGACAATTACATGCAGAGCAGAGCTGAAGCTCTTCAAAATGTAGAATCCACTATTCATGAGCTAGGCACCATCTTCAACCAGCTAGCTACTCTGGTTTCTCAGCAAGGAGAAATAGCTATCAGGTTTTTTTTTTTTTTTTTCTTTTTGAAGCAACTTCACTTGGCATTTATATGAATTTACTTTTATTTGCTAATATATCACTTGCTATTTAAGGTGTTGTCATTCTTATCATGGAATATTAGCATTGTTATTCAGATATTAATCAATCCCTCACATGGGAGTAAATAGGTATATAAATTAGATAGATCATTGATAAAAGTGATCCATTTGTAGTGACTGTCAAAAGTTATGAATAATTTCCACCAATCTAAAATAATTTCACTTGTATGAAATGCGCTGCAGTACACATTAACATTGCAGTCTGAATCTGTTAACTGATCTATGGACTACTGGGTTGTGGTGTTTTCTTTTCAGGATTGATGAGAACATGGATGACACCTTAGTGAATGTGGAGGGAGCACAGGGAGCTTTGCTCAAGTACCTAAACAGCATATCTTCTAACAGGTGGCTGATGATCAAGATATTTTTTGTATTGATTTTTTTCCTTATGGTTTTCCTATTCTTTGTGGCATAGTCAATTAAGTGAGATGGCTGGTTGAAGAGAGAAAAGGAAAATGATAGTGCCTTTTCTTACTCTTCTATTCCTCACATATACCATCTTTTTTTTTTTTTTGGCTTAAAGCCACAATCCAGTCCTGCAGAGCTGTGGTTGGATCCATTTTATTTACCTTGATGTTTATGTAGGGGTTCATTTAAATTGTACAAGGTGTTAGAAACAATGAGAATGGCTGAAAATATTCCTTTTTATTATGGGTGTTATTTGACAGAATGTCTCCCAATGTGCCACTATACCAATAATCAACTCTTATAGGTTCACATTAGTTGCTTTATGATGATGTTCTATATAGCTACTAGCAAAGCAAGCAATGTGGCTTAGCTTTATTTAGACACATTGGATTTGCTTGATGTGATAATTTCACTTTACTTGTATAGCTTCTGACCCATTAAGCAGACATTTCTCTGTTTCCTTCTAGGGCTAATTATCCATATTATTTTCATAACCAACAAGCAGGTAAAAATTAGATTTGGCTCGTGCTTTAATTATCATATTATTTTTACGATTAATAATAAAATGTGTTTATCAATGGATGTTGGTTCATGTAACAAAGAGAAGTAGCTTTTTTTTTTTTTTAATTTTGTTTTACCTAAAAAGTTATGATAAACTAATATCTCGTAAATTGGTTAGATTGTATAAATCAATCCAATAACGTATTGGACAAACACGGAAGAAAGTGCATAACTTCTAATTCGACAATATCATAGAAAATGAATAAAAAAAAAAGATTAAGAAAATAAAAACTTCTAATTCGACAATATCATAAAAACGAAAAAAAAATGGAAAACCAAATCGAAACGAAGTTGTTGAGCATTTTACCTCCTTTACTAAATTATAGAAAGGGAATTTTTATTTTTACACCTCATTAATTACCCTCGACGTCTAATTTTTATTTACATTTTAAATTCAAATTTTAAAAATAATTTATGTCATTTTATGTTATCTCAACCGATATAAGTTACTACCCAACGCTACTCTAGGCGCTCGTCTTGTCTGCAGCAAATACGCATTATTTGAAACCCTAATTTTATCTCCCTCGATTTCTTTCTTTTTTCCCGAGAAACAAACACTCCTTTTTGATCTCCAACCTCTTCCAATTTCAACGAAGCCTATAAAATCATATCGTCTTCTCACAGTATTTTTACGTAAATCTCGTCTTTAACGTCTCGATTTCCGTTTTTTGAAAAGTTTACTAAATTTTATTTGTATATTTATCGATTCGACTTTGTTTTTTGTTATTTGATTTTGGGGAAATGGTGGGAGGAGGCAGCAGGCGAGACGAAGGATCGTTGGTGATCAACAACACTAACGTGTTTGCGGCTCTCGAAACTCTCCGGAAGAAGAAGAAATCTGACAAGGACCGAGCTTCTTCTCGAAAGTCTTCTTCCAAGTCTCAGAAACAGCAACTGCCTCAAAAGGAACCCGAGCCGCAGGTGTTTTGGGCTCCGGCACCGCTCACTGTCAAGTCGTGGGCTGATGTCGATGACGATGATGATTATTATGCTACAACCGCTCCTCCTCAGCCTGTTTGGGGGTCCTCGGAGCCGTCTCAGAGTCATGAAGACAAGACTGCCAATGTAGAGGTGAATTAACGTATTGGTTAAACGATCGATTGTCTTTTCTTTTCTAGATTGATGGCTATGGAATCCATTAATGTAATTTTTAAAAGATATATATTGAAATTCTGGTTGGATTTTATTTTGTTATTATTTGAGTGATTGTGAATGATTGGAAAATGAGCTTTTAGTAGCCAATTGTTTGGCCAAAGGTTTGATGGCTGAAACTGATAGCATACTTTTCTATGGAATTTGGCTTGAGGTGGAGATGTTGACTTGGGTTCTCATATATCTTAGATTAAATTTATTGTTTTCTACCTGTTGTTCTTAATTTAAGTTCAAGTTTGGAGCTATTTTGGGTGTTAAATTGTTAGGTGTTTTTGGTGATAACAGTGATACTTGAGAATGCCTCTATGCATATGTCATTCATGTTGCTAAAATATTTTTATATAAATTCTTTTGAAAGGTTCTATTGAAATTCGGGATATCATGATATTGTGCCGAATGTGTTTATGGGAATTTAAAACTCTTTTAAGGAACTGGTTGAGTAGGGCCAAGCAATAAAATAACTAGCAGGATTTTCCTAAGTAAAATTATTAATAGATGCTACTTATGGTTCTTTTTACCACCAGTGGATTAAAATTATGCAAGTTCATGGTGAAGACTGTGTATATTTGTCTATCTTTAGAATGCTAATTGTTCTGACTGCAATGCTAAGAAAGGTACTATGATTAACATTGTTCATTCAGGGACCTTGCTCTGAAAAAGAAAAAGGAAAAAAAAAAAAAATAAAGAACTTACATTTGATACATGGAACTAATGTCTGATGGAGCTAAAGTGAAAAATATGTATTTTTTGGTCTTTCTCTGTGGATGAGGTGTTTTTCGTCTTTTTCTTTTGATGTTTTATGGTATCATATAAATCAATGGTGCTATATCTTGGTTTTATTTGTTTGTCTTTATTTTTTTTTTCTAATTTAATTTTAAATCCATTATTAGTATTATAGCACTCCCAGCACATGAGGATCACATTGTTATAAACTTCCCAAATCTAGGTTTTTTTTTAAGATATTGAATATTGACTCTTTGTTTAATCAGAAACATGATCTACTTTTACATTCCTGCCCTTATCATTTGAAGTGGATGTTACTTCCTCTTTGTCTTTCTTTGTCAATAGAATAGATAGGAAAAGTTGTTTTGCTAATCCTCCTAAGGAGAAGAGTGAGAAAAGATGGTGGAATATTGTTGGATCTTATCATTCCTGTAGTTAAGTTTTGAAACTTAAAGATTTATTCTTAGTCTTGTTGCATAAATAGCATAAATCCTTAAGGTGTCAGATTATATTTTAGTTCTCTCTTGTTCTAAGTGGAAGTTTATTGTATGCTTTTTGCAATTTAAGGTCGAAGAAGAAGGGAAACAAACAAGTGGAATAGGCTTAATTTGTACTTGGCAGGTCCATTTATGCTTTTATAATTCTGCCAAAAGGATGAGTCCCTCGAGCATAAATGATTTATTGTGTATGATTGGATGGCTATAATTGATACTGAATGAATGATGAAAATTAGTTGGCTTTTTGACAAGCTATGTCTCATTAATTTTTAATTGATCTGGGATTACAGGATAGTGAGAGCGAAGAAGATATTTTAGACGAAGGTGATGATGATATGGAGGAAGATCATGACAATGAACCTGAGGTTCAAGTACATCCAGAGCCTGTGCCAAAAAAGGCTCCTGAAGTTCCTGCACCACCCAAGGAGGCAGAAAGACAACTTTCAAAGAAAGAGAGGAAGAAAAAGGAACTTGCAGACCTGGAGGCTCTTCTTGCTGATTTTGGAGTTACACAGAAGGAGAGCAATGGCCAGGATGAGTCGAGCCGTAATTTTAACCTACTTAGTGCTTCTATTACTATCTATCGTACTCTGTAATTATTTGCTTGCAACATTGTTCCCTAGTTTTGGTGCAAAGTTGGTTATTTTTAATTATTGTTGAGGTTAGAAAGCAGTAGTATCAAATCTTAGATATTTTGTTTTGACAAACGATATTTGATGATTGAAGTATTGTCACGTGGGCTGCAGTGCATAAGGACCTTGAACTTGTTTGTGAGCACAAGATTGAAAATATGAAATTCTCTCTCTCAATGGCATTTATAGTCAGAACAATTCCTTTGCTCAAATATCTGTAACGGAAAGTCTCTTCTAAGCTAAGTTCTTATCTCTTATATATGCAGATGTTGCACAGGAAAAGAAAGATGGAGAGGAAGAAAAGAAGGAAAATCTTCCAGGAGAGTCTAAAAGTGCCAAGAAGAAGAAAAAGAAGGATAAATCAAAGGAGGGAAAAGAATCACAGGATCAGCCTATTAGTACAGACGCCACCAATGGACCAGATGAAGCTGCTGGGACTGAGCAGGCTGAGGAGGATGCATCAGCTGTCGATGTGAAAGAGTGGTTAAAGAAGATGGCGTCTATGAAGAAGAAGAAATCTAGTAAAGAGATGGATGCTGCTGCAAAAGCTGCCGCACAAGAGGCTGCTGCAAGGAGTGCAAGGCTTGCTGCTGCAAAAAAGAAAGAGAAGAACCATTACAACCAGCAGCCAGTGCGGTAAAGGCACCTTCTTGTTCGACATATATACATATTCAGGTAACAATGCGAAATCGACGGTGGGTTTTGCTTCCTTGGAAAAGATGACCTTTTAGTTGTATCTGAATGGACTCAAAGAGAGTTTTTTTTTTTTTTTTTTTTTTCTTTTTTAGCTTTTCGGATCTTATTGTTGCTCAGTTATTTTTTTTCAAATAAAAAAAATAAATATTTGAATAAAGAAAAGAAAGGTTTTTTTTTTCTTTTTACTTTTTAGGCATAACATGAAATGGCATGCTATTAATGTGGGGATTGGTAAAACAATTAATTTTATTTATACTGAATATTTATATATTTTATATAAAAGTAATTTTAATTATTAAACACAATAAATATTCAATATATATATATATATCCAAGTATTTACATGGAATAATGAATTTAATTTAGTAGTAATGTCTTAAAAGTATTGTTTAGAAAATATTTTAGGTTTTCATAAAAAAAAAAGTTATAGATTGTCTTTAATTTCATTTTCACTTTGCTTAAAAATATTTGGTACTCAAAATTATAATAAAATTATTAATTCGAAACCAAAATTTTATTTTTTATTTACTTTTATATAAAAATTTAATATAGATAAATTATTTAATTTTAAATTAAGATAAAATATGTCAAATTTAATGATAAATGATTATAAATCATACATTTAAAATAATGTCAACTAATACTATCAACAAAATTTAAATTCAAAATTATTTTATCAAAAAAAATAAGTCTTGATTAATTGAGTCTATCATGGTTGAAATCGAAACTTAAAATATTTACAATTAAGTACTATTTTTATTAAATTCCTAATGACTGAGCCAGGATGATACACGACTAGGACCATAGGCCGATAAGGTTAATCTCGTCATTTCGTATGTTCTGGTGGCATTTTCGTCAACAAACACCACGTTTCTTTCCTTAGTTGCCACGCCAAATAAAAAAAAAAAAAGAAGGGGAAAAACTCTCGTATTCGGAACTCGAAAGCAAAGCCAGAAAAACAACCCAATGCCTCCTCTTTCTTTACTTTCTTTTTAAAAACAAAAAACGGGAAAAAAAAGATTCAAATTAAAAATTAAGAAAAACGAAGCCACAAGTATTCTCAAGCATTCGCGCATTCCTTCTTCAAGGTTTCCTTCTTTCTTTCTCTCTAAAACCTAAAATTTTTTATTCTTTTATCAAATATATCCCAAAATTTTTTATTCTTTTATAAAATATATAGTTATGAAGCAAATTTTGTTGATTTATTGAATCTGTAAATATTAGGTTTGTTTTGGAATGTTTGCAAACCTTGAGATGGTTTAAATTGGAAGGGGACTAAGAGCGAGGAGGTTCTTGGTCCCCAACACAATGAATTAAGTCTATGAGTTGAAGAAGAAGAAGAAGAAGAAGAAGAAGAGAATGAGCCTAAAACTCAATTCCCCATTTCTCGGGATACCACTTGGAACCTCTTTATATGGTAAAAAAAGCAATGGAAATTGCTTTGATGTTGATAGAGGGAAGCTCTTTAGAAGAGCAATACGCAAGCGTGTGTCCGCGGAGAAGCAGAATGATTGGATTTCTCGAGCAATCAGGTTTTCCCATTTTTGTGGGAAAAACGTTGAGTTGTTAAGGAAAACTATTGGTTTGAGAAATGGGTTTATCGCCAAAAGTGTTGAGGAGCCTTTGGCTGGGAGCAAGGCTCTAGTAAGGTTTTTGTCTCCGTTGTGGACAGAGGGGTTATTGTTGGTTAGGTGCTCTGTTCTTACTGCTGTTATGTCTGGTGTGTGTTTCTTGGTTTGGTATGGACAGAAGAAAGCTAAAGGTTTTGTGGAAGCAAAACTGTTGCCTTCGGTTTGTTCAGTGCTTAGTGAATATATACAGCGTGAGATTGATTTTGGTAAGGTTAGCAGGGTTTCGCCATTAAGTATTACATTGGAAGCATGTTCTATTGGGCCTCATTGTGAAGAGTTTTCTTGTGGTGAGGTTCCCAGTATGAAAATTTGTGTTCGGCCTTTCGCAAGTTTGAGGAGGGGCAAGATTGTAATAGAAGCACTTTTGTCTCATCCAAGTGTATTGGTTGCGCAGAAGAAAGATTATACTTGGCTGGGAATACCCTTTTCTGAAGATGATCTACGGAGGCATTTATCAACCGAGGAAGGAATTGATTATCGTACTAAAAGCAGGAGGATTGCAAGAGAGGAATCTGCCTCTCGTTGGGCTAGAGAGAGAGATGATGATGCTAGGAAAGCAGCAGAAATGGGGTACATTGTTTCTGAGGGAAGTTCAGATAGATCTGAAGATGATACAGTTAAAGAGATAGGTCCCTCAGCTGAAATAACAAGCTCAAATTCATTTTCATGCATGGATGAGAAGTTGCGTTGGAGCGATCATCATTGCATGGATACCGGTGTTGATTATGACACGAAGCATGCAGAATTGGAGAAATCATTTGGTGTGAACATTCCAGTTTCCGGGCTTACATTGTGGCCGAAAGTTATAAAAGGCCCTAAAAGGAACAAATTTAAGAAAAAGTTTAATAGAAGCGATACCTCCTCTTCTGGTATTGCTGCCAAGAGACAAATCCTCGAGCACAGTGCATCAGCAGCACTTGCATATTTCCATGGTATATCCGTAGAGGACTCTGGTGATTATTTACAGGCACCAAGTTATGATCTATCAGATCTTAATACCCTCTTGGTGAAAACTGAAGATGATTCTAATGCTGAAACTTCTATTGACATAAATGGTAGTGAAGGAAGTTTATTCACTTATAACCAGTATGGGGAACAATGTGAAGAGACAGAAAACCAGCGTATTAATAATATTGGCACTTTAGGAAATTTCAGTTTCTTACGTGATCCATTTCTTATGACTGTTGAAAGACTTAGTGGGGTTAGAAAAATTGGCAAAAATTTTCCGTACGGTGGAAATGTTGCAGGAGCTGCTAAAACCGCAAGTTCTAAAGTAGATGGTGAAGAACTGGTTTTTGATGCTGTAACTGGGAATATGGATGAGAACGTATCCAAGGGTGAAGGGAGTCTTGCATCACCTTTTACTTCGATAAAATCTGACCCCACTCCTTCATTGTACCATTTGGTTACATTTTGGCCATTAGGCTTGAAACCTGGCTTGCCTTCTTTTCATAACATTGGGGAACAGTTTTCCAATTTTTTAGCTGGATCCTTTCAAAAACTTAAATCTTGTGTGGCTTCAAAGGTTGAGGATATTTTTGCGGAACTTGTTAATGGGGTAAATGTGGTGCAAACTGAAGGCATTGAGAAGATGCTTCCAGTTGCTGTGGATTCTGTCCATTTCAAGGGTGGAACACTAATGCTGCTAGCGTTTGGTGATAGAGAGCCCAGGTGCTAACTCCTCTCCCTCTCTTTTGCTTTATGCATATGTACATGCATGTACATAAGTATTATATATATATATATATATATATATATGTATCAATGATTTCTTACTTATGTGCTTTCAATTGGCAATACAACTTTTCATAGTCATGAATGGATTTCTATGAATCTGTTCGACTCTTAATCCTACATGGAATACTAATATAAAAAACCTCATGTGGTTTTCACTAGATATTTGATTTTAAGTAGCTCTTATGGGCGTTTGATTAAAGAAGTAGAAAGTTTATTATCATATTTTTATGTTAATAAAGAAAAAAAGCAAGATCCAATTTCATATCTGTTCTTTGCCCTGCCTTAGAGTGTGTATAAGAATCTCTCATAGTGAATGAAATGTACTTTTTTCGGATTGCTTTTAGTTGCAGTTTATAATATCGGTTATAGCATTTCCTATTTCATGCATGCGTACCAGATGGCTTTTTGTATACAATAATATATGGGAATCAATGAGTACTTTTTCCCTGTATGTCCCTTGGGTTTCCTCATACCCTGCATATTTTTTCCATAAGGAAGACATCATTTTTTTTAAGGTTTTGTTTGTATAGGTTTTTGCTTACACTTTTTAGAGTTATGTATGTAAAAAATATTGTTGTTTTCAGTGATATGGTTTCTGCTGGAAATCTGAGGGTGTTGTCTGAATGAAGTATTTGAAAAATTCAAGAAAATGCAGTATCTTGAAATCTTTGAATTTGAATAGTCGTTTGGGTAACAATTAATTACATTCCTATGAATTTCATGAAGGAAAAAGGGACTTTAAAAAGTAAATCAAAAAAAAAAAGAAGAAGAAAACACCGGAATCACCTTTGCCTCATCCCTTGTGTTGTATCCACCTTTCATCGCTGAGCCACAACTGCACCATACCTTTCAAACACACTATACTCACAACCATCAAAATTGCCACTTGAGCCATGTAAATCACCATTAAAATAACTGTAAACCATCTTTAAAACAGTCAAAGACCCACCATTTGACCACTCCAAATTTCTTAAACTAGACATGAAATCAGTAACTCAAATTCTCAACCTTCAATAACTAAATTTCTCAACTAAACATGCTCATGAGACGAAGGCTAGTATGAGGACGAAGAAGAAGGGTATTGAACTCACAATTGGAGGAGAGGAGAGAGAGAGGGAAAAAAACACTGAAATTGATGTTGATGGTGTGGCCTAAAGTTGAAGGTGCCTGCGGTTGGGGAAAGACAAGATTAGTCTGCAGGTGATAGAGCTTCGCTCTATTCTGGTGTTGTCTCTTTTAAAAGTACTTAATGAAGTTAGCTGTGTTTGGAAATTTGGCCTCTTGAGGCATAATTTAAAGCACGTAATTGGTTCCCTCAGCATGCAGGTCCAGAATGCAGACAAATTTAGCAAATTCATTGTCTTGGTTTGTCAAACAAAGTATTTGATACATTTTGAAATTTGAAATTCACTCTTGAAGTACAGTCCTTGAAATAACCCTTACACACTTAGTCAATCTGATTCTTGTCTATTGATCCATGTCTGGAGAAAGTTTGTATACAAGAGATGCTTTGTTAGTTCTATCGTTTAAAACTTTTGATATTGTTTTTAGAGAGATGGAGAATGCCAATGGATATGTGAAGTTCCAAAATCATTATGGCCTTGTGCATGTACAACTCAGTGGTAACTGTAAAACTTGGAGATCAGATTTGGTGTCGGAAGATGGTGGCTGGTTGTCGACAGATGTTTTTGTTGATACTTTAGATCCGAAATGGCATGCGAATTTAAATATTTCCAACCTCTTTGTTCCGGTAAGGTATAAAAAGAATGTGATGATTAATGTTTCTGTCTGCATTTGTTCCAGCATGAATTTGACAGCTATGTTTTTCCTGTTTGACTTTTCCTACAGCTTTTTGAAAGAATTTTAGAAATTCCAATCACATGGCTTAAAGGAAGAGCCACTGGTGAGGTGCTTTTCTGACTTCACTTTGTTTTTTTTTTTTTTTGCATTTGTGTTTTCTAGCATTATATAAAAGTACATTTCCTATTGTGATCTTTGGGCAGCAATATGGTTAACCAAGTCATTATATATGTATATATATATGTATGTATATATGTGTGTATGTATGTATTCTGATCAACTTTTTTTATTGACAGGTTCACTTGTGCATGTCAAGAGGGGAGACATTTCCTAATCTTCATGGACAGCTTGATGTGACAGGGTTGGCCTTTCAAACATATGATGCTCCATCATGGTTTTCTGTATGTCCTTGTTCCATCTTCTCTTTACAAAACTTACCTCCATCCATATCCTTTCAGACATTTCTTGTGCCATTGAAAATTTGGCAGTATCTAGTTGTAGCTAGTACTGCAAAAAGAATTATTTATTTTACTGGGTAGCGGGTCAAAGATATGTAACTCATTTTGCGTATCTTGTTGCTTGGTTGCTAATTTACCTTGTTCTGTATACTTTATGCCCATATGATATATGATGAGTTTTTGATAATGTGTTGCTAGCACATGCAATTGTAATATAGCACCAGAAAAACATTATTTTTCTGGGCTGCAGGTTCGAGATCTGAAAGTCAATTTATGTATTTTGTTCCATAATTGATACTTTTCTCTATTTTATAGAGCTTATTTGCACATGACGCATGAGTACTTTTTTTCTGATGTTATGTTCAGGTAGTCTTGAATGCTTTAGGTGTTTTTTAGGTGCTTTCAGATACATTCCGGTCTTTTAAGATTATGGTATGAAATAATGCATATCTTCATTGAGGAATTATAATTCAATCAGCCTAATTTAACTGGAGTTAGTTAGTATTCCATATTTGCAGTTTGTATGGATTTAAGTGTGGGATAAGAGAAGAGAAGTTGGTTCATGTATTCCTCTTGCTAGGATGTTCACAAGCAGAAGTGGGTGCAGTTGTTGGGAAATAATTTCCTCAAGAATCAGTTTTTGTTTCTCTCCTATTTGAGATGCCACCATTTTGAGTACAATGTACCAGCCTGTTGTAAATTTATCATAACTTTGCAGTCTCTATGCTTCATCATTATTTCTCTTTCCATTTCTTTCTCAATTGTTAACAAAAATTGCTCACTTTGTAGCTTAGAATGGCCAATTCTTGTTTTTAGTCCCTCTTATTTTCACTAATTTTAGCATCCTAATTCTAGTGCAAGACTAAATGCTTTTTGGCTTGGGTCTTGACAGTTTGTAATGTGGGAATTGCAAGAGTGTTCGTACAGATATCTACATCCTTGTTATTGGGGCAATGTGAGATTACGTTTCTGGTTTTTTGCTGTCATGAGGATATGGTTTTCTTTAACGTTTCCTGTTTCTCTTTTCCTGTTGCCTTAGAGCAGGAAGTTGGTGTGTGCATTTAGTTGAATGGTTTTTCTTGTGGTGATCTAAACATTCGACAAAAATGGTTTTATAACACAAAAAGAACTTGAATTTTGCACCTAAGAATTGATCCAGCTGAAGGCAGCACATGGACTGGATGAAAGTCAAGTAGACCTTGGGTTGATGTGAGTTAAGCAAAAAGCAGAAAAAGGAAGAGAAGTGATCGCTGAGAAATGAAGAATCTTATTTCTCTGCATGAAACTAATAGTATTTATATACCTGATTTTTTGAGATTAAGGTTTTGTTTCTTGAGTTATATATATTCACGTTGTTTGTGAACATTGCACTAATTTTGTATGCTCACTTTTATTTCTGGTTGGTATTAGATCTATTCCTTCTCTGCTTTTTCTTTTGATTGTTTTTTATGTTTATGATTTGGACTTACATTGATACATTTAAAATCAAATAAAGCTTAGCATTAAGTTTAGGACCAAAATCCTTTTTATCCTTTGAAAATATTTTGATCTATTCATTTTTTTTCTTTTGCAGGACATTTCAACAAGTTTATGTTTCCGGGGTCAGCGAATATTCCTGCATAATACGAGTGGCTGGTTTGGCAGCGTTCCTTTAGAAGCTTCTGGAGATTTTGGCATCCATCCTGAGGAGGGTGAGTTTCATCTGATGTGCCAGGTATGTCATTGCATATATTCTGGCCAGTCCTTATTTGATGTTCCGAGGACATGGTTTCTGAATCCAACTGTGCTATTAAACTGAAAGAACATATTTTTGCTCAGACCCAAACTGATGCTGCTGTTTGTGCTAAATGAATCTGGATTTGAACAGTTATTCAATTGGATTATTGGAGTTTTGTCATGCAATTCAGAAGGGGATAAGCCTCAGCTTGTTCAATGCTAAATTTCAAAATGAATGTTTGAAGTTAGATTCACATTTGAAGATGAACTGTAACTTTGATGATCACTTCAAAGATGCTGTCAAAGCAGCTTAAGTCCATATATTTTGCATTTTAGTATGGGAGTCTGTAACTCTGTGTCTAATGATGGAACTCCTGGACTATTGTTTAAATTTAAATGAATGCATTTGTAACATGCATCATGATATTCACATCATAACTTGTTATGAAGAAAAAAAAGATAAGACTTATAATCTAATGCATTCCCTTTGAGCTCAAAGTGGCAGCTTTGCTGTGCTCCTTTTTCTTTTGACAACTTGCAGTGTTTTATTCTTCCTCAATTTTCTAATTGTGTCACCATTACCTTATTTTCAGGTTCCTTGTGTGGAAGTAAATGCCCTGATGAAAACTTTCAAAATGAAGCCTTTATTGTTTCCGGTATGTATATCATCTATTTTATCATCATCAATGTTACTGTTTCTACAACTGCTACCATGGTCAATTGTTTAGGATGAGATATTCTGCAGGACTTCTCTGTTCTTATGAAGTGAAGCCTCTAACTGTTATTATTCTGATTATGATCATAGTCATCACATCTTCCACTTTAATTAGATGCAATTAGTGCAGGATCGTTTAATTCCTCATACACTCTAGGTCCATCTCTATACTGCTCCACTTTTTGAGGAGTTTAGTCATATGGTTTCTATGGAAATCTAATCTTCATTATTACTTGATTAATTAACTTTGTCTATTTTAGTTGAATCTCTTATTTTTGGAATAATGAGTGATTTGGGTAATTACACCAAATCCATTAGATATTTTTCTTTGTGTAGAGAGTAAATTACTTCTTTGATTAGTTGTTTTTAATGCATGAAAATCTTGGGTTTTAAGGTTGAGAATATTCAGTCTTTAGCATATATATTTTCATACAATTCTAGCATTGTAATAAGAAAAATATAGGATAATAAAATAGTTTTATTCTAGAGATTTTTTTATGGTATTGGAGCACAATCTGAACCTTTGAAAATTTTCACTTGGAGTCCAGCATGGCCAACGAAAGAGACAGCCCAGCATCGAAGGTTAACTCTAACCTTGGAGCTAGCGTTTCCTAATAACTGTAGAACATTACCACTCTTATTCGAATAGGTTCTTTAGCACAAAAAGGTAATTTTTTAAGTGTCTTGAATGTAAAACTAGAAAAATCGAATTCATGGATTATGGATTCAAGAGCTTCAGATCATATGACTGAAGATGCATCTGTATTTTGTAAATGCAATTCATGTCATGAAAACTTCATAATTCGAATT
The DNA here is from genome assembly GCF_047325235.1 of Durio zibethinus. Classification (NCBI taxonomy): domain Eukaryota; kingdom Viridiplantae; phylum Streptophyta; class Magnoliopsida; order Malvales; family Malvaceae; genus Durio; species Durio zibethinus. The sequence continues at coordinate 24,919,965 of NC_143174.1, forward strand.
GCTGATGGGTCACTTTCAAAAGTAGTCGGTACAAGTTCTATTATTATTTCCAAAGAGATAACATTTGATTCTGTTTTGTTTATACCAAATCTAAGTTGCAATCTATTGTCTATAAGCAAACTTATAGGAGACCTTAAGTGTGTTACTAAATTTCTTTTACATATGTGTGAATTTCAGGATTGGGAATTGGGAAAGATGATTGGCAATGCTAAAATGTGTGTAGGACTCTATATCCTAAGAGCTAATGAATTTGAAAGGCAATATTAGAATACCTCTTGCGTGGCTTCATCTTTTAATAATAATAAAGATGGTACTTTCATGTTGTGACATTATCGGTTAAGTCATCCAAATTTTTTGTACCTGAAAAGATTGTTTCCCTCGTTATTCAATAAAAATCCTATTCACTTTCACTGTGAAGTTTGCCAACTATCCAAACATACTCGTACCACATATCCTAATCAGCCTTACAAATCATCCCATCCTTTTTCAATGATACATAGTGACATTTAAGGTCCTTTTAGAGTAAATAGCATTACTGTCTCTAGATGGTTTGTCACATTACTTGGGTTTTCCTTATGAAGGAAAAATCAAAAGTTGGCCAGTTATTCCAAACCTTTAACAATATGATCTAAACTCAATGCAAAACCAAAATCTAAGTGCTGAGAACCGACATTGAGAGAGAATACTACAATTTAATCCTTCAATCATATCTAATGAAGCACGGTATAATTCATCAAAGCTGTAAAAATCCGATTTTCCTACATTAGTGCAAATCCGATTCTCTTACATTAGTGCAGCTTGATTTCTTAATTTATTTTGGGAATATTTGTCATTTACTCTTCTGATTTAGTCAACTATTCTAATTGTCAAGTTTTAGGGATTTGTTTCTATTCTAGAAAAGAATAATTTTCCTTCTTTTTTATTTTTTGTTTCATGTAAGTTTTTTCCTGATAGGGAACATCACTGTTCCTATTTATTTAGATGTACTCCTTCATTGCAGATTGAATAAGAAGAAATAAAAACAATTGTTCTTTAAGTTTTTTAAATGATATCAAAGCAAGTCGGCTTGAACCATTAGACTGTAACCACACAAGTTTCCATTATGGCTAGCAGGAGTGAGAACTCTTTTTTTGCAAAGGTATGGCATGAGGAAAGTGACAAAGAGTTGATGCTCTAACAAACCCTTCAAAACAAGTCTGCAACCTTTGTAACTAGTTTATTAGCACAAAAAGTTAATTTCCTAAACACCTAAAGTGTTCAACGAGGAAATTCATAATCTTGGATTGTTGATTCATGAGCATTAGATCATATGACTAGAGATGCATCCTTATTCAACACATATAGACCTTATTATGATAGTTCTGCTGTAACAACTGTTAATGGCTCTCTCTCAAAGGTGGCAGGAACAAGTTCTATTGTAGTTTCGAAAGACATAACACTCGACTTTGTTCTCCATGTCCCTAATTTAAGTTGTAACCTACTTTCCATCAGTAAGCTTACGAAAGATATATGCTGTGTCACTAAATTTTTTCCCAGTTTGTGTCAATTTCAAGAATTGGGCTCGGGGAGGATTATTGGCAGTGCTAGGATGTGTGCAGGGCTCTACCTTCTTCAAGATAATGCACTTGAAAGACCACAAAACTCTTGTACAGTCTTAGCCTCTAGTACTGGTAAAGATGACCTTATCATGTTATGACATTATAGATTAGGACATCCAAATATTTCATATCTAAAAAGGTTATTTGCCTCATTATTCAATAACATCTTTAAAGATTTTCAGTGTGAAATTTGTTAACTTTTCAAATGCACTCGAAATACCTACCCTAGCCTTTCTTATAAATCATCGCAACCTTTTTCAATGATTCACAGTGATATTTGGGGACTGTCAAGAGTTAACAATATCATAGGTTCTAGGTGGTTTGTTACATTCATCGATGATCTTACTCAACTCACTTGGGTATTCCTTATGAAAGAAAAATCCGAGGTTGGCCAAATCTTTCAAAACTTCAATAGCATGGCACAAACCCAATTCCAAGCCAAAATTCAAGTTCTAAAAACTGACAATGGAAGGGAATACTTCAACTCTGTTCTCGACCCTTACCTCACCAATCATGGTATTATCCATCAAAGCTCTTGTGTTGAAACTCCACAGCAAAATGGGGTTGCCGAATGCAAAAATTGACATTTGATAGAAGTGACTAGATACCTCTTGTTGACTTCCAATGTGCCTAAATATTTTTGGGAAGAAAATGTCCTACACTGCAACCTATTTGGTTAACCGAATGCCTTCTCGAGTTCTTGGCTTTAAAACACCTTGTCAAACTCCTCTTGCTTCCTACCCGCAAACTCGATTGATCTCTTACATTCCCATCAAACTCTTTGGTTGCATTGCCTTTGTTCATATTAGCCAACATAATTGCAGCAAGCTTGATCCTAAAGCCTTAACATGCATATTCCTTGGTTATTGCCCAAACCAAAAGGGCTATAGGTATTACTCACCCATCACAAAAAAATTCTATAGCTCTATGGATGTCACCTTCTTTGAAAATCTTCCATACTATAGAAAGAATGATATTCAGGGGGAGAATATTACTCAGGAATATCAATTCTTAGCTGTTGACTTGCCAATTTCCTAACCAACCCCTTCGAAACCAAATTCTCAACCAACCCAACCTATCAGCCATGCAGATTTTGAAACCCAACCTATTCAAAAAACTTTTGACTCTATAAACCTTAAGGTTATGCAAGAAAAAACAAAAGAATTGATAGTCTACTCGAGGAAGCAAAAACCACAGGAAGAAGTGGACAACTGAACACTGCCTAGAACTAAAAATCAACTTGATTTGAGTCTCCAAGAACCTGAAACCAACAAAAGTAATGTCCATATTGAATCTAAAACTGAAACTTGTGAGCTAGCTGGTGACCTTGATATTCCTATTGCATTAAGAAAAGGTGTGAGATCATGCAGTCGGTACCCTATCTGCAAATACATCTCATATGATAGGTTAAATCCAAACTTTTGAGCCTTTACTACTAACCTTGACAATGTGCAAATTCCAAAAAATACTCAAGAAGCCCTGAATGAACCAGATTGGAAGGCAACAGTTCTTGAAGAAATCAAGGCACTAGAGAAAAATGAGACATGGGAAATTTCAGATTTGCCCAAAAGAAAAAACTTGGTTGGATGTAAGTGGATCTTCACAATAAAACACAATGTAGATGGAAGTATAAACAGGTTCAAAGTTAGACTTGTTGCAAAGGGTTTCACTCAATCCTATAGGATAGACTATGAGGAAACATTTGCTCCGGTAGCCAAACTCAATTCAATTAGAGTTCTATTGTCACCAGCAGCCAACTTGGATTGGCCTCTCCACCAACTTGATATCAAGAATGCATTCTTCAATGGTGACTTGGAGGAGGATGTCTACATGGAAATTCCCTTTGGCTTTGAAAGGCAAGACAACATGGGCAAAGTGTGCAAACTCCGAAAATCTTTGTATGGACTTAAATAGTCTCCTTGGGCTTGGTTTGAACGGTTAACCAAGGCAATGAAGAGGTATGGATTCGTTCAGTGTCAATATGACCATACTATGTTTGTTACGTTCATTAATGAGGGAAAAAGAGTTATTCTTATTGTTTATGTGGATGATATCATAATCATCGGAGACCACAAGGAAAGAATAGATAATTTGAAGAAACTCCTTGCAAAGGAGTTTGAAATAAAGGACTTGGGGTTCCTTAAATATTTCCTTGGGATGGAAGTGGAAGTGGATCGGTCTAAGAATGGCATCTCTGTTTCATAGCGTAAGTATGTCCTAGACTTACTAAAGGAAATTGGAATGCTTGGATGCAAACCTACTAACACCCCTATGGACACAATGAATAAGGTAGGAATGGAAGAAGTAAGTCCACCAACAGAAAAGGGCAGATATCAAAGAATTGTAGGAAAACTCATCTATCTCTCTCATATAAGACCAGATATAAGTTTTTTGGTTAGCATGGTAAGTAAATTCATGAACAACCCAACCGAGTAACACTTGAGGGTTGTGTATCGAATCTTACAGTACCTAAAGAAGAGTCTTGGCAAAGGGTTATTTGTTAAGAAGATGTCACGCGGAAATGTTGAAATTTACACTGATGCTGGTTGGGCTGGATCCATTACTGACCAAAGATTAACTATTGGTTATTGTCTCTATGTGTGGGGAAATTTTGTTACTTGGCAAGGCAAGAAGCAATTTGTGGTTGCTAGAAGTAGCGTGGAAGTTAAGTTTAGAGCTATGTCTCATGGCATATGTTAGGGAATTTGGCTGAAAAGGTTGCTAGGGGAGTTAAAGGTCTCTGCAAAAGAATCCATGAAGATATTTTGCGATGACAAAGCTCTCATAAGTATAGCAAAGAATCCTGTTCATCATGATAGGACTACACATGTGGAGATTAATCATCATTTCATCAAAAAAAAAGATAGAAGAAGGGATTGTTAGATTAGTTTATACTCCTACATGCCTCCAAACTATAAATATACTCACTAAAGCTCTCTCTCAAAACAACTTCGAGAATCTGAAGTCCAAGTTGGGCATGATTGGCATCTACCACTCAGCTTGAAGGGGAGTGTGAAAATCTAATTTTCATTATTACTTGATCAATTGACTTTATCTATTTTAGTTAAGTCTCTTATTTTTAGAATAAGTAGTGATTTGAATAATTACACCAAATCCATTAGATATTTTCCTTTATGTATAGAGAGTAAATTACTCCTTTGATTAGCTGTTTTTAATGCATGAAAATCTTGGGTTTTAAGGCTGAGAATATTCAGTCTTTAGCCTATATATTTTCATGCAATTGTAGCATTGTAATAAGAAAAATATAGAAGGATAAAATATTTTTATTCTAGAGATTTCTTCAGATTCATCTTTATCTTTCAATTTTTATGTCTATCTGCTTTCTATCTTGACTGCAGTTGGCTGGTTATATTACGGCTGTGTTCAACTGTCAAGGCCCACTGGATGCCCCTATTTTTGTGGGGAGTGGAATGGTATCTAGAAAGATATCTTACTCTGATTCTGATCTCCCTTCATCCTCTGCATCTGAAGCAATGTTGAAAAACAAGGAGGCTGGTGCAGTGGCAGCATTTGACCGTGTTCCATTTTCATATCTGTCTGCTAATTTTACTTTTAACACTGATAACTGTGTACGTTGATTTTAATAGAAAATCTTGTGCATTAAGATGAACTTTCTTTGAATATCAGTGCTGTGGTAAGCTTTTTTAAAATTTGTGTCATGTGATAGGTTGCTGACTTGTATGGAATTAGAGCTAGTCTTGTGGATGGTGGGGAAATTCGTGGGGCAGGAAATGCATGGATATGTTCAGAGGTATGTTAGTATTTTCCTTTTCCTGCCCAAATAGCTACGCTGAGAGAACACTTGATTGTTATTGGATTATCATCTTATTCAATCACTTTCTTCAAGTATCATATTGACATCAAGGATCATGCATCTCCATTATGTTTCATTCCTTTTTTCTTTATCTCTTTGTTGGTTATGATATCTGAATTGCAGAGCTTGGTTGACTATTTTTATACATTGAAGTTGTTATTTTCTGGGCTTCTGTGGTTGCTTCTTCAATATTTTTTCATTGCTGGTCTTACTATAATGACTGTTATTTACTTATGCCTCTTCTTAATGGCAATTGTTCATGATTTGTTTTTAACTAGATGGGTTGGCATTTTTTTATTTCTTAGCTTTTTAGTCCTCCCTATAACTTTTTTGCAAAGTGGAAATACAATAATAGAAATATGTTTTTTTGTCCAATGATACATTATCTATTTAAAAGCTATTTCTTCTTCTATTCTGATGTACAATACTTATATCCCACAGGGCGAGGAAGATGATGCAGCAATGGATGTAAATTTCTCAGGAAATTTGTCCTTTGACAAGATTATGCAACGATATACACCAGGTTATCTTCATGTTATACCACTCAAGTTAGGGGATTTAAGTGGAGAGGCAAAACTATCTGGATCGTTTTTGAAACCGTAAGCTGATTACTTTACTCCTTGATTTGGGTTCATTGATGAGAACACTTACTTTTGTTTCTTACTTAATTTTCTGTTTGTTTCTTCATTGATGTTGCTTATATTTTAAGTTGGTTTATTCATCCTTTTGAACATAGGAGGTTTGATATCAAGTGGATTGCACCAAAAGCTGAAGGGTCATTTAGTGATGCTCGGGGAGATATAATGATTTCAAATGATTGTATTACTGTTAATTCTTCATCTGTTGCTTTTGATTTGTTTGCAAAAGTTCAAACTTCATACCCTGAGGAATATTGGCTAAACAGGAAAGAGTTCAATGAGAAGATCACTGTCCCATTTATTGTTGAAGGAGTGGAGTTGGACTTACGTTTGCATGGTTTTGAGTTTTTCAATCTGGTCTCTTCTTATACTTTTGATTCTCTGAGGCCTACATATTTGAAAGCAACTGGAAAAATAAAATTCCACGGAAAGGTTCTGAAGCCTTGTATTGCCAATGAGGAAGAGTTTGGTTCAGAGGGGCAACCTGAGAAAATGACAGATAACAGAAACAAACAGAGTCTTGTTGGTGACTTGTCGGTATCAGGTCTCAGACTGAATCAATTAATGCTTGCACCTCAGTTGGTTGGTCAGTTGAGCATCTCTCAAGACTCCGTCAAGGTACTGTCTTTGAACTTTCTCCACTTGGCAAGATACTTTTTAAAGCTTTTCTTGTGATTGTGTTCATAGTCATCTTATGCTGCTAAAAATTTTTGTATACTTGTTGAGAAGTAGGGGTGTAAATGATACATTAGTATTTGCAAGCTACTTGGGTTCGATTCGAATAAAACTCGAATTCGGCTCGATTATTATCAAGTCAAGCTCAAGTAGCTCAACTCATCGATCGAGCCGAGTTCGAGCATTCTTATATCCAACTCGAGTAGTTTGTGAGCCTAATCGAGCTTTTATATTTAAATATAGTTTTAGTATTTTAATTAATAAAATATCTCGAGCTCAAGCACAAATAATCGGGCATTTATATTTAAATATATTTTTATTAGTTTAATTAATAAAATATCTCAAACTTCTACTCGAGCTCAAGCACAAATAATTGAGCTTTTGTTGAATATAAGAATCGAGTTTATTTTTACATATTAATTGAGTCTAATCGAGCAAGCTCGAGTAGCTCGATTTCTATCTCAAGTTTAGCTCGAGCTAGAAAAATAAAACTCGATCTAATTCGAGCCGAGTTTCGAGCTTCGAATTTCAAATCGAGCTCAAGCTCGAGCTTAATACTATATTGGCTCGAACTCGATCAATTACACCCTTATTGAGAATGCCACAATATACTGCTAGAGATGACAAGCTTGAAACTTTAGTACGCTATATTAACTTGGCAGTATTAATTCCTGCAATGCGGGCAATATCATATAGAAGTTTAACAAATTTGTTCTTTCATAGTGTCAAGGGGAGGGGGAAAGTCCAAATAAGGCATGGGTTCAAACTGTATAAAAGATGTTGCTTTTATTGAGATAACTTGGGATGAGACCTAAATAGAGCACAATGGCCTAGTATGGCCCTTATAGCCAACCCAACATAGTGAGGAAGGCTTAAGTTGTTTTTGTAGTTTCTAGGTGTCTATTGTTGACTGGTGTTGACTTCTTATACAACACTAATTGTCATCTTATCAGATGGTGAAGAAATTTGCTACCCTTTTTTAGTAATTCTTCAATCAGTTCTGAAACAGGAAAAATTTTATACTTAAACTGACACAAAACAACTTTGAAATGCTTGCCTCGTTGATTTTATCCTTATAACATGTTGCATTCAAGGGTTGTCAGTGTTGAAAGTATTTCTGACAACCTATATATTATAGCAATGTCTGATATATGTATTTGGTCCATTGCTTTGCCTGTTCTGTTCAAAGTTGTTTTTGTAGTTTCCAGGTGTCTACTGTTGACCGAGAGTGACTTCTTATGCATCACTGAATGTATCTGATGGTGAAGAAGTTTGCTAATTTTTTTCTCATGATTGATCATTCAGTTCTGAACCAGGAAAAACTTTTGGACTTAAACTGAGATAAACAATTTTGAAATGATTGCCTCCTTAGTTTAATGTGATAATTGCATAGCAATCTTTGAGAATTTCTGGGGTTTGTCCTGAAACAAATGCATCTTTACAATATGTTGCATGCAAGAGTGGTCAGTGTTGAAAGTGTATTTGACAACTTCTATGGTATAGCAATGTGTTATGTAGGTATTTGGTGCATTGCTTGCCTTTTCTGTTCAGAGTTTTATCAGGACTCCCTCATATTTTGATGAAGTGAACAGTATAGTAACTTATATTCTGTACGACTTTACTTTTCAACTTTTAAATAGTGTATTTAATGTAGTTATTATTTTTTTTTGTAGGTATTTGAAGCTTATAACCAACAAAATGGTCATTTATATAAAGCTTAAGATTAGCATTGGGTGTGAAAGGTGAATTTGTGTTGGATCCTCTTAAGTGGATATATTATGGATAAGATGGCTGTTACTTGGTGCATAGGAGGGAAAACATGTATTTCAATCAAAATTAGATAGTGTGATGAGGGCAAAAAATTATAAGTTGCATAAATTTAGGTGGTAGTCTAATTGATGAGCTGCAGTTGTAGTCTTTCTCAACACTTTCTGATGACTTTTTTTGGTTATTTTACTGTTTCACTCTTTCTGCCCTTTTTATGATTGGAGTATGTCCTTGGTGTCAGTATATGCTAACTAATGAAGTACCTGTTTTCATTTAGATTTAGTGTATCTATTTGATACAAAAACCTCTACCTCTTGTTTGTCTATTGTATTGTGATTTTTTAGGTCTTTCGTATGATCTTGTATTTATGAAAAGATAAGAAGGCATCACAAAATTGTGTAAAATAAATAGTCCATTCTTAGTGTGAAAAGATCAAGAGCCCTTAATTTGCCCCATCAAGTTTGTTCTTGTTGGGCTGAATAGAAAACAAGTAAATGTTGCCTTTCAGAATGTCAAGTATTTCATAGTCAAATATATTATTTGTGGTAGAAGTCCACTGCTTATTCTTATTGTATACCCATCTATGGCCAATTCTTTTTCACTTGTTTACCACAAAGGGTTTGTTCTCCCTGGTTGTACAGATAGATGCCACAGGTAGGCCAGATGAAAGTCTTGCAGTTGAGGTTGTGCAGCCCATACAACCTGGCTCTAAGGAAAACTTGCAAAATGGAAAATTATTGTCCTTTTCTCTTCAAAAGGGACAACTGAGAGCAAATATTTGTTTACGTCCGCTGCATTCTGCTACCTTGGAGGTATATTAAGATCTTTCGAGTTTAGTTTGTAGCATTAGTCTTATCAAGTGCTCTTACTATGAAAATAAAAGGTAAAATGAAGTTGAAACTTTTCTGCCCATCTGTATGTTGTTTGCAGATACGCCACTTGCCACTGGATGAATTGGAGCTTGCTTCACTTCGTGGAACAATACAGAGGGTAAGCTTTCATGGGGGCCTTCTTGTCAAGACTTGAGAAGAGTAACTAATAGCAAAAACTACGGTTGAATTGAGATAATAGCAATTTTCTTTTGGGAGAGAGAGAAAGAGATTACATACATAGCTTATTAATTAGGCAAGAAAGGATCTCAAAATAAGTCAATTCTATTTGGGTACTGACTGCCATTTCTAAGCTTGATGATGGTGGGAGTGACTTTCTAATCTCTTTTTCTGTTATTCTCTTTTATCTTTTCAATCTTTTAAAGGGGGGGGGGGGGGGGGGGCGGGGTTGTTTTCTGCACATTTCCACATTGTGAACCATCTTCTGTCTTGCTTGTGTTGATGGCCGGAACCTGTTTCTGGTCTCCATCTGAAACATTGTGGTCCAAGTCAAGCAAGATGGGATCTTTTTTGAAGTTGATGATGATTAATCATTTAATAAAATCAGTTGCTAGAGGTTATTTAGACCTGAAATTGTTAGTTAAGTGTGCTTTGCTTTCCACTTCCAGGCAGAAATCCAGCTTAATTTCCAGAAAAGAAGAGGTCATGGTGTTCTATCTGTGCTTCAGCCTAAATTCAGTGGTGTGCTTGGTGAAGCCCTAGATGTGGCTGCTAGATGGAGTGGTGATGTTGTTAGTATTTGAGGCTTCTATATCATTGAAATGTCTATTTTTTCTGGTTAATTTATTAGGTCATCTCAAATGAAGTTTGTGTGATTAATATTTTCTTTTCTTTTTTTTTTTGGTTAATTGGTTGGGAACTTTTCAAAACTTTTTACTAAAAGTGGTTGCTAGGAAATTATATCCTTCCTTGCCAATTGCATGTGCGGACTTTGATGCCTTACCATTTTAAGTAACTTATTGTTAATATTGAGGTTAAAGTTCTCTCCTCTTTTTTTTAATTGTTTTCCTCTAAAACTTCTCCTTTCAAGCTCTTGTAATTTTTCTCAAATTGACCTCCAACCTTGTTCTGACTTCTATTAGTACTATTTTAGATTGTGTGACTAAAATTCATTTAGTCGAGTGGAGCTATTTCTCTTAATGACCTTATGATTGGAATCCTATTGTTCATATTGGTCATTGCCAAGCTTTTACTTCAGTCTGATCGCTTCTTATACTTTTGCTAGTAAAATCATTAAGGACAAATCACTAGTTTCCTGTATTGCAAGATATAGACACTGCAAACTATGTAACTGATATTACTGGTTGATATGAACTTTTGTAGATCATGCTCGAAAAAACTGTTTTAGAACAAATTAGTAGCCGTTATGAGCTTCAAGGTGAATATGTATTACCTGGCAGCCGAGATAGAAACCTTTCTGAAAAGGGAAGGGGTGGCTTGTTTAAAAGAGCAATGATGGGGCATCTTGGTAGTGTCATATCTTCTATGGGAAGGTGGAGAATGAGACTTGAAGTTCCTCGAGCTGAGGTTGCCGAGATGCTTCCACTTGCTGGACTTTTGTCTCGAAGTACAGATCCTGCTGTTCGTTCTAGATCAAAGGTTGCTTTTTGTTTTATTTTATATTCAATTTTTGTCAAGGCAGCATAGACACTTATAACCCCATGGAAGCCACTGCAGCTATTTTGCTGGAAGCATTTTGCTAGTTGCATCATAGAGATTTTATTCTTATTAACTGTGTACACTTCGTCTTAGCCAAACTTTTTCCAAAAGGAAAATGAGAGTATCCAATGGTTTTCAACACCATTGAAATGTTCTTATTGTAAAATTTGTGTTTAATTCGGCTATATTAATATTCTTTAGATTTGTATTCAGTTCGTGGTCCAAAATGAAAAAGAATAGAGTTGCAATTGATGTCTGTACATGTTGACTTTTTAGTAAATTATTGTAGGTATTTCAGGAAATAGTTATGGTGTTGGAACTTTATATATGAGTTAGGTCTTATAACAATATCAATCCAAAAGAAAATGTTGAAATTTAAAATATATGTCCCTTAATAGCATATAGCATCTAAGGAGGATTATGATCCTGTTAGCATGTGGCAATACCAATGTCTGTAAATTTAGGATTGCGTATGAAAAACCCGGTGGTTCTTTAATTAAATGCATTTAATATGAGTAGAAAATTTCAACTGCCTTTTTTTCTCTTAATTATGACTTACTGTAATCCGATTTTGCTTTTCCTTTTAGTCGTTATGGATGTTCCATAGGTATTAGAGTGAAAAGAAATGCTCTACATTGAAGTTTCCTCTTTCTTAGCGCTATAGTTGTTGTTTTTTTTGCATTGTGGAGATATCTCTATTATTTACTCCTTTCAAATTAAAAATCTTTATGTCTGTGCTTGTTTCTTCATGCTATCTGCAGGATCTTTTCATTCAAAGTTTGCAGTCAGTGGGAGTGTATACTGAGAGTCTTCAAGACTTGCTTGAGGTAATTGCTCAATACCTGCTCTTCAATAACTTCTATGAGATGAACTGCATGTAAAACACACCAAAATTCAATTCTTGTACTTCTCTATGCTTTTAACAGCTCTTCAAATTTTTAGGTAATACGTGGTCATTATACTCCATCAAATGAAGTTATTCTTGAAGATTTAAGTCTACCAGGTTTAGCAGAGCTTAAGGGCCAATGGCATGGTTCTCTTGATGCAAGTGGTGGAGGCAATGGAGACACAATAGTATGCATTTTCCACATGTGCATGACATGAATAAGTTTTAAAAATTATTTGTTTTTCAAATATGAAATATTATAGCTAATGGTAAGATCAATGAATAACCATGTGATTGATGGGGTACAAAAATTGTTGTGTGAAAAAAGGTCAAGATTTCTTGTTGTGAAGTATAATGAAACTGACTCATTGATACATTTAAGTATTTATTACATATTTATTTTATAGTTCTTCAAATGGGGAAAGCCAAGTTTATATTCATTAATGATCATTCACTAAAATCTGGTCTTAAAACCTGTTTAGAACCCCATTTTAAGAACTATAACATACGACTATTGCCAGTGAATTTGTTAAGGTTATGCCACTCACTTCTAAAACAGCATGCATACAGTCAATCTGAAGCACAAGACTATATCCAGTTTTTGTGATTTTGACATTTAGTGTTATGTGGACATAGATGAACATATTGATTTTTTTTTTTTTTTTTTGTGGCCAATGAGTATATTGATTGGAAGACCAGCAGCTTTAAGTGATTCTGTTAAGGGGCGTAATTTTTTTTTTAATTTATGCTACTGGTTTTGGAGATCACAAGGCTCCTATGGGAACCTTCTCTTTCTCTCATTTTATGTACCCTGAACTTCATACAGGGGCTTGTAAATGTTTTATTCCATTTGTATTTATTGGGAAGAAAAGATGTCCAATTTATCATTTCCAGTAACTTTTTGGAACTTGTTTTACCATGCAGTATATTTCCTTTGACATTATTGGTTATTGTGAATATTTTTCAGGCAGAATTTGACTTTCATGGGGAGGATTGGGAGTGGGGAAGCTATAACATTCAACGTGTAGTGGCAGTGGGTGCTTACAGTAATGATGATGGTTTGCATCTTGAGAAAATTTTTATCCAAAAGGATGATGCAACAATCCATGCTGATGGGACTTTGTTGGGGTCAAAAACCAATCTTCATTTTGCCGTTCTAAATTTTCCTGTTAGTCTAGTTCCTACCCTAGTGCAGATCATTGAATCATCTGCCACTGAAGCTGTTCATTCCTTGCAACAATTGTTGGCCCCAATTAAGGGTATATTGCACATGGAAGGAGACCTTAGAGGAAGTCTTGCAAAACCAGAATGTGATGTACAAGTAAGGCTCCTGGATGGTACAATTGGGGGCATTGATCTTGGGCGAGCTGAAGTTGTTGCTTCCCTAACCTCAAGTAGTCGTTTTCTGTTCAACGCCAAATTTGAACCAATCATCCAAAATGGCCATGTACACATAAAAGGAAGTGTTCCTGTTACTTTTGTCCAAAATAGCATGTCTGAGGAAGAAGAAACAGAAACAGAACGAAGCAGGACAACTTTGGTCCCTGGCTGGGTGAAGGAAAGGGGTAAGGAATCAACTGATAAAGCTAGTGAGAAGAAAACCTTTCGAGAGAGAATAGAAGAAGGTTGGGATGCTCAGTTAGCAGAAAGCCTTAAAGGTTTAGACTGGAACATCTTAGATGTAGGAGAAGTTAGAATCAATGCTGATATAAAGGATGGGGGCATGATGTTGTTGACAGCATTATCTCCTTATGCAAACTGGCTTAATGGCAATGCTGATGTCATGCTTCAGGTTGGTTAGCTGAAGATAGGTTACTTGTTACCTAAAACACTTATGGTAAAGAATTTGCATAAAATTTAATCAAGAATTATTTAGTATTAACTTTCAAATCTTTTATGTCTTTTAATAAACAGGTTAGAGGCACAGTTGAACAACCTGTGCTTGATGGGTCTGCATCATTCCACAGGGCATCTATATCTTCGCCAATACTCAGAAAACCCCTTACAAACATTGGTGGCACTGTACATGTGGAATCAAATAAGTTATGCATTGCTTTATTGGAGAGCAGGGTAAGCAGAAGGGGGAAGCTGCTTGTAAAAGGGAATTTGCCTGTTAGAACAAGCGAAGCATCCATGGGTGATAAAATTGATTTGAAATGTGAAGTTCTTGAAGTGCGGGCAAAGAACATTCTGAGGTACATTAATCTTTCTTTGGAGCATGATTTATGATTCTTTATATGATGATTTTGTTCCTGAATGCTGATTCTTTTGTTTTTTGTAAGTTTGATGAAAGGCAGTGGTTCCTGCACTACCCCTGCACCCAATCTGCCTTTTGGCATTTGCCTACACTTCCTATTAGATCTTTATACTCAACGGTTTCCCCCCTCCCCACTACTGCACGGGCATTTTTTTAGCTGTCTAATTGTTTCAATTTCCTTTACCTATTGGTCGTGGAGAACTGACATCTTGCTAAAATCAGTTGCCAGGTTGACACTCAATTGCAGATAACTGGTTCCATACTGCAGCCAAACATCTCAGGGAATATTAAATTGAGCCATGGAGAGGCATATTTACCACATGATAAGGGTAGTAGAGCTGCACCGTTTAATAGGATGGCTTCAAATCAATCTAGGCTTCCAGGTGCTGGAGTCAATCAAGCAGTTGCTTCTAGATATGCCTCACGATTTTTCAGTTCTGAACCTGCTTCTTTGAGGACCAAACTCCCACAACCCTCTGGTAGTGTATGCTATTCAATACTTTGGATTCTGATTTTTTTTCTCTAGCAGTCAATGAATACTGCAATAGAAATCAAGACTACTCTTTATATGATTTTAAAATTTTGAACTTTTTCGGTAGATGTTATTGAAATGTTGCTTTTTCAAGATCTGGCTACGACTTCAAGTCTAATCTGGACAAGAATTTCTTTTAATACAGTGCCTTATAATGATTTGGAGATGAGATGAAATTTCCTTTCAAATATCTTTCTGGGCACCTATAAGTGGACATATCATTTATCACTCATTTGCTCATGAAATTATCAATCCTAAGTTAAACACAATAAGATCTCTAAATTAGATATGAACAATGGTGACCTTTGCCTTCACTTAGGCTTAGATAACTTGCCTTCTTAGATAACTTGAAGTGGTTTAAGGCAAAATCTCTTATAGTGGATTTTCTTCTTGTGTTTCAATACTTTGAAGCCTCAAATGGATGCCAAATATAGGGAATAACCTACTTTGATTGCAAGATGAAGAAGAAAAAGGCATAAACTAAAAGTAGTGAATTAAGAATTTATGTCCATAGGTGAAATTTTGTATTAGAAAATTATAGATTGGGATACGTGCTGGTTTATTGATTTATAAAACTGGCATGTGTTATTTTTCAATGCTATTGTTCTAAACTTATCTTTAGCTTTTGTGTGGGTAATGACTGGATGAAGTTTCTTGTGAAAGAGAATAAAAAATAATATCAATTTCCTGAAATGAGGAATAAGAATTTACCATCAGTTTTATGTTTACTGAATTTTTGTGATCATGAAAATTCCTATTTATTGTTGTATGATCAATTTGCCTCCATTATTTGCTTCTGATCATCCAAGTGAACTATTTCTTGCTTTTTGCATTTAAATCAGCTGAAGTTGAGAAGGAGATGGAGCAAGTGAACATTAGACCAAGTCTTGATGTCCGCCTTAGTGATTTGAAGCTTGTTTTAGGACCAGAATTGAGGATAATTTATCCTTTGATTCTTAACTTTTCTGTTAGTGGGGAACTGGAGTTGAATGGCCTGGCTCATCCGAAATGGATAAAACCCAAGGGCGTTTTAACATTTGAGAATGGTGATGTGAATCTTGTTGCAACTCAAGTGAGTCCTATACATTTCGATATTACGCTTGTTTAAATTTCTTTCCATCGTGCTTTCCAAATTTGTTTCTGGTGGACTTTTTTTATTGCATTTAATATGATGACATTGACTTGTCCAAATTCAGGTCAGGCTTAAGCGGGAACATCTAAACATAGCAAAATTTGAACCTGAGCATGGTCTAGATCCAATGCTGGACTTAGCTTTGGTTGGATCAGAATGGCAATTCAGGATTCAAAGCCGAGCCAGCAAATGGCAGGAAAAATTGGTGGTGACCTCAACAGGTTCTGTGGAGCAGGATGTTCTATCCCCCACTGAGGTAATATAATAAAAGATACAGTGATCGCGTCATTTTTTTATTTCCTCTGTCCCTTGATATGATTTATTCTGTCTGTAATGTGCTATAAGCATTTGTCCCAATTCTTTCTAGCAAAGTGGCAAAGGTAGAATGGCACAAAGTCAGTGTCTTTAGAAACTTCTAATCTAGGGTTGCATCCTATGGCATTATTTAATGAATTATTATTCGTAAATGATGGTCAAGGATTTCTGGTTTTTACTTTATATGCCGAATAAGCTGTGTTAATGAAGGATAAAGTCAAATCATTCTGTGTGAAATATTTCTTCTTCCCTATACCGTGCAATTTGCTTGAGATGTAATGGGAAGTTGGAGCTATCATGTAGTTTTTTTTGGTACTTACATTCATATTTATTACATTTGTCTGATCTCTGTGCCAATGAATGTAATATTTGCTTCTGGTTTTCTGTTGGTCTGATAAGGTAATTGTCCAACGCAGCAGGGAATTTATAACTTTAGCCTTGATATGTGGAGAATTTTTGCCCTAGGTTTGGATGTAGTTAATCATCTTGTTTATAGTTGCCAAATTGAGATAAAAATTCTGGTCTCATGGGCTATAGTGATTTATTGTGAATTTTCCACTTTTGGACAGGCTGCTAGAGTATTTGAGAGTCAATTGGCTGAATCCATATTGGAAGGTAGTGGCCAACTTGCATTTAAAAAGCTTGCAACTGCAACACTTGAAACGCTAATGCCAAGAATAGAAGGGAAGGGAGAGATTGGTCAGGCCAGGTGGAGGCTAGTGTATGCCCCACAAATCCCTACTTTGCTTTCCGTTGATCCTACTGCTGATCCTCTCAAATTCTTGGCCAGTAACCTATCCTTTGGAACAGAAGTTGAGGTCCAGCTTGGAAAACGTCTGCAGGTAAATCCAAATTGTACCCATCCTTGATAATCAATATTCCATTTCATATAAGGAGCTCTTCCTTCATGCATGTGAATCAATATATAGAATAAGAAAGTGGGGGAAAATTATGTGTTCACTGATTATTTGAAGGTGGCTCAATAAGCTTTTACACAATCTTTAAATCAATGTTGAATTTTGTTCTTATACCTGAAATCCTTCGTCATTTTCATAGGCCTCCATAGTTAGGCAGCTGAAAGACTCAGAGATGGGTACGCAGTGGACCTTAATCTACCAGCTTACAAGCCGATTGCGAGTGCTCCTACAATCTGCGCCTTCCAAACGCCTTCTTTTCGAGTATTCTGCTACTTCACAAGACTAACTAACCTGCTATGTGCCATCTTCCAGCTAAAACTGGGCTTTGAACAGGTAAAAGTTGGATGGTCATGGCTACCCTTAAAAGTAAAACCAGGGGAAAAGAGGCCTAAGGGAAGGGGTAGTATTTTTTTGAAAATGTAAATGTGGGTTTGGTTACATTATTCTTATTCTTTGCTCCAAATATATGAGCTTGTTTATATTTCAATCACCTTCATCTTTGTACATATGTAAAATTCAAAGGAATAATATATTTTCCAAAGTTATTTGGAAATTGTTATAACCTTACTCTTGTTTTCAATAACAAGAAAAAAAAAAAAGGGTTGTCACGAAAATCTCCATGGATGGAGGAACATGATTTTTCTGTGGGAGGAAGAAGGCGAAAGTGTGCTAAAAATCTGTTCCAATAGGTTATGTTCTTCTATAACTCGGCACCAATCCAGTAACACTGACTCACCAGTAGCCTCTTGCCTCTTAAAAAATGGTAAAATACTAATAATTTTTATAAGTGAGCGGGTTAATCTGTTTCAGGAATATTCCCAAGAATTCGTAAACCGAAACTGGATTGAAGTTAAGTCGGTTTCCAAACAGGTCGCTGACAACACTGCTTTCAAGTAAAAATCCCCTCTCTTTTTCTTTACTGAAAAGCATTATCATTGCTTTCCATTTTAACCGGAGATCTCTTCAATCCTCTTCTTCTCTTTTCATTTTTTTGTCCCAACGATCTTCAACAACTTAGAGCATTCTGGTAATTTCTCTTTCAATTTCCTCTCTCGTTTCCCGATCATACCAACTCTATCCTTACACGGAATCTTTTTTCTTTTTTTCTTGTATTTCCTCAGGGAAATTTTGCTTTTTTTTTGTTAAAATTTTCTTTCTGATCTTTGATTTTCGTTGTTTTAACGTTTCTTTTTGGTTTGCTCTTTGCCACGCGTCGACAACAAATCGAAAAGCTTAAGAGAATTTTCGTTATTATATTGCTTCCTTGATAAAATTCTTTTTAAAAGATTTAAAGAATTATTATTTATTTTTCCATTTTTTTCTACGGCTGGTAATTTCTATTTCGTTATCAAATGATTATATGTGTATATGTTATGATTACTAATCCCAAGGTATGAGACTTGAATATCAGGAAAGTATGAGATTTTTTGTGGTTTTTTATGAGATTTTTTGTGGTACTCCCACTCTAATAGCTAATAGCTAGCTTTTGGAGTTTGGTTTTCCCAAGCATCATCGTATCAATTGTTATTAGAGCTATCCAACGTATAGTTGCAATAGTGTGGCTTTGAGAAGTGACGCTGGAATAGCAGTGTTCGCCCGGGACTAGATTAAGCTAGCGCAAAGCCAGATGGCATGGCGGCTGGGTCGATTGTTATTATCTTAATTGGAAGTTATAGGTACAGTACTTGAATCTCACACGAAAGTATGAGATTTTCGTGGGGTTTCTGTGGACCTAAGTTTTCCCACCCCAATAGCTTTTGGGATTTTTTTTTTTTTTGTATGATTCCCATCAGAATATTTTGTAATATTTTGTTTTGAAAGTTAATCCTAAGAGTTTGGTTTTAATATTTGATTGGATTTTGCATTACAAGCTTTGATTAAAAATCACAAGATTGAGCTGATTTATCTTTTTATTTTTCTTGACAGGGGTTTAGTTATTCTAAAGTATTGTTATTGATAAATTTGATTATTTCTATGGTTAAAAAATTATTGTGCCATTGTTATTTGAAGAGCAATAGTCATAACTATAATCACCTAAATGGAGTTTATTTTATATCAGTTGTTTGATGGATTTTAGACGCTGATTGTTTTATATCTCTAAATTGCTACTTGTTATCCATGCATTATGGTTAATGTTAAACAGACGCCATATGCTGACACCAACCTATTTTGGATGTGAATGCTACCTATATTCATTGTTTATTACAATTTAGTAGTGATTTACAAAAAAATCTTCGCTTTTGGGTTTTAATTCTTTGGAGCTTTACATAGTCATTTTCTTTCATCATACTGCTTTTCTTAATAGGTTTAACTCATATTAAATTTTCCTCTTTGTGGCTTATTCTTTTGAAAATGAATGATTTGCCTCATATCCTAATAGTGTTTATGTTTTTGTCTAAACGAATAGTATTCTTCTTCCACAAAGCCAATGAAGCCAGGAGTTTCTTCGTTGAATCCCTATGCAGCATCATACATACCTCTCGCCAAAAGGGAGTCAAATAATGATGTGATTTCTAAAGATATTAAGCCTGGCGATGAGACTGCTTGGTTTGAACCTTCCCTACACTTTGCACATAACCCACAATATAGCAGTGCTTCACTTGACACTCTAACCCATGGGACTGAAAAGCACCAGGTTGCTGAAGCTTCTGCGCTGAAAAGCCATTCTGCTCATGGT
Source organism: Durio zibethinus (assembly GCF_047325235.1). Taxonomy (NCBI): domain Eukaryota; kingdom Viridiplantae; phylum Streptophyta; class Magnoliopsida; order Malvales; family Malvaceae; genus Durio; species Durio zibethinus. The sequence goes on from NC_143174.1 coordinate 24,939,743, forward strand.
TCTTTGATGCACAATCCAAATGAAATGACTGACAAGCATATTATGGATGAAGAATTTGACATGGATTTGGAGTTTCTTCGTATGACATTCCCCGGTTTATCCAATGAGTCTCTTCTGGATGTCTACTTGGCAAATAATGGAGACTTGGAAACCAGTGTTGACATGCTGAACCAACTTGAGGTATATTTTGCCTAACTTTTTTTATAATATATAAATATGATTGTCTTTCTCATGAGTTTTTCTTTCCCTTTTCTTTTCTTAAGCCATGGGAGGATGAATTTTTGAGCTCCTCTCTTGCTGTTCTATCACACACATCTCCAAATGTCCTGCTATGAAGGTTGCGTAATGATGTAAATTAATTTCTAAATAATTTTGATTTTATTGTCAGATAACATATTTCGGCTGATGTTATATTTTTGGCTTTGACTAATAACTGTTTGACATCAAAGAGTTTGGGATCTTATTCCACCTTCTGGCCTATTTGAGCATAGCCATGGTTTTCTTCCTCATTTATTTAATTCTCTTTTTTTTAAAGGCATATGTTTAATTCTTTTCTTTCAAGCAACGTCTGACATCAGTATGATGTTTGGTGACTGCAAATGAAAGAGATTTTTCCACCTTTTGAGCTTTCATCTGGTCTTTTACATTGATTTATGTGATTGATTTTCCACATATATTTGGTTCTTACCATACTTGTGTCTTTGTGCACTTCTATTTTTCTTATTCACATCACTGTCAGTTGAATGTATCCAAAATGGGGTTTGTATATTAGGTCATTTTGTTCAGTTAATCTGTTTGTAACTTTTTTTTTATTTTGTATTCCATTGATAATGTAGATTGTAGGTTAATTGGATTGAATAAGGGCAATACTTTTGAACTGTGGATCAGATTTTTTCCTCATCCAACATGCACCTTGTTTGGTATTCGAAGGAAATATTCTCTATGCAGTCTGCTTCAGCTTATCAGTAGTTATAGGAATTACTGTAGGGTTTTAGACTGATAAGCCAAATGTTTACTTTCTATACAACATCCAAAGAAATAAAAGAGAAGGAAACAGAAAAAATTAAACAGAATGTTTTGTTTTCTGATGGCTATTGTGTTCCAACTTTACCATTACTTGTGATATATGCGTGATATATGCTGAATTAAGGTCCTTCTTTGATTTCACTGGAAGTAATTTCTGGAGTATATGTCATGTTGATTTTTGAATTAGTTGATGAACGAGTTTGAAAAATGTAACCTTTTACTGTATTTTGGTATTCATGTACTGGATTGTTATCTTGTTCAGATGTACACTGTTGAGTCTTCTGAAACTCTTCCTGACACCTTGGATATTGGTGATGTCTCTGAATCTGGATCTTTAGCAACCTGTGGTGCTCTTAAACTGAAGGTGGCAGAAGAAACCGGTGCTTCTTCATCAGGCTCAGCAGAATCAGCTGTCGCCTCCTGATTGACTTTGTCAAAGGATTTTAGTAGATTTTTTTCTTGTACGTGTTTGTGGACAAGTATACACAAGTAGGAATCTTTCTTGAAGGCTGAGAAATACTGTACTTGCTATATAACATTTAAAGGGTTAAGGTTGTATAGTTGTATTCTGCTTGCTTCTTCTACTGATAGCTGCTTTTGGAGCATATTGTTTGGTGAAAAGCTCCATGTGCAGTTAACATGCAAATCATAGTTTTCATCAGAAATGAAAATGATTCACCTTTGTTGATGTTGTTGGTTTACATTTGCTTGAGCATAGCTCTATCTTTGCTGTGCAGTTTCCGGAGGTACGAGCCACGTCACAATATTGTCATATCAGACCATACGTACATTTGGTTCTAAGAATCCATGACCGTGTAATGTAGGTGTATTCTTCTTTTTTGTGGAGAAGCTCCGGTGAATGGATGGAGAAGAAATCCAGCCTAATCATCAGATAAAAATATCATTTTGTTTTTTTTTATCCTTTTTAAACTATAAAACTAAATGGGGAATTAAAAAAAAGTTTGTTTTCTATGCAACAAAAGCAAAATTTTAATATACATAAATATATTTTATTAAATACTTGTCAATGTTTTAATTTTATTAATGAAGTTTAAAAATTTCCTTCTCACGAATATTTAATAATTTCAAGAAATTTAATAGTGTCAAAATATATCATCATCAATAAAAAAAATTAAGAAAAGAATTTTTTTCATATTCACATATGGAATTAAGAGAATGATATATGTATTATTTTATATTAATTTTTTTATTTTTAATATACTTTTTTTAACACAAAAACTTCAAAGGAAAAATAAAAAAAGCCCATTCTAAAAAGATATTGGCCCAATGTCATCCTGGGCCGAAGATAAAGTTCTGAATGTCAAAGGCCCAGCCCAAGATCTAGAACCCATATTCTCTAAATCAGCCTACTTCCTTTTTCTTTTAGAAATGAATAAACCCTTGTTCTGTTTCACTAAATCTTTTTTTTTTTTTTTTGAATAAACCCTTGTTCCTTTTCAGTTCCACCATTCTCTTAAAGAGGATTTAGCCTCTCTCTCTCTCTCTCTCTCTCTCCTCTTGTCTTCCTCGTTGTTCCTATTTGTTTGCCAAACGTGCCCCATATCCGACACAGACACGACACGGTTCTGCAGCTGTGTTGCTGCTTGCCCCTGCTTCGTAACGTAAAAAGTTTAGCCTTTTCGTTTTCTTTTTTCCTTCAAATTTCCCATCATACCAGAAAGGTTACTGAGAAGGCTTTGATACATGTAATTGTATGTCCAAAGTTCAACTTTTAGTTCAAACTTTCCATGCCTTTTTGTTTATCTCCTGCAGTTCGTTATTCATGTAGAATTTGCACAAAGTTTCGTTTTTTGGGGAGTTTTTCTACTTCCTCTGCTCTAAAGACAGTAGATTTCTTTGAAGAAGCGGAAACCCATGTTTCCAACTATCCAGAATTACAGCGCAGGATGGAGAGTTATGCTACCTCAGGTGACTTTAGCAATGCTCTCTGTACTCTAAGTTTGATGAAAAACATAAATGGAAAACCAACTGTGTATGATTGTAATGCTTTGATGTATTGTTACTTGAAGTCAAAGGATGTTTGTTGGCAACAGTTAATTGAAATGTATAATGGGATGAAGAGATTTGGGCCTCAACCAAATGCATTCACTTTTAATACCCTCCTTAATGGAATGCTAATTCTTGGTAATTTGAGACATGCAATTTTTATTGTTGAAGAGATGTGCAGGAGTTCTTTTGTGCCGTCATTTAGTTCTTTGTCGAAAACGTTGAAAAAGATGGTGGAAGTAGGAAACGTTCTTGATGCTCTTACTGTTTTTGAGCTTATGTTAAGGTATGATTATTACCCAACTGAACCAACTTTGAATAAATTTATTTCAATGCTTTGTAAAGCAGGGATGGTTCCCAAGGTTTGTTTCGTGTTCTCTGTTCTTTTGAGGAAGGGTTATGTTTATAGCGTATATTGTTACAATCTGATTCTATGGGCTTTATGCAAGTCTGGTCTAAGTTATTTTGCTTTGCAACTGTTGTATTTGATGAAGAAGAAAGGGCTTGTTTATAATGTGTGTTCATATACTGCTTTGATTTATGGATTTAGTAGAGAAGGCCTGCAGGATGACGTTTTTCAATGTCTGAATTTCATGCAAAGTGATGGTTGTAAGCCTAATGTGATTACATACACGATAATTGTTAAGTTTCTTTTTGATAATGGGAAGTTTGAGGAAGCTATGGAGCTTGTGGGTAAGATGGAAAAGGAAGGATGTGATCCTGATATGCTTACTTATAATGTTATTCTTCGTGAACTTTCCCATAGAGATAGACTGGCTGATATTTCTGAGTTCATTCAAGTGATGGATCAAAAAGGCCTTTCTCCTGATTCATACTCACATGCTGCTCTGTGTGGAGGCCTACTAAAAATAGGAAAAGTAAGGATTGCATGCAAACTATTTCTTGATGTAATTTCCAATGGCTGTACTGTGGATGCTGCTGTTTATAACATCTACTTCCAATGTTTATGTCGAAAGAATAAATCAAGAGAAGCATTATCTCTGTTGAAGAGCATGATGGAAGCAGGCTTTAAGCCAAACAATGTGTCATATAACACAATCTTGAGTGGCTTTTGTAGAGAAAGCAATATTAATGAGGCTTTGAATCTCTTGGACCATTTTGAGTGGGGTGCAAATGGGCCTGATGTGGTTTCTTTCAATACAATTTTGTCTACTGCATGCAGGCTAGGAAACTCTGCAATAATCCAAAGGATCTTGTATTGTATGGAGTATGAACGAATTAAGCTTGATGTTTTTAGTTTGACTTATTTGATTCAATATTTCTGCACAATTGGAAACTTTTCAGAGTGTCTGAAGTTATTGGAGTCCATGAAGCATAATGGTCCTACTCCAGCTGTAGTCACCTTCAATACGATACTGCATAACCTTTGCAAGAATTGGTTACTAGGAACTGCATATCGGATTTTCCAGAACTTAAGACACACCAAGTGCCTTCCTGATGTGACTCCATACAACATTCTTATCCATGCTTCCATAAGAGAGCGCAATCACCTTTTCATTGGTCAATTGTTAGGGGAAATGGATAGACAGAAACTGAAACCTGATGCTTTTACATATGGTTCATCAATTAGCTACCTCTGTAAGGGAGGGAAGATATCAATTGTTCTCCGGCTTTGGAATCAAATGCTAGAGAGTGGGATCATTCCTAGTGTTGTGATTTACAATACCATATTGCAGGCAATGTTTCAGAGAGGTGACTTTTGGGGCATTCTCTCATTACTTAAAGTCATGGTGGTGGAGGGGTTCCAACCTGATGAGGTAACTCTAGGGATCCTTAACCAAGCAGTTTCAAATGGTTGGATGAAGAGATTTCCTAAAGTTGCTAAAGTTCTGGAGTGGGTGATTAGCAATGACTTTCACAAAAAAACAGATCAAACGGCAATATCTGGCTGATTTATTTAGTATTTTGAAGTTTCTTCTCATATCATTGCTCAAAGCATCCAATAATATCTGGCTTGGTAAAGAACCATTCTGAAGAAGATTCAAGCATGAATCAGGTATGAAGAGTTCTTAATCACTGGCCAAAAAAAGAAGATGATTCTTATTGCATATATATTTTTTACCAGAGAAAAAAAATTTTATGTATATTATTAATATTGATAACCGACTTCTCATGCCACCCCCCCCCCCCCCCCCCTTTTTTTTTTTTCTGATATGCAGTGTAGGAGAAAAATCCTTGCATTCAGATCAAGAGCCTCCATTGTCAAACATCTTAAAGTAGGGAAGGTAAACATTCTTCTAATCTCTTAATGTTTTTTTCCCTCTGCCCACACCCCTTTCTGTTTATACTAACACGATTGTATTCTTATTGAAAAACACAAATTGAATCTGCATTGTTATGCAACCTACAAAAGGAGTTGCTTTGGACTTGAATTTTCTTTATCTATGCATTTTATCAAACAAAAATTAAAGATCATGGTGTAGATTATACATGCATTTCTTGCATGTGTTTTTGAACTTTTAGTTGTCCATAGGTAGATTTAAATTTCTCGGCAGAGCATTGAGGAGTTCTCCTTCATTATATGCAGTCATGGAGGCCGCCATCCTCGACCTCGAATGCCTAGTTAGACCCATGGCAGTTCTTAAGGAGGGAGTGACGCCTCTGGAACCGATGGAGCCAAATCTCATTCTGTAGGCACTTGGTGTGATGTATTTGTTCTCTCTCTTTTCTCATTGTATCATAGTGTATATTTTTATGTAAACATTCACAACTTCACACCCCATGTCTTAATCTGACCGAAATAGAATCTTATCTTCATTGTTCCAACATGAAATGCTTTTCCTTTTAAAATAAATCAATAAATTTGCCATTCAACTGTGTCTAGCAATTCCATTCAAGTTTAATTTTTGTCATGAGTACGAAGGATTGAAGGTTCTGTAATCTTTCAGTCTTTCTTTGAAAAAATACGGGTCCAAGTCAATGGCGCTGCCCTTCAAAATATGCCCCTTTGATGCAGCATCCAAACGCTGCCCCGAGGTTTAGCTGATACATTTACGCTTGCAAAATGCAAATTGCAAACCATGAAAGCAAGGGCCAATTTCCAAAATAAAAAAATAAATAAAAATATAATACATATTTTTGAGGCCAAACAGCAATCTGACTTAACATTAGTTTAATTTCCGTTGGTTTCGGTTATATAAACTGAAGTTTCCCAATAAACACGGTCTTAACCAAAAGAAATGCAGGCACATTCACCAGAGAGGAACAAAAATCTCTCCACCCCTTTCACATTCTTTTTTTTTTTTTTGTTCAATAACAGGAAATTTTGAATCTGTCTAGCTTGTCTTGTCAACTTCATTCGACAATGTTAATTTGTCTGCAGACAAAAGCTCCTTTTCTTTATGTTCTAAAGTATGAATAGTTTAATTTATAGATCTTGTTTTGCAGAATTTTGATTTTAGAGAGAGAGAGAGATTTAAGGAAAAGTTGGTGTTTTTATGATCTGGGCCTTTATCATATTGTTAAAATTTTAATCATTTATAGGATTTGGATCAAATTGTGAAGAGAATAAGAAGAATGGGGGTGGATTACTATAATATATTGAAGGTGAACAAGAACGCAACAGATGATAATCTCAAAAAATCATACAGGAGATTGGCAATGAAATGCCATCCTGACAAGAACCCAAACAATAAAAAAGAAGCTGAAGCCAAATTCAAGCAGATCTGTGAGGCCTATGAGGCAAGTCTTTTTCCTTATTTTGCTTCTCTCTTTAATTGCCAATTTAAGAAAAATGAAAAAAAAAATGGTATTTGCCTGGAAAGAAACACAATGATCTTGACTCTGTTTTAGCTGAGAAGAGGGTTAAGGAAGGCGTGAAGAAGTTAATGTATTTGCTGGAAACTAAAGGCAGCAATCACAGAAGAAAAAAAGTGAGATGAATATCCGGACCAGCTTCAATCTTCAAATAGAATATACATGTAAACTTTATTGCTATTGCTTCTCTTGGCCACCAAAGGGAATTAAAGCTTGGAGTAAGAAATGATTGAATGGTAACAGAAAGGGACATAGAATAGGAATTTAATGCATTTGCAGAAACCATTTGATGTAACAGGAAATCATAGCAGCTTTTAAGCTCTTTTGAGATTGCAATATTTTGATATATTGTATTCAGGGCTAGTTAGGGCAGATTCTTGAATGGGACAGATTTACGGGTTTAATGTTTTTCTTTAGACCTGAGTTATGCTAGACTACTCCTAGCGACCTGATAACAACTATTACAGCTTTATAAGTTTGTTTAGGATTTAAATATTGATTTTCTAAAGATTTTGTTACGTCCAACTGGTTCTCAAAAGAAGTGTCTTTCTCGCCTTCTTCTGTGTTGCTTATCTTCTGGCTTAATCTTGTCTCTCCAATTACAATAATATTCTAAGCTGTTTCTACCAGAAGTTTTGTTGTTACTGTTTAAGGCTTTGTTTCTGTCAATATTCTGGAGTGCAAAGATTTCTCCAATATGTTTTATTTGCATCACTGGAAATTAATAGAGAAGGGGCTGGGTTGTCTGGCTTCAAACCAGGACTTGGTGCATATTATAGGGGCTGGTTACCACCAAGATAAAAGGTAGTTGGCCCTAGAATAGGTTGTGCTCACCGCAATCTGTTTTTCTTGTTTATTTTGAAGATTGATCAGACTTAACATGTGGCTAAATTGTACACTCTATGTTAAAACTTGTCCTGCATCAGTATAGTATAGGCAGCACTGAGAGAGGTAAGAGGTGGTATCCATCATCGTTTGAGATTTCTAGTTATTCAATATTCAATATGCCAAATTTTAATTATAATTGTTTTTCCTGCATTTAATTTGCATCCTAACAGAATTAGAGGACTAACTTTTGCCACTTTGTGTTGCTCTATATTATCATTCATGATCATGATTTCTATGTTTTCATACTGGGATTTGCTTTTAAATGGAAAAAAATGAAAATATCACATGAAGAATTAAGTTAATTCTGTGATTCAGGTCTTGAGTGACCCTCAAAACAGAGCAATTTATGATCAATATGGTGAAGAAGGATTGAAAGACATGCCACCACCAGGCAGCAGTGGACCATCATTTTGAAATGGCATTGATGGGCCAAATGGGTTCAATCCTAGAAATGCAGAGTTCTTTGGAAGTAGTCCTTTTGGATTTGGGTCATCAGGACCTGGTAGGTCTTCAAGATTCCACTCTGATGGAGGGATGTTTGGAGGATTGGGTTCAAATGACAACATTTTTCGAAGTTACAATGAGGGGACTGTGCCCAGGAAACCTCCACCAGTTGAGAGCAAGTTGCCTTGCAGCCTTGAAGAGCTGTACACTGGATCAACAAGGAAGATGAAGATCTCTAGAACTGTTGTCAATGAAGCTGGGTATGAATATTCATCTCAGAACCATGCTTGTCATGTTGAATTCGTTTCTTTTCTTAAATCTCCTACATGAGCTATCGCTTTCTGAGTTTGATTTTCCATAAATGCCCACATTTTAATCAAGAAACATCTTATGCCATTATCAAAGATTCTCAATTGCATTTTCTTGACTGAATTTTATTTCAATAAGCTCAGAAACATGGTTTTATGTTCCAAGGATGGAACTGATGAAACTCTAATTACATTAGTTGAAACTTTCATAAAAATTGAAACCTTTCTGTATAACTTTTAGTTCCTGCAGGTTGACAGCCAAAGCATGCATTTTTATGGAACTAGAGAGGGGAAAGAAAGAAAAAATGTTTCAAATCGCGTGTAGGCTGATGTGTTTAATTCTTTACTGCTTTGTGGAATTTTGTTTTCTGTGCATGCATTTTGTTTTCATGCTGAACCTACTAATTCGATTGAGATATTCTGGCCTTAATTAACTGGTTGCAACTGCGATGTTGTGATAATGGCATCATCATTGGTTGCTTTACATCTATCTAGAGCTAGAATTTCTATCTTTAATTTTGCTGATTGAATAATAATTTGAAACCTGGTAGGCGACAAGTACAAAAATCAGAAATATTAACCATTGATGTCAAGCCAGGGTGGAAGAAGGGAACGAAGATTACTTTCCCGGATAAAGGAAATGAGCAGCCAAATCAGTTTCCAGCAGACCTTGTATTTATAATCGATGAAAAACCCCATGATTTTTACAAAAGAGATTTCAACGACCTTGTTGTCAACCAAAGGGTGTCCCTAGCAGAGGCACTTGGGGGCACAACAATCAATCTCGTCAGTCTTGATGGCCGTCAATTGTCATTGCCTGTAACTGATATTATCAACCGTGGTTATGAGCTTGTTGTTGCCAGGGAAGGAATAATGCCAATAGCAAAGGAGCCTGATAATAGGGGTGATCTTAGGATCAAATTTGATGTGAAGTTCCCTACAAGGTTGACATCAGATCAACGAGCTGGACTGAAACGAGCTCTAGGGGGTTGAAGTAGGAATATTTCGTATGCTCCAGCCATTATTTTCAGACAGAACTCAGTTACCAAAGATGTCTCTGATATAGAAATTGAGTGTCATCTTGGTTCTTGGAAAGGGATAGTTGCCTTGCCTGTTTATCACAGTTTTACTGTCTGATCATCTTCGGTGCATTGTATTTGTCTCAATCAACATCTTCCAATACATTTTGGCCGAAAAAGAAAAAATCCAATCCCTATAACCTAATATTTTCTTCTCTTTTCTTTTTCTTTTTTCCATTATTTTCTTTCCTGATTTTTTGTTGTATAATTCTTATATTCTTGAGAGGTAGGGGTTTGAAATTTTCATTGTTGTCCTTTATTCTTTATTTTGTGTCTTGTTATCTTCACATCACATCCAAGGTGTATCCGCAACATGTATAATCATTTTTCTTATTTGTTAGTTTTAGAAGTGATCAGATACGGATTTATACAAGGATTGTGATCAATTCCATGTTTGAACTTGAATTTCTTGCTTTTTTTTTTTTTCACAACGGGTATAAATTGAATAACCAGGGAAAAAAAATATCAGGAGAATTTCACCCTACTGCTTCCCCTGCTCTCAGGCCTCAGTCCCAAAATTGAAAGTTAAAATAAAGACATGCTTACGTGCGTAAGCAAGAGACCCCAAAAGAGGCTTAGAAATTCAATCAATTTTGTTTTTCTGTTGGGAGAGCGGAACATAAAACTGTCCATTATTGCATTTATGTTATATAAAATATAAATAATTTATGTATTTTTATTATATTTTATATAAAAATTATGTATTATAATTTATATCGATATTAAAAATATAAAATAATTTTTTTTATTTTATCAAATTTATATATAATTTTTACTAAATTTTTAATCTGCATCGTAGTTTTTTTATCATATCTTCTTACTGTATTTTTATATCACTGGCTTTAATGGAATGGAATGGAAAGAGGATGCTGTCCGAGTGGCTTTTTGGGTGCTTAGGTTACTTTTGCTGTGCGTAACGAGAGTTACACTGAAGCATACAAGTGGTCCGGTAAGAATCGAACCCACCTCCAGATGTTCCGAAATTTCATGCAAAAGTAGTTTCAAAGAAATTTTACCGTTGAATTCTGGATAATTGAATTGCTTGAAAAGTGGTTTTGTTAAAAGCCCATTTTACATTAGAAGCACTACTATTAATTAAATAAAAGGATGTGATGAAAAGATATCATCAAGTTTACAAAAGCTAGAGGAACGCTTAACAAAACAGCAACATAAAACACTGGATTTACAAAAGATCGAAACTAAGAGCCTCTACTGTTGGGATCATCCTGTCGCCAGGCAGGTTGCCCAGTCCCTACTGCTGTCCTGTAAAATTGAGCTCCATTAACAAGTTGTTGGCCTTGGGAACAAGGCGGAGGAACCCACCAAGTTCCCTGCTGCCATGACTGGGCAGCGTTCTGTTGACCTTGAACATGCATTGTTGGTAATGCCTGGTGGGGTAATTGCAGAGATGCATGCATTGGCTGTGTAAACCTATGAACTTGGGTTGTTGGGGGCTGCAGCTGCTGCTGATGGGTTGTTTGAGGCTGCCATTCCGGTATATCATCATCATCATCATTCCACTTTTGGATTGAAACCCCTAAGGGCGCATTAGTATTTGGTTGTCCATACTTTTGTATGAGCTCTCTCACTTGATCAACAGGGCAAGATGATGTTTGAGAGCGTAAACGAGAAGAGGCAATTCCTACTCGCTGGGATTCGTGGCCAGTGGGGTATTGTCGGCCCGAAGGATTTGAACCACCAGAGAAATTAAACTCAGGTAGGTCATCTTCATCCCGGGATATGGCAGGGCCGAATCCCGGGGGTACATCGTCTTCGTCTTCAGCAGGGGTTTTGGAACGGAGAGGTCCACCATGGGAAAAAGTAAGTTTTGATGGGGAATTAAGCATATTCATGTTAGTAATATCTTTTTCTTGCTGTCTCCTAGAAGAAACGTGTTGCTTTTTTGAGTGTTTAGAAATTAATTGAGCTCTTCTCCATACAACGACACCAATTAGACCATTATCAATAGCATTAAGAGCCTCAGGTTGGTCCCTTGAGAGGATCTTGCTGTGCATTTTAAGTGTTTTCGCATGTGATGGGCAAAGATAAAGTTCAAAACCGGAGGCAGGCTCAGCAAAACCCACTCTCCCATCCAAAATATATGAATCAGCTGCCTGCACATGGGCACATCTAAGTTAACTATCAGATGAGACCAAAACAAGAATAATGGAACTGCAAAATTTTTCTACAGTTTCTCACCTCAACAAGGCTCTCACGCTCAGTCTCGGTTGATCCCTCCTTGCAAACAAAATGAACCACCTGCAAAACATTTCATGAATTACATCAGTCTATTAACTTCCGACTTATAATTGGAAGCGCTTACAAACATAAATGGCATTAAACAACAAATTTCTACCCCGCACCCACCCACCCACACACAAAATTTCTTTTTCCAATTAGATTGAATTATTCAATATTAACAGATTGTTATGTCCTTGTCATGTCCCCTGGAAGATGAATCTAGAAATATTGGCAACATTTCACAATTCGTTCCTAGAATTCTTGTCGTATAGACTTCAATTGTATTCAAGCAGACTTTGTTTCCAGTTATTCATTGCCCAACAAGCAATCATTTATGTAATGGTCAATCAGATGAATCATCCTCCAAAGTTTTCATTCCTACTTAGACCAGACACCGGGAAATTGCAGATGAGGTGGTCAATCTTTCAATAAATCCCTGTTTCTCCTTGTTTCATGTTAACCCAAACTATGGATCTTAAAGTTCTATCTCTTTGTCTTTTCTTTTTTACTCTCTGACTTGTTTCCCAGTGACCCAAAGCTTATCAAGTTCCATAAATGAGATTGACCCTACACTCATCAAAAATAAATCAATGGAAGACAAAAAATAAGATAAGAAAGTGTATTTTTTTGTTCCTCCAATTTTTTTTTTTTTTTGGGGGGGGTGGGGGGGGGGGGGGTTGACAAAATATGGCAGTACAGGAATTTACTACAATTTAAATGAACTTGACATACCATAACAGCACGACTCCGTGACATGGGAAGCTCTTGGAGGAACTTCTCAAACGCATCAAGCCTGACTCTGCCCTTGATTTCAAGACAGCTAGGCCAATCCTTTGTAGAAGCTTTTTCACCACTGCAGTAGGAAAAATTGAATCAACAAACCTTAACATAAAAAAAACTTTAATCTCCTTTTAAAGAACATTAAAATTCAATGAAAATTACTCAGCAAGTCAGAATCTTTTGCAGCACCAAACCATCCAAAAATTAAAAAAATAAATTAAAAAAAAAAAAAACTGACCTAGCAAAATAGGTAATCACATCAAAAGATACTGGGTCTTCCAGCAATTTATTTAAAACTTCAACCTAGAAGGAATCATGCCTCTTCACTATAACACATTACAATCTTTTATAGCATCCAAAAGGCTGTTCCTTGGTCGATATACAGATTTTCCTTAAACCAAACCACAACTTATAGCTCCATGCTTCAACGTATGACATTTATCTACCTACATTATGGATCTCCAAGCTGCCAAAATCTAAAGAGCTCATCCTCGCTTCATGAAGAACTATTGTTTGACATTGTCCTCAAAATACTTGGTCATCTAAAGTAGAACTAAGCTCTCTATTATATCCACCCTAGTTATGGTTTAAACATTAAAAATCTAAGAGATTTAAGATATTGCAAACTCCACAACTTTCCCCAATTCATTTCTGCAAGATTCAGAGGAAAAAAACACCATCATCAAAGTTGAGTTTATAACAACTTAAACTTAAGCCCTGTCTGCTCATCAACAAAGCACATGATTTTAATTAAACATATGCATGTACATGTACCAATATACAGATAAGATAAAAGGAGCGTCATGATAATTAACAGACAAACTGAGACAGAAAAACAGATGCAGGCCAAAAATGGATCGAAAACAAATTATGTTCAGTAAAAAAAAGCTAAGAAAGACATAACCTTGCATAACATGCCACTTGTAAAACATACCTTTTAAAAATACAAATGACAGAGGTCATGGCTGTGATAGTCAACTGGAGCATCCCTTCCCAGACATGTTCACCCTTCAAATTGGCTACAGAAACAATAGCTCCTGATTTTGTAGGAATTTCATTCGGCTTAACATCTGAATCAGATTTCAGATTAATTGCATCAATACTTCCAAGTTTATCAGGCATTGCATCCACAGGATCTTGTGAAGCTCGACCAGAAGACTTTGGGTCGGAACCAGCTTCTGAGTCATCCTTATCAGAAATGGATGTTGCTTTTCCAGCATCACCAGGTAAATTCTCAAACGGTGGCTCTGAATTAAGAGATTGCATGAACTCATTAAGGGAAACAATTGGAGGAAGAAAATCTGCATCCTTCAATTCATCTTCTCCCATCAACCCTTGCATTGGATCAGGTCCCTCGCTTGAAGGAATGGTAATGGTAAGATGTGGGTCCTCTAGATTACTCTTTTCACCTGCAGTATCCGACTCGTCTTTCTTTCCAACAGCTTTACCAGTTGTAGGAGCCTGTTTTGCCTCGGTTTTTGGTCGCCGACTAATTGAAGTTCCAGCAGAAACTTCCACTGAAGCACTGTCAGTTTGTTCAACCTCCACTTGAAACTCACCCTTATGTGTTTTCCTCACTAAACGTCTAATGTCAACTTCTATATCAGGCAAAACTACCATTTGAGCAAGCTCTTCTGCTTTTGCTTGTCGCCACTGTGAAAGCTCTTTAGAAGCTAGTTCCTCAGCACTCATAGAACATAGTTGTTCAGGAGGAATTTCCCCAGACACAACTCTTTCTCTGAGTTCAGGGTTATTACGATCCTTCAAGTTAAACAATAGAGACCTGCCCTTCTCTTTATACTTTTTATTCACACCTCCAAATAATTTAAAGAGTTCTGCTTCAATTTGATATGCCAACTCTTGTGGAGACTGTGACGATTGTTCTAAATCATCTTTTCCCACCTTTTCATTATCTGCATTTTGTTTCCCAAACGTTTCAATTTCCTCTTTCTTTGCTGCATCTGTTTCAAGCTCTAATAGCCAAGAAAGGCCATTTCCCTGCAAAAGTTCATCTCTTGCAAAAATGTTGTCAGTAAATGGAACGTCCTCATCAGGCAAAAGATTACTCAATTGAAATTGCTGCTTATCACATTGCAAAGTTTGTGTAACATCACTAGTATTTCCATCACAAGCACCATCCCGATTGGAAAGCAATAATCCCTGAGGTTTTGCAGATATAGAACGGACAGCATCAGAATTACTAGAATTAGAAACAACAGAGTTAGAATCCTCTTCCATCTTCCCTGGGGAATGTGCAGCTTCACCATTTGAATTATTCTCTACCATTGCATTTTCACCTTGCTGCTGAGAGACCAAGGCCAGGGCACCAGCTAAAGATTCCCGCATTTTGGACCTTACAGATTCAAATGACTCAGTCTGAACCTTTGCTGATGCCAACATCTGGGCAGACTGATTCCTTGAAGCTGATGACCCAGATTTATTTGGAACTGATCTCTTATTTGATGCTGGAGAAGGCTGTGATCCTGGTGAGTTGGAAACAGCCTGCATCTGAACAGTTCTTTTACTAGGTGCAGATATTGGTTGCAACCAAGGTCTGTGTTCCATTTGTGCCACTCGTTTGTTCGACAATGATAACTTCTGTGGAACAGAATTAGGGGAAATTGGTTCCATCGGTGCCTTACGCTTGTTCAAAGTTGGTAATTGATGTGCTCTCAAGCTATCCAACATGGTGGGAATTATTCCTCCTATTGGCTTATTAGACATTAAATACTGTTCTGATAGCTGAGTATATGCCTGAGATTCGATATGTCCACCTTGCTGGTCAGGAATTGAGGATAACTGTGACCCAAGATCATTAGTCACAGATCCCATCAATCCTATTGGCATATTTGAAGGTATCTGCTGCTGTAAAGATTCATTGGTCCCAAATCCCATCAATCCCATGGACATTGCTGAATCCAATTTGCTGGAAATGGGTTCCATCTGAGCCATTTGGTTACCAGGTATAGATAATTGCTGAGATACCAGATCATTGGACATAGTAGATCATCACGGTAAAACACGTATACAAATACCACTGCATTGTAAATTAGTAAATAAATAATCAACCCATTATTACTTATTAACTTATGTTCACTTCATCAATGAAACAAAAGAATGAATATGCAAATCAAGCTCCAATATTAAGAAACATATGAAATGGTGATTTAACTTTTCCACAATATTGAATTATTAAAACTAATATAATCCAAGTCCAAAAATTGAGAAAGACTAATAAACAAAAGAGAACGTTAACTAATAATAATAATAATAATAATAATAATAATAACAATTGCAATGCTTTTAAAACACAAAATTAAACAAATCGATTAACATTTATTTCAGATTAAAAACGAGATTTAGCGAAAAATAAATAACTAGTCATTCTTGAGATAATTAGTAGATAGGAAAATAATAATAAAAATGGCCATGCAAAGTCCATAATCATCAAAAAGGAAGCAGAAAATAAAACAGAAAAGAGTGAAAGTCGAAAGGAAAGAAAACCTATTCAAATCTCAAACCCTAAATCAAAACAAGTAACCGAATTTTCAGGAAAGCGATTGATTGAAGAGAAGCTCTAGGGTTTCGAAGTTAGGAAGCTTACCGGAACCGAGAGCAGCAGAGCAGAACTGAGCTGAGAGAGAGAGAGATTATGAGGGAAAGCTTGATGAAAACTCTTAGCAGCTTTGTTTGGTTAGGAAGAAATTGTGAACCCTAAATAAAAATACGGTAATACTTAAAGATTAGAGGCAAAAGGGTGCAATCAATTAAATTTTAAAATTTTTATTTTAAATTAAGCAAAATTTTAATGTTTATTTTTACTTAATTAAATTCTATTATGAAAATATGTATTAACGATTATTTAACTTTTACTTAATAAAAATAAATATTTAAAATTTATTTAATTACAATAACATAATAAAATTTAAAATAATTATTTAATTTTTGATCGACTGCCATTTTTAACCTTTAAAGATGCCGACTTTCTCTTTTACGAGTCTTATTATTTTTATCTACCGTCGAAGCGTTAAAACGGTAGTATTTTCTAGACTTACAGGTGGGCCGTTCATCCTCTAATTGGGACCCACTACAATTTCCAGCCCACCTGTGTCGGTTCTGCAAATCAGATCGAACCAAGCATAGACCTGACCCATTTCTTGAATGGGCCCGATTAAGATACTTATCAAATCCAAATTCACAGTCACCGATAGGTAATTAAGATATTTATCAAATCCAAATTCACAGTACGGATTGCTAATTACAAATTTTTTTATTTTTATTTGGATTTATATATCTACTCATAGTAAATCACAAGAAAGGAACTATAATTTTAAATACAATATAAAACATAACATGAGAACAATATAAAATATGATACAATTTAAAATTTTAACATAAATATATATAATTTTAAATATACAAAAATAAGAAATATATTTCAAATTTAACATGCTTACGTAATAATTTCTTAGTTTACATATGTTTAACATGAAATAAACAAATAAAAATACACGAATTATCTTGTTCCCATCTTAAGAAAGGAAAAGAAAGATAGAAGAAAGAGTTCAAAATTTTCTGCAATTTCATTGCTTTTAGGTCCCCAGCACGAAGCTTTTTGTATGCCAAAACCTAAAATTCTTGCAAATTCTGCAACATTCTGTTATATATAGTGTGTATTACATAGTAGTAAATCAATTCCATTCTGATTGCCAACATAGTAAGAAATTTTACAAGGCCATTGCACAATGTGGCTACAACAATATTGGTGATTGAAGAATTGCCGTGTGTATGTCTAACAAGCTACATCTCACCCCGTAAGACAACCATAAAGAATGGAAGGGACGACCACCCAACACATAAGAAGAAAGATCATCAAACTGTACGCAGCTGGACATACAAATACCAATTCCAAGGGATCAATATGTTATATCACTATATTTTTATTACATTATTTATTAAAACATAGAGCTGGTATAACTGTTGCCCACTCTTCTCTCACCTCGTCGTTGGTTATCGTGTGCTCCAGAAAGTGAGCTCAAGATGCTGGTGCTCGTTCCCGAGATGGCGTCCAATATGTTCTCACCAACCTCATTCTTGCAAAGAGGACAGGAAGCATTGATCTTAAGCCATTTGTCCACACATTCCTTGCCCATAAAATGAGAACACGGCAACTCCCTCAGCTCATCATTGTTTGCATATTTTGCCAAACAAATGCAGCAGACCTATACAAAATCCCAGCAGTGCCATTGTATCAGTATGTACAGGAAGAAGAAAACATTACAAAAAAAGAAACCATCAACTTATAAGGCCTTATTGATCATTCTTAAGTAAATTTAGCACTGCTGAAGACCATCACAACTTTAATTGAGCCTTTACAGTAATCACATAATCAAACAGAAAGCACAGTCTTATTGGTCACTGAGAGCTCAGATGGTTAAGTATAATGGCAAATTGCGTAGCCAAGCCGTTCCAGAACACAAAAAAATGGTGCAGGTTCAAAATAGTTGAATACTGAAGGAAAAAAACAGTGACGTAAGTAGAGAAATGGGCATGTTAACACAAATGCACAAGTGCACACATAAAGATATTGTTTATGACACCTTGAATTATGAAATTTTCAACTCAAAACATGCAAAAAGAGATCAGTGCTTTTTATTAACTGGACTATAAGACATGCCACTGAATTATCAAGCAATAATCAAAAGAAACACTCACCGCATCTTCTGCAGAGATGAAGCGTTCCTTTTCCGTTCCGGCAGCCACGACACCACCCTCACTGGCACCTGAGTTGATTTCCCTACCATCTGCATTCCTATTTTTCTTCACCTTAAACTTGTAAGTTGGTAAAGCATTTATGGATTCAGGTGTGGCCCCTCTGGCCTGTGATGGATCCTCTCTAAATCCAAGGACAGAAATAATACAAGGCAGGCAACAGCAGATCGTAGCACATAGAATGAAGGGCATTGCATATCCAATACAGCTAAACGTAAGAAAAACTATACATAACCTGCAAACAAAAAAGATACAAAGAACGATGAACTCTCAGAAAAGGTACAAATCAAAAGTTAATTGCACAACATGCAACTAGGCAGTGGCCAGTACCTGTACATGTTAGGAGCCTCACTGGCAGATGAATGCCCACCAAAGATCCAGACATTGCCAACCACAAACCAAACAGCAAAAAAGCAATCTAAAGCCATTTTGAAGTATTCCACTAGCGCTTTAATTCTGCAGGACAAAAATCAGCTGATTGGCAACTAAAGGCTACTGACCATTCTAACCACCAACAAGGTAAGCATGAATCTTTGTCAAATTTCAGTAGCATTTATCCCCCCCAAAAAAAAAGTAAAAGCAATTTTAACACAATGGGAGGTAAGTATGAATCTTTGTCAATTTTAACTCAAAGAAGCAATCAGTACATCAAATAAACAGAACTTAGAAATGTCTATTACTCCCCGCTTTTTTTATTTCTCATTTCAGTAACAATAAGAAAACTGTACCTTGCACTTGTTACTCCCACATTTTGGCCACCTCTAGGAGACGTAGTTGCAGTACGATGATCAGCCCCATCAGAAGTCCTTGTAACAGAGAGAGATCCGGCAGGGACATTAACGTGTGAAGTGTGGCGATGTTGAGCTGAGTCTTGCTCAGAAGCCTGGTTACGATGACGATAACGCCAATAAAGAAGAGGGAGGGTTGCTACACATCCAGATGCATAACCCACAATCCACGCAAACAATGGTGCACGGGGATGCTCATTCCTTGAAAAAGACAGGACAACAATAGATGCTACAATCTGGCTCACTGTAAGAACTAATTCAATAGAAATCCACAAACCAGAATTCAATGGACTCCTCCGGCGACGGGCATCCCCTCTCCTTACAGAAGATGAGGTTCTTGAGTTTGAACCATTGGAAGAAGATGTTGAAGGTTGAGAAACTAGCACTCTCGCACTTGTAGAAGGTCTGTCTTCACGCTGCAAAACATCCAACCCATTTGAAGTTGTTTCATGAGACAAGTTTGATGAGGAAATATCACCACTCCTTGGTATGTCAATAATATGTTCACTAAAGTTCTCTGATCGCTCCATTAATAATGGACAAGTGTCAGTTTGATTTTCAGAATGCAGTTC
Organism: Durio zibethinus; assembly: GCF_047325235.1. Lineage (NCBI taxonomy): Eukaryota > Viridiplantae > Streptophyta > Magnoliopsida > Malvales > Malvaceae > Durio > Durio zibethinus. The sequence goes on from NC_143174.1 coordinate 24,959,425, forward strand.
CGAAGAGGGAACATCCATCTAAGTTCATCAACACAACCAGAAATGATGAATGCATAGAAACCTAAAACAAGGTTACTAGCTTTTTGTACCACTTCTTAACTGTGCTGAAACAATGGGCACTTTTTTCCCTGGGATTTGTCAAGTTCTGATGATTGACTTAAATTATTTGGCACCGCAAGATGTGGAAAAATTAACAATCCCTGTTCCGTTGAGAATGAAAATCCAACTAAATCAGAATAAAAATATCAACTTTCTCTCCCTTGAGGACATGAATATACAATAGTTGCTAAGCATAAATCAAACTGAAAGGGAAAAAGACATATTGAACCCATTGATTTTAATTATAAGAACCCACAGAAACCTAAAACCCCTAAATCCCAACCAAGTGAACTAACGAAAGGGCTTGGCTCCATTGAGTTTTCAAAACCTAATTAATAAATGAAAAAGAAACATATATAACCAAAGTATACTCTCTGAAATATAAACAGGCAATAACAACTAACATAAAAAAAATTTACAAATTACCATTCACACAATAAATTTAAAAGACAGAAAGTAAAAAATTAATTGGTGGCATAATAAAACTGAAATAATCAAGAATGTTTAGATGCATTATCACTCATGTCCAGAATTGTTTACTCTCTCATGTTGTAAGTGTAACCCTCAAACTGCACAGTAGAGCAATGACATTAATGTGGATTTGCCTTAAGTCATCACATCTCCTTTCATTTTGATTTGTTTAAAGAAATTAAACACTTACCAGTCCCCTCAACCAAGCAAAGGCCTTGGACACTTTCTTATGACAAATAAGAAATTTATGGGTGAATTCAGACTTAAAGTATACATATCCAGTGCTCTTTTGAAAGATCAGCTCAAAAAAAGCGGAGAGGGGGAAAATCCAAAACAAGTTCTTCAAAAATCTTAACCAACACCATTGACAACAGCTTCACTCTTCGAAGGAAAGGAAGTTAATTTTGTTTCAAGAACTAAACTTTGGACCATAGTCAACACCACCTCCCTCACCTACCACAACCCAAAAAGTCCGATTCCTATCAGTTCTTTTTCTTGATTTCTTCTTCAATGGGAAAAAACCATTTCCAAAACAATTAACGAAATCTATTCAAATCAAAGTCGGTAGCAACCCTATTAAGATCGAATCAGTACCTTGCCCGTCACAGATTAACACTGAGTTCCTAGATCAACACGAAACTCGGTTACTACTTAGCCGCAAAAGGTGGAAACGTTGACTAATATTCAAAAACGATCAAACCCAGTAAAATTTTGAGAACAGTAAACCATCAATCCTCCCTAAACGAACCTGCCAAAAATACAACACCCAATCTTAAAAAAAGCAAGGAAAACAAAACCCCCAATAAACTTTGACATACACGAATGAACAAAAGAAGTGAACATACAGGAAAGAGAAGATCGTACCATGGAGGATTGAACTGAGGAGACGAGATTATCGACGGACGGAGCTGAGACGTAGCCGGAGAAGAAGACACCGGCGATGTTCGCAGAGTGAAAGAGCTGCTGCTTTTTGTTCTTTTGAAAGGTGTGTCGAGTTCAAGCGCGTGGGGCTTTGTTTTGTTGGGTATTCCTTTATTGGGAGATAATAATAAAAAGTGTCGAGGATTGGAGTTCTTTTGTTTGCTTGGATGGGTTGCCCTGGAATATTATTAACAATCACAACTTTCAAATTTCAAACACTTTGGGTGGCCTTTTTTTTGTTTCATTTTCAATTTTATATTATGTTCATGTAAATTTATTTTTATTCTAATTTGTACAGAGATTTAATAAATATAAGTAATTTTTGTACTTGTAATTTTTTTAAATTAAAAAATAAAATTTATTTTTTATTTTATATGTTTATTTAATTTTTATAAATATATATTTTTTAAATAAAAATATATTATTTTTAATTACTTTAAAATAAAATTTTATATTAATAAATAATTTATTTATTTATTAGATATATAAGATACCGATATAATAAGTGACGAATATTATATTACTTACTTTCATCTTTATAAAAATTTTAAAATCTTATTTATTTTTGGCTTAACCTCGAATTTAATATTTATTTTTACTTGAATAAAAATAAAATTCTTTTTAGATTACGAATAAGAATGACAACCTAGCTTTTTTCAATTATTTAGAATTTTTTAAACGTTTCACTTACAATTTTTAAATTTTCTTATTATAATACTATAATTATTCAATTATAATAAAAATTATATATAAATTTATTACTTATAAAAATAATTTTTATAGAAAATTTTAATAAATTATACATAATTCTAAATTATAATTTATTAATTAGAATATAATGATGATAAATAATATGATCCTTTAAAATTTTTCCCTTATATCAAGTTGCTACCTACATGTTTGAATAAATCTTTTTTTTTATTATATCAAGAGGGCAAAGCTTTAGTATAAATAAAAACAGTAAAAGCCTAGCTCGAAACCAAACCCTTAATATCTCTTAAAATACCTTTAACCACTAAATCAAAGATTTAGGGATGAATAAATTTTTTTATATTTTAAAATTTAAATTTATTAAATATTATTTTTTAAAAATAATTATATAAATCAATTAAATTTAAATTTAAAGTCAAATTATCTTATTTAATAATTTATTATGTACAATTGTTTTGATTTTTGGACTATAACCCTTGCCACTCATCACAATTAGTCTATTTTTGAAAATGTGACATTACAATAATCAAATATCGGCAAAGAATTTTTTTTTCTTTCTCAAATTTTATCATATTAATTTTTTTATAAAAATATTTTAATTAAATTATAAAAAAAGTTAGTAACATACTTTTATTTTAATGTTAATAAAAAAGAATAATGCATTTCCATTTGTAGTATTAAATAGAATTATCCTAATTTTAAATGAAAAAAATTCAAATTATAAGCAACATAACATTATAAACCCTAAATATTTGAACATAGCCAAATAAAAATTTTTAAATATGTACATAAAAAGGATTTGAAAAATAATATAATAATAAATTTTTAATATCCAAAAAATAATAATTTTTAAAAACAAATAAAAAGAAGTGTATTTAGGGGGGTCATCCTTACCAATACACATGACCACAAATCGAACCAATCATATCCAACGGTCAAAAAACACGTGTCACCGCCTGATGAACGTGAACCATCCAGAGCATGCATAAGCAAACAAAAATAAAAAGAAACGCAGGAAAATAATTGTACTTTCTTTTCCATATAAACTATTCTTTAAAAAAGGCGCATGCTTGCAGTTTCCGAGAAAATCCCACAATTTTCTCATCAACCGAGAAAAAAAACTTTTCTTCCTTTCTTTGTCTTCAATTACAACAACAGAGATTCCAAAGAAACTCGACCTTGATAGTTAGATAGATCTCCACCTTAAAAAATTTTCAAAAACCAACAACAAGAAGCTTTCTCGCTCTCTCTTTAACTTTTTTTCTTTTTTCTTTTTCTTTCTCTTTCTTTCTCTCCAAACATCCAGTTTCCCACTCTCTCACTCTCTCAAAATCTCTTCGGGTCTTTCGGTACCAAAGATTCATATGTTACTTTGCAATTAATTCTCTCTTTCTCTTGGAATACTGAGATTCGGATTCATCGTCTAAAATTATTTCTCTTTCTTTTTTTCATATCTTTTTTCCTTTTTTTTTTGTTTTGATTGATATTCGTGAAATTTTATTATTATTATTTTTAATTTGGGGAGCAGAATGTTAGTGATTGAAAAAGGTTTCTCCTTTTTACCGTTTTTAGGGAATCCGTTTCAATGCTTTCAATGTTGATCGAAACGCGTTTCTTTCTCGATCTCTCAAAAAGATCTAGGGTTAGGGTTTCCTTCTTTCTTTCTAACATTGTTTTGTTAATTTATCAAATTAGTCCTTGTGGCTGTTTTAAGATTTAAGATTCCTTTTTATCCTCAATTTAAAATTTCCTCTTGTTTTTAAATTTTATCCCTCTAAAAATCTACAATGCTAAGGCAAATTTTCAGTAAACTCCCACGAAAATCCGGGAAATCGGATTCGCCGGGGCTAGCTCGGTCAAACTCATGCACGACAGCTGGGTCAACCCTACAAACTCAACGATCCAACAGTTTGAACTCGGGCTCTGGCCGCCCCGGTGCTACAAAACGGACATCCTCAGCCGTTTTTCCGGCGAGTGTTGTGGCGGGAATCGAGCCGTTGTTGCCATTCAAAGACGTGCCAAATTCGGAAAAAATGAATCTTTTTGTGAGTAAAGTCAGCCTTTGTTGTGTAACTTTCGATTTCACTGACCCGACTAAAAATTCAATTGAAAAAGATGTTAAAAGACAAACCTTGCTCGAGTTGTTGGATTTTGTGGCTTCTGGGTCTGTTAAATTTAGCGAACCTGCGATTTTAGCTATGTGTAGGATGTGTGCTGTGAATTTGTTTAGAGTTTTCCCGCCTAATTATCGGTCTGCTAGTGATGGTGGTGAAAATGATGATGATGAGCCGATGTTTGATCCGGCTTGGCCACATTTGCAAATTGTTTATGATTTGCTGCTTAAGTTTATCACCTCTTCATGTCTTGATGCGAAAGTAGCTAAAAAGTATATAGATCATTCCTTTATTTTGAGAATGCTTGACTTGTTTGATTCAGAGGATCCAAGGGAAAGGGATTGTTTGAAGACTATACTGCATAGGGTTTATGGCAAGTTTATGGTTCATAGGCCGTTCATTCGGAAGGCTATAAGCAATATATTCTATCGGTTTGTTTTTGAGACGGAGAGACATAATGGGATTGCAGAGTTGTTGGAGATTTTTGGGAGTATAATCAGCGGGTTTGCTTTGCCGTTGAAGGAGGAGCATAAGATCTTCTTGTGGAGGGTTTTGATTCCTCTCCACAAGCCAAAAACTTTCGGGGTTTACTTTCAACAAATGTCTTTTTGTGTTACTCAATTCATTGAGAAGGAGCCCAAGTTGTCCAGTACAGTGATAAGGGGGTTGTTGAAGTACTGGCCCATAACAAACAGCCAGAAGGAGGTGATGTTTCTCGGTGAGTTGGAAGAGATTTTGGAAGCAATTAACATGGTGGAATTCCAGAAGGTTATGGTTCCATTGTTCTGGCGGATTGGCTGTTGCATTAACAGTTTCCACTTCCAGGTATTTTTCTCTATTCACTGAGATATTCTCTTTCTATCTTATTTGCTGACATTAAATGCAGTAATTTTCTTCAATTATTCATCTCATGTTTAGTATGTTCTTATATTTCTTTTCTCCAAGCTGGTGCATTGACTTGGATTTTCTCTTTTCAACGAATTCGGATCATGCTCTGCACCTGCTATTTCACTTCTAAACTTGCTATCATATTGCATTAAAAGTTCATCTGTTAACATTTTGAGAAATGAGGAAGGGGACTGACACTAAGCTAGCCTACACCATCGTGGTTGACCAGAAGTGAGCATAATTCTAGATAACTTGGGGGTAGGCCCTGATTCAATGACTTATATAATGTCAAAACTGGTGGTTGATAGCCGCGTGATTGGCTTTAATGAGATTGAGCTTATGTGCATCTCTATACTTTAATCTAAAGTAAACCTTACTCAGGTCAACTTTGGGGCCTGGCCTTAGTTTGGGGGGACTTCCTAATGTCTTATAATGAGGGTTGGGAATGTTATGGTTCTGCAGCAATTAATGCCACGTCACAACTGGTAAATATCCAACAAGACAGTTAATTAATATTGTATCTCAGAAGCTATGAGCTAGTTCTCAATCTTTTACAACAATAGGGTCGTCTTATCTAATGCAACCAACCAAACAATAATTGACTAAAAGTTGTCTATCAACTATCTTAATAGGGGTTGGTAGCCTTCTTGTCAGCTTTAATGACAATAAGCTTGCTAATGTTGTCATCTCTGACCAAAAGTGTTCAGTTTTCGCCATGAATTACAAATTCCTTTGTTTGTTTACTTGTAACAATGACCTTTGCTCAAGGCCTGTAAGGTGGTGACGGCTTTCTACTTGTTTTTGGCCTTCTTATTGACTTGCTGCTTATGTTGTTGGCTTGAATGATGTGAAGTGCCAGCATGTCTTTGTTTTTAATTAAGTGATCGAGCTACTTGGTATCTCTGAACTCTTGGCTAGTGTACATTTCCTCATTTGCAAAATGGGTATAAATTTATGGCAAATAAAGGCTGCCCTTACCTTGGATGATTTTGCTGTGGACTAAATGCCATGAGCTTCTTCCGATGTTGAGTGTTTAACTGTTGTTTTAGTTGGGTAATCTATGTGCCCTTTTTTTTATGCTCATCATAAGATTCAGTCATTTCACTTGATTGCTCTAATTAATGCAAGATGTGGAAAAGATGATTATAAGTTTTATTCCAATTAATCTGCTTGTTTCAGGTGGCTGAAAGGGCACTTTTCTTTTGGAATAATGATCAAATTGTAAACTTAATTGCACTTAATCGGCATGTGATTTTGCCCATAATACTTCCAGCCTTGGAAAAGAATTCCCAGAACCATTGGAACCCGGCAGTGCTCAACTTAACTTTAAATGTCAGAAAGATGTTCATGGAGATGGATGATTTGCTGTTCATGTCCTGTCATACTCACTTTAAGGAGGAAGAGGCAAAGCTGAGCATATTAGCTGAGAAACGGAAGGAAGCATGGGAGCTATTAGAAAATGCAGCCAGTCTCCAGCCAATAACTGGAAATACTGCTGTTCTCGTAACTCCTTTGGCAACATCAATCACCTGTTAACTGCTTTCCTGAACTGTTGTTGTCCCGAGCTTTTTGATTTTTCCTTTTCTGTCCCACCTTTTATAAGGATGGGAAATGTTTTTAAACGGCTGCTGTTAGTGGTGGTGGGATTTTTTTTGGATGTTCCATTGGCAGCCGTTTCCTGTAACTTGTTTTAATGTATTCTCCAATGCCACTGTGTGGGATGTTAGTTGCTTCCTTGGAAAAGTCATGGGAAGGGCCATGCCATGTAGTGGATTATACTTAATAGTTTATTTGAAAGACTTTGACAAGGCATATAAGAAACTCCCAACTGCTTACATATGCTTACATATATGGTAACTTGCTTCTTAAATTCGAAATGTGATGGCTTATTATTGGTGGGGTTTGATTGTCATATTAACTACATCACTGATTCTCTTTATCATCTAATTTGATTTTAAAGGTTGCCTGTTGTGAACAGCTGTAGATAATGATCTCTCCCCCTAATAATTTATCATGGTTGTGGGTAAATGCTGGACTTGAATATATTAGTAGTCTGGAATTTGATTGTTATTGGTTTGGATTAAATGAGATGTGGACGTAACATATGATGTTCTTGAGATTTTTCTTGAGAGTGATTAGATTGTAGTAAAATGATTAAACTTGGTTTAAGAAGGTTCAAGATCCATTCCTTGATGGTAAATTTCTTTCTACTCCTTTCACTTTCATTTTACAGGCAAAGGTAGTTATTGATATGTTTAGCTCAAATGATGCTTAGTGATGATGACAGAAAGATCTCAGGTTCAAGTTGGACGGATAATTTTACTTCATACTTAACAAATAACCCAAAAAATGAATAAATTAGTGGAGGGTGGATATCTCTTGGAAAGCAAGAGTAAGTGCCTCATCATACAGATATAACCATATCTTGTTTGCACTAATGTTTAAATGCATCATTATTATTATGTTTATGTTATCTTGTCCTTGTGATATTTTGGGCAAGTGTGAAAGGCAAATATATATAGCGTGCTTCTCTCCAAATTGGCCAATAAATTCTTATTATAACCATTCGAACATGTCATTAATGAAAGCAACAAATGACAAGGTTTTTAGGTTGGTGAAGACATGATTATTCCTTAATGTGATTTGAGTTCTAACGCCATAAATAAAGATGAAAGAACAAAGGGTTTTCTTTCTTTGCATAGTATCTTAAAGATATCTAGTGAATCCTACTGCAACAATAATGAAGCTTGGTGTTTTTTCTCTTTTTTTTTTTTTGGTTTCAAGTGTTTTTCATGAACCATAGATGATTTTGAAATTGACCATGCAAAAGAAAGTTTGTTTTTTTTATCTATGATTTTAGCAACTGAGCAATTTCAGCATCTTTGGTCCATGTGGCAATCTAGTGTTTCAAACGTGGAAAACTGAAAGCTACAGCTTTGTGACTCAAATGGTAATATAAATGTCACCTTCGATTTTCCCGTCTGAAATCTTCAAGAAGAAATTTCAGGAAAGCATCTCTGCAAGAAGTTCACATGCCCAAAGTGTACATCTGTAAGAAAAAAAACAAAAGCTTTTTGTGCTAGAAATGGAAATTACAATTAATTTTTTTTCAATATATATCAGTTACATTAATTGAAGGTGAAGTGTCGAGAATGGTAGAGCAGTTAAGTTGGAGATGGTGGTGGGAGCAGTCAACAAATGCACTTGAAAGAGAGAGAATCAATGCTCCCCATTTCCCTTTGCACGTGTTTTGCTCTTTAACCCTCCATTTTCCATCCCAACTTTCACTTTCACTTCCACTTTCACTCCCCAAACAAGTTTTTCTTTTTTAAGAATACTAACCCTTGTATTTTTGGCTTTTTTCTTTTTAATCCTTCATTTGCAAGCATTTATAATAAATATATGTTAATTGATTCTAGTTGAATTCAAAGTGCTAGTTTGAATTTGGATTGGGATTTAGGTTGATTTTTTAATGTAAAAGAAATTGTTTTTTTAATAAAAAAATTATAAGTGTTAAAAATTTAAATTTTACTTATTAAATATCATATTTTAAAAATAATTGCATGTGTTGATTAAATTAAGTTATAATATTGTGAAAAAACAAATTTTCATTTAGTAAAAGTTTTTGATAAAATAAATCTTAAAAAAGGACTAGCGAATTGCAATAAGCACCCTATATGGGTTATATCCTTAGTGAACAAAGTCTTTGCGGGGCGATTTCACAATTCTTAAGAAGTATAGGTCCCAACCAAAAAAAGAAAAAAAAAGGAAAAAACCAAACGCCTCACCTCGTATTTCACTTCACCCTGTTGCTTGCTGTCTCTCTTATTATGTAAGAAAATCTGAAAAACTACAATCACAAACAAAAACATTTGTGTTGGACAATAAAACAACCCAATAACATTCAGACACTGATCAAACAGAGTGAGAGAAAAAATAAACCCCCAATTAGAACTGAGAGAACAAGTGAACAACTAATAAAAAAAGAGAAGCTTTTGGTTTTTAATGCTCTATTTCTCTTTCTTTTCCTTCCTCTTTAGAAAGACTTTGAGTCTGCGTTTCTCACCCTCTCTCCTCTTTTTTTTTTTTTTTAATCTTTTTCAAAAATCGTGCTCTCTTTTGTTAGTTTTTCTTTTTCTTTTTTAACAGAAAGTGTTGGGAGAGAAGTGAGAAGCTAGGTTATGGTGAAGCAGCAACAGCAGAAGAATGATGATGTGGAGATGTTGGTGATGATGATGATGATGAAATGGCCGTACTGAAAATGGCTCAACAAAGCAAAAGTACCAACACCAACAATGCCAACACTTCAACTCATTTGCAACACCAACAACAAGTAAAGCCAACAATGTTTCATGATTTCCTGGGCATGAAAGCTACAGATTCCCCTGTTGTTTTAGCCCCTAAGGCCACTGATGCAAGGTTTTCAGAGGCTTCCGCTTCTGCTTCTGCCTCCGTTGGTGCCTCTTCTGGCGGTGGTGGTGCTGGCCGTGGCCCCATCTCTTCCACCTCTGATCTGGGTTCTGGTTAGTTTCTCCATCTTTCCATTAAAGCTTTTTTTTCTTTTTTTAATTTGTTTCATTTTCGTCAAAGCTGTTAATATGGGATTGTTTTGAGTTTTTTTGCTTGGGTTTTTAGATTTTTTTTTTTCATTTTCCCTATGGGTGGCTTTCATGTGGAAAACACAGAGTATTATAGATGACGGATTGTGAAAGCATGATTATTGCCGTATAGTTTCATGGGTAGTTTTGATTTTGTGTTCCAGTCACTGTTTGACGCTTAAAAAGCTTGATTTAACTGTTAAAGTAGCAAGTCTCACTCTCATAGTTGGGGTTAGTGTCTTAATGATGGATTAGTTTTTGTGAGGTCAGAAATGATGTGGTAGCTCCTCCTCAAGCTCAGCCCTTCTCTCTCCATGTTTTATTTCATCTGATTATTTTTTCCTTATTTTACTTTGAGCTACATAGCTGTGTAAAATAAGGGTTTATGGTTTCTCTTTCAGTTTGGAATTTGTAGTTCTCCATTCGTCTGCTTTTTTAAGGTAGTTTAAGCCTCTATGGTGTGTGATGACTTCATCTACTCAATGCTGCTGTGCAATGTTGTCATATCTGGTAGGTAAAAGGCCATCATACGTCTATGCTACGAGTGTTTGTTTTTCCTCAGAAACATCTCATTGCGAAATTACAGTACTTAATTAAGCATGACGTGTTACCAGTTAGCTGTTCTACTTTTGTTTATAATGATATGCTTTTTACCAAAGTTTGTTGACATTCCTAACCTTCAAGCTTGTTTCTTGTTATTCTACTGCTGAGGTGGCAAGATATTTGAAAGTGCCTATGTTTTCTGAATTGGGATTCTACCTATCACAGTTAAAGTTTGATCCATTTTCTCATCAATTAGTAGAAAGACAGGTTGGAAATCATCTCGATGGCATTCCCTACTATGGTCCAAGGAGTGAAATATCTGGGCCAGAGATAAGCAACAGATTGATAGGAAGTAAGAGAGGTAATTCTGATTCGGCTTTTATGGGTCATGAATCTCTTGAAAGCTTGCATTTGATGAAGGTATTTGTGATATCTTATCATGTTTTACCTCTCTATTCTCCAAATCAAAGAGAAGCTCCATTTGTTGTTAGTCATTTATATTTACTAAATAATTTTCTTTATATTTGTACTCAGATGCTTCGTAATGGGGCTGTGGGAGAGCGACCCAGAAGGTCCAACGAGGATGAAGTGGTCCTTGGTATGCAGCCAATGAGGCCTTCTTCTGTGTCTCTTATATTACAATCTCCCACCGGTAGCAGACTTGAAGGCAATTCTTCCAAATGCGAGCGGTCTGTCCCTATGATAGGTTCTGCAGTTCAGTGTGCTTCACGTGGTGGTCACTTTGTACCTTTTGTGCATCAAGTATCTTCAAACAGGTTCAAGGATACAAATGTTGGTCCTTCTGTTATCTCTCAGGCAGCTGCTGACGAAGGATCTAGAACTGGAATTAAAGGCCCTGGAATTTTGAGCTCTATTAATGCTAGTAGTGTTCCCACTGAAAAACCCTCATCTGGGGTAATTCAAAGTGCAGGCAGGCTGAAGTCTGGGGCTCATATTTCAGATCCAGAGTCTTCAGTTCCTACAAGGTGAATTTATTATAGTCTTTCTTTCCTGTTTTTGATTGTTGTGCTCGGGAAAGAATAAAAATACAGATAATGAATTCTGTATTTTCTGTTGTGCTGACAGTCGGCAAGGATTAACAACCGCCGGCCGACAAATGACTATATTTTATGCTGGACAGGCTCATGTCTTCGATGATGTACATCCAAACAAGGTTGGTCTCTTGTTGTTTGCCAATGGACCTCAAGTTTTTTAATTTCAATTGTCCTGAAAGGTTGTGGTGCATGCTTATAAAGACCTCTATCTGATTAAGTATTTCATCTAATTGAATATTTAGTCTAGGTTGGCTAGGCCAAGTTGATATTGCTGTTACGTGATATAATCCATAGAATTGCAAAAGAAACTAGATTTCAAATTTCTCTGTCGCTGGATGAGACATTGTCTTGCACAAGAGGACCATTGAGCTTAACATCATCCATAATGGAGCCTGAGGGTAGACCTGCATACTTAACTATGTGTATTGGAGCTTAGAAGTTTCCAGAAAGTTTGATATGTACATGTTTTCAGAAACATCAGATGAGATTGCATGCAGGTTCTTTTGATATCCATAATGGCTTGGAGAATAGGAGGAATGAGCCCGACATGCATATTCTGTAGTTCTTTTCTTTAAACATGTTATTGAGGAGTGGAGTAAAGCTCCTGTTCATGTTGCTTCCATTCTAACCTGAGTTTATGCAGCCTGTTACTCTAGGAAATGGAGCTACCATTGTTCCTTGGATGCATAACATAAGCTTACCATTAAGGCTGGTTATGGAGAAACTGCTGTCTAAGTTTTAAGCGTACTGATGGAAGTTTAGAAAATATGCTTACCATTAAGGCTGGTTACTATATGTGGATTTTACTACCTATCTGGGCTTTAATAATGTGGTCTATGAGCTATGGTATTACCTGAGCTCATATATGTATAGTTCTTTTGAGGATCTGTCAATTACCTTTGATTATTGAGAAATTGGGATTTTGATTTGAGAACTGAAGATTGTTACAGACTTTGGAATTTGAATGCAACTGAGATTTTTCAATGTTTCTTCCATTGTTGTTTCCTTGCTCACACAAATTTCTGTCTGAGATACTGGTGCTGAGTCATTGGAGCATTGCCTCAAAAAAATATATGGCTATATCAGTTTTAAGTTGTCTTAACTTGTATTAGCCCCTTCTCTCTCTTTTGGGGTGATATAAAGTGGATTGCATTTTTGTTTTTTTGGAGAGTCAGTTATGTTCTATTGTGGAAAAGTTAGGTTGTCTTGAAAGCCTGATATCATTTGCTACCTTAGAAGATTTTAGTTAAGTTTGTAATTAAATGAAGAAAATGATACACTTTCAGGGTAGTGCCAACCATAAACTAGGGTAGTACATACTAAACAACAAGTTAACAAAATGAAAGCTCTGATTGTACCATCTTTTAGATAAAGGGAAGATTAGTTACGAACTGGATCAAAACCAGAAACACCAGCTAAGTTAGCTGGAATAACCTATAGCCCAACTATTACACAGATAACTTGTGAGAACAGGAGAAGAGCTAATGCTTGCATAAACATGTACTACAATTTGCTGAAAAACAGCTTCTGAAAAGCAGTAGTTCATACTCTGGTTCTTGTCACTTTTCTGGTTTCCCATTTTTCAAAATTTTTCGTTGGTTTTTTTTTATGCCTTACATGTCAAGTATTCTGTAGCTTGAAATTCTTAACATACAGTTCTGGTCATGACCACTGTTTGCTGTATGGTCATTTCAGGCAGATGTCATAATGGCATTGGCTGGATCCAATGGAGGATCTTGGTCGACAACCTTCTCTCCTAAATCAGCTGTGAGGCCAGTTAGTGAAAATTATGTGCCCAGTGGAGAACCTGAAGCAGTGGGAAGCATGGCATTCTCACGGGAATTTCGAGGGAGGATAGCTGTTGCTGGTAATACTAGTCAAGGAACTGGTTCTGGTGAACGAATCTCAATACCAACAGGTGATCCTTCTACTTGGTCCGATAGTATTGGTTTCCATTTTGATTGCATCAGTATGTTTTAGTGGTTTCCCTAGCATGACACGAAAAAAACTTGTTCTATTGTCACTCCAACTCCAAATGAGTTGCTTTTTATTGCATTATGTTGTCATTCATGAACACGTAAATGCCTTCAGCTCAGGATTCAAATATGATTACACAATTGACAAGAAATGCTCTAGTTTAGCATGTTATGGTGTTCATTATTCTCTAAACTGCAGGGCTTCCTCAAGGCACCGTTTTTATCGCGAAAGATGCAAGAAATCCAGCCCAAGCAGCGGAACCTAATGCCATACATAAAAGAAAGGTACAGAGTTACGGGAGTTCGAAATAGCTTCAAATCTTTTAGCCTGGCTTATTAGGAAAGAACGAGCCGTTCTTATCTGTCATCAATGCTTCAACCATATTTTTTAACAAGAGAAGGTGGGTGGCTTGGGGGGAAGATGGGGAGAGTAACTTTCTTGTTTATAGAGGAGACAACTAGATTATCAATTAACCATCAGGTGCAGATCCTTTTAATCTTCTCATGTGCTCTTAATCTGCCTTTATTAATCTTTAATCTTATACGTAATATGCTATTAGCTGATTTAGTCTCTTTCAACTTCTAATTTTGGTTGTTCTCAACATCTGAAATTCCGAGTAATTTTTTTTCATTCGGGGTAAGAGATTCGAAACTTATTCTTTGAACAAAAGATATATGCACGATCATTGAATTAAATGTTCTGATGCAAAAAGAATAATTAACAAAATATGCTACAAGATTTTCTTCAATCATAATCTTTATGTGAAGTTTGTCTAAATCTGATCTGAATTGGGCTTTATCTTAATGGGCCGATCAAATCATAGATTTTGTTCTTTTTGTATATATGTTTCAATTCTGAAGTTCCAATGCTCATGTGTCTTCTTTGTGATCTTAGGATTAGTGGTCCAATTCTTTGAAATTGGAAGTTTGTTCAAGTCAAAAAGAAAAGGATTGTTCAGGAAAAACAAGAGTCCCATTTCCAATTTCTAAGTGAACATTTCTAAAACGATTTTTTTAACACGTGGCCTAATTGTGATTGTAGTGATTTTATGGTCATAGATGTAATGAGTTCAAAATCTATAATTCGTTTTGACCCAAAATCTTATTTGTCTTTTGCGTAAAGCTTTTAATTGTCAATGGAGCAACACATTTGGAATGAAGTTAGGAAAAAGAAAATAAAAAAAAATTCCCAATGCTTCAAATTTCTTCAACTTTTCTAAACTTCCACGGCACTCTCACCCCACCAAAATTCCAGGCTGAGAAATTGGTTAATCTTGAAATTCCTCTCAGAGAAAATTCCACCTTTTGAAAATCAACTTGGGTTTTTCTCTTTCTTCATGATTTGTTACTTGACTTCAAAAAGAATAAAAAAAAAAAAACTTTTTAGATGTATATATCTCTATGAAACCAAAACCACCAGTCAGACAAAAAAAATTTTGCATGCCTTTTTTTTTTTTTGGAGCCTAGTGGAGTTGCAATCGAAGATCAAATTCTTACACTGTACAAGTTTTGTTCAAGTCAAGAACTGTGACAAATAGGCTGCCTTTGGCGTGACCAAAAGATTTCCCCACTGTTTAGCCAAACTCCTTCCATTCCATGTGACTGGCCATGTTTAGGGGTCGGTGGATGGAGAGCAGCTACTGATTGAGGGACAGTGATCCTGTTGCCGATGTCACCTCTGTAATTAGAGATCCAGCCAATTTGTCCACCCAAGCAAATTTCTTGGTTTTATTCTATTGCCAAATGCTCAACCCCAAGATGCCAAAGATGATCAGAAATGTGAATCCATGTTCCAATCAATGAACATAAACGGGATCAATGGATTATGATTGTCATCACATTGTAGTTTTGAATCTGTCCCATTCAACCTTCATGTAAATCACACAGTCATGCATGTGCACCTTGTTAAATGTGTTTCTTATTCCATGATTCTAATTGTGAAAAAAAAAAAAAAGAAAAAAAAAATCTCATTTCAACATTGTAATTATATATTGGAATTAATAACGATTGGTTAGAAACGAGTCTCATGCTTGGACACCAACCTTAGAAGTGTTTGACACGATAACTTTCAAAATTGTTGACATATCTAACAACATAGTTATGTTACATGTTTTTGCCAACATTAATAATAATAAACTTGACCAATTATTTACATTCAACTACCATAATTTAATATTTATACCTCACCATTAATTTGGAAAATTAGATAATAATTTAATTAATATAGATTTTTTTTTGTTTAAAAGAGGTTGAAGCCCAAGAAAATACAAAGAGTAGTTATTATAATTTGGAAATACTTGTTCATTTTGTTCATTTCATACACAAAGCAGCAATTTTTTTTATTATATTTGAAGTGTTATGCTTTGAATTTTGATTACTGAAACTACATATTTAAGATTTTATTCATAAATTACACGATCGTTAGCAATAAAGCAATAATGTTCTTATGGTATAGATGAGAAGATACAAGAATGAAGGAGAAATTGAACCTTGAAATGGAATATTTTTAAGAAGAGATAAACAAGCATTTAAGTCAAGTCTAGATAGCTATGGGAGCCGTATAGTATATAGAGTTTTGATCTGATGATAAACTCCAGATTGACAGGCTAGATATATAGATATGGAGCATCAAATTTGGTGGCTTGATATTCTCCTTGACAAAACTAAGAAACAAAAGGAAATACAAATTATTCTGGCTTAATTAATTTTTTTTTTATTTTTCATATGCAATTTGTTGTTGCTGGACTTGAGAGAGTTTAATTATTTAACTAATTAAATCAAGCAATCCTTTCCCAATTTTCCAAAATCTCCCACTTCAGGACAAGGCATGTCTATTGTCCACAAAAGCAAAAGAAAGAGAAAAAAAATATAATAATAATAATAAAAAAAAGAGTCCCTCCTTATCATGGAACATGAAAACTGTTTCCAGTCTTTGAGATGCCCCAACTTTCTGCATTTTTTGTTACTTCTTTTGTCTCATTCAACCAAGTCCTTCCAAATTTCACATCCAGACAACATTTTGTCCAAACAGCCACCCTAACCCACCTGTTTCATGTCAAATCTCATTAACCTAATTCCCTTTATTTTTATCTTATTTACATCAAGTAATGCATATAAATTGTTGTTTGCTGCTCTATTGATCAACCACAACAAAGAAAACCCTAGCATAGTTTCTTAATTTTTTGTTTTATTTTTCTTTTTTGAACTTATCATGACCACCACTCTCTCTGAAGCCTACAGGGAGCATCCTATCCATCTCCGCCATATCATTCCTTTGGATTTCAACTCCGCCCGGATCGTGCCCGACTCACACGTGTGGCCTAAATCCGATGATTTCTCATCTGATCACCGGTTATCGATCCCTGTAATCGACCTGAAGGATCCCAATGCTGTGAAACTTACAGGCCATGCATGTGAGACATGGGGTGCGTTCCAAGTCATTAACCATGGCATTCCTTTGAATCTTCTTGAAGACATGGAATCTGAGGCTCGGCGGCTGTTCTCTCTCCCGACTCAGCAGAAGATGAAGGCGTTGCGTGAACCAGCGAGCGCCACTGGATATGGCCTAGCTCGGATATCCCCGTTTTTCCCCAAGTATATGTGGCACGAAGGGTTTACAATCATGGGTTCACCTGTTGTTCATGCTAGGGCACTTTGGCCTAATGATAATGCACGTTTTTGGTAAGTCCATGCACTTTTCATTCATGCACGTAGGCAAAAAATTTTGATGATAATAAAGATACAAGTACAAGTAGCTGCTTCCTGGATACAATGAACCTTAAATTTTTGTTCCTTTTTCATTTTTAGAGGAAGCAACTTCTCGTTAACAATGGCTCGAAATGGATTGGCTCCTTTTCATTAAAGTGGATTTATCTTTGCCCAAGAAAAATCTCCGATTTAGTGGGGAACCTTTTAATTATTAATAATAAGGTCTTTATTCTAGCTATATTAATTCAAACAACTTTAAGTAAAGCTAGAATCTATAGTAATTAATACCCTCTAGGTTTTATTTTTTTTTCTATCTTTTGGGATGTATCAAAATGAAGGTTTTTTTTTTTTTTAATTTTTGAACACTTTATACTCTTTTTTTTATGTTTAATTTTTTTTTGTTTTTTTTATAAGAAGTATATATGGTACATCAATATTATAAAAAATTAGATTCATGATATTAAATATACAAAAATGAAAACTTCTTTAAAATACATGAAGGTTAAAAAATAAAAGAATAAAACCGAAAGAGTAATAATTAGCTGTGTTTGATCCCGGAAGCTAATCTTTTGCTTCAAAATAATGAAAAATCCCTTTTAGTTAATATCTATCCATGGTCCAAATTCGTTTTTAACTTATATTATTACCCCTTTCAGGACTGGAAAGGATCTCTAGCATCTAGGAATGAGTTAATAGTGTTTTTTTTCCTTGAGGATATATCTTTAACATTGACAGTGTATAAAATTTTATATATTATTAATAAATTAAATAATATTATTTTATTAATGAGATAAATAAAATTATGTCATCTTATTAATAAGTAATTTTTAAAAAAAAATACTTATTTTTTGTATATTTATTTTAAAATTTAATATTTATTCATTAATGAATTGATATTATCTTGTTTACTAATAATATATAAATAATAATAGATCACATATAAATTATTTTTTATTAAGATTATTAGGATTTGAATTTGATTACTAAAACTAAAAAGTCTAACACTCTACCACAGGTCCATGCGAGCTGGATTCTGTTAGCAATAATGTTTTACTTACCATTCAAGCAAAAGATTGCGCCTATACATATATTGAAGAATAAGGGTTTTACACCATTTTATAGATCACCTCAAAGCTCACATTTTACAGCATTTTGATCATGCATATATTGCTGTATGTCTACATATGAATTACAGTGATGTGATAGAGAGATATCAGAAGAAAATGGAAGTACTAGCAGAGCAACTCACACATCAGATCCTCAACTCATTAGACATTTCCCAAGAAGACCTAAACTGGGACTTGGGTTCACCCTACACCGCTCTCCAACTCAACTCTTACCCTTCATGTCCAGACCCGAATCGAGCCATGGGTCTAGCCCCACACACCGACACATCCCTCTTAACCATTCTACACCAAAGTGCCATAAGTGGTCTCCAAATCTTCCAAGAAGGAGTGGGTTGGGTTTCTGTGCTCCCCATTGCTGGTGCCCTGGTGGTTAACGTTGGCGATCTTTTGCATATTTTATCAAATGCTCGATTCCCTAGCGTGCTTCACCGAGCTGTTGTGAACCCAGATGGGTGCCACAGGTTATCTGTGGCTTACTTCTATGGATTACCCACAGATTCTAATGTATGTCCGTTGCCAAAGCTCTTAAATATTTCAGGCCAAACCCCCAGATACCGATCTGTGACAGTGAAAGATTATGTGCTTATCAAGTCTAAGAATTTCGAGGAAGCACTTTCATTAATTAGAATTTAATTTAATTAAGCCAGGCCTTTTTTTAAAAAAAAATTTTAACATTAGTGGAGGGGAACTATTTGGATTTTAATTCTTCACTTTGGCAGTTGCCGGTTGGAACTATAGTTGTAATTAAATAAAATTATATTCCTTTTAATTGTGTTATTTTGGCTTTACTTTATTATAAATACATTACTAATTAAAATATGAAAAAATACTTTTAAAAAATATTGAATGAAGAGATTTTCAAATATATTTTTATAAAATTTAATTTAATAAAATATTGTTGAATATACATGAAGCAATTATTTTGTCAACTCAATTAATTTTACAGATTTAAACCTATTTGCATTGCAAAACTCCAAGAGAAGAATGTAAGCAGTTTGACTTAAGTTTTCAAAATACTTTTTTTTTTTTTAATAATTAAGCATATGAATCTAACATCAATAATTTTAGGCCTTTTAACTCTTTGATTTCAGTTGTTCTTTTTCATGGTAGCATATCAAAAATAACTTGCATTCACTTCTTCTTTTTTAATGTCTTGCTCATAAAGTTTTATTGAACCTTTGAAATGTAACTGGCTAAATTTGATTATTTCATATAACTTGTTTGAAACATTGTTAATTTGTTATTGTCGGTTTAAAATGATCAATGAAAAATTCACTACAAGAAAGTACCATTCAATGGACAGTACAAAATCCAAAATAGAAAGATGAAGTACTTATTTTATCAATTTTATAATTTTTTTAAAATTAGTATCTACATATAATTTTTTAAAATATATTAATTAAAGCATTCGAGGGCAAAAAGACAAAAAATACCTACAATAATTAGGGTTATTTTAATCAATCATTACTTTAAATCATTTATCAATATTTTTTATAAAAAAATTTGTAGTTTAAAAATAAAAAATAATATAAAATTTAAATATTTTATTAAATATCATTTTTTTTAAATATTACAGAATATTTTTCGTATGCTGAACAGTAAAAACGAGGTTAATGTCCTTTCAGTAGTACTATCTTTTTTTTTTTTTGTGATTATAAAGTTTGCAATCTTTTAATTGCAAAAAGAATGGTTGCATCAAATCATAGAACAGTTCAAAAACACCAAAGTCCAAAACCAAAAAAACTTGTCCACTTCACGACAAAAGAATCTTAAGAAATCGGGCTCTGTCTGTATTCGGACACTGCACCATACTATTTTACAATTATTATCATCAGCAATAATTGTTTCTTTTTACCCTTTATCATATAATCTTCATCAACTTTACATCTGGTTCCTTTGTCTTATATAAGGGGATATAATAATAATAAATTTTCTAATAAAAAACATTTTTCTTATTTAATTTATTTAAAATTATTAAAATATATATTGTCTTGTTTAAAAAGTTTTAAAAAAATTTAAGCTGGTACAAATTAAATTTGCTTGGCATGAACAAGACAATGAACACAAAAAAGAGGGTTTATTTTGTTTATTTTCTCTTTGTATTTGCTTTGGGTCAACCCATTTGCTTGTTATAAACTTATAATTATTTATATTCATAGTGGTGGCTTATTCTTAGATATAAAAAAAAAATTATTAAATTTTAATTTTAATTTAATTATTTATTCCATAATTAAATTTAAAATTTAAATTTCAGTACTTACTATTATTTTTATTCTCCATCTTTTTTATTAAAAAAAAAAACTTCCCATAATTATTTCTAATTTTGTACCACTAGCTGGTTAAAAAAGAAACGTTTTTTTTTTTTTTTAATTTTGAAAACAAATGAAAAGTGAAAGGCTTAAACTGGGGAAGGGTACGTATAATTAGATTCTTTTCGTTTTTCAATCCTAATACTAATTTTCTTTGCAGTCGGTGAAATCAAACAAAACTTTTCATGCACGCCGACGGATGACTTAATTAAAGAGACCAAATTTCATTCAAAGAAAAAGATAAAAAAAAAAAGAAAAGAAAAGGTCAATAATTTTACATGGTTGCTTTTCTTGTGAACATGACACAATCCTTTTTCCCTCTTGTCCTTCGCCAAATGCGCAAGCAATTAGCAAAGTAGCTTCAGAGCTCATCTTATTGCTTAGGTTTGCTGGATTTGGACCCTCTCTCTAGCCTAACTCAAACCCTTGTTTGAACATGGTTCATAACTTGACAATTCTTTCTTGTTATGTTTTTATTTTGTGATTTAGTTGAAGATTATGTGATGTGAATCAACCGTTGAAATTTATTTGAATGGTTAATGAAAATTTTTTTTTTGGATATTATAAAATGTTGATGGAACTATAAAATTCTTTATCCATCGACTTTTCAAATGAAATATAACTGCACTGTATTTAAAAAAAAAAAAAAAAGAGAGAGATGAGGAGCTTACAATAAAATGATAAATTACTATTTTTTTATACAAAAAATTTCTAAAATAAGTAAATTTTTTAATTTTTTTAAATAAAATATATCATATCTAACCTAAATAATTATAAATCATATATTTAAAATTGTCCTAATAAATAATTACCGATTCAAATCAAAACTTCTTTTCGACAACGAACCTTAACCATCAACTTATTGACGATGACAAATTACTACCAGGTGTTTCCAGTCCCTAGTCTTGAGCAAGACCTGAAACCCAGGCTAGGTTTGCCTTGGCAATATCTATAATATATGGCCCACTGTATATTTTGTCCAAGAAGAAGAGTCTGGACGATATTCACATTTAATTCTGTTTCGATAACTACACAGGTAGGTAGGACGATACTTAAAATTAATTCAATCAACTTGCGAGTAAGATTTTTTTTTTTCTCTGAAAAGTGTGGGTTCCTACTGACTCATGATTCTTGGCGTTTTACAGGTTTTCCCCTAAAGTTTTTGGACAGTGGCCAATAGAACAATAGAGCACAATTCCACTTGGAAGGCACAAGAAGCCAAGAACCAACATTCTATCCTTGATTCTAAGAGCATCATGATATGATCATCAAGTAAAAAGTTTATTAACCCATCATGTAAACCTTAATCACAAAGTGGCCCAAACCATTTTAAGATGACAATTTTGATTTAACAACATTGCTTGCATTTGAAAAACTTCCAGAGAATAAGACAGTCATGTTTGCATAGAATATCAAATCAAGCTTCCTTTGCTTTTAACATTTCTATGACGATGACTATGAAGATGATGATGATGCAGCTAGGTAATGACTTAATTATAGCATTAATCAAAAGTTTGAACACAACTTGTCAGATGAAGACAAAACTACAAGGGATAATGTTATGGTTGTCATTCTAACTCTTCTATTAACATTATTATCCAATAAAAAAATATATCCTATTAACAGTTCACACATATAGTTGTGCCACCCCAAAAAATAATTCCGAACACTGACATCGGCAAACAAATTTATAATGAGAATTAGTGTGTCAATTCATGTGAATAATGTTTGTATAGAATTTAGGGAGATGATCCACCACCAACGTGGATCATCAGCTGCATATGAAAAGTAATAGAACACTATAGCAGTGGTAGGCTTGAAAATTTGCTTTCGATTAAGGAAGACAATTTGATATCCACCTAACTATTTCCGAGGTTAATCAACTAATCAGTCACGTTTTTACATCCAGCAGGCATAAGGTCTGTAGCTTTGACTGCGTAAATGATGCTTTGAAATGTCAACTTGAATTTAGGCTGAAATCTGGCCTTAAAGTCTCTCATTCCTTGCGCACTCCTCCTGAAAAATTGAAAGCTCTATGTCAAAATTCCAAGTTAAACAGCAAAGGAGGACCGTGAGGACAATCAACAAATAATATTACAAACAGTGCTCTGCCCCTCAGCTCATCACTGCCCAACTACCTCTTCTGGATTATTGATGAAGATTATAATAATCCATCACCCATCATCCCACCAGGGAAATGTGATATTCACCTAAGCCATTACACCAATATTTAAATCTGGGACCTGACATCACACTGTTTGGTGAAATGAAATCTTCTGCTTGAATCTCAGATACATGTTTAACACACACACACAAAAGTACAATCAGTGTTTTCCAGACTAGACCAAATTCTTTTCTATTGCCAAATGGAGTACAAGGCTCATAGAGGATGTCGGAGCCAGGGTGATTAAATACTGTTGAATTCAGAAAATGACTTTGGCATAAAATGTAGTATGAACAAGTTATCTCCTGAATACTAACTCATGTACAACGTAGCTGAGGCTGAAATCCGGTAGCAACAAAGAGGTCATCAGCAAGCAGCCTAGGTTGACATCCATGTTGCTCAACAGTATCCCAAAGAGCATCAGGGCTCTTAATTTTCAAACTCCAAATTGATTGTTCTGCTAGATCATGGAAACTAGCACACAACTTATTTTCAGTTTCAAAAAATGGCTTCTCCCTATTTTTGCACCATTTCTCTCCAAAGCCAGTACTCCAGAAACAATGTCAACTCATTTCTTCTCTGGAATGACTGAAAATTTTTTCATAACCATCATGAGTGCGATGTTGTCACCCGGAAAAGCTTTTAAGCGAATAGCAGCGTATTTTGCTCTGCCACTGCAGCAGTATACCTCTCTTTTGAGAGCATCACAAACTTTCTGCTCTTCTTGAAGCCCAAGTTGCACCTTTTCTAGCTTCTGCAAAACAAATGCTTCATGAATACACCTCCAAATAATCTAAAACATCCTTAACATCAAAGTAGGTTAAACTCCTTAATTAGTTTCAGTAGCCAATGGAACTGTTCACTTTACTTCCAATTCAGTTAATCAAGCACAAGTTCCATGCTTGGTATGATTTTGCTGAGCAATTACAAATTAGTAGGAATTGAATAATTACCATGTTTGGTTCTAATTTCACAAAATATGATAAAGATAAAGATAGTATAGAAAAACCTTTATTGTAGTTATAAACTTAAGGAAATATAGTTTCAACAATAAACTTTGAAAACTTGGCAACATTTTATAGCCTAGTGTATCACAAAGATAAATCTTTACCAGAATCAATGAGCAATCATTGTTAAACTATAGCTCTAGCCTCTAAGTTTCGTTAGTGAAAGTGCACAAAATTACCCTTTTCTTATTAATGCAAAATATGCATTGCAGGTTCTGTTTTTGTCACTTGTCAGTTCAAAATAAAGCATATAAAAATTAAAATAAAACAAAAACTTAGGCATGCTTTTTTTTTAATACCTTCTTGCATTCTACATAAGTATACCTAGGTGCAAAAGAAACATGCAAAGTACACAGGTAAAAATTTATTAATTTAAGTCCATGTTAACCTTTTCTCACCATTTTGAACAGGATAATGTACAGGTAAGGTCTAGACCATACAAGAAAAATACAAGGCCCCATTGATTTGTGTTACTGCCAGTGAAGCTATTGTTTTCTTGAAATTGATGTGATCTTGGCAATGAAGCTATTGTTTTGTGTGAGTTGGTTTTGGGATTGGGTTGTTGGACAAAAATTTGGGTTTTCCTAAAAGATCTCTTCCGTCAAGTGCTTGGTGATGAAAGAGTTATGGTTGCTTGGTTGATGGGAAAGTGGAGGAAAATGAATTAACATTGAGGACTTTGATTCTCATTCATTATCTCTAAGCTTCATTTTTTTTTTCTCTCACTCTTTGATCTCCAAAACCAAAGGATACTACCGACTGATGTATTTTACCATGAACTGACAGTATCACATATCACCACCATTTTCAACTTCCCAATGGCATTCGTGTCACATTGTTAGCCAATTTACTTGATTGGATTAAATTTCTAAACATGGGTCTGATAAATCCATATCAAACTAAATGTTTTGCACTGTACAAGGCAAAAAGAGTAAATCAACCAACCAAAGATGAACCAACTGAAATGAGAATAACCAAACAACAATTACCTGTTGACTGCCCTTAGCAATTCCCTCCATAGGTTCAAGTAATTTCATGGGCTCAAGCAATTCAGAAACTGTAATTCGTTGGGAAAGCTAATCTTTGTTGGCTTCTGTATCATCAAATAGGTCTTTAAAAGGGAAATTAATCAAGTTATCCATAAACTTAAGCCTTTATTGGGCTAGAGAAAAGATGATGTCAGCTTTTTATGACCCCATTGGATGCAATTTTGGCCCAACAATTGCTACTCGACATAAAGAATTTATTTCATGCCTTTTATGGGCTTAGTGGAGTGTTGTTCCCCACTTTTTTTTCCATTATTAGTCATTTTTTATAATTTTTTTTATTTTTATATTTTATAGAGATTTTAATACAGGTTAATATTAATAGTAATCATTCGTTAATAAACAACTCGTGTGTTGTATTTTATTTCAATAAATTTTAACAAAAATCAAATTAATTTAATATTTTTATGTCTTGAAATTAATACAATATAAACTAATGCTCTTCACTTAAATAATCAATAATATGATTATATTATAACTTACAATTGAAAAATGAAAATGAAAAGAACGAAGAGGAAAAAAAATTACAAGACATAATTTTTTTAAAAAACAATTGAAAAAAAAAAAAACACATGAGTGTTTGCAAGACCAAAACACACTATCCCCTCTAACCAATTGAGGAGCTTCAATCACTTCTATTAATTAAAAAATGTAAATAAATTGAATATCAACGGAAATGATTATATTTATAATCTGTTAGTTTATTTAGTAAATATAAAATATTATTTATGATCATTTGTTAAGTTTAATAAATAAAAATAAATGAATAAAAATCGAATATATCCATAAATTATTTATCGAATGTTTTTCACAAATGAATCAAATATAAAATGAATGTAATTATATTTATTATCTGTCCATTTAATTAACGAATCTTAAAAATTATTTGTAATCATTTATTAAATCTAATAAATAAATATAAACTAATTAAAATTGAACATATTCATAAATTATTATTTTATTCATTTATATCTTTATCATTAATCACTCGTATCATACATCTAGATATAATGACTCGTATATTTATGTCGTGTAAAATATTAAAATTTATATATTCGTATTATGTATTATATAAAAATTACATATTATAATTTGTATCAATACAAAAATATAAAATATAAATTTTTTGTTAAACCTATATACAATTATTATTATAATTTTAAATTATTATTGTTATATCTTATTTTAATATTATATCATATTATCCTACATACATCCCATAATTCGACCATGGTTGTACTCTGACAAGTCACATGCTAATGATTAGTTGATTGACGGTTTCTTCAACCCTTAAAACTCCCAAAAAACTAAACCTAACTCTAAACATACTTTTCATGAATCTTTGCCTAATATTAGTGCAAAAAAGTCGGTGTGCCTTCACAAGCAAAGTGGAAAACTGTGCAGAAAAAGGTGGTCAAGCTAATGGTGAGAAAGAGAGATGTGATCCACATTTTCGTTGACTTTTTTTTGCAAAAGCCAAATGAATCCTTGTCTTTGTACACTCATCAATTTCCATGAAGCAAAAACTTTTCAAACCTCCCACAGGGAAAACCGGCCATTCTTCATCTAATGTTCATGGAAAAGAAGTTGTTTGCGTAGAGCTCCAATCTTAAGGGTAATCTTGAAAAAATAAAAAAGAAAAAAGAGTCGTTAGATGTAAATGCAAAAAGTATTTTTTATATTTATATTTTAATGGATAAGTTAATAATCAAAATAAAATAAATCAGATAAGAGAAAAAAGTAAGTAATTAAAATAAAATGAATCTGAAATGTAGAGCTTGATATCCATATTTATATGTAAAAGGTGAGCGATCTGTAAAGTATAACAATGACGTGATTGAATTAATAATAATTAAATATAAATATAAAAAATGTTTTTTATATTTGCATTTTAATGCACAAGTAAAAAATTAAAATAAAAAAAATTGAAAGAAAAAAAATAAAGAATTAGAATAAGATGGAATTGGTTAATGATAATTTGTGATATTCATATTTATAAATAAGAGACGAAAAACCTATAAAAGATAATAATAACGTGATCGAATTGATATAATATTAAACATGTCAAATTGAATATGTGTTTAAAATATTTCTAACTATTTGATCACAACTTTTGATAGAAAAAAAAAAGAGTACAATATCTTTTCTGACTACTAAATGCTTCAACAGAAGCCAAACTATTACTCGTCATGCATAGATGTAACTGTCCCTTCAATTCTGTTCACTGAAAACCAAAATTTATTTAGTTATTGAATGACAGTAGTAATGGAGCACACCTTTTTTCAAGTCCCTTTTTCCTAGAAATTGGATGAGGTTTCCAGGATGTTAGATGTTATGTCAAGGTGCTTTCATCCGTCAAAGGTGGTGGGGTTATTGTAGTCTTCCTTCTCATCACGAAACAAAAGGCAATTCTGTCCCAATTATTCCATTTTTTTTGCCTGCCAAACTCTCATCGAATTAAAGGCTGTGAGCTAATTGGTGTATTGGATGAATGAAGGTATGAAGTGCTTCCTTCTATAACAAGGGAAATATTACCTCCAGGTTTGATGATGAAGGAAGAAAAAAAAAAAAGGAAATGTTAACTGATGTCTAGTGGTATTGGTTAGTTAATGTATGATTGTATGGTTTTCTTTTGAATTTAATGAAAATGGTGTATTAAAAATAAAGTTTTTGTAAGTAGTTTAAGTATTTTAAGTATTTGTAATCGATACTTATAAACATTCATTAATTAAATAAAAATTAAAATTAAATTCGTTGAAATTAAAATTCAATCATTCTAACAACAAGTATCTTGATAGGTTTTTTTTTTTTTTTCCATTTTACGTTAATTTGGTACAAATTTCACCTCATTAATTAATTCGATTTTGAAATATTCTTAGACTCATGTATTTTATATGAAAATTTGAAACAACCAACAAAAAATCTTTTTTAATCTGAAAAAAAAATCGAATAACCAAGCTCTTTACAAGAGAATACACATTCATCAACCACTAAATCAAAATTAGAAAAGGTTTATTAAATGCATAAACAATATCATAAAGTTTACTAGGTTTAATTCGGTGGCTTCACCTAATATAAATCACAAAACAATGCTAAAAGCAAGTCATTGTTTTGGAGTGGTTCCATATATAGAAGTGATTTACTATCATTGTCACAGAAAATTTTCCCTTTTAAATCACTTTTTTGAGCAAAATCATATGTTTGATATGAAGTAATGAAGACAAAACTGACATTTTTTATCATCAAAGTTATAAAACAGCATGAATTAAAAAGCTGATTACAGCATTTACAACCACGAATGATGTGATGGATGGATCACAGTCAAACGCCTGCATAAATCTCCAGTGCATCATCGCTTATATTGGAGACAAAGTAGGAGAAATAGTCTGCAAATTTGAATGGCCGGTAAAGGAGTGGATGTTCATTGTCAACAAGTTGACATGGTACCTCAATTATTGCTCCTTCCTTTGGCACTGAAAACAGCCCGAACGAGTACCTCTCTTTGTCGCCCTTCATCACCACCCTATGTTTAACCGCAACAAGTCTTCCATTGCTCCAGGCCTATAGGAAGATCCGATTGAGCAGTTGCCATGTTTTCCAAAGTGAAAATTTCATGATCATGAATGAGAGAATCATTATAAAAATACTTAATTTGCTTACCTTAAGTGCATCACCAACAATGACTACAAAAGCATCTTTGGGAACCGCCACTTCTTCCCAATGGCCTTCTTTGCTTATAACCTCAAGACCTTGCACATCATTTTGGCATAGAACAGTTAGAGCATTCTTGTCTGTGTGAGCCACCAGACCTAGATTTTCGTCCTCCCTCCGAGGACTTTTGTACTTCATCACACGGAAAACGCTAGTGCTTTCCCTCACAAGCGCATCGTAGTGCTTTTCTTCCATGCCAAAGCTCTCGAAAATCATTTCCAGGATTGTAAAATTTAGCTCTAGCATCTTTGAGCTCATGGAATGGAGTATCTCACTGTCACAATGACAAGTAAAAAGTAAGAGTACAACATAAAAAATTACTACTAACCCAAGGAACATTAAAAGAAAGATTCACCATTTTGAAGCTCAATTAAGTAGGTAAAAACTGAAAATATTGGAATTTTTGTGGCCTCAAATATATGATGTGGGGGGAGGGGGTAGCATTGCATAATTATAAATGGAATTTTGTGATTAGTGATTGAATGTTTTCAGTTGACCAGTATGCGACAAGATCACAGCTGGGCATTTGACAAGGACTAAAATAAAACTGCAGCCAGACACCAGTTACAAAGAGACTGAGTTTATTTCTTTTTGATGATTTTCTGGCAAAGGCATGTGCAGTTTGTAATACAAAACAATCATTTTTGAAACCGGCACTGTATTAAATAAAAATCTATTTCTAGGATAAGCCCTATTAAATATGGAATTGACGGGTAGTGAAGGCGTTTGGTGGCAGCCATTATCATGTAAAAAATATAGCTTTCTGTTGTTATTAAAGCTAAAAAACGATTGTTTGAAAATTTGATTAGACTTTTTTGAATTAGACAAATGGAGTTATATATGTATATGCTTTTCAAGTTAATTTTTCGATGATCGTGACTATGGGTCTTTTTTGTTCCAGAAACAATCAATATTGAAATTTTAATAGCCTAACTTTTTTTTACTCTGGTTAGAGCAGGAAAATTAAAGAAAGATATTGGAGTTTTGAATAAAGATGGCATGACGAAAGTAGTTATAAATTGTTCAAAATGTTACCTGTAAAGGAAACGAGAAGTAATGAATTCATGAAAAGCATGTTAAAAACCTCAATATTAGTATCATAAATTGTTCATATTCATGTACTCTGATCTCTACCATTCTTAAAGAAGAATGGGCATTAATTCATGCCATCAAGTTATAACCAATGCAACCAAACAAAAGCTCGATTCATAATTCTGAAGCTACTGATGCATGTAGCTTCTGTTTACTGCATGTTAACTGTCAAATCAAACCAGCAGCAAAAAGCATGGAAAACAAGGGAAAAAAGGTGGAGGAGGAGAAACGTGAGGGAATTTTGAAGCTTATTTGAAGAAAAATTTACCAGAACGCTGGGTTTCCTTGAGGCCACATGAGGTGAGTGAATTTTTTAGCAGCTTCAAGCCGGGGGGTGTCGTCGATGCCAAAGCTCTCCTGCAAAGGAACCACGGGACACTTGCCCTGGTAGCTGCGGTAAGGCTTAGGGTTCTGGTACTTGCTCTTGGTCTCTTCAGGGAGATCAAACAATGCTTTCATGGCCACCAGCATATCTTCACGTAGACTTGTTGGGATCTTATCGTACGTTAGGAGAAAACAGCCATGAGTCTCACATGCCTCCCTAACTTTGTTACACAACAGTTTCCGGCTCTCACTCCCACGCTTCCTGTCATCAAGATCTTCCCCTGAAAAAACAAGAACTGGGATTTTAGCCCCATCCATCTCTCTCTCTCAATTAATGTTTCCCTCTCTTTCTCGAACTTGAAGCACTATATAAAAAAAAGGTTCCCTACTTTATAAGGGATCAGTTAACTCTAGACATATCCAAAAGTTGGTCTACTTTTTAAATGATTTGGGCACCCTTCTTCCACCTGTTCTCATCTTATGTACCATTCTTTTTTTTAATCTCTGTGAACATATCTGCTGCAGGAATTTTATACTAACAACAAATTTTAGAAATTCCCAATCATATTTAATGCAAATTAGTAAAGATTCTTATTTTTGTATTTAAATTAATTGATGATATTGACATGTACATTTCATAATGTGAATTTCACGTGATTATGATATGTGCTGATAGTGAAATCTAAAAATAGCGTCATATTTGTTTAAATCTCAACCAAAGGACATTATATGAGATCTTTGAAATGCCTTGTTTGCATTAAGATTCTTCCTGCATAGCTGTCACCTTCAAGTCCTTGAAACGAAATATTGAACCCTTCAAGTCCTTGAAACTAAATATTGAACTGTACAGTATTAAATCAAGGAAAGAAAGAGAGAGGGCAGCAGCCAGTGGCGCAGCAACTCCATTCTGGCGTGACACCTTTAGAGAGCAAAGCAAAGCCAATATGTCAGCATTGTAACAACCAGTCGAAAGAGTGGGTGCTTAATCAATCAAAGGTGCGCCCCATAAAAATTTCGGTTATAAGGCTTGACATTTATGTCTGCGTGGTTATAAAACCCATTTACCAATTAATGCTTTTTGCCATTGATATAGAATCTAACATATTCTTTTTTGGGGGTCTGAACAGAAACGTACCATAACAAATAATGAGTCTGATTGTTTCCTTAAGACCGTTTGAAAGGGCTTGGATTGAAGATCAGGTTCAAAAATTCCAGCCAGCCCCTATGCTTTTGTATCTGTCAAGGACACGACTTTCCCACAGGGTTGGGGTCCTCTCTAGTAAAGGCCATATGGGTCCCCATGGTCACTGATAATTACAAATCTTCATTCTCTGTATTGCAAAAAAAAAGTGGGAAACTCCAATATTTCAATTCTTTTTATCAGAATTCCATTAACCCATTGTTTAGAAACTTGTATGTAGCAAACCTATACATGTGAAAAATGCCTCGGTTCCATCTAACTTCCCATTAATCGGATCAACAAGAGGGAGAGGCATTGACTCTAGGGATTATCAAACTCAAAGAATGAAACTCTTTTGTTGTTTGCATGGCCGTAAACCATGGATCTCTTATTATTGCCCACAAACCATGGATCTTGTTTCATGCACTCCCCTGAATAAGTCACTTTTAGGTCTCAACTTTTGGGTTCAAAAGGACAGAGTCAACCCCATCTACTCTCGTTAGTGGACCACGGTTATATTTTTCAAAGAGGACTCTAATCCGATTCCTTTATTAAGAATATATATCTATATATATATATATACATATATACATATATATATATATATGTATCATTGGGTTCCTGATATATTTTTGTAATGATATTTTAAAATAATTTAAATTTCATCGTTTGTATTTTTTTTTTTTTTTTATTCTCAAACTGCGACTTTTTACGTTGAAAAAAAGTGGGAAGAGAAATTAAGAAAAAACAAAAAGTTTAAAATATCGGTGTCCATAAACACTTGAGTGAGGAATTTAAAATGCCAGGTATGATCTTTTGTGAGCAAGGAATTTCCATTGATGGCACTCAACATATAAGTTTGTTGGGGGGAAGGGGGGATGAGTTGGTTCAGGGAATTAGTTAGCTTCGGTCAGTTTGGGAAAGGATTATGAAAAAAAGAAAAGAAGTGAGGAGGGATGTGTATGTAGCAACTCTCACTTAGCAAATGTAACCAAAAATTTAATTCAGATGGGACACACACCAAGAATTGTTCTGATTGAAATGGCAAGTCGGCAGCAAGTCCACATGGTACAAAGTATGCTCTATGAATCATCTCTCCCCCTACGGGGGCTCCTTGACATTATAATTAATTGGTTTGTCAAGTCGGTCCAACCACCATGTGTTCATGATTTTGCTACATTTATAGGTGGTAGTAAAACAAAACTTATCCAAAAGCTACTTTTTGCTTTAAGTATATACTTTGGATCACATTTATGTTATTCAAAATGGATTTATGAACTTTCTTTCCCCTACACCATCCATTTATTTCTGCATCTGCTAAAGAAATTAGACCATGAAAATGCCTTGCATCAAAGTTACTTTCTTCCATTTTGATTGATGCTGCTTCAGCAATGAATCAAATTAACCATTGCTGCAATGAAAAAGAAGAACAAAGAGATAGCTTGAAGGAGAAGGAAAGGATTTTCTTTCTGCATTATTCATATATACTTGGTAACTTATAGGTGTTCCAAAGTGCAAGAAGCGTGATGATTGAGTGTGGCAGTCTAACGTTGAAGCTGGTCCTCAATCCATCAGCAGGAACTGGGAAAAGCTTTGTTCACAAAACCTCCTGGAAGCTGTCATAGTAATGTACACAGAAGGAATCCAACACGTTTTTGGGGGCTTACGCTGTTGATCATGCGGACCTAAATATTTCTTTCAAAGATCAACATCATCAGCACTTGTTGGCATTTTCCTTTCATTTGCTTTATTAGACCATGCAGTAGTTCATAAGTCACTAGAAAAAGTCAATGTTGGGAAAGGAAAACGTCACCTAAAGGGTGGTGGGGCTAAATCAAATTTTAGGCATCCCTCTTCCCCCCCTTTAGTTTGCAGCAAGGCTGTGGAACCATTGACATAAAAATGTTGACTCCATGGATTCGGTCATAGAGCTACAAGAAAATTCAACACCTACTTTCAGTTAAGTAATACTCCTTTGGCAGGATGGGTTTTTTTTGTTTTATATCTTAATTTCCTGGATCTCATTGTTTTTTGTTCCCCATTAATATGAGATTTGAAAGCCATCTATATATAAATGGACCAATTTCAATTAATGAGGTATCTTATCTAATCCAGGAACAGGCTTCTCCAAGTTGAAAAGGCCAAATGGAGAGGATCCAAATCCGTACCGACAAAACATCAACAGAAAAAGTTAATGAACTTTGGCGAGAATGTCCAAGTTAAAGATACAAAGTTACAAAACATGCATACAACAATAGCAAGGTTAGTTACTAGGGTTATGGGAGAGCTGAAATTGGAACAAACCAGAAATGGACACATTGAGCAACCAGAACAGCCACAAACTAACAACTGTTGCGGATTAAAAAAGAAAACTAATGTGATATTCATCAGTTGTTTACTTGGGAAATCGGCTAGCAATTGTATCACTTCCACAATTTAACAAACTTGTCATGACTAGCGGAAGAAACGAGCCCTGTCACAGGTGATACAGCCAATGCAGCTATTAGTCCTTCATGAGCTGGCAAAGTCTTGGTCTTATTCTCTGTCATATGCCATAGCTCCAAAGACTGCAGCAGAAGGATCAAACTTATTTAGTAAGTAATTGAACCCAACATGGAAAGAGCAGGACTCAAAAGGCCATATTCCATAGCTCCAAAGTTCACAACAGATTTTGATGTGATAATTCATGCAGGCTATGCACAAGCATGATCAACTACTCATGGAGGTTTGATTCATGTATGTTTTATCTTGAACAAGCTTTGAGAAAATTTCAAAGAAATATTTGTAATAAGACATTGCCAATGTATAATAACAGCAAATAACCAAATGCATGTTAAACAACAAAGTGAACAAAGTTACTTGCCTGGTAACAGCCTATGACCAGCAATGATGGATATGTAGGATGGAAAACACAAGAGTTAAACTTGTTGCCATTACAGCTCAATTCATGAACACATTCCCCTTCACTCCCTGATCCGAAGGTCCAAACTCTAACAGAGTCCTCACTGACAGATGCTAGAAGCTCACCAGACGGGTCCCAGCATACAGAATGGATCTGTTTAGTATGTCCCTGTTATTACAAATCCAAGGACAAAGGGAAGTCAGTCATGCAGCAACAGAGGATAATGCCGAGGAAAGGATCATAATTCTTATACATATGTAAGAGAAAAAACACCAGCAACACAGCAAGAGAAAGAATTTTCACATATTTCCACAGTATACAGATGTGACCATCAATGGATCTTTTATCAGTCTAGTACTCACTCAGTCGCCAGACAACAAGCCACAGTTTGGCTAGGCTTATGGCAGTAGCACATATATAACTTCAGTTACCCAAATTAGAAGTTTCTAACTAATGTCAATCTAGTTATAATACAACATTTGGAAATTCAGCACTTTAAAGACTTTTATAGTAGCTTGAAACATGACCAGAAAAATATCTAGATTTCAAATCCTTTATCTGGACACTTAAAGCTGCATTGGAACCCTAATCATTGTTATAACTGGTTAGTCCAAATTTTAAGTTGTCAAACCTTAGAAATGTATGACCATTGGGCAAATCGTTCTTTGCAAAATATCAAGAAAAATTAGTCAGCAAAAAGAAAATACGGTGTAAGGGGTCAGTAGAAAGCCCTCATTGGTTTAACCCAAACCACAGATTGAAATCATACCCTTAAGTTTGGCCATAGCAGGGATCAATCTCTCCAAGAAACAAATTGACAGTTCTCAGTGCCCAAAAATCCAGTTGAAATAAATTGAAATGCACTGTTCTAAATTACTCATTCAATTATTTCAAGAAATTAATTCTAGGAGCCCCATTTAAAAACTTAAAATTGAAAATAAATTTAAATAGAAAAAATTTACCAGTTTTAACAGATTCACTTCATTTCCGAAAGAAGACAACATTTCTTATTCAACAATGATGCAAACTGATAATGACTTGCTTTCCCTTTTTTTCTTTTTTCTTCTCTTTGTTTCCACCCAATTCCTAAGAATTTCTTTTATATTTTTCTATAATCCATGTTGATTAATTCACCTGTAAAGAGTGCCGACAAGTTTGAGTCTCTGTGTCCAATATAGATACAACATTCTCTGCTGCTAAAGCAAGATATTTTCCGAGGCGAGTTTGAAATCTCAACTGGGCTGTACCAGGGGCTGTACCTCCCTGATCCACATGAAGGAAACAATCTTATTAGCTGCGCATCCACCTCAAAGAGAGGCCTGAATTCAATTTATTCGATTTGCAAGAATATATGATGCAAGATCATACCTTGAAAACTCTTGCACAGCTCCCATTGGTGATACTCCAGTATCGTATTTCACCATCACCATCACAAGAGCAGATAAGATCTTCTTTAGTTGGGTGGAAGTCAAGTGACCAAACATGACCAGAATGTCCCATAAAGTTGCGAAGTGAATAACCAGGCTGCAGAAAAAGGTCGAGGAATTAGACAATCACATCTAATATATGTTTATAAAATTTATAAAAAAAAAAAAGACTTTGGAGGCAACCCACCCTGTCCCAAAAACAAAAACTGGAGACTCATCGAAAGAATGGATCCATCATACAGTATAGAAAGATTTTAAAATCAAGCATGAGAGAAAAATGCAGCCACTGAAACAATACTCTTTCAATCACTGTGTTTGGAAAATGGTATACATCATTGATATGAAATGCCAGTATATAACATGACAAATCAGTACATGCTTGAGGATTCAGCATTTGATCAATTTCTTAGCCAAACATTTAAGTAACAACAGGTACATGATTTACTTCATTTTATTAACGTAATTCTGTTGGAATAGTCATTTTCAGACATTCAAATCACCGACATATTTCCAATGTTACAACAGTTGCTGCAAATCTAATAACAACAATGGGATCAAAGGTTGATCCAAACTAGAATTTAAACAGAAGCATACAACCGTTCATGTTTTACATTCAGGAGGAAAGAGCAGCAACATTGAAAGTATGAAGTATGAACTACTTTTCCAGTATGAGCTTTTATATTTATCATGAACAGTTATATACCGAAGAGTTTCCCATTACAGAAACCTAACACTTTTTTTTTTGGTACAAGTTACAGAAACCTACTTTGCATCACAAAGTAAACCATGTATGTGTTCACTAGATTTTGAAACATTATACATAAACCATAATAAAGAGGAATTTTCTTTCATTCTACATGGTTGCACCGTCCTAATAAATGACATAAAAGACAAATCTGCAAAATAAAGCATCTTTAATTTATCTCAATGCAGATTAGATGGCAATCCAGAAGAAAGAACACTTAGAATGACAATAGCATGAAAATGCACAGAATGTTTTAAATGAAAACTTTAATGGGTAACAATATGGGCAATACAAGAAGACATGATTAGCTCAAAAGCCAAAACAATCATGAGTAAAAGAAAAGAAAAATGTCCACTAACACTGTCAGCATCCCAAACTCTGACAGTTTTGTCAAACGAAGAAGTTGCAAGGCGTGACATGCTTGGACTAAAACGAACATCAGTAATCAAAGATGAATGTTCTTCAAGCGTAGACTTTGGCTTCAAAGTATCTGTGTACCATAATACAGCCTGTGTTGAAAAAAAATATATATGCAAATGATTTCACTTCTTACCATGAATAGAAAACAAAAACCAATTATAAACTAACATTTGAAAAATGAGTAAAATTTTATCTCCTCTTGGAACTCACCTTTTTATCATGGCCACCACTAGCAAGCATCTTTCCATCTGATGAGAAATGACAACAAGTAACTTTGTTATTGCTTGCTCGAACAGAATTTACTTCCATAAATGTGAAACCTGAGGTCATTTAAATTCGGTACACTGTAAAACTGGTACATTTCGAATATAAAGTGTGGAACTAATCCACCTATATTATGTAGTAATGCAATAATAGAATATAAGACGAATGTCTATCCCTCAAAATTAAACATAAGATGGATGCTCGCGCCCATACAATAGCACAATTTCTTTTGGCCAAATTCAATTAGCTTTTTGATGTATAAACCAATGTGGCAGGATCATAATAGCAATAATCAACATTTAAAATAATAATTCAGTGAAAATAATACCAACATATACAAATTTTAATTGGATTTACGATATCTATGCTTAAATGTACTTTGTGAATTCCAACAAGGATGCATCAATTACCATAATCATTTGACAAAAGAATTAGCAAATTATCATATTGTATCCAAGTATGACCCGGGACATGAAATAGTCAACAGAATGAAACTATAGTGCTCCAAAAAGGAGGCTATATTAAATTCCCAATGACAACAGATTTTATCAAATCATAACAACCATAAAAGTTATATTTATACACCTTTAGTTACATCCATACATCGGCCAACGATATCTCTAGGATCCGTATCATCATGGGATAAAAAAGATTCAACATTATCATCAAGAGATCCATCCTCCACAAATCGATCCATATCAGCCTGCAATTCAAGATCTTTATCATCCCACTGCCAAAATGGAATTCCAATGAGAATTTATGCAAGGAATTTTTAATTCCTCCACCAACATGGGAAAATAACTAATGGACTCACCAACTGATTTGATTGTGATGCAAGTGTGCCAGCACCATCAGTGCCAAACATCATCAGAGGCTTGGAAGAACTGCCACTATGAGGCAGAGCAGGCATTGAAATCACATCTCCAGGGGTGTGTGTTGATGGTGTGGAAGGTGCTGAACTTGGGGAGGGTCCGGCCGTGTTTGCTGTCCCTGAGCTATTGGCAGGGCCTGAAGAAGACACTGGCTGTTTTCTCTTTCTTCCATTCTGGTTTTTTGAAACCTTAAAATGAATTAAGGAAATTATGTTAGGAACCCGCTGAGATATTATTTAAGCTAAGAATCAGAAGTCAAAAACAATTTTATATTACTGTCCACTCCCATGTCCCTGCAAAATAATTTATAATTCTGGTTTAGGTTTGTTTATTGTTCAATAATAATAATAATAATAACAAATTTATAGCTTTATCCTTAACCCTAACCCTATTTTAGGTTTAGCTTATGTTTGTTTATATTCATTTAGGGTCTGTTGGTTTAAATTTGTTTGGTTATAATTTGTTTATAGTTCATGAACACGTTTGTGTATGTATATTTGTGAACATGTTCATTTAATGTTCATGAACGAGTTCGATTAACTTAATCGAGCCATTTAAACGAACATCCTACCATTTAAACGAACCGAGCTCAAACTAACAGAGCAATTTTCTCAATGAATACAAACTGAACCCAAACAGCTTTAAAATGAACGAACAAACCATGTACATGCATTTGTTCGTTCATGTTCGGCTTGTTTACACCCTTACACAAGGGTGCCACATGAAAGCAGATAAAACCTTAGTCAGGAATCCTTTTGGCAAGATGAATTAAAGTACCCAGAAAAGGGCAGACCTGATCATTCCCTCGAAATGAGTTTGACATGCTACCATCCACAGTAACACTTCCACCTATACCAACTTTATCTTGTTGATGTAAGCTTGGATTAGAACTCTGTGACTGCTGATTCGGGAGTGCATGCTGTGGAAGCTGCTGCTGCTGTGAGTTACTGTTCTGTTGATGTTGCAGTTGCTGCTGTTGCAAATGAGCTAATTTTAACTACAAGGCAAATGAAATATCTAAGAAATGGAAAGATCATAAAACTTATGTGACAACAAAATACCTAGCAAAAGAGTGGGAAATTGGAATTTTCCTGTTAAGAGAAAGGTAAAAGCAAACTTCACAGGGACAGTAATAATACCTTCATTAAAATATCTGGATCCCGAGACACGAGCGGACTGCCCGCCTGCAAAGGTGATACATTTGGAACCACATCACCAACAGAATTTGAAAGGCCATCCTTTCCATGGCCCACAGCCCGATTATTACTCAACAGCATTCTCAATCTTCGATTATCATCACTGCCAGATGGTGATGTCAGATTCTGCTGAGCAAGAATGAGTTGCTGCTGGTGCGGTGGCAACATCTGAAGTTGGTGAAAGGGCTGAGGAGCCTGTATAAAAGGCTTTTGCGGCTGAAGGACCCCAGAGCGCAGGTGGTCCAGTCCCTAAAAACAGATAAAATGAAAACCATCCAAAATAAACACCAGATGAAAAATAAAATTTACAGTTCAATAATACAGGTGATGAATAAAAACAAATAATTTCAATCAAAAGAAAAATTTATTTACCCAAATGCATACAAAATATTTAACTACAATATTAAGAGTTACCACTACAGGGTAAAGCAAATCTTTATAAAACTCACTGTTAACGGCCATCCTCTCAAAGTCAAATTATTACCACCTTGACTTGACCCTGAAACAAACATGAAAACACATTATTTAGTTTCCAAATTTCTAAAAGTAATATTAGCCCAGCAAATCACAAGGACAACCAAACTGTAGTTGAGTTAATACAATCATCAGTGTGCTATTTTCAAAGGAAAGATGCAATTTAAACAGAACCTGATAAAAGCAAAACAAGCCTACCAGGAATTCCCATTAAGGATCCATCAGGACCTGCAGCTCTCGGATTCAATACTGGATTTATCTCACTCTTTATGTCCTGCTTCCAGATGAAATTTCAAAACATGACTAAGAGAAGCAACATGTACATGAGATCAATTTAAGGTGACCCTACCGGCGTTGTTCCAGGCAATTGCTGACTCCGAGATTGAACTTGTGGAGACATACTACCAGCTGTACCATGAAATACTTGCCTGGAATTTTCATGATGCAAAATAAGTTTATTGCAGAAAGCAAGTAGGTCCTGGATGCTTGAATAAACCCTAAATGTGCGACTGGCTATTTCAAATGAAAAAGGAGGTGAAACAATTCAAAATTGTTTCCTTGGCATTCAGTGGCACAAATTCATGTTAGAGCAGATTGACCACAAGATTCAAAAAAGTTGCCCTAAAAACTATATTCAAAACCTTCTGCAACATTTTTGCAAAATGTCTTACTTTGTGGGAAAACGTTTAGTTACAACTGGTTGTAATCTGTGTAGTTGATTGTAATCTGCTGATCGTAATCTGTATATATTTGTATCCCTAAACTTAAGAATTTATATCTCTAAAATTAAAGATAGAATATTAGGATAGTTAATCCTTTAATTATAGGAATTAGTTTTTAGGAAGATTTAGTTTCCTAGTTTAACCCCTAGTTAGTTGTATATAAACTTAAGGTGCTTGTATAATTCTTAATGAACAATTCTTCAATATGCATTCAGCTTTTATTCTTATTCTTTCACACAATTTTATTTCTTAGTTTTTTCACATGGTACCAGAGCTTTAGACTCTTCTTGAGAAGCAAAATTTTTAGCCTTCATTGCTGACTTCTATTTTAGGCCTTCATTGTTGAACCCTATTAAGGCCTTCATAGCCATTCTATTTTTCCCTTCCTTAGCTTTCATTGCTAAAAGTCATTTCTGGTTATATCTTAAGACTTGTTTCAGTTCAAAGAAAGATATCACTACCACCCAATTTGAAGAAGTGTCAATTGAAAAAATCACCAGAGTACTACAAATGTCTCAAAAACAAAGAAAGTTGGATAGAAAAGAGATTGATAAGCTAAGAAGCCTATTGAAAACCCTTGAAAACCTTACTGGGGTATGTTCCTTAAGTAAGGTCTTTAGTTCAGGTAAAGCTTTTGGTTCTC
Source organism: Durio zibethinus (assembly GCF_047325235.1). Taxonomy (NCBI): domain Eukaryota; kingdom Viridiplantae; phylum Streptophyta; class Magnoliopsida; order Malvales; family Malvaceae; genus Durio; species Durio zibethinus. The sequence continues at coordinate 25,000,134 of NC_143174.1, forward strand.
ATGGATTAAATATCTCAATTAAACCTATTAAGAATTCTTGGGCCATTGACTCAAAAACCACAACCCATATGACACATTCTTCACAAAAGTTTAGTTACATATACCATGTGTCCTAGTAACAAGAAAATTGTTGTTACAAATGAGTCACTTATTACAGTGGCAGGATTAGGAGATGTTCAAATCAATCCTTCGTTTGTTCTTAAAAATGTTCATGTTCTTGGATTCTCTACTAATCTAATATCTATACAAAAACTTACCGAAGATATGAACTGCAAAGTGACTTTTTATCCCTCTTATTGCGAATTTAAAGACTAGAGTTCAGGGAAGAATATTGGACTTGCTAAGGAGAAGGATGGACTACACTATCTTGAGACATCAAACAACACAAGTAATGTCAAGAATAGTTTACCTTTATCATTTCTATTTGAAAAATCTCCCAATAAAGACAAAATCTAGCTTTATCATTTTCGTCTTGGACATCCTTCTTTTGGAACTTTGAAAAACACGTTTCCTTCTTTGTTCAAAGGATTAAATGCCGAAATTTTTCATTGTCATGTTTGTGAACTTGCAAAGCATAGACGTGTCTTTTCCAGTCAGCAATAAAAGAAGTTATACTCCTTTTTACTTGATTCATAGTGACATATGAGGTCTATCTACAATTCCTAATATTTCAAGTGCAAGGGAGTTTGTTTCTTTCATAAATGATTATACCAGGATCTCTTGAATATTTTTACTCAAATCCAAATCATGTGAATAGTGCATTTTTTAGCTTCAAAAACATGATCTAAAATCAATTTAGAGTAAAAATCAAGAGATTTAGGTCTGATAAGGCAAGAGACTATTTCAACCATAGTTTATCTACCTATTTCCAAAAGGAGAGGATTATCCATGAGTCATCTTGTGTTGATACTCCATAGCAAAATGGAGTGACGAAGAGGAAAAACAATCATTTACTCGCCACAACCCGAGCTTTACTTTTTCAAGCAAACATACCCAAATCCTACTAGGGGAAGCTATTCTCACTGCCACACATATTATAAATAGGTTACCTTCAAGGGTTTTGTGATTGAAAACTCCTATGAAACTACTCTCACAATTTTATCCTAATTTTGATACCACAAACAACCTCACACCCAAGATATTTGGTTGTACATCATTTGTTCATGTTCATAGTCACAATAGAGGAAAGTTGGATCCTAGAGCAATTAAGTGCATTTTTGTGAGATATTCATCAACTCAAAAAATGTATAAGTGTTATCATCCTCCAACCAAAAAATTTTATGTGTCTACAAATGTCACTTTTGAAGAAAGTAAACCATTTTTTACTCGACCTTATCTTCAAGGGGAGACTTCATTCATGGAAGATAAGGATAAAGACTTCTTTTTGCTTGATTTGTCCTCTACTTCAACATTTTCACCCATTAATTCTTCTGAGTCCAAAACCTGTTTCTGCTAAACCCAAGTCAAACACTAAATTTGAGTTAAAACCCATTCCAAACACAGAGGATGTGACAAAGGATAATATTATTCTTGATTCTATGAAGGAATTACAAGTGTACTAAAAAAAAAAAAGTTCTAGATCTTGAACCAGTGCCAATCCAAGAACCTGATCCTAACTTTGAAAATGAGGTAATTACAATCTCTAACTCTATTTCTCAAAATGAACATGAATATCCTAACATTAGTGATTATGATCTGCCTATTGCTATTAGGAAAGGAACCAGAGAATGTACTAAACATCCATTATACCTAATCTCTAATTTTGTGTCATTTGAAAATTTTTTTAACACCCCACAAAAATTTTCTTGCGAGCCTAAACACTATTTCTATTCCAACTACATTATCTAAGACATTATCCAATGAGAAATGGAGACAATCCATGAAAATAGAAACGGATGCCTTAAAGAAAAATAAAACATGGGAACTAATAGAGTTGCCTATAGGAAAAAATCCACTTGGGTATAAATAAGTTTTCACTGTAAAATACAAAGCAAATGGTACTGTTGAAAGGTATAAGGCCAAGCTGGTGGCTAAGGGCTACACTCAAACTTATAAAGTGGATTATTAGGAAACTTTTGCTCCAGTTGCCAAGATCAATATAGTTAGGATTTTGTTATCCTTGACTGCAAATTACAATTGACAGCTTCAACAATTTGATGTAAAGAATGCCTTTTTACCTGGTGATTTGGAAGAAGAAATATACATGAAAGTTCCACCGAGATTTGGAGGTCATCTAGAAGCAAACAAAGTATGCAAGCTGAAAAAGGCTTTATATGGCCTTAAACAGTCTCCTAGGGCTTGGTTCGGGAGATTTGCCAAGGTGATGCTAGCAATGGGATATAAACAGAGTCAAAGGGATCACACACTGTTTATCAAACACTCAGATTCAGGAAAAGTCACAGTTTTATTAGCATATGTTGATGATATAATTGTAGTAGAAGATGATGAAAAAGAGAGAATCTCTTAAACGGTGTTTGACCAAAGAATTTGAGATATAAGAGCTAAGATTGAAGTACTTCCTAGGAATTAAAGTAGCTCACTCACGGAATGGTGTTTTCATCTCACAACAAAAATATGTGATGGATCTTTTTAAGGAAACTAGGAAGCTCACATGTAAACCTGCAAGTGCCCCTGTGGTTCCTAATCATAAACTTGGAGAAGCTAATGAAGATGCTACTATAGATATGGAGATGTACCAGAGATTAGTTGGAAGACTTATTTATCTCTCACATTCTAAACCTGACATAGCATATGCTGTCAGTGTGATAAGTCAATTTATGCATAGTCCTAAAGAAGTGCACCTATAGGCTGTCTACCGTGTACTACACTATTTGAAGGCTAATCTTGGGAGAGGTATCTTGTTCAAAAGAAATTTGGAGTTGTTACTAGAAGCATTTACAGATGCTAATTATGCAAGTTCGGTAACTAATAAAAAATCTACCTCAAGCTACTGCACTTTTTTAGGTGGTAATCTTGTATTTTGAAAGAGTAAAAAACAGAATATGATGGCAAGATCAAGTGCTGAAGCAGAGTTTAAAGCAATAACTTAAGGAATTTGTGAACTACTATGGTTAAAGATTATATTAGAAGACTTGAAGATCAAATGGGATGGACCAATGAGACTTTACTGTAATAACAAGTCTGCAATAAGCATTGCACACAATCCTGTTCAACATGACAGAACAAAACACATTGATGTAGACCGACACTTCATAAAAGAGAAACTATACAGTGGGTTGATTTGCACACCATATGTATCAACCAAAGGTCAACTTGCAAATGTGTTGACTGAAGGCCTCAACAGTGCAACATTTCAAGAACTATTTCCAAGCTAAGAATGAAAAACACTTATTCACCAGCTTGAGAGGAAGTGTGAGAAAACATTTAGTTACAACTAGTTGTAATCTGTGTAGTTGATTATAATCTGCTGATTGTAATCTGTATATATTTGTATCCCTAAAATTGAAATTTTGTATCTCTAGAATTAAAGTCAGAACATTAGGATAGTCAATCACTTAATTATAGGGATCATATTTTAAGAAGATTTAGTTTTCTAGTTTAACCCCTAGTTAGTTGTATATAAACCTAAGGTGCTTGTATAATTCTTAATAAGCAGCTCTTCAATACACATTAGGCTTTTATTCTTATTTTTTCATACAGTTTTATTTCTTAATTTTTCCACATATTTAACATCCATAAGAATTCATTTAGGTTGCTCTTTACAAAACCGTTTGCAGCCAAATGCTTTGCTTTGAGTAATAAAAGAAATGTAAAATAAATCACCCTGAAGGTTGGCCGGTTGCAGCCGCAGGCTTCAATATTGAGGCATGGTTTGGATCCAAGAGCTGGCCAACATTCTCGCTATACCTTTGCTGTAAGGAGTTTCTAAGACGGTTAACAACTAAAAGAAGAACAGTTTCTAAGAAATCAAAGATGATCCACCTACCTTCATAGCCGCATCATCCAAAGAATCCCTTTGAAGTGGCAATTTTAGTCTTTCCTCATACATCTTTGTTGCCATGGCATTAGCAGTTCCAGCAGGCTGACGCATGAGAGAGTCATTTCCAACAAGCCCATTTGTACTGCCATTTAGGAGATGAGACCCATCCCTTCGCTGTTGGGGCTGCTGCTGCTGCTGCTGCTGTTGCTGTTGTTGTTGTTGTTGTAGTTGTTGCTGCTGTTGTTGTTGTTGTAATTGTTGCTGTTGTGGCTGTTGTTGTTGTTGCTGTTGTTGCTGCTGCTGCTGTTGTTGTTGCTGAGCATGCCTCTGCAATAAAAGCTGTTGCAACTGCAGTTGTTGCTGCTGCTGCTGTTGCTGTTGATGTTGAGGCTGTTGCGGTTGCTGCTGTAGCTGTTGTTGCTGCTGCTGCTCCCGCGCTTTAATCAACTGAGTCTGCAATAAAAATGCACCATAAGCATCACATATTTTAAGGACAAATCATTTGGGAGGCTTAAGGATTTCATAAAATACGGTATAAGTATGGCATAAATAATAACAATTTTTAACAAAATTCAACAACAAAACACTTCTCCTGCTATCAATTTCTTCCTTTCAATAATGAAAGACCCTTAATTAGCCAGTTCTGCAACAAAGCAACACAGGATCTCATAGCCATATCGCAATAGGCTACAAGTTTGTTATGCAATATGCCTTCAAGAAAGGAATCCAATTTCCATGTACAAAAAGCCAAAACCAACCTCCAACTAATAAATCCTCACTGATGTCTCTGGTTGTCATTTATCAACAAACCAATAAAAATAATAGATATTCAGTAAAATATTAGCAAGAAATTCAACGAGTTAGACAGATGACCATTGTGGAACACATTGATATCAACTTTAACGCATGTTCAATGTAGCTTACTTCTAAGGAAATTGCAAGAAATTACTTATACAAGACAAACAAGGCATAAGACAAGGAAGTCTTCCTTTGTTTTTTTGTTGTTTCCTTCTCTCAATTTAGTGTACATATATGTGTTTGAGAAAGAAACTTCACTTAATCATGACTCCAAGCAGATTATCATTTAAATGTTTTAAGGCAAAAGGACTTCTGCCACTTAAAGATCAACAAAAGGAAAGAGTTGATTTATCAGAGACAGGAAGCCCTACATACGCCCTAGACTTTCAATATAATGGACATGACATGTGGGGTGAAATGAACACCATAACAGAGGTGCAGATGCTCTTTAACCTCAAACCCAAACCTTTCAGATCTGCCCCCTCTCCCCCAACAAACAATGCAAAAATGAAATGTTGATGTTAGGTTGCCTATACCAAGTACAAACTCAAAGCAAATTCACAATTTACACTTGAAAAAGTGAAATAAAATCAAAACCAACCTCAATATAAGATGCAGCAACCTCTGAGTGCTTCTCATTAGTCCTGGCAATGAATATGTCCCAGAAAACAGACCACCATTCAAAGAGAAAACCTCCAGGTGCATCAATAGCTGGATATCCAGGTTCAAAATCAACATCAGCATCAATAAAAATATTAAATTTTCTTTCTTAAGAGAAGGGCTTTTAGGGTGAGAAGACGAGAACCTAAAGATAAGAATGGGTCCTCTTCATCTTTAACATAATTCCTGAACCCACTTACTTACCTACAGGATCTGATGATACTTTTCCTTCAACTTGAAAAGCCTGAGCTGAAGCCTTTAAATCCCTTTTTACTAAATAATCATGGATATACACATCTAACCTGTTATCGAGAAAATACATGGCTATCATTTATACCAGTAAGAGATCAAAATTTAAAAGCATAACTGGAACACTATCAACAAAGAAAACCAAAAACCATAGTAAAAAACGTAAACCTTTTACAAGGAAAATCTGATAAACAACAGTTTTACACAATTTTGGAATTTAACATGATATTGAGAAAAAAAATTAACTCAGAAACAAAAGAACACCAAAGGGAAATTTTAATTTTTGATGCAACAGTCTTTTCAAATCAGAGCACTGAAATTAAACATAAAAAAAAAAGACCCTAAACCAAATTTATTTACTTAAAAAATATAAAGAACACAAATAATGCAAAACATCAGAACAGTACCTAGAAGTTCCAGAACAAACAAAACCCTAACAAAGACCAGCTTCAAAGAACTAAACTTGGAACCCAAAAGACTTCAAAGAGAACAAGCATAAACCCAGAAAAGCTTACATACCCAGAACCCAAATCAAGCCAAAAAACGGAACAACTTTAAAGCCACAAAAACCCAGAAAAAACTTACATACACAGAACCCAAATCAAGCCAAAAAAAAAAAAAAAAGGAACAAGTTTAAAGCCAAATTAGAAACTAAAAGAAATAATTGGAAACCCAAAAAGGAAAACTTTAACCAGAAGAGGGGAAAAAGGACTTACATTTTATCAGCTTCCCAGTTGGTTTGAGACATCTTGTTGAGTCCAACAACTCCCCAAAAACACTTGAGAACAGCTCCAGATTCCTAGGTACTTGTCTGAACAGCTTCTCTTCAAGTTTTAATGGCTACCCAGAAAATAAAAATATTAACTATTATTATACCATGAACCCCAAAAAAACAAAATAATAAATAAAAACCAAAAGAAGAAAACTTATTACTGTAGTAGATAGAGAAGAATCTATGTTGAGGAATAATAGGAGGAACAGAGGCAGAACCTCTTCAATTAAAATTATATATATTTATTTACAGATTAAAAAAATAAAGAAAGGGAAAGATAGAGATACCCGCAATCTTGTTTAATTGGTTTTTGAGAGCTTTCTCTCTTTTTTTGTTTTTTTTTTTTAATTTTTAAAGTGAATTTGTTTTCTTTTTTTCTAGCTTAGGTTGGATTTGTGTTGCTGCTGCAGATATCATAATGCTCTGTTAGTTGAATTTACCCAAGAAGCCCTTCAACTTATCTAATTTCCAAAAATGGACTGAATGCAAGCCATTACTTTAACTTAAATGACCATTATAACCTTAACGTTTTTCCAAACTACACCAAGTTTTATCCAGAAAGCCGCGACTTAGGTTAGGTTAGTGGGGAGTAATTAGTAAATTCAATAGAAAATAAAATTATATTGCTTTTTCCCCTGTGGGGCTTCTCTTGTTTAATATTTATGAATTAACACCAAATTTGTTTCTTTTTTATGGTTTGCACTCATCTATTTTGTTTCCTTTTCCAATCATGCCCATGTTTTGGCCTAAATCTATTTTGGTGGGTAGCCTAACCATGATTAAGAAATGGTTGTATTGTTATTTTTCTTGGTTTTATTATTATTATTTGTTTGCATACGTGAACATCAATAGGAATTTCACAATTTTCTCTTTGTTATATCTTGATTATCTTTTTTTTATTATATTAAAAAAAGAAAATTTTAGTATAAATAAAAAAATTAATTTAAAATTAAAATTTTCATATTCCTTCAAATATTTTTAATTATTAAATTAAAAATTTTAAGATTATATTTTAATTATCACATCAACAATAATTTTATTTAACACTTAATAAATTAATTAATCACGTTTTCATTTATAAAATATAAAAAAAATATCAAATCAAATCAAATAGGTAACATATAAACATCTTCGCTTTTTGTTTTCCTAATCCAACATGTTTTTCTTATCTCTCTTTCGCTTTATTTTTTTTTTTTATCTTATTAATTTAAACGTCTGAATATATTTTTTATACCTTAAATTTTATATGATAAATCACGTTTATTATTTTATTCAATTTTTAATAAATTCATTAATCATCATATTAAAAATTATATTAACATTTTGCGTGGAAAAAATTTTAATAATTTAGTGTGAAAATTAAACAAGTATTTTCAAACCCTACTGTTTTAAAAATCTTTAATGAGAAGAGTTGTTTTTTGGTAGTCTTTCCTCGGTGAGTCAACCATTGAAATTGGAGGACCTTTAAATTCTTAAACACTTTCTCCTTTGGGTAACTGGAATATCCTTACGATTTGGTAAGAAATTTACTGAAAGAATCTAAGAAGTTAACGAAGACTGAGTCAACTCAGTTTCAGGCACTGTTTACCTTGTAATTAATCTAATCAATAATTCGTGTTAGCTCAGTGCCTTGACCCAAGAAACGCGTTTGACTTTGCAAGTCTTCATGGAATCTTTTCCAATTCGATTTTCTATATTTATTAAATTTTTTTATTTTCTATATTTTTTGATTTTTTTATATTAAAAGTTGTTTGATTATAGTTATTTTTATTTTACGGTACATGTAATTTTATTAAAAAATAAAAAATAATTGCTTAATTACTAAGAAAACCAAATGAGTTTGAGTAAATAACAATACAATCATCAAGACAAAATAATTTTTTTAAAATATTTGATAAAAAAATAAAAAATTTTATTTTAATGATTAAAATTCATTACTATTTTATAAATCAATCATTAAATTATTTTTTCATGACAAAAAGCTCCTGCTCATTTCCTTAGCCAGAAAAGATGATCAAATTGAATTCTATATTTAATTTAATTAATTTATATAATTATATTTAAAATTCAATTTTTAATATTTTTAATTTATTTATCTTTACTAGTAACTTAAAAAAAAAACAATAAAAATCCATTCTATTATTAGGGCAGTCAAAATTGCAAAAACATGTTATGGAAAAGGGATAAAAACTAGATACTAAAATGATTTGGCAAATTTTAAAATTTAATTTAATTAATTATTACAATCACTTTTTAAATTTAATATTTAATAAATTTAAAATTTAAATTATAATACGAACAACTTTCTTATTACGGGATTACGACCTCAGATCTATAAAAAATTTGGGCAAGCAAAGCTGGAGGTTAAAATTTTCATGGTGGATGAAGGAACTTGAGCTTAATTGGACCGTCATTGAGCTTGAGAGTTAAATGGCTTGTCGGCCCAAGCATTGTTTCTGGGTTTAAAGTGTGGCCCGATCCTCTTACTAAGCATTAAGGGTTGGATCATTGAGCATAAGATGAGCCCAGTTATTTTCCCTTCACCTGCAAAGAAGAGCAAACCATAATTTCAACTTTTTTTATGTTGGTTTTACCGCACAGTTTTTTTTTGTTTTTACCAAATTACAATAACAAAACAGTAAATTATGAGTCCATCTAAGATAATTTCAGATAATCACCATGGATTCTGGTCTTGAATACGTTTCAAATGATTCTCTTTGGAACATACTCTTCTGCTCAAGGAAGAGTATAACAATGATAATTATTGATGCAACACGAGGACATATAAAATGGTTCTTAAATTTGGCAAAGAAATACAGAAATAATGATAGAAATTGTAAACAATGTAAATTTTAAAAACGAAGAATTTATATATTTTAAGGTTCGCCCTACATTTTTTTTAATTTACTCTTAAATTTTTTTATCATGTTATATACTTAATTAAAAATGATATTTTTAAGTTTTAAAGAATCGGTAACTTTCAAATATCAATTTCAATAATATATCAACTAATTTAAAAAATAATCAAATCATAATTTTATAATTGAACTTTTAAAATTTTGAAAAATAAAATGACATGTGCCATGAGACGTCACATTAGCCCAAAACATGTGCCACGAAAAAGAGAAAACATGTCAAAGTGTACGAAAATATATTGTATATAGCTCAAAAAAAAAAAAAGGAAAAACAAAAACTTGTGGCGGAATTGAAATTGAAACATTTTAGGAATTAGGGAAGAGGAGAAGAAGTGTAGGCATCGAAGTGTCTCTCTCTTCTATAGTATTTATTCTCTCGTGTCAGATAAGCCCAAGCTGCTGTAAAAGCAACATGCCACTGAGATCAAGCGGACCCAAGATCAAACTTTTATATCATCTTCGTGTCATCAAGATCAAAGAATTTCCAAACAGTAAATGAAATTTGTCCTCTGCATGAATGGAAACATATATCGAAAGAGGATTTCGTTTATCAGTTAAAAAAAATTTTGTTCTTCGTGAGAGATTGCATGGGTGAGGGGGCCATGTCATTGGTAATTTGGCATGCATGCACAACCATCAGTCTTTGATCAGTACATTTGCATGCCATGTCATGCCAACCTATACTTTCATAGATACGCCCATGCATCGATCCCTGACTTCCCCTGAGCCCCACCCTCCACCGCTCGCGCGTATAATAAACGGGCAACATTGTTGATTTGAACCCCACCAGATCTTTAAACCTCACCTGTGAAAAACCATTTTCAACTACGGCCACTTTAAAAACGAAGTGGCTTGGGGCGAGTAATTACCAAAGAGAGTGAGAAGCAAAGAGGGTGACATGAGGGGGGGAAGCATGCAATAGAGGGATATTGAAAATGAATCTATCGAAAACTCAGAGAAAGAGAGAGGTGTTTGTTTGTTTGATCATCAAACCATGCAATCTGCCTACTACTGCAAAATGGACAGTGAGAAAAAGAGTGTGACGTAACGCTTGCATGCAATCTGAAATGAATACCGTAACCCTTGCATTGGATGCGTGTGATAGAAATTTTCGAATTCAATGCCCAAACATATGCCCACCTTTTATTTTTTAACTCTACTCTTGGACTTTTCCTTTCCGACCCACGTCCTACAGTTTTTTCCCTTCACTTCTCTCTAGATTGTCTCATTGGCGGCAGAGAGAAAAAGGGTTTGTTTGCATCAGCAATCAGCAAAGAGAGGAGAAAGATGATAGCGAGAACCAGAGCTGTCAATCCGTTTCTGAAAGCTTCGTACAATATCGTCAATGGAAGGGAGGGACGCGTCATATCACCCCATCATTGCTCAATTATCAGCGTGAAGAAACAAGAGAAAGAACTGCTTACGTATCTGTATATCTATATAACCAGTTCTAAGTAAATAAATTTAACAAAAAGAGTGTGGATGGCATTGAAGTTTTGAGATTTTAGATGCAAACAGAGAGTTTTGTGTTTTATCTGTGTACTTGGTGGTGTTGGTTACTGTTTCTGTCAGGTGTGCTACTGTATGGTTGTGTTTTCTAACCTTAATTGACCTTGTCATTGCAGCTCACCTTGGCTATTTCTTTTTTATATAAAAATCTCATTTTTTTATTATATATAGTATTAATATATTTAAAATATATATTTAAGAAAATCAAGTGATAGATAAAATTCTTGAATTAAGATAAAATGTGACACGTCTACTTGAAAATAATGATTACAAATTTTACATTTGAGATGATCTCACTAAAAAATTATCGACTGAACTCAAATCTAAAACCACTAATATCGAAGAAAATAATCTTATTAATTGAGTCAACCTTTTGTTCATTATGTTATATATTATCAATACACCACAAATTATCACATCATTTATTAACAAATATTTTTGCAATGACACATGAAAAAAGATCTCTTATAAGGGAGAATTAGTGACCTCTATCATTATAGAAAAAAAATTATAGGCATAACATTAACGTTAAATGATTTTATATGAGACTTTAGGAGTAGAGGTAACAATAGGGTTGATTGAGTATGTATTGAGTTCATTTTTTGTAAAAATATTTTAGATTATTTTGGTTTTGAAGTTTGAGTTATTCGGATTCATTTTATGCAAAGAGGATATAATACTTGGATTAAAGTATGATAAATAGAAATTTAAATACCTAGGATAAATAAACTTTAGAATGAATTACAAAGATGATTAAGATAGTTAATAAAATGGGAAATTAAATTCATTCAAATGGTAAAAGTGTGTTCAAAAAACAAGATTAGAGGTTGGATTGACAAAGGAGGACAAAAAGGGTGTCCCAACAAACTGTATTAACGATTCTTAGTGACGAAAACTACCTTTGATAATTAAACAATGAAAGTAACATTACAAAGGGAAAGGGAATCCTTATGCTATTTGATATCCATTTTTAGCAAAAGACTCCAAGGACCTATCACCACTTGTTTTACTATAAAACACCTCTCAATTGTGATATCAATTAACAACCAATGGCTAAACATGATCCAAATGGTAATACTAGAAAAGTTGGGATGCTTTCTTTTTTTTTTTTAATAATATAAATTTATATTATTTTATAAATAGATGATAGAGTTTTTAATTTGGATTTACATTTGATATATCGTTAATGTATAAATTCTATACACTATCAATAAATAGAATTATACAATCTCATTAATAAAATGAATCAGATGATGCAACCTCATTAGTAAATACATATTTGTAAAAATATTAATTTTGATATATTTATTTTAAGGGCTGATATTTATTCATTAATGAGGTAACATCATCTTATTTACTGACAATGTATGAAATCTAACACTGTATCAAATATAAATTTTATAAATTTTATAAATAAATAAAAATATTATTATATATATCTATTTAGCTTCATTACTATAATAATTTAGTTTTTTTTTTGTAATTATTTTTTTCTTACTTTTTGTGATTAAGTACCAATAAATTAAGTTGAAGTTTATTAAAGCGTTTTTTTTTCTTTGTATGAAAAAAAGAAGAAGAAAATTAATGAGATCATGAAGTAGAGAGGTTAGACAAGAAAATCAAATGGTTTTATAGATTAATGCCTTGGCATTAAGATAGGTGAATAGATGTGGACTCATGTAATAGGAAATTATAACAAAATTGGAAGTTTAGGTGTAAGTGAGGAGAAGTACATTTTGTCTCCAATGAATCTGTTTGAATTAAAAGAAAAGTTAAAATATTTTGCATTTTTATTACAATCATTGTAAAAATTGAAAAGATTTAGGTTTGGAATTGTAACACAATGTAACAGTGATCGAATTTGGAGTTTAATTTAATTAATTCATGTTATTATTTTTAGCATTAAACATATTTAAAATTTAAATTTCATCATTTATAATCTTTGCCCCTATTTTTGTGATTTCTTTTGTAAAAAAAATGTAGTTGTTACTAAGGATAACAATAAATATTTTATAGGTATCTGTACTCGAATCTATTTAATGCTTATAATATTTGAATTCGTTTAAATATTCGTTTAAGTTTAGTATCATTATCAAAATTTAAATCTATTTAAACAAGTAATATTCTTTTAAATATCTATTTATTTAAAAAATTTTGTCAAAATTAATATAAAATAAACGAGAATTAAAATTATATTTTAAATTCACTATTAATTAATAATAAATAAAATTATTTATTTAGGTTCAAAATTTTTCACAAACATAAAATTTAAATATTTATTAAAATTTAAACGAATTCAAATGTTATATATTCAATAAATACCATCCATATTTTAATTTTCACGAATGATAAATTTTTTATCTAAATTCACTAATTATTAATTTATAATTATTTAAATTTAACATAAACACGAATATTCATTCATTTGCTATTCATTCTCATATTTAATTGTGACCAAATAAATTATATCTCAACTACCAATATAAACTAAATCAACTAGAAGCTATATATGCATGCTTTAGCAAGAATACATTTTAAAAAGTTAATGGTATCTTCGGACGACCTTAGTAATTAAAAAAAAAAATCCTATGCTCAAGCAACCAATCTCAATAGCTCGTACTAATAATGAAAGGCACCAAGACCTAACCTGGTCAAAAGTTATCGCAAGAAAGTCGGCCTATGTTTTATCTAATTAACAAGATGTTTTTAGGTTCTATAATAATAAAATAATACTATAGGTTTACAGAGCACTTTTCGTGCCTTTTGCTTTCTTCGCATGCTTTTGCGCTTGCATACTACTTACTAGAATGCAATACAATACACACACAAAAATAAAAACTTTATAAATATTATATTTAAATTATAATGATTATGATATAAATTAATTAAAATAAAAGTGAAATTAATACTTTATTAAAAAATATACACATAAGAAAAATTTTTCAATGTGATTTATTTGCATGGTCATTATAATATAAGAAAGAGTTTGAATTTTATTAAATTTTCAATGTAGTGTAATTGAATTTAATGTATCATTAGTTTAATTTAAATATTAATTTAAATAAAATTTATTTAATATAAAACTTTTAATCATAATTATAATAATAATTATTATTTTTAAATTTTATCACAATTAATTTTATCATTTAAATTTACAAGACAAATTTTCACGAAAGCCAACAGATGTCCTGTCAACAAGGTTTCTTCTGATCGATCCTTTCAAAAGAATAATTAAACAGTCAAAATTTTAACTTTAATCTTTAAAATTAAAATTAATTAACCTTTTACTTCTATTTTAATTTTAATAATTAAGATTTAAATTTTCACGGCTCAAGTAAAAAAATGTTTCTTCTTTATGTTGTTAAACAAAAAGTAAAATACGTTCTATTTATGAAATTATTTTGTACAAAGTTAGCAAACTTACATCATCATAAGATGCAAACCCCTCGTACAAAATTGGTACATTTACAATATTTTAAAAGAGGGGTTAAAAAAAAAGGTCACCCTGGGTAAATTCCGATGAAATATTTTTTTTTACTTTTTCACCTTTTGCTTCTTGAATCACGTTTCCTTGAGCAGGATAACATGAGAATTACAACTGTTGTTGTTACAATCTTTGATTGTCCTCCATTGTTCAGCAATATCACCAGCAATCTTAAAGGCGTCAGAAGCCGTTCCTAGGAGCCCTCTTCTTGTAAACCCAACTGTGTACAATCCCTTCTCTGCTTTCCATCCGTTGGGAAAAGGCGTTTTTGGCATACCATCTTTGGTGAAAACATCACACCCCTATATTTCCATTAAGGGCAAAAAAAACAATGTTACAACTACTAATAAATACAACTGCTTCAAAAGATCAATAATTTGTACAAATGAATTGATGAATAAGAGTGGAAAAAGCTGTGAAAATCATATCAAACTGAACCCATTTTCTGAAATTTCTTCTAGGAAAAGGCAATTGAGGGAATTTTCTAGGTTTTTTTTTTTTTTTTTTTGGTTTAAGGCAAATGAATCCTCAAAAATACCCATTATTTAATGATGATTACACATCATGAACCCCATAGAAATTTTTTTTTCTTTTAAACCCTAATAAATGCCTGAACCGAGGCTTATGTGTCCAAGGCATAAATTGACGTGTGATTCAGAACTCAAAATTAAGCAAAATGTAACAGCTCATTGTCCACCTTGAGCCAAGTAGGCACATTGCTTTTGTACCCAGTTGCCAAGATTATTGAATCAATCTCCTTTTCTTGTCCATCCATGAACTTGGCTCCATTTCTTGTTATCTCTTTCACACCTTCCATCACCTGAAATACCTAACAACATCAACTAAAGGTATAGAAAAAAAAAAGTTTTTGTAGCAAAGCATGAAAAATGTGATTGATTGAATATGAGGGTCTGTTTGGTTAGTTGAGATTACCTTAATTTTACCAGATTTTATCTGTGATAGTGCACCCACATCGAGGACCGGAGTCTTTCCGGTGACATTTTTTAGTTCAATTGGACCAGTTTTTGGCCGCCGAAGACCTATTTGGTCTGTGTTACCTAAGGTGAAGTTGGCTACCAGCAACAGGAATTTATCTACTAGCCTTAAAGGGAACCATTTGAGAAGTACCATGGCTATACCAAATGTTGATAAACCAAACATCTCCCTAGGTAATACATGCACCTGTAAAATAAATAAATAAAACAGATAAGCATATGAGCAATAATGAAAAGTCAAAAGCCTAGAACTGTAAATTTGAAAGAGAAATTAAGGAGCCTGATGTAAAATTAAATGAACTTACTGTGTTTCTAACAACCATATGAGGGATTGCATTGTATCGACAAAGGTCCAAGCTGACTTCCATGCCGGAATTGCCACATCCAATGACCAAAACCCTTTGGTTTTTAAACTCAGAACCAGACTTGTACAAACTGGTATGAACAACAGGACCCTTAAACTTGTCTATCCCAGAAATGTCTGGTATTACAGGCTCAGCATTTTCACCAGTAGCAACGATAAGCCACCTAGAAATGTACTCACAGTCTTTAGTTTTAACCCTCCAAAACCCCAAAACATGATCAAACTCTGCACTTTGCACAGCTTGCTTGAACCTAGGTTGGATTGAGAAATGTGAAGCATAGGATTCCAGGAAAGAGATAAACTGGTGCTTGGTTGGGTACTTTGGGAAATTCTCAGGGAAACCAAGGAGTGGTAATTCACAAAACTGTTTGGGAAGATGGAGTTTGAGACGATCATAGGTTCGATGTTGCCATAGAGAAGCTATGCAGTCACTTTTCTCAAGAATAAGAGAAGGTACACCTTGGTGAGTAAGGCAAGCTGATGTTGCTAGACCAGATGGTCCGGCACCTACAATGATAGGACCATGAACCCTAACACACCCTGCTTCATCCTTATGATGTTGTCCTTGATCTTTACAAGAACCCATGTTGGACAATCCCAAGAAAAAGATGGTAATGAAAACGAAGAGAGAACCCAAAAAGCAAAAGGAAAAGGATAGTGCAAGAAAGGTTAAAACGAAACAGAGAAAAACCTTTCTCCAGTTTCTTTATAGTTCCCCTGTTCTTTTCACTCTGCAAAGCTCTGGCTTTCTTTCCTCCTCCCTGTTTTTTCACTTCTTTGTTTGCTTCCTGAGAAAAATCTTATGTGGATGAGGTGGGATTTTAAAGAGAGAGGAAGAGCACTCAGCAGAGAGGGGGTGGAGGAGAAAACCAATGAAAAGAGAAAAACATGACGTGGGGGTGATTAGTGAGCGTTTTGAATGCAGAGAAAAGAGGGAAATAGTAGGTTTTTATGAGAAGTGAGAGGTGGAAAGAGAAAATATGAGAAGGGAGGTATTAATGGAGGCGTGAAGGTTAAGAAAAAGGATTTCTCAAGGTTCTTTCTTCTCAGCTTCTCTTTGCAGAGTTTCCATTTTCTGGTTGCAAACTTGCAGTTCATTTAGACAAATGAGCAGAGAAGAGATATAAACACATTTATGTAATCCCCTTTTCTTTTTTTAATAATTATTAATGTTTTATTTTTTTTATAATAATTCATATATTTATATCATATAAAATCTTAAAATTTATATTTTTAATTTTATTAAATTAAAATAATAATTATTAAAATTTTAAATTACATCGTTTTTATATTTTTTATATAATTTCTTATCCATCCCATTAACAGTTTCAAACAAGGTGTCACCGTTACAACCCGGAGAGTTTTGAAATTGCACTTTGGGGAGAAGAGGAAACATCAAGAGATTTGCGTTGGGTCAAAAGATCTAAGAAAGTGCTTAGGCAAAATGGGTTTACGGCAGCTGCCACGTGGAGGTTTGCTAAGCGTTATAAGTTGTTTCATGTTGGGAAACAACTCGGATTAACCAGCGACAGCGAGAGCCGTCTGATCATAGACTTTTAAACACGTGGCTTTTTTCCTTGCATGACTAAGACTAACAAGCAAAATATGAATATTCTTATCAACTTGGAACTGACGAAATCTATCAAAATATCTTATACATTGACGATGAAAATGATTGACATGTTACTCAACAAGCATGCTGATTTAATTTTTTATATATAATTAAAAATAAATAAAATTTATAAAATAAAATTTTCGTGTTAACATGGATAGGTTACTTTCATTAAACTCATGTCATATAATTATATTTTTTAAAATTAATATTGTTTGATTACAAAAACAATTTAGACCGATCTAACGAGATTTTAAGCATTATCAGTCATCTAATCAATTCGTAAAAATGTAGTTTTCTTAGATTTTGAGTATGCATATTGACGAAATCGTGATGTAATGTAAATTTTTTTGTTCGATCATAAAATAGATGAAATAAATTAAAAAATATATTTTTGTTTAAAAATAAAATATTATTGAAACTATTCAGTTCAACCTTCAAAATCATATCACAACTCGAATCTGATGAAGTAAGATGAATTAAAACGGTATTTTATAAATACGTAATCAATGTGTCCCTATTCCATTATTTTTTTGACTTGATGAACATGCACACTGGCTTCGTCGCTGGTGAGTGCTGATGTATGACTAGCAACTTGCCCATGTCGGTTTTTTTTTTTTTTTTTTCTTTGAAACCCTATCTGCTAAGTAAACACTTAATGGATGAATTAAATAGGATAATGAAATCATTGTACTTGATTTTTTTTAGTATTTCTGATCCCGAGTTACAATATATATATATATATATATTATAAAAGTTTTTTATGCTATTTTATATATCAAATTATTGTATTTCTTACCATTAAGCTTGATGGTTCATGAAATTTAGGTGAACATAATAAATTCTGTTCATATTAAATAATGTAAACGGCAACAGATGAAATTCAAACATTTAAACCCGTTGATAAAAAATGAAAGAAAAGATCTATAATTTTCATTTTAAGTACCTAAGCAAGTAAAGGGGATTAGGTCAAATTACTCAAATAGGGTATTGCTCAAAGCTCTTTATGAACAACGAAATTGCTTGCATATTTCTTTTCGAGGGCTTTACCAAGTACTTAGTGTTTTTCTATACGTGTTTTTGTTAATGAACGTTTGGTAAGCATAGAAAAGTCTAATTCAACTCTTTCCAAGAAAAACACATAGCATGGAGTTGTCAAAAGCTGAAGAGACATCAAAGAGACAAGCAGTAGGAGTCAAAATAGGATACGATGAAGATGTGAACAACTCAAATGAATCATAATGTTTCGATACAAAGGGATCAAAGGAGCTTTAAGAAATGAGGGGCAGAAATTGAATCAAAATTATAATTATCTTTAAAATGTAATATTTAATATATTTGAAATTTAAATTTTAATATCTATGATAATATCTTATTTTATCTCAAATTATAATTTTTTTATAAAAAAATAGTATATATATAACTAAAGTTAAGATCCAACATGAGGGGAATATTTATTCAATTGGAGCTCACATTGTGCCTTAACCTAATTAATTATATTCTAAAAAACAATCTATTCGAAATTTAGTTTGTTAAAGGCCTAACTTTAATGTTAAGACAGAATGTTTTAAATATTTATAAACAACAATAACCATATTCTATATTGTTGTAAACATGATTTTAAATTCGAGCTCGACTTATTTCGACTTTAAATATTTAAATAATAAAAATGATAAACGGTTATTATTTTATAAAATATTTAAATATTTAAAAAATAATTATAATTTAAATAGATGGATCAAATTAGATTTAAGTTTTATTATCACCGATTCGTTTCATGGACACTTAAAAATTTATATATATGTAATTCTTATTTAATAATCTTTGAAATGTAGCTGAAAATACACATGACCCTTCAAAATGGGTGGTCTAAGATTAAATATTCTAATAAACTTATGTTAAAATAATTACTCATTCTCTCATGTAGCTCACCTTGCATGCCATATATGATATATACATCCTGTCTTCCACCTTAAAACGTGTGTTGACCAATAAAATAAACCCCGAATGAACAAGATTATTAAATCAAAACCTTTTGTAAATAGGTATTGAAGATTAGCCATGAGTCAACCCATTCATTCAAGATAAAGAAAGAGATATTAAAATAACTAAGATTGGTCGGTGTGGGATAATCAACAAACTATATACAGATTGTCTTAGGCTCAAAAACAATATAAAACTACACTCGTTTTATGACTAGAACTTTATAGAGCATTAACTATGGTTAAACATATTGATGTATAATAATAGTTTCAGTAAAAAATTAATTAACCCTTTGGATTGATTTAATTGAGTTGTGCTTGCATGCTTGAAATACCTAAAAATCAAATATTGGACCAACCTAAACCTAGCCCCATCCTTTTCCCCCTACTTTTGTAACCTCTCTTAAGTCCTAATTAACTTTGTTTGAATTGTTTTTCAAGCATCGAATCTTCCACTTTGACACAAAGATCAGTTTCTTCAAGATGCGTACTTTGGTTAGAATTTTTCTCAATCACTGCAATTTTTTCTTACCTGGGATTGCAATGATTTTCTCCAGAATGTTGTTAGTTTGTCGCGTTAAGGCGAAATTAATAGAAATTTAAGCATATGATTAGCAATAGTTGGATCCTAGCTAGCTGTTAATAAAGTGATTTAGGTTCATGTGATATATAGTACTTCAAACAGAAAATTAATGAATAATTTATGTTTGATCTTGATGATTGTGATAGTTTTTAAATAACACTAGGGATTTACCGACAAAGATTGAATCGATTAATTAAAGGATTGTTATACTATCATGATTTGGAATTTCAAAAATGAAGATAAACAATAATGAAGATCCTAAATTTTAAATCTCGAATCCTAACCACTAAATAGTGCACGTAAATAATGCAGATTATAAAGATAAATACACTTGTTTTGGATCGATCATTTGAGTTACTATAAATTTTCAAATTTTTTATTTTGTTAAATTACAATATCAAAGGTTCATGATTAGAATTCAATTTCTGATAATTTCAAAATATAGAAAAAATGTCAAATGCTTTGAAGTATCATTGCAAAGCATACTTTCAAATACATGAATGATATATAGAATAAATGAGAAAGTTTAGGTGAAAGAGACACCATGGCAATTAATTAATGAAGGCCGTAAATTTTAAGTTTTAACACCCATAGTTTCATACCTATGAATAATGATAATTTGATTCCTACTTTGTGTATCCTAAAGGACCTAAACTGAGTGCTGCAGTGCTTGAACCAGTAGTAGGGGACCATGCTATATGGACTTCTCTTGCTCATTTCATTGGGGCCATTGATCTCTTTGTTAATTTAGATGGAATCATGATTAGGTTTTGCAAGTTATACAAAGTTCAAACTTTGAATTTTTGAAAAAAGAAAACAAAAGTTATTCAGTAGTGTAGTTGGCAACTTTATTTTAAAAAAATATAAAAATGTTATTTTTTTATAAATAAGGTGGCAGTTTTGTAGATAAAGAAAGGATTGCATATAATGGGAAAAACTTACACAAAATTTTATAGATGAAATTTGTGAAATTTTTTATTATAAATGAGTAAATAAAAATAAAAATAAAAAATCAAAACCAATAAATTAAAAATAAAAATAAAAAGTCAAAACCAATAAATTAAAAGATCTCATCATACAGATTAAATGTGCAAATTTTAATTTTTTTTAATAATTTTTAATATATTTATTAAACATATATTTTTAGTAAAAATATTAACTAAATTTTCACCGTTAAATAGATATCGATCAAATTTGAATTATTAACAATATTTTTAATTTATTTTTACATATTATTGATCTTTACATTAAATTTTATCAATTTGAATTTTTTATTAAAGTTTTTATTAAATCATTTAAAAAAAACTTCATAAACTTCACCTAAATAATTTCACGTAAGTTTTATCATGCAAATACTAAAATTTAAATATCAAATTTATTGAATGTCACTTCTTAAAAATAATTGTACGAACAAATTAAGATAAATTCCAAATTTTTACTCTTTATATTTTTACCAGTTGAGTTGAAGTATCTGACCTTAAAACATAAATGGGTTAGTTATTAAAATTGAAATTTATATTTTATATATTATCAAATATCAATGCTGGTATAAATTTACATATTAATTATCCGAAATTAAATCACAACATGCAAACTTAGAACAAACAAAATTGTAAATTCTTCGTCAGTGAAGGAGACAATACAAAGAATTGCAGGATGGGGAGATTGAGACGCGTGTTAAAACCCCAAAAGAAAATACAGGAAATGAACAATGAATTGTGAATGTGAACAATGTTGATGACAAGGGCAAGACCCAGTGAAAGGTTTTGTCATTTGACATTAACATATCCTAAGCAAATAGTATAAGGGTCCCCTCCTCTTGTTATGAAACAGGCCGAGGCTACAGGAATCCATCCAGCTGATCAGCTTAGCCTCGCTCCTCGTGCTTCTATCTCCGTCGAAGCAAGAATTTTGGCAGAGGCGCATTGCAGGATGTACTTTAACGCCGATTTGCCCTATGCAAATTGTTTGGACCCCAACTCTCTCTATATATACAGTGTCTAAGTCATGGAAGAGAGAGATTTAGGGGCACGAGCCCCCCTCGTCTTAACTAGATAATATAAAATATAATACATATATATATATACTATACTATACTATACGAAAATTATGACATTTTAATTTTACATAAAATTTTTTTAAAATTTTATTATAATATATAATGTCGTAACAGTTTTGGGGTTATCTGACAAATTTGAAAATAAAAATAAAAGAACGAAAAAAGAAATCGTCATCAATCTTTTTTGATTAGATACGATTAATCATCTATTAAAATTTATCTTTTTAATAAGATTTTAAAATTAATTAAAATTTATTAAAAGGGTAATTTTATGGTTTAAGGGACAATCTAGATTTAAGATTGGTGACGCGTGAGAAATGATTAGCACCCCCACAACGTTCATTTAAAACGATATCAATTAACTATGTGTTATCTTTTAATTTTAATGAAAAAACAGTCTCATTTTCGGTGTTTGAAAAATAATTTTCTTGATTTTTTTATTTATTGAAAATTATTTTTTATTTATTTAGTGCTCAAATTTTATTCGATAAAAATAAATTAGAATATTTTTATTGAAATAATTCTTAAAATATTTTAATACGTTGGTAACATTAGAAGAATTCCCTATTACCTAAAGATTTATTAGATATTGCTTCTTGAAATACCTT
Organism: Durio zibethinus; assembly: GCF_047325235.1. Lineage (NCBI taxonomy): Eukaryota > Viridiplantae > Streptophyta > Magnoliopsida > Malvales > Malvaceae > Durio > Durio zibethinus. The sequence continues at coordinate 25,022,664 of NC_143174.1, forward strand.
AGAATCTCATCCCCGGAGGCTCGAATTTTTTTTTCTCAAAAAAACTATGCCATGCATACAGATGATAATACGTTAATGCACACATTTTATTTTATTCTTTAGAAATTTTATTGATTTTTATTATTTTTTATTTAAAAATTTGAAGAAAAGAGGAATTTTTATTATATTGAAGATTTTCTATAAACATTTCAATACACTCGTAATATTTAAAAAATCTTCTCACCTAAGGATTTCTTAAAGCATCTTTACTTAGAATATTTTCAGAATCCTGTCATCGGATAAAAATTTTTTTTTCTCATTTTTTGTTACATTATTATTTTTAACAAATTAGTTTATTTTTATTTTTATAGCAAAAAAAAGGAAAAACTTTTTTATTGAAAATTTTTTATAATTACTCAAATACACTGGTAGTATTTAAAAAAAATCTTTTTATCTAGAGATTTTATAGGTATCACTATTCGGAGTACCTACAAATCTCATCATCGGATAAAATTTTTTTTCTTATTTTTTTATTATTTATTAATATTATTAACAAAATTATAAAAATTTTAACTATACATTGCATTACTTATTTTAATTAATTATTATTATAAAATAACAAAAATTTATTCTAGTAAATTAAATATTTTAACATGCATAAATATTAATAAATTTACAATAAAAAAATAATATTTAAAAAAAATTCAAAAAAAATTTTTACACCTGAACTAGACCGATCAACAGTTCGATCAACGCTGATCTGACTGATTGGACGGTCTGATCAGGTTCAACGGTTCGGGGTCAATCTGGCTCAATTTAAGGGTCTATTTGGCTTAATCTGAGCCAGTTTAGTTGAATCGATCAGAAGCCAAAGGTCAAGCTAGTCGTCGGGTTGGTGCGCGGATCCTCGGTTGGGTCACGAGCTAACGCGCTGATCCTGAGTATTCAAAACGACGTGGTTTTGACACTTATTAAAACGACGTCATTTTGATTTTTCTCAGTTTCTATAAAAGCCTAAAATTTTTTTCAGATCATTTCTTCTGGTTCTTTTTCTCTCTACCCTCTCTCTTTCTCAGACTCTCTCTCTCTAACACAATCGATCGATTGTCGTCCAACACGTCTGTGACCGTCGGTGGTCACTCGTCGACTGTCGATTGATCATAAAAAAATCTCAAAATATTTTCCTCGATGAGCTCTTTCTAGATTCGATCTCTTTTTCGTCGAAAACAACCTCGATCGACATAGATCTGGACCTAAAGTTTCAATCTCCCTTCTCTCTCATTTTTTTTATAAACTAAAATTGTCTTTTTTTTATTTTTGTAGGTCATGCTTGGCGTTGGGTTTCTCGCCTTATCGGTGAGGACTGTGATTTTTGTTTGCATGATTTTTTTTTAGGCAGAAAGAAAATTTTTTTTATTCTGAAAACTTTTTTTTTTACAAAATCTCCTCCCTCCTCTCTTTTTTAGGAATGGCCATGGAGCTCTATTTATATAGCTTCCGCCGTGGCTCTGTGCCTGGGTAGGTAGCACAGGGCCTAGCAAGAGAGGGTGCCTTGTACGACACCCCATCACCAACCTTTCTGCCTTTTCTTATTTCTTTTGTTTTGTTTGGCTTGGTCGGGTAGGTGGCACAGGGCCTAACAGAGGGTGGTGCCAGTGGTGTCGTGCATGGCACCAGGCACCCTCTACCTCCTTTGTTTTTTTTCTTTTCTTGTATTTTTTTTATTTTTTTTGTTTAATTTAACAAAAAATAAAACAACTAAAAATAAAATAAAATAAAAAGCAGGCTGGGTCTAAACAATGAACTCAGGCCTCAAGCTTGATTGGGTTTAAATTGGATCTCGGGCTAAAAATTAGGTTACAAGTCCTAGACAAATTTGGTGTCTATAGCTACCCCTCTTTGTGTATTGCTGAGGATCAAGAATAGTGTAAAGACAAAGACATCAATTTTTTCTGGAGTCAAGAATTTTTTTTTTATTTTTTTAAACTAATCAAAAGACTTTTCCCATAAAATTGAAATGCTCCTCTTTCTTGAAGCTCGACAACTTGAAACTTTAAAATTTGAAAAAATCTCTTTTCAACAGAGGCTCAACAACTTTAAAATGCTAATATTGAAAAAGGCTTCTCTCAGCAGAGGCTCAACAACTTTTAAAATTCTATCTTGAAAAGAGCTCCTCTAGGTAGAGGTTTAATGAAAATAAATTAGACTATCAAAAAATAACTTCGAATATCATCATCGAAGGAAATTCGAATATCACCATCGAGAAAATGCAAACCAACCTTTGACACTTGGATATCACCACTGAAAATATGCAAATGACTTCGGATATCACCATCGAAGAAAACAATAATATCACCATCGAGAAAATGTAAATTATTTTTTAATGCTTTGATATCACCACCGAGAATATGCAAATGACTTCGGATATCGTCATCGAAGGAAACTCGAATATCATCATTGAGAAAATGTAATTAAAGCTTTAACACTCAGATATCACCACCGAGAATATGCAAATGACTTCGGATATTACCATCGAAGAAAACTTGAATATCACCATTAAAAAAATGTAAATGATTTTTTAATGCTCGGATATCACCACCGATAATATGCAAATGACTTTGGATATCATCACTGAAGGAAACAATAATATCACCATTGAGAAAATGTAAATGATTTTTTAATGCTTTGATATCACCATCGAGAATATGCAAATGACTTCGGATATCGTCACCGAAAAAAACTCGAATATCACCATCGAGAAAATGCAATTAAAGCTTTAACATTTGGATATCACCACCGAAGAAAACTCGAATATCACCATCAAGAAAATGTCAATGATTTTTTAATGCTCGAATATCACCACTAAAAATATGCAAATGACTTTGGATATCACCATTGAAGGAAACTCGAACATCATCATCGAGAAAATGCAAATCAACCTTTAACACTCGGATATTACCATCGAAAATATGCAAATGACGTTGGATATCACCACCAAAGGAAACTCGAATATCACCATCAAGAAAATACAAATAATTTTTTAATGCTCGAATATCACTACTGAAAAAATGTAAATCAACCCTTGACACTCGAATATTACCACCGAGAAGATGCAATTCAAACCTTAACACTCGAATATCATTACCGAGAAAATGCAAATAATTTTTTTAATGTTCGAATATCACCACTGAAAAAATATAAGTGCAAATTCAAATTTTAAATTTGGATATCACCATCGAGTAATTTTAAAAATATCTTGGATATCACCACTAAGAAAATAAAATTCATACTTTAATACTCGGATATTACTATCGAGAATTTTGAAAATAATTTATCATAATATTTTTCTTGAATGATGCCAATTTCACTGAGTTAACAACTTTTTTGTCAGCTAGATTAGTCTTAAAGCTCTCATATTATGTCATTTCACTGAAATTCTTGAAAGTTTTTTATCTTTTGAATATGTTTTTTTTCCCCTATTTTTTTCTTCTTTAATGCTTCCAAAATTGGCGAACATCATTATGATGCAAATGAAATGTAAGAATGTCTTTTCTTAAAATGATGCTCATGAGATGTAAATGTCCTTTCTTAAAATAATGTATATGAGATGCAAATGTCTTTTCTTAAAAAGATATACATGAAATGCAAATGTCTTTTCCAAAAATACTAATGCATACTTTTCTATCAATGTTGGACAAGCTAATGATGCAAATGCAAAGTCAAAAGATTCAAACGCTTAAAATTTTCCTTTCAAAAATAGCCAAATCAAGATATGTAACTACCCAAAATCTTTTTTTCTTAAATTTTCCAAAGTTCTTTTTCTTTCAAACTTGAATCTTTCATCTCAATTCCAAATCCTTTCTTTGTTGCTCACTTTTCACCAATTTTGCTTTCTTTCTTCACAATTTGGATTTCTCGACTTTTCTTTTCATTTTTCATTTTCAAATCAAACATGCATATGATCAACTCAAACTTGGTGAAAGTGAATTGAAGAAAATAAGCTATGAAACTGTGGTAAAAGTCAATTGATTAAACATACTTTTGTATTAAAAAGTGTCTTCCATACTGCCTTTTATTTTTTTTAAAGTTTTTTTTCCCTAAAAATATTTTATTTTAATAACAAAATTCTCCCAAAAAAAAAATTACCTTAGTCAACCTTTATAAAACAATGTGACTCTTAAGTCTCTAAAAAAATGGTGATTATTATTATGCACATGTCTGAATAGAACGACAATTCCATCTTTTCAAACGGCTTGAAAGATTAATTGTCAAATTGAGGTCCATAGCTTGATATGAAAAATTGGATTTTTATCCAAGCTCAACAACAAATTCTTTTTGAAGGTTTTTTTATGGTTAAATCGGATTTGAAACCTTTTTTAATATCATAATGTGGTATTTTAATAAATGTCAAGATCAGCTATGGTAAGTTCAAGATCATATTGGGAAAGGCCAATATTTTCTATCTCATTCATTGGTTGTAATGAGTTTTCATGTTGTAATCTCATTCTTGCTCTAGATTGCCTTTTTTTTTTTTTTAGGTTTTCACCTTAGAGCTTTATTTTTTTCATTTTTCTTTATTTTTCTATCTTTTTTTTTTTTACGATTTCATCGTGTACTAAAGTACTATTATGAAAGAAATATTTTTGCAAAGAAAATAGACAAAAGTAATGTTGGTCATGAGGATTATGCAATGAACAAATTATTCAATTCAAGTGTCCATGTTTGATCAAAATGGACTTTTCATGGTATATAATATAGGCCAGGGTTTGAGGTTCTGAAAAAATGGATAAATAGGCCCAAAACATGTGTTTGAAAGTGATCGAATCAATGTGCATTTCATATCATGTGAAGAACTTTCTTTTGGACATTCATTCTTTTTATTTCTTCAGTCGTAACATCCAATCATCTATTTTTTTCTTTCTCTTTCTTCTTTTTTTTTACTTCCACTTTTGCTTTTTCTTGTATATTTCAACATTTACGAAAATATGTACTAACACTCAATTTGTCTGACATTTGCTTCTACAACTTATAGCATTCTTTTTTTGTTGTCAAAGCATGACTTCATCAAATAGATCTTTCTTTGTGTCAGGTGATCCTTGATTAGGGTTCATTTAGAAAAAATTCACTAGGCTAAAAGGGATAGCAAATGGATAATTTCTTTGTGTCGTAACGATTTTAGGGCCACCCGATGAATTTGAAAATGAAAATAAAATAACGAAAAACGAAGTCGCCACCAATTTTTTTTGGCTAGGTGCAATTGGCCATATATTAAAATTGATCCTTTTAATAAGATTTTAAAATTAATTAAAAATTATTAAAAGGTAATTTTATAGTCTGCGAAATGGTCTAAGTTCGAGAGCCGGTTATGCGTGAAAAATGATTAGCAACCCCATAGCGTCAGTTTAAAATGATACCAATTAACTACGTGTTATCTTTTAATTTTGATGAAAAATAGTCTTATTTTTTATGTTTGAAAAATAATTTTTTTGATTTTTTTATTTATTGGAAATTGTTTTTTTTAATTTATTTAGTGCTCAAATTTTATTTAAGAAAAATAAATTGCAACCTTTTTATTGAAATAATTCTTAAAATGTTTCAATACGTTGGTAACATCAGAAGAATTCCTTCTTACCTAAAGATTTCTTAAGCATCGTTTTTCGAAATACCTTAGAATTTCATCCTTGGAGGCTCGAATTTATTTTTCTCAAAAAAACTATGCCATGCATGCAAATGATAATACGTTAATGCATATTTGTTTTTTACTTTTTAGAAATTTTATTGATTTTTATTTTTTTATTTAAAAAATTGAAGAAAACAAAAACTTTTACTATATTGTAGATTTTTTATAAATATTTCAATACACTAGTAATATTTAAAAAAAAATTTCACCTAGGGATTTCTTAAAGTATCTATACTTAGAATACTTTTAGAATCCTGTCATCGGATAAAAAATTTTTTTTTCTCTTTTTGTTGTCACTTTATTATTTTTAACAAATTAGTTTATTTTTATAGCGAAAAAAATAAAAAAAATTTTTATTGAAAACTTTTTATAAATACTTTAATACACTGATAGTATTTTAAAAAAATTTTCTTACATAGAGAGTTTATAAATATCATTATTTGAAGTACCTACGAATCTTATCATCGAATAAAAATTTTATTTTATTATATTTTTTATTTTTTATTAATATTATTAACAAAATTATAAAAATTTTAACTATATATTTCAGTACTTATTTTTATTAATTATTATTATAAAATAAAAAAATTTATTCTTGTAAATTTAAATATTTTAATATGCATAAATTTAATAAATTTAAAATAACAAAAAAATATTTTAAAAAATTCCAAAAAAATATTAAAAAAATTTACACCTAAATCGGACCGGTCAATGATTTGATCAACATCGATCTATCTGGTTCGACGGTCTGATTGAATTTAACGATTTGGGGTCGGTTTTGTTCGGTCTGAGGGTCTGTTTGGCTCAGTCAGGGTAGTTTAATTGAACCGGTTAGAAGCCAAAGGTCAAGCAAATCATCGGATCGGGTGCATGAACCCCGGGTCGAGACACGATCCGATACATGGATCCTGGGTGCTCAAAATAAAATCGTTTTGACGCTTATTGAAACGGTGTCATTTTAGTTTTTCTTAGTTTCTGTAAAAGCCCAAATTTTTTTTTCAAATCATTTATTCTAGTTCTTTCTCTTTCTACCCTCTTCTTCTCTCAGTCTCTCTCTCTAAACACAATCAACCAATTGTAATCCTCAACATCGATCGCCATCAGTGGTCACTGAAAAATCCCAAAATATGCCAAATATTCTCTCCGACGCGTTCTTTCAGGATCTGGTTTCCTTTTCCCTGGGAACAACCTCGATTGGCATAAATCTGAACCTAAATTTTCGATCTCCTTTCTCTTTCTTTTTTTTTATAAACTAAAATTGACCATTTTTTTGTTTTTACAAGTTTTGCTTGGTGTTGGGTTCTTCGCCTAATCGACGAGTATTGTGATTTTTGTTTGCATGGTTTTTTTTTTTGCAACAAATTTTTTTTTTTATTTTGGAAGTTTTTTTTTTCAGAGTCTCATCCTTCTTCTCTTTTTTGGGGACGGCCATTATAGACACCCCAATCTGTCTGGGGGTCTACAAGATCAACTCTGACAATTAAAAAATAAAAAAATAAAAAAAAGTATTTGAGTTTGCATAAAACTGGGCCAACAGAGTTTGGATTGAATTCAAAGATTGAATCTCAATCACAAGAAGAAATTGAGATTGGTCAGCAATTCCTTTAATCAATCTCTATAAATAAACGCTGAAACACACAGAAAGGACACAGACATGAAACATAACAAAAAATATAAAGCAAACAAAGAGAAAATCAAAAGCAGAAGCGAGAACAGATTATCAAAACACAGCAAGCATAGATTTTTCCATGCCAATTAAATTTTTTGATGGGCTTTCTGACGTTGGTTGATTTTTTTGATAAGTTTCCTATAATTCGGCCCAGATTTCAGTGTCGGTTGAATTTTTTAGTAACTTTTTGGTGAATCAACCCAGATTTCGATAACATTTTTTAGAATCTAACGTAGATTCAATCAAAATTTATCTAGTTCTAGAGAGAGAAGTAGAGAAAAAAAAAGAAAAAAGAATGGGAAAAAGGAAAATTTGAAGAAATAACTAGATTTCAGTCTTTTATACCTTACAAAATGATGTCGTTTTGACGTTAAAAAGACCCAATATTGGCACATTTTTCATTCGAGAAACTCGACCCGAGCGCAACCCGCTTTGGTCGACCCACGTTTCAGTTAACCCTTCGGTCGACCTGAGCTGAGCCACGTCCCTTGAGCCAAGGTTGCGAACCGCTTCTTTTATCTATAATCGAGCTAATCTAGCCGCCAGTCGAGCCATTTTTTTTATTTTTTTTGGTATTTATTTATTTATTTTATTTAGTATTTTATTTGGTATTTTTTATGATTAAATTTAAGAAAAAATAAAAAAAATTTTAAAAACTATTTTTGAGGAAAAGTTGAAAGCATCAATTTTTCTTGAAAATCAAATTTAAAAAAAATATTTTTCTTGAAAATAAAATTTTAAAAGAAAAAAAATATTTTTGAGGAAAAGTTGAAAGTATCAATTTTTCTTGAAATTAAAATTTCAGAAAAAAGCTATTTGAGAAAAAAATTGAAAGTACCAACTTTTTTAAAAAATAAAAATTATTGAGAAAAATATTTTAAGGAGAAATTGAAAGTATCAATTTTCTTTAAAATAAAAACTCTCAAATGCTTTAAGAAAAAGTTGAAAGTATCAATTTTTCTTGTACAAAAGCAATGAATTTTTCTTAAATGAAAAGAAAATGACTTATATCAAAAGTTGAATTATTATTATTTTTTATTTTATTTTTTTCTTTCTTTCTTTTCTTAAATTTTTTATAAATGTTAAATAATCTGACGATTGAGACTCTGCAAATGAAACAATAGTTTTTTTGTATACTCTTGAGGTGAGAGGATTTTTCTTGATTTTCTACCAATAGTATTGGAGTTAATTAAGAATAATTTCTAATAATTAATTACTTGATAAATTTTTTAAGGCTTATTGGATAACATGAAATTAAGTTGGTATCATCTTTCGATGGGCGTTATGAGGGTGCTATAACCTTTCTCACACGTAATTGTACTATCAAACTCTATTCTGGTTAATAGACCCGAACTTATTTTTTTAGAGACCCTTAGTCAAGCTTGGGTGTTGCTTGAAATGATAGATTTTTTAGGTGATCAATCGCACCTAAACAAAAAATATTGGTGGTGACTCCTTAAAATCAATGTCTAGCAATAGATCTCTAGATCTAAATGTTATGACAGTTTGACGACTTTGCTGAGGACAATTAAAAGTCAGGCCAGCAAATAGATTCGTGTTATCTAAAAGCCTAATAAAATTGAATTCGTTGTAAGGATTTTTTTTTCTTTTCCATTCATTTTATTTATGTTGCAAACTATGCCATTCATATACATATGCATAACATGAGCTCTATACCCAAGTTTCATATCTCTAAGAGGGAGTAAAGTACTTATGCTTTCATGAGGTTTTAATGTCTCCGTAGTGGCTAGTGAAATAGTCTCACTCAAATTAAACTTTTTTGGATTGCAACCTGTAATGGGTGAGGATTATGTTGCGTTACTAGTTTGTGACAGACAATGATGTAAGGAAAAATTTGAAAACCTCTAGACTTTAGCCTTGAACCACATATAATGAACCTTAAAAGTGTCTAATCCTAGGATAGAGCCCTTCCTACCCAATGATAAATATACCTTGAAACTAGGACATAATAGGGAATAAGTTATGTTGATCTAACTATTTTGATTATTTGACTTTGTGCATTTGCATTATCATGTCATTGTCATATGTAACATTGTGCATCTGCATCATTTTCATCTTAAATTTCATCCATAAAAATGTACATTTCATTCATGCATCAACATATCATACATAAAGCATAACATGATATTTTTAATCATAAATATGGTGCTAAAGGTTCAAGGATAGCTCCACCAAACAACCTCACTCACCAATACAACATAAGGGCTTGAGCCAAATAAATTAAACAAGAAAATTTTAATCGTCTTAAGAGGATAGAGAAAGCTAAAGAAAAGCTAGAAAGAGAGTTGAATAGGATTTTGGAGGCTTTAAATAAGTTAAATAAGGGAAAGAGTTTAGAGGAGAATAACAGCCAATAAGACCATCCCTCACAATAGAAGGATGACCTATTATACCTTTCTGATTTTGGGTCACATCAAGCCCAACCTGTACAAGGTCCACCATTATAGTAATTTATCTATCCTGTAAGGTGCATATATCTTAGAATTCCATCAACTCCAAATCTGAGGCAGTATCATAGTTATATAAATTTTATCTTTCCTGAAAAGGTAGTAGAATCAATAGCAATCCCTAATTTTAAATGATCCAAAAGGGAAAAAAATTTGATGCCTAATGAGAAGGAGACTTTAGAAGCCTCAAAGCTGAACAAAAAATGAACCTGTTATATAAAAGGCTTCAAATAGTGGAAAGAGTTGGTTTTTATGGTTCAGTAGATGCAGCTAGGTTCTGTTTTATCTCGAATGTTGATATTCCTTTAAAGTTCAAAGTGTCAGAGTTTGAGAAATACGATGGTATAAAATGTTCGAAGATCCACATTACCATGTATTGTCAAAAAATGACTGCCCATGTTAATAATGAGAAGCTATTAATGCATGTGTTCTAAGACAACCTTACTAGGTCTGCTACTAGATGGTATGTCCAACTGGATAGAAATCGCATTCGATCTTAGAGTAATATGATCATGATTTCATTAGTTAGTATCGGTATATCATCGACTTAGCCCCATATCACCTTTCTTTATAAAATCTAAAAAAAAAGATAACTAAATCATTTAAAAAGTATGCCAGAGGTAAGGGATATTGCTTCTTAAGTACAGTCTCCTCCGACTGAGAAAGAGATCATAGTACTATTTGTCAATACTTTAAAATCTCTCTATTATGAAAAGATGATATAAAATGTAATAAAAAATTTTACTGACATGATACTCTCAGGTAAAATCATTGAAAATGTCATTAAAAATAGCAAGTTAAAAGGAGAAAAAACCAAGAAGGCATCAGAGAAGAAAGAGACTGAAGCTTAAGTTGTGAACTTTGACAAACAATTCAAGGGATATCAACCTTATTCATCCCAAGGTTACTTTTTATACTATCCTGCTGTGAATAATGTCTCATCCTACCCTTACTAACCATATCCACAATCAGCTTACTTAGCAACTTATCAATCAGCCTTTCAAGTACCTGCATATGATTCTAGTCATATCACTGCATCAGCTTCAAAGCTTAACAACCAAGCATGTAGTTTAAGAAGATCTCGAGATAACCTAAAAAGAGCACAAATTGACCTTATCCCTATGACCTATACTGAGTTATCCCAGAACTCGTCAAGAATAACTTAGTTTCTTCAGTTATTCTAAAACTATTTAAGCCACCCTATCTGAAGTGGTATGATGCTAGTGTAACGTGCAATTATCGTAATGGGAACGTAAGTCATTCTATTGAAACGTGCCTTACTTTCAAACACAAAATGCAAAGTTTCATCTAGGAAGGCTTAGTGAGCTTTGACGAATCAAGGGGCAAGATGTCAATAAAAATCATTCGCCTAATTATATAGAGGCATAATTTTGAAAATGTTGTTAAGGCTATTTGAAGTTGCTTATCATTTTAAGATTTCTTTCATAGTAATGTTAAGAATTTTTTTTTTTTTTTTGCAATATGAATTCACTTGTTATCATTTCAATAAAAGGCAAATTAATACATTTCATTACATTTTTTTTTCATTCAACTACTGTTTCATGCTTTGTCACATTTCATAACTTTTCATTTTCATTCTTGAATTTCAAAGGATGAATGTTTAGACAATGATAGCAATAATATTGGGATTTAATTTTGAGAACTCATTTACATTGATTTAGAGAGATTATTTGAGCAAAAAAAGTCAGCTAGTAGCAGATGTAAAATTAATATAACTTGAAGAGGTGCAGTCTCTTATAAAGATTCATGAGCTTGTTTTTGTTCAATAGATGATGTTCAAAAAAAGCATTCACATTTGAGATGAAAAATGGTAATATTTCTTTTACCATTCAAAAAATTATTCATTGTTATCCCTTTGAGCATATCATGATTCTTGTTAGAGAACCCCAACCAAGGATCACCCTCCACATTATGGGACGATATTTGAAAAAAAAAATAGGTAAAAGATCACAAAAAGATCTCAAAAATGGAAAAAAAATAAAAAATAAAAGAAAAAATGTCACATATGATTTGGAGCAAAATAAGGGAAATCATTTTGTGAAAAGTAAGTTTGATGAAAAAGAAAAAGTAGTGAAATAAGGTATGGGGTAAAATACCAAGTTGCATCAAATAATAAATGATCTTTTGGTTTTAAACCCTTTAAACACATATATTGAGCCTATTTTATCCATTTATTTCATGACCCTTCACCATGGCCTATATATACAACCTTGAAAAGTTTTTTTAAATCAAGTGTAAATCCTCGAATTGAAAGATCATATGTTAAGCAAAGGCATGCTCATGATGGAACGATGGAATCATGCTACATTGCTCTATAGGTTAATGTGTGAGAAATATAAATAATTGATGAAATATGAGAAAAAAGAAAAATGGAAAAAATGAGAAAAAAATTAAAAAATAAGAGAAAAAAAGAGCGAAAAAATGAAAAAATAGTAAAAAGATAAAAATGAGAGAAAAGAAAGAGTTAAATTGAGAACCTAAAAGGACTATTTATGTAGAAAATCTTAGAGTTAATTATTGGATAGACAATTCACATGTGTGAAAGATCAAGGACATTTGAAGATCCCTTAAAGCTGGGGTAAAGTTCAATGAGCTCAATAATTTTGACAGTCAATAGAATGAGTTTTCGAAAAAGAATCTTGAATTAATGTTCAAAATTATCTGAATATTCATTTGTCCTAATGACATATATCCAACTTGTTTCTTTTTCCCATTTGTTTTGTACCAAAACACACTGCTCATTGATTGGTTTTCTCTTAGTACACCTTATGCTCTTTTATTCTCACATCCCTATAATGAATTGAGAAAATGTATGATTGCATTATGTTTGTCAAGAATTGAAATGATAATGAATGAATGGATATGTGCTTAAAAGGTTCTTGCATTATTTTGAAAAAAAATTCAAAATGATCGGAGGCAAAAATGATGAAGAGATGGCAGAAACTTAAAACTTGACACATGGGATGGCCAAATGTTGAACATGGTGATGGATTGCTTAATAAGATCTAAAAAGATGATGTGATGAAGAAATGAATATGGTGATAGATTAATATACATAACTTGTGTATTATGATCAAATAATGAGAATTAATTGACAAAATTTATTCTAGAATGGCTAGTGTTGAGAAACTTGTAAATGGTAATCAAGCGATGAAAATAGTATGGATCAATAAACAGAATTTATTCTGAAATAGTTACTATTGAGAAGCCTATGAATGGTAGTCAAGTGATGAAAATAATAGAGATCAGTTGATGAAACTCGTGAAATATAAAATGGTGAAGTTTTGAGAACCATATCACCATAATTATTTAAGATTTCATGACATTATTAACATCTGCATTGCATGCATTATGTTAGCATTGTTGTTTGAACAGTACATACACATAATTTGATGGATTAAAATTTTGTTTGGACATACATTAGCCAGCAAGCATTTGAATTATGACTTAAAATAGGGCATTGTGAGAATCTAAATTATTGCATTTGCATTATTAAGAAAGCATTTGCATCATTGATCATGTCATTCAGTATGTACAAAATTTTGACTTTGATAAAAGTTTGAAGCCCATTTAGAAAAGAAACTTTGAATATTTTGATGAAGTCATACATTTTCACATGAGAATCTTCATTTCTTAAATGAGAATCTTTAAGATATTTTTAAATGAGAATCTTTAAGACATTTTCAAATGAGAATCTTTGAATCTTAAATGAGAATCTTTAAGACATTTCTTAAATGAAAATCTTTAAGATGTTTTCAAATAAGAATCTTTGAGTCTTAAATGAGAATCTTTAAGATGTTTCTTGAATAAGAATCTTTGAGTCTTAAATGAGAATTTTTAAAACGTTTCTTAAATGAGAATCTTTAAGACGTTTTCAAATGAGAATTTTTAAGACATTTTCAAATAAGAATTTTTGAGTATTAAATGAGAATTTTTAAGATGTTTCTTAAATGAAAATCTTTAAAACATTTTCAAATGAGAATCTTTAAGTCTTAAATGAGAATCTTTAAGATATTTTCAAAAAAGAATCTTTGAGTCTTAAATGAGAATCTTTATGACAGTTTCAAAAAAAAAAATCTTTGAGTCTCAAATGTGAATCTTTAAGAGGTTTCTTAAAGGAAAATCTTTAAGACATTTTCAAATGAGAATATTTGAGTTCTAAATGAGAATCTTTAAGATATTTTCAAATGAAAATTTTTTAGTTTCAAATGAGAATCTTTGAATTTCAAATGAGAATCTTTGAGGTATGAAACCCAAAATTTGTCAAATGTAAATCTTCGAATTCAAATAAGAATCTTTAAATTTCAAATGAAAATCTTTGATATGTGAAACCCTAAAGTTTGTTGGGTTTGAATCTTCGAACTAATGAAAAGTCAAACGAAAAGCTTGGAACTCAACTTTTGGATGTGAATCTCTAAATTTTTTAGTAAGAACCTTTGAACTTAGATGTGAAACTTTAAGATTTTTTAGATGTGAATCTTCAAAATTCAAACGAAAAACTTTGAACTCAACTTTTGGATGTGAATCTCTAATTTTTTTAGTGAGAACCTTTGAACTTAGATGTGAAACTCTAAGATTTATTGAATGTGAATCTCCAAAATTTAAACGAAAAACTTTGAACTTTTGGGATGTGAATCTTCAAATTTTGAATGAGAAATATTAGATGCGAGTCTTGCAGTTTACAAATGCGAATATTGTAAATATGAATTCTTGTGTACCTAAAATCTTGCAAGTTAAATTTTTATGAAATTGAAGTTTTGAGAATCAAATTTCAGCAAATTCATATGAAGTTGAAAGGTTCTTGCGAATATAAACCTTTGAATTTTGAGTTTCCATGACAAATTTCATCAGGTCTGATCTACGACACCTCTGGATATGATTGTCAAGGAGCTTTGTTCATTTTTCAAAAGTTGTTGAGTCTCTGATTAGAGGAGCTTTATTTATTTTTCAAAGTTGTTGTGCCTTTGATTAAATGAGCTTTGTTTATTTTCAAAAGTCGTTGATCCTCTGTTTAGAGGAACTTTGTTATTTTTTTTCAAAAAAAAGTGTCAAATTGATTGGGTTGTCTATGTCTTTACACAATTCTTGTTTCACAGAAAATGCCCAAAGAGAGACAGCTGTAGACAACCCAATCTGTCTGAAGGTCTATAAGATCAACTCTGATAATTAAAAAATTAAAAAATAAACAAAAATATTTGAGTTTGCATAAAACTAGGCTGATAGAGTTTGGATTAGATTCAAATATTGAATCACAATCATAAGAAAGAATTGAGATTGATCAGAAACTCATATAGTCAATTCCTATAAATAAACGCTGAAACACATATGAAGGAATAGACATGAAACAAAACAAAAAATAGAAAGCAAACAGAGAGAAAATCAGAAGCATAAATGAGAACAGATAGATCAAAACACAGCAAGCAGAGAGAAGAAAAATTTTTCTAGAAATTTTTTAGAAAATTTCTAAATTTTGATGAAATATTTTGGCATCGATTGAATTTTTTGACTGGTTTTCTGACGTCGATTGAATTTTTCGACAGGTTTTCCAGAATCTGGCCTAAAATTCCAGCACCGATTAAATTTTTTGGCAACTTTTGGACGAACCAACCCAAATTTTTGTAGTGCTTTTCAGAATTCGACGTAGATTCAACTAAAATCCATCCGATTCTAGAGAGGTAGGGAGAGAAAAGGAAAGGGAAAAGAGAGTGAGAAGAAGGGAAATATGAAAAAATGACCAGATTTCAGCTTTTTATACCTGTGCAAAACAATGTCTTTTTGGAGTTAAAAAGACCCAGGATCCGTGCGTTTTTCATTCGGGCAACCCGACCCGAGCGCAACTTACTTTGGCCAACCCACGTTCCAGCCAACCTTTCAGCCCAATCCAGCCGAGCCACATCCCTTGAGCCGAGATTGCGAGCCATTTTTTCTGTTTGGAACTGAATCGATCTAACCGCCAGTCGAGCCGTTTTTTATTTTTCTTTGGTATTTTATTTATTTATTTTATTTAGTATTTTTCTTAATATTTTTTTTAGTATTTTTTTCTTTTATGATTAAATTTAAGAAAAAATAAAAATTTTTTTAAAAAATATTTTTAAGAAAAAGTTGAAAGTATCAATTTTTCTTGAAAATCAAATTTAAAAAAAATATTTTCTTTGAAAATAAAATTTTAAAATAAAAAATATTTTTGAGAAAAAGTTAAAAGTATCAATTTTTCTTAAAATTAAAATTTCAAAAAAAAAACCTTTTGAGAAAAAATTAGAAGTATCAAATTTTTCTTAAAAATAAAAATATCAAGAAAAATATTTTAAGAAAAAGTTGAAAGTATCAAATTTTCTTAAAATAAAAACTCCTAAATGCTTGAAGAAAAAGTTAAAAGTATTAATTTTTCTTGTACAAAAGTAATGAGTTTTTTTTTTAAATGAAAAAAAAATGATTTATATCAAAAGTTGAATTATTATTCTTTTTTATTTTATTTCTTTTTTTTTATTTCTTTCTTTTCTTTAAATTTTTTTTTAAATGTTAAATAATCCGATGATGGAGCCTATGCAAGTGAAACAATAGTTTTCTTGTATACTCTTGAGGTGAGGTGATTTTTCTTAATTTTTTGCCAAAATATTTGAGTTAATTAAGAATAATTTTTAATAATTAATTACTTAATAAAAATTTTAAAGCTTATTGGATAACATGAAATTAAGCTAGTACCATCTTTCGATGGGTGTTGTGAAGGTGCTATAACCTTCCTCACGTGTAATTGTACTCTCAAATCATGTTCTAGTTAATAGATCCGAACCTATTCTTTTAGGGACTCTTGTCAGGCTTAGGTGTTCATTGAAAGGATAGATTCCTTAGGTGATCAATCGCACATAAATAAAAAAAATTTGTGACGACTCTTTAAAATTAATGTCTAACGATAGATCTCTAGATCTATATGTTATGACAACCATGGAGTTCTATTTATAGAGCTCCCTTCATAGCTCTATGCTTGGACAGATGGCACAGGGTCGGGCAGGAAGGGGTGTCATGTACGACACGCCATCACTGGCCCCTCTACCCTTTTATTGTTTCTTCTATTTTGTTTGGCTTTGGCCCTGTGCCTAGGTAGGTGGCATAGGGCTTAGCAGAGGGTGGTGCCAGTGGCACCACTGGCACCACTAGCACCTCTTACCTCTTTTGTTTTTTCTTTTCTTGTACTTTTTTGTTTGTCTTTCTTTTTTTGTTTAATTTAACAAAAAAATAAAATAAAATAAAAAGCAAGCTGGGCCTAAACAAGGAAATCGGGTCTCAGGCCCGATTGGATCTAAATCGGATCTCAAGCTGAAAATCAAGTTATAAGTCCCGAACAAATTTAATGTCTACAGATAAATAGAGATTTAAATTAAAATTTGTAAAGTATTTTTTTAGAATAAAATTGTGAGATTTTGAAATTATAATAATTCGCAAGTTGAATATGAATATTTATAAAAATAATAGAAATAAAAGACATAAAAATAACATGATTTGAACTTTTAACAAAAATTATATATAAATTTAATAAAATAAAAAAATTTATTTTATATTTTCGTATTTATATAAATTTGATATGTAATTTTTATATAAAAATAATAAAATATACAAATTATTAATATTTTATATGATATAAAATATATAAATTATCATATGTACCCCCGTCTCAACCTTCTCTCCCCAACTGCATGCGAGACGGTTTGTAGCCAACTTGTTTTTGAGAAAATCTCACCACCAACACTTTTATCTTGGAATTTCTTCAGCTTGCTCAGCCTCCTTTCTCTCTCGATTACTATTTTGTTAACATTTTTTTGGCTTTCTTTATTCTAGTTGAAATTTGGTATACAACTATTAGTTTCAATCCATATTTTAAAATTTTATATATAGCTCATTAATTATATAGTCCATGAGAATACCCTAATTAAAATTTATGATTATGGTTGGGCCAATAGTTGATTATCTTATACTCTGCAAATTGATATATATGAATAAATTTTTTTAATAAAGATGTCGTAGTTTAATTTATGTTGTAAGATTTAAATTGAATTTAGGATACATTGAATTTAATTTTTTGAAGATAATTACATAATCTATGGTGTTAAGTATATGTTCAATTCTCACTTTATTTACCAAACAAGAGAGATTTGAAAGAGAAAGAAAGTGAATTTTAGTGTTGGATCTCTACTTAGTAAGAAAGAATAACAATTATTTCTTAAGATATTTGAAAATTATTGATAAAAGTTTTAAGTTTTTAAAAGAAGAAAAAGAATTTTATGACATTATGTATAAGTAAAAATTATAATTATAATCAAATAATTACTTTTGATATATAATTTTTATTAAAAATTTAATAAATTATATCAACATAAAATCTGAAAATCATCACATTTTCTCTTCAATGAAAATCCAGTCTTTCTCTTCAAATGTATGAAAAGAAAAATCTAAAATCTACCCTTTCTCTCGGCTTCAAATGTAATAATAATAATAATAATAATAATAAAAGAAGCTGCAACATTTTATCTTAGAAAGGAGAGGGCATGAGCAATATTTGGCTACTAATGTGTGAAGTCTGCCTTAGCCTTTAAAGTTTGGGCCTATTGAGTTCGGGAGCTCCAAAATTTTTTAAAATTATCAAAATATTTATATTTTAAATATACTTTTAAATTTATATTAATAAAAATTTTTTATTAATAATTCAATATTTTAAACCAAATTAATCTCGAATTTTGAAATCTCCATCCAAAATTCGACTTACTGATAAATCTATTTATAATATGGGTTCCATTAAACACTTGCTATGTGTAATTAAAATAATATTTAAATTTTTTTTGCATTTAATGTATTATTTTATTAAATTCGAGAGTCAGTAAAATATTAATTATTTTTTAAAATGTTACTTTAAATATATTATTTTCAAAAAATCAATATCAATTTAATATATGGTGATGGGGCCACTGGCTGGTGTACGATATTAAATGGGAAGAGGCATGTACGGAATCTCAATGTGCACAACACACACTGAAACTATTACGTCATGGGAGGGTCCGTTCCCGGGAGTCCGAACGGCGATGATGATGTCACATGACATAACTCCACGTCACTTCTGCCAGTCACGTGGCACTCGCTTTAAAGTCCCATCAGCCCAGGAGACCCAGACGATCGACTCAAGCGCACCCCTCTCTTCTGACACTTGAAATGACCAAAACAAGCTTGGCACCTTTGACTGTGATATAATGCGACTGAGCGTTACCGCATTGCCAACCCGGGGAACACGTTTAGAGGCCGTCGAAACGACGGTCCCGAGGATTAGTGCACTTTGATTTGACGGTCGAGGGCATTTTCGTCATCAAAATAGCATGATATGTGTCACCGAGTCAGCTTCCACTTCATCAAGCCATCAATCATCCTTTACCAGTTATGGAAAGATATCACTGCAAGTTTTAAAGCTTCGAGTTTGGTTTTGATTTGCTTTGTTAAGATCCGTTGGATTGGGCCTCAAAAGGTGGACCGCGCAGAATCTGACGGCTGGGGATGGAAGCAAAAGGCTGGTGAAGTACTATTCACTTTTTTTTTCTTAAATTTCTGACAATTATTGGAGTTTGGATTTTGTGGTTTGTTAATTAAAATTTTTTGTGCACTTTAGCATTTCCATTTTGATTTTCTTATTTATTTTTTTAATAATTGTGTTTGCTGAAATGTGATGACATCACCAGAATTTTGACCAGTCCTACATCATTTTTTAATATTTATCTATATATTATTAAAATTAATAATTAAAAATTACGAATTTAAAAAAATTTAAATGCATAGTTTTTTTTAAATTAAGTATATAATAGAATAAAAAATTTAAAATAAATTATAAATTTTAAAATAATAAAATCTTTAAGCATTCTTTTACTGAGTGGTCTTTAACCTTTGTTTGTTTGTCTAATTTAGAATCCATTTGGATTCTTCATTTTGATTTAATTATCGAGACAAATGAAAAGGGTATATTTCCTTGATTTAGGATCCTTGACT